>NC_065593.1:73304582-74544582 GCF_024542745.1 Macaca thibetana thibetana
AAAAAAAAAAAAAAAAAAGAAAAAAAGAGGATGAATGACCGAACATTCATAAGGTAAAATATTACACAGCCATTAATTCTTGAAAAATAAGAAAATGAGAAAATACACGTGACAAGTGTAAAAAGCAGCATAAAACTATGTAAAAACTACATTATCAAATACACATCTAAAAGTACAGGGGAAAAAAAAAAGACTGTAAAGATATGGCATTATGGATGATTGTTTTTCAAATTGGTTCCAAAGAACATATATGACTTTTACACATGAAGGCAAAGGAAAATGATTTTTAGAAAAATTTTGCCTAGTGTTTGCTAGCAGTTTTTACCACACTCCTTTCCACAAGTCTAATTTTCACACACACAAAATACTCTAATGTTTTCCAAAACTTTCTTCTTAAATTGACTCTAAACCAACTCCTTGATTTGGAGCTGAACCTGAAAAACTCAGATGGAAATTATTGTAATTTCATTCAACAAGTAGCATTTCACCCACCCAAAGACTGAGTAGGTGAAAGAAGAACTATACTTAGCAACCATATCCTTAGGCTTAAACTTAATAGTTACAATATTCAATTAAAAAAAAAAAAAACAGTTTAAACCCATATTGAAATAATGCTAAAAATAGTCATGCTGCCTGTGCCAATTATTTTCCCCAGTGGGAGACTTTCCAGGTTAAACATGAATGTTGGTGGAATTCCTTCCCATAATTAAGGGAAGACTGAAAAACAAGGAACCTGCACCACCAACTTTCCTGTACAGGAAAGAAGATCTCTGATAAAATGTATCCCCTGGAAACCCCAAAGCCTTCTCTCAAAGACTCCAAGGATCTCTCTCCACTGTCACCTCCTATAATGTTGAAGGATTTCTCATTGCCTGTCCTTGGAGAATCCCATTCAGTGTGCACACAGCAAAACTGCTGTTAAAAAGTCAGCTGAAATCTAGATTAAAATAATAATTTACCTTGATGTATGACCACATTAGCAGCAAACAAAACATAACATAGATCAGTAGTAGGAACCATTCCTTGTGCTTAATGGGACTTTTCTTAAAGATGACCATGCAATCTAAAATGGACCTGTACCACTGCCCCCAAGCACTAAGTCTGTGCTAGCCAAAGCCACTAGCCAACTGTGCCTATTGAGTATATGAAATGTGGCTAATCCAAGTTGAGATGTGCTCTAAGTATAAAATACACACCAGATTTAGAAGACTTAATGCAAAGAAAATGATAAATATCTCAATTATTTATATATAATGGTAACATTATGAATATACTGGTTATAAGTTACATTAAGTTAGTTTCCCTTGCTTTTTACATTTCAAAATGTGGCTACTAGAATATTTAAAACTGCACATCTTGCATTGGATCTCCATTCTACTGCACTGTTCTAAGCCATCATCACATTGTCTATCTTCTTTAGAGTTCACATCACCATCTGAAATGGTCCTGTTGGTTTGTGGGGTATATTAGTCCGTTTTCATGCTGCTATAAAGAACTGCCAGTTCTTTATAACTTATAATTTAAATTATAGTGAGTGAAGAACTATACTTAGCAACCACATCCTTAAGTTTAAACTTAATAGTCACAGTATTCAATTTTAAAAAAAAGTTTAAACCCATATTGAAATAATGCTAAAAATAGTCATGCTGCCTGTGCCAATTATTTTTCCCAGTGAGAGACTTTCCAGGGTAACTTATAAAGTAAAGCGGTTTAACCAACCCCACAGTTCAGCATGGCTGGGGAGGCCTCAGGAAACTTACAATCATGGCAGAAGGCGAAGGGGAAGCAACACACCTTCTTCACAAGGTGGCAGGAAGGAGAAGCGCCAAGCAGGGGGCAAGAGCCCCTTATGTAAAACCATCAGACCTCATGAGAACGCACTATCACAAGAACAGCATGGGGGAAACTGCCCCAGTGATTCAACTACCTCCACCATGTCTCTCTCTTGATACATGGGGATTACGGGAATTACAATTCAGGATGAGATTTGGGTGGGGACACAAAGCCTAACCATATCATGGGGTTTACTTACTATGGGCCCCAACCACCCCAACACTACAGAAGAAAAGCCCCTTTACAACAGGACTTGATTGTCCCGTCCACAGCCAAATGCTCAGCACCTAGAACCCAGCAGGTGTGCCTGATGTCATGATTAGGGAATAAATGATGAGTGAAGATTATGCATAAATAATGACACTGCCGTCAGTTGAGTCTCATCCCACAGTGAGCCAGCTCCTCTGCTAAGCCCATACTTTGGAAGTGAATCTTTCCTTGCCAATTCATCCTTTCTCCCTAACTCATGGGTCCCAGCTTGGGCTAGTGCTAGGTGTGGAGGTGTGAGATGAGCACCCAGTTCCAGTCCTGGCCTGGGACATCTAAGCTTAGCCATGTCACAGCTTCTGTGGACCTCTGCTGTTAAAAAAAAAAAATACATTTCTTTGTGGTAAAATGCTAAACTAAGACTCCTCTAGGAAGAGCAGAGCTGCCTTTTCTAAGGCTTCTCCCTCAGAGCCTCTTGCCCCCTATTTCAAGTGTCACTTTTTTCTTTTTCTGAGACGGTCTCGGTCTGTCACCCAGACTGGAATGGGGTGGTGTGATCTCAGCTCACTGCAACCTCTGCCTCCCAGGTTCAAGCGATTCTCGTGCCTCAGTCTCCCGAGTAGGTGGGATTACAGATGTCTGCCATAATGCCTGGCCAATTTTTGGATTTTTAGTAGAGACAGGCTTTCACCATGTTAGCCAGGCTGGTCTCAAACTCCTGACCTCAAGTAATCTGCCCACATCAGCTTCCAAAAGTGCTGGAATTACAGACGTTGAGCCACCACACCCAGCCAAAGGTCTCCTCTTTTAAAAGCCAACCCTCACCCTCAGGGAGGGCCCTGCACTCAGGCCTGGGCTAGACACCCCTGCCCAGAGGGTTCCCGGGGTGGTCCCCAGCAGCTCCGACATTTGAGGGCTCACACACACGCACACACACGTGCACACACATGGAAGAAGGCCGAGGGGCCTCCTGCAGGGACCCATGTGCTACCCGCCCTCTGCACACACCCAGGCTCTGGGGTCTTGCACTCAAGTCAGTGAGTGTCAGGAAATGACGGTAGTCCCGTCCCTCCAAGCTTTTCTCCAGCACACACTGGGGGAGTGTTTTGGTTATGTGATTTCCTCCACTAAATTGAGACGGCTGCAAATGTGATGTGTGTGTGTGTCTGAGAGAGGCAGGTCAATAAGGTAATGAAGGCCAGTCCCAGTTCCTGGGTGTGACACAGATGGGGTCTGCAACCCAGATGAACGAAATCACCAGAAGCTGGGGCTGCCCTAAGATGTGTCTTCCACGCCTCTGGACGTCTTCCTCCAACGTAAAGTCGCCTGTTAGAACGCTGAACTAACCAGAGTGGTTAACCTTACTAGACTCAAAAGGGGGTTTAAAGAAAAGGCAAAACCAATACCCAGATTTGCTAAGCTTCCCCCTCCCCACCACTTCCCCCCATAGCCTGTGCTCTGAAACCTACTGGCTTATGTTTAAAATCACCTCCATTTCACACAAGCTGTTATTATTCCCTCCCCAAACCAATATTCAGTATTTGTTTTCCATCATTTCCCCCTCTATTTAGCCAACAAAATGCCTGACAGGCCTGCAAGTGCCTTTCGCTTGCTGGTCTAGGGTGTGTGCCATTTGCTTGCTTCCCGACTGTTGGAAAGCGAATACTCTCCCCAGAGTGCCTCAGAGGTGGCCTTTCAGCTTCAAGGACACATTTTTAAATTTAGCAAAACCCTCCATTATATGGTAGAAAAAGCTGAAGTTCTGACTACCTAGAATGGCCTATACTTTGTTTTATTTAGGGATGTATAGAATTGTTAAGCAAAATCACAAAATTAAGCTAGTATTAAAATGCAGAAATTGGATTTTGGTGTTGCTCCCAGTCACTGAGCTTTCACCAGCGTTTGGCACAGCAAGGCGGATGCAGCTGACTAAACACTTCACTGGTCTATGCAGCCCCTCTGCACATGAATAAAACTTACTAGTAAATGTAAGCAAAATTAAAGGCACTTTTTCAATGACAGCCCCTGAGAAGCTAAGGAAATAATAAGTGTAGTTATTACAAAACCGCAGAGGAATCATAAAAACCAAACCTCCAAATATGGTAAAGGGGAATGAGTTTTTTGAGGAGATAGTAAGCTTTTTGAAAGACTGTTATCTTTTCCCTTTTGTTAAAGTTTTACTGTAAACAGGTGTCTATGCAAATGGCTCAGCACACGTTGTTACCTTCTCAAAGAAACCATTTCTAATTGTTTCCATTTCTGGGGAAAGTAACTTTTCCCACTCTGTACTCCTAAACACATGGTCCTCTGTAACCACATTTCTTTTTTTTTTTTTTTTTTTTTTTTTTTGAGACCGAGTCTCGCTCTGTCACCCAGTGCCGCAGTCTCAGCTCACTGCAAGCTCCGCCTCCCGGGTTCACACCATTCTCCTGCCTCAGCCTCCCAAGTAGTGGGACTAAAGGCACTCACCACCACACCCAGCTAATTTTTTGTGTTTTTAGTAGAGACAGGATTTCACCGTATTAGCCAGGAGGTCAGGATCTCCTGACCTCATGATCCACCCGCCTCAGCCTCCTAAAGTGCTGGGATTACAGGCATGAGCCACTGCGCCCGGCCTGTAACCACACTTTCAAATGGCGTATCTTATTCCTAAGACTGAAATATATAGGGGTGGGGTGCTTACTTTCAGAAGATTTAGCACAAGAGGAGGCTGTGTCTATGCACACGTGTGTGTGCACACAGGGGAGGGAGGGAGATGGACAGAGTGGGTGTGCCGAGTTGTTAACAGTTTCTGGATCCAGACAGAGGAATACCCAAGTGTTCGCTGCTCCGTACTTTCATCTTTTCTGTTGAAAGTTTCCAAAAGAAAACAATTTTGAAGCAAAAAAAACAAACAGTAGCGGCTCAAGCAGTGATTGTCCAATGAAGTAAAAAACCGTTGTTCTTTGGTTTTGTTTTTGGCCACTAAGTGACCACCTAGAGGCTGAGTAAGAGGACTATGGAAACTTCTCATCCAGTAAGTGTTTAAGCTTCCACCTCCAGGCACTGTGGTAGGTGCAGCAGATGAAGTGATGAACAGGCCTCTTTCCTGACCCTACTGACCCGTGGCCAATGTGGCACAGATGACACCATTGGGGATGCCATGGGCATTTGGACGGGAGGTGAAGAGAAGCTGTGTAAGGAAGAAGGAGAGGAACATCCATCTTTTCTTGGAGGAGGAGGAAGGGGGAACCAAGAAGCACTCAAAGAGCACATCACAACCAATAAATATTTGTGTAATAAACAAACAAAGCATATGCAAGTTCAATGGTGCCTTGAAGCACCCGGCTGAATCTGTCCACGCGTGGGGACAGGGTAAAACAAGCCAAGCAAAACCAGCAGGGACAATGACCTTCTCCTCCTGCCCACTGCTCCCAAAGCTCCATTTCAGGACTCGCAGCACGCAGGGGACTGATGCAGAAAAACACCCAGAGGTCTTTATGATGACTTTTGATTCCCTGCCCAGCGGTTTACTGAAGATGAGTCCATGTGATCTACCAAAATGGAAAATCCCTCTTTACACCAGCAGTGGACTGCACCGGAAGTCTTCAGGAGGTTCTGATTTCTTCTCAGCAGTTCTTTGGAATGGCTGGGTTTCCTCTGCTACAGACTTGATTTCTTCACTTCGCATGCTGATAACCCCGGCGTTGACTCCTGGGCTGGGTGGGATGGGTCGGTCTGCACCGCCCTCCCTCTCCAAGGCCGTGGTGGTGGAGCTGTTTGCCAACGGTGGCTGCTCACCCCATAGGGAATTCTCTCCCGATGGCTTTGCAAATTAAGCTCCAAGTTGTAGACAGTGGAGAGGCCCACGAAGACCCCATGAAGCTCCTTTTGTGTACCCCATGGGGGTCATGTAATTAAAAAGTGACCAAGGTATGACCTTTTGGGGACTAGTGGTGGGATTCATCACCAAGAGGGTCAATTTGATGATCAGAGGGGAGCTCTGAAATCAAAGTTCATGGCATCTCCACTCCATTTTCCAGAAAACCACCACAGATGCTACTGATGGCTCAGAGAGAGAAACACATCAGTGGAAATAGCTGGGCCTTTCTCTTTAAAATGGGGTGTTCCTTAAAAAACAGAAAGCTGAGTGAGAGCCCACGGCACACACTTCATTTCTTCCTATATGGCTTTCTGTTAGCTCAGGAAATGTGTTTTTCTTCTGAATATTACTTCCCATAATTATATTTTGGCTATTGCAGCCAAAGAAGGATTAGTTTATATTATGATTATAAGCATCACAGAATATAGGAAAATATATAAATTGCAAAACGGTCCACTCTTCATGATTTTTTTTTTTTTTTGAGACGGAGTCTCGCTCTGTCGCCCAGGCTGGAGTGCAGTGGCGCAATCTCGGCTCACTGCAAGCTCCGCCTCCCGGGTTCACGCCATTCTCCTGCCTCAGCCTCCCGAGTAGCTGGGACTACAGGCGCCCGCCCCTGCGCCCGGCTAATTTTTTCTATTTTTAGTAGAAACGGGGTTTCACCATGGTCTCGATCTCCTGACCTTGTGATCCGCCCACCTCGGCCTCCCAAAGTGCTGGGATTACAGGCGTGAGCCACCACGCCCGGCCGATTTTTTTTTTTTTTTTTTTTTTTTGAGACTCAGTTTCACTCTTGTTGCCCAGGCTAGGGTGCAATGGTGTAATCTCAGGTCACTGCAACCTCTGCCTCCTGGGTTCAAGCGATTCTCCTGCCTCAGCCTCCTGAGTAGCTTGGATTACAGGTGCATGCCATTGCACCTGGGTAATTTTGTATTTTTAGTAGAGATGGGGTTTCACCATGTTGGCCAGGCTGGTCTTGAACTCCTGACCTCAGGTGATTCAACCATCTTGGCCTCCCAAAGTGCTGGGATTACAGGCGTGAGCCACCACACCCGGCCTCTTCATGATTTTATGTTATTCCAAGCAAACTTATTTTCACACGGATTATCTGCAAGTGGGTAAGCCATTATTCATGTGCATTTTACATGGGCAAAGCCCTTCTATCTCTTTCTTAAAAAGAACATTAAGGCTATGTATAAGAATGAAAGGTTAGGGTCAATAATTTTCTCAACCAACATCAAACAATAGATGAACTTGATCAGCATGGTTCACAAAAGGTGATGCTCCTCAGCCCAGTCTCTAAAAGAAGCAGTCCCACATTTCAAACAGCACCAGGACATCACAGAGCACGATGGGTATGCCAGACCCCCTCACTGCCAACCATCCTGGCCCAGGACAACGATAGCAGCAATGATGATGACAGTGAAAGAAGATGTTGAAGATGATGCTGGCCATCATCTGAGGACCCCGTAGGAACCAGATACCACCAGCGTATTTTTCAATACAGTCTCTCCATTCCTTATGATACCCCTGCAAAGGTGTCCTTCTGTAGAGGAGGCTACTGAGGCAGAAGCCACTCCGGTCACAGAGCTAGAGACCCCCCAAGAGTCTAGCTGGGGTCAGCCTGAACCCCCAGTGCTGCTCCTCCCCATCCACTATGCTGCAGGAGAGGTCCTCAAGCCTGCCTCTGGGAGGCCCAAGTGAGTGGTGCTCCTCTCTTCCCTCCCCTTCAAAGGCCAGCCTTTCTGTATGAAAGTGAAATTCAACTCCACAGATATTCACCCTAAGCACTCTCTTGGTGCGGGCTATTGTAAAGGCTGCTGCAGGAAGATGTAAGGAAAAGGAAAGCTGCGTTTATCTCTGGTGAGCCTCATGGCTGCAAGTTGCGTGGGAAGGTGCCACGCCGTTTTATTAGAAAGGCATATACATGATGCTGTTTCTTAAATAGAATCACGATGTTCCCATCAATGGTTTCAATGAGCCTTTCACCATCAATGGCCATGAATTCACAATTTCCCACGGCTTTTTCTTTTTCCTTCCACATCTCTATGTGTTTCTTTTCCAGTGAGGTCTTCGAATTAAACAAAAAATGAGGTCACCTTTCCCACCGAAGCAACGTGGTGGAGTATAAAACGCAAGACACGACGCTGCGGACCAATAACCTCTGGTGTACCGTCTCCAGCTCTGTGACCCACACAAGTCCCCTCTCCCCACGACCTCAGATCTTTGTGTATAGGAAGGTGCGGCTGCCCCACAGTGCAGATGTGCAGACAAACCTCAGGGGCCTGTGAACCCCTAAACTCGCGTGCACTTGTTTGGTAAGTACATCATGTATATAGTATTCTGGGGAGAGGCCCATACCTTTCTCCAAACTCTCCAAGAGAACTGTAGCCAATAAGAGCTAAGTATTGGCCGGGTGCAGTGGCTCATGCCTGTAACCCTAAGCACTTCGGGAAGCTAAGGCGGGTAAATCACTTGAGGTCAAGAGTTCGAGACCAGTCTGATCAACATGGTGAAATCTCATCTCTACTAAAAACACAAAATTAGCCAGATGTGGTGGTGCACACCTGTAATCTCAGCTACTTGGGAGGCTGAAGCAAGATAATCGCTTGAACCTGGGAGGCGGAGGTTGCAGTGAGCTGAGATGGCACCACTGCACTTCAGTCTGGGCAACAAGAAACTCTGTCTCAAAAAAAAAGAGGTAAGTATTGAAGGACTCAGATAGCTCTATCTTCAAAATTACTTGATTCTACTAAAGAACAAAAGCATGTCTATGATTTCACAGAAAGCTAAAGATGTCATCCCTGCCCCTCCCACCCAATTATCCTTGTTATGTCATGACACATCCAGGCTCAAGGATCTCTGCTCACTTTGGCCATTCCTTGATCTATCTATGGTTTCCTCCCCCTGCCTCAAGCCCAGACATAGATTTTCTGCTCTGCCATGTTAAAGCTGAGACAGCTATTTCAAAAAGAGATACTCCACACCAGGAAAGGAGAATGCCAAGGTGGGGGACAAAGGTCTAGACATCTTGAATAGGAACAGTTGGGAATAGAGCCGGGGACGGCACAGTTAAGCCTGGACATTGTGAAGAGAAATGTCCTACTCCAAGGTGAAGTGGGTAGGAATCTGGAAGGTCTAAAGCACAGGCTGGGAGGGCTCCAATCACTGTGTCAAGTGGCCTTCTCTGGCTTGCGGTCCACCTGTGCCCTACACCTGGGGCTCCTTCTCAACAAGCTGCTCTGACTGCTGCGGGGCGCCCCTGGGGAGCAGACAGGAATTCAGCTGGAGCCCCACAGTTTAGAGGGAACCAGGGGACTTTTGGGGACACACAGAGGAGGATTACAAACTAAGAAGTAGCAAAGCATGTGATAGCCCAGCCTACAGCTTCTACTGTTTTCTGCTAAAAGCCACTTTCCCAAGAACCCCTCCCCTCTTAGCCCTGTAGGAAGGGCAAGATGAAAGGCCCCTTTTACTGAGCCATCAGGAGCCTCTACAAAACGGAGATGGTGTCACTAATTCCAGAAGGCAAGAACTCTCCAGGACAACAGATCCTTCTCAACTTTGACAAGAGTCCCTCAGCTGCCTCTTACTCACTTCTCTCTCTCCTAGTTTTCCTTTGCACTGGGGATGGCCAGGTGTTAGACGTGATCTGACCCTGTGACAGAACCTGCCTCACCAGGTCCTGTATCCAGAAATCTCAACCTTTCTGCCCAGGCTACTACCAAACTATTATTCATAGCTCAAGACAAGCCATCAACCTGCAGCCTAGCATTTCACGTGCAGTTACCCTCTAGCCCTACCCAGTGAAAAGGAAAATTAATCTAGGAATGTTTGCCTGTTGTACTACAAGTTGATGTCAATCATCCACATGGCTCCCAACACTGTTCATCAAGCAGGATGTACCTGCCCATATGCAAATATCAAGCCCCATTAAACACGCAGGAAATAACCTTTACTCTCTTAGTCAGGCGTCTCGTTGCCAGGGAGAAGCTCAAACACAAATCTAAAGACCACTGAGAACCTTTACATTTTCAGCAATTCTTCCATGGAAGGGATGCACAAAACGCTTATTACCACACCAGTATCTCATAAGATGTGTCATGGCATAGTAAGGTCAAAAGTAGGGATAAGTAGGAGGAAGTAGTGAAGGAACATTCTTGCTTTCAAGCCTTTCATAAAACAAAACAACAAAAAAAAGGCTTTTAGAGTTTAAAAGTTTAATTACCAGTGGAAGAATAACTGGGTGTAATGTGTGTAGGGCAACCAGGAGTTTCCATCAAAATTTGAATTGTACATTTTTTGAACCAGCAGCCCGGCAATTCAGCATTTAGGAATGTATTTGACTGACTCTCAAGTGTGCAAAGACACAGGCAGTCAGACAGAGCTAATGATCACTGATCACTATGTCCCAGGCATTGTTCTGGGTATCATAAGCATTGGCTATTTTATTCCACATACCCATCAGATATTATTAATATTCCCATTTTACAGACGGGAAACCTGCAGACATGAGAGGTAAAGCAACTTGCTCAGAGTCAATGAACTGGCAACCGGTGCAGCCAGGATTCAAACCCAGGCAGGCAAAGGATATTCACTGCAGCTTTGTTTTAAAAAGGCAAAACACAGCATGTAACTTAAATGCCCATCAACTGGGCTCGCTTAAATAAACTTTGGCATACCCACACAACGAAGCACTACTGAACGACTGCAAAAGTAAGTTATGTCTCTGTGCTGATGGGGAAAGAGGTCCAAGATCTATATTGTTAATGAAAAAAGCAAGTCTCAGAACTGTAGGATGATACAATGTAGAGCAGAGATACATCAAAAGCAGTTCTTAAAGGACACAAATGAGACTTCAAAAGCGGTTACATCTGCAAAATGAACCTATAGCATGGGAAAAGAAACTTAAAAATAACTGTGCCTGGCTGGGCGCAGTGGCTCTCGCCTGTCATCCCAGCACTTTGGGAGGCCGAGGTGGGCGGATCACCTGAGGTCAGGAGTTCAAGACCAGCCTGGCCAACATGGCGAAACCCTGTCTTTACTAAAAAATACAAAAAAAATTAGCCAGGCGTGGTGACAGGTACCTGTAAACCCAGCTACTTGGGAGGCTGAGGCAGGAAAATTGCTTGACCCCAGGAGGTGGAAGTTGCAGTGAGCTGAGGTTATGCCAGGCAGCCTAGGCGACACACCGAGACTCCGTCTCGGAAAAATAATAATAATAATTGTGCCCTTCCATCTGTTTGAATTTTCTATCAAGTATTATTTTATTTTTTTTGTTTTGTAGAGGCAGCATCTATGTTGCCCAGGCAGAGTCTCCCTGTGTTGGCCAAGCTGGTCTAAAACTCCTGGGCTCAAGCGATCCTCTGGCCACGGCCTCCCAAAGTGCTGGGATTCCATTTGTGAGCCACCACACCAGGATCTATTTTTAATTTTTAAAAGTGTTCTTATAAAAAATATTAGAAGTTTATCAATGAAACCAGAGAGAGAGAGAGAGGATAGAATCATGGGCTTTATATTACAAATATTTTGGCTGGAGGAGAAGGCAATGCCCTATAAAATAACATGACCAAAATCACCCCATGTCTGTGTGTGGATGATTTACAACTAATATCAAGCTACTGATTAAATGAGGTTCTTGATTCCCATGAAAATGACAAAAAGTAAACTGTCTTCGAATTCCTTCTGTAGCACATACAAAACCATCAGGGCAATTTAAATACTTGATTCAACGCACTCTTTCCTACTCAATTCTAGGTTGATGGGCTGAGAAGACAGAAAGCAGCAAATGCTCCAGTGAGTAACATAAGACAAGGGAAGGAACGAGTTGAGCCCTACACGGGGACTACCAGGGACCGTCCAGGTCCACGCCTGCTGTCTGATCACACAATGTATTACACAACAACCCAGCCTAGATGAGCACACCTAATCCAGGATAAAGCAAAATTGCTACATAATTCAGAAAGATACTACTGTATAAGAAATAAGTTTTAAAAGTCAAAGAAGAGGAAGACAGAGTTCTCAGGCATTTACTGACACATATTAGTAACTAAAACAGTTGGCCAACGCAGTGGCTCACGCCTGTAATCACAGCACTTTGAGAGGCCGAGGCGGGTGGATCACGAGGTCAGGAGATCGAGACCATGCTGGCTAACACGGTGAAAACCTCACCTCTACTAAAAATACAAAAAAAAATTAGCCGGACACGGTGGCGGGCACCTGTAGTCCCAGCTACTCAGGAGGCTGAGGCAGGAGAATGTGTAAACCCGGGAGGTGGAGCTTGCAGTGAGCCAAGATCGTGCCACTGCACTCCAGCCTGGGAGACAGAGTGAGACTCCATCTCAAAAAAAAAAAAGTCATTTAAGATGTTAGAAGAACCAGAGAAGGGAGTCACTGTCAAATGCAAATATTTAAAGAAATGTACAACTTGGAATGGTTCCCTCAAGAAAGAATAAAAATTGAGAAAACATGATATGAAAATATAAGAAAATGTTTTATTCTAAAACGGAGCAAATCTTCAAAACTCAGAGAGAGAATTTTTATCCACAGCTTTTCACATTTGTAATTCTCTTAGGAAATGTATGAGAAAATCCCTGCTTTTAATGAGTTTCCAAAGTCCTGTTGCAAGACAAATCACTACTCCATAAAACAGGTTTGCCACTGAAAAAGTGATATAATTGGAGGTTTTATTCCTGATCAAGGCTTCAAAGTCAAGTAAACTATCATCAGGACCAACAATACATCAAAAGGTCACACTCCACTACAGCTCTCTGTCATCATTACAGCAGAAAATTATACTCTTGGCCCTAAAGTGCGGGCAGAAGTTTGTTTGTTCATATTTAATACATTTTCACTGACCATTCCACGTGTCAAGCATATATATAAACTACATATATGAAATGTCAAGGAGTGCCAGGTGCCCCATTAAATACACAAATAATTCATAAAAATAGGAAAGTGCAATGGAGTCCTAGCATACCAAAATATATTTTAACTATAACATTAATGGCTTCATCAAAAACAATCTTTTTTTTTTTTTTTTTAAGACAGAGTCTCGCTCTTTCACCCAGGCTGGAATGAAGTGGCACCATCTCAGCTCACTACAACCTCCACCTCCCAAGTTCAAGCTATTCTCCTGCCTCAGCCTCCCGAGGAGCTGGGATTACAACCATGTACCACCACACCTGGCTAGTTTTTGTATTTTTAGTAGAGATGGGGTTTCACCACGTTGCCCTGGCTGGTTTTGAACTCCTCACCTCAAGTGATTCGCCCACTTTGGCCTCCTAGACAATTTTCTTAGAGTTTGACAGGATTTTCCATGATGATTTGAGTGGATCTTATTCTTTTAAAAGTATTCCAAGAAAGTTGAAACTATCGCAATTTATCTTAATAAATTTCTTTGCAGTAAGTACAGACAGGCATCATTCCACTCACCCAGAATAACTCTCACAGCCTTTGTGAAACAGAAACAGATTTTTTTTTTTTTTTTTTTTTTTTTTTTTTTTTGGGAGACAGAGTCTCACTCTGTCGCCCAGGCTGGAGTGCAGCGGCACGATCTCAGCTCACTGCAAGCTCCGCCTCCCGGGTTCACGCCATTCTCCTGCCTCAGCCTCCCGAGTAGCTAGGACTACAGGCGCCCGCCACCATGCCTGGCTAGTTTTTTGTATTTTTTTAGTAGAGACGGTGTTTCACCGTGTTAGCCAGAATGGTCTCGATCTCCTCACCTCGTGATCACCCGTCTTGGCCTCCCAAAGTGCTGGGATTACAGGCTTGAGCCACCAAAACAGATGGTTTTATCATGACTTCTGAGGGTTGTGACAACAGTGATCAGGATAATGTCTCTCCCACGCAAAAGCACTACTAATCAAACACATACCATTTTTTGCCTATTGACTTAGCCCAAAAAAAATAGGTTTTTCCCCATAACTTTATGCTTTATGCAGACAAAAACAAAAGCAAACAGAATGTCTATACATTGTTGATGACACAGAAATTAGTACCATGCCTTTGGAAAGCAACTTGGAAGGAGTTGTCAAGAATCATAAAAAATTCACCACTTAGAAAAATAATATGAACACTTACAAATGCCACCCTTAAGAAATAACTAGAAATTCAAAAACAAAAAAAGAAACAGAAAAGCCAAATACACAAAGTTATTCCTTACAGGTCATACACATCGGCAGTAAGTTAGAATACATGTAGCACAGGAAAGAAATGCGTAAGTTTTAAAAATTTTGAAAATTACATAATTACTCTTTTAGTTAGGATATAATGCTCTATGAAGAGAACCAGATACAAAAAAAAAAACTATGTACACAGTTGCGTATAATGTGTAAATAAAATAATGAAAGAAAATACACCATCATAATGCAATTAGGGGTGGGATTATTATGTGTTGGGGTGGATTCTTGCAGGAGTTCTCAGCCTTGGCACTACTGGCATTTTGCGCTGGATCACCCTTTATTGTTTGTGGGTTGGGGGGAGGGGTGTCTGTCCAGGACATACAGAATGTTGAGCAGCATTCCTAACCTCTACCCACTAGATGCCAGTAGCAACCCTCCAGCCCCAGGATAATAATAAAAAATTGTCTCCAGACATGACTGTCAAGTGTCTCCCGGGAAACAAAATCATTCCTGATTGAGAACCACTACGTTTAAGTTACTTTTTTCATCTACTCCCTACTTTTTCTGTCTTATTATTACATATATTTTTAAAAAAATAAAAATAAATGGCAGCTGGGCACAGTGACCTGCTGTAATCCCAGCACTTTGGGAGGCTGAGGCGGGCAGATCACTTAAGGTCAGGAGTTCGAGACCAGCCCGGCCAACATGGTGAAACCCCATCTCTACTAAAAATACAAAAATTAGCTGGGCATGGTGGCACGCACCTATAGTCCCAGCTACTCGGGAGGCTGAGGCAGGAGAATCACTTGAGCCTGGGAGGCAAAGGTTGCAGTGAGCTGAAATTGAGCCACTGCACTCCAGCCTGGGCGACAGAGTGAGACTCTGTCTAAATAAATAAATAAATGGCAATAGCAAAAGTCAATATTTAATGACTATCTCTTTACTCAAAACTAAAAGCCCTTTTCGGCCAGGCGCGGTGGCTCAAGCCTGTAATCCCAGCACTTTGGGAGGCCGAGACGGGCGGATCACGAGGTCAGGAGATCGAGACCATCCTGGCTAATATGGTGAAACCCCGTCTCTACTAAAAATACAAAAAACTAGCCGGGCGAGGTGGTGGGCGCCTGTAGTCCCAGCTACTCGGGAGGCTGAGGCAGGAGAATGGCGTAAACCCGGGAGGCGGAGCTTGCAGTGAGCTGAGATCCGGCCACTGCACTCCAGCCTGGGCGACAAAGCGAGACTCCGTCTCAAAAAAAAAAAAAAAAAAAAAAAAAAAAAGCCCTTTTCTTTAGTGCATTGCCCACAAGTAGAGATCACGAGACTAGCAGGTCTCTCTTCCACAATGTGGAAGACCAGCCCTACGGTCATTCTGAAGGCCAACGCTTGGCAGGACACCAGGTTTTCTCCACCAAAGCAGCTCCTCCAGGATAACCTTCCTTATCTTGCACGGCTCCACCCCTGCAAAGTTAGTCCACATCTAAAAGTTTCCCATAATGGAGATGAACAGAGGAAGACATCACCATCTCTCTCACAACATTTAGTATTTTGCCGCCATGGTTTTGGAGCACCTTATTCTCCACTGAGAAACATTCAGCACATCATCGTATTACCAGCGTGTGTTTCAAATGGAGGTTCAAATCCTCTCCTAATTACTACAAAGCTCTACAAACAAGAGTGAAATCGTATTTTGACTGGCCACATGCTGTTGCTTTGGAAACAACAGGTCAGAGAGAAATCACAGAATGTCTAAAAAGTGACGGTAAAACAAGCTAAACTTATTTCTTAGAATCCAGCAAGCAGGGCAGTAAAACTGAAACCCTGTAAGACAGTGGGGACGGTCTATTAAATTTTTGCTTTATGTGTTAGCAAATCCGTACCTATTTTGCTGCCCCATGCTACATAAGTACATTCATTGGCAAATCTCTGACTGCCTGTAGAATAGAGCAAGATGTGGAAAGAAGTCCTAACTGGCCTCAAGCTACCTTTGCAACCTGATTGCCCAATCCTTCTCCTCCTCTCAAATTTAAACTTCATGGCCCTCCCTCTCACGCTTATGCCCAGTGGTCATTTCTACCCGGATGTCCATGGGCTTGTCATCCTGAACCTTCCACCAGGTGGATTCACTCCTTCCACAGGTCATCCATCCAAACAAACTCCTTGCTCCTTGAACTCCAAGCTAGAAAAACTGACTCATAATTGGCCTAAAGCCATCTTCAAAATGCTCCCTGAGTTTCCCTTTCAAATTCAGAACTTTTCTCCTGTTTGGTCTGGGAGAGAAAGCAGACACCTGGCCAGGCACGGTGGCTCACACTTGTAAACTCAGCACTTTGGGAGGCCAAGGCAGGAGGACTGCTTGAGGCCAGGAGTCTGAGACCAGCCCAGCCAACACAGTGAGATCCCCATCTCTACAAAAAATGCAAAAATTAGCTGGGCGTGGTGGCTTGTGCCTGTAGTCCCTGCTATTCTGGAGGCTGAAGCAGGAGGATCGCTTGAGCCCAGAGTTCAAGGCTACAGTGAGCTATGATGGTGCCACTGTACCCTAGCATGAGGGACAGAAAGAGACCCTGTCTCCAAAAAGAAAAGAAAAATAAAAAAAAAATACCTTAGATTCTTTATAAGGAACAAATATAAATCTTATAAGAGACTGTATTTTTGCCCATTTGGTTTTGCTTTTTATTTTGGGTGCATTCACAGAAGATCTAGCATCATTTCATTGGTTAAACTACTGTGATTAAGGACAAGGAACTCAACACACCAAACACTCTGCTACCTAGTTCTACAATTGCTTTTCTGAATTTAGGTAATTATAACTAAATGAAAAATGTTATAAAACAATAAAAACATTATTAGCCTTAAGTTATTCATGAGAACTGTTTACTATTCCTTTACTGCAGGCAAAAATCATAATTAACATATATTTACTCAATAATTCAAAAATATAGCAGTATTTAACATTAAATGAGAAGTACTGATTATGCTGGTGGCTAAAATGTACTGCAAATAGCAGAATAATGGAATATTTAATAATAAGCATGTTATAAGCATTTACCACGTGCCAGGTTTATTCCAACCCTTTTAATAAATGTTTCTAATCCTCACAAGAACCCCATGAGGTATACAATATTATTTTACTCATTTTTAAAAAGGGAATTATTAGGAACCTGAGGAGATACATCACTTACTCCCTGAGTAAAACTATAGAAATTGTATTTACACAGCCGAACATATATATGTATGGACAATCAAGTTGCATACTTTCAAGTGTTTCTCATAAGGTTAAATACAACACTTAAAACCAAAAACAAAAACCTACAAAGCAGCCCACGTGAATGCTTTCTTATTTTTGCTGAATGTGCTTCTCAAACTGCTCACTGGGGGTAATACCAAAACACTTCCTAAACTGGAACTCGTCTTAGTAGTCAGCTCAATTTCAGAGCAAAATTAATTTGAGATTGAGGCATTTATTTATTCCCTTAAAAAACTAAACCTATAATTTTAGCATCCTGTGACTAGTAATTTCGACAGGACAGAACTGAGTATCACAATCCCTTTTAGAAAAATCAAGGCTATTTTTTTTAGCTTTATACTTCCAATATCCTGGACTAAAGATTACTTTTAATAGAAATTAGAAAGACCTCAAAAATTAACTATAAATGATCACAGACCTAAGTGTAGTTCCTAACACTAAAATTCTTGGAACATAGGAATATCCATGACCTTAGAAAACTGGACTTCCTCAAAATTAAAGTTAGCTTTAACCAATGAAATGCTGCTAAGTCTTTCATGAACAATAATAAACTGGATAAAAAGATAAAAAGATAAACTGGACTTCCTCAAAATTAAAGTTAGCTTTAACCAATGAAATGCTGCTAAGTCTTTCATGAATGATACCAATAATAATAAAATGCAAAACCAAACAGGCAAAAAATGCAGCCTGGTATAAAACTTACATTTGTTCCTTACAAAATTACAATTAGTGAAGCATCAAAGGGCATCACTAAAAGACAACTCGCAGAATAGGAGAAAAATATCTGCAAATCCTGTATCTGATAAAGGGATTCATGTTTGGAATATATAAATAACTCTTCCAACTCAATAATAAAAAGACAACCCAATTAAACAATGGGCAAAGAATCCGAACAGACATTTCTCCAACACACATATGACCGATAAGCACATGAAAAGATGTTCAACATCATTAGTCTTACCAGGCTGACTAAATAAAAAGGATAAACAGTAAATGTTGGTGAAGATGTGGAGAAATATGAACTCTACTATACTGCTGGTAGGAATGTAAACTAGGGCCACTTCTTTGGAAAATAGCTCGGCAATTCCTCAAAATGTTAATCACAGAATTAACGTATGATCCAGCAATTTCAGCCCTAGGTATATACCCAAGAGGAACGAACATACACGTCCACACAAAAACTCATACACAACTGAATGTTCACAGCAGCACTATTCATAATAGTCAAAGTAGAAACAACTCAACTGTCTACCAACTGATGGAGAAATAAAATTATTATTAAGCCATAAAAAGGGGTGAAGTACTGATTCATTCTACAATATAAATGAACCTTAAAAATGTTATGCTAAGTGAAAGAAGCCAGACACAAAAAGTCATATATTATATAATTATCTTTTGTTTTGTTTTGGAGATAGAGTCTTGCTCTGTCGCTCAGGCTGGAATGTAGTGGTATGATCTCGGCTCACTGCAACCTCTGCCTCCTGAGTTCAAGCGATTCTCCTGCCTCAGCCGCCCAAGTCTCCCAAGTAGCATGTGCCTCCACGCCTGGCTAATTTTTGTATTTTTAGTAGAGACGGGGTTTCACCATGTTGGCCAGGCTGGTCTTGAACTGCTGGCCTCAATGATTCGCCCGCCTTGGCCTCCCAAAGTTCTAGGATTACAGGCGTGAGACACCACGCCCAACCTGTTTAATTACATTTATACGAAGTGTCCAAACTAGGCAAATTCGAAGAGACAGAAAGTAGATTCAAGGTTGCCAGGGGCTAGAGAGAGGGGAAATAGAGAGTGATTGCTAGAGGGTCTGGGGTTTCTTTCTGGAGTGATAAAAATATTCCAAAGTAGATGGTATTAATAGTCATTCAACTCCGTGAATATACTAAAAACCACCAAAATGGTGAATTTTATGATACATGAATCATACCTCCATATATCCCTTATTTTTTAAATGGCATATGTGATAGAGGAAAAAAATCAGAACACATTTTTGATACGGGGTCTTGCTCTGTCACCCAGGCTGGAGGGTAGCGGCGTGATGTCACCTCATCGCCTTCCAGGTTCAAGCGATTTTCCTGCCTCAGCCTCCTGAGTAGCTGAGACTATAGGCACGTGCTACCACAGCCAGCCAATTTTTGTATTTTTAGTAGAGACGGGGTTTTGCCATGTTGCCCAGGCTGGTCTCTAACTCCTGACCTCAGGTAATCTGCCTACCTTGGCCTCCCAAAGTGCTGGGATTACAGGCGTGAGCCACCACGCCCAGCCTAGAAGAACCTTCATGTTAATATGTTGGGTACAATATAATATGTCCATCAATGGTTCTTAACTTTCCCTTTCATCCATTCACAGTAAACCATGGCGGTCAGTAATGACAGTAATAAGCAGCAGCAGGCCAAGGACAGGGGCTCATGCCTAATCCCAGCACTTTGGGAGGTTGAAGGGGGAGGATCACTTGAGGCCAGGAGTTCAAGACCAGCCTGGGCAATGTACCTGTCTCTATTTAAAAAAAAAAAAAAAATTAATTAGCAGCCTGTAGCCTGGGAGACAGAGTGAGGTCCTGTCTCCAAAAAAAAAGAAAATATATATATATAGTGTATATATATGTATATATGCAATACATATAATATATGTGTATATATGTAATACATGTAGTAGAGATGGGGTAATAAACCAGCACCAAAGCAGCTCAGAGCTTGAGTTTAGTCCCCTGCAAAATCCCAAAGCCTCAGGATTGATTGATTGATTGATTGATTTGAGATGGAGTTTCACTCTTGTTGCCCAGGCTGGAGTGCAATGGCATGATCGTGGCTCACTACAAACTCTGCCTTCCAAGTTCAAGCGATTCTCCTGCCTCAGTCTCCCAAGTAGCTGGAATTACAGGCGCCCACCACCATGCCCAGATAATTTTTGTATTTTTAGTAGAGATGGGGTTTTACTATGTTGGCCAGCCTGTTCTTGAACCCCTGACCTCAGGTGATCCACCTGCCTCGGCCTCCCAAAGTGTTAGGATTATAGGCGTGAGCCACAACGCCCAGCCAGACCATCTGTTCTTTTACTACCGCCTTCCATTGCTTGTGCCAGCCTCGCCCATAACAGTTAGCTTGTCTCTGAACCTCTCCTACTGTGCCAGGAGACCTTCTCAAACATGACTGTGTATCAGTCAGGGGAGGGTGGTCAAACACAGATTCCTGAAGATTCGGATGCAGCAGGCTTCCGCAGGGCCCAGGAAACCTAAGAAACAGTGTTTCCATCAGGCTGAAGCTTCCTGCTCAGGGACTGCACTCCAAGGGTGGCTGGTATATAGCTCTGTACCCAGCACACAGAAGGAAGTCAATAAATATATATTGAATAAACAATGGATTCTTTGCGGAGATTGTAAATTATGTTTTGCGAGTGCCCAGCACTTCATTATCTATGACCTCAGTTGATCTTCACAGCTCAGCATGTTGGGAAGCAGGTAGCAACATCCCCCTTCACAGCTGTCTGAGGGACCCAGGCTTACGAGGATTAAGCCACATGCTGGGTCCATATGGCTCCTTATGGACAGGGCTGGCCAGGAGCTGTGAACTAGAGTGTTGATGAGCCTCTGTATCTTTATATATTTATCTCTTCATTGCATCTCTTTTCCCTCAAAGTAGCATTTCCCTTGTAGATGACCTGAAGTGTAAAACAAGCCTAAAGCAAACAACTATTTTAAATACGGCAGAAAAGACATATGCCCTCAAGAACTGCCCCCAGAGCTTTAATAACACAGGACCTGGGAAAGAAACCTGGGGCTGACACAGAACATTTAGAATACGACATGAATGGGATGCTTTTCCCAGAGACTTAAACTGACTTCACCAAGGAGTCACCAGCTACCGAGACTAAATTCAGAGGTAAGGGGATCAGCTAGAAATACCATCGACTCCATTTCCAACCAAGCAGACCAAGGAAGAATGAACCAGCCATCACTGTACAGCCCATGTTGATATCTGGCTTTAGCCAGCAAGTCCAGTGCAAAAGCTGCCTGTTGTACAAACCTGGTATCCTCAAGTCTTCTGAGACCAGGTTGTTTCCGGGTGGCAAGCAATAAATATTCATTAACCAGGTAAAGGAACTTCCTTTTCCTCAATCACTTATTACCTACAACTGGACTGATTTCATTTTCAACTGTGTTCATTCTCAAGATCTCCCTCGATGCTTAATCCTCCCAGGACTTCTGCTCACCTGAAGTCTTCCACCGAGTATAAAGGTAAAACTATAAATTCTCCCGTTAAGCTATTACCCCCTTAAGGCTGCATACAATGCAGAAGGATAAAGATTCAACAGAATAAAGAATGCAACTCAGGCCGGGTGCGGTGTCTCATGCCTGTAATCCCAGCACTTCGAGAGGCCAAGGCAGGCAGATTGCTTGAGGCCAGGAGTTTGAGACCACTCTGGGCAACATGGTGAAACCCCATCTCTACTAAAAATACAAATAAAAAATTGGCCAGGCACGGTGGCACGTGCGTGTAGTCCCAGCTACTCAGGAGACTGACACACGAGAACTGCTTGAACCCAGGAAGCAGAAGTTGCAGTGAGCCAAGATCAAGCCACTATGCTCCAGCCTGGACAACAGAGCAAGACCCTGTCTCAGAAAAAAAAAAAAAAAAAAAAAAAGATGCAACTCAGCAGCCTGCACCTAGCAGACACTCAGTCAAGTGGCAGTTGTAATTAAGTCATCACATCCCTCCCCTGAAGCTCCCCACAGACCAGGAAGCCTGCTCCCTTTAACAGTGTCAAACAAGACTTGATTGTTTGCTTAATTAATTCAGGGGGCTGAGGTGCAAAGGGGACTGGAGGATGAGGATGGAAATCAGATAGCAAGTCTCCGCTAGGCTGGGCTGATGCCATGGTAACGCCAGCACGAGGCCCTGTAAGCAGCAGAGGAGTCTGGGGCGACACCCGTGTGACCCTGATAATGACAAACCCAGAAATAGATATGCAGGCCCTCAACCAACGGTCTCTTGAGAGGAGGAACACCCCAGCGCTCCGCCACCGGGGACTGAAGCCACAGACAGCAGTCCGTGCCACTTAGCACACAGAAGAGCTGGCAAAGAAGGGACACACATGGGCTGAGGGAGCTGGGTCAGGCAGGGAGAGCTGGAGGTGCTAGCTGAGGGGGTGGTGAAGGAAGGATTCATGGGAAAGCCCCAGGCAGAAGGAAGGAACTCTGGATGCAGGCCCTGCCCAAGCAGCAAGGGTGTGCTTCAGAGCCCTCCCTCCCTGGCCCATCCTCCCTTGCAGACCCCTCCCTGGCTCATCCCCTTCCAGGCGAGCACTGCCGCCCCCAACATGAGATCCAGGACATGCACCCAGGTGAACAGCTGCCCTCAAACCCCCACTACAGCAGCAGGGCCCCCACATCCCACTTCTGGAAATGAAGTAGCTGATCACTGGTGCGCTGGGCTTATTAACTCTAAGGGCTCCTGGGGTGACGAGTGGGTGCTGAACACCTGAGGACCCTTTAAACTGGCTTCTCTCCTACATCCAAGCCTTGAGTCCTGAAGATGTTACAAATGCAGAGGTAACCTACCCGATCTTAGGATGAAAACTGACCATGAAAACAGGAGGGAGGCTTTTAATGGTAGCTTTCCTACAAAGGTTAACTGGTGTAGCATCTGATGGTCTCTATGTAAATCCCTGAATGGCAAAAGCAATACCAAAATTAACCAACTTTCTACATACAGGAAGCCACTAGAATTATTTGTTGGTTGACTTAATAACTGGCCGTGGGAAGAAAAAGAAAATGCAGGGAAGCAGAAAGAGGAAAATTAATTAAATCACCAAACTCCTACAACTTGAATCAGTATCATGAATATTTTGGTATATTCATACAGGCCCTTTAAACAAAGTGTGTGGCTACTGCCGCAGGTGCAGTAATGCATGACAGCGAAAGTACATGGGCTTTTGGGGAACATTTATAGGCTGTATGACCTTGGACAAGTCACTTACCCTCCCTGGGCCACAAGTCTGTCATCAGAAAATAGAGATAATAGTACTTTAAACACACAGGTTTAGGGTGAGGATTCAATGAGATAATAGATTCCAAATGTCCATCACATAGTAAGTACTCAGTAAATATTAGCTGTATTATGATATTTTCTTACAATGTGTTCTTTAACATGCTTGTTCATCTACCCATATATCAAATATCTTTTCATGACAGCAAATACACTTCCACATTTTCATAGTTAATTGTTAGGTATATTTATTGTGCATGTGAGCCATAAATCAATCTCTCTTCCTTTATTGCCCTCTTTTTTGAGAAGGAGTCTCGCTCTGTCACCAAGGCTGGAGTGCAGTAGTGCAATCTTGGCTCTCTGCAACCTCCACCTCCCAGGTTCCAGCAATTCTCCTGCTGAAAGCCTCCCAAGTAGCTGGGATTATAGGTGCCTGCCATGGAAGCCAGGCTAATTTTTGTATTTTAGTAGAGGCAGGGTTTTCACCATGTTGGGCAGGCTGGTGTTGAATTCCTGACCTCAAGTGATCTGCCTGCCTCGGCTTCCCAAAATACTAGGATTACAGGTGTGAGCCACTGTGCCCGGCCTGTTGCCCTTTTAGACTGCTGCCAGTTTTACCCTTTAAGAGATGGCAATGCAATGAGCATACTGACCCATTCATCCTGGCTCCCCCATTAAATTCATGTATTTAGGAAACTCTCCAGAGAAAACTACTGAAAAAGAATATACTTACATAGTTACATGGGATTTGGCTTTTAAAAAAATGAGCAAAATTTAAGGATTTCAGGATGTCTCAAAATAAAGAATACACATAACATAAAGTCACAAAGATTCAGCCAAGAATAAAAGTTTCTTAAATTTTGCGTGAGATTATCACCTCTCAGGAAAGTGTTTGTGGATGTATTCCTGCTTACATTTTTAAAAAACTAGCGATTCATCAGTGCCACCGAATCGTCTATGAATTCAAAACTGAAATGTTCTCTCAATAAGCAAACTCTGAGTGGGTGTCTCCAATGGTATATGCAATACATGCACATCTTCTAGGTGATGTCAGTTAGATTTCTAATTTTGCCATTGCCAAGGAGCTATAAGCTCATGCATCCAAGATGCTGGACTAAAATAGTGTTTCTCCAAGTCTGGTTCACAGACCACCTGTGCCAATGCAGAGTCCTGGGTCCCATCTAGACCTCCTGAGTCAGAATCTCAAATGCAGAAGACACATTTTTAAAAATGAAGTCCCCAAGAGACTCATATACATGGTAAAACACCGCAGATACTGTCTTCTTATCATCCGTAATTACAAATATCCCACCCAACCCCCACCCCTGAAGTTTCTATCCACATTTTAAATCTTTTCAACTTCAGACCCTGGATACAGCTTCTCACTTTTCTACATTTGTTTAGATACTAAGCGCTTCAAGTTTTCAGTTCAATTTAACAAAAAATATGAGATGACTATAATGTGCCAGGCACCAAGCAGGGAGTTTCGGAAGACTGGCCTTGTGCCCAAATAACCACTTTAAAGGTGAAAATCCACCGTCCGGATTTTAGGCAATATTGCCAGACGACAAAAGGTTGGGTCGTTACATGGCACCTTACCTGCTCTAATGTATCACCTAGTGGCCTTTAAAAAGCAACACATATATTACAGATAAAACAGTTACAGTGTCGCTTTATGCCAAGCCCTATTCTAAGAATTTTACACATAGTAATTGATTTCAATCTTATACCATCCAATGTGGCTAGTGCTGTTATGCTGTTATTATCTCTATGTTACAGATAGAAAAAAAAAAAAAACTGGGAGTTCAATAATTTGCCTGAATCACAAAGTTAGAAGTGGCAGAGCTGAGACTTGAACCCAGGCAGTCTGGGTCCAGAGCTGTGCTGTTCACCAGCCAGAGCAGACTGTCTCTCTAAGGTTCAAAACTCACCCCCAGTTTCCATTGAGGAAGATCATTTTGAATGAGTCTTATGTGGATCTGAACTTCAGAATGGTCATTTCACAAACATACAGAAAATGGTGAAAGGCTCTCATGCAGAACAGGTGGTTGAGACAATTCTCTCTTCATTCTGAACTCCTCTCAACCTCATTAGTGACTTCAGGGTAGGGTCAGGCAGTTTAGAATCAGGAGATGGAAATTCTGGCTGCACTGCTGATGCTAAGTGATTAACTCTAGATTGAACTCTTTGTGGGTTTAAAATGTGGTATTTTTGCCAAAGATGGGGGAACTCGGAAAAGAAAAAACTACAAAAATACATACATCATATTTGCTACTTGCATGCTATAATCAGATATAATCACAAATTTGTGCTTCTTTGTTGGAAATAAACAGGATGTGATTTGTTTTTGAGATTCACTAAGGAGAAATGCTACAGACAACATGCCCTCTTACATACCAGCCTGCCCCTGCATCTAGCTTATCTGTATAATACAGCGCCTATGAGATTACACGCTGGGTTTGAACCCCAGCTCTGCTGCTTACTCTGCCCTCAAGCAACTTAACTTCTCTAGGCATCAATATCCTCCTCTAAAAAACAGAAAAATAGGCCAGGCAGTGGTGGATCGCTTGAGTCCAGGAGTTTGAGACCAGCTTGGGCAACATAATGAGACCCCATCTCTACAAAAAATAAAATGTTAGCCAAGCATGGTGGCACGCACCTCTAGTCCCAGCTACTTGAGAGTCTGAGGTGGAAGGATTGCTTGGGCCTGGGAGTTCCAGGCTGCAGTGACTTATGATCACACCACCGCACACATCTTGGGCGACGGAGTGAGACCCTGTCTCAAAAAACAAAACAAAAAAAGAAAAGAAAAATAGTACCAAATCTATAGAGCCATTTTGTGAGGATTAAATAATCATACAAAGTGCTGACCTCGCATACTGCACCTGGCAATGCTCACTGTGAACCACTGTTCACCATCCCTGTCATTAAAGCTTATCAAAATAGCCAGCTGTGGTGGTGTGCACCTGCAGACCCAGCTACTCAGGAGGCTGAGGCAGGAAAATCACTTGAACCTGGGAGGCAGAGGTTGCAGTAAGCCAAGATCATGCCACTGCACTCCAGCTTGGGCAACAGAGCGAGACTCCATCTCAAAAAAAAAAAAAAAAGCTTATCAAAATAGTTTGATTTATTGCTTCATTCAATAAACTAATTATGTCTGTGCCACTGTGGAGGTTGAGGGGACGTGAAAGGACTGCCCTTACTGTCAGGAAGGCGTCCATCAAGTACAGGGAACAAATAGGGTGACCATATGTTCCAGTCTGCCCAGACAATCCTGGTTTACGCCTGTTGTCCCAGCTTAATTATTAATGGCTCTCCCCCCTTCACTCTCAAAAGTGTCCTGGTTTGGATGATAAGTATGATCACTCTAATGATAAGACAACTGAGGCAGAAACACCTGCAGCGCTTGGCAGTACTGAACAGGTCTCCCAGCAGTGATGTAAACGGGCTGCTGGAGCTCTTGGGGGATGGAAAGCTCCATTCTGCATGCGGAGGGAAGGAAGGACACTTGGAGGTAGCAGTGGCAGTGGCTCAGCAGAAGCGGAGGACGCCTGGGACAGGAATGCAGCCAACTCAGATGGAGGATGGAGAAGCCCCACGCTCAGTGGGCCATCACTCCACCCGTCCCCTCTGTTCTCCCAGAAAACAGTGGATAGAGCCAGATCCAATAGTGAAAGCGGGCAGGTGCATTGCTTATTGCTCAGCAATGCCACAGGTTTTACTGGACTAGTTGGGAGAGAGATGGAAAATGCTTGGAGATGAAATGAGTACCTCAAGGCCTCCGAGTTAAAAATCTTCAAGCTTAATAATCCTTCGTCCCAGCACCAACTGCTTTAATCTGATCAACATCTAGCTGATGTCAGCCTCAGGGAATTTTAATAAGGGGACAGGAAGAGGAGGAATCACCAGCAGAATCACTGATACCCCTCTCACGGGTCCCTCCTGCTCCCCCAGGTGCCACCTTTGCTGTTCTATCAGGGAGTTTTGGAACCAGAGAGCAATCTTCACGTGATCCTCCTGTGGAAGTACTGGGATAACTTGGACCTCATTAGGCTTCCGTAGTCACTAAAGCTCACAAAAAAGAGGCAAAATCTTGGAGGCTCTGCAATAGCATCGTCTGTGATGAAACTCCAGCACTTCACAGCTGTTACCTGGGCCTTCCCTTGGGCAGAGTTTCTGATCAACACAAGATGAATTATAAGCTGTATTATCTGAATTATGGCTAATACACAGCTCTGGCCTAATGCCTACGAGCCACTCTTTCACAACCACTTGGGAAGAAGGTGACAGAAAAGGACCGATGGAATATTCTAGAATGAGATGTTTGAGAAGAGACCTCAGGGAATCGTGGAGTCAACCCCCCTCACAATCTACAGATTAGGAAACTAAAAGCTAGAGAGGCTGGGATGTCTCCTGGGTCAGGCGATTTGGGCCAGGCCAGGGAGCAAGACTCAGGCCTCTAGCTAACCCCTTTATTCTAAAACCAACTAAGCCAAGAGGCGCAACATGAATTGCAGTACTTTACATTTGTATAAAACTTAATTTTTGAAATTGTGTCCACGTGCATCTTCCCATAGGTAGCACCTTTTCTGTCTTTATATTATGAACGAGAAACATGAACTATACAGGCTAAGGGGCCAGGCGTGGTGGCTTATGCCTGTAATCCCAGCACTTTGGGAGGCTGGGGTGGGCAGATCACCTGAGCTCAGGAGTTTGAGACCAGCCTGGACAACACAACGCAATCCTGTCTCTACAACACTTAGCCGGATGTGCTGGTGTGCGCCTGTAGTCCTAGCTACTCAGGAGGCTGAGGTGGATCATTTGAGGCTGGGAGGTGGAGGCTGCCATGAGATGAGATCGTGCCACTGCATTCTAGCCTGGGTAACAGAAACCCTGTCTCAAAATATATATATATATATATACACACACACACACACACACACACACATATACACACACATAGATATAAACACATACACATACACACACACAATTTATACACACACACATATAAACACATACACACATATATATACACACATAGATATAAACATACACATACACACACACCACATATATACACACACATATAAACACATACACACCACATATATATATATACACATATAGATATAAACACATACACACACATATATATACACACACACATATATATACATACACATATAAACACATACACACATATATGTATACACACATATAGATATAAACACATACACATACACACACACATATACACACATACACACACACACATATATACACACACATATAGATATAAACACATACACACACACACACACACACACACACATATATATATATAGGTTAAGGGATTTGCTCCAGACCAAAGGTCACTGGAATTACCAACAACTGAGCCTAGATTTTCAAAATTCCCAATTACCTAGAGTAATTTAACTTAAAATGCACAGAATTCTGTACAAGGTAAGAATCGCCAAAATTAAACAACCTTCAATCTCTTAAATAGATGTGCTGGTAGAAATGCCACTGAATGGACGACTGAGATCCCACGGTTGGAGTTCTGAGTTCACAGTGTTGACCAACCTGCTAGTACCTCTCAGAACAGTATGGTGACATGATGTTACTTATTCAAGTTACTCCCTATGAAGGGGAACTGCACCTGTAGGTTATTTTATAAACACAGGGAATTCATTGTAACTGATACCTCTTAAGTGTTTATTTAGGATTAGCATGCAACAGTTTCTTGAGCAGCTATTTTGCAGAGGGTCTTTCACCTGTTCACTCTAGGTTTGTGAGCGTAGTCTCATAAATTGGTATCCATTTAACAAACGAGGAGACATAATTAAGTTAAACATTGCCAACTTGCCCATACCATAAAGCCAGCAAAAGCACAGCTCAGATTCAAACCTGGTCTTATGAGGCCAGGAACTAATTGTTTTGACTACAACCGGACAGCTTTTATTCAACCTAAGTAAACATTTAACCAGAAGAGAAAAATAGACCTGATGAGACCATTTTACCCCATTTACTATCAAGACCATTTTTTAGGATGCAACAGTGTAACAGACTCTGAAGGGCTGAGGAGATCATTTAGAAAGGTACAGAAACAGCACAGTTCCAAATTTCCAACACTTTACATTTTTAAATCATTTTAACTACTGTTTTAGGTACAGCAGTGGCTTTTCCTGGATACCTCTCTCACCTGTCACTTCTATTTAACAGTCTCTGGCTTCCAAACCATCATTTTCCACCTGTCCTCCCAGCTTTCACTAAGTCTTTTATCTGTAGGTGTGACCAGGGGTTTTTTCTTAGCTCAGGTTCCAAGCAGAGGAATTCTTGGCCAAAGGCCCGGGTACTTGTGCTGAATAGCAGGTTTCTTTGTAATTCCTAACATCAACTTCCACAAAGTACACTTTTTGTTTCCATTACAGAAATCAGATTTTGTGAACTCACCATGGTCCCGTTAGAAACTTATCAAACCCCTAAATTGTTTGCAAATTGAGGCCAGTTATAAATGCCTAGTTTCTGGCACCCTGAAAGCAGTGCTTTCAAAAGATTTTACTTTCGTCCTGACAACGTAATTATCTGAAAACAGAAAGGAGAGGGGAAGAGGGCAAACTGAAAAGATCACTTTAATATGAAAATTATTGTTACATGGACGCCAACGTGGAGTAAAAACCCTACCTGTGCCTCTCAATGCATGTCATAATTTAGATGATGATTTAATTTAAAATTTTGCTCACTACGAAGTGCTTTTTTAAAAAAGACTGATTTTGGAATTTTGTGAGTGTGTTTTGTTTCTAACTTAAATCATATCGAGTCAATGATAATTTCTTCAATCCACAAGAGATACACATAAAATTTACTGGAGTAAAAATGTCTCATCCTTTCTTTTCAAGGAATTCAGCCAACAGAGCAAGGCTCTTGTTCATCTATAGCTCACTCTACCCATTATGCAGCTGGCCTGTGAGTTATTTCTCATTCTCCTTTCCTTTCTCTTCTAGTTCTGCTAGCTCACCCCTCCAAACTCACTGCTATTACTTAACTTTGACAAACTTACTACAACTAATTCATCTCCCCAGTTCAGCTAATAGATCAATTAAGATCTCTTCCTGGATTGTTTTCTCTCTGTATAAAAGAAAACTGCCCAATCACCTTCCAACTTCAGCACCAGGCCCTGAAAATAAGACTGCAAAGGCAATTTATTTTTAATAAGTGAGTCAGGTGCATGTTCCTATGAAAAAGCCTTGCTGGAAAACAGAGTAATTAATAAAAGCCTCACAAAATGGTGTCATAAAGTTTTGCTTTAAAGTTTACTTTCTACCTATAGCAATCTATGTTTGTACTTATTAAAGACCATGTAAGGCTTCTGGATTTTTTTCCTTTGAGTACTGTAAGTTGCATCATGAATAAATCACATAAAAAGATCACCTGTGTTGACATCTAAAAGATTATCTATATGATTGTCACCCTTAAGGCTATACATTTTTAAAAGCAGAAAGCTTTTTAGAGCTGATCACATTATGACAATCTGTGGGGATGGTTTCAGTGGCAGATTTATAGTTACTACAATCTTAAGAATAAAGCAAACTTGAAAAGTACAAAGCATATTCGTCATGAGATGGACACCTAATACAAATTTCTCTATTCACCCTTCTCAGACCACTCAGGAGAGACAACAGTTGCCTGTTTCAAATGTTTTCTGCATAGAAACAAAAAGCAAATGAGTGCTGCATTGCTGTCAATGCTCAGTTCATAACAACAAAGAAAAACCATGGCTCAGATAACGTTAATTGGTGCATAATAAATCATTTATGTGAGCCTTTGGCATGTGTTTTATACTTCTGCTTAAATAAGAAAGTATACGATAATCAGGGAGTATTAAACATTCATACGTCTGTCTTCTCAGTGGATATATGCTCAATAAGATCAATTTTCTGTCAAGGAGAATCATCTTCATTTTAAGAAACAGTTCTTGAGCGTTTAGGATTACACAGGACTTATTCTAGGTACCTAAGAGTATACAAAGAGTTAATCTATTTGGAAGAAGTAAATATAGCTGCCTGTAAGTAACTATAAGATAAGGGCAGAGTAAAATCCTCAGTAAAGAGAAGCCATTTAGTGGTTAAGAGCGCAAAGCCTGGGTCAAATGTATCTCAGACAGGCAGTTTCCTCTGAAAATGGGATTAAATGAGATCATGCACCTAAAGGGCTTAGTGCAGGGCTTGGGTCATCTACTCACACCCTCTCCTTTTCCTCCTCCTGCTTAGGCTATAGGAAGCCAGCAAGACTTGATACACCTTCCACTTCTCTCTCCTCCCTCCTGTATGCTACATTTAATGCCAAGACTCATTGTCCCAACTGTCTTGCTCAACAGATAACAGAAATCCAACAGAAGGCTGAATTTCGGGACTTTCCAGAAAATCTGCCCTAATTCTCATGAATCTTCCCCCCAAAAGGCACAAGAAAACTCCACTTACAAAGGCAAGAGTCTATCCTCGGAACATCCAGATGCAAAGAGAAATGCTGCTTTTACAATTTGAAGGCCCCCTTTTTCTTTTCTCCTAAGGTTTGGGCTGCAATGTGTCTTTTCAAAGATTCTTACAGACAGACCTTTGGGGACTTTTTAAACACATACAAGGGAAACTACTGCTTTTCAAAAACCTGGTACAATTAGATTTTACTTTCTTTCGGTTCTGAAACAGTATGCAAGTGGGAAAATGGTATTGTAAAGCCTTCACTGAGCCACTCACGTAGAAGAAAAAAATCACATCAAAATTGGTCTAAAATTAGATGGGGTTATGCAGAAAACCATGATGGGATAGAAAAGTGGAAATGAGAGAGAAAACAGAAAAATCATTGGTTGAGTGAATCCATTAATGTGTGCCTGAGGGAGCCCCGCCAGCAGCCAGGGAAAACTGGAAACCCCCAAATCAAGGGATAAGCCATACTTCATCATACCTTACGGTCAGCTGCCAGGCATCAATCACACCCTCCCTGCTCCCGCACTCCCCCGACTTCAACCACACTGACTTCTGCTACTTTTTCTGGTAGAGCTGGCATCTTCCAGCCTCCGTGTCTCTGTTCTTCGTTATCATTCCCACTCTCCTCTTCTCCATACAGGGCTACCTGTTTAAGGTACATCCATTCTCTAAGATCAAATTCAAATGTTACTTCCTTGATTCCTATTTTTTGGCACAAAATCCTTTTGGTTTTATGTCTCTGGAGCCATTTATATTGTGTGTGTGTGTGTGTGTGTGTGTGTGTGTGTATATTTTTTTTTTTTTTTTTTTTAATTGAGACGGAGTCTCGCTCTATCGCCCAGGCTGGAGTGCAGTGGCGCGATCTCTGCTCACTGCAAGCTCCGCCTCCCAGGTTCACGCCATTCTCCTGCCTCAGCCTCCCGAGTAGCTGGGACTACAGGCGCCCGCCACCGCACCCAGCTAATTTTTTGTATTTTTAGTAGAGGTGGGGTTTCACCGTGTTATATTTTGTATATTTTTTATGGTAAGTGATTCCCTTGTCTGTTATTCCTATGAATGAATAAATGAATTTACTGATTGAGATGGGGTCTGTGTTGGTCAGGCTGGAATGCAGTGGCTATTCACAGGTGAGATCCCACTACTGATCAGCATGAGAGTCTTGATCTGCTCCAGTTCTGACCTGGGTAGGTTCACACCTCCCTCAGGCAACCTGGTGGTCCCTGACTCCTGGGAGATCACCATATTGATGCTAAATTTAGTGCAGACACCCAATTGGCACAGTGCACTACAGCTCAGAGCTCCTGAGCTCAAGTGATCCTCCTACCTCAGCCTCCTAAGTAGCTGGGACTACAGGTGCACACCACTGCCCTTGGCTATAATGTCCTTTAAAAAGTCCATTCCAGGCCTGGCGTGGTGGCTGACACTGTAATTCCAGCACTTTGGGAGGCCGAGGCAGGCAGATCACAAGGTCAGGAGTTCGAGACCAGCCTGGCCAATATGCTGAGACCACATTTCTACTAAAAATACAAAAATTAGCCAGGCGTGGTGGCGCATGCCTGTAGTCCCAGTTACTTAGGAGGCTGAAGCAGAAGAATCATTTGAACCTGAGAGGTAGAGGTTGTAGTGAGCCGAGATGGTGCCACTGCACTCCAGCCTAGGTGAGTGAGACTCCATCTCAAAACAAAAAAATAAATAAGAAGCCCATCCCTAGCTTGTCCATTTCTATATCCATCCCTGTGGCTAGCACAGTGCAGAGCACATGGAAGATGCCCCTTAATTGTCTGTGAAATTAAATTGGCTTTATTGGAACAGCACTCTTTCTTAATGAATTTACTTGTAACAAATACTATGAATTCACTAAATAATAGATAATTTGCCTCATTAAGAAATCATGACTTATTACTTATGGAAAGTAAGGAGCTGCCTTTGCATTCAGACGGCTAGTTTGCTTTACCGAGGATGAAGGACAGCAAGTCCCCAAGGCCAATGCCAACGCTTCATTTTTCTGATCTCACACTAAGAAAGTCAGTAACTGTTTCCTCCAAGATTCCTTCCATGCAACTGTAATGGGAGAAGATTACCCTTTGTAAATAAACTTATGGTAAAACAACAAAAGGGTTGACTGAATAAAATAACAAAACAAAATACACACAGATAGTCATGCAATGTTTACTACACACTTAGGCTAGCTGGTGTTCAATTTTGCAATGTCTTTTCATCAAAACATACATAACTGTGAAAGCAAAACAGGATGCATTTTAGTGTGAGTGAAAGGATGTACAACTGCTGGGATGGCTGGGGCACTTTAAAACGTTCTCCAACAAGTAAGATTTCTAAGATCTCCAGGACGCTATTTTGATAAAACGAGACACATTCAAGGTGCCTAAAAGCCTGCAAGGCAGCCAGGTGCAGTGGCTCACACCTGTAATCTCAACACTTTGGGAGGCTGAGGTGGGTGGATCACCTGAGGCCGAGAGTTTGAGACCAGCCTGGCCAACATGGCAAAATCCCATCTCTACTAAAATACAAAAATTAGCCTGGCATGGTGGCGGGCGCCTGTAATCCCAACTGCTTGGGTGGCTGAGGCATAAGAATTGCTTGAACCTGGGAGGCAGAGGTTGCAGTGAGCCAAGATCACACCACTGCACTCCAGCCTGGGTGATAGACTGAGACTCTGTCTCAAAAAATAAAAGATTTTAAAAAAAATAGCCGGGCGAGGTGGCGGGCGCCTGTAGTCCCAGCTACTCGGGAGGCTGAGACAGGAGAATGGCGTGAACCCGGGAGGCGGAGCTTGCAGTGAGCTGAGATCCGGCCACTGCACTCCAGCCTGGGCGGCAGAGCAAGACTCCGTCTCAAAAAAAAAAAAAAAAAAAAAAAAAAAACCCTGCAAGGCACCTCACTAGTTGAGGGAGAGAGAACAAATACATTTCCCCATCAGTTAAGAGTCAACAGACTTCACCTGTTATCTCCTGTGTAACAGGCCCATGAGACACAAAGGTGAGACTTATCTCAGCCTTAAGGAGCTCAGGATCCAGTGAAGGCATCCAACCACCACCAGACAATTATAATACAGAACAGTGGAAACTGGGGGACAACTGAGCGGAAGACAGATGACACCCAGCCTGTAGAGCCAAGAGGCATCCGGAAGGCTGAAAGAGTGGGACAGTCTGCCCAGAGGAAGCTGCACTAAAAGGTAAACAGGTGAGAAAGAGCTCAACCCAGCTGGGCATGGTGGTGGCTCACACCTGTAATCCCCTGCACTTTGGGAGGCCAAGGTGGGTGGATCATCTGAGGTCTGGAGTTCGAGACCAGTCTGGCCAACATGATGAAACCCAGTCTCTACTAAAAATACAAAAAGTTACTCCAGTGTGGTGGTGGGTGCCTGTAATTCCAGCCACTCAGGAGGCTGAGGCAGGAGAATCGCTTGAACCCGGGAGGCAGAGGTTGCAGTGAGACAAGATCGTGCCACTGCACTCCGACCTGGACAACAAGAGCAAAACTCCATGTCAAATAAAAATAAAAAAAAAAAAGAAGAAAGAAAGAAAGAGCTCAACCCCTTCTAGAATATGCAAGTGGCTTCATAGAGCAGGTGGTGAAAATTGTCAGTAGATGATGCCACGGCCTCTATAGCAAGGCTTGGGGGAAACAGACACCCTCTCGCATTGTTCTCTGTAAACCACATTCCATGGGGCTTTGTGGAAACCGAGCCAAGGCCCACTTAGAATGGTGCCTGACGCAGAGAACATGCTCAGGAAATATTAACCACTAACAATTTTATTATCTTTATTACTACATTAGGACAAGTACATCTGATTTACTTGATTTCTTAATGGAAAGCTAAAGTAAATCTATAAACATTTAAAAAACAGTGACCACCTTCAATGAAAGATAACTATTGGAAAACCAGAACCAGGAAGACTGGGTAGAGTCCATGCTGTTGGAGGAAAATAAAATCCAATGTACCGGCAGGCACAGTGGCTCATGCCTGTAATCCTGGTACTCTGGGAGGCCGAGGCGGGTGGATCATTTGCGGTCAGGAGTTCAAGACCAGCCTGGCCAATATGGTGAAACCTCATCTCTACTAAAATACAAAAATTAGCCAGGCTTGGGGGCGGGTGCCTGTAATCCCAGCTACTCAGGAGGCTGAGGCAGGAGAATTACTTGAACCCAGGAAGCAGAGGTTACAGTGAGCCAGGGTCGCACTACTGCACTCCAGCCTGGGCAACAGAGCAAGACTTTGTCTCACAAATCTAATGTATGCATCTTTTGAAAGACTTACAAATGAGAGAGATCAACTGTTCTGGTATCTGCAGTGTCAAGACCCAAAAAGGATGATTCACAATGAATGACTTGTTGACATTTGGTTTGGTTGATATAGGTTACCCACATACCTAAGGACAAGTTCATTCGGAGTCAGTTTTCCTTGGAAATATCCTTCCTATCTACTGCCCTGAAGCCAGCTCAGCAGCATCCAAGGCTGCTTCACCTTGTAAATAATCTTCAATGAAAACAATATGGTCACAGATCACTGACAGCTTGTTGAAGCCTAACTTTGTCCCTTTCCCCACTTTTCTATTTTTAATCACCTACCCCAAACAAAAACAATACATAAAACCAGATAAAGATGATACTCTTGAATTCCTTCAACCAAAAGAAATGAAAACACGACTCCAAACTCATTCCCTAAACCTCCCTCTTCATTCTGAGACCCTCTAAGCGCCACTTTGGAACTGATCACCCACCGCTCAATTGTTTCCGAACCCTTGGTTCAATGTAGCACTGGAAGGACCAAGAACCTGCATTATCCAGTTCTGATGACAAGAGTAGGTTTTAAGATTTTCCATAAAGACCTGGGTAGGAGAGATACTGAAAACAGGAACCACTTATCCCTTAAATCTGACTCCCGCCTGAGGCTCCAGGAACCATCTGAAATTGAAGAGCTGGTCCTTCCTCATTAGTATCCCTGCTCCGAGCTGCCACAAGCAACATTTAAGAGCCCTTCGGATATCCACCTTAGGGTTTCTTCCAAACCATGGCCTCCCCCACCACAGCTTCCAGGCAGGGCCAAGGAACAGGGGACTTTCCCAGACCAGGCCACGCCTGCTAAACACTCATCAGAGAAGACTGTGGCAATGCCTATGAGAAAACAGTGGGCATTTTTCTTGTGAAGCAGCTAAGACTCATGGAGGACCGATGCTCTCCAGGCCTTTCCCCTGTCACCCCCAAGTACTAAAAGGGAGTTCCGATCAATAAGGGCGGGCTGGCTTGGATCAATACCCACTCTCATCCCCTCAGTCAATGTGAAAGGGTCCCATGGTTTAGCCAAACTCTTCAGCTATGGAAACCCTTCCCTCCAACTTCAAATACTGCAAAGAAGTGAAATACAGCGAGGGTCTTGGTAATCAAGTGTGGCGATGTTTGAGTGGAAAAGTTATTGTGAAAGAATGGTTTTTATGATACTTCTGAGTGATATGAATATTTCTAATTCTATACATAAATTATCCTCTCAGAATCTAATTGTCTTCAAAGATGTCTTGACCATCACTGCTATAATTTTGGCCTTGAGAATATTAAATTTAAGGAGTGATAAAAACAGAGCTAAATAAGAGACATTTAAACAGGCAGTTTAGTAGGAGTTAAATAGTCAGAGGCTACAAGAAATAATTACCTAATCCGGTTCTCCAAAAGAGTAATTGCAACAAGCTTGCTTAAGCTACTTTGAGCTTTTGTGTAAGTTTATGCCTACTATAAATATTTCTATAATCCTTTTCTGTTCCCAGCATACTTGAGAGAAACCTAAAAGCATCTCTGAAATATTTTTGGTGCTGGCACAGAATAAACTGTTATTAATATTTGGGCACAATTTACTGAGTTATCTGTCAACGTCCTTCAACTTACCTCCCTGGATAACCTGTGGAGATTATTTATTTAGCATTTATTTCTACTAAATAAAACCACTGAGTCATCTCTTTAGATGACAATGGCCTCAAGACATTGTTAAAGCCCTCCAAAGTTTCAGACCCACACGGCCAGGGTGGGATTCTTCTATGAGATGAGGCCTTAATCTGCTCAATGCTACATCTCCAAGAAGCTTATTACATGATGTGATATATTCCTAAGCAGGCAGGGAAACCAGTTTTCTGTGTCAAATCCAGTTCAGAATAAATTAAGAAACTGTGATAATTTTTTTTAAGAAACCGGCAGTAGATTCCAAAATCATTTACAAGTTTATCATTTCTGGTGAGTGTAGGTTTTCAAAGAACTGAAGTGACGCGTGTCTGTGGGCTATCAGTGATGAAAGTTGGTGCCGCTCAAGAATTTTCTGAGAAGCTCTTTATTGAGGGCTATCTTAGACTTAACATCACCTAAATTCACACTTTTTAATTTACCTGGCTCTCCCCAAATTTGCTCTGGGAATGACACATTGACAGAAAAATAAAATATTGTGTTAGATTTTCAAACAACTTTATTTTGGTTTTAACACGACCTCAGCTAAAATAAAAAAGGAATCAGCCCATGAAATGTGAGAACAACAAGGACTACGTCTAAAGTCATTATTAAGGCAAATTTTAACCTTATTTCATTATTCACCAGGATGAAACACTTCCTTAGCAGAACTTTTTTTTTTTTAAAGGTTCCCTCATCCTAATATCCTGTTAAATTTCTTTCCAACTCCTCAAAGTGACACAATGTATGGAACTATAGAAACCAAGCAGAAGAAAGTGCCTGCTCACGCGGAGACACTTTTCCTTGTGGGAATGGGGCCATTTGGACTGTCATCATTAAATGAATCAGCAGCGAAGAGCTCTTGAAATCATCTCAGCAGAGCAACTGTGCCAACATCACTCTGGGGGTAAAGAAATAAAATTTTAAGAGGACAAGAAAAAAGGAACTGATGCATGTTTTGTATGCTGACCACTGAAGGAACGGAAAACCCTGAAGTTCCACACATGATCACATTTGCTGCTACACTGTCAAGAGCAAGGTAGTTATGTTTCTTCTTCTCAATATTATGTTAGCCTTAGGCTCGAATCTTTGAGGAAGGAAATGTGTAGAGTGTAATAGATTACCATCTATTAATTCACACATGTATTCATTACCATGTGCAAAGTACCTTCCAGGTACTGGAAGGGCAAAACATGAACAAATCTCATCTCTGGCTTCCAAGAACTTACACATTATGCAGCCATTCAAAGCATCAATTAAGTGATCAGTTACATTTATCTGGTACCCAAGAATGACACTGATTATTCGATTAAAACAGAAGAGTTCCTCTGCCCTCCTGGGAATAACTATTTAAATTCAGTCCTCAAAGAAGGTAAGAATCTTGTCCAGGGAAAACCTCAATGCATCAAATCCCATCCCAACACTAATAAACTTTTGAGCTTTAAAAAAAAAAATTGTGCTCTGTGTGCATGTGTATCAATTAAAATAGACTAATATGACACAAACAAGTACTTCTTACTGAATTTTTCAAATGCTCAAGAGATCTAATTATAAAATTATAAAATATTAATTCTAGAACAAAAGACAATTCTATTATAATCATCATATAATTCTAATTAATATAATTACATTCCATAATTTGTTACTCTTTTCTCTGCTTCAAGTTCACCAGAAAGAACTGGCTCACCAAGGCACTCATCTCCAATCATTCTGTTGCCCGAACCAGATTTCTCTTCCAAACTAGCATAATAGTCCGTGTTCCCCATGACACAGTATTCAGCGGGTCTTGTAATAACATAACTTAAGTAACATTACTTACACTTTACTAGTTATTCATGATAATCGTCATCTACCAAATATACCATGAACCATACATACATTACCTCTCATTTAATAAGCACAAACTCCTATGAGAAAGGTAGTATTATTTCTATGTTACAAATGAGAGAACTCTGCCAGGAAAACTTAAGTGACTTGTCTAAAAACCACAGCTAATAAGTAGTAGGGCCGGTATTCAACCCTTTTCTAATTCCAAAGCCCCTATGGCTATACCATCGTCCTTAATAGAATTTGAAATAGATATTTTTTATAATGATCATCATAATGCATTCTAAGTCTAAATATAAAATTGCATTATTATAATTCATTGGGATTTGTTTATGCCTCTGCTGCCCTCACTGTCAGGACAGACCTCATTATTCTTAACAACTCAAAGCTGGTTGTGCATCTACAGCTCATTGCATTAAAAACTATAATAGTAATAAAAGCAGAAAGCCAGATGCAAGACCCAAGTGTGACTCAGACCACAGCTGCCTCTGGTGCCCTCCCCTCCCACCCAGCTTCAGCAATACCCGCCCTCCTTCCACCAGCTCCTGTACCCCTGACTCAGAGCTGGCACTCAGAAGCCATGAAGCACACTTGAGAGAACTATTAGCCTGGGACCCTCATTTCCCAGCAACCCTACCCCATCAAACTATCTTTGCAAAAGACAAGACTTCTGGACCCCAAAGAATTCATTTTGGCGGGGCATGGTGGCTCATGCCTATAATCCCAGCACTTTGGGAGGTTGAGGCAAGTGAATCACTTGAGCCCAGGAGTTCAAGACCAACCTGGGCAACATGGCAAAACTCCGTCTCTCCCAAAAGTAAAAAAAAAAAAAAAAAAGAAATCAGTAAATAGCTGGGCAGGGTGGTGCACCTGTAGTCCCAGCTACTCAGGAGGCTGAGGTGGGAGAATCACCTGAGCCCGAGAGGTCAAGGCTGCAGTGAGCTGAATCCGTACCACTCCAGTAACATTCCAGGCTGGGCAATTGGAGTAAGACCCTATTTAAAAAATATATATTTAAAAAATCATTTTAAGGGTTATGTCTATCACCACAGCAACCACTTCTGGCTGATTTTCACGTCTTATTCACTTTTAGATATCCATCTATATGGTGTTTTGTTTTTTGTTTGTTTGTTTTGAGACAGAGTCTCACTCCGTCACCCAGGTTGGAGTGCAGTGGCACAATCTCACCTCACTGCAATCTCCGCCTCCCAGATTCAAGCGATTCTCCTGCCTCAGCCTCCCGAGTAGCTGGGACTACAGGTGCCCGCCACCACGCCCGGCTAATTTTTTGTATTTTTAGTAGAGACAGGGTTTCACCGTGTTAGCCAGGATGGTCTCAATCTCCTGACCTCGTGATCCGCCTGCCTCAGCCCCCCAAAGTGCTGGGATTACAGGCATGAGCCACCATGCCCAGCCTATATGGTGTTTTGTTATGCAAATAATGTTGGTGTCTTTTTAAAAAGTAGATGATAAAGAAAATCAGAAATATGAAAAGAAAAAAAGTATTCTATCATCTCATCCTTTACACCATCACTGTTCACTATTTTAAAAACTGGATTAAAAAAAAAAATCACTGATGGGCGTGGTGGCTAACGCCTGTAATCCCAACACTTTGGGAGGCCGAGGCAGGTGGATCACTTGAGGTCAGGAGTTCCCAGACCAGCTTGCCCAACATGGCAAAACCCCATCTCTACCAAAAATACAAAAATTAGCTGGGCATGGTGGCACGTGCCTAAAATCCCAGCTACTCGGGAGGCTGAAGCAGGAGAATCGCTTGAACCTGAGAGGCGGAGGTTGCAGTGAGCCGAGATCATGCCATTGCACTCCAGCCTGGGTGACAAGAGCGAAACTCCGTCTCAAAAAAAATCACTTTAATCATACTGTGAATATAATTTACTATCTTTCCTATAATTGGGAAGGTATATTTTCAAGGGCATTTTTCTGTATTTATCCTAAGCAATGATTTGAAAGGACACTTAATATTCTATTACTTGAATATACAGTACCAATCATTACTGAATCATTTCCCCCAAAACTGGACATAAAGGATGTTTCCAATGCTTTTTCTGTTACGAATAAACCAGCAATAGGCAGGTTCACTGTGCAAAAACTTCCTTCATATGCAAGATTACTTGCTTAGGGCCAATTCTCAGAAGCAGATTTGGAGGGTCAGAGGATAAACTGACTCTCAAAAGTCGAAATGATGATGGCAGCCATGATCATGGTGATGACAAAATTATTTTGGACATACAAAAAAAGCTCAGAATTATGTAACACACACCCATGTACCTGCCACTAGACTGAAATTTAACGGTGGAAAATCAAGACCAAGGAAGCAAATGCAGAAATACCTCAGGAGCTCCATCACCACTGCACAAGCAGGTGCAATACTTAACTCTGAAAAGCCGAGAAATGTACAGGTTAAATCTCTAGGCAAGAAGAGGAAGGAGCCTCACCACCTCCCTTTCATTAGCACTTCCTGAGTTTTCATTAGCACATACAGCAGAGTTTTAAAGGATCTGGGTTGGCTGCCAGCTTAAGATTGAATGAGAATGATCTCAGTTTTAATGAAGCCTTTTCTGCATATATAAACTGAGAAGAAAAAAAAAATGTGTTCAATGAGAAAATCTGACCTCTAGGAATCTGGAGATTATTGTGGTTAGCAAATGCCACAAAATGTGCTTATTTTGAAATTCAGTTTTTCAGAAACCACCACATGCCAAAGATCGTTTCTTGTTTTCATCCCCTCAAGCAAGCAGAGTTCATCATAGGATGACAAAATGTAAGCATGTATAGGAAAGCAAATACCTTGTTAGGATGCTGAAAACAAGCAGACAATAACTATCAATAACAGTAAAAATTATGTTCTCCCCTGACTGCACTAGAAGATACAAAGAAATATCACAAAAAGGCAAAAGCATAAATGAAAATTAAATTTCTGTTTGATCATCCTTTTGCAGAGGAAAAAAAAGTACTTTATTTATTCATGTGCAAGGCAATATCATCTTTTAATAGCTACAGGACACATTACTATTATCCTGCTGCTTCTCGGCTGGAGAAATAGGATTAATGGCCTAAGAGGAAAGAGCTTAAACTGATTAGTTAAGTAGACAGTCCGAGGGCAAATACGCAGGGAAAGGGGGCAGCCCTGTTTCCTGTGAGCCAATGTCCTGCAGAGGAAAAAACCTGGGTGAACCAAGGCTGGTCCAGGACCTTAGACGGCAACTTAAATGAAGAGAGGTTTTAATCTTCCATTTTCAAAATATACTCCAAATGACAGAGACTAGACTTACACTGGCTCCCAACACAGCTTAGATCCTACAAAGCAGTTTCAGAATGGCCACCGTTCATTCATTTACACCACCAACAGTATTGATGAACTGACTACCACGCTCAGCATCGTGTATGCAGAGGTGAGGACCCAGAGCCTGCCTGCATGGAGCAAAGCTGCATATATTTAATTATCCTGTCTGGTAAGAACCCTAAATGTACGTGACTCATAACAAAAATAGTTCTTTCTTAAGCTTGAGTCCTGCTGTGCTGGGTTGGAATTCTCTTAGAGATCACTGCAGACCAACTCCTTCATTCTGCAAAAGAAAACACTGGACTCTGGAGATGCAACCAACTCAAGGACACAATTCAGGAAGAGGCAAGGTTCGTGTCTGCGATCCCAGCCACAAGCTCGCTCAACAAAACAGATGACACAAACTTATCTGAAGGAATCTGATGCCCAAATCATAAAATTTCAAGATAAACTACATGACGTATTCGATGGTGGTCCTTCCCAGCAAAGTAGCACGAAACCTGTCTCTGACATTCTAACTCAGGACAAAGGAAACAATTCTAGAAGCTGAGAAAGCAGCATCAGTGGGAAAAAAAAAAGTTCCCAGTGACGGAGGCTGCTTTGAGAGCTGAAGTAAGATCCCTGTTTGTAGCCCACCAGGGCTATAAAACGCAGAGCAAGCCACAAAAACCTCACACCATCTTAATTTCTTCATTTCCAAATTATGTTCCATGCGCTGTTTCTATTGGGGAATTCCTCGGTGCTTTTTTTGTTTTTGTTTTTTTGAGACAGAGTCTCACTTTGTCGCCCAGGCTGGAGTGCAATGGCCTGATCTTGGCTCACTGCAAGTTCTGCCTCCCGGGTTCAAGCAATTCTCCTGCCTCAGCCTCCTGAGTAGCTGGGATTACAGGCACATGCCACTATGCCCGGCTAATTTTTGTATCCTTAGTAGAGACGGGGTTTCACCATGTTGGTCAGGTTGATCTTGAACTCCTGACCTCAGGTGATCCATCCGCCTCAGCCTCCCAAAGTGCTGGGATTACAGGCATGAGCCATTGTGCCTGGCCCCTTGGCGCTTTCAAAACAGAAGTCAGAAGGGAAAGCAAACTCCTTTTCTGAATCAAAAGACCTGATTATATCTGCTGTCTAAAGGATACCTATCATAAAATTCAGCAGACAGCCCAAATAGAAGGTTACCAAAAGCAATCAGAAAAATTAAAGATTAGCATCAAAGTGAGCCATCGAAAATGGTTAAGCTTCACCAAAATGTGCAGAAAGATCTGCTTGTGCTGTACTTAATGGAAAGGATTTCAAATGTTAAATCTAGGACATACCCCTTTAACCAGGGGACTTCATTAGTTTAATGCAAATCAGTCATCCAGCTGTTTAGTAGATCTCTGGAGTGCATGGCATAAAAACAACCTATCTTCCCTGCAACCAGGTAGTTAGTTGACAATTAACAATAACTCTTCATAGACTAAAATGTCTAATAGGATATTAAAAACAGACACCAAAGAAATATATTGAAATATAAATGGCTGGATAAAATTATTTCATCTCAGAAAAATCAAGAACACCCTTCATATACCATTCTTCACCACTTCCCTCCTCCCCAAACCCTAAAATAATACAACTCAGGCCAGGCACAGTGGCTCACACCTGTAATTCCAGCACTTTGGAAGGCAGAGGCAGGCAGATCACAAGGTCAGGAGTTCAAGACCAGCCTGGTCAACATGGTGAAACCCCGTCTCTACTAAAACTGGGCACGGTGGCGGGCGCCTATAGTCCCAGCTACTTCGGAGGCTGAGGCAGGAGAATCGCCAGAACCTGGGAGGTGGAGGTTGCAGTGAGTCAAGATTGCACCACTGCACTCCCACCTGGCAACAGAGCGAGACGCCGTTTCAAAAAAAAAAAAATACAACTCAAAAAACACCACAAATTCAAAATGCTCTTTCTCTCCTGATATTCTTTCCCTTTCATCTGCTCTAAAGCTATCCAGCGGAAGGTCAACGGCCTCGGTATAATTATCACTTAGCCCTGCATCAGAGAACTTCTGGGCTGTCTGCAGAGCCCATGCCCTGCTCTTGATAATTCATCTCATGGTCACAGACAAGCCTCCAGGCCTCAGGAAGACACTGATGAGCTCCCTCAAAAGACAGAGTAGAAAATTATTAGAAATAAAGGAAATAGGGTACTGTCCGGACCCTATGGCTTGCTCTGAGTTTTGTAGCCCTCTTAGACTATTTCCAGAACCTTGAAAGAGCCTCCAGACTCTGGGATCTCACATCAGCCCTCTAAGCCACATTTATTCTCCAGCCCATTCCTGCGAGCAGAGTTCACTGAACTGGGGTGGATGGCTGCCCAGGTCGGGCCAACCAAATTCTTCCTCAGGAATTTAAACAGAGACTTGTGTCTGTTTGCATTTGAACTTGAAGGCAGAGGTATACTCAGGACCTGACACCGCCAGTTTAAACCCTAAGAGCAGGGAAGTGGAGGAAGCCCAACCACTGCCACAGAGAACGAATCCGATACTGGGAGAGAAGCATGGGTGCGTCCCAGGGTTCTCGGGGTAAAAGAGCAGTGCCTTGGCTCCTGGCACCACGCCAGTCCTGGTTCCAGACTCCCTTGTAGCCTGGCAGCATTTCCTGCCCTTCTCCCCATAAACCACCCTGTGAATCCTTATATAAAATCTACTTTTATGGTTTACACTGTTTTGAGTAGGCATTTATTATTTGTAACCAATAAGATATAGTCACATGTTTAATCATTTAAAAATCTAACATTTAATGATTTATAACCCCAGGAGAATAGCTTATAGCACACATTTCTTTATCAGCATGTACTAAAATGTATTTGTTTCCAACGTCAAAATCTATTTTTTATGTTTCCCCATAGCCCTTTCTAAACACAGCCACATATAGAGAGAGGTTCAGTAAGTATTAGTACTCATTCTCCCTGGCCTAAGGGATGAGCTCTCGAATCTAAAAACCTTGGGTGAAAGATCTTACTTTCAGATCTTCAAATTGAGGAAAGAGTCTCACAGACTAAAATACATACCATAGGAGCCAACACAATGCCAGGAACACTTGCTCAGGACTCAGAAACAGGGGCACCAAAACTCGGCTGGAGTTTAGGTAATAGCCACTAGCCATGGCAGTCCCTGCCCTGTTAGTTGGCATGTGCCCATAGCGTGAAGGAGGAAATAAAATCAGAACAGTGCTGACACTTCATGGTTTTCCTGGCCAGGAAATTTGGTTGTACTCATTCAAGCATCCACCCATTCCACATTCACTGCATACCCACCCCCACCACGTACCAGGCTCAGCACCACATGTTGGGGAATACTGGGGTGATTATGACAGAACCTGTCCACTCAAGAGTTTCTGCCATCAAACATTCACACTTTAGTAAGAGAGAGGAAACTGGTACACAGACAATTAAAATGTACTGCAGTCCATGTTAAAAAGAGAAGTGTGGCAGACCGCAGGAATGCAGAGAAAGCAAGCTGCGAGTTTCACACACTGAAAGGGAGAGAGGGAACTGGAGTCAACTAAACACGCCTCTGGACTGTGCATTTGCATACAAACGCTTGGAATGCTAGGGACTGTCAAAAAACTGGTCCCAGGCTAGTCACGGTGGCTCATGTCTGCAATCCCAGTAGTTTGGGAGGCTGAGGCAAGCAGATTGCTTGAGCCCAGGAGTTCAAGGCCAGCCTGGGCAACACAGCAAAACCCCATCTCTACCAAGGGGAAAAAAAATTAGCCAGGTGTGGTTGTGCGCACCTACAGTCCCAGCTACTTGGGAGGCTGAGGTGGGAGGATCGCTTGAGCCTGGGAGATCAAGACTGCAGTGAGCTACGATGGTGCTACTGCACTGCAGCCTGGGTGACAGAGGGAGATCCTGTCTCAAAAAAAATTTTTTTTTAATTTAAAAATTTGCCCCATACACAAATGAACAGAATTCCAAAGACAGAAAATGACATTTTAGATTTTTATTTCATTTTTCTGTTTCCCTTAGGAGAGGGAAAGAGAAGCAGTTTCCCCTGTAATCAATCCTTCCTTGTCTCCTATGGGTCCATAGACACCCACATGAAAGACCCCAGCTCCCTGCATGGGTGAGCCCTGGGCTGGACTGACCACTCATATGGCTCATTTGGTCACACCTTTCCTGAGCCCTTCCTCTCAGATCAGAACTGCCTGTTACCTACTGAGCATCCAAGCTCATTTCCCAACATGTGAAAAGCCAGTTTCCACAGGAAAAAAGAAAAAAATAAAAAGGCACTGTTACCACCAATTTATCCCCTCATCTGTAACCAGGCTGAGCTGTAAGCAGACCCCTGCCAGCCCCTGAAAGGCCATCGCTCTGAGGACACTGGCCCGAGCTTTAGTTACAATATCTGTTTTCACTGTCCGTTAGGTGCCCAGCTGCCCCCTCTCTCCTTTCCCCACACACGCCGGCTCCTAGGGTGGACTTTTTTTTTTAACCTCTGTAACTAAATAACCTGATAGGGCCATGTGATAAGGGAATGGTGGCCTAAAAACCCTAAGTTTCCAATTCCAGCAGCCGTGGCTCCATTTTCATGTTTCACACACAGAAGACATTAACGAAGGCCCTAAAAATAAGAGACACTGGAGGCAGCCAAAGAGACACCTAACACTCAATCAAAGCCACGCAAGTGAGGAGAGCAGTTTTGGGAGCCAGGCCAAACGCTGTTCTATTGGAGGAATGAATCTTGTGTTTGTGCGCAGTCAGCAGCCTGGAGGAGGTGCAAGAACACAGCACCTGGACAACTAAAGGCCCGGGAAAACCCTCCGTCCTGCCAGAGTCTACCACATGGGCAAACTCTCCACACCCAAACTGTTCAAAATGGATGACTTATTTCTTCCATACAACAGGCCAGAAGAAAAATGAAAAGCCAGAAGGAGAGAGGAAACAAGGGTGTGACGGCTTCTTTGCAACCCTCTACTGCGGAACAGTTCCATAATCACCAAGAGAGGTCTACACAGCAGGCCTGGTTTCGTGTCGGCGACTGGTTTTCCAACCCTAAGACATCGGCTACCTTGCCAAATGCGGGCGGCGGGGGCCGGGAGGGGTGGGGAGCAGGGTGGGCAGGCAGCATATTCAACCTCAGGGGAGAGCAGTGGAAGCCCAGAAGGAATTTTAATTTCTCTTATAAAAACAAAAATCTCAAGACAAAAACTTTACTGCCAAACTTTACATGGAAGGCAAAAATAAACTATCTGCTTTATACCTGCTGCCCCAGGTATGAAATATTTGATCAGATGATTGTCCACTCGCCATTAGGCTGACTCTCAAATTATGGACAGGAAGAGAGCAAACCGTTCACTTGATGGACACAGCTGAGATGAACACTCAGCTGCTCACATTGTGTTCAGGTGCTGGTGCATTTTGAACACCTCATAAGAGAAATTACTGAAGCTCTTAATAACAAACTTGGCCGGGCGCGGTGGCTCACGCCTGTAATCCCAGCGCTTTGGGAGGCTGAGGCGGGCGGATCACAAGGTCAGGAGATCGAGACCACGGTGAAACCCCGTCTCTACTAAAAATACAAAAAATTAGCCGGGCGCGGTTGTGGGCGCCTGTAGTCCCAGCTACTCGGGAGGCTGAGGCAGGAGAATGGCGTGAACCCGGGAGGCGGAGCTTGCAGTGAGCCGAGATCACGCCACTGCACTCCAGCCTGGGCGACAGAGCGAGACTCCGTCTCAAAAAAAAAAAAAACAAAAATAACAAACTTGCCTTCCAGAACAGAAAGGTTTTACGAAAAAAGCCTCAACCAACCCTCGATACATTCTCAGTTAAATGCCACATTAAAAGTTCTCAGGAAGTCTCTATTTTGGAGACCTGTAATTTTTAACCGTATAGTCTTGCTGCTGCTGACTAAAGCTGAGAGTAATTTTACAACTCCATTATCCACATGTGGATGACTCATTTGTTAGATTAGCCCAACTTCCAGCTGCCCTCCCCCTCTGCTGTTCAACCAGCTGGTGGATAATGTTCCAACTGCCTGCTCTAAGAAGCTGAAAGTATGCAAACCCATCTTAACACAACACAGAGACAAAATGAGATAGTGGTGTTGACTATGTTTTGAATGCATTTCTCCAAGACAAAAAAGAATTTTGGATTTATGCACTGTTTGGGTAATTGGCACAATTTCACTTTATTAGTATGAATTTTAATGTGATGTTTCTAACCTCTTTTTTTTTTGAGACAGAGTCTAGCTCTGTCGCCCAGGCTGGAGTGCAGTGGCACGATCTCGGCTCACTGCAAGCTCCGCCTCCTGGGTTCACGCCATTCTCCTGCCTCAGCCTCCCAAGTAGCTGGGACCACAGGCGCCCGCTGCCACCACGCCCGGCTAATTTTTTGTATTTTTAGTAGAGATGGGGTTTCACCGTGTTAGCCAGGATGGTCTCGATCTCCTGACCCCATGATCTGCCCACCTCGGCCTACCAAAGTGCTGGGATTACAAGTGTGAGCCACCCGCCCAGCCTGTTTCTAACCTCTTAAATCAAAGTGTGCCTGAAAGTATGCTCCACAAACCTTTAAGAGTCCTCACGATCAAACCACTTTAATGATAATACTGAGCCACTATTTGCCTTTTTCCTTGTGTTGACGTTTGCACTGATGGTGCAAGAGCAATGGTGGTGTGACAGCAGGAACCCTAGCATGAGTCAAGGTGACAGTGCCAGGCGGTACTAGCAGGAATTATGTTCTTTGCACCATGAAACCCCAGGGGTTTTTTGTTGTTTTTTATGCCAGTTTCATTTAAGAAAGTCTCGATGAAGCATTAACAATTATTGATTCTGGGCCAGGCACAGTGGCTCATATCTATAATCCCAGCACTTTGGGAGGCCAAGGCAGGTGGATCACATGAGGCCAGGAGTTGAAGACCAGCCTGGCCAACATGGTGAAACCCCGTTTCTATCAAAAATACAAAAATTAGCTGGGCGCGGTGGTGGATGCCTGTAATCCCAGCTACTCCGAAGTCTGAGGCAGTAGAATGGCTTGAAACTAGGAGGTGGAGGTTGCAGTGAGCTGAGACTGGGCCACTACACTCCAGTGTGGGCACAGAGCGAGACTCTGTCTCAAAAAAAAAAAAATGGATTCTGCATAAATGTTCTGACACATAAAGCATTTGCCTACACTCCGGGGATGACGGTTGTCCTAAGCTGAGCAGCCACTCTCTACATGAAACACCAATTTGACTCGGAAGAACAACTACAATATGGTTACTTAGACTTGGAGATTTGGCAGATACTTTTTTGAAATACAGTAAAGTGAGCCTGTCACTTCGCTTGAGTAACTGACAGAATTTACTGCCAATGATAAATTCAAGCTTCCAAGTGAAAAATACAATTTTAGAAAATGTGCATCTACCATCAGCTTGACAGCTTCCTGATAATACTTAAAGGCTCTTTGATGAGATTGATGGTGATACTAACAATTGTGACTTTCTTGATGTTGCATAATGAAATGTGTCACCATTTAGAAGAACCTGCAGAACTCAATGAAAAAGTGTTTTCCAAACCAAAGAATGCGGTCACACCAATGCATAAAAGAGCCATTCAGGGCCAGGTGATCATGTCTATAATCCCAGCACTTTGGGAGGCTGAGAAGGGCAGATCATGAAGTCAGGAGACCAAGATCATCCTGGCTAACACAGCGAAACCCCGTCTCTACTAAAAATACAAAAAATTAGCCGGGTGTGGTGGTGGGCACCTGTAGTCCCAGCTACTAGGGAGGCTGAGGCAGGAGAATGGCGTAAACCCGGGAGGCGGAGCTTGCAGTGAGCCGAGATCGCGTCACTGCACTCTAGACAACAACAGTGTGAGGCTCAATCTAAAAAAAAAGAGTCATTCAACACATAATATGGACCAGCATGAAACAGACACCGTTTCATTCTCTACCTTGCAACCGACCTTTGAGAAACAATTACTTGCCAACTACCACTATCAAAAATATCAGAGAATATCTCCAGTTACCTGAAAAAGCTGCTAAAATCCTCCCTCCTTTTTTCAATTCCGTAACTGTGTTAGACATATACTTCAACCAAAACATATCACAACAGATTGAGGCAGAAGCAGCTGAGAGCCCAACTACGTTTTATTTGAGTCAGATCGAAGAGGGATGTAAAACACCACTCTTCCCACTAAATTTTGTTTGGGAAAATATAGTCCTTTTTCATAAAATTATGTAGTTTATGTAACTGTATGAAGGGATTACTATTACTATTTTAAATGAATTAATAAATATCTTTAAAATCTCTCATTTTAAATTTCTAATATGATCAATATCAGTAGACAAAATCTATATAAATAAAACTCTTTGGAGTCCCCAATAATTTTTTTTTTTTTAGATGGAGTCTTGCTCTGTCACCCAGGCTGGAGTACAGTGGTGTGACCTCAGCTCACTGCAACCTCCACCTCCCGCGTTCAAGTGATTCTCCTGCCTCAGCCTCCCGAGTAGCTGGGATTACAGGTGCGAGCCACCACGCCCAGCTAATTTTGTATTTTTAGTAGAGACGGAGTTTCACCATGCTGGCCATGATGGGCTCAAACTCCTGACCTCAAATGATCCGCTTGCCTCAGCCTCCCAAAGTGCTGGGATTACAGGCATGAGTCACTGCACCAAAAGCCATCCTGAGACCTAAAAGTTTGAGAACCAGTGCCTTAATTTATATTTAAAAATTCAATATGTCAACTATTTCCAAATAAATGGATTTTCGGTATCATAAGACATAATCAATATTACTAATAAGCTTGGCTTTTAAATATATATACTTTGTTGATATGCCCAGGGATCATCTCTTAGGATCTCTAGTTTTCATACTAAAACCCACCCAACAGCCAGGCACAGTGGCGCAAACCTGTAAAACCAACCACTTGGGAGGCTAAAGCAAGAGGCTTGAGCCCAAGAGCACAAGTCCATCCTGGGCAATATAGCAAGACTGTCTCAATTTATTTTTTAATTTAAAAAAGATTATCTCGGCCGAGCATGGTGGCTCACACCTGTAATCCCAGCACTTTGGGAGGCTGAAGCGGACAGACCATGAGGTCAGGAGATCGAGACCATCCTGGCTAACACCATGAATTCCCATCTCTACTAAAAATACAAAAAATTAGCCAGGCATGCTGGCACGTGCCTGTAGTCCCAGCTACTCGGGAGGCTGAGGCAGGAGAATCGCTTAAACCTGGGAGGTGGATGTTGCAGTGAGCCGAGATCATGCCACGTGTGCACTCCAGCTTGTGCGACAGAGTGAGACTCCATCTCAAAAAAAAAAAAAAAAAAAAAGCAAAAAAAGATAACCCAATAGCTTATCTTTTACTGGCATTCAGTCATTCACTCCGAATGTAGTTACTGAGCACCTTCTAGATGATGCTAGAAATATCAGCAACACTGTCCTCATGGACATTATGTTCCAGTGGCATTCATCCATCATCTGCTTAGGTATTCATTCAATAAAATTAATTAACCATCTATTATATGCCTGGCACTGTGCTTGGTCTCCTCGGAATCAGAATGTTGATACACTGAACTGCATTTTTTATTAGGGCTATGAATTCCCTTTTCAAATGTTTTCAAAATTCTTGTTCATCTCCAAATTTCCTTGAGGTTCAGAGAGACCTCTTCACCTTCAGTCTGAAAGCTACTGCTTCTCTACATTTTTCCTGCCTGCAATTTTACAATGAAATAACTCAAGTTTTGAGGTAAGAGAAATATGTCAATAATCAGAAGGACCGTAGTACAGTCAGTCACCTCCCTGACACTGACTTTCTCATTTCCATGATAAAAAAAAAGAAAGGAAAATGGTCCCGGAAAAGCCAGAGTCCAGCACTTTGTGAAGGGAATGCATCCCTCGGGAGACTCAAGAGAATTGGAAGCTGCCTCTATTGGCAGGATGACCCGGGAGAGCACGGATTTCCTTATAAAACTAATTAGGCAAGTGATGGCATATATAAACAATACTCTGAAAGTCATTAAAGCAAGATTCCAGAGGAAACTGAAAGATAATTGTACATTAGTTACACAGGCTGAACATAAACGACTGCTTCAGAAATTCAACTTCCTAACAAGGTTTTCTAATTTAATCACAATTTAAATACACACATACACAACACACACACACACACACAAACACACAGCACTACCACATACGCAAAAAAGTAGCTAGAAAACTGGTGTGGGAAGAAATGGTGGTAACACAGACATAAATCTCAAATGTGTGAATTGATAACAATTCTGTAATCCTGTGTATTTTGCTATTTCCAAAGCAAGATAGGGTATAAGAGTTCCTAAGAAAATTCAGCAAGAGGGTGGGGGGTGCGGGAAAGGGCATTTAGTTTGTAAAAGAAATAGGAGACAAATGAGAAAAATAAAAAGGGTAATTTTATTCTGGGCATATGCAGGGGCATTACACAAAACAGGCTTGATCATACTGCAGAATGTATATTCATTCTTTCAGTAAAAATCTGAATGCACGACGTTGGAAACAAAGTATAGGTATGAGGTGTGGTGGCAGGTGCCTGCATTCCCAGCTACTTGGGAGACTGAGGCAGGCGAATCACTCGAACCCAGGAGGTGGAGGTTGCAGTGAGCCGAGATCACGCAAGTGCACTCCAGCCTGGGCAACACAGTGGGACTCCATCTCAAAATAAATAAAAGTAAAGTATAGGTTTGACTTCTGCCAACCAACAGGACTTATCAATACCTGTGACAAATAGAAAGCTCTGGCGTCAAACAGCCTTGATTCAAATCACAGTTCTGCCACTTACTAGCTACCATTTACTTATATTTCTAAGCCTCAGTTTCTTCATCTCTAAAAGAAGGATGCCAACACTAACTTCACAGGGATGATTATGCAACTTAGCCAGCATGGGGATAGGCTAACAACAACTAACCAGCTTTGTTTGTTTGTTTTTGGTTTTTGATAGAGACGGGCTTCGCCATGTTAGCCAGCCTGATCTCGAACTCCTCAGCTTAAGTTATCTGCTCGCCTCAGCCTCCCAAAGTGCTGGGATTATAGGCATGGGCCACTGCGCCCAGCACAGCTAGCTGTTTCTACTGGAAAAGCTAAGCAGTCTACTCAAAAAAACAAAAATAAAGCCAAGAAATAGTACAGGCATAATTACTGCTAAAGGAATTAAGAGACTGAGTGATCATTTTGGTCTGAGGTGATCAGAAAAGACGTGCTGGGAAAATGGTTCTTAGGAGCACTTCAAACTCCCCTTTAAAATGCAGAATAGGAAATTTCCATTCATCGATACTGTTCTTGTGCTTTATAAGCCTATGACAATTATTTATTGAATGGTCACTGTGATTAAACATACTTAGTGGTTCTTAATTTTTTCTTGAGTCATGGCCCACCTAGAAAGCCTAATGAAAAATATGGAAGGAACCTCTCCCCAGAAAATGCTGCTGACAATTTTTTTTTCTCTAATTTAGGGAGGGATGGGGCCCAAGAAACCCACTCATGAGCCCTCACTGAAAATATACAATGGTAGGCATTATGGTGCTATCAATTTTAAAATGAAGCCCAAGGTCACCTGGTCCAGCCTCATGATTCAGATACAAACAAACATCAAGTTCCTCTTCCATCACGCCTTGTCTCAGCAAATGGATCACCATCCATCCTACTGTCCAAGTTCAGAACCTAGAAGTCACCCTGGATACTCCCTGTCCTTCAACCCCCCTCCATATCTAATCTTCCACTAAGTCTAGTCCATTTTTCAAGTACAGCCTCTTACATCCACCTGCACCTCCTCTGTCCAAGTTGCCATCACCTTTGGGGATGGTTGTTCAGCCGTACCTAACTGGTATAGTCTCACTCACTCCAGTCTCCCTCCAATCCGATCTCTGCACAGCAGGCCAAATGAACTACTAAACCTGATCATATCAAAACCACCTTCCCCTACCCCATACTCACTTATACCCCTTCAACAACTTTCCATGAAAACCGAAAACTAATCAAACAAGGGAAACTTTGTTTGAAAGGAAGTTAGGCCATTCAGTGATGGATAACAAAGAGTGATATGGCTCCAGAATAGACAAGGGGTGGGGGGCGGGGAGTGACAGAGAAAAAGCTAAGCATGGCAGAGAAGAAACGGATTAAGTACCAAAAATTATAAACAGCCCACTATGTATATTCCCAGTAACTTAGGAAATCAAGTACTAGTAGTAACTTGGTATTTAAATTACTTAAACTTATGTGCATAAAATAACATATAATCTATGTTCAGCATGGTAAACCAAATAACATTCTCCCTCTCCCCTAATTTTGGAAATTAAAACTACAAAAAAAAAATTATTCAGGTTCTCAACATCCAAAATTATCTACTTTTAACATCTTGGCATATTTGCTTCTTTTTTAAAAAAAGAAATAGAGAATTTATGCAATGCAGAGTAGAAAGACAAATGTAAAAATAAATCAACTCAAATGCCAACACACAGAAATAATACCATTAACACTAAGCAAAAACCATTCTAGCCATCTTTCTATGAACATGGATGGATGACAAGTAATTTTATGAAAATGGGAACATGTTCCATGTGCTATTTTCATTTCTGATATAATTTTCCTTGACTCTAGCAAAAGAAAATTAATGAAATTTCAGATTAAGAGATGGTGAAACTATTAAAAAGCTGCAGCAATTTTTTTGAACAATGCTTCTGTTTTAGACAGAATCAGTTGGACAGAGGAGGTGGAGGTGGACGTAAGAGAATCTACTTTCAAAGATGTGGATACCAGCATACTTATACCTTCTCTTACTTTTCCTTTCTCTGCCTCCAGACTTTGGCTCAGTTACACTATTTTTATAGTTTCTAGGTGTATAACTTTCACATTCTGTCCTGTCCCCGCAATTCCCTTAATTGGCATTAGTTCGATCTACATTCAAACAGGTTCAGATGCTCACCCTGCCTCCCAAAGTTATCTCTATCTCTGAACTGCTTACTATGATTGAGCTTTTTTTTTTTTTTTTTGAGAGTGCAATGGCCCAGTCTTGGCTCACTGCAACCTCTGCCTCCCAGGTTGAAGCAATTCTCCTGCCTCAGCCTCCTGAGTAGCTGGGATTCCAGGCATGAGCCACCGCACCCGGCTAATTTTTGTATTTTTAGTATTGTATTTTTAGTAGAGTTGGGGTTTCACCATGTTGGTTGGCCAGGATGGTCCTGAACTCCTGACCTTGTGATCCACCCGCCTCGGCCTCCCAAAGTGCCGGGATTACAGGCATGAGCCACCGCGCCCGGCCACGATTTGGCTTTTAACTGAATAGTCTTCAACACTCCCTCAAAAGTAGGGACCACAACTGACTTAGTCGCTGGTGCATCCTTGGTGTCTGTGTGCAGGGAGACGCTCCAGAAACATTTGCAAAATGGCTGAATTTACAAATGCAGAACAGTGTCAAGATAGCTTATAACCTATCAAACCACATATATCTTTGACCCATATAGGATAATACAACATCTTAAATTCCTTGTATAATAGCTGTAAGAAAATAATTCACTAGAAATCTTTATCACAATTTTATAAGCCTTTCTTGGTAAATTGCAAAGGTATAAGGATATGTAAATGTTTAGGGTAACATGCAAAATATACGTTTATTCACATAAATGAAAGAGAAACAGCATTCTAAAAATAACCAGGGTAAAAGTTCAATTTCAAATTCTAAGCTGCCATCGCACTGTGCTAGGATCATACCTGCATGGTCAAGTACCTCGTTAATTATTTGTGATTGATTACCATTTATGAAACCTCTCCTGAAAACAGTCACTTTCTCTGAGTACTCCTTACTCAAAATTTAGGATTGTTTGGGAAGTGCTTTTTACCTTTTAGTAAACTTCTTTTGAGGTGAGATATTCAGATTTGACATGCATACACAATGCAAGGCACAGCTCCCTACCATGCAAGAATTATTGGCACCCAGATTTCAGAACAACGTGCCTCACTTAATTTTATATCTCCAGAAAGATATCTCACAGCAAACACAAAGATAGTAGATAAATTTTTTTTAATTACTTAATATCCCTCAGAATTTGCACCTCGGATTAAACGCGGGGGGAAAAAATGTTACCATGCTCCAATGGAATGAAACTGATTTTGAAGACCTTACTTAATATTTACTGTCTGCTGCCCAGCAAGCAGTGCCGCATACAGTGAAGAAATGGTGAAGCCTGCCATATCCCAAAATTTGTATTTTAAATAGCAGAAAGCTAGCAGCTTTCTAGACAGAGGTCTGTGACCATCAAAAAACTGATTCAGCAATATATCCTGAGGTATGTGGTTCTAAGTCTTACCCGCTCACAAAAAGGAAGAAAAGAGGGGTGAAAAATTATGAGAAGACCCATGCAAGTGGTTTTTCAGATCTGTAATAATCTGTCATGCTTGCAGGAATAAATAATATAAGGACTCAGCTAGCCCCACACTCCTCTGATTCCCACAGAACTCTCCTTGGGCTGACTCCTGGCACTCGCCGCTTTTAACAATAACTCACTGCCAAGTTCCTCCTTGGACCTACAGGACTTCAACTGGCTATCCTACCTTCTGAACTGCCAAATAATTTTAGCAAAATTTATTGCTACTGGCTAACGATATTCACAGTTGCTGTATTAAAGATGAATATGAATGACTTCTAAATAAAGGATTTCTCAGGTATCCAAATCCAGAGAAGCATTACTTGCTTAGAACACAACAGCACCCAATGGCGACATTTTTCTTTGCTCTATATTAAGCAGTTTAAATATTCTAATACATAGGCTCTAATATTTTCTTTGAATGTGGTTTATGCTCTCCCATCTTAACACAAAAAAATGTCAAGCAGCCATGATCACACTTATGCCAAATTAATTTTGGGGGAAAAAAGAAATCACTGTTTGCACAGAAGTACTACTAAGTCTTTACGGACCCTGTCTGCTCTGAGAACTTACTGAACATTCACAACTTAAAACCAAACTGGGGCCATATTCTGACAAACGAAAACAAGCCAACAAAAACAAAAACAAAAACAAAACAAACAAAAAAAAAACACCCCTGGTTCAAATACCAGGATTCCACAGTCCCTTGTGGAGGGCCAATTCATCCACCCAAAACCTAGCTCCTTTGGTAATTGTTTTCCATTACTGAGATTATCTTCAAGCAAAAGACCATTGCTTTGGAGTAAGCAATAGGCTGAAACAAACATTTTATGGTGTGTAGCGTGTTTGTAAAGCCTAAAATGTCCTTTTTATCTGTTCCCCTAAAGAGTTTAATACAATACATAAATGAGATGAAGACATGTTTAACACAGAACTAATCCACACCATTTTAACTCCAAAATGGTCCTTACTGTTAAGCCTAGAAGAGAACATCAAATGGTAAGGCTTACACATTTAGCTCATGGAATAGGAGTTACAGTGTAGACCTTTCCCTTTCACCTCCGTTATATAATTTAATAAAAGCCATTTGAAAATCTGATGAAGCTTCATTCACCACTGGCAGATTTCAAGGTAGGTTTTTAATATTAGGGGTTTTTTGGTTGCCATTTCCATTAAAACATTTTGGTCCTTTTTGGTGGCCTTCAGAGGCAAGCTGCCACTCTTTGCTCGGCAACTGGAAGAAATCAGATAGGGTTTGGGGTTAATGCAGCAAAAGGAAACAGCTTCTATTTAAAAGTCTTTGGGGGAGAGTGAAGGGAGTGAAGGAAAAGCAACAGATTCTGCAGTTCACCATTTTTCAAATGTGCTCCAAAACAGCTGTTATATTTCTTTCTTTTTAAGTTCCCCTCAAGTAGTAATGAAAAAACGCTATTAAGGATCTCAAATGAACAGAATAAAAACTAAACTTGCTTTACAGGAGCAATTTCTTCAATAATTCCAGGAAAACTGTAGGAGTCACATAAGAAAAACTTACAGCATAAACTAAAATTAAACCTAAGTTAGCTTCAGAGTGGTTTAAAAAAAAATTAAACATTATTTGTGTTAAGGAGAGGGATCTTATTCCAAGTGGAAGCATAAGAAATGTGGGATTTTAGGGAAGAATTCATTTCCCTGTTGAGCCACTGTTTCCAGAAGGCCTAATTTTTAAAGAAAGATAGATTAACTGTTTCGGCAAATAAACTGCCAAATCTCAATGCTAGCTCACTGAGGGCTGACATAAGAACAGACTGGAAACTTTGTAACACTCTGGAAGGTTATAACACCAGATATAACAGTGCTGTAAGTCAGCTTCCAAAACCAGCCATCCGCTCTCTCTTCCTTGGTTGATACTGCAACAGTTACTCTTTCACTTAAGCACCATCTATCACATTCCTTCTGATAGCACAAGAGCTCTCAGAATCAAAGTTATCATCCATTCCTTAACCTATCTAGTTTCTCACCTCAATATAGACCCATAGACTCTTCAATAAATAAATGTCTAAGGAATGCCAGCAAGAGAGATTAAGGCCTCTGTGGGCACGAGTATGTTCTTGTCATTTTCTTCTACGACCTCAAGATCAGGAAACATACTTCCAAATGGAGTGATACCATAGCCTGTTGAATGTTGTTGTTCTCTACAAAAATGACTTACCATAAACAGATTTGGTCAGTGTCTCCGAGACACCGCTGTACGAAACTCCTGCCAGGAAGAGCCAATTAAAATAGCAAAAACATCTTATTGGTTGGTTATAGCACATTCCACATAATATGTTTTTTTCACCCCCTTCTCCCACTGTGGGCTCCTCAAAGCCCAGATTCAGCTGCAGAATCCTGGTTCACTTGTATTTTAAGTTTTAGTCTGTGAGACAGTTTTGAATAACAGCCCGGAAACCCCATATGTTTAGAATGAGCGGGGGGAATGTTATGTCCTTATCATACCAAATTTGCTTTATTGAAGAGTTGCATAATGAAAATAATCCCGGAAGTCAGAAAAACTAATACAACGAAAAGGTACAGCCCTAACAGATGTTCCCTGTGCCAGCCTTTCCTCATCCGCCTCTCTCAACAATAACAATTTAGTCAAGCAGCATTAGGTGCTTATGCTAATATTCAGAGCACGGTTCAGAGCCAAAGTGGGGTTTGTGCACAGTAAGTCAAAAGAGGACATTCTGAAAATTGGACTGAAGTCTTCAGTCTAGAGCCAGGCAGAAATGAGTAGTGACAAGCTTGGTCGGCGACCAAAGCAAGCCAATGTTTTCTGGTTATTGCAACCGAGACACGGCAGCCTCAAGCATGGTGTAAAATCCAAACACTCTCTGAATAAAGAAAGATGAACTGTGAAAGCCAGGTTGAAAGCACTACCCAAGAGATTTTCAAAATGCCTTAGGAAATCATTCAGGAAGAACCACGAGAGGAATTCACCGGGTTAAAACTACCTCTACAAGCACAATAAATCACTACTCAATTGGAAATTAAGGGGGGGAAAAAAGATTCCCAGGTTCAATCATACATACACACACAACTCTCCATACTGCTTACAAATTTTAGCAACAAGAGTTTTTTTTAATTGGCTTTTTGACTTAGAAAGCCACAAAGTGATTAATCATTATGGTCTAAAGCTGTGGCATTTAAGATTACAAGAATTTCATGGAGTCAAGCTTATTTAACATTCAAAGAGAAGTCAAAAAGCCAGCATCCAGTTTTCCATTACTTCCCTTAAAAAAAAAAAAAAAAGCAGCAGCAGCATTGAGGTATATTATAAAAAGTTAAAAGCAGCAGCATTGAGGTATATTATAAAAAGTATATTATAAAAAGATAGGTTTTGCTATTAGCTCAAAAAACTTAGATCCATGCTGGGTGCAGTGGCTCATGCCTGTAAATCCCAGAATTTTGGGAGGCCAAGGCAGGTGGATTGCTTGAGACCAGGAGTTTGGGACAAGCCCGGGAAACAGCGAAACCTCATCTCTTAAATAAAAAAAAAAAAAAAAAAGCTGGCCACGGTGGCAACCACCGGCAGTCCCAACTGAGGAGGCTGAGACACAAGGATCACTTGAGCCTGGGAGGTCGAGGCTGCAGTCTGCAGTGTGCCATGATAATGCTACTGTACTCTAGCCTGCATGACAGAGTGAGACTGTCTCAAGACAAAATCTTAGATCTACCACAAACAGTACTTACCTCTTAGAAACTTGGTTTCCTCGCTTGTAAAATGGAGGAAACTCTTTACATGTTGAGGACTGAGATAAGGTGGAAGGTCACTGTCCTTAGGGGATCACCAACGATACCTATTCCTTTGCCTCGCCTTCCATCCTCTCCTCACCCTCAGACATCTCAGAGTCCCCCTGTAACCTCCCTGCCTGCCCCCTTCCTATCTTCCTCCAGGACTATGAGTTTGACTCTGTGGAGGAAGCAAAAATGATCTAATTAAAGACTCCTACAACAATAAAGAAGGTATGTCTGGCTGGGCACGGTGGCCCAGGCCTGTAATCCTAGCACTTTGGGAGGCCGAGGAAGGCGGATCACCTGAGGTCAGGAGTTCGAGACCAGCCTGGTCAACATGATGAAACCTCATCTCTACTAAAAGTACAAAAAATCAGCTGGACGTGGTGGCGGGCGCCTGTAATCTCAGCTACTCGGGAGGCTGAGGCAGGACAATCATTTGAGCCCAGGAGGCAGAGGTTGCAGTGAGCCGAGATCGCACCACTGCACTCCAGCCTGGGCAACAAGAGGGAAACTCCATCTCAAACACACACACACACAACTTATTTGCAGGGGTTCAGGATGTGGCACATTAACCAGAGAAGGGTGAAACATTATGAATAGCAAATGTTTAATAATTTACTATATAAAGGGTACTTTTAAATTACTCCCCCCCCCCACCAAAAAAAAATAAGCCGATAGGAGAGGGGGAAAAAAGAGCAAAGGACAATGAATAGCCAAATCCTGTAAGAAAAAATACAAATGGCCAACTTTAGTTTATATCTTGGGGTTCTTCTTCTGGAAACATTCCTTCTTCCTTGAGCTCCACTTCATCCCCTGGAAGGGGAATCCTTGAAATGCCTCCTATTCAACCAGATTTTGGCTTAAACATGACGTCCTTACAGAAGTCTCATCTCTTACAGACTGGGTTAGGGACCACCAATATTTGTTTGCATGTCAAGCATACTTCAACTGATAGTACCTACCAATTGTTTAAATGGCTCTTCCACTGGACTGTAAACACAGTGAGAGAAGTATAATATACTTCAGTCTTGTTTGATATTATGTTCCACACATCTGTAAAAGGATATGGCAACTAGAAGATACCTGATAAATTCATTCAACAAATATTAAGCACTCCCTACATTTCAGGTACTATTAATGAAAGTGGGGGAAAAAAAAAACACAAAAGTCATCAGTAATAAAAAAGGATTAAATTGAAACAATGATGACATATCATTGTTTAGCTTAACAGGCAATTTATTTGTAATGATAACACGTAGTGCCTGGGAAAATAAAATGAAAGCTCAACCTCATACACTGCTGGTGGAAGTGTGCTTGGCCAAAATGAAATTTAGTAACTATTCTGAGGATAATGTGATGAGATGGATCAAGAGCCTTAAAAAGGTTCATACCATGCAGCCTAGTAATCTCACCCCTAGGAATTTATCCTAAGTAATTATCTATAAAGAAAAACCTGATAAACAAGGTTATTCATGATAGTATTCCTCGCATTAGTGAAAATTAGAAAAACGATGATGGCTAAAAATAAAATGGTAAAAGATATTCTATAAAATGGAATATTAAACACAGTTTCAAAAAATATGTAATGTGGGAAATGATCACAGTATACTCTCTTAAATTGCAATAACATACAATTTAACATTTTAACCATTTTTAAGCACATAGTTTTTTTTTGTTGTTTTTTTGTTTTTATTATTTTTGAGATGGAGTTTCACTCTTGTTGCCCAGGCTGGAGTGCACACACTCCTACAGCATTAGGTACACTCACACCATTCTGCAGTTATCATCATCATCCATCTGCAAAATGTTTTCTTCCCAAACTGGAACTACCGTTAAAAACTAACTTCCCACTATGTGTAGAGGCTCTCACCTGTAATCCCAGCACTTTGAGAGGCCAAAGTGGGAAGAATGCTTGAGGCCAGGAGTTTCAGACAAGCCTGGGCAACATAGTCATACCTTGTCTCCACTAAAAAAAAAAAAAAATAGCCAGGCATGGTGGCACATGTCTTGCAGTCTCAGCTACTAGGGAAGCTGAGACGGGAGGACGGCTTGAGCTAGGAGATGGAGGATGTCGTGAGCTATGATCACACCATTGCAGTCCAGCCTGGGTGACAGAGTGAGATGCTGCCTCAAAAAAATAAAATAAAAATAAAAAAACGAACTTCCCATTTCCCCCTACCCCTAGCCCACTACCATTCTACTTTCTGTCTCCATGAGTTATACATGAAGTGTATAACTCATGTAAGTGAAATTATACATTTGTCCTTTTGTTACTGGCTCATTTCACTTGGCATAATGTCTTTGAAGTTCATCCAAATTGTAGCATGTGCCAGAATTCCCTTCCTGTTTAAGGCTCAGTAATATTCCACTCTATGTGTTCCCATACTTTGTTTATCCATTCATCCACTGACAAACAGTGGGTTGTTTCTACCATTCAGCTATTATGAATAATGCTATCAACATGGGTGTACAATGTCTGTCAAGTCTCTGCTTTCAATTCTTCTGGGTAGATACCCAGAAGTGGAATTGCTGGGTCATACAGGAATTCTACGTTTAATGTTTTGAGAAGCCCTCATACCATTTTCCACAGCAGCTGCACTATTTTACATTTCCACCAGCAAAGCACAAGAGTTCTAATTTACCCACATTCTCAGCACTTGTTTTCTCTTCTCTTCTCAACAGCCATCCAATGGGTGTGCAGCAGTATCTCGCTGTGGTCTTGATTTGTACTTCCCCAATGTGGAGCGTCTTCTCATGTGCTTATTGGCCATTTGTACGTCTTCTTCAGAGAAATGTCTGTTCAAGTCCTTTGCCCATTTTTAAATTGAGTTATCACAATATACTCTTAAGTAACAAAAGACCTAAAAATGTATTTTTGTAACATAAGGAAAAAAAGTAAGCACACACACACTTAAAAAGACAGAAGAGTATAACAAAAGATTAACAGAGATTACTTGATCATGTGTAACTTCATTTCTTTTTTACACTTTATTACTTTTTTTTTTTCTTTTTCTTTTTCCTTTTTTTTTTTTTTTTTTTTTTGAGACCTAGTTTCACTCTGTTGCCCAGGCTGGAGTGCAGTGGCACAGTCTCAGCTCACTGCAACCTCCGACTCCCGGGTTCAAAAGATTCTACTACCTCAGCCTCCCAAGTAGCTGGGACTACAGGCATGAGCCACCACACCTGGCTAATTTTTGTATTTTTAGTAGAAACAGGGTTTCACCATGCCGGCCAGGCCAGTCTCGAACTCCTGACCTCAGGTGATCCACCCACCTCGGCCTCCCAAAGTGCTGAGATTACAGGAGTGAGCCACCGTGCCCGGCCTCTTTTTTATACTTTATTTGCAAGGTGTTCTAAAAAGAACACAAGACTAGTATAATCAGAGGGTAAGGGGACAGTGAAACACATTTTTTAAAAAAGCATAACCCCCAGGTTTCGATGAAGAGCATCATCCTAAAGACTTTCCGAAGTTACCCTCCAGTAGGAAGAAAGACTAGACATACCTCTACTTGTCCTGTCTGTCAGGGCTCAGAACAGACGGACCCCAGGAGTCAGGGCCTGGTTCCCGGGGGATGCTGACAACAGAACTGCAAAGTCCAGGACTTAATCCCCTTCACTCCCTCTCGCTCCGTCCCATTTATATCGTCCAGGCCTCTTCACAAGCACAGGGCATGGGGAATAAGAGGTTCTCTCCCCTGACAGAACTTGAAAACTAGTTAAAATGAAGTGAACCTTTATCAACAATGGATAATGAATGTAATTATAGAAAAGGCAACTGAGTGAGCATAGAAAGATGTGCTTCAAATCACATTAAAGCAGATCCCCCTAATAAAGTCCCATTATTCAAATTGGACCACTTTATCCTTGAGCTATTTATCAGAAAACAGCTTCATCATTCATGCTATAACAAGAATATGAGTTAAAGATTGAGTTATTTCACTAATATAAAATTTGCAGCATTTAGAGGGATCTGTTTTCATTAAAAAGTATGCTTATTTGCTATAGTTTGTTAGATTGTCTAATAGGTAAACCCAGTCTCTGCTTCATATACTATTTTTAAATTATTTGTAATATAGATGTCATTGATGTAGTAGACTACATGCCTCCATGTCAGTTTCTCTTGGAAAGCTATTTCCACGTATGGCAGATGAAACAGAGGTAACTGGTCAAATGGTTCTAAAGGAAAATTTGAAATTTTCATTTTATTTAAACAAAGAACACTTAAGCCTCCTATAAAATAGCCAGATTCGTAAATCACAAACAAATCCCTTAAAAATATCAGGAACCTACTTTAGACCTCAAAGAAAATGAAGAATGGACCTAACGTGGATGATGGTCAACAGAATCTTTAGATGCTAATGTGCCCCTCCCTCTGCAACTTCTCCACATCTCCCACTATACTCTATGGCAGAGGCTTTGAAAATACTTTAGGTCAGGTGCAGTGGCTCGCGCCTATAATCCTAGCACTTTGGGAGGCTGAGGCCGGGGGATTACCTGATGTCAGGAGTTCAAGACCAGCCTGGCCAACACGGTGAAACCCTAACTCTACTAAAAATACAAAAATTAGCTGGCCATGGTGGTGCAAGCCTGTAATCCCAGCTACCTGGGAGGCTGAGGCAGGAGAATCGCTGCAACCCAGGATATAAGAGGTTGCAGTGAGCTGAGATTGTGCCACTGCACTCCAGCCTGGGTGACAGAGCGAGACTAGGAAGGGAAGGGGAAGAGAAGGGAAGGGAGTGGAAGGGAGGGGAAGGGAGGGGAAGGGAGGGGAGGGGAAGGGAAGGAACGGAAAGGGAAGGGAAGGGAAGGGAAGGGAAGGGAAGGGAAGGGAAGGGAAGGGAAGGGAAGGGAAGGGAAGGGGGGAAGGGAGGGGAAGGGAGGGGAAGGGAGGGGAAGGGAGGGGAAGGGAGGGGAAGGGAGGGGAAGGGAGGGGGGGAGGGGGAAGGGAGGGGGAAGGGAGGGGAAGGGAGGGGGAGGGGAAGGGGAAGGGAAGAAAGAAAATACTTTAACAAATGAGATGCCCTAGGTATCACCAGAATTCCCATGGTCTATTCCAAGACGTATTACTCTTACACATCCTATTATGAATGGGGTAAAAGTTGTTTTCTTTTGCCCTAATATATTCTGGGGGAAAAAAGCTGGTTTGCTACCATTGGATTCAAAAGGAAAATACTGATCAAATCTGTAACAGCAAAAGAAAAAATAAACTGTACAAATAAGTGTTTCAACAAGAAAGAGACAATGTGTAGTTTATATTGTCTTGGAGAAAGTTTCCATCAAGGAAAAGTCTATAGCAATGCATTTAACAACCAAAAGGGTATACCAGCAACACAGCTGTCAGAAATTTCCTTCCCAGAAACAAAGATAATACAGATGGGGCAGAGACCAGAACACTCACAAGACATTCTCATTCTGCCCTGTATGTTCCAACCCTTCTCTAGGTCGCGCCACTTCCCCTATCTCCACCTCTCAAGATTAAGTTGCGTGGTTTTCTCCGCCCAGCGACTTTGAGTGGAAGTGTTTTTGAGCTGAAGCAATAACAAGCCCATGAACCATCCTCCGGTCTCTCCTCCCCAGCTCCTGAAAGATCTGGCCTTAGGTTCTAGATACTGAGATCCTACAAGTCTGTGCGGAGGAGTCCCGGTACTGACTCACAATGAATATGAATAGCAAGGGAGAAGCAGACCTCTGTAGCGTTAAGCCACTGAGATTTGGAGATGAATGTGTTGCTACAGCATAGAACTTTGCTGATCACAACTAACACAACAAAAGTATAAAGATACTAAAGTAGCATTAACCAATGGGAGAGAGCATAGTAGCCACATCGGAGTCTTCCGAAGATAAAGACATGAGAGGTACAAAGGGGTTCTGTTTATACTTAAGCACAGAAGAGAAAAGCACGAGATACAGTCTTTCAACCCAAACCACCAAGAGGAGGCCGTCAGAGGACATAGCTAAGACAGCCACACCCCCAAGCTCCCGTCCCCTGATAACCTGAGTCCAAGGAGCAGGGAGATAAGATTCCAAATTATTCCTTTTGACATCCCATCTCTACACATCATCCCAAAAACACTAAATAAAACTTATCTTCAGGGCTATCAGCATCATCTTAGACATAACCCCCTGTTAATTTATGGAGTTGCTCCAGAGATTAAAAGTATAGGGCAATGACTAATACAGATCAAAGTCTTACTAAAAGAGAAAAGAAGTAAACAATATACCCGAGAGCAGAATCAGTGAATGTACCAGCAGACATGTGCCTTATTCATCCCTACCGGGATCCCTGCAGGCCCAGAACCCATAAATCTCATTACTATCAGCTTCGCTCACACTCGCAGATGAGTCCAAAATTGTTTTTCCTGTTGCTATTTTAAAGTCCGTCTTAACTAATTTATAAAATTTTGTAATCTAGTTATTGTCAGTGTACGTGATCTTCCAAATACCTTTTTCCTACCATCATCCTGAGACCCTCTTAACAAAATATTTGAAAATGGAGTTGAGTCTAATGGAATATTTTAGCTTAATAAAATCTCTCTCAAGCACCAACAAATGCTTGCCTACTGATCCGCTTTATCTCTTCTGATAGGATGAATAGACATTACAGCTGTATGATTCTAAAAAATAAATCATTTTACAGATACAGATAAATGTCCTGGATAAGTAAATAAAGGAAAGGGGGCAACAGCTGGGCTTCGTACCTCCCTGAGTCACATATCAATATTATCTCCAGGGGCCAGGCGTGATGGCTCATGCCTGTAATCTCAGCACTTTGGGAGGTTGAGGCGGGTGGATCACCTGAGGTCAGGAGCTCGAGACCAACCTGGCCAACATGGCGAAACGCCATCTCTACTAAAAATACAAAAAATTAACTGGGCGTGGTGGTGGGCACCTGTAATCTCAGCTACTTGGGAGGCTGAGGCAGGAGAATCTCTTGAACGCAGGAAGTGGAGGTTGCAGTGGGCCAAGATCGTGCCACTGTACTCCAGCCTGGGAAACAAGAGTGAAACTCTGTTTCAAAAAAAAAAAAAAAAAATCCAGGAAAATCGCTTATCTTCACAGTTGTTTCCATCTGTTATTAGTACCCAACAGACCAGCAGAGGGAATGGGTTGAGTAAGACCAGCTCAGTCAGGACTAGGTATTGAATGGATGAAAATAAAAGGAAGAACAAAGAAAACCCAATTTTATCAGTTTCCTTCTAAAGACAGATAACACGATTCACACCATTTTCATCCCGTTTGGTTGAAAAAAGACTGACATTTCAATCAAAGACAATGTATGCAAAAATCAGAACTATGCAGATAAATGACGGGGTGTGTTTGACTGAACAATCCTTGGTAACTCTCCAGGGAATTACTGCTCAGATGGCTGCAGTGGCACTTCCTTTACTCTGCCCATTACAATGAAGCTCCAACCTCCACAGGCCATCAGAGCAGCTCCTGTCTTGAAACTTCACCCTACCTATGGCAGTAGGGACCTCCTGCTTAAAATTCTCTCTTCTCTTGGCTTTCCTACCACCACTGCTCCTGGTTTTGTTCCTGCTTCTCTGGGCAAACCCTGCCCCCTCTCTTGTTCATTCTCATCTCCATAGATGACTAAACTATATTGATTCCATCATCCCTCTCATCTTTTCTCTCTGTGCCTTCTTCTAGGCACTCGAATCCTTGCCATTCATTCAACTTAACTTGTAAGGAGATGACTCTCCAGCCCTGGCTGCCTCTCTCAGCTCCAGCACCTAAATCTGGCTGCCTTCCCGGCATCACCCTCTGCACCAGTCCTCGCACCATACACTTGGAGACCTCTGAGGCAATTCTCATTCAACAGGTTTAAAACCACAAGGTTGTCCCCGAAACCTGGTCTTCCTCTAGCATGCTACATAATAGTGAATGGCACTACAGTCCTCTGACCTTTGATATCCTCCCCTCCCTTCCACATCCAAATCATGTCCAGCTGATCTCTCCTCCTAAATAGGATCCTGGATTTGCAAACGTTTGTCCTCCACCACATCTCTGGTTTCTGGAACCAAGTCTCTCACCAGAATGAAGACAGACCTCCCAACAGGCTGCCCTATCCATTCTTGTCCACTTCTAGTTAGTTCTTCACATAACAGTAGACATGATCCTCCTACACAAGCAGACACTAATCAGGCCACCTCCTCGCTTAAAGCCCTTTGAAAGATTCCCATGGTTCTTGGGCTAAAGCACTGAATTTTTAACACAGACTAAATGGACTAAGACCTGCAAGGTGGCTCCTGCCTACTTCTCCAGCCTCTTCTCACCATAATGATCCTCATTCAAAATGCTCCAGCAAATGAGATCTGCCTTGTTTTTTGTTTGTTTGTTTGTTTGTTTTGAGACAGAGTCTGGCTCTGTCACCCAGGCTGGAATGCAGTGGCACCATCTCAGCTCACTGCAAGCTCCGCCTCCCAGGTTCAAGAGCTTCTCCGGCCTCATCCTCCCAAGTAGCTGGGATTACAGGCACGTGCCACCATGCCCGGCTAATTTTCGTATTTTTAGTAGAGATGGGGTTTCCCCATGTTGGCCAGGCTGGTCTTGAACTCCTGACCTCAAGTGATCTGCCCACTTCAGCCTCCAAAAGTGCTGGGACTACAGGCATGAGCCGCTGAGCCCAGCCCCTGCCTTCAGTTTCTAGAACACACAATGTTCCCCTTTTAGGGCCTTTGCACTTGCTGGTTGCTTTACCTAGAAGGGTTTTCCTTTCATTTTCAATCCATTAACTCCTTTCATCCTTTAGAGTTCATTCAAATATTATTTCCAGCTGGGTATGCTGGCGCATGCCTGTAATCCCAGCACTTTGGGAGGCCAAGGTAGGAGGATCATCCCTTGAGGCCAGGAGTTCAAGACCGGGCTGGACAACAGAGAGACCCCCATCTCTACCAAAAAAAAAAAAAATTGTCTTTTAATAGCCAGGCATAGGAGCATGCATCTGTTAATAGCCAGCTACTCCGAAGGCTGAGGCAGGAGGACTGAGCCCAGGAGATTGAGATGGCAGCGAGCTACGACTGCCACTGACTCTTACCCGGGCAACAGAGGGAAACACATTAGCTTCTCAGGAGAGATGTTCCTGATCCTTCAGACTAAGTTAGGTCCCCCGTTACACATGGCCAAAATCCCGTGGTCCTTTCCTTTGCAACTCCGTATGCAGTCTTTTGTTATTTGTCCACATGATTTTCGGATTAGTGGATGGGTCCATCACTACAGGGATTCCAGCAGAGGCAGTCTCAGCTTTGCTCCCTTGTATCTCCAGCATCAGACACCGTGGCTGACAGATATGACAATGAATGCTTAGGGAAAAAAATCTGTTGAATAGTCACCTAAAATTTTAGACCTCATTCTGTGAAATAATTCTCCTCCAAACTTGTCATATTAATACTCAGATAAAATCTATCTGATGACTACAAATTTTAAAAAGATGAGAAAGAGATGAGAGTAGAAAGAATGGATTGAAATAAATGTAAGTCATGGCCGGGCACGGTGGCTCATGCCTGTAATCCCAGCACTTTGGGAGGCCGAGGCGGGCGGATCACGAGGTCAGGAGATCGAGACCATCCTGGCTAACATGGTAAAACCTCATCTCTACTAAAAATACAAAAACTTAGCCGGGCATGATGGCGGGCACCTGTAGTTCCAGCTACTTGGGAGGCTGAGGCAGGAGGATGGTGTGAACCCGGGAGGCGGAGCTTGCAGTGAGCCGAGACAACGTCACTGCACTCCAGCCTGGGCAACAGAGCGAGACTCCATCTCAAAAAAAAAAAAAAAAGTAAAGTCAGTCATGTGGACGAAGGAGACACAGGACATGAAGTTTACAGAGTTGATGTCAGATAGCTGGTGGTTATGGGAGTACATGATGATAGAAACATCCAGAAATTTTATTTTATTTTTGAGACAGTCTCACTGTGTTACCCAGGCTGGACTACAGGGGTGCGATCTCGGCTCACTGCAACCTCCACCTCCCCGGTTACAGTGATTTTCCTGCCTCAGCCTCCCCAGTAGCTGGGATTATAGGCACATGCCACCACACCCAGCTATTTTTGTATTTTTAGTAGAGATGGAATTTTGCTATGTTAGCCAGGTTGGTCTCAAACTCCTGGCCCCAGGTGATCCACACACCTCGTCCTCCCACAGTGCTGGGATTACAGGCGTGAGCCACTGCACCTGGCCCATCCAGGAATATTTTTATTTAAGTAATTATTATTAAGAGACAGGGTCTCACTTGGTCACTCAGGCTGGAGTGCAGTGGTATGATCATAGCTCACAACAGCCTTAAACTTCAGGGTTCAAGTGATTTCCCCTAACCTTGGCCTCCTGAGTAGCTGGAACCATAGTTGTACGCCACCATGCCTGGTGATTTTTACATGAATCCGTTATCAAAAGTAAAACAAAGGTACTATTTGATATCACTTTCAGCAAATCTCCCCTGGATCAAACTTTAGACTATCAAGAATTTTCAAATACTGATGAATAAGAGGCCTAAGTAAACTCCAAAACATGAATTAGATGGACACATCAGATACAGAAGTCACACACTGCCAATGCCAAGACAAGAGGAGTCTGTACCCAGACTACACCCTACTCTGGCTATGTTCAACATAATTGATACCGGCAGCTCAAAAGGATGAACAGACTAGGCATGCGGCAGGCACACAATTACTGAGTTGTTTGAGCTCCTAGCAGCTCTCATCCTCAGGTAGGGATACACAAAAGAGGATGCTCCTCAAAAGTAAAGTGTTAGAGTTGAATTAACCTTTGATTATATGTAAACCCATTTTCATGCATCTCTGAAAGCTCCTCAATCTTATAAATTTGCCAGGCTCAGCCACACTTGTTTTATATCATCATATACCACCAGGATATACGACAGGAAATTAAAGAGCATGCTCTTACAGATGTTTACAATTTATTATGGGTGAGTGAGGGCAGAGGGCAGGGAAGACAACATTTGCTTTTAAAATATACAGACCCATGGAAAAAATTACCTTTCAAAAACCTTTCTTTATGAAATGTCACAAAAATCCATGTGATGAGAAAACCAAAATGAACCAATATGAAGCTCTACATTCAAACACTAACCCAGTCATGCAGTTGTGTGATTTGAGCAACACTTAATCTGAATTGCATCCAGAAAATAATCTGTCCTCATTTGGTGATGATTAAATGAGAAAAGATATCTACATAAAGTGCCTAACAATGGGCCATACACAAAGGGGGTTCTCAACAAATGTCAGGTCCTCCAGTTATTCCTGGTAACTAGCATGGTACCTGCTAAATAACTTTTAGGTGTCTGAGTGGATGGTAGCCAGTCAGATGGAGGTCTTAGGGCCTTCACATCAACCCTAAAACCTAAAACTTTACACAAAAGGCCAGTTTTAAAAGGGGGAAAGGCAGGGAGACACAGGAGACAGGAATGGAAATCATTTTAAAGGTCAAATTTGCAAAAATAGGATTTGTGCATGCAAAAGCATGAAGTCCTATAAACTCAAAGTAATCCTAGGGCTCTCTAGCTAGCTCAAAGGATTGGGGAGTGAGCTTTCAATAAATCACAACCACCCACCCCCAGGCTTTTTCTCCCTTCTCTGCACCCTGTTCTCAAAGGGTTTTTAGGAACATTTGCCTCCCGACTTGCTGTTCCCAACATGACTTTCTCTCCTGTGGATTTATGAATAGGACACTCTACCCCTACTATCATCAAGCATTGCTGGGGTGAGGATCCCACTATTTCACCCTTAATTATGGTTCCTATAAGATCAAACACAAGTCTACTCCTAGTATTTTGTTATTTCTTGTCCAGATTTTTTTTTAAGTGGGGCGGAAGCCACCAGAGTGATTACTTGGGTCACAGAGCTCTGTAAAAGGCCATGAAATCAATACATGACTCAAATACCAAATTTCAACTGCAAAGAGTTCCCATAAAATAAGTAGTAATAAACATCAGCTTGAGGCCAACAAAAGTTGGAAAAATTTAACATTTTACATGCTGCTAATAAAGAAAACTAACATCAAGGGGCCAGGTGCCGTGGCTCATGCCTGTAATCCCAGCACTTTGGGAGGCTGAAGTGGGCGGATCATGAGGTCAGGAGATCGAGACCATCCTGGCTAACATGGTGAAACCCAGTCTCTACTAAAAATACAAAAATTAGCAGGGCGAGGTGTCGGGCACCTGTAGTCCCAGCTACTCGGGAGGCTGAGGCAGTAGAATGGCATGAACCTGGGAGACAGAGCTTGCAGTGAGCCAAGATCGTGCCACTGCGCTCCAGCCTGGGCAACAAAGTGAGACTCCGTCTCAAAAAAAAAAAAAAGAAAAGAAAAATAACATCAAGGGATAAAAAGGACTGTTAGTTTCCCCCACCCCTCAACCCATTCTAAACCAACTCAATTCTGGCCTAAGGCCAATACACAATGACCAATGGTTTGTTTTGCATGAAATATTCAATATTTCAAAGGATAACATTTTTAGGAAAAATTTTTACTAGCATATTTTTCAGAGCTGCTGCACTTCTAGGGAAGAATTAAAAGAAGTGAGGGAAATATGTCATATAAACACTGACTAGCAGGGTAATTTAGAGCTTCCAAATATTTTTCTTTATTCTCAGAGGAGATCTGTAGCTAGGAAGGGACTTGGAAAGGATGTAGCCTAGGAATGACAAATTGTTGTCTCCCATGTCAATTCCAATCACCCAATAAGTAATGGCCACTGGAGCCCTAAATTTGAGAAGAATTCTGAAGTTGAATGAAGACCGTGACTAATGAGTGTTATCTGCCATAGTATCTGGCAAGAATGTCATATGTTTGCTACCCCTACTAGAATCTAATTCCCCCATTTACACAGATGAGGCCTAAACTGGAGTCAAATCAAGATGACCTAATTTCCAGTCTACTGCTTTTTTAGCACATTGGAAAGTCTCTCAAATTTTTTTTATATATTAACTTGTACATGTTGACATTTTTTTTTGAGACGGAGTCCCGCTCTGTTGCCCAGGCTAGAGTGCAGTGGCACAATCCCAGCTCACTGCAACCTCTGCCTCCCAGGTTCAAGCAATTCTCTTGCCTCAGCTTCCCAAGCAGCTGGGATTACAAGCACACACCACCTTGCCCAGCTAGTTTTTTTTGTTGTTGTTTTGTTGTTGGTTTTTTGGGGGTTTTTTTGTTTTGTTTTGTTTTTTTAGTAGAGACAGGGTTTCGCCATGTTGGCCAGGCTGGCCTTGAACTCCTGACCTCAGATGGTCTGCCTGACTCAGCCTCCCAAAGTGCTGGGATTACAGGCGTGAGCCACTGATCCCAACCTATATTTCTTCATAAAAGCACCCTTTATTTGTGTATCTAAGTCAGATTCATCTAGTTATATTTTAAACTCCCTGATAAGAATGAAGAGGCTAATTTTTATGAAAACTCTTTCTCCATATCAATGTTTATGTGAAGTTCTATACACAGCAGGTCCAAGTGTTGCTGACCATCTGCTTCTTCAAACAGGAACACACCCAATTCACCTCTTGCTCTCTTTGCCACCAGATGTTCTAGTGCACAAAAATAACTAAAACCCAATTCTGATCTTGAGTTGGAAATTAAAAGACTAGGAAAAAAAAAAAAGACAGTATAGACAGTCATGTGGGTGAAGTTTAGACAAGTAAATGGCTATAACAATTTGATTAGCAATTTTTCTTTTTGAGTCAGTCTTGCTGTGTTGCCCAGGCTGGAGTGCAGTGGTGTGATCTCAGCTCACTGCAACCTCCACCTACCTCCCGGGTTTAAGCCATTCTGTCTCAGCCTCCACAGTAGCTGGGATTACAGGTGTGAGCCACCATGCTGGGCTAATTTTTGTATTTTGGGTAGAGACAGGGTTTCACCACGTTGGCCAGGCTGGTCTCAAACTCCTGGCCTCAGGTGATCCACCCGCCTCGGCCTCCCAAAGTGCTGGGATTACAGGCGTGAGCCACCATGCCAGGCTAATTTTTGTATTTTGGGTAGAGACGGGGTTTGACCACATTGGCCAGGTTGGTCTCGAACTCCTGGCCTCAGGTGACCCACCCGCCTTGGCCTCCCGAAGTGCTGGGATTACAGGCGTGAGCCACCACACGGAGCTGATTAGCAATTCTTCGAACCATCCCCAGGAGACACACCCATACACACTTCTTGCCCACAGAAGCAGTTGATAAAAACTCAATCTGCATAGAGGTCCAATGAACATACTAAATACACTTAGAGAAACCTCTGACAATCTGATTTTCCACAAGTGGCACGAAGTAGATGTCTCAGTGCTGCATTTTAGATGCAGCAAAATTTAACACAAACCATTTAATCATACTAACTGTTCTCAATTTTGGACACCTTGATAGAAAACATTCCATTGGTGTTCTTTCCACAATAACAGACATATAATTAACAAGCATATGAAGTTATAAAGGCATCTTAAAAACTAAATAACCCAGATTGACCTGCGTCTGATCATTAGAACCTCTGGATCAAGCTGCCAATTTGCAGAAAATACAAAGGAATATGGTAAACTGGGAGCATGCAATTAGCAAAATTCTGACTGTGGAAAACTCTACAGGTCAAAAGAAGTCAGGTACTCCCCCAGATAAATTATAAGGAAAAGGAGGAGATGGAGGAGGAAGTGATCATTTAAGAGATTTAAGGACATTTCCAATTATTTTTAAATATGCAAGATCAAACTATAGTGCCTAAGGAAACCACTTGGGTGATAAAACTAAAAAACATGAGGAAGCCATGAATCTAAAAGTCACAACAGTGATTACTTTCGGTGGGAGGGATGAGGCACGTGGAGGACTGGTCAAGTTCTACTACTTAGCCCTGGGTGGTGGTTATAGGAATGTTGGCATGTAATTCATTAAACTATGCATTTGCTTTGCATGGTTTTCTGTATGTGTCTTATTTTACAATGAAATTCAGGTTTAAAAACTGTGATCCAATGTTACTCCCTAAGAATACTCCAAAGCTAGCCAGTTGAAGTGGCTCACGCCTATAATCCCACCACTTTGGGAGGCCAAGACAGGAGGACTGCTTGAGGTCAGAAGTTGGAGACCAACCTGGACAACAAAGTAAGACCCCATCTCTAAAAAAAAAAAATTAAAAATTAGCTGGGCATGGTGAGAGCCACCTGTGGTCCTAGCTACTTGGGTGGCTAAGGTGGGAGGATTACGTGAGGCCAGGAGTTGGAGGCTGAAGTGAGCTAGAACTGTACCACTGCACTCTAGCCTGGGTGACAGAGGGAGACCCCATCTCTTTAAAAAATTTAAAGAATTTTTTAAAAAATAGTTTAAATTTGAATCTTCCAGTACAGTAGCCACTAGACACATGTAGCCATTTAACTTTAAACTTTGACAAATTAAATAAAAAATTCAATTCTACATCTTAAGTGCTTAGTAGCCAGATGGTGCTAGTGGCTACCGTACTAGGTAGTGCACATTAGGGAACACTCCATGATCACACAAAATTCTACAGGACAGTGTTGGTCTACAGGAAGATGCGTTTCCAGATCTCTGAAGCTCCATGAATTCCTGTTTCATCTCTCCTAAGAGACCAGGCAATGACATAAGATCTTTGGCCTTCCATTTCTATTAACCATGTTTGTGAATGAGATTACTGCCAATGAGAACCAATATAAGTGCACCCAGCAACCACCCTGACAAGGCTGACCTCACCCAGAGTGACATTATTCCAAAGCAACTAAAAGTTTAAGAAGTTTGGGGCAAAGAAACCTACTTCTTCTAAAGATTTCAGAAGGGTACTGATGAGAAAGCACTCCAGTTAGAGCCAAGAATGGTTTGATCACTTCAGGATGAGACGTGGATGGCATGAGTCTGAGTTCATGGAATAAATACAAGTCCCCTCAGCCCTTCATTCTGGGAACTATCAAAGATTTTTTCAAGAAAAGTTAGCTAACACCCTGTAATCCCAGCACTTTGGGAGGCTGAGGTGGGTGGATTACCTGAGGTCAGGAGTTTGAGATCAGACTGGCCAAGATGGCAAAATTCTGTCTCTACTAAAAATACAAAAATTAGCCAAGTGCGGTGGTGCATGCTTGTAATCCCAGCTACTTGGGAGGCTGACACAGGAGAATTGCTTGAACCCAGGAGGCAGAGGTTGTAGTGAGCAGAGATCATGCCATTGCACTCCAGCATGGACGACAGAGCAAGACTCAAAAAAAAATTTTTTTTAAGTGAGCTAAATTGTTTGAAAAGGCAGGCCATTATTCAAAGAAGACAATAACATCTATATAGCAGACACAAAGGAGCAATAAAGAAGGCGACATGGAAACTATCCTTGGCACTTAAGTTCTATCAAAATTTTTCCAAATTATTCATACACATCAAATCAGCAGTGGTCATTTCTGTCCATCCTCTTCAGAAAAACTGTCTTTAGTTTCTCATTCTGAATATGGTTCAAAGACTCAGGGCAATAAAGAATGCCCAAGAGACCCCCCCCCGCGACCCAGGGAAATTTACCAAGGAGAAAAAAGGAACCATGGTTTCAGACTAATTTTTAAAGCAACTCAGAAACCTAGCATAGGAAGGAAAATTTTCCATGGAATATTTATAAGACTTTTAGGTTGTGCTTGGATTTAGCTAGAAAATAAACATTGGAAAAAGCATACATAAATGTCCATGTTTAATCTCTCATCACCAGATCTGTTATTTTGTATATTTTGTGTGTTTATTTTCTGTATCTTTATTTCCAAGGTCAGAACCTCAAATCAACAACATTGAAACTATCAAAAATAAAGCTCCGACTTCTGCATTTGGCTTGTACCACTTAGAAATAATTTCAATCTTAAGGATGGAGTTACATAAACTACAGAATGCAAAACTACCAAATAATAAGCTCCATGACTACATTTAGTCAAGCTTTAAATCTCACTTAGGGAGCCACTAAAAATATGTACATTTGTAGATTAACTGAGTAATTTATTTGTATGTGTGTATTTTAGGTAATATATAAAAAGGTAAAATCAGCTCTGGTATGAAAACAATGTAAGATTTTTGCAGACTAAGTAACACCAGAGCCATATAGCCTGTTGCCAGAGAATCATAGAGTTAAAATTAGAGAGAAAAAATATATAATTTCAGGCAGGGTCATCTTCCTTGCCCATGAATTCTCATCCAATACAAATCAAAAATCTGAAGCATTTTTAATGTTCTTTAATACAAGTTATTTATGTTGTTACTAGACTGTTCACCTATAAATTATAAAAGCTAAACATACAATCCTTATTTACTTGGTAAACTCCCAGACTTTAGATGCATATTTGTCTCTAAAAGGCACTGCCATTTTTCAAATAAAATAAAAGGAATCTCATGTCTGCTTTGTTTGCAGATTCCCTCATGTTTTTGTTTGTTTGTTTGTTGTTTTTGTTTTGTTTTAAATAGAGTATTGGATGAGCACTTGTACTCACTGGGAATGGCATTTGAGAGTCAAGACTACAGAGTACAAGTACAAAGGTTCATAGCACAGGGTCACCCTATAGGAGGTAGGGGCTGGAGATTTAAGTGGCCACTCTCTGGGGGTTTGGTTTACAGCAAGTCACTTAACTCTTACCGCCAGTTCTACCGGTATAAATTCAAGAACCTGGGTTAGACAGCCTCTATGGTCCTTTCTTACTCTAAAATTCTAAGAACAGGGCTTTTCCTGATCCTATGACAACAGGATTCACCAAAAAGGTCAACAAAGGTCAGTACTTAAATGTATGTGAATTCAGAGGCAGGCGGAGTGGCTCACACCCGTAATCCCAGCACTTTGGGAGGCCGAGGTGTGGCAGATCACTTGAGGTCAGGTGTTCAAGACCAGCCTGGCCAACATGTTCGAAACCCTGTCTCTACTAAAACTACAAAAAAATTACAGGCAGGCGTCTGTAACCCCAGCTACTTAGGAGGCTGAGGCAGGAGAATCGCTTGAACCCAGTAGGCAGAGGTTGCGGTGAGCCGAGATCACACCACTGTACTCTACCCTGAGCAACAGAGCAAGACTTGTCTCAAAAAAATTTTAAAACACAGAAGTATATGAATTCAGGTTATTGCATGACTACCACCTATGAATATATAATTTTAGTACTATTAAAACCCAATGTTCTGTAAGAGATACTCAGCTACTTCTTAGTGACCAAAAGTTTTGCTCACCTGACATGAACTATATTCTACTTTAAAAAGTATTTTTTTTTCATGCTAAGAAAGTCTCCATATAAGAAAAAGTCTCAGGCTATCAGGACAAAATACCTAGAATATAAAATATAACCTGACAAAAAGGAACACATTAGAAATACAACAAAAGCCAAAGTTAATAACGTGCTTCATAATTTTGAGACAAAACTTTGACCTTTGATAATTCTTCACCAATGGGTAAGTCAGCCAAAAACAACTTGTGCACAAATGATATTGTCAAAATTAAAATCACAAATGCTTTACATTTTCCAGAATTTACTTTAAATAAAACATGTAGCATCTAGAAAAGCATTAGCAATATACCTCAATTGTCATATTACTCAGAAAATTAAACTAAAAAGCCCAGAGCCCCTAAATTATCCTTCCACAACGTTTCATTAGATTCATGGTAGACCACCACGGCAGACCACCATGGCAAGACTTTTACTGGGTGGGGGTGGAGGGGACAAGGTCTCGCTCTGTCACCCAGGCTAAAGTGCAGTGGCACAATCTTGGCTCACTGCAGCCTGGACCACCGGGCTCAAGCAATCCTCCCACTTCCAAAGTAGCTGGGACTACAGGCTAATAAAAATTAGCCTTGCTAATTTTCATATTTTTTGGTAGAGAAAGGTTTTTGCCGTGTTACCCAGGCTGGTCTAAAACTCATGAATTCAAGCAATCTGCCCACCTCGGCCTCCCAAAGTCCTGGGATTACAGGCATGAGTCACTGCACCCAGTCACCATGACAAGTATTTTTTCTTTTTTTTTTTTTTTTTTTTTTTTTGAGACCAAGTCTCACTCTGTCACCCAGGCTGGAGTGCAATGGCACGAACTTGGCTCACTGCAACCTCCACATCCTGGGTTCAAGCAATTCTCCTGCCTCAGCCTCCCAAGTAACTGGGATTATAGGCACCCGCCACCACGCCCGGCTAATTTTTGTATTTTTAGTGGAGACAAGGTTTCACCATATTGGCCAGGCTAGTCTCGCACTACTGACCTCAAACAATCTGCCCACCTCGGCCCGGCCTCCCAAAGCGCTGGGATTATAGGCGTGAGCCACCGTGTCCAACCCACCATGACACGTCTTAAGCATACCAACTATTCCCGCTCCAGCCCAATAACTCAGCTTTATAACATATGATGTGAAAGCTAATCTGCATCACATAGACACCAATCCAGCTCAATACCAGCATGTGCTATGGTGCCTGGTTGTACAAAACAAGTAAAAAAGAAAAAAAAGAAAGAAAATAAAGGATAATGGTGTCTATCAGTCATTAGCCCTAAACTTGAATTCGCACCTAAAAATTAAATAGAAATCATTCCTCCATGTTTCTAAACTGTTTATAATTAATGATCATTTCAATTTTAAAGTCACACACATATGTGATATAGAGAAACAAAGCCCCATTTTTTAATTAAAACAGAAAAATTCTAGAGAAGTTTTCCATATTAATGTGCTATTCAGATTGAGGAAACTAATGTGAAACCAAAGGAACAAAAGTCACTTTAGTATTAAACAAATTTGGCATATGATAAAATTAGGTTCACTAAAAAGAAACTTCAGAAGTATTGGTAGGCAAATTACTCATAATACCATCATCTTATTTTGTAACCCACCTATTAAATTTTAAGTCATCATGTACAACTTTTCACAACTATAACAGCATTAAGAAAAACATCTTCCTATTTAGAACTTAACCATCATGTTTTAAGCTATTTTCTACATTGTAAATACTTAAGAATCAAGTTAAAATATTTAAAATTTTTTTAAAATGAGTAATCTCCCATTTTCACATTTTAAGGCAGTTCATTCACAGAGGATGTACAGTTGCATGAATTCAACAGAAGAAGGAAAATTATTTAAGCTAGTGTACAGCCATTTAACTTCAACACAAATCTAAAAGGAAGCTAATGGAAGTCTTTCCAACTGTGAGCCAAGCTTTCTAAGCCAGTGAGAGTTTTATTCCAATTACCACAAACAGCACCACAAATCATTCTTTATTAGAAACCTAAGAGAAGGGAAAAATGAAGAGATAAGTTGAGAAAAAGGGATTGGCTACTTATCTGTACTGCTTCAGCAACTAAAAAAACTACTGCAGTGGAAACAGACATTCAGTAAATCTGCCTGATTTCAAATTACAGCTTCCCAGTTCACCAGTCACACATGAGGGCAGCCTACTTAGCTTCTGTTCCAGCATCCTTTCCACCCATGCGGTGGTGGTACACTGTAAGTTCACAGTAGCATGGTAGTAGTATCATGTAAACTTGTATTTCTCAAATCTGAATCTCAGACGAAAACTTATCTTACACTCCAAATAGGACACCAGTACACTGCAGCACCCCTTTGCTTTCCTTACCAAGGTTTCTGACCACGGTGAAAACACATCAGCCCAAGGTTAGCCCATGGAGAGAGGAGGAATAAACTACGGATCATGAACCAGAAATTCTGACTGAATAAATCGGTAGACAGTTTCTAAAATAGAAAGTGTTGCCGATTTTTAATATGTAAATGTTTTAATTCTTTATTTTCCCCTTATTAATACATATATCTAGTATAACTGAGTATCTCATCTCCAATCATAATTTCCACGTGGTAAGACCCTGGACTCCCAACAGGATGCTATAATCAATAATCAATATGCCAGCTTCCTTATAGTAGAGAGATGAGCAGAAAGAAGTGTCAAAGTACCACACTTTTTAAACCAGGCATGTCCAATCTTTGGCTTCCCTGGGCCATACTGGAAGAACTGTCTTGGGCCACATATAAAATAACACTAACGATAGCTGATAAGCTTTTAAAACAAATAAAAATTTTTAAATGCATAATTTTTTAAGGAAGTTTTCAAGTTTGTGTTGGGCCACATTCAAAGCCATCCTGGGCTGCATGTGGCCCACTGGTTGAACAAGCTGTTTTAAACTCAAGAAGTTATTTTCCAAGCTTCATTACAATGTATCTTCTACATGTAGATACAGTAATCTCTGTATTTGTAACTTTGTTCTGAAAATGATGACATGAAAACAAAAAGATACAAGAGGAAACAACGTATTTAATAAAGAATCAGTATGTGGCAAACGTGAAGCGGCTCCCCACATATTTTTCTCATCTGTTCTTCCTTTTGGAGGTCAGCGGGGGTTACATCTCAAATAAGATGGGCTCTCCCAGTCTACTGCTCCCTGAACGTGAGTCACTCACATCCCTCTCTCACTCATGCCATTCCCTTACCTTAGAAGGGCTTCCTCCATTCTCCTAATCAAAGGAAATTCTAGCAACCTGCAAAGCCCAAAACAAGAGCCATCTCCTAATGAGCTCAAAAAATATCTCCTTCCTTCCCACATGCTTCAAAAACTGTTATTTCATTCAGACTAAGATGTAATATAATGTACATGATGTACTGTCACAATGTGTTGTTTTCATGTATGTCTTCTGTCCCACACCCTGCAGGATCTGGCATGACACAGACTAAACAGAGTCCATCTATGGGGCCATAACCTCCCACTTCAGGCAGGAAGCACATTAAGTGTTATTGAATTGAAAAAATGCTTCCCGCTGGGCGCGGTGGCTCATGCCTGCAATCCCAGCACTTTGGGAGGCCGAGTTAGGTGGATCACCTGAGGTCAGGAGTTCCACACCAGCCTGGCCAACACGGTGAAACCCCATCTCTACTAAGAATACAAAAATTAGCCGGGTATCGTGGCACAAGCCTGTCATCCCAGCTACTCGGAAGGCTGAGGCAGGAGAATTGCTTGAACCTGAGAGACGGAGGTTGCGGTGGGTCGAGATCACGCTACTGCACTCCAGTCTGGGCGACAGGGCAAGACTCCGTCTCAAAAAAAAAAAAAAAAAGAAAAAATGCTTCATTCTTTAATACCTAGACATTCGAGTCAATGGTGTGATTTAAGTGTGACAAAACTTCAAGAAAAGGAGAACTGAGAAGCAGGAGAACACCCGGCTTAACGGCATGGCATCTGGACTCATACTGCCCAGGTCTGAATCCCAGCCCCACCATTTTCTAACTGTGTGACTGTGGACAAATTAGTAAACCTCCCTGTGCCTCAGGGCCTGTTTCCTCAGCTGTAAAACGGGAATCACAACACTGCCTCTCTCTTCAGAATTGTCGTGAGGATCAAATGAGTGAGTTAAATGTGAGTGCTTACAACAGTGTGTACAGTAAGTGCTATCTGGGTGCTGGCTATCAATTGTGTTTCAATTATAAGAAAACCCCTATGTCATAAACTTCGTGCACAACCATACTCCAGCTAGTGTGTGTGTGTGTATGTATCACACGAGCTACGTGTGTGTGTGTATATATACACACACATATATACATATATATACACATATACACATATACATATATACACATACACACATATATACATATATATCTCACTATACAGTAAAATTCTATCGTAGAGATTAACTCAAAACTAGATGGTAAAACCATGAGTTAATCTCCACGGTAGAATTTTCCTCTCAATTCAACTGTTAACTGGACCCTCACTGATCCATCCCCTCAAACTTGAGGAAGTCTGTCCAAGTCAGAGCTAAACTTATTTATAAGCACATCTTCAAGTCTCATATTTACACCCTTATGGTTTATTTCCTAACTACCTACCGGAGTCACCCTGGACAGGACAGATGGATCTACTATTTCTCAAAATACCAAGAATAGAAATGTATAGATATTGGAGGGGGAACAGCAAGTGAAGGCATTAAAGATACATTGCCCTCATGCTAATCTTACTTTATGGACTTGCTCTTAAATAATTCTTTTTTTTTTTTTTTTTTTTTTTTTTTTTTTTTTGAGACGGAGTCTGGCTCTGTCGCCCGGGCTGGAGTGCAGTGGCCGGATCTCAGCTCACTGCAAGCTCCGCCCCCCGGGTTTACGCCATTCTCCTGCCTCAGCCTCCCGAGTAGCTGGGACTACAGGCGCCCGCCGCCTCGCCCGGCTAGTTTTTTGTATTTTTTAGTACAGACAGGGTTTCACCGTGTTCGCCAGGATGGTCTCGATCTCCTGACCTAGTGATCCGCCCGTCTCGCTCTTAAATAATTCTTATCTTGTGCTGGCAATTAATCAAATCATTCCCTTCCATTCCATTCTTGATAGAAATCTATTTCCAGAAACCATTTTCCCTTTTGTATAATTTAGTAAAGAGTTTAATGCAGTTATAGCAATTTCTACTAGACACAGCCAACATTGAAATGGCCATGCCTTAAGTTGAGCATGAGATTTCAGTTTGGGTGGAAACAAGACCTGAAATAAAGGGTCTGCCGTGGAAATTTTGACAGACTGATGAGGACAGTGAAACCTTAATTTTATGTCACCAAGAAATGTTTCATAATGGCATCATTCTTTCCTCTCCTAATATAAATCCAGGCTTCATTCATACCAAAAGTTTCCACTTGGCTCTGAAGAATGTTTTCTGCAAAACCGTTAGTATCTGAACCCATGATACGCCCCACCAGCCTGGTTAAGTACTTTAGCTCTATTTCTAAGATGGGGATAACATCCTGTTATGGGGTGCTTTTGGAATGAAAGCATATAAAACATGAAAGTTAGATGTCTGACATAATGCAGCATTGAATACATATTCATTTTCTTTCCTTTCAATTGAATAAAATCTTGAAAGTGATTCTAATCACCGTTATAATCTGTGATGATAAACATAATCACAGCTGTTTCACTCCAAAGCTGCCACTGCCATCCCTGTACATTTACTTGCATATTAAGGCACAAAAACCTTTATTATTTGTATTAAGGCACAAAAAAAATGTATTAAGGCACAAAACCTTTCAGGTACAAAAATTTTAAAAATAACAGAATCAGTGAAGTTGAGCTACTGCTCCCTCTGGAGCATGATGATTGAGCTCCAGTTATTACCAATCTCAAAGTAAAACAGAGCATTTAAATAACTGTACCAAACAAGTAATAAAAGCTGGTCTTACTTTCTCACCCTGTACCCAAGATATCTTCCCTCTCCTGCTACAGCCCATAATACACTCTTGTTTTATTTGTGCAATAAGATTTATTCTTGATGCTTGGACACTCTTCCAAAGACAGAAAGAAGACACATTAAGTGGTTTATTTCTACAGTGTTAATGTGTTAGGTTTAGCCATTACATATGTTAACTTATTACACACATAAACGTAGAATTTTCTGCTCCCTCTTTGGAATAAGTATGCTTAGCTTCAAAAAGTACTTTTTCTTTAATGATCCTAAGATTTTAGTTGGCATAACTTTGGATTATAAGCTTGCTTTAAAAAAATATAGAAAAGGTAGCCAGGCAGAAGTCACTGTGATCTTTCTGGTTATGAACGTTTGTATCACATCTCTTAATATTTATATAATCACACACCCAACAAATATTTACATAGTATCTACTGAGTGTCAGGCACCACATTACACACTGGAGACACAAAAAGAAGTAAGACTCAGTCCTTGTACTCAAAACTGGCAGAGGAAACAGAAGTAGAGAGGTGATACAGTGTGAAGGTCCTATGACAGGAAGGGTGGGGTGCGGGGGCTTATGCCTGTAATCCCAGCACTTTGGGATGCGGAGGCAGGCAGATCACTTGAGGTTAGGAGTTCGAGACTAGCCTGACTAACATGGCGACACCCCGTCTCTACTAAAAATACAAAAATTAGCTGGGCATCGTGGTAAGTGCCTGTAATCCCAGCTACTTAGGAGGCTGAGGCATGAGAACTGCTTGAGCTCAGGAGGCAAAGGTTGCAGTGATCCAAGACTGTGCCACTGCACACTCCAGCCTGGGTGACAGAGTGACACTCTGTCTCAAAAAAAAAAAAAAAAGGGTCCTATGATAGGAAGAACATGTAGAATAGCAGGACAATCGGGAAAGACCAGAGCCAAACCTTAGACTAAGACTTAACAGGTGAAACAGGTATCATCTGGGCAAGGGGGGTTGAGGAAAGAATTGAAGGAAGCACTTCCTGGGAAACTGCAACTTACTCACAATGACCCAGGGATGGGAAGAAAGAAAGCATTGTAGGTAAGTCTGAAGATGTCAGGCAGGAGACTTTAACAGTCTTCCAATGTCTTGCTAAGGAGTTGGACTTATCCTGATAGGGCAGCTGTGAAACTAATGCTATTTGGAAATGGAATACTCTGACTCTTCATGAAGAAAAACAACTGAGCAAGTGAGGGGTTAATTTGTCTAAAAATTTAAATTTCAATAGTATCATCAAGAGTGAAATACTCAGAGGGCATGACACCACCAAAAAATTTAAAGAAAAGGAAACTCCGGTTGCGCGCGGTGGCTCATGCCTGTAATCCCAGCACTTTGGGAGGCTGAAGCAAGAGGATCACCTAACGTCAGGAGTTCAAGACCAGCCTGGCCAATATGGTGAAACCCCATCTCTACCAAAAATACAAAAATTAGCTGGGGATGGTGGCATGCACCTGTAATCCCAGCTATTCAGGAGGCTGAGGCAGAAGAATTGCTTGAACCCAGAAGGCAGGGGTTGCAGTGAGCCAAAGTTGAGCCACTGCATCCCAGCCTGGGCAACAAGAGCAAGACTCCATCTCAAAAAAATAAAATAATATAAAGAAAAGGAAACTCAAACATCAGATGTATCTGCAAAAGTAAACATTTATTTGGCTTTTACTGCCTATGAGGATAAATAGCCACTCCATATGCTACAGCCCCAGCTTCTGGTGGCGGGGGTAGGATTGATGTGTGAATAAATTAACAAAACACTTTCACTTACCATATAAAGTAAAAGTAGCAATTCAGAAAGTCATTAATCAAATCATTTTATAACAAGTATATAGCACCAAAAGGGAACACCTAACGCTAGTTTTATCTAAGCGTCCCTACTTCTAAGTATTAACACATTTTTACGGAGGAAAACCACTGTTGAAAAGAAAAACAGGGGTTTTTTGTTTGTTTGTTTGTTTGGTTTTGTTTTTTGAGACAGGGTCTCACTCTGTTGCCCAGGCTGGAGTGCAGTGGCACAATCACACTTTATTGCATCCTCGACCTCCCAGGCTCAAGTGATCCTCCCACCTCAGCTTCCCAAGTAGCTCAGACCATGGGCACCGCACCACCATGCCCAGCTACTTTTTGTATTTTTTGTAGCAACGGTGTTTTGCCATGTTGCCCAGCCTGGTCTTAAAGTTCTGGGCTCAAGCAGTTCGATTGCCTCAACCTTCCAAAGTGCTGGGATGACAGGCATGAGCCACTGCACTCAAGCACAGAAAGGCAGTTCTAACTGTCCACCTCCACCATTTTTCTCTGTATTCAGGCATTATTGGCCATTTCATCTTTGAGGCTGAGATAATGCTTTGACCTGGCATTAACTACAAAACCTCTAGGTTTCAAATTACACTCAGTCTTCCATGGATTCTATCTTTTTGGAACTAAACCTTCAAGAGTTCATCTATAATTAAAGTAACTTACAATTTGGGGATGGGTAACCAATCAAAACTGAGGTACCAAGGGCTGAACTCCTCTTGAAGACAGAAAATGGAAAACCCTGGCTTTGAAACCCATAACTTTGAAAATCAGCGGGCAGCCAGAGGCCACACAGTGTAAGCAGTGGTCAATGCAGTACGTAGGGAGGACAGATCCTCTGCTCAAGTTGGCCAACCTCATGATTCTGCCCAACTCGGACCTCAGTATCCTATCTCCTGGTACTTGGTGTCCATACAACTCAGCTCTCAGAACACCGTGGCAGATGAAGACAACTGCGCATCCCTTTTCTGAAAGGCTGATGACTCAATCGCTACTGCCCCCTTTCTGTTTAAAGGTCACCTTCCTTAACTAGTTTTGTTTTCTAGAATCCCTCAGTTCACACAGCCAAGAGGAGAACCATTCTTTTTTTTCTTCCTTTAAACACCAAGTTTCATTCTTATAGAAGGAATAGAAACCACCACCCTGCTCAGATGAGCCAATGGAAATATCTCCTCTGAAACGGGCCTTCAAACAAAATATCAAAGGGGAAGAGTAGTTGATTTTTTTTTTTTTTTTTTTTTTTTTTGAGATGGAGTCTCGCTCGTCGTCCAGGCTGGAGTGCAGTGGCATGATCTTGGCTCACTGCAAGCTCTGCCTCCCAGGTTCACACCATTCTCCTGTCTCAGCCTCCCGAGTAGCTGGGACTACAGGCGCCCACCACCACGCCTGGCTAACTTTTTGTATTTTTAGCAGATATGGGGTTTCACCGTGTTAGCCAGGATGGTCTCAATCTCCTGACCTCGTGATCCACCCACCTCAGCCTCCCAAAGTGCTGGGATTACAGGCGTGAGCCACCGTGCCCGGCCGAGTAGCTGATTTTTTAACCCTTAACACTGAAAAATGCAGAGCTTCAGCTGGAGTCACAGACGAAGTACAATATGTGTTGTGTTCTTAGCAGGGAAATGACTCAAGATTCAAAACAACTTCTTAGTGGCATCATTGAAAGCACAAAAATGTGAATTATTTCCCAGCAGACCGCTCAAAATCCAGTGATGATCATTCAGGGACAACAGGCTCCTGTTGGTCATGGTTATTGGCAGAGCCTAATTCTCATGCTGTCTCTTGAGTATCTTCCTCAAAGAGCCTGGGTTTGTAGTACATTTTAATTTGTGATATTAAAAGACAAAGAATAGCCAAAAAAAAAAAATTAGGGAAAACAAGGGGAGGTTAGGCAGATGTAACAAACTATGTAACTGTTTGGCATTTGAAATAAGCAGGTCCCATTTTGAGAGGCTGTTTCTACCACTGTAATTAGAGAAGTGCATGGGTGTTGCTCCGCCTAAGGAGGGGGATAAAATCGAGTTGGCTTTCCCTTTTCCAGTACCGAAAGCAGTAGATAACACTGTTTCAGCTCCACTGCCCCAGAGGAAGAGTGCATTTGAGCAGTACAGTGGATCGCTCTGTTCTCTGATGACTGACTTTGGAAGTAGCCAGTGCAAGACAGAAACTACCAACTGGAAAGAGACCTTCCAGACTTGACATTCAACTTCATCAATGTCCATACCACACAAATCTACTCCCCTGTCATCTTCTCCTTTCTCTGAGGCGGGGGGAAAAAGTGGGCAAGGACTAGATCTCTGCTAATCTTATGGAGATGAAAGGAGTGCTAGGAATACATCAAGCAAAAAACATTCAGCCAAAAATAAGAAGACAACTCCAAGTCATGTAAAAAGGGTCACTTCAGAGCTGTGAAGGAACACGCTTGTCTTTATCTCTGAGGACCTTAAGAAAAGTATTTCCTACTTGGAAATCTACTACACATTCATCTTTCTCCTCCCCAGAAGAATGGCCCTTGGTTTCACCATTTTAGGCAGCAAATTCTGACAATGGTTTCCTGTGTTACTTGCCCTGGTAATATCCGTTTTCAGGGTTGCACACCTATATTGCAATATAAAGAAGAATGGTACAGAGTCCATGAAGGGAAAATGGGAATAAGCCAATAAGTCTCTCTCCAGAGAAACGTCCTTCTCTTTCTCAAGATACAACATAAATGAAAGTAGAAATAACCTTAGTGTTTCACATGCTTGTAAAATGCCACTCTCTAAATGGCATAAATTACAAACTCAGTTTTAAGGACTGAAACTCATTTCTTTAGTCTTCAAATACCTACTCATCATTTACTAAGTAATATGAAGATAAATATTTTGGATCTAAAGCTATATTACTTACTGCATGAATATGTGAGTCACTAGGAGCATACACACCTCTCTAGTTAAAGAAAGGAAGAAAAACTATGCTTGCTGCAGATATTTTACCTACTAACCAAAGCAACACACTACATACAAGTAGATAGAAAGCACTGCCTCATCGTGTAAAAGTACTCTGATGTATGAGGAATGCAAAAAGCAGTTTCAAACTCCAGCTGTCATTTCCAGAGGGTGTGTTGCCAAAGGTATGAGTGAGAATGAGTTATTCTCCCGCAGAAGAATGATGCTCTATCAAACAAAACCAGGAAAAAAAAAATGAGTGCATTAAAAGAAAACTTAAACACTCTACAATGGTCAGATGTTAATAGAAAGATTAATTTTGAGGTAAGAGCCAAAACAGAAAAAGCTGGATAACTGTATTTGTGGGATTAAAAGCATCATCCCAAGGTAACACATCCTTCTTAATTAAGTTACAACAAACAACAAAATATAATGGACTAGCATATGCCTACTAGAAGTCAAATACAGATGAGACACAGTAAACAAAATATAACAAGCGGACAGCATGTTACAAATAAATGTATACTATTGGAAAAAGTTTCTGTGAACTATAATTTGTAAATGCAGTAGGGTAATTCATTATTTAAAGAGATCTGAGGTTAAATTCTTCACCAAAGCAAAGAACTATATAGAAAGCACATAGTCACTTCTCTAATTTATCTAGTTTGTAAATCCAGAGTTTCAAATATTACGTAAAGTAAGGCAATTCACACAACACAAATGGCTAAAACATAGTTGAAAAAAAAAATGTTCACGCTCACCCAGAATGCAGGAGATGGAAATCTATTAGAGGGGCCCCTTTTCACCTACCAGATTGGTAAAAAATGTAAAAGATGTACATTATCTAATATCTTCACTGGTAAAACTGAAGGGGAAGTCCCATTAATACAAAAAAAAAAAATGTGCACTGGAACTCTTTTGATGAGTAATTTAGCAGTAGCCATTAACATTTAAGATGCACACATACACACTTCTGACTGTTGTAGGAATACCTATACTAGTGTTCAATAATGCTCTTGACAAAGGTATCGTACTAGTAGGAACTGAGTACCAAAATACCCCTCAATAGAGGAATGGGTGAATAAATTGGATACATCCACACATGCAGCCACTAAGCAGAGTAAGGCAGAACTGATGCTTTGATGTGGAAGAATATCCACCATCTACTGCTGAGTGAAAAAAGCCAGTTGCAAAGTGGTATAAAATGTTGATCTCCTTTTAAAAACTAAGTATGTGTGAGTGAGTGAATGAATGGTTGTCTCAAACAGAAGCTATCCCTGGAGGTGGGAAAAGAGAAGGGAATGCAACTTCACTTTTTATTTTATACAGTTTAAAATTTTTATGGGTTTCACTTGTATAATTTAGGTAAAAGGGAGTTATGCTGCCATGAGACTATTAATCTGCTAATCCACTAAAAGTTCCAGAGATGCTCTGGGGGAAACCGTGCAAAACCCCCTGGAGCCTAGTAATATGGTCACTGGGATTTCCACAACAGAATCTGCTCAGATGAGCAGGTCTAAGAGGAACCAACCTTATTCTAATCAATCTTACTTTTTATTTACGCAGAAAATGATAAAAGTTTTAGAACAAGATAAGCACTTTCTCCCAGACAAGTAGTACTGAGAAGATTCAGTACAAAAATTTTCTTATAGATTTATATAAGTCCCCACCCAAACCAAAAATATCACCAAAACTAACAGATGTCAATCACATTGGCCCAGAATCTTACATCTTTAAACTCCCTAAAGTCATGTTCAAGCCTAGGCTCAAATCTCACCTACAAAGTTCAGGCCCACAACTTTGAGAACTAGAAAGAGCTACATTTTCCTTTCATCTTTTGTAGAGACTGGTATAACACATCTTTCTCTTTATTCTCTTTTTAAAAGGAATATCCCTTGATTTTCAAATGTAACTCTGAAAATGATATACTCAGTAGGGGTTTTAAGCACATCTTGGAGAAAGATGTGCTGGGAGAAAGAAAGGTAGAATATTAAATGAATAATCACACCATAAAATACTCCCATCTAAAATATGTTTAGAAAATGTATATAAGAAACAAGTTCACAAATTTGAAGAAGTTTTTAAAAGGCAACCAATTTACTAGCTAGCACAACCTCCAAGTTGTAAGAAAGTACACAGTGCCTTTTTCTCTAATGCACTTAATATTAAACAGTGTTAGGATAATATTTTCCAGGCTAGAATGTACTTTCTGCTTGCCCTAATAATAAATCTATGCCCAGATGGGAAATGGAACCAGAACTAAATAAACACAACACAGACAATGAGCAGGAGAGCCAGAAAAGTTAGCTAATGAGCCTGTGATGCCTTCACGATCTATAAAGTGGGTTTCTTCAAAAAGGAAAAGCCAAACAAATAGAATGGAGAGTACAAAAAGTTAGATATTTGATGTGTGTGGAATATAATTACAGATCAGAGGGGGAAGAAAATGGATTCCTTTCTGTATGTGATGGCTGGTATCACGTGTTGTCAGATACGTAAGCTTAAAGAAAAGCATGCCACATAGTCAAACCGGAGAAATCAGTCACCATCAAATCATCGACAAAACTTTAAAACATGCAAACTTTGTTCTGGATGACAACTGGTAATCTAAACAAAACAAATCCTTACTAGAATGAAATGTGGCCTAAAATTAGATGCAGTGAGTCCAACTCAATACATAAGTAAAAGCGATGAAGAATAAAAACAAAGAGGAAGAACAAGGAAGAAAAGCCACTTGAATACAAAGTGATTCCATTTTTTTCTCAACACCCACACAAAGACAGCAGTTTCTGACAAGAATGTTCTCGGCAAAAAATAAAATTACAGGAAGGCTTTTTTTTTTTTCCCCAATGAGAAAAAGGCAGCTCTATATGCAGATTAGTAGGCTCAAATTATTTAAGGCCCAAATTTACAGCCCTCATATTTCAAAAACATTATCTGAATAACCTTTTTTTTATTGGAAAGAAAAGATGACTGGAAATACTGTTCTTGTTTGGAATGCTTATTTCATGTTGTGCTTGAAAATAAAATCAAAAGTGGCAGCTTACCTTGGCACTGGAAGCCCTGTTTCCCAAACCCCCTGAAAAACAAAAACAAAAACAAAATCTCTTAACATATTTTGCGTTGGATAGCGTATTTCAAACAAGTTATGTGACCAAGTACTCCGCTACTAAAGGTTTGTACGTGAAACCCAATGACTTAATAGAAAAAACATACCTAAATATCTAGTCAGATTACTGTGTAAATTCAACTTTGAGGGGAAAAAAAATCTTGCCTATAAAGGATCACTGAACTATTCCAATATATCAAGCTTCTTTTCAATTTTTTATACTATGTTATCGATACTTAAATTTCAAGACAAGAACATGACTGTGTATTCAAACTTGTTGGCTACAATACAATATTCAAGTAACAAAAGAGTTTATGGTTAAAATTTTAAAAGGAAGTTACTTAATTTTGTTCCCGAAGACCAAATGAAAATTGTTTTTTTTTCCTCCCTAAAGACAACAAAGTGGGCTTACTTATTATGCATTTGTTTAAAGTATTATGTGTCTAGAAATTGCCAAACGGCATCACTTTTAACATTTAATTTTGGCTTAAGGAACCAGATGCTAGAAAATATCATTCCTATTGTTTGCATTTGAGATTACCATGATCTAATTTCTACTGAGAACCGACAGCAGTCAAAGCACATACGGAGGGTATTTTGTTCTTGTAAATGACTTTAGAGAATTTACTCTGTAAGCAGAGAACCCTGACATGGACATTCAATTGCAGGTATTGTTCTACTAGGATTAACTGCATTAACATTTCTTCAGAAGGCTGAGCGTCATAACCTCTTGCTTCACATAGAATGTTTAATGCACAAAGTATTTCACATACTTTTAAAATTAACTTGAGTCATCCCCCCTCACCAAAAACCATAATGAACTCTAAACATTTCACTTAAAAATATCAGTGATTTAATATTGAAATAAACTTGCAAATCAAGGACCCCGTAGAAACAATAATGAAAGCAAACTGAAAAAGACAATCCCTGTAGATGGTTTCCTGGGACTTCCAATTGGTTGGTTTACAATTAAATGCAGAGAGCTGCAGGGATACTCAGGGGGGCCTTTATCTTCCACTTCACAACACTGCTAGTGACCTGAGCGCCTCTTCCGCTCACCAAGGGCTGATCCTTCAAGGGCAACTGACAGTGGAAAGACACTAGCTAGCCTCGGTCGGCTGCAAGTCCCTTTCTAACTCTCCCACTTCCTGCAAAAGTCACCAGCAGTCTGTTCCCTTTTAATGGACTCTCACAGTTGACCACCTCCTCTTAACCAAATGCAATATTCTCTTTGCCCTGATGCTCCGAAATTGTATTTTAAATAGCCTTATCTACGATTACCTACTCCTTTGAGCACAATCGCTTCATATGCTGACTAGACAGTGGAAATCACTCAGAGAGGTGGCTGTGCTTTTCGTAAAAGTGTACTTGGGAGCAGATGTCTAAAAAGGAAAGGAAAAATTAAACACCTTATTAGCACCACGATCATGGGACCTGACCTTTGGGATGTTTTTCCCCAGGTGTGATGGATTCAGACAGATCCATCCATATTATGTTCACTCTAGTGGCCCAAGATACCTGTGCCACACAGCTGGCTGGTGGCAGGATTCACTCCATGACTGCCACCCTGGGTAGCTCCCCCTGGCCTAGAAGGGGAGGGAGCTAAGAAGCCCTAGCCATAGCTCTGTCTTGTCAGGAAATTGCTACACGACAAAGAAGAGGTAGAAGAGTCAGGGCATCCGGCAATCTAAGAGAAAAACCAAACTACTGCTGCTCTAACTAGAGGACCTAGAGCTCCTTTAGTTCCAGCTTTCTAAACTTCTGTGTGGTGACGGGGAGCTGGGAAGAAGGGTCACACACTTTTGAGAATCAGATGAAAGCTGTAATTCTCTCACCAGCAAAAAGATTCACAAACACAATTTCACCCAGTTTTGCAGGGTTCAGAGACCCCTGAAGCCCTTCTATGTATCGATTCTCCATAAGCCCCCAAGGATCCTCCGAGTTAAGAATGCCTGAATTCATTGGCGATTACCTGAACTCTGACACCTCTGGCCCTTATGTTATTTTTCTTAAATAAGGCCTCTGTCCTCATCAACAGGGTTACAGGTCTAATCTCGTGTTGACAGGGTCTATTTTAATTTTTTTTGAGACGGAGTCTCGCTCTGTCTCGACCAGGCTGGAGTGCAGTGGCCCGATCTCGGCTCACTGCAGCCTCCGCCTCCCGGGTTCAAGCGAGTCTCCTGTCTCAGCCTCCCGAGTAGCTGGAATTACAGGCGTCTGCCACCACGCCCGCAAATTTTGTACTTTTAGTAGTACGGGATTTCACCATGTTGGCCAGGCTGGTCTCGAACACCTGACTTCAGGTGATCCGCCTGCCTCGGCCTCCCAAAGTGCTGGGATCACAGGCGTGAGCCACCGCGCCTGGCCGACAGGGTCTATTTTAAATGAGTCCCTCTGCCCTTGTGCCATTTGCCTGCTCGAACTCTCCCTCCCCCACTGCAAGCTTTCAACAGTTTGTTCTCTCTCTCTCTGCTCACTCAGAAAAGTCAAAGTCTGTCCGTGCCCAGTAGATGCAGCCTACAGTAGGCAGGGGCCCAAGATTCCAGCGCGGTCCAGCCCGATGGGAAGCACAAACACACCCCCCCGAACGCGCCCAGCCTGGCTCGCCAGCAACTTGGACCGCGCAGCGCAATCGCCGCCGCTCCCGCGTTACTCCGGGACGCGTTTCTCCGGGAACCTTCGCTCCTTCGGGCCTCTCCTCCTCCCCTGTCCACTGGGCTCCCACCCCGGCAAGCGGCCGCTCCGCTGGGTGCGTGCGGGTGGGCGCCCCCGGGGAGGTGAGGGGCCCGGCCCGGGGAAAGATCCCCGCCGCCACCGCACGGGGCCAGCCTCCCTCCGGCGCCAGGGGGTGTGTGTGGCGGGGCGGCGACGTCCCGGGAGTCCTGCCCGCCGGTGTCAGGGCCGGGAGCGCGTGTCACTCCGGGCGAGAGTTCGGACTCCCGCCGGTTCCAAGTTCTCGGAGTGAGCCAGCCCCGGGGCGGACTTGCCGGCGCGCCGGGGACCGGGACCCGGGGGCGGGGAGGAGCGGGGCAGAGGTGCCCGGCCCGGCACCTACCAGATGAAGTCGGTGCAGTGGCTGCAGAAGGTGGGCTGCTTGAAGAAGCGCGCGATGAATTTGTGGTCCTTCACCTCGTGCACGTTCTTCTGCCTCAGCGCCCCTTTGCGGGCGAAGCGGTTGGCCACGTCCTGAGACGCCGTGGAGTCGTTGGCCGGGAAAACGTCAGCCATGGTCCCCCCCAACCACCTCTTGCCTCCGCCGGGGAGCGGCGGCCGCGGAGGGCCGGGTGGGCGGGGGCGGCGGCGGAGAGGTGCGGGCTCGGGGCGACCCCGGGCGGGGTGCGCGGGCCGGTGGCCGAGGTCGCGGCGAGGGGGCGCGGCGGGGACCGGGGAGAGTCAGGCCGGTGCGGCGCAGAGCGGGAGCGGGAGCCGGAGCCGGAGCCTGAGCCGCTGGCTCGCCCGCTGGCCCCAGGCTCACTGACAGCCCGGCGCCCGGCGCTCGCGCTTCCTACTCGCGGCGGCAGAGGCGGCCCGGAGCGGCGCCGCCCACCGCGCATGCCCCGAGCGCGAGGCCGCGCGGACGAGAACGGCGGGGGCGCGCGGGCCGGGAGCGCGCGGGGGGGGCGGCGGCGGCGCCGAGCGGGCCGCGCCGAGTGCGGAGGAGGCAGAGGGCGCCTGGCGGTGCTGGGAAGACTGAACAGGGAGCGGCGGCGGCGGGCGGCCCGGGGAGGGCCAGCCCGAGTGGGGATGCGGAGGAGGAGGAGGGCGGGAGTGGCGGGTCCGCGCTCCTCCGCCGCCTTTTTCTTTCCTCCCTTCCTGCTCCCGGCTCTCCTCCCTCTCGCCCTCCTCCGCCTCAGTTCTCCTCCTCTTCTTCCGCTCCTGCCGTCCGGCCTCCTCCTCTCCCCGTCTTCCTCCTCCCACTCCCGCTCTCTCTCTGTCTTATCCACGGGCTCGGAGTCCTGCGCCGTCCGTGCCGGGCCGAGAGGAGCCCGCGTTCCGGAGTGGGCTCCACGCGCAGCCCCTGCCCCGGAGCCTCCCGCCCGGTGCTCACCCGCTAACCCCTGAGCACACGCAACAGGGAGTCCCTTCCCCATCTTCAGGACCCCCGATGTCTCCGGGGCACGACGCCCGTGTGTTAGCAGCCTGTACCAGCTTGAGGTTTCACCTGGCCAAAATGTCGCTTTCATCACGTGTGCCCTAAAGGACACAGGCTCTAGACCTTCCTACAGGAGGAAGACAGCGATTTTTAACTAATTAAGCATTGACCCTTTCCCCTACCTTCTCTTCTTGACCTATACCGTATTTCACCTGCGTGTCGTAGAGACTTTTAATTTGTACGTCGGGCATTTATCACCACGTGGGATGGTTAAAGGACTTGTCTTAGGTATTTATCCCGTTATTCACTGGCCATCAGAGGGACGATGTTGATTATCAGGCTTTCTTGATTTTGCAAGTCTAGGACCTTAATTTAGAAATCATTTTGCATCCCAAGCTAATTACTGCAATACTGTCAGGTGCAGAGTGCAGCCGGTACATTTGTAAATTACCAAGTAAAACTGCCTGTGAAAGAGTAGCGGACATGGCTATGCAAAGGACGCAGGTGGGGATGCACCAGCTAATCACTCGCTGAATATTTATCAGGTCTGCCTGGAGGCCGCTAAAATACTTAAGGGAAATAATCATTTCTCAGCATTTCATTGGTGTTTTATTTTGTTTGCCAGATGCACGAAGTTCCCAAAACGACTTTACGAGCTAAAGACATCAAGAAAGAGAACACGTTTGATCCTTCAATAAATTTTTGTTAAAAGAAAAAAATTTTTTTCTAAAATACTTTCTTAGAGCGTATAACATAGGCCAAGTAGAGCTAACATTGTTTTCTTTGAGTTTGCGTAATTGTGATGCTTGATGATAGGAATGTCCTTTATATTTTTAACAAATGGAAGCTCTCCTGACTGAACATCAGTGGCGCATGCACTTGACAGATCCATTTACAATCTCTTGAGCCAGTCTTGGTGCTTCAAGAGCTGCACCTGCCTGGCGTTCTATCTGGTGAGAAATTTCACCACTTATGGTCGCCTCTCGAGTCCAAGGAGGCAAAAAGGGAAGAAGCAAAGAGGAATGAAGAGCAGGGCATGTCGGGGAAATAGTCCCAATTCTCCATGAAACACTAGAAGCATCTCAAGCCATGGTTGTTTCTGCTTTTAAGTAAAGCAGAAATCCAATGGAACATAGTGGAATGAAATAATTTCTTTTCTCAAAGTCATCTTTTATCTAAGACGGAGGTCCTGGCACATTTTACGAAGGTAAGCTTCTTTCTATGTCCCTGAGGCTTTGATAGGAGGATGGAGAGAGCTGGAGGATGAAGTTGCTGATAGCGGAATCCTGAGCAAAGTCATAGGGAAGACAAGAACAAAATGAGCCCTGGCAGCAGCCTGGGAATCTCCTGTGTACTCCATGGAGTGACTGTCTTAGCTGTCAGTAGATCAGATGGAACAATGTGTCTCTTTTCTTTTAGGTTGTGGCTTTGCATTCTTGCCTCAGTTGTTACTGTTTCTCCTGGTGGGTACGAGGAGGAATGATTAACTGGAAGCAGCTGATTCATAGTTGGGCTGGGCATGAAATCATCAGTAGCCTACATCTTAGCTCAGTTGAGGAGAGGGGACTGTGCACCCAGAGTGGGGAATTATCAATGTAGTGTAACACTGCCCCTAGCAAGGACTGATGGAAATGTGGATGTACTCCTGCAGCCCACCTGAAGTCCCCATGGTATAACTAAAATGGAGGGGATTAAGGAAGGGAGAGCTCCCTGGGTTGGGGTAGTCAGTCAGTCATGAGGGCATGAGTAATTATTTTCGAATGTGCTATTTCATGGGGAAGGTGCAGGAAAAGAACAGGGAATGTCAGACTGAACGCAGAGTTTTTCAGAATCTGCCTCTGTCCTCTGCCTTTGAGGAGTAAGCTCAACACTGTTTGGAGAGGTGTCACCTAGACCAGGGGGACCCAGAGGCTGGAGGCTGGGATCAAAGTCAGAGCACCAAACAGATGACTCAGAATCAGAATGGTTTGAAGCCAGTGGTCTTTCAGATGCAACTTACAACTTGCTGCTCTATGCAGCTAACTGGTCTGTTTTCAGATGAACCAGGGCATTTTCAAATTGGGCAATAGGAATTGCGTAAGTATCAAAAAAGCATCATTCTGAGATTTATGGTTACCAAGATGACTTAAGGCTTATATTTTATGCTATGCACTATATTCAAGGTTTAGGAGAGGCAAGGCAACTGCCGAAATGCATAAGCAGGCAGCAGTCAGATTCACTGTAACTGGAAGATCTCTAAATAGGTAGAGATGAGGATCTAGCTGAGAAGCAGAACCCTAGAGTCAGGGCCCATTTTGGGGTAAGTTTAAGGAGCAGGATAATACTTTATAGGAGTGGATGAGTCAGATGCCCCAGTCAGAGGTTAGTTCCAAGGCTTCCAGGTCTGGTCATGCAGGTTGCTCATAGCACAGGAGCACCCAGTCAAGAGACTAAGTAGGGGCTAAAACTCAACTCACATACTCCTCTCCAAGTGTACCTTTGGGCCTGTGTCTTCCCAGAAAAGCCACCATTTTTAAATTCACATCAAGGTACCACACGGGTTAGTGGAGGCCCTGGCTGGTTGTGATTCCAGTTGGTTGTGTTGCCACTGAAAGAGCTTCTGTGGGCAGCCTCCCTGGAGTTTGAGGCTTGGGGACTTTGCTTCTAAGCAAGCCTTCTTCTAGGATCTCTTTCTGTCTCCTGTATCTCACAGCATCACTAGTCCCTGAATGGCTCAGGTTGAAAACCTAGGCATCATCCTTAGGCTTCCCTTTGTCTTACTCCCATATCCAATCCATGAGAAAGTTTAATTAGTACTTCCTCGAGGACAGACCTCAAATCTGTCCACCCCCAACCCTAGCCTAAGCTCTGTCTCCTGGGCCACTGCAGGACCACTTAATTGGTCTTCCTGCTTTCATTCTTGCCCTTCTCAATTTGGTCTCCACAAGTAGCCATCTTTTAAAAATGTACCTGTTTAAACCCACTTTATGTCTTGAATAAATGGAAAGATATGCCCTGTTCTCATACAGGAAGAGACATTGAAATGTCAGTTTTTCTTAAATTAAACCATAAATGTAACTTAGCCCAATGAAAGTAGAATTTTTTTAGAAGTAGACAAGCTAATTCAACAGTCCAAATGAAAAAGTAGGAATAAATATCCCACCAGATATTAATCAAGAACAAAAAGAATAACAAGCCCAAGGAAAAATAATGGCAAATGTCGTGAACAGATAGTTCTCAGAAAAGGAAATAACAAATAGTTCCTACGGTAAGATTCTCAACCTGTCTCATAAAAAGATAAATGTAAATTAAGACCATATTGAAACCCCACTGTGACTGAAGAGTTGGGCACACATAAAAAGTGTAAGGAACACACTGTTTCATTAAGGGTGTACAGAATCAAATGGTTTCATACATCATTAGCAGGATTGTAAATTGTCACACAGACATGATACAGAGCAATTTGGCAGTAATTGTCGGATTTAAAAATGTAACAAACCATTTGATGCAAGTACTTTTAAAAGGTTGATACATTTTATAAATGTAATCCTACCAATTCCACTTCTATAAATGTATCTTGCATATATAAATGCACAGGTACATGAAGGCATATGTATAAAGGTACACTGACTCCAGTAGCAAACAATTATTAAATGTCTATCCACAGGAGATTAGTTAGATCAATTATGCATTCATTTGCTAGAATTATTTGCAGCTGTTTAAAAAATGAGATTAATTATATGTACTGATACAGAAATATCTTCCAGATGTATGAGTGAAAATGCAAAATGCAGAAATGTGCATAGAATGTTAGCGTGTATGGGTTTTTAAAAAGATTATATATAAATATACATTTAAAATATCTGGGCTGGATGCAGTGGCGCATGCCTGTAATCCCAGCATTTTGGAAGGCCAAGGTGAGAGGATCATTTGAGCCCAGGAGTTTGAGACTAGACTGGACAATATAGTGAAACCCCGTGTCTACAAAAAAATATAAAAAATTAGCCAGGCATGGTGGCATGTGCCTGTAGTCCCAGCTACTCAGGACGCTGAGGCAGGAGAATTCCTTGAGCCCAGGAGATTGAGGCTGCAGGAGCCAAGATTGTACCTCTATACTCCAGCCTGAGTGACAGAATGAGACCTCCCATCAAAATAAATAATACATGAATTGGTTTTTAGCCAAAGCCATAATCCTTGAATTCTTTGAAGATTTCAGATCTGGCCGGGTGCGGTGGCTCACACCTATAATCCTAGCACTTTGGGAGGCTGAGGCAGGCGGATTGCCTGAGTTCAGAAGTTCGAGACCAGCCTGGGCAACATGGTGAAACCCCATCTCTACTAAAATACAAAAAATTAACTGAGCGTGGCAGCGTGCACCTATAGTGCACTCAGGAGGCTGAGGCAGGAGAATTGCTTGAACCCAGGAGGCAGAGGTTGCAGTAAGCCGAGGTCATGCCACTGCACTCCACCCTGGGTGACAAAGTGAGACTCGATCTCCAAAAAGAAAAAAAAAAAAATTCAGATCTAAAGGACCCACCCAAATAATTCCCATATCTTTTCATTCGTGACTAATTTAGTTGACATGGGAGAGGGTATTAAATTCACTCATAATGCTTCCCCAAACCTTGTTGGGGAGAAGTATCTGACCATGCACATTTCCTGAATTTTTTAAACAGGAGCCGGTGGCCTCTATCATCAATGGGAATTAACATATTGAAGTTTTTTCTAAAAAAAAATTTTTTTTTAATTTATAAATGAATGTATTCAAACATATATAAAAACAGTTTCAAACAATGAATCATTGAATCCTTGTCACCCAGCTCCAACAATTATCAACTCGTGAAGAATCCTATTTCATCTATCTTCTTATCTCTTTATCTCTAGATAATAAAACCTTGAAATAAAACCACCATGAGGAAACTCCTGGGGGTGATGCTATGTTAACTGTCTGTTGGTTTCACAATTACGCACATATAAAACTCATCAAATTGTACACTTTAAGTATGTGCAGTTTATTGCAAATCAATTATACCACAATAAAACCTTGAATTTGTTGAAGGTTATAAAGAGCTAAGTTTAGCAAAACTAATAAACAAACTAGAAGAAGACTAGAAGAACCAGTTGGGTCTCCACTATGGCCTTCAGCTGACTTCGCCTGGAGGGCCAAGATAAGCCCACTCTGTCCAATAGATGTGAGGCTCAAGTTGAGTTCTCTTCCAAAAACTGAAACATGACCCTTCAGCTCTTTGGCAGACACTCTGCTAGTCCCAGGAATACAAAATAAAGAAGATACGTTCCCTGTCACTGAGGAGCTCAGGTCTTTCTTCTATAGCCCAAAAGGAGAAACGTTTAGCCTGGAGGAGAGTCCCATTTGAAAAAGTGCAATCCGCCGGGCGCAGTGGCTCACGCCTGTAATCCCAGCACTTTGGGAGGCCGAGGCGGGCGGATCACAAGGTCAGGAGATCGAGACCACGGTGAAACCCCGTCTCTACTAAAAATACAAAAAATTAGCCGGGCGCGGTGGCGGGTGCCTGTAGTCCCAGCTACTCAGGAGGCTGAGGCAGGAGAATGGCGCAAACCCAGGAGGCAGAGCTTGCAGTGAGCCGAGATCACGCCACTGCACCCTAGCCTGGGCGACAGCCATTGGGAGGCCGAGGCAGGCAGATCACAAGGTCAGGAGATCGAGACCCTCCTGGCTAACACGATGAAACCCATCTCTACTAAAAATACAAAAAAATTAGCCGGGGGTGGTGGCGGGCGCCTGTAGTCCCAGCTACTCGGGAGGCTGAGGCAGGAGAATGGCGTGAACCCGGGAGGTGGAGCTTGCAGTGAGCCGAGATGGCGCCACTGCACTCCAGCCTGGGTGACAGAGTGGCACTCAGGCTCAAAAAAAAAAAAAAAAAAAAAAGAAAAGAAAAGAAAAGAAAAAGCACAATTGAATGGGCAAAAGCAAGTAAATTTAAATGAAAAGAATGCCATTTATTTCAATTATCCCTTGAAAGACATTAAACAATTAGATGCCCAATCCAATTTAGAACCCCCAGCCAGATGTTTTGATCCCCCTTTCATCTTCTTTCTTCCTCCTAACGTTCACTCTCATCTCCCACATTCTCAGAAGGCTTTCTGAAGTCCCCTTATGGCCGGGCTGTGGTGGCTCATGCCTGTAATCCCAGCACTTTGGGAAGCCAAGGAGGGTGGATTCCTTGAGGTCAGGAGTTCGAGACTAGCCTGGGCAACATGGAAAACTCGTCTCTACCAAAACTATGAAAATTAGTGAGTCTTTAAATAAATAAGTCCCTTTGTCTACCCTCCCCAAAATAGATTTCTTCTACTCATAGCAAGAGCGGTTTTTATGCCCTCTCCTCTCTTTTATTATTTTTTGTACTCTTTATTATATATCACTTTTGACAAAAAATACCTCCACTTCTCTCTTTAAGGTAAGCCTTCTGTCCTCGTTTTATGATTTTGCGTCATAAAAAGTCTAGGAATTAGTTGTGAACAGGATAGGTTAGAGTGGGATCAGCATCTGAGCAGAAAGAAAGTGCTGGCATTACCAAGATTCTCATTCTCTCATTCAACAATGAATGCTGAGTCCCAGAATACCAAGATATTATTTGTATGTTATATATTGACACAGTCATGAGCAAAACACTGTCCTTACCTTTGTATAATTTACATTCCCTTTGGTGATTAGCATGGGAGAGGGATCCTAGCAAAATTTAACTTATCACATATACTCACTTGTATTTATTTATATAGTAGCCATCTTTTTTTTTTTTTTTTTTTTTTTGAGATGGAGTCTCGCTCCATTGCCCAGACTGGAGTGCAGTGGTGTGATCTTGGCCCAATGCAACCTCCACCTCCCGGGTTCAAGTGATTATCCTGCCTCAGCCTCCTGAGTAGCTGGGATTACAGATGCCCGTCACAATGCCCGGCTAATTTGTGTATTTTTAGTAGAGACGGGGTTTCACCATGTTGGCCAGGCTGGTCTCGAACTCCTGACCTCAGGTGATCCACCTGCCTTGGCCTCCCAAAATGCTGGGATTACAGGCGTGAGCCACCGTGCCTGGCCAATAGCCATCATTTAATACACATGTGCGGCCAGGTAGTCCCAGCTACTTGGGAGGCTGAGACAGGAGAATTGCTTAAGCTGGGGAGGCAGAGGTTGCAGTAAGCCAAGATTGTGCCACCACTCCAGCCTGGACAATGAAGTGTACCATGTCAAAAAAACACCACACACACACGTGTAACTCCCTTCAAAACGTTGATCCTGTTTTAATCTGGATGGTTTGGTCAGGCACGGTGGCTCATGCCTGTAATCCCAGCAGTTTCGGAGGCCGAGATGGGTAGATCATGAGGTCAGGAGTTCAAGACCAGCCTGGCCAAGATGGTGAAACCCCGCCTCTACTAAAAATACAAAAAAATTAGCCAAGTGTGGTGGCAGTCGCCTGTAATCCCAGCTACTCGGGAGGCTGAGGCAGAGAATTGCTTGAACCCAGGAGGCGGAAGTTGCAGTGAGCCGAGATCGTGCCGCTGTACTCCAGCCTGGGAGACAGAGCAAGACTCCATCTCAATAGTAATAATAATAATAATAATAATAATTTGGATGCTTTATGCTATACACAGTAATGGAGTAAATACTGTGGGACTGTGTACATACATGAATACAAATTCATCTTGTCACCTGTTACCTGTCTTTTGTCAGTTTAAGTTGCAGGCCCCCCATATTGGTGGGAGTAAAAACTCCCATCAATAGGCATAGGGCAGAGATTTAAGCAAAACTTGGCTCGGGACATATGTCTAACAAGGTTCATATAGATAAATCAGTAAGTGACAGAGAATGACCACCTCCTCTTAGAGCTATTTCACAAGATTCAATGTGGTGATGACAGCCTGGTGCTTTGGAAGGCACACATAATATTATTTGGCAAACTGTATAATCTGCCATTGTATCTGTGGTTAACATAGCCTTAGTACTAGAATGATGACACTTCCCAAAGCCTTGGAATCTATTCAAATGTCGTTCAAATTTCTGTACAAAATGCAATTCTAACAAACAGGAAGAACATAAAAAATATTCAGAAACAGAACTTAATAAACATAAACTGAGCACTTATGACATGCCCAGGCACTTTTATAGATGCTAGAGATAAACAATAAACAGAACAGTGTCTATTTGTTTGTTTGTTTTGCTTCTGTTTTGACATAGGGGTCTCACCACACTGCTCAGGCTGGCCTCAAACTTCTGGGCTCAAGCAATCCTTCTACCTCAGCCCCCTGAGTAACTGGGACTACAGTCATGTACTACTGTGCCCAGCCAGAACAGTTTCAGTGGGAGGGAGGGTGTCAAAGCTTGTTTAGAGGGAGTTTCAGAGAGAAAGGAAGGAGAGAAATTGAAGTCAGAGGCTACAGAAAGCTGCTGCAAAGAAGAGTGAAAAAACAGGGTGGCCAATGAGATCTAAGTACATTTTTATGGGAAAATAACAGTATTTTTGTACAAAAATAGGAATGGCCCTAGAGAGGAAAGGAAGCAGTAAACAAATATGTCAAATAGCTATGTTGGCTAAGTATGGTTGATAGGTGTCAAGGAGAAAAAATCTTTTCCTCCACCCACTTAGGTCTTGTGAATTAAACTCACAAAAGACAGATAACAAGCAAATTTAAATATACATATAAATTTGTATACTTACTATATACTATTTATATATATAAATTTGTAAATTTGTATTTACGTGTGTGTGTGTGTGTGTAGGAACATAGAAAAAAAGTGTGACTCAGCCAGATGTGGTGGTGCATGCCTGTAATCCCAGCTACTCAGGAGGCTAAGGCAGGAGAATCTCTTGAACCCAGGAGGCGGAGGTTGCAGTGAGCCAAGATTGCGCCATTACCCTCCAGTCTGGGCAACAAGAGCAAAACTCCGTTTCAAAAAGCAAACAACAACAAAAAAAACAAATGTGACTCAAAATGTTGCTTAGAATTTGGGGCTTATATACCATCTTCATGGACAAGAGGGAGAGAAAGACAACTTAGGGAAAAACCAATGACTTTTAGGAAAGATAAATGGGCTTTTAGAAGACCAGATGGAAGATATGATAGTTTTGTGTCAATGTCTATTTAGGTGATCTCTTAATCCCCGTGTTGACTTGCCTCCAGTGATAAGAACCAATCTTCCCTGGTTATGAAACTCTCAGGGCTGGAATTTATGACAGTTGAGTTCTTTTGAGAGTCTCCACTTTCAAGGGAATCCAGAAAAAAAGAAAGTTTCTTCCCATATCTGCTCATTCTCAAATAGCTTCAGCTCAAAATAATTGTTATGCCACCACGGCATAACCTGTGTTTTGGAGACAATGACAAAGCAAATATTAAAAAAAAGAAAAGCAACTGACTAGGCGCAGAGGCTCACCCCTGTAATCCCAGTACTTTAGGAGGTCTAGGTGGATGGATCACCTGAGGTCGGCAGTTCAAGACCAGCCTGGTCAACATGGTAAAACCCCGTCTCTACTAAAAATACAAAAATTAGCCAGGCGTGGTGGTGGCGCCTGTAATCCCAGTTACTTGGGAGGCTGAGGCAGGAGAATCGCTTGAACCCGAGAGGAGGGGGTTGCAGTGAGCCGAAATCGTGCCATTGCCCTCCAGCCTGGGAAACAGAAGTGAAATTCCGTCTCAAAAAAAAAAGGACCCAACCTTGCAGGCAGATATAAGAAAGACATAAGAAAAGTCACCCTGGTATCGCAGGCCCACTTTGCGTTCTCTTCTGAAATGTTTGTTTTTTTGAGTCAAGTTTGGAAACAAACTGTGTATTCTTGTGTTCAAGAGAATTTAGCATAGTAGAGATTTTAACAGACTAATTATGTTTCAAATTTAAAATGTATAAATGAGTAATGATTGTAGACTGAGATTTTAAGTTGAAATCATATGAATTTTGTAAACATTTTTAAAACACTTAAGAGAATTTTAAGATATCCACCAGTTGTATAAGTTTAATTCCTTAGGTTTATAAAAACTTACTTAAGTTTGTTTGTTTGCTTGTTTTAAGATGGATGGAGTCTCCTCTTGTTGCCCAGGCTGGGGTGCAGTGGTGCAATCTCAGCTTACTGCAACTTCTGCCTCCCAGGTTCAAGCAATTCTCCTACCTCAGCTTCCTGAGTAGCTGAGATTACAAGTGTGCACCACAGCGCCCAGCTAGTTTTTGTATTTTCAGTGGAGACGGGGTTTTGCCATGTTGGCCAGGCAGGTCGCAAACTCCTGACCTCAAGTGATCTGCACACCTCGGCCTCCCAAAGTGCTGGGATTACAGGCGTAAGCCACGGCACCCAGCCTTACTTAAGTTTTAAGTCTTTTTTATAAAACAATTTTTTTCATAGAGACAGGGTCTCACAATGTTACCCAGTCTGGTTTCAAACTCCTGAGCTCAAGTGACCCTCCCCGCTTGGCCTCCCAAAGCGCTGGGATTACAGGCATGAGCCACTGCACCCAGTCAAGTGTTAAGTCTCAATGAGGAAATCTTTGTCAGGCAATTGATAGTTTATTATTGTTTTCCTTAAACACGTAAAGTGATTTGTAAACAGAAGAGTCAGATTTGTAAGCTGCACTTAAAAACTTAAATATGTTTAAAAATCTGTAACTGTAGTAAATTAAATATGAAATTTAAAAATATATCCAGGGCCGGGCGCGGTGGCTCAAGCCTGTAATCCCAGCACTTTGGGAGGCCGAGACGGGCGGATCACGAGGTCAGGAGATCGAGACCATCCTGGCTAACACAGTGAAACCCCGTCTCTACTAAAAAATACAAAAAACTAGCCAGGCGAGGTGGCGGGCGCCTGTAGTCCCAGCTACTCGGGAGGCTGAGGCAGGAGAATGGCGTGAACCCAGGAGGCGGAGCTTGCAGTGAGCTGAGATCCGGCCACTGCTCTCCAGCCTGGGCAAGAGAGCGAGACTCCATCTCAAAAAATAAAAATAAAAATATGTCCTCCTAAATATTTTTCTAGGCAAAAGAAAAGAATGACAAAGTAACCCCTGGGGACATAAAACCTCACATTGATGATTTTGTGTGTAATTTTGTCATTTATGCACATTTAACAAGCATCTAGGTATCACTAGGAGGCTTAAGTTTCATAAATCTGGTACTATGTGCACATAAATTCTTAAGAGTGCTTGAATTACTTTCTTAAAAGTATCAAACACATATTCAGAGTGAACTTGGACTAAAAGTTGACAAATCCAGAGTCGTTACCTCTGGCACTGGTGCTTCTCTTATAGTTTGGGTGTCAGTGATCAAAATACAGTTTTTGAGCTCTGAAAAAGTGTGGAGAAATGAAACTCAAACATTGAAAAAGAAATTTTGGCTTCCCAAATTTGCTCCATAGCCTTAGAAAAAATTTTAGTGGCATTTCAAAGGAGTAAATTAAGTGGATGCAGAAAGCATGCTTTTTGATCAGAGCTGTTCTCAAACAACAATATCCAGTGAAGTTTCTCGAATCAAAGTCAACAATGACATTCCCTGGCCCATTTGGACCTATGAAATATTGTTTTTATATGTATAAACAGGCTGGGCGTGGTGGCTCATGCCTCTAATCTCAGCATTTTGGAAGCAGGTCACTTGAGGTCAGGAGTTCGACACCAGCCTGGCTAACATGGTGAAACCCCATCTCTACTAAAACTACAAAAATTAGCTGGGCATGGTGGTGCGCACCTGTAATCCCAGCTACTCAGAAGGCTGAGGCAGGAGAATCACTTGAACCCGGGAGGTGGAGGTTGCAGTGAGCCAATATCATGCCACTGCACTCCAGCCTGGGTGACAGAGCAAGACTCCGTCTCAAAAAATTAATTAATTAATTAATGTATAAACATTGTCTCTAATAAATACCTTTACTTGACACAAGGTTATTTAGTTATCTATAGCTGACTAAACTGACTACATTATTTATAAAGTGTAACAAGACACAAACCTTAATACAAAAACACTTAACATTTACTGAATGTTTAACGATGTCCCAGGAAACATTTGAAGCACTTTATAGGCAGATTTTAACTCATTCAATCCTTACATCATATGTGGTGAACGTTTATATTATCTCCATGCAACCTATAAGGAAACCGAGGAGCAAAGAGGTTACATGACACAGCTGAGCGCACACACCGGGTAACTAGCAGAGTAGAGATTTGAACCTCTGCAGCCTTACCCGCAGAACAGCCCTAAGTCCATCCACTCAATGGTTTCCCATGCATGGCTAGCAGCAGCATCTTTTCTTTCAGAGCCCTTAGAGCTTGACAAGAGGAATTCTCCCAAGTTGGTCTTCTCAAGGGTGCAGTAGGATTTTGCTTTTCCAGTTCAGGAGATCTTTTGGTGAAGAACTAAAGCTGCTGCTGACACAATGTAAATATTGAAAGAGTCGAGAGCAGCCAAGTCTTCCATCTACTGGTGCGAGAATGACCTCTGGTGATTGAACGTGAAGCTTCCTTATGTCGCTCAAAGGAGGAACAAACAAGCAAAACAAATATTTCACTGGAGTCTCCACCTATTTGTTAGGTTTTTCTTTCTTTGATAGAGTGTATAATTGACCTGGAGCACTTGGACTAGGCAAAGATGTAAATGAACACAAACTCCTATACTTGATGATTTCTTTCTTTCTTTTTTTTTTTTTAGACGGAGTCTCGCTCTGTTGCCCAGGCTGGAGTGCAATGGCACGATCTCAGCTCACTGCAACCTCTGCCTCCTGGGTTCAAGTGATTCTCCTGCCTCAGCCTCCTGAGTAGCTGGGACTACAGGTGCCCCCCACCACGCCCAGCTAATTTTTGTATTTTTAGTAGAGACGAGGTTTCACCATGTTGGCCAGGATGGTCTCAATCTCTTGACCTTGTGATCCGCTTGCCTTGGCCTCCCAAAGTGCTGGGATTACAGGCGTGAGCCATGGTGCCCGGCCTACTCGATGATTTCTTATTCCACAACTGTCTGCATTTTAACCTGGGAAGCTGTAAGAAGCAAGCAATCCTTAGCGAATACTAATTTCATCTGTGCAAGTTGAGAATGGGTGACAATTATGTGCCTTTGCAATTGCGAACTATCTGTGTTTGGTCATATTCTGTGCTCTCCATCATGTGCCCAGGAGAATTCTTCTCTTACATGCAATACATTCTGTCTTTTTTGTTTTGTTTTGAGACAGGGTCTCACTCTGTCATCCAGTTTGGAGTGAGTGTCGTGGCACACAATCTCAGCTCATTGCAACCTCTGCCTCACAGACTTAGGCGATCCTCCCACCTCAACACCCCCGAGTACCTAGGGCTACAGGTGCGCACTACCATGCCTGGCTAATTTTTGAGTTTTTTGTAGAGACAGCATTTGCCATGTTGCCCAGGTTAGTCTCAAACTCCTGGCCTCAACAGATCCACCCACCTCAGCCTCCCAAAGTGCTGGGATAACAAGCGTGAGCCACTGCTCTGGCCACAATACTTTCGTTTATGGATAGAATGTGGTACAGACAATGATATTACAGACAATGTCAAAGTCTAGGTAGCAGCAAATGACAAGTTTGCTTTATGGTTGTTATACATAGTTTTTTCCTACATAGTTTCTTCAACACAGACTAGCAAACTCATTAAAATGGATAAAACTGTCTTAAACTCATCAGTCTGAATCTAAAGTACTACGAGCTGAGCGTTCCAAATCCAAAAATCCAAAATGGTCCAAAACCTAAATCTTTTTGAGCTCTGACATGACAGTCAAAGGCAGATGCTTGTTGGAGCATTTTGGATATCAGATATTCAGATAAGGGATGTTCAGCCAGTAAGTCTAATACAAATATTCCCAAGCCCCAAAAATCTGAAATCCAAAACACTTCTGGTCCTAAGCATTTTGGATAAAGGATGCTTAACCTGATAAATGAGATTGTAGAAAGACTTGGGCCAGATACACCTAGTTTTATGCCATAGATGTGAAATGAATAAAGCATTGCAAATGAAATCTACTATTGCCCCAGGTAAAGGAGCTAGACCATCAAGACAAAAATACCTGTCAGCAGTGTCTGTTGGGCTTTGCATGGACATAAAGATAACCAGGCAGGAATTGAGTATAACCGCAGCATGGCCATATTTGCTCAGCGTACTCCTTCGCAAGTCAGTGGTAGTAGAACATCCTACTTGCTGTTAAGCAGTTCCCGTCTTTCTGGGTTCTTTCTCTTTGTTTCCACAACACTCCACTCTTATCTCCAACACAGTCTGGAAATTACCTTTTTATGTTGTCTCACCAACTACAAGAGTTATAAAACACTTTCTTGATACCTCTCCCACTTTGTGGTACAACATCTAGCATATTCCAGATCCATTCCCTCCACACCCGATAAATATTACTTGAGTGCCCCCTATATACCAGACACTGGGGACACAGCAGTTACTCAGATAAAGTCCCTCCTCTATGGAGCTTCCATTCGAGTTTGCTGTGCTGAACTGAAGGAGAATCTGGTGCCAGACCTCCTTTTATTGACCAAACCATTCATATAATATTAACTCCTTCAGCTGATGTACTTGCATTTAATTTTTTTTTTGACAAAGGTGCGGTGGCTCATGCCTGTAATCCTAGCACTTTGGGAGACCAAGGCAGGCAGATTACCCAAGGTAAGGAGTTTGAGACCAGCCTGGCCAACATGGTGAAACCCTGTCTCTACTAAAAATACAAAATTAGCCGGGCATGGTGGCTCGTGCCTACAGTCCCAGCTCCTTGGGAGGCTGAGGCAGGAGAATCACTTGAATCTGGGAGGTGAAGATTGCAGTGAGCCAAGATGGCACCATTGCACTCCAGCCTGGACGACACGAGCAAAACTCCATCTAAAATAAAATAATAAAATAAAATAAAAAATTTTTGAGGGTGGGGGATCTGTGGATTATCTTTCTGGTTTTCGCTGAAATCTCCCACATCAGCAGGAAAGTAGGGGAATACTTGAGAGGACAGGTGGTCTTTTTGCCTCCTCATCATTCCAGATTTAACAACAAGGGATTTGGAAATAAATTCCCCTTTTGGTGCCTGTGAAACGGGAGATTGTCAAAAGGGGTGTTAATTAGTCTCTTCTCCCTCTCTTAGTCTGTTGGGACTGCTATAACAATGCTATAGACTGGGTGACTTGTAAACAATGAGCATTTAGCTGGGCTGGGTGGATCATGCCTGTAATCCTAGCACTTTGGGAGGCTGAGGCAGGCAGATCATGAGGTCAAGAGTTTGAGACCAGCCTGGCCAACATGATGAAACCCCATCTCTATTACAAAAACAAAAATTAGCCAGGCATGGTGGTGCATGCCTGTAATCCCAGCTACTTGGGAGGCTGAGGCAGGAGAATCACTTGAACCCAGGAGGTGGAGGTTCCAGTGAGCTGAGAGTGAGCCATTGCACTCCAGCCTGGGCGACAGAGTAAGACTCCGTCTCGGGGGGGGGAAAAAAAAAAGCATTTATTTCTCACAATTCTGGAGTCTGGGAAGTCCAAGATCAAGGTGCTGGCAGGTTTGGCATCTGGTGAGGGCCACTTTCTGGCTTAGAGATGACACCTTCTTGCTGTGTCCTCACAGGCTGAGAAGGACGAGACTCTCCCGAGTCTCTTTTATAAGGGCACTAATCCCATTCACAAGGGCTTTGCCCTCATGACCTGATCACCTCCCAAAGGCCTCCCCGCCTGATGCTCGCAGGTTGGGGGTTAGGATCTTAGCATATGAATCTGGGGGGAGACATTAATATTGTCTGTAGCACCTCTGCTTCTTTGCTTCCCTTCCTCTGCCTGGAGGCTGATACTCAGATTGCCTGGGACTTTTGTTTGTTTGTTTGTTTGTTTGTTTTTTGAGACGGAGTCTCGCTCTGTCCCCCGGCTGGGGTGCAGTGGCGCGATCACGGCTCACTGCAAGCTCCGCCTCCCGGGTTCACGCCATTCTCCTGCCTCAGCCTCCTGAGTAGCTGGGACTACAGGCACCCGCCCCGGCGCCTGGCTAATTTTTTGTGTTTTTAGTAGAGACAGGGTTTCACCGTGGTCTTGATCTCCTGACCTTGTGATCCACCCGCCTCGGCCTCTCAAAGTGCTGGGATTACAGGCGTGAGCCACCACGCCTGGCTGTTTGTTTGTTTTGTTATTGTTATTGTTGTTGTTTTGTTTGTTTTGTTTCGTTTTGAGACGGAGTTTCTCTCCTGTTGCCCAGGCTGGAGTGCAGTGGTGCGATCTTGGCTCACCACAACCTCCACCTCCCCGGTTCAAGTGATTCTCCTGCCTCAGCCTCCCGAGTAACTGAGATTACAGGCATGTGCCACCATGCCCAGCTAATTTTGCATTTTTAGTAGGGATGGGGTTTCACCATGTTGACCAGGCTGGTCTCAAACTCCTGACCTCAGGTGATCTGCCCACCTTGGCCTCCCAAAGTGCTGGGATTACAGGTGTGAGCCACTGCACCCAGTCATGGGTGATTTTTAATTTTTTTTTTTTTGTAGAGATACTATCTTGCTATGTTGTCCAGGCTGGTCTCAAACTCCTAGCCTCAAGCAATCCCCCTGTCTTGGCTTCCCAAAGTGCATGAGCCACTATGCCTGGCCTAGATCTATTTGTCTTGGTCCAGTGATCAAGGGTTTTGGGAGATGCTCTAACTTCATTTCACTTCTAAGTGATCATCCATCACAATTACCCTTCACACTTTAGTCTTAAGTTCTTCTGATTTTCCAACTTATTTCACCAAATAATCATCGTTCAATAAATACTAAGGTGAACAGGAAGAGCTCTCATCCAAAGAAATTCTTTAGGGAAAAAAAAAGGATTTAGTAAAAATCATTCACAGCTATTAATTTATCCTTTTACGCAATTGAATTTTCAGATCTAGAGTGTCTTAATATACCTATAGCTATATCCATTTCTACCTACTCCAATATCTAGAAAATGTTGAATTGTTAGACTGAACTATCAATCACCAACTACTTTGATAATATAAAATAGCTTAACCATCACAGTTTGTCTCAAGTTGCTTCATAGGAGAAACAGATCCATAGAGAAATAGATACGTGTATATTTTTAAGGAAGGATGTGAAGGTTAGGGAGAAACCATCTCCATGCTGCGGTTGTATTCCCTGTAGGAATATACAAAATGGATTTCTATTTACTGGAAAAGATGCTGCATGGATTTCAGATGTATTCAGCTGAGATGCTGGCGCCCTTATTCGTCTGTACAGAACCAGGCAGAGGGCTCTGAATTAATAAATCCCAGAACCAGAAACATCTCCACTTCACAACTAAGCATACTGAGGCCAGACGTTCTCAAATAAAACAAAGTGGAGAGCTAAAGTCATTGTGATTTTCCCTGAAACATTCGGCAAATTAGAGCCAAAAATGTGTTCCCTAGAATTTTAGGAACACTGCCTTCACCCCTCGTGGGTGCTTGGGACAGAGAGAACCAAGCAAACAACTCAAGATAGGGGCAAAACCTGGTACCCTCCTCTCGCCATTTCTCCTTCGGTGATCTTAATGACAAAGATGCTTTGCTCGTCAGCTTGAAAGAAATTACATTGGCCAGGCGCGGTGACTCACACCTGTAATCCCAGCACTTTGGGAGGCCGAGGTGGGCAGATCGCGAGGTCAAGAAATCAAGATCATCCTGGCCAATATAGTGAAACCCCTTCTCTACTAAAAATACAAAAATTAGCCAGGAGTGGTGGCGGGCACCTGTAGTCCCAGCTACTTGGGAGGCTGAGGCAGGAGAATGGCTTGAACCCGGGAGGCAGAGGTTGCAGTGAGCCAAGATTGTGCCACTGCCCTCCAGCCTGGGAACAGAGCAAGACTCCGTCTCAAATAAATAAATAAATAAATAAGAAATGACGTTGACATATTTTCAGTGAATCTACACAGAGGGGATGTGTTTCCTCAAAAACATCCTGTTCCTGTGTTCCCTTTCTGTGAGTGGCAGCATGGGGAATATGCTCTTTTTCCATTTGAACTAGTTTTAAATTTTTAAAAGAAGAGTCAAGCACATGTTAAAAATAAAATAAAATATAAACACAAATATTAGAGAAATGTTTCTCTCCCTAGTGCTCCCAATTCTCCAATCCCACAGAGAAAACTTCTTTTTTTTTTTGAGATGGAGTTTCGCTCTTGTCGTCCAGGCTGGAATACAATGGCACAATCTTGGCTTACTGCAACCTCTGCCTCTTGGGTTCAAGCAATTCTCTTGCCTCAGCCTCCCAAGTAGCAGGGATTACAGGTGCCTGCCACCATACCCAACTAATTTTTGTATTTTTAGTAGAGACAGGGTTTCACCATGTGGTCCAGGCTGGTCTCGAACACCTGACTTCAGGTGATCCACTCGCCTCAGCCTCCTAAACTGCTGGGATTACAGGCCTGAACCACCACGCCCATCCCCCATAGGGATAACTTCTGTATAATACTTGCCTTTGAAAGAAAAATATTCATATTGCACATGGTATCTTGATCCAGGTTTTTAAAAATGAAAGACAAAATGCTTCAGATAGCCTCTTCCTGCTCATCACTGATCTTTTTAAAAAATGACCAACAAATTGGCTCCTCCAGACATTTGGCATTAACTAGTTAACTGGCACCCATAGCTTCGGGCATCTTTGTCTAACTACATCAAAGGACATCTTTAGATGTTCAGCCTTGGAAGTGATCAATACATGTCTGTGGATCAAATAGGTTGTATTTGGATCCCTCAAGTGCCATTTCATGGAAAAATAATAACTAAGCACGCAACCATCACTTTTGGCCTCCTCTGCCACATAAAATATGCTTTAATGTAGATTTCCACCAAAAAAAAGAGCCTCAGAGAATGATCAGAAATTTAACCTGTCCTAAAGGGGGGGGGGGAAGAGAGAGAGAGAGAGAGAGAGAGAGAGAGAGAGAGAGAGGGAGAATGGTTATTGGAAAGGTTCTGAGTGGATTCATTTCAGATGTTTTTATTACTGCTGATTATCCAAGTGAGGACCAAAACCTTCTTTTACTTTTTATTTATTTACTTATTTTTGAGACAGGGTCTCATTCTGTCACCCAGGCTGGGATGCAGTGGTGTGATCACAGCTCACTACAGCCTCAACAACTGAGGGCTCAGATGATCCTCCGATCTCAGCCCCCCAAGTACCTGGGACTACAGGTGTACACCACCACACTCACCTGATTTTTGTACTATTTTGTAAAGATGAGATCTCACTATGTTGCCCAGGCTGGTCTCGAACTTCTGAGCTCAGGTAATCTTCCTGCCTCTGCCTCCCAAGATTACAGGAGTGAGCCACCGTGCCCTGTGCTCTTTTTTTTTGTTTTTGTTGTTTTTGGTTTTTTGGTTTTGAGATGGAGTTTCACTCTTGTTGCCCAGGCTGGAGTGCAATGGCACGATCCCAGCTCACTGCAAACTCCACTTCCCCGGTTCAAGTGATTCTCCTGCCTCAGCCTCCCAAGTAGCTGGGACTACAGGTGCGTGCCACTATGCCCAGCTAATTTTTATATTTTTAGTAGAGACGGGATTTCTCCATGTTGGTCAGGCTGGTCTTAAACTCCTGACCTCAGGTGATCCACCTGCCTCAGCCTCCTAAAGTGCTGGGATTACAGGCGTGAGCCACTGCGCCCAGCCGCCTCTTTTACTTTTCACAAAGACGATTGGAGCAAAAACAGTAGAAAATGTCCAGTTATATTAGAAACTCTATCAATGTCAAGTTGTTATGAAAGTTGCTACTCTTTTGTCCATTGTCTGAGAGATTCTGTAAACAGAAGCCTGTGGTCTCTGCCTCCTGCTCACCATCACTTTGCTCACAGGCTGAGGCTCCTGGAGGGGCTGGCTGAGCAGCTGGAGTCTTGTGTGCCTCCTTAGGCTCACACAAAAACCTAGACAGAAAAACACTTGTATTCTTCAAGCTTTTCCGTGGGAGGATTTCTACTAGCAGATCAGTGGCACCTGATAGGAAGATCTGGAATTCGTAAGCAAACAAGAATTCCATGTATGTTATGTAAATTTGTACTGAAGGATGCAATTGAGGGCCGGGTGTGGTGACTCTCTCCTGTAATCCCAGCACTTCAGGAGGCTGAGGCAGGCGGATCACTTGAGGTCACGAGATTGAGACCAGCCTGGCCAATATGGTGAAACCCCGTCTCTATTAAAAATACAAAAATTAGCCACGTGTGGTGGCAGGCACCTGTAGTCCCAGCTACTTGGGAGACTGAGGCAGGAGAATTGCTTGAACCTGGAAGGTGGGAGGTTGCAGTGAACTGAGACGGCATCATTTCATTCTAGCCTGGGCAACAAAGACTTTAAAGAGGAACGTAATTGACATTCTGTAGCTCCTTGACAGTGCTTCATGGACTTTCAGAAAATAAAGGAGAGAAGCATTTTAGAGTCAAACAGATCTAGATGTAGTTCCCAGCGCCAATCCATTTGACTGTGTGACATGGATAATTTAACTTCCCTGAACCTCCATTTCCTCTTCTGTAAAGTGGGAATAATAATGAACATCCCCCCGAAAGCTGCTGAGAGAATTAAGTGAGATGGAGTTCGTGAGGCACAAAGCCCAGTACCTGGCATATAGTAGATGTTCAATAAATCTAAGTTCCCTGCCTAAGACATGTATATTGGGTATTGAAGACAGAAAGGATCACAAGGGGAGAAAAAAGGAAGACAAGGAAGGAGAAAGCTGGGGTCAGCAGGAGTAAGAATCAGTAAAACATGTTTTCTCATGTGACTCTCCTTGAGTTTGCCTGCACTCCTCTATCTTGAGTGTGTGCTTTTCTCTTTGCAATAAATCTCTGTAATTTCATTATTTTCTGACCCATCCTTGAACGTCTTCTTGTGATGATGTCAAGAGCCTGGACACCAGCTGGGGTCGAGTTCCCATCAGTGTTTGGGGACCTCCCCCGGCCCACCGTGTCATCTCTATGGCCATCCAGCCTGGAGTGTCGTCGCCGAATTCTAGAACCACCAACAGTTTGTAAGTCCTACTCCAATTCCTTGTTCCTTGGGGTTAACTGCAGCCTGAGTCCCCTCAGCTGTAACGCCTCTGCTTCCTCTGGCTGGAAAACCCAGTTTATCTTGATGGGATGAGAGGGAGGTGGGAAGGTTTCAATCTACACTGAGTAGCCCTGAGGAGCCACTGTCCTCCCTGACTGGAGGCTAATGAGGGTAGAGGGTAAAATCCCATATCGTGCAGTGGCTGGATGGCTTCCAAGGAGCACTATGACTTTTTCCTGGGAAGGATCTTCTGTCTTCCCAAGGGACCAGCTTTGCCAAGACACTGACCCTGGTTGGGAGCTGTTTCGTTTTTCCTGTCTCTCTTTTTTTTTTTTTTTTTTTTTTTTTGAGACGGAGTCTCGCTCTGCCGCCCAGACTGGAGTGCAGTGGCCGGATCTCAGCTCACTGCAAGCTCCGCCTCCCAGGTTCACGCCATTCTCCTGCCTCAGCCTCCCGAGTAGTTGGGACTACAGGCGCCCGCCACCGCACCCGGCTAGTTTTTTGTATTTTTTAGTAGAGACGGGGTTTCACCGTGTTAGCCAGGATGGTCTCGATCTCCTGACCTCGTGATCCGCCCGTCTCGGCCTCCCAAAGTGCTGGGATTACAGGCTTGAGCCACCGCGCCCGGCCTCCTGTCTCTCTTTAAACCCAGCTTTTTGGCTGGGCATAGTGGCTCACACCTGTCATCCTAGCAATTTGGGAGGCCGAGGTGGGCAGATCACTTGAGGTCAGGAGGTCGAGACCAGCCTGGCCAACATGGTGAAACTCTGTCTCTACCAAAAATACAAAAATTAGCCGGGTGTGGTGGCACACGCCTGTACTCTCAGCTACTCGGGAGGCTGAGGCACAAGAATCACTTGAATCCAGGAGGTGGAGCTTGCAGTGAGCCGAGATCACACCACTGCACTCCAGCCTGGGCAACAGAGTGAGAGTCCATCTCAAAAAAAAAGAACAAAAACAAAACAAGAAAACTCTGCTTTTGCAATTTTGTCTTCCCATGCTGCTGCTTCTTACTTCACACAAAAGTTTAGTGAACTCTGGACACAGCAAGATAGGCCCCCTAGATACTGCCCTCTGGAATGCCAAATCCAGGCCTATGATGCTTAAGGGGTTCCTTCAGGGTTCCTGTTTATTGGCTGTGCTGAATCGTCTCTACTTCCAAGTTGTGCTTGGTGATAAACATCCAGATGGACATCAGCAGGTTTGCGACTTTCAAATGAGACCTACAGCTTGTCCAGCTTGTCTTTGAAAGCCTTCCTGTTTTCAAAGCCCCAGGGGCCACAGATCCCTGGACAACTAGGACTTCAGGGATTCCTGGATGCCAAGACAGTCAGCCAAGGGGATAGGAATGCCTGTCTTCTGTCATGGCCATGGAGGTGGCCAATTGTAAGGGCTGAGCTCTTGCACTTGGCATTTCATTAGCTGAGGACCATGAACAATACACTGTGGGGACCACATCTGTGCCTAACAATGACCCTAATTGGAAAGATCAGCAGAGCCTGGCTAATGTAAGAAAAATAAATCATATGGTGACTTGTTTAGTGGAGGGAATAAAAAATGTACCAGGCTGGGCATGGTGGCTCACGCCTATAATCTCAGAACTTTGGGAGGCAGAGGTAGATGGATCACATCATCTCAGGAATTTGAGACCAGCCTGGGCAACATGGTGAAACCCCATCTCTACAAAAAACACAAAACTTAGCCAGGTGTGCTGGCATGTGCCTGTAGTCCCAACTACTTAGGAGGCTGAGATGGGAGGATGGCTTGAGCCCAGGAGGTGGAGGTTGTAGTTAGTTAAGATCGTGCCACTGCACTCCAGTCTGGTCAACAGAGCCAGACCCCATCTCAAAAAATGAAAAAAAAAAGGAAATAAAAAATGTACCGCTAAGCCTATGAACTATAATAAAATAAGGGGAATAACTCAAGGAAAGGATGACAACCCAGATTTGTGTCAGGGGTGACTTGTGGAAACCCTAACAAAATATGCTAACGTCAACCCCAATGCTGCTGCTGGACAAATTTTACTGGAGACACACTTCATTAACCAGTCAGCACCTGACATCAGAATAAAATTACAGAAATTGGCTTTAGAACCCTAAACGCCTATTAATCCAATGCTTGATGTGACTTTGGGGTATTTGATAATAGGGACGGGGCTGAAGAGCCTGAAAGGATCTAGCATGGCAAACAACAGAACAGACAGCATGCCACAATGATAGCAGTCACTGTAAGTAGCTCCCTGCAACCTCAGGGTCACCCGGGGGGATGCTTCGTCCGTGGACCAAACAGGCCTAACAGCAAACCTGCAGGCAATGGTTGCTGCTTCAAGTGTTGGAAGCCAGGTCATTGGAGCGAAGACTGTCTCAGTCAGGGGACCCCTCCTTTTTTTGAGATGGAGTCTTGCTCTGGAGTGCAGTGGTGCGATCTCAGCTCACTGCAACCTCCGCCTCCTGGGTTCAAGCGATTCTCCTGCCTCAGCCTCCCGAGTAGCTGGGATTACAGGCACGCACCACCATGCCTGGATAATTTTTGTAGTTTTAGTAGAGATGGGGTTTCATCATGTTGGCCAGGCTGATCTCGAACTCCTGACCTCAAGTGATCCAACTGCCTCGGCCTCCCAAAGTGCTGGGATTACAGGCGTGAGCCACTGCGCCCGGCCCTACAGTGTCAAATCCTTATACCGTATTTACCCAAATACCAGAGACACCAGTTGGTTCATGGTATTAGATTTCGGTAACGCTTTATTTTGTATCCTTTTGCACTCTGCCTCTCAATATTTGTTTGCTTTTGGATGGACTAATCCTGAAACGAATATTACCCAGCAGTACACCTAGATAGTACTGCCTCAAGGCTTTAGGGATAGCCCTCACTTGTTCAGAAATGCACAAGAATTAAGAGAGCGGCTGAGCACATGGGCTCACACCTGTAATCCCAGCACTTTGGGAGGCTGAGGCGGGCAGATCACAAGGTCAGGAGATCGAGACCATCCTGGCCAACGTAGTGAAACCCCTTCTCTACTAAAATACAAAAAATTAGGCAGGTGTGGTGGCACGCACCTGTAGTCCCAGCTACTTGGGAGGCTGAGGCAGGGGAATCGCTTGAACCAGGGAGGCAGAGGTTGCAGTGAGCCGAGATAGCACCATTGCACCGTTGCACTCCAGCCTGGGCAACAGAGTAATTCTCCGTCTCAAAAGAAAAAAAAAAAAAAAGAGACAGATTCATTCTTTGATGTTATACATTTTTATTATCTGTTTTAATGCAAGCTGAACTAGTCACTGTTGTGCAGAAACCAGCCAGTTATTGATCAGGTGACTACAGGCTGGGAATAGAATATTTGGGATAAGATAATTAAAGTAACTATGGGCAGTCCTATTATTGTAGGGGTAATGAAAGAGGCAAATGGATTTTCATTCGTGTTAATTCTCAAGGGGTTTTGTGCTTCTATGATTAGAACTTTTTTTAGCATTAGGTCTGCACCACAGTTTGATAAATTTCCATCTTTTTCCAGGAATCTTCATGAATATTCCACCCCTTGATTCAATAAACCCATAAAGGTAGGGACTCCAAACCCCATTACACTTGCACTTCCCTTTCTTAAGTGTGTAATTCTCCCTTTGCAATAAATCTCTGTACTTACACTGAAAAAAAAAAAAAAAGAACTTTTTTTTTTTTTTCAGGGTCTCACTCTGTCACCCAGGCTGGAGTGCAGTGGTGCTATCACTTCTCACTGCATTTCAACCTCCAAGACTCAAGCCATCTTCTCACCTCAGCCTCCCAAGTAGCTGGGACTACAGGCACAGGCCACCATGCCCAGCTAATCTTTTTATTTATTTATTTATTTATTTATTTATTTATTTATTTATTTATTTATTTTTGTAGAGATGGGGTCTTGCTATGTTGCTCAAGCTGGTCTTGAACTCCTGGCCTCAAGCAATCCTACCACCTCAGCTTTCCAAAATGCTGGGATTACAGGCATGAGCCACCATACCTGGCCATGATAAAACTCCTTTTTGTCATGGAGAAAATCCTCAGTGCTCCACGCTCAGCTGCTACATGTTCCAGAGCTTCACTTCTCCCTCCCAAGGTTCAGCCTTTGGCCATTTCATTCCTCATTAACACCTTCCCTGGGAAGAAGAAGAGAGAGAAGCTGGAGCTCTGGTCAGTCAATTTTGCTGTTAGTAACTCTTGCCAAGATTGAGTTGGGAGAGGAAAAGAAGCAGTCAAAATAAAGGTTAGGAATTATGTATATATTTTTATGATATAGCCCTCTATCTCTCTGTCTCTCATTTCTTTTTACTGAAACTCTCTGTAGAAAAGTCTGGGTCCCACATCTCCACTTCCTCACCCCCACTCATTGCTTAACCCCACTCCCAATCCAGTGTTTTACTGGGCTTGTCTTTTCCAAGGCCATGAATAGTCTCTTGGTTGCCAAATCATAGGGCCTTTTCTTATCTATGTGGTATTGGAATGGCTAACCTTAACACTCACTGTTCATATAGCCAGCTATGCCTTTATCTTCTGAGAATACTTGTTGTCTACCCAACTCCATTTGCCCCTTCTGCTTTGCAATGCTTTTCTAGGGATATGTGCCCATCTAAGATACTACACTCCTAAACTCCTTTGCAGCTACAAGTGACCAGTGAGATGTGAGCAGGATTACGCACAGAAAGCCATCAGTCACTTCTTTTGGCAGCTTGGACAGGACTCTGACTGTAGCCTCCTTTTTCCAGCCAGCCAGGGCTTTGGAGACCTGAGATCATTACATCCTAATGAAATTTCCTTTTCCCGAATATAGCTGTGGTATAAGCAGCCCCCTGTAGAGTAAGTGTTCTGGGAGGCTGCAGCTGTACCTTTGGGGGTCCCTGAGAAAGGGAATGGGAAATTCATCTGGGAGAAGAGGGTTTCTGTGTGAAGCATTGAGAATGATCCTTAGTTGTCCTTTCTGGTGCAAAGAGTGACATATCCAGAGACAACAGAGCTGCAGAGGATAGGGACAAGAGCCCCACCTAGGCACCAGCACAAGCCAGGCTGGAAGGGGGACCTCTTAGCTTGAGCCGCATGGAAATGCCCAGGTTCCTGCTTGTGCTCAGAGAATTGGAGGAGGGATAGGAGTGAGAAGTGCTGTGCAGAGGCCTCTGGAAGTCAATCTGACACTTCAGCTGAGGATGAGAAGCAGGCCTCATCAGGAGGACGGGTGGGACTGGGGTGGGGTGGGGCTGCATGGGAATGATTGTGCGGCGAGTAGACCAGCCAAGTAGGAAAAGATCAGCAAGGTGTATAAAGGCCACTGGGGAATACTCCTAGTTAGCGTGGGGGACCTTGGGCGCAGTGAGTCACTGTGGCATTACACAATCCTTGATGGTTTTGTTTTCTCAGTGACACATCTTCCTGATACATTGTGGTCACTCTACTGGCTAGTCTGGAAGTAGTGCCAGCTCACTGAGTCATCTACTGGAAAGACTGTCTTAGGCATGTTAAACCTTGAAAAGATAATCTGCAGTGTAGTGGGGAGGTCCATAGGGCTCAGATGAATTCCTGAGACTTTGGGTAAATCCTATTCTCTTCTGAGCCTCAGTTTTCTCAGCTGTGAAATGGGAGTGGGATTCCACTTATGTGAACAAAGCCTATTGGCTTTGTTGTAAGGACTAACTGAGGTTATGTATTTATTTTTTATTTTTATTTTATTTATTATTATTATTATTTGGAGATGGAGTCTTGCCCTGCCACCCAGACTGGAGTGCAGTGGTGCAATCTCGGCTCACTGCAACCTCCACTTCCCGCATGGAAGCAATTCTCCTGTCTCAGCCTCCCAAGTAGCTGGGATTACAGGCTCATGCCGCCACGCCCAGCTAATTTTTTTTTTTTTTTTGTATTTTAGTAGAGACAGCGTCTCACCACGTTGCCCAGGCTGGTCTTGAACTCCTGAGCTCAGGCAATCCGCCCACCTCAGCCTCCCAAAGCTCTAGGATTACAGGTGTGAGCCACTGTGCCTGGCCTATTTTTATTTGTTTTATTTTTGAGACAGGGTCTCACTCGGTCACCCAGGCTGGAGTGCAGTGGTGCGATCTTGGCTCACTGCCTCCCAGGCTCAAGCAAGCCTCCCACCTCAGCCTCCCACCTCAGCCTCCCAGTAGCTGGGATTACAGGCATGCACCACCATGTCAGGCCAATTTTTGTATTTTTGGTAGAGACGGGGTCTCACTATGCTTGAGTTTGAGAACTCCTAGGTTTAGGCTATCCTGCCTTGGCCTCCCAAAGTGTTGGGATTACAGGCATGAGCCACCATGCTGGGTGAGGACTGGAATTTGAGGCCAGCCTGGGCAACATAGTGAGACCCTGCCTCTACAAAAAACGTTAAAAATAATTAGCTGGGCATGGTTGCCTATGCCTGTAACACTAACTACTCAGGAGGCTGCGGTAGGAGGATTGTTAGAGCCCAGGAAGTGGAGGCTGCAGCTGGGTGAGGGAGCAAGACTCTGTCTCTAAAAAATTTTTGTAAATAGACTGGGCGCAGTGGCTCACGCCTGTAATCCCAGCACTTTGGGAGGCTGAGGCGGGCAGATCACGAGGTCAGGAGATTGAGACCATCCTGGCTAACGCGGTAAAACCCCATCTCTACTAAAAATACAAAAAATTAGCCATGCGAAGTGGCAGGCGCCTGTTGTCCCAGCTACTCGGGAGGCTGAGGCAGGAGAATGGTGTGAACCCAGGAGGCGGAGTTTGCAGTGAGCCGAGATTGCGCCACTGCACTCCAGCCTGGGCGACAGAGCGAGACTTCATCTCAAAAAAAAAAAAAAAAAAGTAAATAATAATGGTTTAAAAAAAATTCAGACTCTTTCTGAGACTTATACATGGTTTAATGAATTCCCTTTCTTTTTCTTGTTTGTGCAATGGCTGTCTCTAACACAAGGTTTAGACTTTGAATTTTTTTTTTTTTTTTTTTGTGCAGATACCATTTCTTTTTCTTTTTTAGACACAGGATCTTGCTCTGTCACTGTCAACTAGGCTGGAGTGTGTAGCAATCACAGCTCACTGAGACCTCCAACTTCTGGGCACAAGGGATCCTGCCACCTCAGCCTCTTGAGTAGCTGGGACTACAGTTGTGTACCACCAGGCCCAGCTACATTTTTTTAAGAGATGGGGGTCTTGGCCGGGCGCGGTGGCTCAAGCCTGTAATCCCAGCACTTTGGGAGGCCGAGACGGGTGGATCACAAGGTCAGGAGATCGAGACCATCCTGGCTGACATGGTGAAACTCCGTCTCTACTAAAAAATACAAAAAAATTGCCGGGCGAGGTGGCGGGCGCCTGTAGTCCCAGCTACTCGGGAGGCTGAGGCAGGAGAATGGCGGGAACCCGGGAGGCGGAGCTTGCAGTGAGCTGAGATCCGGCCACTGCACTCCAGCCTGGGCGACAGAGCGAGACCCCGTCTCAAAAAAAAAAAAAAAAAAAAAAAGAGATGGGGGTCTTGGTACATTGTCCGGGCTGGTCTTGAACTCCTGGACTCAAGCAATTCTTCTGTCCTGGCCTCCCAAAGTACTGGGGTTGCAGGCATGAGCCACTGTGCCCAGCTTTTTGTTGTTGTTGTGTTTTTGTGTTGTTGTTGTGTTTTTGTGTTGTTGTTGTTGTTTTGTTGTTTTGAGAGACGGGCTCTCTCTCTGTCTCCCAGGCTAGAGTGCAGTGGCATAATCATAGGTCACTATAGCCTTGAACTACTGGGCTCAAGCAATCCTCCTATCTTAACTTCCAGAGTAGCTAGGAATTTAGGTGTGTGCCACCACACCTGGCTAATTTTTAAATTTTTTATAGAAATGGAGTCTCACTATGTTGGCCAGGTTGGTCTCAAACTCCTGGCCTCAAGCAATCCCCCTGCCTTGGTTTCCCAAGGTGCTGGGATTACAGCCTTGATCCACCATGCCTGACCAGCACAGATAATTTTTAATGATTGTTTCATACTCCAGATGTCAGCCTGCTTTGCAAAAATGTAGCAGTATCTATTATGTTCTTTGTAAAGATATAAGCAATAAAAACTCACACTGCAAAACTTTCACAAATGTAATTTCATTTGTTCTTCACCAAAGCCTTATTTTGTGGATCAGAACATTGAGGTTCACTGCCATCATGATTGATTTTCTAATTGTTATGATATCCTACTGGAAAGGTGGGTTTTTTGTTTTTTGTTTTTTTTTTTTGCTGTTATCATACATCTTAAGGGCCTTTAATTGGGTGAGTGACTCACTGTAAAGTTTGCAAGTTGGGTGACTTTATCACTGACATCCCCTAGGAACAGCCACAAGAAGTAAATAGGGATGGATTTTTAGTGTTTGCCATTGACACATTCTTAATTTTAGCCAAAAAAAGAAAAAAAAAAAAAGAAAAAAGAAAGAAAGGCTAAAGCAACTCATTACACAAAAATGTGCCCCGTCTTGGACTCTCCTCTTCAACAGGGACGATTCCTGCCCCGTAAAACTGCATTGTAAGCAATGTGTCAAGGATGAAAAAAATTGGGAAGCATGTTCAATCAATAAGATTGCTGGAAAGCAAATGGAAATTACATTCTATCCAGGGAAAAAGAGAGCCAGCCACCTGCCAGAAATGGAAAGTTCACAGGACTGAAAAATAGCATCTGGCTTCCTTTGCAGTAGAATGTGGAGCCAAAAAGATACTTTCACTTAAAGGCAGTTAGGAAATTACCAGTTTGCTGTGAAGAGCACTGACCAGAGAGTGGGGAGAGGTGAAAGAGGACAGCCACTGGAATCAGAGGAACCTGGCTGCTGGTCTGGGCTCCTCCACTTCCTTGATAACCCCAGGCAAATTATCAACCTCTCTGGGCTGTTGTGGGAATTAAACATATAATTCAAATAATGCATACAGGGCCCCTGTTAACGTCATATGCACCTAACATGCTAGTCCTCTTCCTCCACCCACTGGGATCACCTTGTGACTTTCATCTTTTTTTGATTGGTTTTTCTTAGTTTATATCAGACATCTTGTGCAGTGGTCGCTATCTCCCTTTATGGAAGGTGAAGAGGCCACATGCTTCTTCCCTCTGACACATGAAGAACAGGAATATGAATAGGCCTGAACTATCATGGACTTTCTTTTTTTTTTTTTTTTGAGACACGTTCTCACTCCATCATCCAGGCTGGAGTGCAATGGCACAATCTTGGCTCACTGCAACCTCCGCCTCCTGGATGCAAGCAATTCTCCTGCCTCAGCCTCCTGAGTAGCTGGGATTATAGGTGCCTACCACTGTGCCTGGCTAATTTTTTTGTATTTTATTAGAGACAGGGTTTCACCACGTTGGCCAGGCTGGTCTCGAACTCCTGACCTCAAGTGATCTGCCTCCTTTGGCCTCCCAAAGTGCCAGGTTTACAGGCATGAGCCACCGTGCCTGGCCAGACTTTCATATCTTAATTTGGATTGCCTGAAAGCAGAGCAAGAGGCAAGGGCATGGGTGTCTGGAGTTTATTTTGGGAGTCATCCTAGGGAACAAGACTGTAGGAATGAGGAAAGTGAGATATAAAAGGAGGCATCAGCAATGAAGGCTGTGTTGCTCAGCTTCTCAGTGTGGACACTGGAGCTCCATCCATCCTGTTGGGGACCATCTGATGAGCAATATGGAATAAACCTCACAGTTACCTTCTAACAACAGAAGGCTAGAGCAATTTCACTCCTGGTCATGTACCCAAGAGAAATGAAAACATATGTCCATACAAAAACTTGTATATGAATATTTATAGTAACACTAGTCATAATAGCCAAAAGATGGAAACAACCCAAATATGTCCATCAAGTGATGAAGGGATAAGTAAAATGTGGTATATCCATACAGTGGAATATTATTCAGCCATGAAAAGGAACGAAGGTTTTTTTGTTTTGTTTTGTTTTGTTTGAAACAGAGTCTCACTCTGTCATGCAGGAGTGCAGTGTGCAATCTTGGCTCACTGCAATATCCACCTCTGGGTTCCAAGGTTGAAGTGTTTCTCCTGCCTCAGCCTCCTGAGTAGCTGGGATTACAGGAAAGGACCACCATGCCTGGATAATTTTGTATTTTTGGTAGAGACGGGGCTTCATCCTCTTGGCCAAGCTGGTCTCAAACTCCTGACCTCAAGTGATCTGCCCACTTCAGCCTCCCAAAGTGCTGGGATTACAGGCATGAGCCACATGAAGTTCTGATACATGATAGAACATGGGTGAATCTTGACAAGATTATGCTAAGCAAAAGAAGCCAGACACACAAGACCATGTACTGTATGATTCCATTTGTTTGAAATGTTAACAACAGGGAAATTTATAGAGAAATGAAGTAGATTAGTGGTTGCCTAGGGATGAGAGGATTAGGGAAGTAGGAGGGTGATAGCTTAAAGGGTTTGTTTTGGGCATGATAAAAATGTTCTAAAATTAATTGACTGTGGTGATAGTTGTATATATCTGAATATACTAAAAAAATGGAACTTCACATTTTAAATAAGTGAATTATATGATATGTAAATATCTCAATAAAGCAGGTTTTTTGTTTTGTTTTTGTTTTAAAGGAGGGGAACTGGGGCACTGAGTGAGGATAGACCCTGGAGTGTGTTAACTCTCCCATAACTTCTGGGCTGCAGACTGAAAACTGAGTGAATTCCTTGGCTTCAGCCAGAGAAGTAGTGGGCGCTTTAGGTGGGAGACTCAGCATGCCTGCAACTAGCTGTGGCCACAATGAGAGACAGCCTGAGAAAGTGTGGTCAAGGGCACCATAAATGTTGGCTGTACTCCTCCCTGGACATTGCGTCTTAAGAGAAGGTCATAAAGATGTAGGAATGAGAGGAAGATTATTGCAATATGATCCAGCAATCCCATTTCTGGTTATATACACCCCAAAAGTTGAAAGCAAGGACTTGAAGAGATATTTGCACACCCATGTTTATAGCCGCATTTTTCCCAATAGCCAAAAGATGGAAGAAACCCAAGTTTATAGATTGATGAATGGATAGACAAAGTGTGGTATAGACACACAATTGAACATTATTCTGCCTTAAAAAGGAAAGAAATTCTGACCTACAACATGGATGAACCTTAAAGACATCAGGCTAAGTGAAATAAGCCAGTGATGAAAGGACAAATGTTGTGTGGTTCCACTTATGTGAGGTACTTACGTAAGTACTTACACCAGTACTTAGTACTTATACTAAGTACTTACACCAGCACCTAATACTTATACAAAGTACTTAAACCAGCACCTAGGACTTATACTAAGTACTTACATCAGTACCTAGTACTTATACTAAGTACTTACACTAGTACTTAGTACTTACACTAAGTACTTACACCAGCACCTAATACTTATACAAAGTACTTAAACCAGCACCCAGGACTTATACTAAGTACTTACATCAGTACCTAGTACTTATACTAAGTACTTACATCAGTACTTAGAATTGTCAAATTCATAGAGACAGAAAGTAGAATGGTGGTCACCAGCAGCCATGAGAAGGGGCAAATGAGGAGTTAGTATTTAATGGATACAGAGTTTCAGTTTAGGCAAATGAAAAAAATCCAGAGACAGAGGGTGATGATATTTGCATAACAATGTGAATGTACTTAATGTTACTAAACTGTAACTTTAAAATGCTTAAAAATTTTTTTAAGTCAATGGCTTACTGCACAAATAAAATAACGCTATTAAAAAAGAAGGGGGAGAGTCATACTGTCTGTGCAGTCCCTTGCTGGGCTTCCTGTTCCCACACCTCCCTTGGCTCTGCCTTTTCCAAGCCCAATTCTCCAGGCTTCTTGAGGAATCCATGAGCTCCCTGATTTCCTTCCAGTGCATTCCTTTTCTGCTCACATTTGCCAGTTACTCACTGTTTCTTGCAGCCCAGAACCCTGACTCATCCACATCTAGAATAGAATTGGCAAAGCAGAAGTTTCAGGTTATTTTACACTATAGCCATTTATTAACACAAACCCTAGGGCCAGACTTAATATTATAGATGGGACTGTTTTTAGACAACATCCAGTTTTTCTTAACAGCTAAAAGGAATCAGGTCCAACTGATGATTCAGGAAAAGTATGTGCTGTGAAGTGGCTTCTCAGTGGGGTGGGAGTTGGGTGGGGTCCGCTTACTCTCTTTCTGCCATCTTCATAAACACAGCCTCTCTGACTGCAAGGCTACCACAGCCATCACTGGTTGGCAGCTCTGTCTTTTACCCAAATATGCAGATGGTAATAAAAACGAAAGGAGCCATCTCAGCCCCTGACCCTCCCACCTAAATCAACCCTGGGGCTTCGCAGCAGGATTGGGGAGATTTATTTATTTAATTTATTTTTTTATTTTTTGAGACGGAGTCTCTGTTGCCCAGGCTGGAGTGCAATGGTGTTATCTCTGCTCACTGCAAGCTCCACTTCCCGAGTTTACGCCATTCTCCTGCCTCAGCCTCCCGAGTAGCTGAGACTACAGGTGCCTGCCACCACGCCCAGCTAAATTTTTGTATTTTTAGTAGAGACGGGGTTTCACCGTGTTAGCCAGGATGGTCTCGATCTCCTGACCTCGTGATCCGCCCGCCTCGGCCTCCCAAAGTGCTGGGATTACAGGCGTGAGCCACTGCTCCCGGCCTGGATCGGGGAGATTTATTAAAAGGAGAAAAACAGAAAAAAAGAGTTGCTAATCAAGGTTATTCTCTCCATTCTCCACTTGCTCCCATCCCTGAGAAGGAAGGTCCAGTGTGGTGTGTCTGAAGACTCATTGCAGGGGCAGGTGGGGCCGTTCTGTGGAGATAACCAAATGGGAGCAGCTAGAAGGAGTGTGGGAGGCAGAAACTGACCAGAGGGGAATTGACTGCCCCTCAAGCATGCATGCGCACACCCTGTGCATGAGGTCCTTTCAGTCAGTGAAGAGAACCTTCTATGGGGTTGTTACTATGACCCCCAGAGCAGCAAAGTCTGACATACAGAGACCATCTCTTGGCAGGGACCAGGGCTTATCCATAGCATCCTGAAACCCAAGGATCCACTTGAGAGATGCTGGGGATCATGGACGAAGGCCTTAGCTCAGCCCCTGCCCCACTTTTCTCCCATCCAAGTACTAACCAGACCCGACCCTGCCTAGCTTCCAAGATCAGACAGACGGAGTACATTGAGGGTGACACGGCCATAGACAGCTGGGCCACTTTTCTAAGGTCACAGGAGCCCAAGGATTTTATGACCAAGTGGAGGAGGAGTGAGTGACAGCCTCAGGAATCTCTGAGGATTAAACTTTCTGCTAGTCATTGGGTAGGCGCCCAGAGCAATTGAAATTTGATTTTGAGATAGAAAGTAAGAGAACCTTTGGTGCACCAGAATTTATACTCAGCACACAACTTTTTCACTTTTCAACTTCCAGCTTTCACTGCAGTCAGTAACTGTACCTCAAGTCAGATGCCTAATTCTCTTCACTGCAGAAGCAACCTCTGTAAGTAAACGCTGTACAGTGGAGCTATGTTACTTATGTTACGTGTTTGTTTTGTTTTTGTTTTTGTTTTTGTTTTGAGATGGAGTCGCTCTGTCACCCAGGCTGGAGTGCAGTGGCACTATCCTGGCTCGCTGCAACCTCTGCCTCCCGGGTTCGAGTGATTATTCTGCCTCAGCCTCCCGAGTAGCTGGGACTACAGGCATGAGCCATCATTCCTGGCTAACTTATGTATTTTTTAGTAGAGACAAGGTTTCGCCATGTTGGCCAGGCTGGTCTTGAACTCCTGACTTCAAGTGATTCACCCGTCTTGGCCTCCCAAAGTGCTGGGATCACAGGCGTGAACCACCGTGCCTGGCCCGGTTTTTTTGTTGTTGTTGTTTGTTTTGTTTTGTTTTGTTCTTGTCTTTTTTCAACTATTATTTGAGGCTCAGGGGGTACATGTGCAGGTCTTTTACATGTGTAGATTGTGTGTTGCTGGTATTTGATGTATAAATGATTTCATCACCCGGGTAGTGAGCAGAGCACCCGGTAGGTAGTTTTTCGACCTCATTACATGTTTTCGATCAAATGAAGTTTAATCTGAACTTCACCAGGTCTCTAAAGCTGGGCCGCAGTCTCCTTGTCATCTCTTTCTGGTTACTTTCCGTCTTTGATTTTTGTGATTGTTAATTTTATGTATCAACAAGACTGGCCAAGGAGTGCCCAGATCCAACATTATTTCTGGATGTGTCTGTGAGGGTGTTTCCAGAGGAGATACGCATTTGAACCTGGGGACTCAGTAAATTGCTCTCCCCAATGTAGGTAGGCATCATCCAATCCACCGGACGCCTGAATAGAACAAAAGGCAGAAGGAGGAGGAATCTGCTCCTTTTCTCCTGTCTGTGTCAGCCAGAGCATCTCCTCTTCTCTCCCCTTCCCCTGCTTTCAGAGCGACTTCTCCATCGCCAGCTCCCCTGGTTCCAGGCCTTCACACTCAGGCTGAATCATACCATGGGCTTTCCTGGGTCTCCAGCTTGCAGTTGGCAGATCGTGAACTTCTCCATAATTGCATGAACCAATTCCTCATAATATTAGCTTGGTGCAAAAGTAATTGCAGGCCGGGCACAGTGGCTCACACCTGGAATCCCAGCACTTTGGGAGGCTGAGGTGGGAAGATCACTTGAGGTCAGGAGTTCGTGACCAGCCTGGCCAACATGGTGAAACCCTGTCTCTATTAAAAACACAGAAAAAGTTAGCTGGGTATGGTGGTGTATGTCTGTAATCCCTGTAATCCCTGTAATCCCAGCTACTCCAGAGGCTGAGGCAGGAGAATCACTTGAACCTAGGAGATGGAGGTTGCAGTGAGCTGAGGTTGTGCCGTTGCACTCCAGCCCCTAGGTGATAGACTGGGACTGCGTCTCAAAAAGAAAAGAAAAAAAAAAAAAAAAAACCTGAAAGTAATTGCAGTTTTTGCCATTGAAAGTAATGGCAATTATGTTTGCACCAGCCTAATAAATCCTATATATAAGCAGAACGTTACTGTTAGGTTTCTGTAGAGAACCCTGAGTAATACAAACCTTCAACTGACTTTTGCTCCCAACTTAGGGCTGCCCTCTCTTTCTTAGCCCTGTGGGGGCCTTCTGGGCCGTTAGGACAATCTCTCAGGTCTCTGATCACAACTCCTCACTCGGCTACTTGAACTACTCTTGGGCAGTCAGAGGCAGCCAGAAGTCCCTGGTGCAGTGGTCCTCAAACCTGGTAGTGCCTCAGATTCACTTGGAGCAAAGTAAAAATGCATCCAGATCCTGAACTAATGCCTGACTAAATTGTAGTCTCCAGGGATGGGACCAGGTGTCTTCAGTTTAATAATTGTCTCAGGCAGTTCTGAAGCACAGCAGGGTTTTGAACCATTGTCTCGAGCGGAGCTTCTCAGACTGCCAAGTTCCTAACCCCAGAGGGGAATCAGCCAGGAGCCCCTGGAGCGCGTCTGGGTCCATAGCTCCACTGCCTACTAAAAGATGAAATGTCTTTGAAGCCTGGTGGGTTGTTGTTTTTTTTTTTTTTGGACAAAGTCTCACTGTGTTGCCCAGGCTGGAGTACAGTGGCAGGATCTCGGCTCACTGCAAGCTCCTCCTCCCAGGTTCACGCCATTCCCCTGCCTCAGCCTCCCGAGTAGCTGGGACTACAGGCGCCCACCACCACGCCCGGCTAGTTTTTTTGTATATTTAGTAGAGATGGGGTTTCACCGTGTTAGCCAGGATGGTCTTGATCTCCTGACCTCGTGATCTGCCCGCCTCAACCTCCCAAAGTGCTGGGATTAGAGGCGTGAGCCACCGCGCCCGGCCTGAAGCCTGGTGTTTTATCTTCAAACGTATTTTTATTCTGATGTCTTAAAGCATGAATTCTGCCCTCTCTGACTGATGACTCATTTTGATTTTGTGGCAGTGTTAATAACGCCAGCTATTATAAATCCAGATTTCCCGTCAGTCATCATGTGTTAACATTTCTACTCTCAAAGTTTCCATGAAAAAACAAGGATGGTACTTTAATTAACTAAATCTATCTGACCCTCACAACAACATGCACAGTAGTTATAATTAAACAGTACCCATTTTACAGATGAGAAAACTGCAACTCAGAGAAACAACATAGCTAGTAAATGACAGCTGCACTTTTTAATTTTTTTTTTTTTTGTGGTAAAATATACATGACATAAAATTTATCCATGTTTAAATGTCAAATTCAGTGGCCTTAAACACATTTACAATGTTGTATGTTTATATTAGTCCATTCTCACACTGCTAGTAAAGACATACCCAAGACTGGGTAATATATAAAGGAAAGAGGTTTAATGAACTCACAGTTCCATATGGCTGGGGAAGCCTCACAATCATGGTGGAAGGTGAAGGAGGAGCAAAGGCAGGTCTTACATGGCAGCAGGCAAGAGAGAAGAATGAGAACAAGTGGGGGGAAGCCCCCTATAAAACTATCAAATCTCGTGAGAAATCACTCACTATCATGAGGACAGCGTGAGGGTAACCACCCCAAAATGATTAAATTACCCCCCGCCCCGGGTCCCTCCCATGATACATGGGGATTATGGGAACAACAATTCAAGATAAGATTTGGATGGGGACACAGCCAAACCATATCAACATTCATCACTGGTATCTAATTCTAGAAACTTTTCATCATCTTGAACATAAACTCTGCATCCATTAAACACTAACTCCCCATTCTCCCATCCCTCCAATAGTAACCGCTGTTCTCTTTCTGTCTTTGTGAATTTGACTACTCAAGGTACCTTATGAAAGAGGACTCAGATACAATTTTTTCCTCTTGCATCTGTCTTACTTTATTTAGCATGTCTTCAGAGTTCATCCATGCTATAACATGTATCAGACAGAGCAGCAATTTGAGCCCACTTCTAATAGATTTTGAAATCCTTGCTCCTTCCACTTCCCATTTGCCTTCAAATATTGGAATGACTGGGAGGTAAAAGAGAAATTAAGCATATTTTGTTTGGTCAAAGAGTTAGAAATGAGATGATCAGTGGAGGTTTCAGAGAGGTAAGGTCCAATCTCAGAGACTGGAGAAAAACTTCTCATCTTTGGAGCTGACCCAAAATGAAAGAGGGGTCTCATCAGGGAATGTTACCTGTCTCTGGACGTGACCAAGCATCCTTCAGATAACCAGGTGCCAAGGCTGATTTCTCCTGGTCCCCAGGATTTTGGTTGGGAGAGGGGAGGAGATGTAATAGAAATAAACCGTTGTCTGTCCTTCCTTCCTTCCTTCCTTTCTTCCTTCCTTCCTTCCTCCCTTCCTTCCTTCCTTCCTTCCTTCCTTCCTCCCTCCCTCCCTCCCTCCCTCCCTCCTTCCTTCCTTTCTTCCATCCATCCTTCCTTCCTTCCTTCCATCCTTTTCTTTTTTATTTTTTCTTTTTTTTTGGAGACAGAACTTCACTCCATCACCCAGGTTGGAGTGCAGTGGAGTGATCTTGGCTCACTGCAACCTCTGCCTCCCACGTTCAAGCGATTCTCTTGCCTCAGCCTCCCTAGTAGCTGGGATTACAGGTGTGTGCCACCATGCCTGGATAAGGTTGGCCAGGCTGGTCTCGAACTCCTGACCTCAAGTGATCAGCCCACCTCGGCCTCCCAAAGTCCTGCGATTACAGGCGTGAGCCACGGCGCCCAGCCAAAATAACTGTTTTCAATTGGAAAGCATTTAAAACGTATATTCGGCCGGGCTCAGTGGCTCATGCCTGTAACCCCAGCACTTTTGGAGGCTGAGGCAGGCGGATCACGAGGTCAAGAGATCAAGACCATCCTGGCTAACATGGTGAAACTCTGTCTCTACTAAAAATACAAAAATCAGCTGGGCGTGGTAGCGCTTGCCCGTAGTCCCAGCTACTCGGGAGCCTGAGGCAGGAGAATAGCTTGAACCCGGGAGGCAGAGGTTTCAGTGAGCCGAGATCACGCCACTGCACTCCAGCCTGGGCAACAGTGCGAGACTCCATCTCAAAAAAAAAAAAAAAAAAAAAACCACGTATATTCCCGGGAACCCCTGCAGAGTTTAATTTATTGACATTGGAGAGGACCCAGGGATATATTTCAGAAGAACCCTTGGACACCTGGAGATGTACCCCAGGGTGAGCAGCCAGTGGACCAGATGCTAGCTAATCTCCACCCCAAAACCACATCTATTCCATTTGAGGACTGGATAATCATTCCTGGCCAAGGAGTTTACGTTTCAACTCATTTATTAAAGGGACAAGGTCTGCACTAAAATGGGCTCTAATGACTGTCCAAAGTCTCTGAGAAACAGAGGTCAGTGATAGGTGGTTATGTCTTGATAATGATTCAAGCACTGAAGAGAAACATTAGAACGATGAGCAGTCAAACCCATTTGCATCATGAAACATTGCCAGGCTCGGGAAGTCGTAATAAAAGTCATTTCTGTGTCTATGGAAGTAATGGGCCCTTGCTCAGCACCCCTCTGTATCCTACCTATTGTATGTGCCAGCCTCCAGCTCTAGGTGAACACCTGCCCCTTCTCCACCCCTACCCCCAGCACTCCCTGGTTCCTGCCTGTCCCAGCACTTAGTTGCCAGGGTGTGGAGGTGGATTGGGACGAGAAGAGGAGAGGCACAGCAGTGGGCAGCAGGCGTAGGGCACTAGATCAGATTAATGACACTGGACTCATCTGGGGATCTTGTTAAAATGTAGATTTTGGCCAGGTGCGGTGGCTCGTGCCTGTAATCCCAGCATTTTGGGAGGCCAAGGCGGGTTTATTGCTTGAGGTCAGGAATTTGAGACCAGCTTGGCCAACACAGTGAAATCCCGTCTCTACTAAAAATATAAAAAATAGCCTGGTGTCATGGCGCATGCCTGTAATCCCAGCTACTCAGGAGACTGAGGCAGGAGAATCACTTGAACACGGGAGGCAGAGGTTGCAGAGAGCAGAGATGGTGCCATTGCACTGAAGCCTGGGCAACACAGCAAGACTCTGTCTCAAAAAATAAAAAATAAAAATAAAATGCAGATTTTCCTTCAGTGTCAGGCGTGGCAGTGGGACTGGAGACTGCATTTTTTTTTTTTTTTTTTTTTTTGAGACGGAGTCTTGCTCTGTCACCCAGGCTGGAGTGCAGTGGCACAATCTCGGCTCACTGCAACCTCTGCCTTCTTGGTACAAGTGATTCTCCCGCCTCAGCCTCTGGAGTAGCTGGGACTACAGGCGCGTGCCACCACACCCGGCTAATTTTTTGTATTTTTAGTAGAGATGGGGTTTCACTGTGTTAACCAGGATGGTCTCAATCTCCTGACCTCGTGATTTGCCCGCTTCGGCTTCCCAAAATGCTGGGATGTCAGGCGTGAGCCACCGCGCCCGGCCCGGATACTGCGTTTCTAACCAGCTCTGAGGCAATGGATGATACTTGCTTCTGCTGCTGATATCCCTGTTCCAGAGACCACGCTTTGAATGGCAAGGGTGAGGGGATTCTGGAGTCAGAATACCTGAGTCTGAATCCTAGCTCTACCTCATAAAAACTGCATGTCCCTGGGCAAAATACTTAACCTTTGAGGGCCTCAGTTTCTGCATCTGAAAAAGGGGGAAATAATAGGACTTAGTGAATTGTGAGAATCACATAAGATAAGGTATGGAAAGCACTTAGCACGATTCCTGGCCCATAGTAGGAACTGTACATTAGATTAATAAGCAGATTGGGCCTGGTGCGGTGGCTCACAGCTGTAATCCCAGCACTATGGGAGGCCAAGGTGGGTGGATCACCTGAGGTCAGGAGTTTGACACCAGCCTGGCCAACATGGTGAAACCCCATCTCCACTAAAAGTACAAAAATTCACCAGGTGTGGCGGCGGGCGCCTGTAATCACAGTTACTCTGGAGGCTGAGGCAAGAGAATCGCTTGAGCCTGGGAGGTGGAGGTTGCAGTGAGCCAAGAGTGTGGCACTGCACTCTAGCCTGGGCAACAGAGCGAGACTCCATCTCAAAAAAAAAAAAAAAAAAAAAAAAAGAGCAGATTGGGCCTGGTATGGTGGCTCACACCTGTAATCTCAGTACTTTGGGAAGCCAAGGAGGCAGGATCACTTGAGGCCAGGAATTCAAGTCCAGCCTGGGCAACATAGGAACACCCCATCTCTTACAAAAAAATTTAGCCAGGTGTGATGGTGCGTACCTGTAGTCCCAGCTACTCCAGAGGTTGAGGTGGGAAGATTGGCATGAGCCCAGGAGTTTAAGGTTGCAGTGAGCTATGGCTGTGCCATTATACTCCAGCCTGGGTGACACAGTGAGACACTCTTTCTAAAATAAAAAATAAAGCAGATTGAAGAAAGGGGGTTTCTAGTAGAAACAGAGACAGGAAGAAAGGCAGAAAGTAACTTCTGGATCAGGAACTGAGCTGGCCTCTGGGCACGGCTGTCTCTTCTACTGCTTTTTTGCTCAACCACCCCATGCGTTAGCCCACATGGAAAATGCTTCTACTTTGTAATCTGCACTTTTTGTAGGGCTTGTTCAGATGGTGCTGGTATAAAGGCTGAAACCCACATTGCTGGTGGGAACCACCTATGGGGTTTCCTTGAATTTGGTGCCGCTGCACCTGCTCAGCGACTGTGCCTTGATGTGCTTTAGATCAGCCATCCCTAAATTGCTATCCTGTCGCTTCAGTCCAGGTAGAGAGAAGCCAGTAATGAGTCCATCCTGATGAACAGTTCAGGGAGGAACATTCTTTTCTTCCCCTGGTGAGACTTCATTGACTACCCAGGCAAGATGCAGCAGGAGCTCTGAATTACCGTGATCTTGTTAATAGCCATGGCTTGTCACTGGTGGAGCATGTACATCTTGTGCTGAAGGATGCTGGTAGAGGGCAGAACCTTCATGAAAGGCTACTCGGCCGACTTTTTTTTTTTTTTTGCCAATTCAAGAGAATTGTCTGTACAACTCTCAGTCTTAGTCTTATTTCTCCCGGACATTCAAGACTCTGATAGTAGGCTAGCTCATTTTTTATTTGTAACTATCAAAGCCTGGTATAACTCAGTGAGAACAAAAACAATCCTGGTTAGAAACATTGCAAACAAAAAAAAAATCTTCTCTAATCTGTGACCAATCCCACAGTAGCCACAATGGCTTAGAAGGCATTTCAAGTTTTGAAGTCTTGTCTACAGCAGTCTCATGGGGCCTTTTTATTGTGTCAGAAGGATGAAAGATGGATCAGCTCCTCCAGGATTCTTATCTTTTATTTCAGGAGACTTCACTTAAACCTGAGCTTCAGACCTTTTCCATGTAATTGGTTCCAGCTCATGACCTCAGTCTCTGTTTCCCACCTTTGAGTTTAGGAGAGCAAGCTCTAGGGCTGCATGAAACAAGAGATCCTTTTACCAATAAAAATGGGAGGCCAGGCACCGTGGCTCATGCTGTAATCCCAGCACTTTGGGAGGCTGAGGAGGGCAGACCATCTGAGGTCAGGAGTTCGAGACCAGCCTGGCCAGCATGGCAAAACCCCATCTCTACTAAAAATACAAAAAGTAGCTGGGCGTGGTGGCACACGCCTGTAGTTCCAGCTACTCAGGAGGCTGAGGCAGGAGCATCTCTTGAACCTGGAAGGTGGAGGTTGCAGGGATCCGAGATCACTGCCACTGCACTCCAGCCTGGGCAACACAGCAAAACTCCAGCACAAAACAAAACAAAAAACACACACACAATAAAGATGGGACAAAAAGAAGTGTCTTGGTCTGTTCCTGCTGCTATAACACAAATAGCTTGGATAGGTTCATTTATAGACAACAGGAATTCATTTCTCACAGTTCTGGAGGCTGGGAAGTTCAAGATCAAGCAGATTCGGTGTCTGGCAAAGGCTGGTCTCTGATTCCAAGATGGAGTCTTGTCACTGAATCCTCACGTGGCAGAAGGCATGAACACTGACTACATCCTCTCATAGCAGAAAGGCAAACACTGGCTGAACTTTCTTCCTCAAACCCTTTTGTAAGGGCATTCATTGCTTCATAAAGGTCCTGCCTCTTAATACTGTTGAATTGGGGATTCAGTTTTGATATGTCTTTTTTTTTTTTTTTTTTTTTTTGAGACAGATCCTCACTCTGTCACCCAGGCTGGAGTGCAGAGGCGCGATCTCTGCTCACTGCAACCTCCACCTTCCAGGTTCAAGTGATTCTCCTGCCTCAGCCTCCCGAGTAGCTGGGATTACAGGCATCTGCCAGCTAATTTTTTTGTATTTTTAGTAGAGATGGGTTTTCACCATGTTGGTCAGGCTTGTCTAGAACTCCTGACCTCAGGTAATCCACCTGCCTTGGCCTCCCAAAGTGCTGGGATTGCAGGCGTCAACAACTGTGCCTGACCTATGCCTTTTTTTTTTTTTTTTTTTTCACCCAGGCTGGAGTGCAGTGGCGCAGTCTTGGCTCACTGCAACCTCCACCTCCGGAGTTCAAGCGATTCTCCTGCCTCAGCCTCCTGAGTAGCTGGGATTATTGGTGCCCGCCACCATGCCCAACTAATTTTTGTATTTTTAGTAGAGATGGGGTTTCACCATGTTGTCCAGTCTGGTCTCGAACACCTGACCTCAGGTGATCCGCCCACCTCAACCTCCCAAAGTGCTGGGATTATAAGCAGGAGCCACCTCGCAGGGCCTTGACATGCATTTTGGAGGCACACAAACATTCAGTCATATCAGGAAGGTTCAGCAGCCCAAGTCCAAATTGGTTTCAGGCAATAGCAGCCCTGATGAATGTAATATTCCAGATGGATCAGTTGTACAGGTAACCTATAGCTTGTGTCTCGAGTCAACATTTCTCATTTTAACCATTTCTCATGCAGGTCTTTTTGAAATGCATTTCACACACTTTTATATGGAAAATGCAATCTATTTTCAATGGATTTCATAATCATCATCAGGATATTCTTTATTATAGTTACAAGCTCAGGAATTGTTGAAGTGTAGACCCATATGCAAAACAGCCTCCGACCCTCAACTTCTATAACTGATCTTTATTGCTTTTTTTTATTACAAAGTGATAGTCTTAAATTTTTTTAAAGTTATGCATATTTTTTTCTGTAGTTTTTACTATCTCCTTCTAGACTATTCGCCTGGCATGTTGTCCCTTTTGTGTCTCTGTAATGTATTTCTAATAGCATCCCTCTCATTTATAATCATTCATCTAGATTTAGGCTGGGAAACCACACAATCAGGCTAATTACAATTGTGTTTGAAGAATACCCTCAAGACAGACGCTTAGCCGACCAATATGACTGTTAGGATAGAACTTACTAGTGGATTTGGCATGAAGTTTACAACGTGGAATCAGATAGGCCCAAGTATAAAGTGCCTCTTATCGGTATTGGGAGCTTCAACAAATGACCTTATCATCCTCAATTTCCTCAGCGTACCTTCAGTTTCCTCAATGTAAAATTTAAAAAACAAGGCTGGGTGCAGTGGGTCATGCCTATATTCCTAGCATCTTTTGGCCGAGGTAGGTGGATCACCTGAGGCCAGGAGTTCAAGACCAGCCTGGCCAACCAGGCAAAACCCCATCTCTACTAAAAATATAAAAATGACAGGCGTGGTGGTGCGCATCTGTAATCCCAGCTACTCGGGAGGCTGAGACATGAGAATCGCTTGAACCTGGGAGGCAGAGGTGGCAGTGAGCTGAGATCGCACCACTACACTCCAGTCTGGGCGACAGAGTAAGACTCTGTTTCAAAATAAGTACATCAATAATAAACAAAACAAAACAAAACACCTAACTTGCATGGCTATTGTGAGGATTAAAGGAAATAGGATGCAACACACTCATGACAGTGTTTGGCTCGTGATGGTGAAACCCGAGGAACACTAGTTTCTTCTCTCATGCATCCCTCCCACGTATCAGGATATTGTGGCAGAATGTGTCTAGGACAATAGTTCTTAAACTTGAACTTGCATCAGAATCTCCTAGAGGACTTGTTAAAATACAGATTGCTGAGCCCGGCGTGGTGGCTCACACCTGTAGTTCCAGCACTTCGGGAGGCCAAGGTGGACAGATCACGAGGTCAAGAGATCGAGACCATCCTGGCCAACATGGTGAAACCCTGTCTCTACTAAAAATACAAAAATTAACTGGATGTGGTGACGCGTGCCTGTAATCCCAGCTGCTTGAGAGGTGAGGCAGGAGAATCTCTTGAACCCAGGAGGCAGAGGTTGCAGTGAGCTGAGATTGAGCCACTGCACTCCAGCCTGGTGACAGAGCAAGACTCTGTCTCAAAAAAAAAAAAAAAAAAACAAAACTCTCTCTCTCTCTCTCTAGATAGATAGATAGATAGATAGATAGACAGACAGACAGATTGATTGATTGCTGGGATACTCCAGAGTGTCTACTTCAGTAGGAGCAGGTTGGGTCCTGAAAAATGATGTTTCGAAAAAATTTTCCAGGTTATGCTGGTGATGGCGATGCTGCTGGTCTGGGGGCCGTACATCGAGAACCATCAGTCTAGGAGGTAGATATAGTTGCGTCCAAATTTCTACTCGGCCCCTTAGCAGTTGCGTTAATTTGGGCAAGTTATTTAACTTTTCTGAGCCACAGTTTCCTAATCTGAAACAGGGGCATGATAACTTTTGCCTGATAAAGTTGTAATGTGATATGGAAGTCGGGAAAGATCTAGTACTTAATAAATCTTTCTTTTTTCTTTTTTTAGATGGAGTCTCGCTTTGTCACTCAGGCTGGAGTGAAGTGGCTTGATCATGGTTCACTGCAACCAACGCCTCCCATGTTCAAGCGATCCTCCTGTGTCAGCCTCCGGAGTAGCTGGGATTACAGGTGCCTGCCACTGCGTCTGGCTAATTTTGTGTGTGTTTTTAGTAGAGATAGGATTAAGTCATGTTGGCCAGGCTGGTCTCAAACTCCTGGTCTCAAGTGATCCACCCACCTTGGCCTCCAAAAATGCTGGGATTACAGGCGTGAGCCACCGTGCCCAGCCAATAAATCTTCATGAATCTCAATGTTGCCTTCTTTGGGGCAGTCTCTTCCTATTTAGCTTAAGGACTTTTAGTGTTCTAAGGAACTACAGCAACTAGATGATACTGCCCCTAAAATTACATACATCTTATCTTAGAACCTTTAAAATAAGACGTCTGTCATTTGCTCAAGAAGGGCAATAATAAACTCTGTAGTAGGTGGCAAATTTTGATCCTGAGCAGGTAGCTTAGGATGCCAATTTCATTAACTTCCCACCTGTTTATCTTTTGGGGCAATGAGGGATTAATTTTAAAAGTACTTCATCCTGAAGACTAAAAGGGTTTTACAGAAGAGCATATACAAGTTCATGAGTACTTTCTCTATTGGGTATATGTGGGCTGTGGGCTGTGGGCTGTGGGCTGTGGGCTGTGGGCTGAGGGTTGCGAGCAGGTACCCAGACTCATAAAAGCATTCTCGTAAGTTGCAAAGCAGGTACAACTCTAATTGAATTTGTTCTGCTCAGATGACATACTCTCCAGGAAAAAAGAAAAAATTGTTTTCCTGCTTTGAAATTGGTTTGCTGGTTTCTGCCAAATGAAAGCCTTATAGTAAAGGCATCAACTTTAATTATTCATTTCTATTTGCTTAAAGAAATATTCTTATGTGACATACATATGTTCATACATTTCCTTGTTGTAACAACATGAAATAAATAAGTCACTTTCACATATGAATGAAACTCCATGAGTTATTATTGCTAACTCATGTTCTCTATATTATTCAGCTGGAGAAAAGGTAATGTTTGGGTAATGGGGAAGAATTACAGAGCGAAAGATGATCTTTTTAGTGTTTTTTTCAGGTAGACAGGAAAAAAGGCACAAGCTACCATCTGCTATTACTGATGATAGTACTGAGGAATTGACACATCTCTATCTATAGAGATTTGTTAATGTACAACTGGTTCTACAACTTTATTTGTTCAGTCTACATAACCAAAACGAGGTTTCAAGTCGGGCAGTTCATTGTTAGCCAAGGCAAACATATTAGGGTCTGTTCTGCCATCTGGTGTTCACTGAAGGAAACATCCTCAGAGACATTATGAGATTACCAGCCAGTGTTGCCTATGTTGGTGGTGGGTGTTACAACCTCGATGAAAAGCAATTCCAGAATCTCTGCCAAATTCCAATAGGAGATGATTTGAGAATATATATTAAGAAGAAAAATACACATACCCTTGGAATACCAATTTCGCTGGTATGAGTTCATCTTTTGGATATATTTGTACATGTGCACAAAGAAATGTATATAAAAATATTCCTAGCAGCACTGTTGGTAATAGCAGAAGACTGGAAACAAGCTAAACATCCATGAATAGCTAAGCATCCATGTTTGAAAAATAAGTCAAATCTATATTTACAGATATGGGATGATCACCAAGACACACACACACACCACACCCACACATACATACATACATTATATATATATATATATATATATATTTTTTTTTTTTTTTTAGATAGAGTCTCACTCTGTCACCCAGGCTGGAGTGCACTGGTGCGATCTTGACTCACTGCATCCTCCGCCACCCTGGTTCAAGTGATTCTCCTGGCTCAGCCTCCTGAGTAGCTGGGACTGCAGATGCATGCCACCACGCCCGGGTAATTTTTGTATTTCTGGTAGAGACAGAGTTTCTCCATGTTAGTCAGGCTGGTCTCAAACTCCTGACTTGAGGTAATCTGCCCGCCTCAGCCTCCCAAAGTGCTGGGATTACAGGCATGAGCCACCGCACCTGGCACCAAAACACGTTGTTAAGTGAAATAAACATGATCAAGAACAATGTGTATCAGTAGGGTGTGGTGGCTCACGTCTGTAGTTCCAGCACTTTGGGAGGTCAAGGGAGGGGGATAACCTGAGGTCAGGAGTTTGAGACCAGCCTGGCGCCAACATGGTGAAACCCCATCTCTACCAGAAATACAAAAATTAGCCAGTCATGGTGGCATGCACCTGTAGTCTTAACTACCCTGGAGGTTGATACAGGAGAATCACTTGAACCCAGGAGGCGGAGGTTTCAGTGTGTCAAGATCATGCCACCACACTCCAGCCTCAGCAACAGAGCAAGACTATCTCAAAAAGAAAAAAAAAAAGGCCGGGCGCGGTGGCTCAAGCCTGTAATCCCAGCACTTTGGGAGGCCGAGACGGGCGGATCATGAGGTCAGGAGATCGAGACCATCCTGGCTAACACGGTGAAACCCCGTCTCTACTAAAAATACAAGAAAATTAGCCGGGCGAGGTGGCGGGCGCCTGTAGTCCCAGCTACTCGGGAGGCTGAGGCAGGAGAATGGCGTGAACCCGGGGGAGCGGAGCTTGCAGTGAGCCGAGATCGCGCCACTGCACTCCAGCCTGGGGCACAGAGCAAGACTCCGCGTCAAAAAAAAAAAAAAAAAAAAAAAAAAAAAAAAAAAAAAAAAAAGAAAAAAAAAGAGCAATGTGTGTAATATGCTGAAATGTGTATAAAAATGTTCATATATGCATAGGATATCTCTAGAAGGTTTAATCAAAAATAAAACTTGAAGGCCTCCCCACAACCATAGGAATGGACTTCCTCCTTGGCCAGGGCACCTAAAATTTAGCCTGAAAGACTGGTTCGGGCCATGATGGGGAAGTGGGGGTCAGATATGCCTCATTATACCTCTCCAGCATTAACATCAATGCAGACTTTAAATCTGATATGAAACATTTACAATCTATTCTCACTGAAGCCTGTTACTGCTACTTGGAGGCTTCATCTGCATGATAAAACTTTGGTCTCCACAACCCTTTACCTTTTTTTTTTTTTTAAGATGGAATGTTGCTCTGTCACCCAGGCTGGAGTGTAGTGGCGCAATCTCGGCTTACTGCAACCTCCGCCTCCCAGGTTCAAGTCATTCTGCTGCCTCAGCCTCCCAAGTGACTGGGATTACAGGCACCCACCACCATGCCTGGCTAATTTTTGTATCTTTTAGCAGAGACAGGGTTTTGCCATGTTGGCCAGGTTGGTCTTGAACTCCTGATCTCAGGTGATCCACCTGCCTTGGCCTCCCAAGGTGTTGGGATTATAGGCATGAGCCATCGTGCCTGGCCTCACAATCCCTTACCTTAATCACAGTATGTTTAAATCTACCTATGACCTGGAAGCACCCCCTCCTCTGCCACTGCTTCAACTTGTCCCACCTTCCGGATAGAACCAATGTAAATTTCACACATATTGACTGAGGTATTATGTCTCCCTAAAATGTATAAAAGCAAGCTGCACCCCCAACGCCACCCCCTGCTGACCACCTTGGGTACATGTCATCAGGACCTCCTGAGGCTATGTCAGTTGCATCCTTAACCTTGGCCAAAATAAACTTTGTAAATTTGTTGAGATTTGTCTCAGATACTTGTTGGTTTACAAAGGATACTCAATAAAGTGGTAACAGTGATTGACTTTGAGGACAAGAACCAAGGTGATCACCAATGAGAAGGTAACTTATCTCTCACTATTTACATGTTGTACTATAGAAATACTCTTTTCTTTTTTTGAGACTGAGTCTCACTCTTATTTCCGAGGCTGGAGTGCAATGGCAACCTGCATTTGCATCTACTCACTGCAACCTCTGCCTCTTGGGTTCAAGTGATTCTTCTGCATCAGCCTCCCATGTAGCTGGGATTACAGGCTCCTGCCACCATGCCTGGCTAATTTTTTTGTATTTTTAGTAGAGATGGAGTTTCATCATGTTGGCCAGGCTTGTCTCAAATCCGTGACCTCAGGTTATTCACCTGTCTCAGCCTCCCAAAGTGCTGGGATTACAGGCGTGAGCCATCGCACCTGACTTATAAATACTTTTTAATATGTGCTTGTATTACCAAACCCTAATATGTATGCTTGGATGACAATGAACTAAGCTGACTTGAAGCCTCATTTTGGTTATATAGACTAAATAAATAAAATTGTACCACATTGCATTTTTTTTTTTTTAAATAGAGTTTCACTCTTGTTGTCCAGGCTGGAGTGCAATGGCACGATCTCAGCTCATTGCAACCTCTGCAAGCAATTCTCCTGCCTCAGCCTCCCATATATCTGAGGTTACAGGTGCCTGCCACCATGCCCAGTTAATTTTTGTAGTTTTAGTAAAGATGGGGTTTCACCGTGTTGGCTAGACTGGTCTTGAACTCCTGACCTCAGGTGATCCACCCGTCTTGGCCTCCCAAAGTGCTGGGATTACAGGTATGAGCCACAACGCCCGGCCAGAACTTTAATATATCTCTATAGATAGAGATGTTTCATCATTATTGCCTAACACATGTTAAAAAGTTCAAATAACTTTTAAAAAGTAGTGTCCTGCTTTGTCATGACTGTTATCAACAAATTCACTGAAAAATATTTTTTTTAAAGAAAATCAAGAAAATTCATCCCAGTAAACAGTTTGTAAACCAGGGAGATGCAGTCTTTGGTACAAAACAAAGGTGCATTCTGAGAGAATAAAGACAGGAGTTATCTTTTATAGAGAAAGATCCCCACCAGGTTCCCACTCTGGTCTGCTTATACAAATGAAGGATACAAATTTATGTAGTTCTGATTGGTCAACACTTGCTGAGTTCCGGTTGGTTGATGCAGATCACAGTCTAGTGGCTGATTTAGGTGATGTAAATAGAAATAGACAATTCACACTATTATATGGCCCAAATTTTAAATATGTATAATTCAAGACAAAACATTTTTCGCTTATGTCTATTGCTGTGATCTAGTATTAGCCATGGTCTTTTGTTCAAATAACATGAAATGAGGGCATAAGATTTTTTTTTTTTTTTTTGAGACAATCTCACTCTGTCACCCAGGCTGGAGTACAGTGGCACAATCTTGGCTCACTGACACTTCAACCTCCTGGGTTTAAATGATTCTCATGCCTGAGTCTCCCGAGTAGCTGGGATTACAGGCATGTGCCACCATGCCCGGGTAATTTTTTGTACTGTTTAGTAGAAACTGGGTTTTGTCATGTTGGCCAGGCTGGTCTCGAACTCCTGGCCTCAAGTGATCCACCTGCCTCGGTCTCCCAAAGGGCTAGGATTACAGGCGTGAGTCACCACGCCTAGCCGAGATTTTTACATTTATCATGCTGATTTTGATAAACACATCTCAGGGACTAATATCTATGTGTGGAAGAAAAGCAGAGTCAGGAGGTATAGTAACTTCTTCCCCCATTTACAGCCACATGAAGCTCTATCTTGCTACTAGCTGAAGACAAGCACTAAATAATACACTGCATTGGCTTATTTAAAAAAAAATGACTTTGAGAAAGGTTAAGAAACACTATTCAGTGGCAATCTTGATCTTTTAACTGAGGCTTTGTACACAGCTGCTGCGGGGCCCTCAAGACATGTGATAAGATGACAAGATTAACTTTGCTTATGTAGGGGAAGAAAAACAATTTTCTTTCTACCCTCTATAGTTCTTAACTGGGACTCCCTGGGCGAATTAACAAGAGGAAAACAAACAAAAGTTTATTAGCACGTGTACCTCATGTACACATGGAAGAAAACCATGGAGAAATGAATAAACCTCCAGAGTAGATCTCCAAGGAAGAGTTTAATCTTCAGGTCTAAATGCTGCCCGTTTTATTAAAAAAAGAAAGAAAGGTATGGAGAAAGACCCCACGGTCTTTCAAGATGGCCAGAAAAAGCGCTGTAAAACAAGGGTCAGGTTTATTGTTTTGTTTTGTTTGTTTGAGATGGAGTCTCACTCTGTCGCCCAGGCTGGAGTGCAATGGCGGGTTCTCGGCTCACTGCAAGCTCCGCCTCCTGAGTTTAAGCGATTCTCCGGCCTCAGCCACCTGAGTAGCTGGGATTACAAGGATGCACCACCACGCCCGGCTAATTTTTGTATTTTTAGTAGGGAAAGGTTTCACCATGCTGACCAGGCTGGTCCTGAACCCCTGACCTCAGGTGATCCACCCGCCTTGGCCTCCCAAAGTGCTGGGATGACAGGCGTGAGCCACCACTGCGCCTGGCTAAGGGTCAGGTTTGTTATGCAGAGTTAAGTCCAGGCCTTCTCCATCCTTTAGGAGTTTCTAGTGATTTTCTTTATAGATGTAAATTTCCTTACAAAAGGGCGACTTTTCTGAAATACTTCTGTGTCTGCAGTTTCTCAAAATAACCAGCTCGAAATAACCCACACATAAAAGAGACATATTTTGGGGTAGCATATTCTGGTCTCCTGCAGTCATATTTTGGGGTGTGTGTCCTGAGCCCCATCAGTCACCTTCTTTTCTGAATCTTTTCCATTTCTGCCCTCTCTCTCTTTGGGCCAGTCACACTGGCTCTCCTTCCATGCTTTGACTCTCCTGGGCCGGGTGCGGTGGCTCATGCCTTTGGCAGGCCGAGTTGGGCAGATCAGTTGAGGTCAGGAGTTTGAGCCCAGCCTGGGCAACATAGTGAAACCCTGTCTCTACTAAAAACACAAAAATTAGCTGAGCATGGTGGCAGGTGCCTATAATTCCAGCTACTCGGGAACTGGCTGAGGCAGGAGAATTGCTTGAACCTGGGAGGTGGAGGTTGCAGTGAGCCAAGATCGTGCCACTGCATTCCAGCCTGGGCGACAACAGCAAGACTCTGTCTCAAAAAAAAAAAAAAAAAAAAAAAAAAAAAAGGATATCCTGGCTGGGCGGTGGCTCATGCCTGTAATCCCAACACTTTGGGAGGCCAAGGCAGGCGGATCATGAAGTCAGGAGATCGAGTTGGCCATCCTGGCCAACATGGTGAAACACTGTCTACTGAAAATACAAAAGTTAGCTGGGCGTGGTGGCGTGTGCCTGTAATCCCAGCTACTCAGGAGGCTGAGGCAGGAGAATTGTTTGAACCAGGGAGTTGGAGGTTACAGTGAGCAGAGATTGCACCACTGCACTCCAGCCTGGCGACAGAGAAAGATTCCATAAAAAAAAAAAAACAAACCTTTCCGTTTCAACCAAAATTCTTACCTTTTGAATGCTACTCTATTCTGCTATGTGTGTGTGTGTGTCTATATATATATATATTTTTATATATTTGTTTAGTTATTTATATATGTCATCTGATTAATTCCTTCATATTACAATATGAATGAGGCTTAACTTTTCCAGGACATATTTGTATTTTCTTTTTTTTTTTTGAGACGGAGTCTCGCTCTGTCGCCGGGGCTGGAGCGCAGTGGCCGGATCTCAGCTCACTGCAAGCTCCGCCTCCCGGGTTTACGCCATTCTCCTGCCTCAGCCTCCTGTGTAGCTGGGACTACAGGCGCCCGCCACCTCGCCCGGCTAGTTTTTTGTATTTTTTTAGTAGAGACGGGGTTTCACCGTGTTAGCCAGGATGGTCTCGATCTCCTGACCTCGTGATCCGCCCGTCTCGGCCTCCCAAAGTGCTGGGATTACAGGCTTGAGCCACCGCGCCCGGCCTGTATTTTCTTTTCTTTTCTTTTCTTTTTTTTTTTTTTGAGACGAAGTCTCACTCTTTTGCCCAGGCTGGAGTACAGGGGCATGATCTCTGCTCACTGCAACCTCTGCCTCCCGGTTTCAAGCCGATTCTCCTGCCTCAGCCTCCCTCAACCTCCTGAGTAGCTGGGATTACAGGCACCCACCACCACGCCTGGCTAATTTTTGTATTTTTAGTAGAGACGGGGTTTTATCATCTTGGCCAGGCTGGTCTTGAACTCTTGACCTCGTGATCCACCCGCCTCGGCCTCCCAAAGTGCTGGGATTACAGTTGTGAGCCAGTGCGCCCGGCCTTTGTTGTTGTTGTTGTTGTTGTTGTTTTTAAGGTAGGGTCTTGCTCTGTCACCCAGGCTGGAGTATGGTGACACTATCATGGCTCACTGCAGCCTTGAACACCTGGGATCATGCAATTCTCTTACCTCAGCCTCCTCAGTAGCTGGGACCACAGGTGCATGCCACCATGCCCAGCTAATTTTTTTCTTTTGTAGTTTTTTTGTGGAGATGGAGTTTTGCCATGTTGCCCAGGCTATATTTGTATTTTCCAAAGAGAATGTTTTTAGCGGAAGTAAACTTCCAGTTGGCAAGTGTAGCCAGGGAAATGGCTCTGAGCAACCATGTTACTTCACTCCTTGCTTATCAGTCAGTTAACAGCTATTTCTGGAGCACTGACTGTGTCAGGTACTGGTCTAGGTGCTGGGGATGCAGCCAGCAAAGACAGAGTCAGCCCTTGAGGGCCATGTGTTGTGTTGGACTTTTACTGGCCCTAATAAGGATGACACCATGTCTGAGAGGCTGAAAAAGACACCCGGAGCCAGTGAGCGAGACATAGGGTTTATTGAGGACTTCTACACGAAGTGGTCCAGGGGCGGTGGGCTGGACAGGAGAACCACGACCTGCCATCACACCTAGCTAATTTTTGTATTTTTCGTAGAGATGGGGTTTTGCCATGTTGCCCAGGCTGGTCTTGAACTCCTGAGCTCATGTGATCCGTCAGCCTCAGCCTCAGCCTCCTAAAGTGCTAGGATGACAGGTGTGAGCCACCGCGCCTGGCCTACCCTGCTCATTTTTCTGCATAGCACTTACCTTAACCCTTCATCTATTTGTTTATTATTTATTTATTTTTGTCTTTCTTCCACTGCGATGTCAGTAACTTCAGGGCAGAGATTTTGCCTGCTGTGTTCACAACTGTGTCAGCACATGGTTGACCTTGAAGAACAGTCCTGGAGTAAGTGAATACATGGATGAAAAGTGGGAAAAGAGAGAGAGCTTCTGATGTAGGTCAGCAGAGCCAGATCATGCAGGGCCTGGTAGACCAGGATGGGGAGTTTGCATTTTGTTCTAATTTTAATGCAGAGCCATAGAGAGTCTGAGCAGAAGAGTGACCCAATCTGTTATTTTAGGATGATCACTCAGTTGAACTTCCAGGGCCTAGAACTTGATGTTATGATTGACAGGACGCACATCAGTTTTTGAAGAAACCCATTTCATTGCTGAAAGTCTTTAATTATTAAACATTAGGGCAGGCGCCGTGGCTCACACCTATAATCCCAGCACTTTGGAAGGCCAAGACAGGCAGATTACTTGAGCTCAGAAGTTCAAGACCAGCTTGGGCAACATGGTGAAATCTGTATTTACAAAAAAATACAAAAATTAGCCCGGCATGGTGGCAAGCACCTGTAGTCCCAACTACTTGGGGTGGGGGCTGAGGCAGGAGGATCATTTGAACCCCAGAAGTGAACTGAGATTGTGCCACTGTACTCCAGCCTGGAGGACAAAATGAACCCTGTCTCAAAAAAAAAAACAAAAAAACCAAAAAAAACAAAAGAACCCATTTTTTTTTTCACACATTGAATCTTTCTTTCTTCTCTATAACTGGTACCCATTAACCCAAAGTCCGTGCTCAAAATCCACTGAAAACAAGTTTAAAACTCCTTCCACATAATGGTTTTTGAAATATTTGGAGCCTTTTAGTCTTCTCCGGGTAGGCTTTCATGATACTTTGACTTATTATCCTGTTACATGACTTTCAGAGTTTCCATTGCCTTCCAGAGGGTTCTGGTTTTTCAGTATGCTCCTGAAGAACTGCCAAACTTTGGTCTGATCAACACAGGACAAACCAGTAATTGTGTTTAAGACTGGAGTTTTCTGTGTCTGAACATAGTCTAATTCAATTACACTTCAGCTGTGTCACTAGCGGGTCAGGCTAAACTTGTGGTTGATGGAAACATCTGGAACTTCTTCAAGCTGATGCTTCTTCCTCCTCCACTTCACCTGCATGCTAGGATTTGTAGTGATCTTGTGAAATGTATCCTGTGGTTTCTGGCTGAATTAGTAAGGTTTTTGAGATAAATTCCGTCTGTGTTCTTTCAGTTATGTAACATCTGAAAATTTGTAGTTTTATTCTTACTCTTTCTTTTTTTTTTTTTTTTTTGAGATTGGGTCTTGCTCTGTCACCCAGGCTGGAGTGCAATGGCACCATCTCAGCTCCTCACTGCAACCTCTGACTCCCAGATTTAAGCAGTTCTCTGCCTCAGCCTCCCAAGTAGCTGGGATTACAGGTGTCCACCACCACACCCAGCTAATTTTTGTAGTTTTAGTAGAGACAGGGTTTCAACATCTTGGCCAGGCTAATCTTGAACTCCTGACCTCGTGATCCACATGCCTCGGACTCTGAAAGTGCTGGGATTACAGGTGTGAGCCACCGCGCCTGGCCGTTGTTCTTATTCTTTATCCATTTTGTTGAAGATATTTAACAGAATAGGGCTGAGGAAAGAATTTTATAGTCTTTTTTTTTTTTTTTTTTTTTTTTTTTTACACAGAGTTTCAATCTGTTGCCCAGGATGGTGTGCAGTGGTGTGATCTCAGTTTACTGCAACCTCCACCTTCCGGGTTCAAGAGAGTCTTATGCCTCGGCCTCCCAAGTAGCTGGCATTACAGGCATGCACCACTACACCCAGTTACTTTTTTTGAATTTTTATTAGAGATGAGGTTTTATAATGTTGGCCAGGCTGGTCTTGAGCTCCTGTTCTCAGATGATCCGCCCGCCTCGACCTCCCAAAGTGCTGGGATTATAGGCGTGAGCTGCCACACCCAGCCTATTGTCTTATTCTTGAAATTTTTTCTTTTTCTTTTTCTTTTCCAAGACAGAGTCTTACTCTGTTGCCCAGGCTGGAATGCAGTGGCATGATCTCTGCTTACTGCAACCTCTGCCTCCCAGGTTCAAGCAATTCTCCTGCCTCAGTCTCCTGAGTAGCTGGGATTACTGGCATGCGCCACCACACCTGGCTAATTTTTGTATTTTTAGTAGAGACAGGATTTAACCATCTTGGGCAGGCTGGGTCTCAAACTCCTGACCTCAGGTGATCCCCCCGTCTCAGCCTCCCAAAGAGCTGGGATTACAGGCATGAGCCAGTGCGCCTGGCCTGAAATTTTTTCTTGACTGTCAGCTTTTAAAATCATGAACTGTGGGGTAGAGGAGTATATTCATGTGTATGTAGTATGAGGTTCCTTAGCTGTGGGATATTGGCAGACAGATAAAAGTGAAGATTTTCGAACAGAGCAAGTAGATGAAGGGGACATGCCATGTTGAAGAAAATTAATGAGGGAACACATAGAAACAAAGGGGAAAGCACAGATATTCTTGACAGGTTAAATAATAAGCTGAATTTCTTTTGATCTAGGAGACAAGGGCAGTCATCTGTCAAACTCCTTGATGTATTTGTGCTTGTTCACATATCTAGACACTGTGAACCCAGAACATCTGAGGCAGGTCTCAGTTAATTTAGAAAGTTGATTTTGCCAAGGTTGAGGATGTGCCCGTGACACAGCCTCAGGAGGTCCTGATGCCATGTACCCAAGGTGGTCGGGGCACAGCTTGGCTTTATATATTGTAGGGAGACAAGCTACATTAATCACTTTATCTAAGAAGTACATTGGTTTGGTCTAGGAAAGGCGGGACAACTTGAAGCAAAGGCAGGAAGACTCAAAGCAGAGAAGTTATAGTCTTTTGAGTTTCTGATTAGTTTTTTCCAAAGGAGGCAATCAGATATGCATCTATCTCAGTGAGCACAGGGGTGACTTTGAATAGAATGGGGGGCAGGTTTGCCCTAAGCAGTTTCCAGTGTGAAGTTTCCTTAGTGACTTTGGGGGCCGAAGATATTTTCCTTTCACAATAGCGTGAGACTGCTTCTTAAGATCCACGATCCTCTCAAAGAGGCCAGTATGAATCAACATCGGTGGGTGTTCATACTCACTTTAAACTAAAGATTTAGGCCAGGTGGGGTGGCTCAAGCCTGTAATCCCAGCATTTTGGGAGGCTGAGGCCGGCAGATTGCTTGAGGCCAGGAGTTCAAGACCAGCCCGGGCAATATGGCAAAACCCAGTTTCTACCAAAAAAAAAAAAAAAAAAAAAAAAACCAAACCCAAAATTAGCCGGGCATGGTGGCTTGCACATATAGTCCCAGCTACTTGGGAGGTTGAGGTGGGAGATCACTTGAGTTTGGGAGGTTGAGGATAAAGTGAATGGAGATCATCCCACTGTACTCCAGCCTGGGTGACAGAGTGAGACTCTGTTTCAAAAATAAATATAAATAAATATATTTAAAGATTTAAGCTTAAGACTGGGTGCAGTGGCTCACACCTGTAATCCCAGAACTTTGGGAGGCCGAATGGGTGGATCACAAGGTCAGGAGTTTGAGACCAGCCTGACCAACATGGTGAAACCCCGTCTCTACTAAAAATACAAAAATTAGCTGGGCATGGTAGGGAATGTCTGTAATCCCAGCTACTTGGGAGGCTGAGGTTGGAGAATCACTTTAATCTGGGAGGCAGAGGTTGCAGTGAGCCGAGGTCACATCACTGCACTCCAGCCTGGGCGACAGAACGAGATTCCATCTTAAAAAAAAAAAAAAAAGATTTAAGCTTAAAACAAAAAGCGATAGATGATATTTGTGGGAGACATTCGTACCTCTACTCTTTTAAAAAATAATGAATCATTCTCCAAGTCCTCATTTTACTTTCATATAATCTAGACCTATGGCAGCTAATAAACCTCTGTGGAGTTTGGGTGTTTCATGTCATAGCTATTGAGCAGAACTTTTCACATACAGTTTGTACAAGCAGCTGTCAAATCATTTAGAAGTACCATATCCCAATCCACAGTTCCGTATCTTACTCTCAAGGACACCAGTAGATAACTCATCAAATGCTTTGCTAAAAGAGGGATATATATTATAGCTAAAGTGTTTCCCCTTTTCTACTAACCTAATAACAATGTCAAAAAACACAATTGGATTTAATTTGTTGAAACCTTCAAATGTTAGAAGAGAGTTGATGTTATCTTTCAGTCATCATTTCCCATTCACCTACATACCCATAAACTATTCGTTTAACAATTCATACCATTGGGCTGTGAATTTATGCCAAACTTACTGAGGCTTGGCTGTCAGAATCTATTGCTTTTCCTCCTGTGTCTTCAGGCATCCTTCCTGTTCATTGTTTTAAAAATCAGGTTTTTTTTCTCCCATGATGAAATAATACAAACACATTACATAAAATTTGGAAATAGAGAAAACAAGAAAAAAATCTCCTTCAAACGCAAATACTCAATATTTTGGTACACTAACTTCCAGCATTTTTTCTAGATATATTATTTTTAAAAAAATTTTAGGCCGGGCACGGTGGCTCATGCCTGTAATTCCATCACTTTGGGAGGCCAAGGTGGGCAGATCACAAGGTCAAGAGATTGAGACCATCCTGGTCAACATAGTGAAACCAATCTCTACTAAAAATACAAAAATTAGTTGGACATGGTGGCACACACCTGTAGTTTCAGCTACTTGGGAGGCTGAGGCAGGAGAATCTGTTGAACCAGGGAGGCAGAGGTTACAATGAGCCGAGATTGCGCCACTGCACTCCAGCCTGGCAAGAGAGAGAGACTCCATCTCAAAAAAAAAAAAAAAAAAAAAATCTTTATATTAAGTTCCAGGGTACATGTGCAGAATGTGCAGGTTTGTGTATGTGGGTATATATTCTTTTTTTTTTTTTTTTTTTTTTTGAGACGGAGTCTCGCTCTGTCGCCCGGGCTGGAGTGCAGTGGCCGGATCTCAGCTCACTGCAAGCTCCGCCTCCCGGGTTTACGCCATTCTCCTGCCTCAGCCTCCCGAATAGCTGGGACTACAGGCGCCCGCCACCTCGCCCGGCTAGTTTTTTGTATTTTTTTTTTTTTAGTAGAGACGGGGTTTCACCGTGTTAGCCAGGATGGTCTCGATCTCCTGACCTCGTGATCCGCCCGCCTCGGCCTCCCAGAGTGCTGGGATTACAGGCTTGAGCCACCGCGCCCGGCCTATATTCTTAACAGTATCACATGTTGTACATGTATTTTTTTAAAAATTGAGGCAGGTTTTAGCTCTGTTGCCCAGGCTGGAGTGCAGTGGTGTGATCTCAGCTCACTGCAACCTCTGTCTCTGGGTTCAAGTGATCCTCCTGCCTCAGCCTCATGAGTAGCTGGGACTACAGGCATGGGCCACCATGCCTGGCTAATTTTTGTATTTTTGGTAGAGATGGGGTTTCACTGTATTGCCCAGGCTGGTCTCAAACCCTTGAGCTCAAGTGATCTGTCTTCCTCCCAAAGGGCTGGAATTATAGGCATGAGCCACCTCACCCAGCCAATTGTACATGAATTTTAAAATAAAATTTTCATGTTATTAGGTTGTCCTCCTTACCAACCTATATTGTAAAGATTGTTAATAGTGAAGTTCCCAGGGTCACAATTACACGTTTTAACAACGTGGGATATATTTTCCTGGGTTTCTAGGCCCTAAATTCATTTTGGACAGCTAGTTTCTTATATTATTTTCTAGCTGGACTTTTAGTCCATCTTCATGATGTCCATTTTAATTTTTCAGTGTGAGTGTAATTTCCTTTTTCTTTTCTTGCTAGATAGGTGTTTTAGTCTGTTCTTGGGTTGCTGTGAAGAAGTATCTGAGACTAGAAAATTTACAGAGAAAAGAGTTTTTATTGGCTTATGGTTCTGCAGGCTGTTTACACAGCTAGCATTTGCTGGGCTTCTGGGGAGGCCTCCAGGAAATTTTATTCATGGTAGAAGGTGAAGAGGGAGCAGAGAGCAAGAGCAGGAGCTGGGAGGAGGTGCCACACACTTTTAAACAACCAGATCTCAAGAGGACTCACTCCCATGCACCAAGGAAATGGTGCTACTTCATTTCTGAGAAATCTGCCCACAATCCACTCACCTCTCACCAGGTCACACCTTCAACCCTGGGGATTACACTTCATCATGAGATTTGGGGGCACAAATATTCAAACTCTACCAATAAGTCAGAAGAAAACTAACAATTAAATAATCAGTCTCTCTCTTTGTCAGCTTTTAACCTTATGTTATGTTTAGAAACTCCATCCTTGTAAATGGGAACAAAAATTGGGCTAACCTTTCAGGAAGGCAACTAGGCAGTATGTTTGAAGATCCTCAAATAGGTTTTAGCCCTTGCTTAAATAATTCCACATCTAGGACTCTATCCTAAGGAAATAATTTATTCAAAAATTTTATAAAAGGGCCCAGTGCGGTGGCTCATGCCTGTAATCCCAGCACTTTGGGAGGCTGAGGCAGGTAGATCACTTGAGGTCAGGAGTTTATGACCAGCCTGGGCAACATAGGGAGACCCCATCTCTACAAAAAACAAAGAAATAAGAAATAAGGCTGGGCGTGGTGGCTCACGCTTGTAATCCCAGCACATTGGGAGGCAGAGGCGGGTGGATTACTTGAGGCCAGGAGTTCGAGACCAGCCTGGACAATATGACAAAACCCTGTCTCTACCAAAAATACAAAAAATTAGCCAGACATGGTGGTGCAATGACCTGTGATCATGCCACTGCACTCCAGCCTGGGCGACAGAGTGAGACACTGTCAAAAACAAACAACACCCAAATAAATAAATAAATAAATAAATAAATAAATAAAAGCATTAATGGCACCTACGAGAAAATTCACCAGAGACTCAGAGCTGTGTAATATTCAAAGTACAGAAAATAGTCTCACTTTGGCAAGAGAGAAAATGTATGTGGTAGAACCATATTAGTTGAACTCGTCTTAGGTAAACATTGACATGCTAGATCAGTGGATCTTTATCCTTACTTCAATCCTACTTACCTGGACAATTGTTTTAAAAAGCACAATACTCAGAAATTATGAGTACTGGTATTTTTAACAAACAATTGGGAACATCTACTATGCAGCCAAGGATAAGAATAACTGCTCTAGATAAAAATAGAAATTGCAACATATGGATATTAGTTTTTTTCAAGGTAAAAGCTACCTATATTCAGAGGATCCCAGTGTCCACACAAAAATGTCCCAGTGCTGACTTAGGCCCATTATCCATTTCTAGACATATTTAATCTTGCCCATTAAAGCCCTGTGATACATTTATACCCCTTATAAATGCATATATAGTTCCTGACATATTTTATCATAAAGAGAAGGCATTTGAATCTTTTCTCTGAAATGGAGTTGGTAGATACTGACTAGAATTCCAACCCAGAAAGAGACAACATTGAAAGTAGGTGTTTTAAAAAATAATCTAAACTGTTGCTAAATGTTTAATGTCATGGTCAAAGTCTCTGCTTGGGAAGTAAATAAGAAACTTTTTGAACGTATGATGCAATGTGGTTTCAGCAATACAAAAACCTTGGACTCTGAATCCAGGACTCTATAGTTTAATTTACAAATTAGGGTAAGAAACGCTATAAAGTCCTTAACAGTTTCAAAAGATGAGGCCCTATGTTACTTGTGAAAAAAATGTTGTTATTTTATATATTCTTAAATTCTCAGGTATTCTTGATCATGATTGTGTGTGTGTGTTTATATATATATATAGATATATTTTTTTTGAGATGGAGTTTCACTCTTCTTGCCCACGCTGGAGTGCAGTGGCGCGATCTCCATTCACTGCAACCTCTGCCTCCCGGGTTCAGGCGATTCTCCTGTCTCAGCTTCCCTAGTAGCTGGGATTATAGGTGCCCACCATTATACCCAGCTACTTTTTTGTATTTTTAGTAGAGATGGGTTTTCACCATGTTGGCCAGGCTGGTCTCGAACTCCTGGTCTCAAGTGATCCTTCTGCCTCGTCCTCCCAAAGTGCTGAGATTACAGGCGTGAGCCACCATGCCCGGCCTGTTAAAATATATTAATAGCATGTTAAGTGTAACATTAAACCCAAGAGTTGCCAATCTTTACTGGTGAGTATAAATCCTGAACATACAAGACAGCCACTTGATCTGCCAAAATTCCGTATATATTTTTTGTTAACAGTTTTTCCATTTGCTCTGCCAAATAAAATTTCAATGGTAAGTTTAAATGTGTCTTTAAAACTGTCATTTAACATTGGTTGTCAGCCAGCTCCCCAGTTATTATCATAGGTTAGTTTTGGGAATGTGAACCGAAGTGCATGGAGGGAAGATAGCTCAGTCAACTGATCAACCACATGGTGCTAAAGTTATGTGGACCAATGTATCACAAACTGGAAGGTGAAAATAATTGAAAGGTGCAATTGCATCTTTTCTCCCCAAAGACTTCCTCATTAGGGCCATGTGTGTTTCTGGAAGAGTTTCAGGAATACCCTGTAGTTCTGAGAGGTGTTCAAGTTCAGCCAGAGGCAGTGGCTCACACCTGTAATCTTAGCACTTTGGGAAGCTGAGGAAGGCGGATCACTTCAGTCCAAGAGTTCGAGCTGGGCGTGGTGGTCAGCTAATAATAATCGTAATCCAAAAATTATTATTATTAATAAATTAATCATAATTATACAAATAATGTATTAATTATGCAGACTGTCATTCATTATCTTCGTATTTAATTGTACAAACAGGGCAATTTTTACCAGCCAAAGAGTAAACATCAAAGTTGTAATCACAAACACATGTAACAGCCCACAAAAGCCGTCAAAAGAAGTCTGATTTAGTGGTTTCTCCACTTTCCTGTCACTGTTATTTTGCATAATTTTTCAAACCTCAGTAGCTGGCAAATAGGAGCTGAGTGTCAATGATGGCAAGGGGATGGGGGCCAAGCTTGTATTCCTTTTTAGGGGGTAATGCAAATAAAATTCAAGGCCTCATATGATCCGGTTTGAAAATCACATCTCAATAAAAGGACTCTCAAGGAAACCACAAAAAGGGTTCGTCCGTCCTTCCTTCCTTCCTTCCCTCCTTCCTTCCTTCCTTCCTTCCTTCCTTCCTTCCTTCCTTCCTTCCTTCCTTCCTTCCTTTCTTTTCTTTCTTTCTCTTTCTTTCTTGTGCTCTCTCCTTCCTTCCTTCTTTCCTTCTTTCCTTTCTTCTCTTTCTTTCTTTTTCTTTTTCGTTATTTTTAAAATGATTTCAAATTACAAACATATAGAAAAGTTGTAAGAATAGAACAAAAACTTCCTTGTTCTCTGTACCCAGAGATCCTAGACCCTTCCATTCAAGTGTCACCAAATGCCCCTTGGGGCCCACGCTGTGCACCCACTTCTCATGTCCACCTGGCTTCCCTAAGTCTTTCTTTGCCTTTCTTGGCTTTTGCCCTTTTGAAGACGACAGGGCAGTCATTTTGAATAACGTCCTTCAAGTTGTGTGTATACAGTGCCTTCTCCTGACACAATCCAGGTTACTAAGCTTTTGGCAGGAATATAACAGAGTGGCACTGTGTCCTTCTCATTGCATGCTCTGGGTGGGGGATATACATGCCAGTTTATCCCATTAGTGGTGACACTAATTTTGATTACTTAAGATGGTGTCTGCAGGTTCTTCCCCCATCTAAGTTTCTCTTTGTCTCCTTTAAAATAAATAGTTATTTTATGTGGAGACATGTTTAAGGCTGTATGAACATTTCTCATCCTACTTGTATCCCCTGGTTCTAGCATCCATTGATATTTCTTTGCCATAATTAAATATTTTCATAATTATTTCCAAATTACAATTTTCTAAGTCCAGTATTCCTACTATATTAATTGCTTGGCATTATACTTTAAGGAACAACTTTCTTATCTTTTCACATAATTGTTAATCTGTTTATTACTATCACTGTGGACTCACTGATTCCTGTTTTATTCAGTGGATTATGATCCATCACTATTATTACTTATTTGGACAAATTGTCACAGATTTGACCAGAGAAAGCACCCCCCCCCCGGTTTTTTTTTAGACGGAATCTCACTCTGTCGCCCAGGGTGGAGTTCAGTGTCACGATCTTGGCTCACTGCAACCTCTGCCTCCCAGGTTCAAGCGATTCCCCCGCCTTAGCCTCCTAGCTGGGATAACAGGTACATGCCACCACGCCCGGTTAATTTTTGTATTTTATTTTATTTATTTTATTTATTTATTTTTGAGACAGAGTTTAGCTCTGTTGCCCAGGCTGGAGTGCAGTGGCACAATCTCGGCTCACTGCAAGCTCAGCCTCCTGGGTTCACGCCATTCTCCTGCCTCAGCCTCCCGAGTAGCTGGGACTACAGGCGCCCACCACCATGCCTGGCTAATTTTTTTGTATTTTTAGTAGAGACGGGTTTTCACCATGTTAGCCAGGATGGTCTTGATCTCTTGACCTCGTGAGCTGCCTGTCTCGGCCTCCCAAAGTGCTGGGATTACAGGCATGAGCCACCGTGCCCAGCCTAATTTTTGTATTTTTAGTAGAGATGGGATTTCATCATGTTGGCCAGGCTGGTCTCAAACTCCTGACCGCAAGTGATCCACCCACCTCGGCCTCCCGAACTGCTGGGATTACAGGTGTAAGCCACCATGCCCGGTCAAGAGAGCCCCTTTCAAATGGCTTCTCTGTCCTTTGGACAAGTCCCTATCATTCTCTGAGCATTACCTAAGTTGCTCAAGATGGTGTTCCAGGCTTATCTTGTACTTTTCCCTGACCCACTTCAAGAATCAGTCAATTTTCCAAGGAGCCTTGGTGCCTTTCGATGGTGAATTGCATTTATTTATTTAGACAGTGTCTCACTCTGTTGCCCAGACTGGAGTGCAGTGTTGCAATCTCACTGGCTCACTGCAACCCCTGCCTCCTGGGTTCAAGTGATTATCTTGCCTCAGCCTCCCGAGTAGCTGGGATTACAGGCACCTGCCATCACGCCTGGCTAGGTTTTGTAGTTTTTGTAGACACAGGGTTTCACCATGTTGGCTAGGCTGGTCTTGAACTCCTGACCTCAAGCGATCTTTCTTTCTTCCCAAAGTGCTGGGATTACAGGCATTAGCCACCATGCCTGGCCAAGAATTGCATTTAGCAACCAAGATTTAGGCACTGTGTGTGCTCCTGGATGTACTGCTGCTCGCAGATTATCCTAGTGGACAGAACTAAGAATTATATGTATATTCAGGCATACATTCACACACATGTACATACCATTATGTCTATATTCATTTCTTTATTTTTATATATGCACAATTTGTACTATCTCCATTTTCAATCCAACACCTCAAAGTTTATGCTAACTTTCCTTCTTTCCACATCGTTACCTCTCTTAGTCAGTGAGAAACCTGACCCCCATTATCCTCAATATATTTGCTTGTTTGCTCAATCCTCTATATGCAGCTAAGCTTGTGACACCATCACGCTGCCATTCTTACACAGATAAGTATGACTTTCCCCTTGAGGCCTTCCTTGTGACTTTTAGACTGAATTAGGATGAAAAGAAGGAGGAAGGGAGGAAGGGAGAAAAGGAGGAAAGGAGAAAGGGAGGGAGGGAGGGAGGAAGGAAGGAAGGAAGGAAGGGAGGGAGGGAGGGAGGGAGGGAGGGAAAAAAGGAGGGAAGGAAGGAGAAAGGAGGGAGGGAAGGAAAGAGAAGGGAGGGAGGGAGGCAAGTAGGAGGAAAGGAGTGCATTGTTTTCCAATTGAAGGATAATTAAGTAAATGCACAGATCTTAAATATTTGGCTTGATGGCTTTTGAAAATTGCATGTAGCCAAGTAACAACCACCTAAAATAGAATATAAACTATTTCGACACCCCCACCCCAAGTTTCCTAATGCAAGGGAGCCCATCCACCAGGAAACATCATTAAAAATCCTTCTTGTCCTCTCTCAATATCGAGCACTCAGTTTGTAGCTGTTGCTGAAAACATTCTCTTCTCAATTTTAACCTTTTCTCAAATTTTCTTTAACTGATGCCCAACTTGTTTGGTTTCTCTCTCCTTTTCCCCATCTATTTCAGATCTTACTACACAGAATGACTTGGCTCCTCCTGACTTCATTAGTTTTCTTTCTTCTTCACTAATCAAGGAGATTCTCCACAATAAAGCAGAACCTGGGAGTTTTCCAGAGAACAAGAATCTCCTTCCCCTTAGAAGGGCAAATAGGGAAGGACCTCTGTTATTTCACATTAGTGGCAACACACTCTTCTTATCATGGAACATAATGTTCATTAGGAGTGTAATTTAAGAATCATCTGCCTGACAGATGGAGATTTCTCAAGCTGATGTGTCTCAGAGAACTTTAGACCTATGGATATCAACCAAGATCACCCAAATGACAGCAAGCAGAGGTTATTTATTCAGAGCTTGCTACAGCAAGGGAGGCAGTCATTAACAGTTGTGTTTGGCAGAGACTCAAAGTCAGGCAGAGGAGTGGGAAAGCTTTATAACAGAAAAAAGGAAAGGCTTCGGGTGTGCTCCAGTATGGGGAGGATGGAGGGAAACTAACTAGAAGTGGAATGTCCATGTGATTGGTTAGAGAAATATGTTTGGATTTCTCTGGTTGGCCTTAAGTTGGGCCAACTGGTATAGAGGTTGTGGGTTTGACTTTCTAGACTCGTTGCTACAGATGTGTGGGTCAGAGATCTATTTTCACATATGGCCTGGCTATTGTCCATTTATATATCCATTTTTTTTTAGAGCAAACGATGTAGAAGAGAACTAGGGAATCAGAGACAACCCCCTTCCCGAACCCTCTCAAGCAACAACATCAGCATTGGCCCATTCTCTTATCCTACTCAAGTTTTTTTTCTTCTTTGAGTCCCAAGTTGTTAATTTCATATCAACGTTCTAATTCCTGAAACAGATCTAGAAACCTGTCTAGACAGATCCAAGACATATTAAGAATGGATGAGCAGGACTTTGTGTTGATTTGACGTGAGAGAAGATAGAGAATTCAAGGATAGCTCTAAGGTCCTAACTGGAGCTACAGGAGCTTGTGAGAGAGGATGTTGAACTCAGTTTTTAGGGAATGAAAGTTGTAAGTGCCTCCTGAAGACGTTCTTTATAATTATACATCTGAAAACTGGAACATCATTTTAGAGAGGTGGAGACAGAGAATGGAGAGTAGGTGTTTGTCCAAAGTTTATGTGCCAAGGCTGTGAGTGAAACAGGAGCTTCGATCTTTTGGTGTTCCAACTACAACATACACAAAACAAAAGATGGACAATGAGAAGTCCAGGCAACCCAGGAAACACCAAGTTTCTGTCAAAAGCGATAATGAACTGTTTTGTGCCATTAACGAAAACGTTATGAAGACAGAAACCATCTCCCAAAGATTTCATAACAGAGCCACGCAAAGGGAGAGTAAATGATTAAAGAATGTGGGTCTCAGAGTTCCATTCAAATCATGCTACTTTATCTTCTATTTACAAAGATAAAAGTACACCAGAAAATGGTTAATGTTTAAGCGCTTTCATATTTGGCTCTGTCTTTTTAGCAGAGGAAAACCACTTCGGTGGTACCAGTGTGAATCATCCACAATGATTTCTCCAGTGCTCATCTTGTTCTCGAGTTTTCTCTGCCATGTTGCTATTGCAGGACGGAGTAAGTACTTTTTGCTTTTAAAAAAATAATTAATATATCCAATCCCCTAGTATATGTCAGGGGTCAATAATGATAACTAGGCCGGGCGTGGTTGCTCACGCCTGTAATCTCAGCACTTTGGGAGGCCAAGGCGGGTGGATCACCTGAGGTCAGGATGAGCCTGGCCATGGTGAAACACCGTCTCTACTAAAAACACAAAAATTAGCTGGGCATCATGGTGGGCGCCTGTAGTCCCAGCTACTCGGGAGTCTGAGGCGGGAGAATCGCTTGAACCCGGAAGGCGGAAGTTGCAGTGAGCCGAGGTCCCGCCATTGCACTCCAGCCTGGGCAACAAGAGTGAAACTCAGTCTAAAATAATAATAATAACAATAACTAAATTCTTTTTTTTTTTTTTCTTTTTTTTTTGAGACGGAGTCTCGCTCTGTCACGCAGGCTGGAGTGCAGTGGCGCGATCTCGGCTCACTGCAAGCTCCGCCTCCCGGGTTCCCGCCATTCTCCTGCCTCAGCCTCCCGAGTAGCTGGGACTGCAGGCGCCCGCCATGATGCCCGGCTAATTTTTGTATTTTTAGTGGAGACGGGGTTTCACCGTGTTAGCCAGGATCGTCTTGATCTCCTGACCTCGTGATCCACCTGCCTCGGCCTCCCAAAGTGCTGGGATTACAGGTGTGAGCCACCGCACCCGGCTGATAACTAAATTCTCTTTAGAGTGGGTGCTGGAGAGACTGGATTGAAACTGATTCTTTAATATTGCTATGTGTAAAGCTCCTCTGTAAGATATGTAGCCAACTTAAGCCTCAGCATACTGACTTGTAAAATGGGGGTAATTATAATACCTCCTTCAAATGGTTGTTGAGGGGATTAGATGAGATAGTGTATATGAGGTATTTGGCGTGGAACTCGGTATACTTATAATTGGTAACAGTGCACACATTTTTCATTTGTGGGCTTAGCTGAACTTTAAAATGCAAATAGAGATTTGTTAACCATCTGCTTTGTGTCCTCTTTCAGCCTGTCCCAAGCCAGATGATTTACCCTTTTCCATAGTGGTCCCATTAAAAACATTCTATGAGCCAGGAGAGGAGATTACGTATTCCTGCAAGCCGGGCTATGTGTCCCGGGGAGGGATGAGACGGTTTATCTGCCCTCTCACAGGAATGTGGCCCATCAACACTCTGAAATGTACACGTAAGTCAGCACCTTCTCTCACATTCTCTCCCCTCATTTGGATTCTGGGTATTTTGGGGGAATAAGCTACCTCATCGTGCTCAGAGTGCAGAGGGCCAGTAGACGTTGTAGAAAGGCAGGTTGGAGAGAAATGAGACGGTCTTGGGGAGTTTCTCTGTGCAAAGAGAGTAAGGGTAATAGGTGCTATTGATAGAAGAGGAGAAGATCATTGCCTGGAACTAGGGGAGGTTTAAAAATGAGATCTGGTGTGACAAAAGGAGAAACACTACAGAAGTTAAAAGACTGGTGGAGAGGCTTTGAAACGTCAACTGATGCCAAAGAGACATTTGGAAAAACAAAATTTGGGGAATCCTCATATCTTTGGACTTCACCTGAAAATGAAAGCAGACTTAATAGTTACTGAAATGAATACAAATTTCATCTACATTATGTATATATCATATTGTAATAAAATACAAGAAAGTATGTTAAATTACATCAATAATATAATGTAAAACATATAAATCTCACTATGGCTTTATTGTAAATGGTTGCTTTTATTTATTTCTCAGAACATGGTTCTATGATATCATGCTAGCATTATTCTTTACAGTTAAGTATCATGCAATCAACCAGATTGAATTTATGGTAAATTCAATTATATGTAGAAGTTAAGCAGTAAAAATAGATGTATGGACCTATCTGGGCTCTGGTGATTTTGGTTATACGAACAGGACCTTTGTCAAAGTTATGCATCTTCATGCAAGTTGATTTTACTATGCTATTTGTTTAAAGAGTCTAAACATAATTTTTAATAAAAAGCCACTTTAACATCATTAGGATAAATTTTTCTTTAAGTCAGGGCCAGGTGCGGTGGCTCATGCCTGTAATCCCAGCACTTTGGGAGGCTGAGGTGGGTGGAGCACCTGATGTCAGGAGTTCAAGACCAGCCTGGCTAACATGGTGAAACCCCGTCTCTACTAAAAATACAAAAATTAGCTGGACATGGTGGCACATGCCTGTAGTCCCGGCTAATCGTGAGGCTGAAGCAGAAGAATCACTTGAACCTGGGAGGCAGAGGTGGTAGTGGGCCAAGATTGTGCCACTACACTCCAGCCTGGGCAACAGAGTGAGACTCTGTTAAAAAAAAAAAAAAAAATCAGCTATAACTCTGGAACACTTACAATTTAATTTTTAAAAAATTTTCCATGCGTATATTTTTGCATTTTTGCAGAGAGTAATACAATTTTGTATTTTTCTATTTTCATCAGCATATCATAAAAATTATATCTCCACAAATTTCACAATTCATATTTTATTGGCTACATAATAGTTCAACTGTTGATTTGCCGTGATTAATTAAAACAGTCCCCTGATAGTGAACCCTTAGACTGTCCAATTTTTTTTTTTTTGGAGATGGAGTCTCACTGTGTTGCCCAGTGGAGTGGTGCCATCTTGGCTCACTGCAACCTCTGCCTCCTGGGTTCAAGTTATTCTTCTGCCTCAGCCTCCAGAGTAGCTGGGACTACAGGTGCCCACCATCACGCCTGGCTAACTTTTGTATTTTTAGTAGAGACGGAGTTTCACCGTGTTGGCCAGGCTGGTCTCAAATTCCTGACCTCAAGTGATCCACCCTCCTCCGCCTCCCAAAGTGCCGGGATTACAGGTGTGAGCCACTGCTCCCCGCCCATCCAAATTTCGTTATTAGGAGAAACAGTGTAATGAACACTTTGGCACGTAAATCACTTGTCTTATATTGAATTGCTTTCTTAGAATAGTTACCAGCAAAGTTATTGAACCAAAGGATGAAAATGAATTTATATGATTTATTTAATGAAAAATTTTATAAATAGAAATTTACCTGTTTTATTTTTTTTTAACCCAAACAAAAGTAACATTTTAAAAATCTTTATATCACAGCCAGAGTATGTCCTTTTGCTGGAATCTTAGAAAATGGAGCAGTACGCTATACAACTTTTGAATATCCCAACACCATCAATTTTTCTTGTAATACTGGGTAAGAATTTTCATGGAACTAAGCAGTTAACAGACTGAGCGCATTTTTATATCCTTAAGCTAAACATCAGGACTGGTCCATATTTTGTTTTCAGCCTTTAGGTTGGACTTGCCACATGCAAATCGATTTTAGTCCTGCTTTTAATATCAGTAGCGTTGAGGGTGGGGTAAGGATTAGAGAACATAACGACTAATGAAATACGTAGTCACCACTGTATCTGATTCTTCTGTTCCTGATTAATTACCTATCAGAGGAGGTACATTAAAATAATTGAATCTGGATGATAATTCCATATGATCTCTGGGCCAAATCTTGGATAGGGTTAAAATACTTTAGGAATGAGACATGGGCTTTAGTTATGAGGCTAATTTGATTGACCAACCTGACAGTCTATAGAAGAGAATTCTATGGAGAAGGTTGGGAGTGTGACGATGGAGAATGCAATGCAGTACCACATCCCCAGGAAGCAATCACTTATGGTGGTTTTGACACACTGGGGGCTTTGCCACATTGCCCAGACTCAAACTCTTGGGCTCAAGTGATCCACCCATCTCGGCCTCCCAAAATGCTGGGATTACAGACTCATCTGGGAGCAAAAGGAGGCAATCACGTACGGTGGACACAGACTCGTAGGGAGCAAAGGCACCCCTGTGACATTATTGAGAGCGCATTGGCTGTCCATTAGGGTAAGTTTCTACTGGGATTGGAGGTTAAGGAATACTACATATGAGAGAGAAATACACACCTTTCATCTGAAACACCAGTTTACCAATGGGTCTGGTAACAAATGACTTTAAAAAACTGGCTTCAAAGACAGAATGTTACATTTTCTTTTTCTTTCTTTCTTTCTTTCTTTCTTTCTTTCTTTCTTTCTTTCTTTCTTTCTTTCTTTCTTTCTTTCTTTCTTTCTTTCTTTCTTTCTTTTTCTTTCTTTCTGTCTCTCTCTCTCCCCCTCCCTCCCTCCCTCCCTCTCTCTCTCTCTCTTTCTCTCTTTCTCTCTCTTTCTTTCTCTCTTCCTCTCTTCCTCTCTTCCTCTCTTTCTCTCTTTCTCTCTTTTTCTTTCTCCTCTTTTTTCCTTTCTTTTTGCTCTGTCGCCCAGGCTGGAATGCAGTGGCTCGATCTTGGCTCACTGCAACCTCTGCCTGCTGGGTTCAAGCAATTCTCCTGCCTCAGCCTCCCCAGTAGCTGGGATTATAGGCGTCCACCACCACACCCAGCTAATTTTTGTATTTTTAGTAGAGACGGGGTTTCACCATCTTTGCCAGGCTGGTCTAGAACTCCTGACCTTGTGATCCACTCACCTCACACTCCCAAAGTGCTGGGATTACAAGTGTGAGCCACCACGGCATCCTGCCTCTTTTTCCCTTCCCTCCTTTCTTCCTTCCCTCTTTCCCTCCTTCCTTCCTTCCTTTCTTCCTTCCTTCCACCTTTCTTTCCTTACTTTCTTTCCCTTTCTTCCTTCCTTCCTCCCTCCCTTCTTTCCTTCCTTCCTTCCACCTTTCTCACTTTCTTTCCCTTTCCTTCCTTCCTTCCTTCCTTCCTTCCTTCCTTCCTTCCTTCCTTCCTTCCTTCCTTCCTTCCTTCCTTTCTTTCTTTCTTTCTTTCTTTCTTTCTTTCTTTCTTTCTTTCTTTCTTTCTTTCTTTCTTTCTTTCTCTCTCTCTCTCTTTCTTTCCTTCCTTCCTTCCTTCCTTCCTTCTTCCTTCCTTCCTTTTTTTTTTTTTTTTTTTTAACAGGATCTTGCTCTGTCGCTCAGGCTAGATAGAGTGCAGTTGCATAACCATGGCTCACTGCAGCCTTGACCTCCTGGGTTGAATCCTTTGAATCCTTCCTTCTACCTCTACCTCTCGAGTAGCTGGGACTATAGGCACACACCACCATGACCTGGTGACTTTTGTAGAAACTGGGGCTTTGCCACATTGCCCAGACTCAAACTCTTGGGCTCAAGTGATCCGCCCATCTTGGCCTCCCAAAGTGCTGGGATTACAGGCATCAGCCAAAGTACCCAGTCAGAATGTTATATTTTCATTGCAAATAGACTACATTGTTTTTATTCACTGGTGTCAGTAGACTGTAAGAAAATGAACAGTGAAGATTACTCAGTTTGGTTCACTTTTGTCATCCTGAAAAAGAGATGGTTCTTTGCTTTATATAAGAAGCAGTAATCTTGGCCAACTCTCTAAAGATGAGGGACTTAGGGATTTGGCTTCTCCACTCACCAGCTGTGGAACCCTGTAGTGATTCACCTGCATCATTGGTTGGGAGACTCCATGAGCCATAGATGAGTGCTAAGGTCGTCAGGAAGAGAGCATTACACAATGGAAAAGAAGTCAATAGCATTAATATGAAGCAATGCTCAATGGAGAAGATATTTGAGAAGTCAGTGATGGATTATTTTACTCCTTGATAGATTGAATTTTCCTTTTGCAGGTTTTATCTGAATGGCGCTAATTCTGCCAAGTGCACTGAGGAAGGACAATGGAGCCCAGGGATTCCTGTCTGTGCTCGTAAGTCTATGGGGAGGGTGATCAGCTGGTTTGCCCAGAACCTTCCTGGTTTTAGCACTGAAAGTCTCACATCTGCAGCCTCTTCAGTCGCAGCTCAATGAGATGAATGGTCACCCTTGTGGGGGATATTCGTCCTGGTATCTTGCTGTAGAAGATGAAACAACCACTTTGGAATGACAGAAGGGAAGCATTTTACGCATAAACACATTCTGTATTCTCTACCTGGTGGTCATTACTCTATCCAAGCCAGTTTTTGCTGGGTGTGTTGACTCCAATGCTCTCATAGTGCTTTGGAAGAGGCTTGGATATGTGTGGCATTGGTCTATCAGGGACTGTCACCACTTAACTAAGGGAACTTCTGCAAACAGTGAGATCAAACAAACATCTTCCTCCCACTCTGGAACTTCATTCATTTATTCACTTATTCAGTAAACATGAATTGAGGATCTACTGTATGCTGGATCCTCTTGTTAGCACTGAGGCTGCAAGGACAAAGGAGAGAGCTCTGCCTTCAGAGAGTAAGCCTAGTGACAAGCGAGACGCAGAGGAAAGTCACCCTCACAGTAAGCTAAGAGCCCATCAAAGGGGCTTGCATTCTAGGAGCTGACTGGCATTCTTCTAAAAAGCAGTGATGTTTTTTCAGAGGACCCTCAGCCAAGCTGTCAGAGTCATCTCTGGGCTTTGCTTATGTAGGGAAGGACATTCTTATGTTCCCCAACTTGTGATTTATACATCTTTGACCAGGAGACCCAGGCATTACAATACTAGTTATAGTTCTTCAACATGTCAGTACGTCTGTCCTTAGCAAAAGCAAGTGGAGGCTGGGTGCAGTGGCTCATGCCTGTAATCCCAGCACTTTGGGAGTTCGAGGAGGGTGGATCACCTGAGGTCAGGAGTTCAAGACCAGCCTGACCAACATGGAGATACTCTGTCTCTACTAAAAAATATAAAATTAACTGGGCGTGGTGGCACATGCCTGTAATCCCAGCCAGTTGGGAGGCTGAGGCAAGAGAATCACTTGAACCCAGAAGGCAGAGGTTGTGGTGGTGAACCCAGATCGCGCCATTGCACTCCAGCCTGGGAAACAAGAGTGAAACAACTCCTCCTCCTCCAAAAAAAAAAAAAAAAAAAAAAACAAGTGGAAAGTAAAGCAATTTCAAATAAATAATTGTTTACGAAAACCTGAACAAACAAAAACGAAAGTTTTTAAGGGATACATTAAGTAAAAATTTTCACTCAGCAATAGGAATCACCATGGTTCCTATAGTTTTCATTTAAAACAGATTTATACTGATTATGTAAATTTGCTTCTTTATTTAGAGACAGGGTCTTGCTCAGTTGCCCAGGCTGGAGTGCAGTTGTGTGATCACAGCTCACTGTAACTTCGAACTCCTGGGGCCAAGTGATCCTTTCAGTCTCCTGAGCAGCTGAAATTGTAGATGAGCACCACCAGATCTGGCTAATTTAAAAAAATTTTTGTGGAAACAGGGTCTTGCTTTGTTGCCCAGACTGGTCTTGAACTCTGGGTTTCAAGCAACCTTCCTGCCTCAGCCTCTCAGAGCTCTGGATGACAGGCGTGAGCCACGGTGCCTAGCCATAAACTAACTTTCCAAAAGGGTTATAGAGAGAAAGACTACTTTAGCTTTAATCTAATTTAAATGAGTATTTCTCATACTTGAATGTACATATGAATCTTCTGGGCATCTTGTTAAAATATAGATTCTGATTCAGGCACCTGTGGTGGGGTCTGAGCTTCTGTATTTCCAACAAGTTATCTTCCCAGGCTATGCCCGTGCTGCTAGCCCCTGGACCACACTTTGAGCAGCAGGGATCCAGAGAATTCAAAGTAAATCATATTTTGGTCAACACCAAAATATGTTTGGTCAAAACATCTTCTTTCATGCTAGTATAACTTGCTGAAGCTCCATAGTACTCAGGTCAGGGTGACAAGCCACTACTATCTCTCTGGGTTCCTGAAGCTACTTGGGTAAGCTCCATCCATACCAAGAGTCCAAAAGCAGGGAGGTATTCAAGAGAAACAGACTGAACTGGTAATGGAATTCATTCCCAAACAACTATGTACAAAGTTGCTGTCATCAGCCATTATTTTAGGATGGTCCCTCAGCACTGAGGGACAAATTCTGCCTTCCAGAAGCATCTTCCAAGGTAGTATTTGAATAAAAGATTTTATAAAACCTAACCATTGCGTTGTTGCAAAAGGCAAATTATTGGTGGCAAGACTTAAATTTCCTTAATTTTTTGGTGTTTTGACTGGTTTGGACATCTGATTTGAGGGTCATATTTTCTTTTCTTTTTTCTTTATTTTTCTTTCTTTCTTTCTTTTTTTCTGAGACAGAGTCTCTCTTTGTTTCCCAGGCTGGAGTGCAGTGGTGCGATTTTGGCTCACTGCAACCTCAGCCTCCCAGGTTCAAGTGATTCTCCTGCCTCAGCCTCTGGAGTAGCTGGGACCACAGGCACACACCTCCATGCCTGGCTCATTTTTGTATTTCTGGTAGAGGCAAGGTTTCACCATGTTGGCCAGGCTGGTCTGAAATTCCTGACCTCAAGTGATCTGCCCGCCTCAGCCTCCCAAAGTGTTGGGATTAAAGGCGTGAGCTGCCGTGCCTGGCAGGTCATGTTTTCCTATTACACATCCACAATTGACTATTTTTACCCTGGTAATTTGATCAGTTTGCATTTTCTTAAGTTTATCCTTAGAGTTTTTTTTTTTCTTTATGGAAAGAGTATATTTAAAAGCCTTAACTATTTTCATAGAAATGATAGTTCTTTCTTTTCCTAGCCATCACCTGCCCTCCACCATCCGTACCTATGTTTGCAACACTTCGTGTTTATAAGCCATCAGCTGGAAACAATTCGTTCTATCAGGACACAGCAGTTTTTGAATGTTTGCCACAACATGCGATGTTTGGAAATGATACAATTACCTGCACAACCCATGGAAATTGGACTAAATTACCAGAATGCAGGGGTAAGTGCAATAAGACAAAATATGTATGGTAGGGCAAGATCCCATTTGTGAAAGGTATTGAAAATTCTGACTCTCATGGAATGTTTCCAATTAACTCATTCAACGGCTGTTTGTTGAGCATCTACCATATGCCAGGCAGTGTGCTGGGCACTGGGGATTCCAGGTGAATGAGACCTGGCTTCTGACCCAAGGGAATTACAAATAATGCAGTTAACTGTCTGGAGCTGCCTGGGACAGCTTCCCATAGGTGGTGACCTTTGAAATAGGCCTTGGAGGAGGAGTAGAGAATGAGGAGAAGGCATACCTCACATGGGGGAGGCACGAAAGGCAGGATGTCTCCGTGGACAGCTGAACATTTCAGCGAGTCTGGTAAAGTTCTTTTCTGGGTGAAGTTCGTGGGTTAAATTGGAGAGTCCTAAGAGATGAAGGTAATGCCTGGGTTGCAGTCTGATTGTTATACATTTTAAAAATCTCTACTCAAGTTTAAGAATCACAGACATATTTGATTTTTAAGAAATTATGGAAATTCTTTCTCCTTTAACTTGACCTGTCATTACTATCTTTAAGTTTGTCAGTTGCATAACAGATAAATTACAGAGTTTATCATGTGCACAAAGAGTTTTTTTTGGTTGTTTGTTTTGTTTTGTTTATTTTTGAGATAGAGTCTCACTCTGTCACCCAGGCTGGAGTGTAGTGGGGCAATTTTGGCTCACTGCGACCTCCACCTCCTAGGTTCAAGTGATTCTCATGCCTCAGCCTCCCGAGTAGCTGGGACTACAGGTGCCCGCCACCACTCCCGGCTAATTTTTGTATTTTTAGTAGAGATGGAGTTTCACCCTGATCATCAGGCTGGTCTGAAATGCCTGACCTCAAGTGATCTGCCTGTGTTGGCCCCTCAAAGTGCTGGGATTACGGGTGTGAACCCCTGCTCCCGGCCAAGAGTTATTCTCATGACTGTTAACTTATCCAGTGGTAGATATTACAGATATCCAGTGAATGAGTCAAAACATAAGTGATTTTCAGCATGGAGAAGCTACCAACAACAGTAGTAACTTGCACCCTTCTGGGCACTCAACTATGGGCCAGGCACTGGTCTCCTGCTACATACGTGTCATCTGACTTTATTCTCCCAAATCCTAAAAAGTAGGTTCCTTTTTTTTTTTTTTTTCAGTATTTCACCTAGACGTATCAACTGTTAATATGTTGTGACATTTTTCTCTCTGTTTCTCCATAGAAAGATCCTTTTTATTGGGGGGTCTCCTGTCTTGGGTTTGGAGCCCCTCCACCCTCTGTCTCTGTAAAGGGGAGCTTCTGCCTTCTTTCTTGCCTATTAAACTCTCTGCTCCTTAAAACAATAAATAAATAAATAAATAAATAAAAAAGAAAGATCCTTTTTATTTCTTGCATCATCTGAAAATAAGTTGTATATATTATGACACTTGCCCATAAAGACTTCAGCATGAATATACTAAGAACAAGGACATTTTATATCATCACTTAATATGTTTTGGATTATTAACAATAATAATCCAAACAATTCTGATAACATAAACAATTAACAACAATATCATGCAACATTTATCTCAGATGCAAATTTTCCCAGTTGACCCAGAAGTATCTCTTATACATGAATTTTGTTTTATGCAGGATCTAATCAAGAATCACATCTTTAGTTGTCATGTCTCTCTAGTCTCCTATAATAATAATTATTATTATTTTGAAATGCTGTCTCGCTCTGTCACCCAGGCTGGAGTGCAGTGGTGCGATTTCGGCTCACTGCAACCTCTACTTTCCAGGTTCGAGCAATTCTCCTGCCTCAGCCTCCCACGTAGCTGGGATTATAGGTGCCTGCCATCACGCCCGGCTAATTTTTTTATTTTTCGTAGAGATGGGTTTCACCATGTTGGCCAGGCTGGTCTCAAAATCCTGAACTAAAATGATCCACCCGCCTTGGACTCCCAAACTGCTGGGATTACAGGTGTGAGCCTAGTCTTCTGTAATTAAGAATAAGCCCTTGTGTCTTTTGTTGTCTTTCATTGACATTTTTGAAGAGTACAGGCTAGTTGTCTTTTAGAATGTTCTGTAATGTGAACTTGATTGGTTATTACCTCATGATTAGATTCATGTTAAATATTATTGTTAAGAATACATTCTGAGGCCGGGCGCGGTGGCTCAAGCCTGTAATCCCAGCACTTTGGGAGGCCGAGACGGGCGGATCACGAGGTCGGGAGATCGAGACCATCCTGGCAAATATGGTGAAACCCCGTCTCTACTAAAAAAATACAAACTAGCCGGGCGAGGTGGTGGGCGCCTGTAGTCCCAGCTACTCGGGAGGCTGAGGCAGGAGAATGGCGTGAACCCGGGAGGCGGAGCTTGCAGTGAGCTGAGATCCGGCCACTGCACTCCAGCCTGGGCGACAGAGCAAGACTCCGTCTCAAAAAAAAAAAAAAAAAAAAAAAAAGAATACATTCTGTACTTTGGGAGGCCGAGGCAGGTCAGGTGGATCACGGGGTCAGGAGTTCGAGACCAGCCTGGCCAATATGGTGAAACCCTCCCTGTCTGTACTAAAAATAGAAAAATTAGCCGGGCGTGGTGGCGGGCGCCTGTAATCCCAGCTGCTCAAGATGCTGAGGCAGGGGAATCACTGGAACCCAGGAGGCGGAGGTTGCAGTGAGCTGAGATTGTGCCACTGCACTCCAGCCTGGGTGACAGAGTGTGACTCCATCTCAAAAAAAAAAAGAAAAAAAAAAGAATACATTCTGTCGCATCAGGACATCAGGAGGCACATAGTGTCAGCTGTTTCACCATTGGCCATGCTTAGCTTGATCCTTAGGTGAGGTGTCCTAGATCATCTTTTGGTAAAGGCACTGCTTTTTCCTTGGAATTAGTAAGCAACCTGTGGGTGATGCTTTGAAACCATGCGAATATCCACTGTTGGGCAGTCATCGTAGAATCCAACGGTGATCCTTGAATCTGTCAATTATGACATTGGTGGCTGAAAATGGTGACTTTCTAATTCTATCTTTCCTTCTACATTTATTCACTGGCTTCCCTCTATAGAGAAGAGCTTTCCCTCCATCCACCATTTTTTAGTATTATTATAGACACATGGATTCTTTTTTTTTTTCTTTTTTTGAGTCTCACTCTGTTGCCCAGGCTGGAGTGTAATGGTGCAATCTCAGCTCACTGCAACCTTCACCCCCAGGGTTTGAGTGATTCTCCTGCCTCAGCCTCCTGAGTAGCTGGGATTACAGGCGCATGCTACCACACCCGGCTAATTTTTGTTAGTAGAGATGGAATTTTGTCATGTTGGCCAGGCTGGTCTCTAACTCCTGACCTCAAGTGATGCATCTACCTCAGCCTCCCAAAGTGCTGGGATTACCGAAGTGAGCCACTGTGCCTGGCCACATGAATTCTTTTTTATTTAATGTGTGGCAGAACCAAAATTGAGCCAAGCAGTCTGACTCTGGAGTTTGTACGCTTAATTACCTCCTTAAACTACCTCTGAGAATATTGTGCTCCTGGCTCCAGCTTTGCTTTTCTCACACTGCAGCTCATAAGGATGTGGGTTTGGGCCTCTACTGTTGAAGATCTTAAGGAGGCCAGGAAGCAGCACCATTTTTCTCTGACATATTTCATGATGGCTTCTTGCATACTCTGAATTGAATAACAATAAGATTTACTATTTTAAAGCCAAATAATGGTGTACTAAGTGTGTATGGGGGGAGGGTTCAGTCTTTACATTTTAATTTTATGGTTTGTTAGAAATAGACTTTGCTTTTCTTCTTTCAAACCCACCATCTTAGACTGTGTAAAGATGACGTTTGCAGTAAATAATACCTTATGATTATATGTGAAAACCCGGAGAACTTAGTGAAGTCTCATTAATTTACTTTCAAAGTGTGGTTGTTTCTTTTTTAATATCCAGGGTACCATGAATATAAGAGGAATGGGGACAGAATTAAGCACAAGGTAACTATAAGTTGCTTCCAGTTGCAGGAACACCCAGTGATTCAGTGGTGTGACAGAGACAAGAATGTGACTATTTCATGACTATTGGATAGCACTACTATTTATTACTAATATGTCTTATTGAATAAATGTTTTAGAAGTAAAATGCCCATTCCCATTAAGACCAGACAATGGATTTGTGAACTATCCTGCAAAACCAGTACTTTATTACAAGGATAAAGCCACATTTGGCTGCCATGATGGATATTCCCTGGATGGCCCAGAAGAAATAGAATGTACCAAACTGGGAAACTGGTCTGCCATGCCAAGTTGTAAAGGTATGGAAATATAGGCAAGGTCCTATAAGATCTCTGAATTGATACAGTGGGTCACCTTTACTTGCTATTTTCTTGTTCCAATACTTTTCCACTTGTTGCTCAGACTTGCTAGGAAACTGCTGGCAGGTGACTTCAGGACTCACATGTACCTGGGGAAGCCTCATGCTTAGGAAGCATGCTTGACTTTAAACAGGATGAAATAAACAGATCCTTTGTAAGCATTGGTGATATGGTGGGAGATCGTGTGGGCTTTCTTTCTTTTTTTTTTTTTTTTTTTTTTTGAGACGGAGTCTCACTCTGTCACCCAGCCTGGAGTGCAGTGGCGCAATCTCGGCTCACTGCAAGCTCCGCCTCCCGGTTTCATGCCATTCTCCTGCCTCAGCCTCCCGAGTAGCTGGGACTACAGGCACCCGACACCTCACCTGGCTAGTTTTTCGTATTTTTTAGTAGAGACGGGGTTTTACCGTGTTAGCCAGGATGATTTCGATCTCCTGACCTCGTGATCCGCCCGTCTCGGCCTCCCAAAGTGCTGGGATTACAGGCTTGAGCCACTGCGCCCGGCCAATGTGGGCTTTCTTTATTTGCTTTTAAGTCTTTGCCTCTGAGCATCTTTTATTTATTTATTTATTTATTTGAGATGGAGTCTTGTTCTGTCACCCAGGCTGGAATGCATTGGCACAATCTCGGCTCACTGCAACCTCTGCCTCCCAGGTTCAAGCGATTCTCCTACCTCGGCCTCCCGAGTAGCTGGGATTACAGGTGCCCACCACCACGCCTGGCTAATTTTTGTATTTTTAATAGAGACGGGGCTTTGCCATGTTGGCCAGGCTGATTTTGAACTCCTGACCTCAGGTGAACTCCTGACCTGCCTCAGCTTCTATAGAGAAGAGCTTTTCTTCTGTCCACCATTTTTTAGTATTATTGTAGACACATGGATTCTTTTTTTTTTTTTTTTTTTTTTTTGAGACGGAGTCTCACTCTGTTGCCTAGCTGGAGTGTAATGGTGGAATCTCAGTTCACTGCAGCCTTCACCTCCCAGGTTCGAGTGATTACAGATGTGAGCCACCACGCCCACCTCTTTTTGTGCTCTGCCTAGCCAAGGCTCTTCTCATTGCAAAAACCAACCACACATTCGAGTTCAAGGAAATTGGGGATATTATAAGGAGGCAACAGGCAAGTCGATCACGTGGGTATTGAAGATGAGGAAATGAAATACAACTGATACTCTTGAAGATTGGAACTGAAAGGCAGGAACTATTCCTACTTTTTCCATATCTCAATGTCCTCTCCCATCTCTGTCTCTCTGCTTATTCATCTTGAACATGGCTTGATATACACCAGACCCTCTCAGTTAAAGGATTCATCACCAACTGGCATCTTTTCCTGGAGATGCTGGTTCCTTTTGAGTTAGGTGTCTACCTTTGATCCCATTAGTGTCATGCTTAAGCAAAGAACAGCCTAGCATTAGAACTCTGCTCAGGTCGCTATGGGCTGGACAGTTTAAGCAGAAAGAGGAACTCTGGGGCAGCAGGCAAGATGACAAATAACTAGCATCTTAGGTTATAGTTCCATAGAAGCAGAGCCTGAGACAGGGATTTGAATACGGTTGATTTAGTGAGTGTCTCAGGAGAAGAAAGAGTGAGGCAGATTTGAGAGGGTAAGGCACCGGTTCTCAAACTTTGCTGTGGATCAGCAACACCTGGAAGGCTTGTTTTAACACAGGATTTTTGAGCTCCACTCTCAGAGTTTCTGATTTGGTAGATCTGGGAGGGGGCCTGAATATTTGCATTTATGCCAAGTTCCCTGGTGATGCTAATGCTGCCAAGCCAGGAAGAATTGTGGTCTCTGCTAAAATGAGGTTCAGTTTGATCCCACTGAGCTCTGGAGTGTGAATTCCACCCTTGAGTTAATCCCACTGAAACCCAAGGGGACCTGTTTTTTTTGAGACGGAGTCCCGCTCTGTCGCCCAGGCTGGAGTGCTGTGGCCGGATCTCTGCTCACTGCAAGCTCCGCCCCCCGGGCTCACGCCATTCTCCTGCCTCAGCCTGCCGAGTAGCTGGGACTACAGGCGCCCGCCACCTCGCCCGGCTAATTTTCTGTATTTTTAGTAGAGATGAGGTTTCACCATGTTAGCCAGGATGGTCTTGATCTGCTGACCTTGTGATCCGCCTGCCTCGGCCTCCCAAAGTGCTGGGATTACAGGCGAGAGGCACCGCGCCCGGCCAAGGGACCTGTTTTTTATATTTCCTCGTCAGTCATTGGCTTTGAGCTGCTCCCTTCCCTGACCCTGAGGGTGGCGATGGGGGTGGTTTGCACAACTTCCAGGGAGAGGTGGCTTCCCTATGGCTGAAGGCAATTTTTCAGCGTATTTATGAGCTGTTATCAGCCAACACTTGCAGTGGCTGGTTAGTGGATAGATGCACCTGCTTAATGAATGCAATCCGAGAGGGCAGTGTAGGCTTACATGAAATGTCAATATCTGTTAGAAGTTTTTTGGTTTTTTTTTCCCACTGAAATGAAGGCTCTGATGCTTCTGTTCTGACCTTCTGTGGCTACTGTAGGGGAAGAGAAGGCCATCCTGGAAGCTGTGAGTAATGGTTCTATTGATAGAGAACTACAATTAGCAATCATATTACCATTACTTACTATGTACATTCTTGGATTTTTCTTGCCTTGACCAATTTGTGTAGGTGTACTCATCTACTGTTTCAAATGCTAAACTCTCTTTCAGAAAGATTTCCTGAACTCTTAAGTCCTGATTACAAGTATTCTCTCTTTCAGCATCTTGTAAAGTACCTGTGAAAAAGGCCACTGTGGTGTACCAAGGAGAGAGAGTAAAGATTCAGGAAAAATTTAAGAATGGAATGCTGCATGGTGATAAAGTTTCTTTCTTCTGCAAAAATAAGGAAAAGAAGTGTAGCTATACAGAGGATGCCCAGTGTATAGACGGCACTATTGAAGTCCCCAAATGCTTCAAGGGTAAGTCTACATTGGAATGTTTAGCTAGGCCTCCCACTTGCCCCTCATCATAATCAGAGCCTTGTTATATAATGATTGTCAAAAACCAGATGAGGCCAGGCATGGTGGTTCACGCCTGTAATCCCAGCACTTTGGGAGGCTGAGCGGGGTGGATCACCTGAGGTCAGGAGTTTGAGAGCAGCCTGGCCAAAATGGTGAAACCCTGTCTCTATTAAAAATACAAAAATTAGTTGGTGTGGTGCCGGGCACCAGTAATCCCAGCTACTCAGGGGACTGAGACAGGAGAAACGCTTGCACCTGAGAGGCAGAGGTTGCAGTGAGCCAAGATCGCATCATTGCACTCCAGCCTGGGCAATACAATGAAACTCTGTCTCAAAACAAAAACACAAACAAACAAACAAATGAACAAAAAACAGATGAATTTGGCCACTGGATTTTTAAAAAGAGGGGTGAGAGGGAGAAACAATGATATGAAGCAGTGAGCTCCAGATGATGTCCCCACTTGAATTTTCCTTTCCAATTCTTTTTTTTTTTTTGAGACGGGGTCTCACTCTGTCGCCCAGGCTGGAGTGCAGTGGTGCGATCTCTGCTCACTGCAAGCTCTGCCTCCCGGGTTCACGCTATTCTCCTGCCTCAGTCTCCTGAGTAGCTGGGACTACAGGCACCTGCCAGCATGCCCGGCTAATTTTTTTGTATTTTTAGTAGAGACGGGGTTTCACCCTGTTAGCCAGGATGGTCTCGATTTCCTGACCTCGTGATTCGCCTGCCTCGGCCTCCCAAAGTGCTGGGATTACAAGCATGAGCAACCGCGCCTGGCCTTTTTAAAATTATTATTATTATTGAGACAGGGTCTCACCGTCACCCAGGCTGAAGTGCAGTGGTGTGATCACATCTCATTGCAGCCTTGACTTTCTGGGCTCAAGTGATCCTTTCACCTCAGCCTTCTGAGTAGCTGGGATTACATGCACACACCACCGTGTCCGGCTATTTTTTAATATTTTTATTAGAGAAGAGATTACGCCATGTTGCCAAGGCTGGTTTTGAACCCTTGAACTCAAGCAATCCACCTGTCTCAGGCTCCCAAAGTGCTGGAATTACAGGCGTGAGCTACGTGCCCAGCCTCTTTTCCAATTCTTTTCTGTAAAACTCAGGGTTGTGGTTTTATTCAATGAATGCTGAGGTGAATTACGCCATCTTGTGTAATTCCAAGTTGAGCTTGAATAGTAACGAACCAAATATTGAATAATAAAAATATCTACCTCATCTTGGTCCCACATTATAAAGAATTCACCCCAAGTTACAAAACAACTCATGGCAGTGATAATTGGTCTAAAGATCTAATATATCCCCCTTTCTCCAGCAATTCCTAGAGTTTGAAAAGTATCCATTAGAGCAAAATGTCCATTAGAGCAAAATATTTTAAGGAAGATGATACCAGGTTTGTGTGAGGTAAAGAAGTGTGTAATGGCCAGCATTTAGAGCTGCTAACCTTTTAAGGTTTCAGATTTAGGGTTTAAATGTCTTTGATGCCAGGAAGTAAGAACCAGCCAGAGGCTGAAGCTGTTGTTGGCTCTAGGTTTAGAAATCTTTCAAAAACATTGACAATCTTGTTTTAGCAGCTGGGAGAGGACAGTAGGGAGCAGACAAAGCTAAGAAGAGAGGAGTCTGAGAAGTGTTCAGCTAGTGGGAGAGAAGGGAACGATAACTGATTAAAAACACCCACCTCATGGGGTTGGTTTGATTATTAGAAATATGCATGACATGGAGGAACATAATTTTAATTACAAATAGTTAGAAATGCACTGAATAAATTGCCGTTGTTCAAAAGACAGCAGAGCCCCGGCAAGATGTTAAATACAAAACATGGCAAAATACAATAAGCTTAAATAAAAATCAGTAGAAAAAATACGAGAAAAGAATAATTGAAAAAGTCTTAGCTTTACTGATATATTTCTTCAGGGTCTTCTCCCTTATGGTCTTTAGACAGATGCAGTACTATAAAGGGCTGATACAGTTTTTTTCCCCTTTAATCTTGACTGTTATAGAAAAGTCTTCACTGTATATAGAACCTTTAATTTTATCTCTTGAAAATGAGGGTCTTGGCCGGGTGCAGTGGCTCACACCTGTAATCCCAGCACTTCGGGAGGCCGAGGCGGGCAGATCACTTGAGGTCAGGAGGCCAGCCTGGCCAACATGGTGAAACCCGGTCTCTACTAAAAATACAAAGATTAGCCAGGCGTGGTGGCATGTGCCTGTAGTCCCAGCTACTCAGGAGGTTGAGACAGGAGAATCGCTTGAACCTGGGAGGCAGAGGTTGCAGTGAGCCGAGATTGTGCCATTGCACTCCAGCCTGGGCGACAGGGCGAGACTCTATCTTAAAAAAAAAAAAGAAAGAAAAGAAAAAGAAAAAGAAAATGAGGGTCTTATCATTTCCCTAATGTTTTCTCCCATCACTTAAACCTCACACTAAATGATTTCATTCACGTAATCACATGTATTCTATATACTTGTAAAATGTATTTGGTTTGGCTTAGCTATTTACCACATTTAGGAAATGATTGTTTCTCTTAGAATGTTTATCTTTTTCTCCCCCAACAGAACACAGTTCTCTGGCTTTTTGGAAAACTGATGCATCCGATGTAAAGCCATGCTAAAGTGGTTTTCAGATTCCACATAAAATGTCACACTTGTATCTTGTTCATCCAAGGAACCTAATGGAAATTAAAAAATAAAGCTACTGAATTTATTGCCTCAGCCATTGCAGTGTTACTCTTCACGGTAGCGTACTTTTAGTTATGTCATCTGGTTAAGAAATGCAAATATTTGGAACATCATCATTTTATGGCTGTGAAATTGACAGTATAAACGATTGTCTAGGTATCCCACTTTTCCTGTGTGTAGTCCTGTTCTCGGCTGGGCGCGGTGGCTCACGCCTGTAATCCCAGCACTTTGGGAGGCGGAGGTGGGCGGATCACCTGAGGTCAGGAGTCCGAGACCAGCCTGGGCAACATGGTGAAACCCCGTCTCTACAGAAAATACAAAAATTAGCTGGGCATGGTAACGTGGGCCTGTAATCCCAGCTACTCAGGAGACCGAGGCAGGAGAATTGCTTGAACCTGGGAGGTGGAGGTTGCAGTGAGCCGAGATTGTGCCACCACATTCCAGCCTGGGCAATAGAGTGAGACTCCATCTCAATAAATACATAAATAAACAAGTAAATAAATCCTACTCTCAAGCACTTTCAAAGGTGTAAAACACCTTTAATACAATATTTTTCATAGAATGGGCCACAGACCCCCTACCCCATTACTATGACCTATCTGCTTATTCCAAAGAACAAGTGTTGTGCCCCAGAATTGTTAAGAATGACCCAGAATTCTGCATTTATGACAAAGTTTCCAGATAGTTCTTGTGCATCTTCAAGTTTGCCATACAGAAGTAAGCATGGACTTCCAGGTCAATAGGACTGAATTTGCATCCTTGATGCTGGGTTTACATAGTGCCAAAAAATTTTTCTGTATCCACTACAATTCCATGGCCCATCATTGACGTTGCTCCTTTGCATATATTCAACTCCCTTGCCCTTCTCTCCTTCGGTAGTGTTTGCTGGCCAAACACCGCTGGCGCTATCGGCCTTCCTTATGCCTGCACCTGAGGAGTTGAATGTGGCTAGAAGAAAAAGAGGAACTCGCAACCGTGCCAATAGGTCCCATTTTAAATTCATAAACACAAACTTTACATGGGCCTCTAACTCTGCCCAACAATCCTGTTATATTTCTCTAATTTGTTCACTCCCTTACTCTCTAAAGTGGCTATTTCTCTTCTCAACCTTCCTCAAGCTACCTTCCTTCTCCTCATCCTTAGCTGATAATTTAGCTCCGTATTTCACTGAGAAAATAGAAAAGATCTTTTTTTTTTTTTTTTTTTTTTATCTTTCCACTCCCAAATCCATCATTCTACCGGTGTCGACAACCACGGAATCTGCCTTCTGTCAGGTTACAATGGATGAACATCTAAGGACAAACCCTCTCTTTATGTGCTAGGACCCATTTTCTCTCTCCTACTTAAGGATTTTACTCCTGAAATTAATGCTCATCCATGTTTATTTTTTCCTTTCTATTGGAACACTTCAATCAGCATACAGATATATGGTAATGTCACCCATTAAAAAAAGAAGCCCTGTTACTTCACATCTTTTTTCCAGCTACAGCTCCAACTCTTTAGTCCCTGTTTTTACAAAAGTCCTGGAGTTATTTCCCTTTGCCATCTGCACTATGTGCTACCCATCACTTCACAATCTGTGTTCTCCATGGGATTTACCACCCATGCCTCTTTCTCAGAACTTAACCCAATTCCATGTGATGTGGACTGAATCTTTTCTCCAAGATGCTTCTCTGCTCCTCCTCCTTTTACAGAAACCAGAGTGGCTCCCCTTCCTTCTATGCTTTCATTGAAAAGCTCCAAATTCCCTTTACTTAACCTTAAAAACCAATTTTACAGCCGGGCGCGGTGGCTCACACCTGTAATCCCAGCACTTTAGGAGGCCAAGGCAGGTACAAAAAAATTAGCTGGGCGTGGTGGCAGGCACCTGTAGCCCCAGCTACTTGGGTGGCTGAGGCAGGAGAATTGCTTGAACCTGGGAGGTGGAGGTTGCAGTGAGTCAAAATGGCGCCATTGCACTCTAGCCTGGGCGACAAGAGCGAAACTCTGTCTCAAACAAACAAACAAACAAACAAACCCAATTTTACGTTTTCTTCCCCAACTCTTTCCTTCAGACTCTCTCTCTCTCTCTCTGTGTGTGTGTGTGTGTGTGTGTGTGTTGAAGGTGGAGTTTGAGAGACTGTGGTATTTCCCGTTTCTAAACCAAAAGCCCTATTTAGGGATTTTTGCCAAACAAAAAACCATCTGCTCTGGTTTCCTCCTCTCAAAGCACAAAGCTTTGTGCTTTGTTTTCTTTAACTTGTTGCATGTTAATTTAAAAATAGGCCTCTCTTATCCTACCTAACAGCTCTAGACATGGAAAGAGGGCAGTAAACATTTAGAATGTCTTCTGCCCCACACACGATCACTGCATTGGTTCTGAAAAAGGGGAGAGAATATTTTTGTATTATCCCGCCTTTTGTTGCAAATGCTTCATAATTCATTTATTGTGTTTTAAATTTAAAATATATGTTGGAACTAATAAGCAAATTCAGTAAAGTTCCAGAATATGAAATTAACACACAAAATCAGTAGCATTTCTATACACTAATAGCAAGCCATCTGAAAAAGAAATTAAGAAAACAATCTCATTCACATAGCTACAAATATGTATATATACACACACACACACTCTTACGATTTTAGCCAAGGAGGTGAAAGACTTGTAGTTGAAAAATATAAAATATTGATGAAAGGAATTTAAAAAGACACAAATAAATGGAATAATATTCATGTTCATAGATTGGAAGAATTAATATTGTTAAAATGTCATTGTTACCCAAAGTGATCTACAGATTCAGTGCAATCCCTATCAAAATTCCAATGACATTTTTCACAGAAATAGAAAAAACAATTTGTATGAAACTACAAAGGCCCCTGAATATCCAAAGTGATCTTGAATGAAAAGAACAAAGCTAGAGGCATCACATCATCTAACTTCAAAATATACTACAAAGCTGTAGTAATCAAATCAGCTGACACAAATACAGACGCATAGACCAATGTAAGAGAATATGCAGTTCAAAAATAAACTCACACATTTATAGTCAATCGATTTTCTACAGAAGTGTCAGGGGTTGGCCGGGGCTGCAGTCTTATCTGAAGGCTCAAGTGGAGGAGGATTTGCTTCTAAGCTCACTCAGAGGTTGTTGGCATGATTCAATTCCCTTTGGGCTATTGGAAGAGAACCTCAATTCCTTACTGTTTACCTGTGACTTCCCTCAATTCATTGCCCTTCAGACCTTAAAGGAAAATTGGATGGCACACTATAGTACTCATGACAATACTCTCTTTTTTTTCTTTTCTTTTTTTTTTTTTTTTGCTTGATCCACTGCTTTCTGAGAATAGCTCCTCCATGATTCTGATAGACCTCTTTTCCTGGGTGAAACTCAGTAGAGTAAGGTTAGTAAGATAAACTACAACACCCAATGCTGCAGTTGGCCTTCGAACTGCAGCTGATACTCATCTTCTTCCTCCACCACCATCCATTTCATATTCTCCTCACCCTTGGCTGGTTCTTCTGTTGGTCTCACTGGCTTTTCTGGTGGTGTGACAAAGACCTTCATCCTTGAGGGGTCTGAAAGGACTCTATGCCTTTCTGATGTTTCTATGATTTTTATCATCAAAATTGTATGAAGGAGTACTAAGGAGGCAGCAGCCCATTGCTCCTGATGATCAGGGCCAATGACCCTTTCCAAGATGGTGAGATCTTTGCTTGCAGGTTCCTTGGCAAAAGGAACCTAAAGTAGCCAGGCACCATCTGTAGTTTATAGTTCAATGGGACTTGCTGTGCCCCTAGTGGAAGTGTTTCCCTTTTGGAAACAAGGCCTTTTAAACTTATAGAGTTCAGATGTGGAATAAAGCATAAATGTTCCCAAGTGAGTCAAGGGGAGAAATAGTAACTTGGCCACTGCTGCTTCAAATCCTTGATTCCTAGACCCATGTATTGTTCCTATTGGGGAGACAATGAAGATATTTGATTTAAAGTATATACTTCATCATAGAGGATCATATCTCAAAGCTGCTGCTTTGATTATGCTTTCAACAGGCCATTTCAAGGTTCTGTCAGCTGGCAGCTTCTGGATGATTTGGTAGGTAATGTGATCAGTTGGTCCTGTGGTCAGGGGCCTATTGTCATACCACCTTTACTATAAAATGGGTTACCTGGTCTGGTGCAATGTTATTTGGGATCCTGTATCAGTGGATTCGAACTCCGTAAGTCCTCGGATGGTGATGCAGGAAAAACAAATGCATATCCAAATAAGTATTGATTCCTAGCATAATGAATCTGTGCTCCTTCAGTAGAGGTAGATCCAATGGAGTCACCTTGATACCTTACGTGCCAGTGGGTCTGCTTGAGAGATGGTGTCATCTTGGAGGCTCAACGTTGGTCTTTAGTCTCTGTTGCTTGCCAGGTTGGACATTCAACCAAGACAGTATCCAGATCAATCTATGTAAGTAGGAGACCATGCTGTTGGGCCTATGAATTATCTCCATCCTTGTTACCATAGCCATTTCAGTCATGTGGCCATTATGCCAGCACTGGGGCGGCCAGTGATAGAGGCCAGATGCTGTCAACTGGCTGAGTCTTTTTCTCTATCTGGTTATGTAGTACCTTGCTAGTGGGAGTTAACATGTGCATCTAAGATCTTCATACTTTGTGCCCACTCCATTTATTCATTCACATGCCTCTACTCCAGTCGTCTTGGTACCTGATCTACCCATCTTTCTTCTCACCTCTCAGACTCCATCACGCTACTGCCTATGAGTTCATATATATTATAATCGTAAGCTACTTCTTTCTCTACACAAAGAAGATGACCATCCAAAATTCTTCCCATGGGGAGGATTTTTTCTCACCACTGTTTTTCAAGATGCTCTTTGAATAAGCTGTATTGTAGCTATCATCCTTTTGTTTACCTGCACACACATATAGACCTTCATATCCATGAACCAAGCTCAGGCTTTTTCCTCTGCTCTAAGCTGGTCCTACGGGATCATATGGGGTCATATGGCTATAGATGTGCACTTAGGAATGTCATTAGTACAACAGTGATGGATGATGTGCAGTTTTGACCCTCTGATCATGTAGCTTCAGGGTATATCCATTACCATCTTATCATGGGTTGTTGCTAGGCACATTTGACCTTATGACTTGGTGGGTGTGACAGAATATAGCTGGTGATGGGCAGCTGTAACTGCCTAGTCATTTGGTGCCTAGCATCCAGTATATTAGAAATTGTTTCTCAAGTGGCATCTAATTCTCCATTGTAGATGAGATGGCCTTGCTTTTTAGTTTTCTTAGATCAAGAAGAGTTCCTCCATTTTTCTTCCTCCTTTCTTACAATCTTTATATATATATATATATATTTTTTGAGATGGAGTCTTGCTCTATTGTCCAGGCTGGAGTACAGTGGCACGATCTCACTTCACTACAACTTCTCCTGCCTCAGCTTTCCAAGTAGCTGAGATTACAGGTACCCATGACCATGCCTGTTTAACAATTTTTTTTTTTGAGGCAGGGTTTCACCATGTTTGCCAGGCTTGAACTCCTGACCTCAAGCAATTTGCCCACCTCGGCCTCTCAAAGTGCTGGGATTACAGGGTTGAGACACTGTGCCCCCTCACAATCTTAATTTTTTAAAGAGTAGAGGACAATCATTTGGGTTTGTCTGATGTTACCTTATGATGAGATTTCAGTTGTATTGTGGCCGGGATTACAAGAGAAGTGAGATTGTAATCTTCTTAGAGCATCATATCAGGAAGTACATGATATCAATTTATGCCATTACTATTGGTAGTGTTAACTATGATTACTTGGTTAGAAATCTGATGTCTGCCAGCTTTCTACATTGTAATCTTACTATATTGTCCTTTGTAATTAATTAATCAGTATCTCATGGGGAGATACTTCACAACTATGTGAATATCCTGCTTTTCATCAAATTTTCATCCAGTAATTTTAGATTTTTACCTAAATCACTTGTTTTTGTGATGGTTGTCAATGAGTAATTTTTAAATTTATCATTCCTTCTACATTTATTATTTCTCATTCTGCTGTAAGGAAGTACTTTCCCATTTCCCCAAATTAATTAGTTAGTTAATATTAGTGTGAACACATGGATTCTTATTCAGTGAGTTCTGATTCACTAATATAATTATTTTAATGCTTGAATTGTCACAGAATTGATCAGTAGGAGCCACTTCAAGTGGCTCATGTGCCTTTTTGATATGTCCCCATATCCTTTGGATACTTTTTAATTTTATTTAAAAAAATGTTGTTTTTTTTTTTTGAGACGGAGTTTCGCTCTTGATGCCCAGGCTAGAGTGCAATGGCGTGATCTTGGCTCACCACAGCCTCCGCCTCCTAGGTTCAAGCAATTCTCCTGCCTCAGCCTCCCGAGTAGCTGGGATTACAGGCATGCGCCACCATGCCTGGTAAATTTTGTGTTTTTAGTAGAGACCAGGTTTCTCCATGTTGGTCAGGCTGGTCTCGAACTCCTGACCTCAGGTGATCCGCCTGCCTCGGCCTCCCAAAGTGCTGAGATTACAGGTGTGAGCCACTGTGCCCGGCCCAAGACTCTGAATTCCTTCTTTGTATTTTTCTGAATGTTGTATTATCGTTTTGTATTCCTTCTTTGTATTATCCTGACTTTTGAGGAAGCTTAAAACAGCGATTTCGAATTATCTGCATGAAAGGTCACATCTCTCTCTCTAGAATAGGCCACTGTTGCCTTACTTAGTTCATTTGGTGAGGTCATGTTTTCCAGCATGGTTTTGATGCTTATGGATGTTAATTGTTGTCTGGGCATTAAAGAGTTAGGTATTTATTGTAGTCTTTGCAGTCTGGGCTTGTTTGTTGGGAAGGCTTTCCAAGTATTCAAAGGGAATTGAGTGTTGTGATCTAAGTCTTTGGTCACTGCAACCATATGTGCACTAGGAGAACCCCACGCCCAGTAATGATGACTCTTGCAGACCTCTTGAGGTATCACTTCGGTAGTCTTAAGTAAGATCCAAGAGAATTCCCCAGATTACCAGCCAGAGACTCTTGCTCTCTTCTCTTACTTTCCCCCAGACAGAGTCTGTCTTTCCATGCTGAACTGCTTGCAGCTGGGTGACACAAGCAGCCTTGTGGCCTCAACAACGGGGACTGTACTAGGTCAGACCTAAAGCCAGCACAGCACTGGGTCTTGCCTGTCTTCCATCTGTTGTTCACTCAAGGCCTAGGGCTCTTTAGGGCTCTTTAGTCAACAGGTGGTGAATCCAGCCAGGCTTGTGAGCTCTCCCTAAGCCCAGGGCAGGTCCAGAAATGCTGTCCGGGCAAGGCCTGGAGTTGGGAACCTTAGGAATTGACCTGATGCTCTTTCTACTGCGCCTGAGCTGGCACCGAAACTGCAAGACAAAGTACTTCCTACTCTTCCATCTCCTTTCCTCGAGGAGTCTCTCCCCCTGGTCACCACCATCCCAGGCCTGCAGGTCCCCCTGGTCACCACCATCCCAGGCCTGCAGGTCCCCCTGGTCACCACCATCCCAGGCCTGCAGGTCCCCCTGGTCACCACCATCCCAGGCCTGCAGGTCCCCCTGGTCACCACCATCCCAGGCCTGCAGGTCCCCCTGGTCACCACCATCCCAGGCCTGCAGGGAGTGATTACTGCCTGGCTACCAATGATGTTCACTCAAGGCCCAAGAGCTCTTCAGTCAGCTTGTGGTAAAAGCTGCCAGGCTTGAGTCTCTTCCTTCAGGGCAGTGTGCTCCCCTCTGGCTTAGGGCAAGTCCAGAAATGCCACCCAGGGGCCAAGGCCTGGAATCAGGGACCCCAGGATCCTGCTTTGTGCTCTATCCCACTTTGGCCGACTTGGTACCCAAGGTGCAAGACAAAGCCCCTTTACTCTTTCCTCTCCTTTCCTCAAGTAAAAGGAGTCTCTCCCTGTGACTACCACAGCTGGAAATGTGCTGGGTCACACCTGAAGTCAGCATGGCAGAGGATCTCACTCAAGTCTTGTGGTGAGTACAGCCTGGCAACTGGTGGTGCTAATTCAAGTCCAAGGGCTCTTGGATCATCAGGTAATGAATCCTGCCAGAACTGGTACTTCTCTTTAAGGCAGTGGCTAGAGTGTGTCAAGAAGTGTTGTCCAGCAGATAGGGCCTGGAATGGGGGCCTCAGGATTCAGCCTGATGCCCTATTCTGCTGTAGCTGAGCTGGAATGCAAGTTGCAAGGCAAAGTTCTCTTTACCCCTCCCTCTCCTCTCCTCGAGCAGAAGGAAGCAGTCTCTCCTGGAGCTGCAAGCTGTGCTGCCTGAGGTTGTGGGAGGGGTAACACAAGCACACCCTTGACCACCCCAGCTGGTGTTTCATAGGTTGTATATACCCAAAGACCACTGGCTCCAAGCCCAGCACAGCACTAAGACTTGCCCAGGAATTTCAGTCCTTGTGGCCTAGACCACCTTTCAAGTTTATTTAGGACCCCAGAGCACTTTACCCCATGGTCATGGGGCTAGTTGGAACTCAAGTTCTGTCTGGCTGCTGGGATGGATGATTCTTTCCAGGCTAGGGCTGGTCTACATGCTCCCTCATGGTTCCAGGTGAATTCTGCCCTGTGTGGCTTTCTGCTGTGACAGACAGCACTGAATTCCAATGCCAAGTCCCACAAACACTTCACACTCCCTCTCCCAAGCACACAGATTCTCCCTCTGCACCACATCCTCTGCTGGGGATGAGCAAAGGGTGGTGTCTACAACTCAAGATTGTCTTTCCCAGCCTCTTCAATGCCTCTTTCCTTGATATAATTTTAAAGCTGGGTACAGGGATTTTTGGTTATGATGGTGCTTTTTTGCATGGAAGGTTGTTCTATTTGGTGTTCCTATGAGGGGGATGATCACTGGAGGTCTCTATTTGGCCATCATGCTCCACTCCCACCTTTGAGCACTTCTTTTTTGTTTTTTGAAACACAGTCTCACTCCGTAGCCAGGCTGGAGTGCAATGGCGCAATCTCGGCTCACTGCAGCCTCTGCCTCCTGGGTTCAAGCAATTCTCCCGCTTCAGCCTCCTGAGTAGCTGGGACAACAGGCGCCTGCCACCATGCTTTTGGTTAAAACACAATTACTCCAAGCTTGTCACAATTTGTAAACCTCAGCCATTTCCCCAATGAACTGAAGATAATGGTGTTTAGAAATCAAGGTGTGCATTGTGTCTGGGTGTGCTCATTGATACTGAGGCATCACTGCTTCTAGGTCCTCTTCAACAGACAGAGCTAGAAAATACATACACATATTTATATACACATACACTACTCCTATAAACAATAATTAGGTCTGCATTTTGGTAGCATCGGATATTCAGCATGCGTAACTTTGACACCTCAGCGCTTCTGTTTTAAACCCTTAGCGCCTTTCCAACACTGCTCCCTTCCCCAGCCTATTCCACGAAGAAGCTCCTGGGATATGGCAAGTTTGTTGAAGGTTGTGTTTTGTGCCATTTTGTTCGCTGGAAGGCATTTTAGGCTGCTGGATAGGTTTGGATCCCTGGAAACTAATCAGAGTAGACTTTAGAGCTTAGATGATAGTCCTGATTCCTCTCATTTAATGGTGTATTCACAGAAATAAAAATCTGCTACTTTTGTAACTGGAAGAGGCAATTTGGATTTGCGGAGTCCATCGGTAGAAACTGCCCAATTGCAGCCCCTCTATTTAGTGATTATGTGGTCCATTTTGTGCCATAAGTAGATTCCCTTTTTCAAGTGTTTTTCTTCTTAAATGCTCTGATTATCAGGTTGCCTGTCATCACAGTTCTGCTGTACCCTCCCTAGCTACAGTAGCAGTGATCTCCCCCTGCTGGAGATGGTACAGGAAGTACTAGCCGCCACAGGCAGCCTAGTGAAGAACTACAACCAGAAGGAGCTGGTTATCATCCTCTTTTTTTTTTTTTGAGATGGAGTCTCGCTCTGTCACCCAGGCTGGAATGCAGTGGCGCAATCTCAGCTCGCTGCAAGCTCCGCCTCCCGGGTTCAGGCCATTCTCCTGCCTCAGCCTCCCAAGTAGCTGGGACTACAGGCGCCGGCCACCACACCCGGCTAATTTTTTTGTATTTTTAGTAGAGATGGGGTTTCACCGTGTTAGCCAGGATGGTCTCAATCTCCTGACCTCGTGATCTGCCTGCCTAGACCTCCCAAAGTGCTGGGATTACTGGCGTGAGCCACCGCAACCGGCCCATCCTCTATTTTTGCACAGTTGGACTGAATCTTTCCAAAGTAATATTACTCACCTAGCAATCATAGACCAAATGAACTCTATAAACTATATAACTATAACTCTACAAATGCATATAACTATATAACTATGAACTCTATAAATGTATATGGCTAGAGAGGTCTTCTTCCAAGACAAATAGGTCACTGAAGGTTCTTCCCAATGACCATCTTTTTTCTCTTGGTTTATGGCAGGACGGCCTTCTAAATGCAAAGGAATCAATGTTTTCACTCATCTCTTATGCTATATTTCTGCAAGAAGTTTATTACATAATTCTCTAGTTTCTAATACACGGACCAATCTTTCAATATATAGGCTCTCTTTCCTGTGCCCCAAACTTAATAGTAAGTACTATTCCTCAGTGACGTTTTCTATCTACTAGCCTGAGGATCATTCCCTGCTTTAATCTCTCAATAAAAGACTAAAAAGATAAAAGAAAGAAAGAAAAGGAAAGAGAATGGCTTGAGCTGTGTGCATGTGTGTGCCAATATGCCTGTGTGTGGGTGAGAGAGTGTGTATGTGGTTGCTGTGCAAGTGTGTGAGCGTATTTGTTCCTTTTGTGTGAGTGTGTGAGCGTATTAGTCCCTTTTGTGTGAGTGTGTGAACATATTTGTCCCTTTTGTGTGAGTGTGTGAGTATATATGTGGTATGTGTGGTATGCATGTGGATTTGTGTATGTGGTTTGAATGTGTGTGCTTTGTATATGTGCTCATGCATATGCATGCGTGTGTGTGTGTGTGTGTGTGTGTCTGGGCATGCACGTGCACATGATAATTAGTTCTTTGTGTGCTATTGCTGCCTCCTAGTGGCATCTATTCCTTTTCAAAGTGCTGGCAAAACAGTTCGGAAAGAAAAGAAGCCCTCATATTGAAGTCTCCTGTGTCAGGCACTGGGTACATTTTTCTATATATCTCACCTATGTTAATTCAATCTCCCCAATCATCCCATAAGGAAAATAAATAAACTGAAACTCAGGAAGATTATGTAACTTAGTTTACCCAGGTCACAAAGCTAGTAAGTGACAGAACCAGATATCCAAACTTCAGAATGATGTCTTTTCTACCATTTTTATACTGCTAGTTAAGCTACGACTTTTCCCAGTGGCTTCCTGGAAATATTTGCCCTCTAAAGTTGGAGTTTTACAGCCTACTCCTAAAACAAGTTGGTAGAAAAGATTGTTGTATATGCAAGGCTAGGAAGTATCCTAGGTTACTAGTTTTTATGGATACTGGCTAGGGCATTATGGCAATATGTATATCACTGAAGAGAAGGGAGAAAGAGTAGCCGGTTTATCTCTGTTAATAACCTACAGCATGAATTACCCCAAGAGGCCAAGATAGAATAAGCAGCAGAAGGAGGAATGAAATGGTGAATATTGCTTAGTTCTAGCATAAGGAAGAAATCCAAAGTCACTGTGCTAGAGGCAGTGACTCTTTTCTCAGTAGTGAAGAAAAGAAAATATGTCTCGTCATTCTTAGTTTCTGCAATCTTTATACTGTATTTATTTACTTATTTTATTAAAAAAATAGAGACAAGGTCTTGCTATGTTGCCTAAGCTGGTCTGAAACTCCTGGGCTCAAGTAATCTGCCTGCCTCGGTCTCCCACAGTGTTGGGATTACAGGCGTGAGCCACTGCGCCTGGCCTATAATGCATTCATTTGTGGTATAATCTATACCTCTGTGGTCTGTAAATAGAAAGTTCTGCATTACTTACTATTCAATTTAAGGAATTTACCAGGTACAGGATTGTTTTCATATTTGTCTCTAATGTGTTTATATAATAATTACAATTCTTGGTATTTACAAGTTGTTTTCCATCTAGATAGCTAAAATCATTTACATATTTCACTCTAATGACACAGAGTATCTTAATAATGCAAAATGGTGAATCATGGAAGTTTGATTGCTTTGAATGTTAGCTTATGCATATTGCTAGTTTTGAAACAATAAATTAAAAACATGGAAGATACTTATATCTGTCTAATATAGCTATATAATTATATATACAATTCCACGAAAAAAGATAAAGGACAAAAGAGATACTTTGCAGAAGAATAAAAGACTAATAGAGATATTTAAATCTTTCAACTTCTCTAATAGTGAAAAATGCAAAGTAAAAACAGATGCTTTTTTTTTTTAACATACAATTAGGACAGATCTAAAAAACCATTAATATGAGACAGCCATTTGCACAGACCATTGAGTGAAGTTGCAAATTTGCAAAATACTTCCAGTAAGCGATTTGGCAGTACTGATCAAAAGCCTTAATGCTTTTATAATGCCCATAGGAATATCTTTTATGGAGAGAGCTAAAATTTCAACCAAGATGTCTATATTCAAAGGCATTTATTGCAACATTATTTATAAGGGCAAAAAATTGGTAACCACAGGAGAGTAATTAAGAAAATTGTCATATCCACGTGATGATATAATAAGTAGATACTAGAAGTGATAATATAGATATAAAAATTTGAATAAATATATACAAATGTTAATAGTGGTTATTACTTAATGGCAGGATTACACATATTTTTTTCTCCTTTAAACTTTTCAGTATTTTTCAATTTCCTTATAAGGGAAATGAAACCCTGAAATCATGAAAACTTTTTATTTTTATTTTTACATTTTATTTATTTATCTTTTTGAGACGGAGTTTTGCTCTTGTTGCCTAGGCTGGAGTGCAATGGTGTGATCTTGGCTCCCTGCAACCTCCGCCTCCCAGGTTCAAGCGATTCTCCTGCCTCAGCCTCCTGAGTAGCTGGATTATAGGCATGCACCACCATGCCCGGCTAATTTTGTGATTTTAGTAGAGATGGAGTTTCTCCATGTTGGTCAGGCTGGTCTTGAACTCCCGACTTTGGGTGATCTGCCCGCCTTGGCCTCCCAAAATGCTGGGATTACAGGTATAAAAAAGCTGTTTAATACACGTTTTCCTTTTTCTCCTCTTTCTTTACATCACTCTTTTCCTTATCTTTATCTTTCTCCTTATCAACTTTTCTATCTTTTTGCTCTTTTCTTTTTCCTGCCTTTCTTTCTTGTCTCCATCCTGGTTGGCAATCTTGTTGATGAGGTTGTGCAGAGCAACCACAGAATGGATCAGTGAGGCCAAGTACACTACCACCATCTGGTCCTTGGTCCTCAGGTAAAAGGCCTTAAGAGGCTCCTGCAGGCTCATGTCTGGCAGCAGGCTGAAGATGTCCTGCAGCTCGTAGATGATCTGGTGGTGGATGGGCAGCTTGCCTGTGGCTACTTCTTCCAGGTAGCTCCTGATATCCAGAAGCTTGGAGTTCAGTCCCTTCAAACCATGGACCTGATTTGTGATCCGCTGGGACAGAGCGCCCACCGTCGTGTCTTTGATGTCTTGTAACAAGTGTTCAACTCCAACTTCCTCAGCTTACTCTGCTCCAATTTCACTGGTCATGTGTTCAAATGTTTTCAAGGTTGGAGTTCCATCATCACGGACTTCTTCCACTGAAACGTACGCTTCTGTGGGCAACTCTAGGTCCTTTGGATTCACGTCAATAATGACCAATACCGAGTTAGGATAGTATCTTTTCATGAGTTCATTGATGGTAATGTCATTCATGTGTATTTTAGGGCCTTTGTGGTACCAGCCAACTATTCTTTCTCTGGCATTGACTTTTCTTAAACATTCCATACACGTTTTCCAAATAATCATGGTCTAAAAACCACACAGAATTGTCTTTGTCATCTTCATCAAAAGGAACTGCACACTGTTTGATATATCAAGTACTTTCTTTTGCCATGACCCCAAAAGCACACCAACAACTTGCTTCTGGTTTCCAGCCTTGCCGATTTGGTTGAAATGATCCACCACACTGAGCAGCACCAGGGGGTGGACCACCACCTTCTGCACCTTCACCAGCTCTGGCATCGAGACACACCCCGCCCAGGCCTGGCTCCCCGAGACCTGCAAACACCAGCAGCGGCAGCAATTTCCCTGGGGCTCCATCAGGCCCAGGCTTTTCCTCTTCCCTCAGGTTTACATTTCACTTTGCAAAGGTAACAGTGGCTTAAACAAACCAAAGTAATCTCTAGGTCTCCTACTACAGTTACTTTAATTTTATGGAGCAAGAGTTTAAATTATAGAGATTGGCCAGGCGTGGTGGCTCACGCCTGTAATCCCAGCACTTTGGGAGGCCAAGGCGGTGGATCACCTGAGGTCGGGAGTTCGAGACCAGCCTGACCAACATGGAGAAACCCCATCTCTACTAAAAATACAAAAAATTAGCCGAGTATGGTGGCACATGCCTGTAATTCCAGCTACTGGGGAGGCTGGGGTAGGAGAATCGCTTGAAGCTGGGAGGCAGAGGTTGCAGTAAGAGTGTCACTGCACTCCAGCCTGAGCAACAAGAGCAAAACTCTGTCTTAAAAAAAAAAATATATATATATATATATATATATATATATGTATACAGATTATCAGATTTAATCCTTCAAGATGTAGGTTAGTTCAAATTACATATGAATAATTATTATCTTTCTAATTAATAAAAGCTCACATTTTCCTATGGATTTTTGTTGTTGAGAATAATTGAATTCACATTGTTCAATGTCATCTAGACTAATTCTTAAGTTTGTATTTTGAAAATAAGTAGGTCCCTTTCAACATGGGGAGTATAGCACAATTATCTTCCCACACAGGAAAGAAAAACAATTTTTTTTTTTTAGGATCCTCTTTATACTACCATTATCAACAATGTCACCATTTGATTTTTAAAAATTGAGGCAAGATGTCGTTTGTTTTTGAATCAAACCTACTTTCATTTAAGTCATTTGTAGCTGTTAGGAAACAATATTTGCAATGGAAATAGTGTTTCAATGTCACTATCTTTTTATCAAAGATAAAACAAGGTTCTGTATATATTTTCCTATAATCACAGCACAGTGTTTTCTTTATTTCCTCTCTATCCCATAACATGATTTATATACCTTTTTTTTTTTTCTTGAGACAGAGTCTCACTCTGTCGCCCAGGCTGCAGTGCAGTGGCACGATCTCGGCTCACTGCAACCTCTGCCTCCTGGATTCAAGCGATTCTCCTGCCTCAGCCTCCTGAGTAGCTGGGATTACAGGCGCCCACCACCATGCCTGGCTTTTGTATTTTTAGTAGAGATGGGATTTCACCATGTTGGTCAGGCTGATCTCGAACTCCTGATCTTGTGATCCGCCCACCTCGGCCTCCCACAGTGCTGGGATTACAGGCGTAAGCCATTGTGCCCAGCCACATTATTTATATACCTTTTAAGCCAGGTGACATAATCTGAGTTGAAATGTGGTTATTTGGTCTTATGACCTTCTACTATCTCATACATTTTTGGAGGGCGGAGACTTATCTTTTTTCTTACAAGTCCAGAATCTTTGTTGTAGTTAGAACTATTTGGGGTTACCCATCAGTTCCGTCCTCTGAGAAAATAACCCAAATCCCTCTCCCCAAAGTGCAAAGATGAGCTAAGAAAGTCATGTTATACAATAGGAGGCCCAATCTCCTGGCCATATCTCTTTGGACTAATTGTGCTTACCTGATTCAAATTAGACTACTCAGTTTCACTCTCCGTAGCAAGAGATTTATATTCAGAAAAGTTAGTCTTCCGGGCTTCTCGACTGGAAGCTTTGTGCATAGGGTGGCCATATTCTACCACTTGTGCAGAGAAAAGCACGAAAACTAATGTGCATTCATTTGGTGATTCAATGAACATTTATGGATTGTCTCTATGTGCTAGGTACACTGTAAGGTGCTGTCTGTGCAATGGTGAATCTAACAGGTATCGTCTTCATTCTTGTCAACAGTGACAAGGAGTTTTTTTTTTTTTTTGAGACAGAGTCTCACTCTGTTGCCCAGGCTGGAGTGCAGTGGTGTGATATCCACTCACTGCAAGCTCCATCTCCCGGGTTCACGCCATTCTCCTGCCTCATCCTCCTGAGTAGCTGGGACTACAGGCGCCCGCCACCACGCCCAGCTAATTTTTTGTATTTTTAGTAGAGATGGGGTTTCACCGTGTTAGCCAGGATGGTCTCGATCTCCTGACCTCGTGATCTGCCCGCCTCGGCCTCCCAAAGTGCTGGGATTATAGGCATGAGCCACCGCGCCTGGGCGACAAGAGAATATTTATCTGGCTTCATCCTTGAGGTTCCTGAATAGGCTCTGAGTTCAGCAATTTCTTCCTAAATATTTGTAGAGGTCCCCAGAGTGAGTCACATGGGTGCTTTGTATATGATGGAACTACCCGATCATAGTACTCTGTCTCTGACTGAGCTACTTGGAAGGCTGAGGTGGAGGATTGCTTGAGCTCAGGAGTTGGAGACTGTGGTGAGCTATGATCACACCACTGCACTCCAGCCTAGGTGACAGAGCCAGGCTCTGCCTCTAAAAACAGAAAAAAGAAAATTCTCAGAGGAAGTTCTTCACACTGTAAGATCAGGAATCACTCTCTTATACAACGAGGAAGATGCTACATGAAGGGCAATTTATGGCCAGTGCTGTGCTTCATGCAGCATCACCTTCCCCTTCAATTTCGCATATTGCCATTGAACCAGATCTCTTTAGGGTGACTTACTTGTTCTTTTTTTTCAAAATAGAGTCTCAGTCTATTACGCAGGCTAGAGTGCAATGGCGTGATCTTGGTTCACTGCAACCTCTGCCTCCTGGGTTCAAGCGATTCTCCTGACTCAGCCTCCTGAGTAGCTGGGACCACAGGCGTCCACCACCACGCCTTCTAATTTTTGTATTTTTAGTAGAGACGGGATTTCACCATATTGGCCAGACTGGTCTTGAACTCCTGACCTCATGATCCACCCACCTCAGCCTCCCAAATTGCTGGGATTACAGGCGTGAGCCACTGTGCCCAGCCAGGATGACTTACTTTCTGGGAGGTTCCTTGATTCTCAGGTAAGGAGGTTCCAAGTGAACCTTGCCTACCAGTCATCTAAATGTGACATATAGGCTTGAGTTCCAAGGTGAACACAGCTCAGGCTCAAGCTGGTATTCCTTTCATGTTATATATGCATAACATAAATAATAAAACTCTGTGTGCATATCTTAATGTTTTTATTTGCATGTGTGTATATATATAAATGAAAAATACATAAATAAAAATGATATATATAAAAATGAAAAAAGTGACAATCAGCGTGTTCTTAAAAGTGGGAAGGGAGATCTCATCCTATTTTCACTTAAGTAGAGGAAATATTTAAAGACATTTTTCATTTTCAGTTATATTTTTTCTGCTATAGTTATTTCCTCTGAGATGAGCTTGAGCTCATTACATTTCTTCCTTGATTTATCTTCTAGTTATTTATCTTCTGTTTTTCTTTTCATATTCATTTAGACACCATTTGTCAAATTCATTTCATATTCTTTCAGCAATGCAGTTTATGATTCTAAAAACTGCATATATTTATTATGCACATTGTGAAATGACTAAATCAAGCTAATTAACATAAGCATTGCTTCACATACTTACCAGTTTTGTGATGAGAACCCTTAAGATGCACTCTTTTAGCAAGTTTCAAGGACACAATACATTGTCATTTACTACAGTCACCACGTTGTACAATAGATTTCTTGGACTTATTCCTCCCATCTAACTTAAATTTTGTATCTTTTGACCAATCTCCTCCTCCTCCTGAGGTTGGAGTGGGGTAGTTTATCTTTTTTTTTTTTTTGACAGAGTCTCGCTCTGTTGCCCAGGCTAGAGTGCAGTGGTGGAATCTCGGCTCACTGCCACCTCTGCTTCCCGGGTTCGAGCGGTTCTCCTGCCTCAGCCTCCCGAGTAACTGGGATTACAAGAGTGTGCCACCACGCCTGGTTAATTTTTTGTATTTTTAGTAGAGACGGGGTTCTACCGTGTTAGCCCGGATGGTCTCGATCTCCTGACCCCCCGATCCGCCCGCCTTGGCCACCCAAAGTGCTGGGATTCAGGCGTGAGCCACTGCGCCCGGTTAGTTTATCAATCTTTAATGTATTCACTGACTGGTTAAATTCCTGCAACTGCATGCTTGATTTTGCATCCTTGATTCTCAGTACTAATGATCTGGATTATAGATCATTCCTTAGCTATAAACATGTTCAAATATGCTTTTCAAAACTAAACATTCTTAAAAACATTCTGTACCCTTTATTTTCCTTAGCATGATTTGTCTTTGGGACAAGGAAGAGCTGTTGGTGTTTACGTGCAGTGGGATAGGTTTTAAAAAGAACCATTTAAAGAATTTGACTTGGGTTTTGATGTATCAGAGAGTGAGGAAATTTTCACTTGAGACTCATTCAACTCTGACGTCTGTCCACATAACGGATCACCCCTTCTTGAGCATCCTCCAGCCGCCCCATTTTCTGTGTCCTTATTCTTTCGCCACGGCCCCTAACGTGATCATAAGTGACTCTGCGCGGGATGCGGGAGGGCTGCAGCATTCAAACTGCAGTCGGGTTATTCCGGAAGCTTCGACCTGGGACCCACCAAGGGGCCAGGAAGCTCTGGTGCGAGTCTGGCCGCTGCTAGGCAAGCGGGAGTGTCGCCATGGCAACGGAGCCGCGCACACGCCGTCGCGGATGGGCGGAGAAATGCCCGCGCGGAAGTCTCCGCCCCCAGGCTGGGGCACCGGTGGTCTCCGCCGCCGGGGACGTCGCCATGGCAACGGCACCGCAGGTTGGAGGGGTGGAGTAGGGGGCGGGGAAATGCCAGAGCGAAAGTCCCCGCCCCCGGGCTGCTGGGCGGCGGCCAGGCAGCGGCCCGCAAGGATTTGAAACCGTTTGGGCCGGGCGGCGTCGGCGGCGGCGGCGGCCGAGCGGAAAGCTTGCGTGTGGTGGTGCCAGGTTCTCATTTTTTCCGAATTTCCTTCCCCCGCCCTTCCCACCAGGTTCTCGAGTAGAATTTTGCGCCAGTGGCCGCCGCCCCGCCCTTGCGGGCCCGTTCGGGGAGGGGCGTCGCCCTTAGGCCCTGGGCCCGTTCTCCGGGCCTGGGGGGCGCGCGCCCCGGGGGTCCCGGCGCTGTCCGCTGTGGTGTCCCCGGGAGGCAGAGCGCAGTCCAGGTCGGGACGGCTTGGGAAAGTTCTGAGTAAAGTTTGATCAGCCGGTTTGTTCGGTCTGACATGGTCCAGGAGTCTGACCCAAGGGTTTGCGACTGGGAGAGGAAATCTGTGTCCTGGACAAGGTAGGAGCGCGGCCTGGGCCTGGGCCTCGGCGGGCCGAGGAAGGGACTGCCAGGAACGGCGCCGCTGGAGTTTTCAATTCCGTCCCAGAAAAGAGTCTCGGAACAATCAGCTGGATTTGCGGGGACAGAACCAGGGCGCTGGTTGGTTTGCAGAAAGTCCTAGGCCGCTTGGAGAGGCCCTAGCCCAGCACCGCCCCATGTAGGATGCTACCCTGTGTTTCTGAGTTAATTATTTTTAAGTGTTCAAGAGAACGACATAAGTAAATGTGAACAACTTTTCTAATCATTGCACGGCTATTTTTATTTGTCTTTAATATTTTAAGATGAGTCAAAATAAGATAGAAGAGGCACATTAAATTCCATGAGCCTCACCACAGTGGTCAGGCTGCAGCTTAGTGAAATGCATGGTATTAATAATTTGTGCAGTTTTCAGGCCCAGCTGTCACTGTCCCCTAAGAACCTACGTCAGTGATTTCACCTCACGTAAGTCTTAGCTTCCTCCTCTGTGAAACAACCATGGAAATGGTACGGAAATGGTAGGGCCGGGCCAGAGAATACACTGAGGTTTGTTTCTAAAGCACACACCAAGCTACGGGCAGAGTCAGGGAAGGCTCCTGTCAAAACATCCACACGTGAAAGCCGGAGAAAACGTGCACCTGTAAACCTTTTTTATTTGTCGACATTTCCAGTTTTCTTTAATGACCCACAATATATTTAAAATGTGATTTGATTGACCAAAATGGATTTTACACAACTTCCAAGGACGTTTGTTTTGTTTGGCAAGGAGTGTGATATGAAAGAAGTGTATTCTTTCCTTGGCAGTTGGGACTCCTTTTTTTCCCAGACCTTTTAATACTTGTGGCTTGGTTATGTTTGCTGACTCTAGGGTAGGTAAGCACCTGAGAAAGTCTTAGCCCATTTTGTAGCTGTCCAAAAAGAAACAAGTTTAAAAAGAGACAACATGGGTGAGTTTAATAAAAGACATGATCCAAATGTAGATTGTAGCTATAAGCAAGAGTCACCCAATTTACTTCTTTTTTACCTTGGAAATTATTTATTTTTTTGAGACAGTTTTGCTCTGTGGCCCAGGCTGGAGTGCAACGGTGCGATCTCAGCTCACTGCAGCGTCCGTCACCTTGGTTACCTTTGCAATGATTTATATAACTGATAGGCACACTATAATTACTCTAAGCCTAAGCCAAAGATGTTGCTTTACTTATTTTTCAATTCTAGTAATTTAAATTTTCAATTCTGATAATGGTGTGAAACTTTTGATAAGTTGGAACTAAGTAGATATAATTCGTGAATATGATGTAATTTGTTTTAAAATTTCTATTTATTTTTCATTTTCAATTTTTTTTTTTGAGACGGAACTTTGTTCTTGTCACCCAGGATGGAGTGCAGTGACATGATCTCAGCTCACTGCAGGCGGATAACTTGAGGTCAGGAGTTCAAGACCAGCCTGGCCAACATGGTGAAACTCCGTCTCTACTAAAATTATCAAACAAATTAGCTGGGCAAAGTAGCACACGCCTGTATTCCCAGCTACTCGGGAGGCTGCAGTGAGCCAAGACTGTGTCATTGCACTCTGTAGCCTGGGCAACAGAGCAAGACTCCGTCTCAAAAAAAAAATTAAATTTATGTACAGCAAATGCAAATGCATTTTTATTTGGCATATAGTTCTATCAGTTTTTACACACGTGTAGGTTCTTATAACTTCCTCCATTGATAGTGTACCGAACAATTCCAACACGCCAAATTGTTTCCTTGTGCCATCTCTTTATGTTCAGACTCTGCCCCCACTGCTAACCCTGTGAGCTGCTGATCTGTTCTTTATGCCTATACTGTTTGCCTTTTCTAGAGTGTCACACAAATGGAATTAGACAGTATGCGGCCTTTTGAGAAGGGCTTCGTTCACTTAGCATAAGGATTTGAAGTTGTGTGTGTATCAGTAGTTCATTCCTTTCTGTTGCCAAGTACTATGTTATTGTGTGGATATGCCACAGTTTATCTAGTCCCCAGTTGAGGGACATTTGGGCTTTTTTCAGTTGTTTGTTGGTTATTTTAAAAAAATCACCCTTGGATTTTTGTGTGTATATAGATTTTTCTTTTCACTTGAATACCTGGGAGTGGAATTTCTGGGTCATAGGGTGAGTGTATGTTTATTTTTGTAAGAAACTGCCAAACTGTTTTCCGGAGTGCCTGTACTATTTTGTATTTCTACCAGCAATGCATGAGAGTTCCTGTTGTTGTACATCCTCACCAGCACTTGGTATTGTTTGCATTTTTAACGTTAGTGGTGTCTCAGTATAGTTTTTAATTTGCATTTCTGTAATGACTAATGTCGAGCATCTTGTCATGTGCTTACTTGCCATCTGTATTTCTTCTTTCGTAAAGGGACTCATATTTTTTGGCTGATTATTGGCGTAGTTTGTTTTCTGATTGTTGAGTTTTGAGAGTTCCTTATGTATTCTCGATACAAGTCTCATATGAGATGTATGATTTGCAAATATTTTGTTCTGGTCTGTGGCTTATCTTCTCAATTCCTTAACAGAGTCCTTTGCAGAACAGTTTTTATTTTTTTGTGAAGTTCAATATATCAGCTTTATTTTTTATTTTTGAGATAGGGTCTTGCTGTGTCACCAAGGCTAGTTTGGTGGTGCAATCATGGCCCACTGCAGCCTTGACCTCTCACACTTTTAAGCAATCCTCCTACCTCAGTGTCCCAAGTAGCTGGGACTACAGGTACATGCCACTACACCTGGCTAATTTTTTTTTTTTTTTTTTTTTTTTTTTTTTTTGAGACGGAGTCTCGCTCTGTCGCCCAGGCTGGAGTGCAGTGGCGCGATCTCGGCTCACTGCAAGCTCCGCCTCCCGGGTTCACGCCATTCTCCTGCCTCAGCCTCCCGAGTAGCTGGGACTACAGGCGCCCACAACCGCGCCCGGCTAATTTTTTGTATTTTTAGTAGAGACGGGGTTTCACCGTGGTCTCGATCTCCTGACCTTGTGATCCGCCCGCCTCGGCCTCCCAAAGTGCTGGGATTACAGGCGTGAGCCACCGCGCCCGGCCCACCTGGCTAATTTTTAATTGTTATTTTGTAGAGATGGGGTCTCACCATGTTGCCCAGGCTGGTCTTTAACTCCTGGGCTCAAGCATTCTTCCTGCCTGGGCTTCTCAAAGTTCTGGGATTACAGGCATGAACCATCATGCCCAGCCAGGTTTTCCTTTTGTGGACAGTGCTTTTAATGTTGTATATAAGATATCTTTGCCTTACTCAAGTTTGCAAAGATTTCCTCCCATGCTTTCTTCTGAGAGTTTTATAGTTTTACATTTTTACACTTAGGTCTGTGATTCAGATTGAGTTAATTTTTATATATAGGATGAAGTTTAGGTTGAGGTTCTTTTTTTTTTTTTTTGTATATGGATATCCAGTTGTTATGACATCATTTGTTGTAATAACTGTCATTTCTTCATGGATCACACCTTTGTTGAAAATCAGTTGTTCATATTTGTTTTGGTCTGTTTCTGGACTCTCTAATCTTTTCCATTGATCTGTCTGTCCTTTCACCAATACTGTGGCTTTGGAGTACATCTTAACATCTGGTAATGTATAAGTTCTCCAACTTTGTACTTTTTCAAAATTGTTTGGACTCTGTAGTTCCTTTACCTTTGCATGTAAATTTTAGAATTAAGCTTATCTCTACAAATAATACGGCTAGGTTTTGATTGGAATTGCATTAAATCTACAGGTCAATTTGGGGAGAACTGATATTTAACTCGGTTTTAAAAAAATCTCTCTCATCAGAATTTTGTAGTTTTCAGCATACATATCCTTAATATTTTGATTTAAAATATTTTACAGATTGGATTATGGAAGTGGGAAGTGAAGAAGAAAAATGGGAGAAGCTGGATGCTGAATTTGATCACTTTGTGGTTGATATGAAGCCCTATGTTCTAAAATTACCCCATAGGACAGGTAAGATTACATTTGAAAATTAGATTCTTAAGATTAATTTTTTTCTTTATATTGTTTAGTCAAACCAATGAACTATCAACATGGAAGAAAACCTGAATTTCTCTAGTTACAATTTTTGCCATTGACATGGGACTGTTTGCACCAAGTTGTTCAAGGGTAGATAGAAATTCAGTGGTAATGTCCTGCCAAACTATGGAAAGATCTTATTGTGATGCCTCCTCTCACATGTCATGGGCTTATAGCACATGGATCTCTAAAGTTAGCTACAACCTTTTTTCTCACATCTTTTCCTTTTCTCTACGGAAATTTTTCTCGCAAATTTTTCTTCTTTCTATGGAAAGGGCCAGAGACAGGAGGAGCCTACTGTTCTCCTGTTCTCCGGCCCTTGTGTCTATCAAAGCAGAAAATAATCTATTGGTCTTTTATGCTTATTGGTTGGCAGAACAAAATCCAGTGTGAATAAAGTTTTATTGCTATCTTGTCTCCAGTTCCTGGCCTGTTATTTCTAATTATGGAATGAAAGTCTTTTTCTCAAGTTAGAGAATTTTCATGTAACTTAAGGCACTAGAGAGCAATTGGAGAGAATTTTGGGGACTGGGAAGATTCTCTAAGCCATAGTAGGTGTAAGATTGCCTGTAAAGGTAAATGTGACTTGGTAGCTTTTGAGGGGTAGGTTTGGAGTGAGATCAAGAAACTATGGCTTTTACTTTTTCCAAGTTGCCTGTTTCGCTGAGATGTCTGAGTGGACTCTATATTCAGTGAGGAACTGACTCAGTATTAAATATAGTAATCTCCCCTTATCTTGAGGAATATGTTCCAAGACCCCCAGAGGCTGCCTGAAACAGCTGATAGTACTAAAACCTATATACACTCTGTCTTTTCCTATACATACACACTGATGATTGAATTTAGTTTATCAATTAGGTACAGTATGAGATTAACAACAATAGCTAGAACAATTATAACAATATACTGTAATAAAAATTGTGTGAAAGTAATTTCCCTCTTTCTTTCAAATATCTTATTGTACTGTACTCATCTATTTTTGGACTGCATTCGAGTGTGGGTGACTGAAACAGGAAAGTAAAACCATGGATAAGTGGAGACTATTGTATTTATTCCAGGGAGTTGTGTTAGGAGCAGGCAGTATGAGATATAAATGATGCATTCTGTGGTCACCTATTGTTCTAGGGCCTTCAGCCTTTCCTAGTCCTGGGTAAGTTGCATGGTCTTCCCTTGAAGATCTCCTCCTCTGCCTTCTTCTCTTGACCTTGTCAGGCTTTAACCTCTTCTTTCTTCCTCTGCTATTTTTCAAATGAATATTTCATGTCACATGACTCGTTCATGATTATTTGAATGATATCTAATGATATTTTTATATTGCATCCTCTTCTGATATTCACTACCTTTTTTTCTTTTTGTCTTAGATTTGCTGATTAGAAAACATTTGTATTAAAATTTCTCATTGTAAATGTATTTCAAATCAAACCATCCTCATATTTTATCTTCTTTAAAAAAAGGGTTTTAGGGGCCAGGCCCGCGCGGTGGCTCATGTCTGTAATCCCAGTACTTTGGGAGGCCGAGGCGGGCGGATCATGAGGTCAGGAGATTGAGACCATCCTGGCTAACATGGTGAAACCCCGTCTCTACTAAAAATATAAAAAAAAAATTGGACGGGCATGGTGGTGGGCACCTGTAGTCCCAGCTACTTGGGAAACTGAGGCAGGGGAATGGCATGAACCTGGGAGGCAGAGCTTGCAGTGATCCGAGATCATGCCAGTGCACTCCAGCCTGAGCGACAGAGCGAGACTCCATCTCAGAAGAAAAAAAAAAAAGATTTTAGCTACATAAAATTCATTAATTATAATCTTTGATTCCTTGACATGTTGTCAGTATTGGTACATCCATGGCTTTCTTTTATTTAGTTTATAATAAGCAATCTGAAACTCACATCTTAATCAAGAACTAGAAATTAATAATAAATTACATCTTATTGCTAAATTCTACTTGTGATAATGGGTTTTCCTATTATTCTACATAGAGGAATGCATTCTTTCATTAACCAAATTGCACTAAATTCTGAGCATTAGAATATTATATAGATTTAAATTTGCTATGGGATGTGGAAAGTATGTAGATTAAAGAACTATTTACTTAAGTTTATCAGTTTCACTTTTGCATTTTTGTTTTTTTTGTTTGTTTTGTTTTTTGTTGTTGTTGTTTTTTTTTTGAGACAGAGTCTCACTCTGTTGCCCAGGCTGGAGTGCAGTGGCACCATCTCGGCTCACTGCAAGCTCCACCTCCTAGATTCCCGCCATTCTCCTGCCTCAGCCTCCCGAGTAGCTGGGACTATAGGCGCCCGCCACCTCGCCCGGCTAATTTTTTGTATTTTTAGTAGAGATGGGGTTTCACCGTGTTAGCCAGGGTGGTCTCGATCTCCTGACCTCGTGATCCGCCTGCCTTGGCCTCCCAAAGCGCTGGGATTACAGGGCTGAGCCACTGCGCCCGGCCACGCTTTTGTATTTTCTTCATGTTCATGGTGTTCCCAATATTTCATGAAGTTTGTTTCGTGATTATATAATTTTCACAGCAAAATATACACAAATTTTTAAAGGCATAGGTTTCCAACCTGAAATGATATTTGCACCATAGTAAATCTGGTCTTAGTGATTTTTGTATATAAAACAATAAATGAATATGACCTTGGTAAACTAAAAGATTAGAGCAGATTTATGATTTGCATTAGATATGTAATCCTCAAATTGACTTAGACTGATAAAAAATTATTACCAGAATAGTTTTCATGAGACCTAAAACAATCCTGTGTCATGGCAAGATAATATAGACCTTTATATGTGGGTTAAACTGTGCTGTAATTTTTAGGTAGATTTTGAAAAGAATAATTATTTTACAAAATGGCATGTAAATAGTGCTCCGTTATTTTTAAAGATGTTAAAACCCTCAACTGATCAGCTACAACTCCCTGGATATTATTGAATTTCATAAATAAAACATTCAAGATTTAATTTTAGAGTAATTTGAAAATGCTTAGATAAATCAGAGATTGCATTTTATCTCTTTCAAGGTTTACATAATTAAAATTGTAGAAAGATTTTTCAATGTATCTAAAATTATTTTAGAGATGCAAAATTATAACAAAATTTTATCACAGAAATTTATTTATACAAAGTCTCCCAGCAAAGAAAAGCCCTGGACTTGATGGCTTCACTGATGAATTTTACTAAACTTTCTTCTTGTACAAAGTAATCCCAATATTTCATGAGTTTGTTCTGTGATTACATAATTTTCACAGCAAAAAATACAAACATTTTTAAAGGCATTCTTCCGTATATGGATATCAAGTTTTCAATATCCATATACAGAAGAATGAAACTAGACCCCTGTCTCCCACCATATACAAAAATAAAAATAGATTGAAGGCTGAAATCTAAGACCTCAAACAAGGAAACTACTAAAAGAAAACATTGGGGAAAATCTCCAGGATATTGGTCTGGGCAAAGATTTCTTGAGTAATACTCCAAAAGCACAGGCAACCAAAGCAACAATGGACAAAGGGGATCTCATTAAATTAAAAAGTTTCTGCAAAGGAGACAATCAACAAAGTGAAAATACAATCCAGCGAATGAGAGAAAATCTTTTCAAACTTTTCATCTGAGAAGGGAATAACCAGAATATATAAGGAGCTCAAACAACTCTATACAAAAAAATCAAATAATCTTATTTAAAAATGGGCAAAAGATCTAAATAGACATTTCTCAAAAGAAGACATACAAATGGTAAACAGACGTATGACAAGATGTTCAACATCATTGATCATCAGAGCAACGCAGATGAAAACTACAGTGAGATATTATTTCATCCCAGTTAAAATGACTTTCATCCAAAGACAGGCAATAACAAATGCTGGCAAGGATGTGGAGAAAAGGGAACTCTCTTGCATTTTTGATGGGAATACAAATTAGTGGAGTGACTATGGAGAAGAGTTTGAGGTTCCTCAGAAAAACTAGAAAATAGAGCTACCATGTGATCCAGCAGTCCCACTGCTAGTTATATACCCAAAAGAAAGGAAATTAGTGTATTGAAGAGATATCTGCACTCCCATGTTTGTGGCATCACTGTTCACAATAGCCAAGATTTGGAAGCAACCTAAGTGTCCATCAACAGACAAATGGATAAAGAAAATGTGATACATATACACAATGGAGTACTATTCAGCCATAAAAAAGGAGACCCTGTCATTTGCAACAACATGGCTGGAACTGGGAGACATTATGTTAAGTGAAATAAGCTAGGCACAGAAAGACAATCTTCACATATTCTCAGTAATTTGTGGGAGCTAAAAATTAAAACAATTGAACTCATGAAGATAGAGAGAAGAATGGTTTCCAGAGGCTGGGAAGGATGGGTACAGAGGGAAGTGGGGATGGTTAATGGGTACAAACACATAGAGTGAGTAAGACCTAGTATTTGACAGCACAACAGAGTGACTACAGTCAATAATAATTTAATGGCATATTTAAAAATAACTAAGTATAATTGGATTGTTTGTAACACAAAGGATAGATGCTTGAGGTGATGGATAGATACCCCATTTATCCTGATGTGATTATTATACATTACATGCCTGTGTCAAAATATCTCGTGTACTGCCTAAATATATATATCTACTGTGTACTCACAATAATTAAAAATTTAAAAAGTTATTTAATGATAATCTAGAGATTTTATTTTTGTGAAAATGTCTCTTTGCGTTTGTCTTTCTCATTAACCAATTACCTAATAACATTAAATGGTAGACCAGGAGTTAGCAGACAGTGGCCCATGGACCAACTCCCGCCCACAGTCTTTTTTGTCGGGTTTTATTGAAACATAGTCATGCCCTTTGTTTACCTACAGTCTCTGAGTGCTTTCACGCTACAGTGGCAGCGTAGTTGTGCCAGAGCTCATATGGCCCATGAAGCCTAAAGTATATACTCTCTGGCCTTTAACAGAAAAGGTTTGTTGGTCCTTCTTTTAGACTAAAGCAGGTGCTATTATAGGTCTTTGTAATCGAATGTTTCATTTTATAAAAAATCAAGTTTCTAATAGTTCTTATGTATTTGTAGAACGGCAGAGGTGTGCTCTTTGGATTAGAAAGCTGTGTGAGCCTTCAGGAACAGGTGCAGGAATAATGGGGAGGAAGAATCGGAACCTGTATGCAAAATTATTATTGCATATGCTTAAACGAGGTGTGCTTGAAGGCCCTTTTACACACCGACCTGAACCCGGGACGCTAAAAATTCTACCTTCATACATGGTAGGTATCAATGAACAACAACAACAAAAATATATATATGTAAGTTTCATTTTTTGTAAAAAGCATCAAGTTACCATCCCTTTGGGGAATGGTAATACTATTAGGTTGTATGTGCTAGGTAATACATTAAAATTGTTTTTTTCTTCTTGATTCATTTTTTTCCACCTTTGATAAAATACATGTATTGCTTATAAGAGGAGTATCCTTATTGATTTATTTATCCCTCAATATTCAATAATATTTCTAAAAAACTGAAAATGAATTTATATTGAGCTTTACTTTTTATTAATGTTCACTGGATTATAATGGTAATTTTTATGTAATTCAGTACATTCTAGTTTTTAAACTCATATACATTATTTAAACATTCATGAGAAGTTGAAGTGCGTGATTTGTAAAAATTCTTTCTACTCTAATAAAATGACAGTAATAAGTTGGAGTTTAAAAGTCATTTTCTGTACTTAAGTTAATTTCATTGTCAAAATCAACTTTATTGCAAAGGCAGTTATGATTATGCTTGGTGGATAAATTGTCACTGTCCTGGTCCTTGTAACCATAAAATATACCTTGGTTTGTGTGGCATTTGAGTGCCGGTACTTGAGAGATCTGGAGTACCTGGTATTGGTAACTTTGGTAGTTGCTATTAGCATATATATGTATTTTTTCAATGAACTGCGGAATTCTGTGTGATGTATTTTAAAACTTTTTATATTTTATCAGTTTACTTAAAGCATAGTTTAGTCAAGTGGCATGCTGAACATTAGAGAATAATTCCTGTTTTCTGTGGCACAATGCCAAAAGTTTTAATGACTATATCATTTAAAAGAAATTTCTGTGCATGTCCCATATGGAGTGGAGGGTCTTGTGTCATCCTCCCTAAAGAACAGTGCCTTGAGGATTTTGTCTGTAGGACTGGGAGAATTGTTTGTTTTTTTTGAGACGGAGTCTCGCTCTGTAGCCCAGGCTGGAGTGCAGTGGCCGGATCTCAGCTCACTGCAAGCTCCGCCTCCCGGGTTCACGCCATTCTCCGGCCTCAGCCTCCCGAGTAGCTGGGACTACAGGCGCCCGCCACTTCGCCCGGCTATTTTTTTGTATTTCTTAGTAGAGACGGGGTTTCACCGTGTTAGCCAGGATGGTCTCGATCTCCTGACCTCGTGATCCGCCCATCTCGGCCTCCCAAAGTGCTGGGATTACAGGCTTGAGCCACCGCGCCCGGCCTGGACTGGGAGAATTGTTGCAGAGGTGTGCAGTCAATGCAGAGTTTTCTTTAGAAATGTGTAAAGGTAGAACATTATGAAGCACATCTAGATGTGAAGACATGAGTATATTGTATCATGTTTTCCCATTCACACTTAATTTCATAGAGTCAAAGGGAAGGGCTTGTTTTAACAAATCATAATGATGAGAAAGTTTAGAGAACTCTCTTGGGTTTCCTAGCTAGTTAGTAGTATGACCAGAACTAAATCCCAGGTTTTTCACTCTGCTGTTCCCATCTTGTCAAGGGATTCCTAATTTTAATTCCTGGGTTGCATTGTTTTGTGTTTCTTTTCCCACTGATTTCTTTTTTTGTGTGTGTGTAAAGTAGTTAGTGATTACAGAAAGAGATAAGATAGCACATAATTAAAAAAAAACTTTGTATTTAACTTTTCATATTTAACTAATATTCCTTTTGTAATATACACGTAACTATCAGATTTATCTGTTATGTACTTATGTTTATTGTATTTCTTAGACAGTAGAGTGCAACTAAAATGTAAATATGTTATCACTTAATGTATTTTAATATCTCATAATTCATTGTATATTGAATTTTTTAAATGTTTGAATGTAATTGAATTTGAGTATTTGAAAGGCTGTTATCAAACTTGAAACTTGATGGAAATTTTAGTGGTTTTATTGTAGTACATTTTGAAAGAATAATTTTTCTAATTTTTAAAAATCAGTCCATCTATTTTGATGAACCAAATCCAGCACAAGCAAAAGGTTCAAGCCCAGAGGGATTACCAGCCTGGGTACTGGGTGAGCTGGAGACAAGTGAACGCAAATTAAATGAATCATGGAAACTTTCTTCTGGAGAAGATAACACTTTGGTACAGTCGCCAACTGATGTCTACAGGTATGCTAAGAGAATGGGATTTTGAATGTGTTTCATCATTTAGTCTGTCTTTGGAGCTGATTTATACATTCTGTTTTTCCTTTTTTTTTTTTTAATAGTAAGTAGTTTACTTTTCCCTTAAGTGCACATTCAAGATTATTTTATATTTTTAGCCATTTAATAGATACCTATTAACTTTCATATATATTTTTGATTGCTTGACAAGTGGTCCCTGAGCATCTTTAAATGACACAATTATGTATTTTCCTTTATGACAAGCATACATTAAAAGCGTTACCAATAACTTGAACAAAATATAATATCCTGCAAATCCAACTTGAACAGTATTTGTTTTCACTTAATGGTATAATGAATGTAAGCATAAACCCCATTGGACTGTGCTTTCTTACTTGAGTATTAAACTTAAATAGGTTTTTTTACTGCAAAAAAAATTTCTGAATTTTTGAAATGCACCAAAAGGCCATTATTATGGTGGCCTAATTTTTGGCTTCAGGGAAGGGATAGATTTAAATTTGGACTTTTATCAAATTTTTACTTTTCCATTTGGCCTTATTCCTTGAAATGTTAAAATATAGGACAGTGTCAATTACCATGTACCATACTTTATACTTCACTCCTCATCATTCTCTTGATAATTTTAATTTTAGAAATTCGTTTCTGTTAACAGTATAATCTTTCTTGTCCACTATAATTTTTTTGGTTTATTCGTTAAACAGATCTAGAAATGTTATTAGTAATTTGAAATGTCTCCACAGTTGATATAGTCTGTTTATATGTTTTTCAGACCTGAGATATCATGGTTGAAAAAGATAAAAGCGAGAGATCCAGTCCATATAAAATTATTTCAGTAGAAAGGAGAAACAGAATGGGGAGGCAAAAAGGAAGAGGTGAAATAATTAAGGGCATATTCAGAAGAGTAAAAAGAAACGAATAGATGAGTCTGTAGGAAGTGTGGTGTTAAAATACTTATTTTTACATTCATAGGAGAATTACAATTAGAAGAGGTATAATTGTACAGTTTTTGTAGCCTTCGAAGCAATCTCTTTATATGGAGGTGTAAAGAGATTGTGGTCTGAAAAATATAATTCTTAGTTTTGCTGCAAAAGACATCAGTTGTTTGCCAAAATATCTGCTAAGAGTCCAGCTAAATTCTGGGTTCCTTTCTAGATGTAATGTATGTGGAGTTTATGGTATAAAGGTGAACTAAAGTAGTTTCCTGTATCTTAGAGCTTAGAGCATAGTTTGAAAATTTGTGATCTTCCAGGACTGAATGAATCGTAGATTTGTTTTGTTGGACTTCAACAATGTCTTTAACAATTTTAACTGAGTTGTCAAAATTAACATTTGGGGGATTTCATATAAAAGCCCAACTTTCTGGCTTCTCTTTAAAAATGGACACCTAGAAATCTTTCCAGGAGACAGCCCCAGGTTGGAGCTAAGTAGTACTTGGTTACCCCCATTAGTGTATGCTTTCATGATTTCCTGCTAATTCCTGACACCAAATTTGATGTCTATTGCATCTGTTATTGAGCTTGAGTTTTTTTTTTTTTCCCCTTTAAGTAGAGTTAAGAGGAAAATGAAGTGTTTGTTTTTCTAATTTTATGTTCTGTCAAGTGAAAGAAGAAAGGTAGGAAAGAGGGATCTTGTGATTTAAGAAGGGGAGAGGGTTGGGCACAGCTGTGCATCTGTGGTCCTAGCTATTCAAGAGGTGGAAGCAGAAGGATAGCTTGGGCCCAGGAGTGTGAGGCCAGCCTGAGCAATAGAGTGAGACCTCATCTGTGAACAAAAAACAGAAGGAGAGAGACAGACACTATGTCTTTGTAGAAGTGAAGGATATCCTTATATCTGGCAGTAAATCACTCATCTGTTAAGTCCTCCGGACATTTGATTTATAACCACTGCTTTAGATGAGTGGGGGAGAGAGATGAACACATGGATAGTTTGAATGCAGTGGCTATGCATAGTCATGGAAATATTTGCAAGGATTCAGGTGTGTATAAGAAAAGCATTCAGGATAGGAAATAGACTTGAGATTTCCAGGGAGTCCAGGTGAATAGATTTTTTTCTTCTTTGGAACACAGGATAAAGTTTGAGAAAATACAATGAGAATATCCTTCACCTGTTACTCATTGACTTTTTTGAGAAATGAAACCATAGTAAAATCCCCAGAATTGTAAAAAATAACTTAATTCTCTTTGTTGGTCACCTGTTATTAAATGACATTTTAATGCAAAAGGATCGCTAGAGTATGAGGCATTCGTTGTCGGTTATATAATAAGTAATGGGAAAAGCAGGCACTCTTGTGACCCTGGTGAGTCCACCCATCCTTCAGAGATCGCAACGTGAAAAAAGCCTTATCTCATATCCCAGGGCAGTTTAGGTGACCCCGTTATTTACTTCTTTAGTACTCTGTGTTTCTTTGCTGCCTTCATCCTATGCGTAGAGGCTTCCTATCTGTCCTGTGTGCTAGATTGTAAATTTCATGAGGTAGGAACTTGTGTTTCTGCTGTTTGCCATATTTGCTATATTTCCAGCCCCTAGCACTGGGCAGGAACATGTTAGGAATTCTGTAAGTATCTATATTCAAGAGTGAATGCATGCATGAACGAGTAGGTTGTGTTAGACACTGCCACATATTTAATCTGTACAAAATCCCTTTGAGACGGGTATATTGTGGCAGAGGAAATGGCATAAAAGGATTTTTTTTTTTCTTTTTAACATTTCAGAAAATGTTGAGGGAAGCATACATTTTAGAAAACATGGAGGGAAGCTTGGATGTAGGTTATAGCGATTGCCTTCACACACTGTGAGGAATATGACAATGAAAGAGCTAGAAAGGACATGCTTAAAATATCATCTGTCAAATGTCAGAATCATTAAGGTCAATTAGGGCTGCCAAAACAAAAGATCTCAGGGTATCATATGTTTCTTTTAATTTAATAGTTTCAACTTGATTATTTTTAAAATTTCAATTTGATTTACATTAGTTAACAGATTTTTGTAGTTTTTACATACATGAAGGCATTTAAAAATAACATTTACTTTAGCTAAAGCCAAGAAAACTGATTTTACGGTGAAATATAGATCATGTATGACATCAGATCACATGTGGTAGTGTATCGGCTGTTGATGGTTCTGTCTTCTTATTTCTTTTCTAAATTTACCCCTTTACTCTGAGTGATCATAGTGTGCTAATGAAAAAGTTAGTATCTGCTAATCTTGACCTAATATATCTAATCAGTTCTGCAAGAAATTGTTTTAAAAAGTTTAAGAGGCTTATAATATTTGACACATGTATGTTTTTATAGTGAATAATTTATTGTTACTTAGAACTGAAGTTTAATGCTGCCTCATAAATTTTACAGCCACTTCAACTTGTCCTTTGAAAAACCTCTTTAATCTTAAAAGATTTTTCCCCCTTAGTGTTTCTTTTTTGATCACTTTATAAAATCCTGCTTTACTTAGACCTTTTTGTATGTGAAGTATTTCTAATGGCATTTTAGATTATGCTGTTTGTGTCCTAGCCTTTTTATATTATTAAAGATGCAGAGTCCTTTTGAAGCCTTTTTGTTAGGACTCCCTATTCAGTAGAGATGGCACCTTTCCTTTACTTTTATTCTTCCTGTAGGATATGGTATATAGCCTTGTTCCAAACTTGTTAGAAGTATGGTAAGGTCATATTCCGTCTGGCTTATTCTCACACTTTATTTTTTCCACCAAGTATACATTATATACTAGTGTACTTAGCATTTCACACCAAACAGCTTCAACACTTAACTAGTAGTCCTGTCCTTGCTCTCTTTGCTTTCATTTTTCTTTTCTTTCTTTTTTTTTTTTGAGACAGAGTCTTGCTCTGTCGCCCAGGCTGGGGTGCAGTGGCCGGATCTCAGCTCACTGCAAGCTCCGCCTCCCGGGTTTAGACCATTCTCCTGCCTCAGCCTCCCGAGTAGCTGGGACTACAGGCGCCCGCCACCTCGCCCGGCTAGTTTTTTGTATTTTTTAGTAGAGACGGGGTTTCACCGTGTTAGCCAGGATGGTCTCGATCTCCTGACCTCGTGATCCGCCCGTCTCGGCCTCCCAAAGTGCTGGGATTACAGGCTTGAGCCACCGCGCCCGGCGTAGTCCTGTCCTTGCTCTCTTTGCTTTCATTTTTCATATTTCTTGGTTTAAGATAATCTTATTACCCATATTTTCTATATATAGCATTGCTATTATATATCTGTTACTGCATTTTTTATGTCAAATATCTGCCTATTTTCTTTTCTTTTTTTTTTTTGAGATGGAGTCTTACTCTGTCACCCAGGCTAGAGTGCAGTGGCACAGTCTTGGCTCACTGCAACCTCCTCCTCCTAGGTTCAAGCGATTCTGCTTCCTCAGCATCCAGAGTAGCTGGGACTACAGGCTTGCACCACCATGCCTGGCTAATTTTTGTGTTTAGTAGAGACATGGTTTCACCATGTTGGCCAGGCTGGTGTTGAACTCCTGACCTTAAGTGATATGCCCACCTTGGTCTCCCAAAGTGCTGGGATTACAGGCATGAGCCACCATGCCTGGCCTATCTGCCTATTTTCTAGACAGTGAAATATTTTAGTTATATTTGAGTTTGGAGCATAACTTTAGAAAATGTTGCTAAGGAGACCATAGACTTAGATCTCATGCATGTATAGTTTGGTTAATTTCATTTAGATCTACAATCATGAGCTATATCAATATATATTATCTTTCTGATCAGCCTTCAGACACTTAACATGGAGGTCTGGTAAAGACCTTAATTGTCTTGATAGTGGTCTTCATGATCCTCCTTCTGGGGTTCATACTCTTATATAATCCACTCCCCTTGAGTGTGGGCAGGACCCGTGACTTGCTTCTAACCAGTAGATTATGGCAATGGTAATGGGATATTATTCCCAGGATTATATTACTTCATCTTGCTAGTAGACTTGCTGTCATTCCCTTTGCTGGCTTTGGAAGAAGCAGCTGCCATGAATCGTATGTCATAAGGAACTGAATGCTGCTGACATCCACGTGAGCTGGGAAGTGAATCCTTCCCTAGTTGAGCTTCTAGATCAGAACCCAGGCCTGGTCCAATCATGATTACAGCCTTCTGTGGCCCTAAGCAGAGGACCCAGTTCAGCTGTGCCTTGACTTCTGACCCGCAGAAACACGAGAAAATTTATGTGTGTTGTTTAAAGCTGTTAAATTTGTAGCAATTTGTTATACAGCAATAGATGACTAGTACAGTCTTTATCCTCATTTTAGAAAATTACGCAATCTCTGTATATAATACATGTTTATAAAAACCTCAGTATAGAAATATTTAGAGTAAAAAGTCACAATCCTTCTCTCTGTGTCTTCTTTATCCCACTGTCCTTTTGAGTGGTAATCACCATTAACAATTTTGTGCATATCATTTTACAATAGACATCCACACCTATATAATTAAGAAATTACAGGCCTGGTGCGGTGGCTCACACCTGTAATCCTAGCACTTTGGGAGGGAAAGGTGGGCGGATTACAAGGTCGGGAGTTCGAGACCAGCTTGGCGAATATGGTGAAACCCTGTCTCTACTAAAAATACAAAAAATTAGCTGGGCATGGTGGTGGGTGCCTGTAGTCCCAGCTACTTGGGAGGCCGAGGCAGGAGAATCGCTTGAACCCGGGAGGCGAAGGATGCAGTGAGCTGATGTTGCCCCACTGCACTGCAGCCTGGGCGACAGAGCAAGACTGCATCTCAAATCAAAAACAAAAATATTACAAATTGACTCATACTGTATGTACTGTTCTGAGACTTGCTCTTTTTTTACTCAGCTTTGTCTTAAACCCGTATCATGTGGACTTTTAAATTGCAGATAATCCGTAATGTGGATATACTATAATTTAACCTGTCTCTTCTGCTTTTAATTTTTTTATTGTTATAAAGAATGGATGAGTTAACATCCTAGTAATACATAATCATGCGCCTTATTTAAAAATGCACCCGGCTGGGCGCGGTGGCTCACGCCTGTAATCCCAGCACTTTGGGAGGCCGAGGCGGGTGGATCCCGAGGTCAGGAGATCGAGACCATCCTGGCTAACACGGTGAAACCCCGTCTCTACTAAAAATGCAAAAAATTAGCCAGGCGTGGCAGCAGGCACCTGTAGTCCCAGCTACTTGGGAGGCTGAGGCAGGAGAATGGCGTGAACCCAGGAGGCGGAGCTTTCAGTGAGCCGAGATCGCGCCACTGCACTCCAGTCTGGGCGACTGAGCAAGACTCCGTCTCAAAAAAAAAAAAAAAAAAAAAAAAAGGCACCCAGGGTTTGTTTTAATCAGATATTATATGATGACAGACACAGAGACAAGTTGCCTTTGAAAGAAGAGTTTGTTTCTCACAGTTTCCAAGAGGAGGGAGGCATGCCACACCATGCAGGCCAGGTGGAGAAGCACAAGGGTTGGTCAGGAGGCAGAAGGAGTAAGGAGAAGTATGGGAGAGAGCCTTTTTATATAGTGGTGGGATGTTCCCTATTGGACAGAAAGTGAAACACTGATGTTGGGATTTGTAGTTGGAGGGTTTGTAATATAATTTCCAAGTGCCCACAAAAAGGCAGGGATGGTAAGGATGTGAACAACTCTGGCTGTTAGTTTGGTCCATGATTTCAAGATGCCAAATTATCAATTAGAATACCAAGAATGATTATTATATGCCTGCATGTGTTTTGGGCTATTATGGATTCCTAGATGAGAAATTGCTTTGTTGGTGGGGTTATTAGTTGGTTCAACACCTTGTGCAGTGGTTAAAAAATATATATACACACACACACACACACACACACATATATATATGTAGATACGTGTATACATATAAATATATATACACAAATATATAAAAATATATATATATAAAATATATATGCATTATTATGGCAAGATCTAATAGGATAAAGTTAAAAAGAAGCACATAAACTATAGGAAGCTTCCACTTGTATTTGTGTATGTGTGTTTTAGAGGCTCTATGGATACATATGTGTTCGTGTCCATGGAATCTTTCTGGGTACCACACATGAAACTGTGAAAGGTGGTTAGCTTTAGGGATTGGGGCTAGTTTGGAGTGTACATTTAAAAATGTTCTTTTTAAAAAAAAGTGCCTGTGGTATTTCTAATAGTCACACTCTCTTATATTTTGATAGATACTGTCCAGTTGCCTTCCGAAATATCATCTTCATAAAATGTTGGTGCATACACCTTGAAAATTAATAAATTTGTGTAAGAAATATATATACATTGAAACATAAAAATGAAAAAAATTTCTAGTAAATAAGTGTTTGTGGATTCCACTTGTATTTTTAATTTGTGAAAGCAGTGGCCAAGTGGGGCAAGTCATACCATTTATGGATCTCCTACTGTATGCTAGGTACTGTCCTAGAAATCTTTTCCAAATCATCTGATTGAATCCTCTCTACAGTCCAGTGAGGTTGACATCATTGCCCTTTTGTATTTATAGATGAGGTAACAGCTTCAGGAAAGTCCAGTGACTTTTCCAGTATGGATCCAATATTGGAATGCAGGGCCTTCTGATTTCACACCCATATTCTTTCTAGTGTATCATGTAGGCATAAGTACTTCATGCAGCCAATATGGAAATTTTAGTTTTATCTGTTTTCTCCCACTTGAGCTGCATCAGCAATCCTGGGCAGCTATACCTTTGTTCTTGGTTATTTCTAGGTTAAGCTGAAAGGAAGCAGTTTGCCTTTGTTCACATTGCACTTCTGACACTTGGCAACCATCTGTCCTCAGGCAAATTACTTAATTTCTCTAAACCCCAGTTTCATCATTTGTAGATGGAGATAGTGGTAGTACTAACTTGGGGGCTGGTACTACCACTATCTCCATTTACAAATGGAGTTGTAAGGATGAAGTGAAATAAGGCATGTAGAGCCCTTGACAGAGGGCCTGTTAAGAGTTAGCTGCTGCTGCCTCCATCATCACTGGTATGGTGATCGTTATTGTAATAGTTCATCAGGGCCTTGCTTGTTAGATTGTTTGACCATTCTTTTGCTTCTCTAATTACTAATCCTCCCAAAGGGTATTATCTTAAAGTCCGTTGGTCATTAATTATTTTCAGTTACTAAAAGTAATTTTGTATTCCCTGAGAAAAATAAATTATGACTATGCAGAAAAGTTATGATTATAAGTGTGAACCCTGCACAATATCAAAATAAAGAATGGTAATTGTATTTTAAAAGAGACTTTATAGGAATCTTTATTTAAACAACATAACAAGCCTCTTTTTCAAGGATAGATGGAACACAGAGTGGCTGGCCTCATTGTTTACATTTTTTCACGCCATATATTTGAAGCTGCCTAAGTAACTAATTTGTTTTTGTTTTTGTTTTTTTTTGAGATGGAGTCTTGCTCTGTCACCCAGGCTGGAGTGCAGTGGCGCGATCTTGGCTCACTGCAAGCTCTGCCTCCCAGGTTCAATCGATTCTTTTGCCTCAGCCTCCTGAGTAGGTGGGATTACAGGCATGTGCCACCACACCTGGCTAATTTTTTTTGTATTTTTAGTAGACACGGGGTTTCATCATGTTGGCTAGGCTGGTCTCGAACTCCTGACCTCAGGTGATCCACCTCCCTCGGCCTCCCAAAGTGCTGGGATAACAGGTGTAAGCCACTGTGCTCGGCCGGTAACTAACAGTTTGATTTTAGTTCACATCATCTGTATACTCTTCATGCTTTATCTCAAAGACAGAACACAAAGGTAATAGGTTGTATTCTTGCCTTACAATTCTGTGAAAAATGTTTTGAAGCTTCTCGTTAATGGCTTGTAATTATTTTATGTCTTTTCAGTGAAGTATGTGTGGTCTGGTGGCTTATTACCAAAGTGCAGTTAGGTTCTGGGATAGGGAAAGACTTAAAAAAATGATTTAATAGCACTTATTATTTTTACTGAAAACTTTGATTAAAAGTTATGGTAGGGTGAAGAGGAGTAATGTTAAATAAACCCTGACCTTTAAATGCTGCTTTACAGTGGAAGAAACACATCGCTTCTGCTTATTTGAGAGGAATTTATTGATGAAAAATAAGGCATTTAATTAGATTTCTTTAGGTGCCATTTTATTAGGAGCCTCCACCAGATTGCTTAGGATTTCCAGGAGAGTGCAAATAATTATTAACTACCTACTATTTTTACCATATCGGATTTAGGCTAACTTTACATAAATTATATTTATCTTTTAATTCCTGTTGGGTCATCTAAATAATACATGTGTTCATACCTATAAGAAAGAACTTGGAGAGTAATTATTCTATTTTAAATAATTATAGAGGACTATAGTTTTTACATCTTTGCTTTAATGAGATTTTGCCATGGGTTATTTGATGCTAGATTTGAGTTTGGAATGAAGATTCTAATTATGGTCCTGCCTTTATGGAAAATGTGACTTGCTTTACAATGATCCTCTTTATGATGTGGTTTTCCGGGAATGCATTGTGGTAAAAAGCTGGGATTCTGTATGTCTTATCCCAATATAGCTAACATTTCATTTGTGTGTGCAGTTTAATAACATGGCCAGCAGATGGTGATCAAGTATAATGAAAACCCACTTGTGATTGAAGAAGTTAATCTATGTGAGAAAACATTTTTTGCTTTAAAAATATTGATTTAATTTTTTAGTCTGTGGATGCAAAAGAATCTTTTTACTTTGTAAACTCCATTTTTATATGTAAATGATATTAACATTATAAATTGCTCCTGCTGAGATTGTTGGATGAATTTATCAGGGAGTCAATCGATACCTTTCCTTCTTAGTAAAACCTTCTTAAATATTACCTGCCAAAAGTACATTCATTTTATTTGTGAATAATCCCAATGTTAGGGCAAATATGTGCTCTACAGCAGTGCTGTTCGATAGAACTTTCTGATGGTAATGTTCTATAGGCAGCGCTGTCTGGTACGGTAGCCACCAGTACACGTGACTGTTGAGCAGTTGAAATGTGGCTGGTGTGATTGAAGAACTGAATTTCTAATTTCAATTAACTTAAATAGCCACATGTGATTAGGGGCTACTGTGTTGGGCAGAACAGTACCAGATCTGAATCTTCTGCTTGGCCACTGCAAAATCTGACTGACCAGATGGAGAGCTGGTAGCCTGTTCTCTGTCTCGGGGGCGTTGTCGGGTGGGGATGGGGACTAGGGCTTGGGAGCTGGTGCATAGAAACTGGCTCTGCCACATGGGAGACCTTTCTTCTGTGCTTACTTGCATTTCATGGGCAGCTCTCTTTTTTGGTGATGATCACCCATGATCAACATCTGGTTGCTCTTCTCTTGGTCAATTTCCACTGTCAGAGGAGCTCCTACTAACAAAAAAGAAACTGTTTCACACACACACACATATATGTATTTTTAATTTTTTTATTTTTTTGAGATAGAGTCTCGCTTTGTTGCCTAGGCTGAAGTGCAGTGATGTGATTTTGGCTTACTGCAACCTCTGCCTTCTGGGTTCAAGCGTTTCTCTGCCTCAGCCTCCTGAGTAACTGGGATTACAGGTGCCTGCCACCACGCCCGACTAATTTTTGTATTTTTAGTAGAGATGGGGTTTTATCATCTTGGCCAGGCTGGTCTTGAACTCCTGACCTCGTGATCCACCAGCGTCGGCCTCCCAAAGTGCTGGGATTACAGGTGTGAGCCACCATGCCGGCCTTTTTTTTTTGAGATGGAGTCTTGCTCTGTCGCCCAGGCTGGAGTGCAGTGGCACGATCTTGGCTCACTGCAACCTCTGCCTCCCGGGTTCAAGCGATTCTCCTGCCTCAGCCTCCCGAGTAGCTGGTATTACAGGTGCCTGCCCAGCTAATTTTTTGTATTTTTAGTAGAGGCGGGGTCTTGCTATGTTGGCCAGGGTGGGCTCCGACTCCTGACCTCAAATGATCCTCCTGCCTTGGCCTCCCGAAGTGGTGGGATTACAGGTGTGAGCCACTGTGCCTGGCCAAATCTGACTAATTTGACAATCTTTTATACAGTGGACACTTGCTGATAGACACTTAACCTTGTACTCTAGAAATAGGACTGCTACATAAATGAGAAGCAAAAAGTGCTTCTTAGTGTAATCAGTAAAATATAACATTTCACACGTATAAAACCACTTAGCTACTCATTAATTTTCAACATTAATGTGCTAATTAAATGTCACTCTTAGGTATTTACTAAGATGAGGCAGTGGCAACTATTTGTAACTGGGATAGAGCAGCTTTGAAAATAATGGTCCTTAGGCCATTATTTCTCTTAGGCTTTTTTCTCCCCCAGTAAGAGAACTTTCTGACAATTTAGTCACATTTCTCTTTTTCTTTCTTTTAATGAATGAGGCTTTGTAATAACATCTTTTTATTTTATTTTATTTTATTTTATTTTATTTTATTTTATTGTTAATGTTTTTCTGAGACGGAGTCTCGCTCTGTCGCCCATGCTGCAGGCTAGAGTGCAGTGGTGCAGTCTTGGCTCTGCCTCCCGGGTTCACGCCATTCTGCAAGCTCTGCCTCCCGGGTTCATGCCATTCTCCTGCCTCAGCCTCCCGAGTAGTTGGGACTACAGGTGCCCGCCACCATGCCCGGCTAATTTTTTGTATTTTTAGTAGAGATGGGATTTCACCGTGTTAGCCAGGATGGTCTCGATCTCCCGACCTTGTGATCCGCCCGCCTTGGTCTCCCAAAGTGCTGGGATTACAGGTGTGAGCTACCGCACCCGGCCTGTAATAACATCTTTTAATTTCACAAACAAGTTTCTCTTTGTCAGGTAATATTGAACAGTTTGGGTTGTCCTTTTTAATAAACAAAAATGGATAACAGTAAGCTTATATTTTAACATTTAATTTTAACGAAATTTAAATATTGAGTATTCTAAGTCAGAGATATATTAATAAACAATGATTTAAATGTACGCTTTTTTAAATTTGGTTTTTATTTCTAAGTTTTAAAATCAAGTGTGCCATTTTAAAGTAAGTAGTTGGAAATATGAAGTCTTAAAGTGCTTATGGATCTATGCTCACCTTTTTCTAGTTTTGTTAAGCATCTTATGTTTTTCATTTAGTTTTCTTTTTCTTTCTAATAAAGTTCTTTTTGAAAAATTAATATAAATATATTGTGGATCTTTGGAAGTTATTTTCATTTTTTAATTTTCAGTATTATTTGATACTTTACTGGATTATTGTTATTTATTTTTATGTTTCATAAGTATATTTAGTAATACCAAAGAAGACTGTTCTGCAGATGGTAAAAAACAATATTACCTGCTGCTCAGATGAATGAAAAGACAGGAAATCAGAAGTTCTCATTTTGGTTTTTCATAATTTATAATTCAGTAGTTGTATTGCTTTTAAAATTTTTTATAGCTGTGAAACATAGCATGCATACAAAAAATGTGTACAGTGCACGGGTACAGTTTAAAGAGCCACTAGAAGATAAACATTTCTATACTTTCAACCTAGCCAATAAACAGTATATTACATTTCTCCCGAAGACCGCTGGGTACCCTTCTCCGATTGCCTCTTCTTCCCTTTGTTTGAGAGGAAATCACTGTCCTGTATTTTGTGTTAATCAGTTATTTACCTCTCTCTTTATTTTGAATTTCACATAAGTAGAATTATACTGTATCTATTATTTTGAGACTTGCTCCTTTCACTCATCAGATTTTTCAGATTTATCCATGTTAATAAATATAGCTATAGTTCATTCTTTGTCTTTTGGCAAACTGTTAAAATGTAACACACATACAAGACACATCAAAGTGTAAATCTTGATGAAGTTTTACAAAATGTATATATCCATGAAATCTCCTTCCAGGTCAAGATAGAGAATATAGCTACCTCCTGAGAAACTCTTTCTTGCTCTCTCCCTGTCATTTATCACCTCTTGAAGAAGGAACCACTATTCTGTATTATGTCACCATAGATTTGTTTTCATTGTTTTTGATTCATAGAGCATGTTCCCTTTTGTTTCTGTCTTCTTTTGCTCAGCATTATGTTGTGAGATTGATCCATGTTGTTGCATTTAGCAATGGATTTTTAAAATTATTGTATGACTATATCACAATTTATGTATCCGTTGTACTGTGGTTGGACTTTTGGTTTTTGACATTACAAGTGATTGTACTGTGAATACTCTTTTACGTGTCTCTTAGTACACAAGTATACACATTTTTTTGAGTGTTGACTTAGAAGTGTAATCATAGTAGACACTGCTGATAAAGTTTTTCAAAGTGGTTGTACCAGTTTACATTTCCACTAGCAAGACTGAAAGTTCCCGTGGCTCTCCATCCTTGCTGAAACTCTGTAAGTTTTTTATGGTTTTAGCAATTCTGGTATGGCAGATGTATAGTTTGAATTTGCATTTTCCCTCATGACTAACGATATCAAAATCTTTTTTAATGTTTATTGACCATTTGGATAGCCTCTTATATGAAGTATGTTTGTTGGCCGCATAAATGTCGTCTTTTTTAGAAGTCTCTGTTCATATCCTTTGCCCACTTTTGGATGTTTTTTTTTTTCTTGTAAATTTCTTTAAGTTCCTTGTAGATTCTGGATATTAGTCCTGTGTCAGATGGATAAGTTGCAAACATTTTCTCCCATTCTGTAGGTTGTCTGTTCACTCTTACGATAGTTTCCTTTGCTTTGCAGAAGCTCTTTAGTTTAATTAGATCCCATTTGTCAATTTTGGCTTTTGTTTCTGTTGCTTTTGGTGTTTTAATCATGAAGTCTTTGCCCGTGCCTATATCCTGAATGATATTGCCTAGGTTTTCTTTTAGGGTTTTTATGGTTTTAGGTCTTACGTTTAAGTCTTTAATCCATCTCGAGTTGATTTTTGTATAAGGTGTAAGGAAGGGGTTCAGTTTCATTTTTCTGCATATGGCTAGCCAGTTTTCCCAACACCATTTAATAAGTAGGAAATCCTTTCCCCATTGCTTGTTTTTGTCAGGTTTGTCAAAGATCAGATGGTTGTAGATGTGTGGTATTTCTGAGGCCTCTGTTCTGTTTCATTGGTTTATGTATCTGTTTTGGTACCAGTACCATGCTGATTTGGTTACTGTAGCCTGGTAGTATAGTTTGAAGTCAGGTAGCATGATGCCTCCAGCTTTGTTCTTTTTACTTAGGATTGTCTTGGCTATGCGGGCTGTTTTTTGGTTCCATATAAAATTTAAAGTAGTTTTTTCTGGTTCTGTGAAGAAAGTCAGTGGTAGCTTGATGGGATAGCATTGAATCTATAAATTATTTTGGGCAGCATGGCCATTTTAATGATATTGATTCCTCCTATCCCTGAGCATGGACTGTTTTTCCATTTGTTTATGTCCTCTCTGATTTCTTTGAGCAGTGGTTTGTAGTTCTCCTTGAAGAGGTCCCTCAGATTCCTTATAAGTTGCATTCCTAGGTATTTTATTCTCTTTGTAGCAATTGTGAATGGGAATTCACTCATCATTTGGCTCTCTGTTTGTCTATTATTGGTGTACAGGAATGCTTGTGATTTTTGCACACTGATTTTTGTATCCTGAGACTTTGCTGAAGTTGCTTATCAGCTTAAGGAGACTTTGGGCTGAGACGATGGGGTTTTCTAAATGTACAATCATGTCATCTGCATACAGAGACAATTTGACTTCCTCTCTTTCTATTTGAATACACTTTATTTCTTTCTCTTGCCTGATTGCCCTGGCCAGAACTTACAATACTATATTGAATAGGAGTGGTGAGAGAGGGTATCCTTGTCTTATGCCGGTTTTCAAAGCGAATACTTCCAGCTTTTGCCCTTTCAGTATGATATTGGCTGTGGATTTGTCATAAATAGCTCTTACTATTTTGAGATACATTCCATCAATATCTAGTTTATTGAGAGTTTTTAGCATGAAGGGGTGTTGAATTTTATTGAAGGCCTTTTCTGCATCTATTGAGATAATCATGTGGTTTTTGTCATTGGTTCTATTTATGTGATGGAGTACGTTTATTGATTTGCATATGTTGAACGAGCCTTGCATCCCAGTGATGAAGCTGACCTGATCATGGTGGATAAGCTTTTTGATGTGCTGCTGGGTTCGGTTTGCCAGTACTTTATTGAGGATTTTTGCATTGATGTTCATCAGGGGTATTGGCCTGAAATTTTCCTTTTTGGTTGTGTTGCTGCCAGGTTTTGGTATCAGGATGATGCTGGCCTTATAAAATGAATTAAGGAGGAGTCCCTCTTTCTCTATTGTTTGGAATAGTTTCAGAAGGAATGGTAACAGCTCCTCTTTGCACCTATGGTAGAATTCGGCTGTAAATCCGTCTGGTCCTGGGCTTTTTTTGGTTGATGGGCTATTAATTACTGCCTGAATTTCAGAACTTGTTATTGGTCTATTCAGGGATTTGACTTCTTCCTAGTTTAGTCTTGGGAGAGTGTATGTGTCCAGGAATTTATCCATTTCTTCTAGATCTTCTAGTTCATTTGCATAGAGGTGTTTATAGTATTCTCTGATGGTAGTTTGTATTTCTGTGGGATCAGTGGTAATATTCTCTGTATCTTTTTTTAATTGTGTCTATTCAATTCTTCTCTTCTTTATTCATCTGGCTAGTGGTCTGTTTTGTTAATCTTTTAAAAAAGTAGCTCCTGGAATCATTGATTTTTTGAAGGGTTTTTTAATGTCTCTATCTCCTTCAGTTCTGCTCTGATCTTAGTTATTTCTTGTCTTCTGCTAGCTTTTGAATTTGTTTGCTCTTGCTTCTCTAGTTCTTTTAATTGTGATGTCAGGGTGTCGATTTTAGATCTTTCCCGCTTTCTCCTGTGGGCATTTGGTGTATAAATTTCCCTCTAAACACTGCTTTAGCTGTGTCCCAGAGATTCTGGTACGTTGTGTCTTTGTTCTCATTGGTTTCAAAGAACATCTTTATTTCTGCCTTAATTTTGTTATTTACCCAGTAGTCATTCAGGAGCAGGTTGTTCAGTTTGCATGTAGTTGTGCAGTTTTGAGTGAGTTTCTTAGTCCTGAGTTCTAATTTGATTGCACTGTGGTTTGAGAGACTGTTTGTTATGATTTCTGTTCTTTTGCATTTGCTGAGGAGTGTTTTACTTCCAATTATGTGGGCGATTTTAGAATAAGTGAGATGTGGTGCTGAGAAGAATGTATATTCTGTTGATTTAGGGTGGAGAGTTCTGTAGATGTCTATTAGGTCCGTTTGGTCCAGAGCTGAGTTCAAGTCCTGAATATCCTTGTTAATTTTCTGTCTCGTTGATCTGGGTAATATTGACAGTGGGATGTTAAAGTCTCCCACTATTTGTAGGTCTCTAAAAACTTACTGTATGAACCTCTTGATGCTCCTGTGTTGGGTGCATATATACTTGGGATAGTTAGCTCTTCTTATTGCTTTGATCCCTTTACCATTATGTCTTTGTCTTTTTTGATTTTTGTTGTTTTAAAGTCTGGTTTATCAGAGACTAGGATTGCAACCCCTGCTTTTTTTTGCTTTCCATTTGCTTGGTAAATATTCCTCCATCTCTTTATTTTGAGCCTATTTGTGTCTTTGCATGTGAGATGGGTCTCCTGAATACAGCACACTGATGGATCTTGACTCTTTATCCAGTTTCCCAGTCTGTGTCTTTTAATTGGGGCATTTAGCCCATTTACATTTAAGGTTAATATTGTTATGTGTGAATTTGATCCTGTCATTAGGATGCTATCTGGTTATTTTGGCTGTTAGTGATGCAGTTTCTTCATAGTGTTGATGGTGTTTACAATTTGGTATGTTTATGCAGTGGCTGGTACTGGTTTTTTCTTTCCATATTTAGTTCTTCCTTCAGGAACTCTTGTAAGGCAGGCCTGGTGGTGACAAAATCTCTCAACATTTGCTTGTCTGTAAAGGATTTTATTTCTCCTTCACTTATGAAGCTTAGTTTGGCTGGATATGAAATTCTGGGTTGAAAATTCTTTTCTTTAAGAATGTTGAATATTGGCCCCCGCTCTCTTCTGGCTTGTAGGGTTTCTGCCAAGAGATCCACTGTTCGTCTGCTGGGCTTCCCTTTGTGGGTAACCTGACCTTTCTCTCTGGCTGCCCTTAACATTTTTTTCCTTCATTGCATTCTTGGTGAATCTGACCATTATGTGTTGGGGTTGCTCTTCTTGAGGAACGTCTTTGTAGTGCTCTCTGTATTTCCTGAATTTGAATGTTGGCTTGTCTTGCCAGGTTGGGGAGGTTCGTCTGGATAATATCCTGAAGAGTGTTTTCCAACTTGGTTCCATTCTCCCCGTCACTTTCAGGTACATCAATCAAACATAGGTTTGGTCTTTTCACATAGTCCCATATATCTTGGCGGCTTTGTTCATTCCTTTTCATTCTTTTTCTCTAATCTTGTCTTCACATTTAATTTCATTAAGTTGATCTTCAGTCTCTGATATCCTTTCTTCCACTTGATCGATTTGGCTACTGATACTTGTGTATGCTTCACAAAGTTCTCATGCTGTGTTTTTCAGCTCCATCAGGTCATTTATGTTCTTCTCTAAACTGGTTATTCTAGTTAGCAATTCCTCTAACCTTTTTCAAGGTTCTTAGCTTCCTTGCATTGGGTTAGAACATGCTCTTTTAGCTCAGAGGAGTTTGTTATTACCCACCTTCTGAAGCCTACTTCTGTAAATTTGTCAAACTCATTCTCTGTCCAGCTTTGTTCCCTTGCTGGTGAGGAGTTGTGATCCTTTGGAGGAGAAGAGGCATTCTGGTTTTTGGAATTTTCAGCCTTTTTGTGCTGGTTTTTCCTTATCTTCATGGATTTATCTACCTTTGGTCTTTGATGTTGGTGACCTTTGGATGGGGTTTCTGAGTGGACATCCTTTTTGTTGAGGTTGATGCTATTCCTTTCTGTTTGTTAGTTTTCCTTCTAACAGGCCCCTCTGCTCCAGGTCTGCTGGAGTTTGCTGGAGGTCCACTCCAGACCGTGTTTTTCTGTGTATCGCCAGCAGAGGCTGTGGAACAGCAAAGATTGCTGTCTCTTCCTTCCTCGGAAGCTTTGTCCCAGAGGGGCACCTGCCAGATGCCAACCGGAGCTCTCCTGTATGAGGTTTCCGTCGACCCCTGCTGGGAGGTGTCTCCCAGTCAGGAGGCGCAGGAGTCAGGGACCCACTTGAGGGGGCAGCCTGTCCCTTAGCAGAGCTCAAGCACTGTGCTGGGAGATCTACTGCTCTCTTCAGGGCTGGCAGGGAGGAAGGTTTAAGTCTGCTGAAGCTGTGCCCACAGCTGCCCCTTCCCATAGGCGCTCTGTCCCAGGGAGATGGGCGTTGTATCTATAAGCCCTTGACTGGGACTGCTGCCTTTCTTTCAGAGATGCCCTGCCCAGAGAGGAGGAATCTAGAGAGGCAGTCTGGCTACACAGGCTTTGCTGAGCTGTGGTGGGCTTTGCCCATTTCGAACTTCCCCACTATGAGGGGAAAACCGCCTACTCAAGCCTCAGTAATAGTGGACGCCCCTCCCCCAACCAATCTCCAGCATCCCAGGTCTACTTCAGACTGCTGTGCTGGCAGCAAGGATTTCAAGCCAGTGGATCTTAGCTTGTTGGGCTCTGCAGGGGTGGGATCTGCTGAGCAAGACCACTTGGCTCCCTGGCTTCAGCCCCCTTTCCGGGGGAATGAATGGTTCTGTCTCACTGGCGTTCCAGGCACCACTGGGGTATGAAAAAAAACCTCCTGCAGCTATCTTGGTGTCTGCCCAAACAGCCGCCCAGTTTTGTGCTTGAAATCCAGGGCCCTGGTAGTGTAGGCACCTGAGGGAATCTCCTGGTCTGTGGGTTGTGAAGACCATGAGAAAAGTCTAGTAACTGGGCCAGAATGCACTGTCCCTCACGGCACAGTCCCTCACGGCTTCTCTTGGCTAAGGGAAGGAATTCCCCGACCCCTTGCACTTCCTGTGTGAGGCGTCGCCCCACCCTGCTTTGGCTCGCCCTCCGTGGGCTGCACCCACTGTCTAACCAGTCCCAGTGAGATAAGCCGGGTACCTCAGTTGGAAATGCAGAAATCAGCCACCTTCTACATTGATCTCACTGGGAGCTGCTGACTGGAGCTGTTTCTATTCCTCCCTGACTCACAGTTCTGGAGGCTGAGAAATCCAGCATCAAGGTGCTGGCATCTGATGAGGGCCTTCTTGTTGTATCATCCTATGGCAGAAAGTGAGAGGAGAGAGAAAGAGAGAGGAAGGGAGGGAGAAAGAGAAGTGGACCTAACTAACCCTTCTATAACTAATCCACTTTGGCAATAATTATTCATGAGGGCAAAGCCTTCATGGCCTAACCACCTCTTAAAGGTCACACGTCTTAAGATTGCTATAATGGCAATTAAATTTAAACATGAGTTTTAGAGCAGACAAACCATAGCAACTGGTATCTTCTGTTGAATGTTGTTTATTTTAATACAGTTTTGTCAGTTGACTCTATTGTTGTGTTTTTTTGTTTCCTGTTTGAGATTTCTTACCTCGCCTGTTACAAGATCAGAGAGTACTCATCTATGTTATTTTCTTGAAGCTTCTTATTTTACCTTTCTCATTTAGGTATGTGGTACATCTGGAATTGATTTTTATGTATGAAGTGAGGTAGGGGTCATGGCTAATTCTCTCTGTCTATCACAATGGGTATGTATTTGATCTAACATTATTTTTATTTTATTTTATTCATTTATTTTTTCTAGACAAAGTCTCGCTTTGTCGCCTAGGCTGGAGTGCAGTGGTGCGATCTCAGCTCGCTGCAACCTTCGCCTCCCGGGCTTAAGTGATTCTCCTGCCTTAGCCTTCTGAGTAGCTGAGATTACAGGCTCCCTCCACCACACCTGGCTAATTTTTGTATTTTTAGTAGAGACGCGGTTTCACCATGTTAACCAGGCTAGTCTTGAACTCCTGACCTCAAGTGATCCACCTATCTTGGCCTCCCAAAGTGCTGGGATTAAAGACATGAGCCACTGTGCCCAGCCTAGCAATTTAAAAAAATTTTTTATTATTTTTTTGAGATGGAGTCTCACTCTGTCGCCCAGGCTGGAGTGCAGCGGGGTGATCTCGGCTCACTGCAAGCTCCGCCTCCTGGGTTTATGCCATTCTCCTGCCTCAGCCTCCTGAGTAGCTGGGACTACAGGCACCCACCACCACGCCCGGCTAATTTTTTTATTTTTATTTTTAGTAGAGACGGGCTTTTACCATGTTAGCCAGGATGGTCTTGATCTCCTGACCTCATGATCTGCCCGCCTCAGCCTCCCAAAATGCTGGGATTATAGGTGTGAGCCACCGCGCCCAGCCCATTTTTAAATGTCATTCACACTGCTGTAGTTGGTCCCCTTTTCTTTTTTTGAGATAGAGTCTCACTCTGTTGCTAGGCTGGAGTGCAGTGGCATGATCTCGGCTCACTGCAACCTCTGCCTCCCATGTTCAAATGATTCTCCTGCCTCAGCCTCCTGAGTAGTGGGGACTACAGGCATGCGCCACCACGCCTGGCTAATTTTTGTGTGTATATATATATATTTTTGTAGAGATAGGGTTTCATTCTGTTGGTCAGACTTGTCTCGAACTCTTGACCTCAAGCAATCCACCCACTTCTGCTTCCCAAAGTGCTGGAATTACAGGTGTGAGCCACTGCACCTGGCCCTTGGCACCATTTTTGTAAGCCAGGAGATCTTGTTTGTGTGGGTTTTTTCTGGTCTTTAGTTTCTTTCATTTGCCTGTTTGTCGATGTGCTAATACTACACTGCCTTAATACTGTAACTTTAAAATAAATCTTGGTATTTTGTAGTGTGGTGTAGGCCTTCCAGCTTTCTTTTTCTTTCTCAAGCTTTGGCTATTCTTGGTTCTTTGCATTTCCATATACATTTCAGGATTAGCTCACCAGTTTTTACTTGCATATAAATGTGATGGCATGTGTATGTGTATGTTGAGATATTTTATTATGAATGCATTGAATCTATAGATCAATTAGGAAGAATTGATATCTTTATAGTATGGAGTTATACCCAGAGCCCCAGGCAAGCAATGATCTTTTTATTTTTTTGGCCTTTTCTAGAAATTTCATGGATAATATGTAGTCCTGTGTATCTAGTTCTTCCACTTACAATATTGTTTTTGGAGTTCATATTGTTTCTTGTATCAGTAGTTCATTCCTTCTTGTTCCTGTGAGTGGTATTTCATTGATGAGTATACCACATTTTGTTTATCCGTTCACCAGTTAATGGATATTTGGATTGTTTTCAGTATTTGGCTATTATGAATGTTGCTGCTTTGGACATTCATTGCAAATTTTTATTCGAACACATGTTTTTCATTTCTTTTGGACAGATATCTAAGAGTGGGTTGTGTGGTAAATATATTTTTAACTTAAAAAATCATCAAACTATTTTCCAAACTGGCTGTTTCATTTTGTATCCCCATTACCAATATTCCAGTCTCTTCACATGAGTATTCTCGTCTCTTCACATCCTCATCAACTCTTGGTATTGTTAGTGGCTTTGATTTTGTCCATTTTAGTTGGTATGCAGTGGTATCTCATTGTGGTTTTAATTTGCATTCTTCCAGTGACTAATGACACTGAGCATCTTGTCATGTGCTTATTGGCCATTTGTATATCTTCTTTGAAGAAATGTCTGTTCTAATAGTTATCTGCTCCTAACACACCCAACATACAATGAGCCAAGCAGAGGATAACCTCTACAGACATTTCTAAAAAGTCACTAGTTCCTATTCTGAAATCCAGATAGGCAAGTAGTAGGAGTTTCTTAGTTAAATCTTTCTTAAGTTTTCTAGAGGCCCTCTTGTTTGGTTGAGAGGATCTGTGAGGCATACTCAATCTTTTTGAGGGGGTCTGTGTATGAATATGTAGTTCTCTGAGGCATACCATCTTTTATCTTTTTGATCTTCACAAAATATTTTACATTTATACACTTGGCTTTATCTCTATGCAGTGCCCAAAGTTTACGTGAACACCATTTCTTAATTTAGTATATTTTGCCATCTAGAGAGGCCGAGAATTTTGAAAACCATGAAGTCTTAATTCCATTTTCTTTAATTTTCCTTGACTCTATTTTACTCTACTCTTGGACCTAAGAGCAATAGCAAGTACTTTGTAAATCTTCTTAGCTATATTAGTCACCTAGTTCATCAGGCATATTTTCTAATTTTCATGTTACTGAAGATGATGAAGATGATGGTATAGCTTTCTATCACTATATAAAAAGGATCCCCCTTCTTCCCATTTTCAATAACAGGTTGCTTACTTCCTCTTGAGCCCCACAGGCAGCATCCTCAAATTCCAGATTCCTACTAATGACCTCTTCGTACCGACTTTGTCTTTAACACACTACACACAAAGATGTTTCCATATTCTTAGGCTGTACTTCACTTTCAGATACCAAAATCTGTATTATCTGTAATACAGATATCTACAGTTATCTATTGCTGCATTACAAATTAATCCAAATCTTAGCAGCTTAAAGCAACATTTTTTTTTTTTTTTTTTGAGATGGAGTCTCGCTCTGTCGCCCAGGCTGGAGTGCAGTGGCCGGATCTCAGCTCACTGCAAGCTCCACCTCCCGGGTTCACGCCATTCTCCTGCCTCGGCCTCCCGAGTAGCTGGGAATACAGGCACCCGCCACCTCGCTCAGCTAGTTTTTTGTATTTTTTAGTAGAGATGGGGTTTCACTGTGTTAGCCAGGATGGTCTCGATCTCCTGACCTCGTGATCCACCCGTCTCGGCCTCCCAAAGTGCAGGGATTACAGGCTTGAGCCACCGCGCCTGGCATAACATTTATTTTTTAATTTTCTCAATTTTTAAATTTTTTTTTTCTCATGGACATGGCTTAGCTGGGTTTTCTGGCTTAGGTTCTCCTATAAGGTTGCAAACAAAGTATTGACTGGGGTTGTGGTCTCAACTGAAGTCTAGATTGGGGGAGAATCCACTTCTATTCTCACTCATATGGTTAATAGGATTCAGGTCCTTGCTGCGGTATTGCTCTGAGGGCCTCAGTCTTGACTGGCTGTCATCCAAAAGCCTCCCTCAGTTTTTTTCTATTTGGGCCTCTCTATAGGGTAGCCTACAGCATGGCCGCTGGCTTCCATCGAAGTGAACAAGCAAGAGAGCAAGTGAGAGGTAAGCATGATGGAAGCTAGAATCTTTTTGTAAGCTAATCTTGGAAATTCTAGCTTACTACTTTTGTCAGATTCTATTTATTAAAAGCAACTTACTAGGTCCAGACTATACTCAAGGGAAAGGGCATACCACATGGGCATGCATACCAGGAGTTGGGGAAAACTGGGAGCCATCTTAGATGTTGCCTAGCACATACTTAGAACAAATACTAAGTATATAATGAAAAGACATATAGCTGGGTATAGCTAGAAAGATGTGTAACTAGAAGGATTCAAATGGAATACTATAAAATATTCAGTGAACATAAAAGAAGGCAGGGAAGGAAAAACAAAGGAGCAAAGAAGAGCCATGACAAAACCAATAGCAAAATCACAGACCAAATGGAATCATAAATAATTACATTAAGTATAAATGAACTCAACACTGGAAGCTAAAAAAAGTGATTTTTAGATTGGATAAAAAAGCAAGAACCAACTTTATATTATTTATAAGAGACATACTTTAAATACAAAGATAAGTAGGTTGAAAGTAAAAGGATGCAAAGAGATGTATCATGAAAACAGCATAAAAAAGCTGGAATGGCTATATTGAATATCAGATAAAATAGACTTTCACAACAAGGAAAAATTATAAGACAAATAGTTACTTTGTAATGGTAAAGAATCCATTCATAAGCATGATATACTGATTATAAATGTGTATTTAGCAAACAAAAGAGCTTCAAAAATACATGAAGCAAAAACTAATAGTGCCAAAGGGAAAAACAAACAAATGCATAAACATTATTGCATTTATTATTCCTTTTCTTGGGAATTGATGGAGCAAGTTAACCAAAAAATCAAAAAGGATGTAGAAGATTTGAGGAATACTCTGAACTACCACAGCCTAATTGACATTTATAAAATACTCCATCCAATAACTGTAGAATGCATATACCCCAATGTGGGGAATTTCAATACCCCAGATAGAACAAATGACAGAAGGTTAATAAATAGAGGACTTGAACAACTCAATAGACCAGTTGAACCAAACACATACAAAGAACACTCCAGTGGCTGGGTGCAGTGGCTCACACCTGTAATCCTAGCACTTTGGGAGGCTGAGGCAGGTGGATCGCTTGAGATCAGGAGTTCAAGATCAGCCTGGCCAACATGGTGAAACCCTGTCTCTACTAGGGGTATTGTATTGTATTTTGTAGTGTAAAAATACAAAAAAAATTAGCTGGGCATGATGACTCGTGTCTGTAGTCCCATCTGCTTGGGAGGCCGAGTCACAAGAATTGCTTGAGCCTGGGAGGTGGAGCTTGCAGTAAGCCAAGATCACATCACTGCACTCCAGCCTGGGTGACACAGTGAGACTCCATCTTTAAAAAAAAAAAAAAAAAAAAAAAAAAGGCCAGGCGCGGTAGCTCACGCCCTTAATCCCAGCACTTTGGAAGGCCTTGGTGGGCAGATCATGAGGTCAGGAGATCGAGATCATCCTGGCTAACCCAGTGAAACCTCGTCTCTACTAAAAAAAATTAGCCGGGCATGGTAGCACGTGCCTGTAGTCCCAGCTACTTGGGAGGCTGAGGCAGGAGAATTACTTGAACTTGGGAGGTGGAGGTTGCAATGAGCCAAGATCGCACTACTGCACTCCAGCCTGGGTGACAAATCAACAACCTAAATTTACACCTTAAGGAACTAGAAAAAGAAGAACAAACTAAAGCTAACAGAAGGAAGGAAATAATAAAATATGAAACAGAAAAATAGTAGAGAAAATGAAACTAAGAGTTGGCTTTTTGAAAAAATCAGCAATCTGAACAAACCTTTAATTACATGGGATAAGAAAAAAAGAAAGAAGACTCCATAACTAAAATCAGAGAGAAATTTAACCCAAAGAAAAAGGGTTGTAAGAGAGGACTATGAACAACCATATGTCAGTAAATTTGATAACCTAGATGAAATGGACGAATTTCTCACAACACACGACCTACCAAGACTAAATTATGAAGAACAGAATATCTGAACAGACCTTTAGTAAGCAGATTGAATCAATAATCAAAAACCTCTCAACAAACAAAAACTCAGGACAAGGTGGCTTCATTGGTGAATTTACCAAACATTTAAAGAAGAATTAATACCAATCCGTCTTTAGGCTTTTCAAAAACATTAAAGAGGAAACACTTATAAATTTATCACGTGAGGCCAGTTGGTACTAAAAGTAGACAAAGATGGTACAAGGAAAGAAAACTATAGGTCAATATTCTGACAAATATTTGCTGAAAAGGCCTCAGGAAAATACTTGCAAATTAAATTCAACAGCACGTTAAAGGTTTACACATCATGACCAAATGGGATTTATTCGTAACATGCAAGAATGGTTCCACATGTGAAAATCAGTAAATGTGATACAGTACATTAGCATTAACAGAATGAAGGGAGGAAACCCTCACACAATCATCTTAGTTGATGTAGAAAAATCTTTTGACAAAGTTTAACTCCCTTTTTTGATAAGAAGAAACTTAAATTGGGAAGAGAAGGAAATTACCTCAGCAAAATAAACACCATATATGTAAAGCCTGTAGCCATATTATACGTATAGTGAAAGACTGAAAGCTTTTCCTGTAAGATCAGGAACAAAGCAAGGATACTCTCTTTTGTCTTGTGTATTCAACATGGTACTGGAGGTCCCAGCCAGGCAATTTGCAAGAAAAAGAAAAAAAGTCATCCAAAGTGAAAAGGAAGAAGGAACATTATCTTTGTTCACAGACATGATCTTGTATGTAGAAAACCTGAAGGATTTCACAAAAGCTGTTAGAACTAATAAATGGATTTAGCTTAGTTGCAGGATACAAAATCAGTGCTAAAAATTAATTACATTTTAATATGCTAACAATGAACAATATGAAAAGCAAATTAAAAGCATAATCTCATTTACAATAGCATCAAAAAGAATAAATTACTTAGGAATAAGCCTAACTAAGGAGGTGAAGGACTTGTACACTGAGAACTACAAAACCTTGATGAAAGAATCTAAAACGACACCAATGAATGAAAAACATCCTGTATTCATGGATTGGAAGAGTTTAAATATTATTAGGCTGTTAATACTACCCAAGATGACCTGCAGATGAAATGCAATCCCTGTCAAAATTCCAACAGTGTGTTTTTTTTCAAAAATAGAAAAATGCATCTGATATGGTTTGGCTGTATCCCCACTGAAATCTTATCTTGAATTATAGCTCCCATAATTCCCACATGTTGTGGGAGGGCCTCAGTGGGAGATAATTGAATCATGGCTGTTTCCTCCATACTGTTCTTGTGGTAGTGAATAAGTCTCACAAGATCTGATGGCTTTATAAGGGGAAACCCTTTCTCTTGATTCTCGTTTTCTCTTGCTGCTGCCATGTAAGAAGTGCCTTTTGCCTTCGCCATGATTGTGAGGCCTCCCCAGCCACGTGGAACTGTGAGCCCATAAAACCTATTTTTCTCCCCAGTCTGGGTATGTCTTTATCAGCATGTGAAAACGGACTAATACAGTATCCTAAAGTTCACGTGGAATCACTTGGGACATTGAGTAGCTAAAACAAATTGAGAAAAGAAAAAGTTGGAGATCTTACACTTCCTGATTTGGAAACTTGCTGCAAAGCCACTGTTATCAAAACAGTGTGGTACTGGCATAAAGACAAATATATAGACCAGTGGAATACAATAGAGAGCCCAGAAATAAACCTTGACATATATGGTCACATAATTTTTGATAAGGGTGCTGTGACCATTCAGTGGGGAAAGCACAGTGATTTCCATAAATGGTGTTGGGAAAAATGGATATCCAAATGCAATAGAATTAAGTTAGACTCTCACTTTACATCATATATAAATTAACTAAAAATGGATCAAAGACCTAAACATAAGAGCTATGATAGGGAAACATAGGGAAGACATAGGGAAAAGCTTTATGACATTGGTCTTAGCAGTGAGTTCTTTTTTGGATGTGAGACCAAAAATACAGGCAAATAAAGAAAAAATAGATTCATTGAACTACATCAAAACTGAAAATCATGTATATCAAAATTAAAAACTATGTACATCAAAGGACATAATCAACTGAGTGAAAAAGCAGTCAATGGAATGGAAGAATATATTTGCAAAGCATATATTTGAAAAGGGGTTAACATCCAGAATATATAAAGAACTCATCTCAACAACAATAAAAAAAATTAGTTTAAAAGATGGGCAAAGGACTTGAATAGACGTATCTCCAAAGATGATATAAAAATGGCCAATAAGCACATGAAAAGTTGCTCAACATCACTAACTATTAAGGAAATAAAAATCAATACTATGATGAGATGTTACCTTACATCCATCAGGATGGCTACTATGGAAAAAAAAAGTGTTGGGGAGAATGTGGAGAAATTGGAACCTGGTGCACTGTTGGTAAGAATGTAAAATGGTACAGCTGCTGTTGGAAATGACATGGTAGTTCCTCAAACAATTAAAAATAGAATTATATTATCCAACATTCCCACTTCTGGGAATTCTTTTTACATCCAAAAGATTTGAAAGCAGGGTCTTGAAGAGATATTTGCATATTCATAGCAACATTATTGGCAATAGTCAGGAGATAGAAGCAATGTAAATGTCATCTACAGATGAATGGATAAGCAAAATGTGGTACCTTTAGAATGAATAATATTCAGCCCTAAAAAGGAAGAAAGTCTTGTCACATGGGACCACATGGATAAATCTTGAAGACATTATGTTAAGTGAATAAACCAGTCACAAAAAGACAAATACTCTTTAACTTATATGAGGTCTCTAAAGTAGTCAAATTCATAGAAACAAAGTAGAATGGTAATTATAGGGGCAGTGGGAATCTGAGAATAGGGAGTTATTGTTTAATGACTGTAGAGTGTCAGTTTTTCAGGTTGAAATCTGGAAACAGATGATGGAGATTATTGTACAACAATGTGAATACACTTAATACTGCTGAGCTGTATGCTTAAAAATGATTAAGATTGTAAATTTTGTATGTATTTTACCACAATTGATAATAAAAAATCAAAAAAATCAAAAAAAGAGAAGATATAATATCGGGAATGAAAGCAGGGACTTGACACAAATCCTACAGATGTTAAGAAGATAAGAGAATGTTATAAACCACTTTAGACCAGCGACATTGTTGATAAAATAGACACATTGCTTGAAAGACACAAAAGCTAAATACTGACTTAAGAAATGGGAAATCTGGATAGCTCTATATATACCAAACAAACTGAATTCGTAAGAAGCCACCTCACAAATCTCTAAGCCCAGATGGTATCACTGGTGAATTCTTTAAGGCTTTTATGGAAGAAATTTTATCAATCTTTCCTGAGTTTTTTTCCTATGTGAAATGGAGAAGGAGGGAATGCTTCCCAAGTCGTTTTGTTAGGTCAGTATTACTCTGCTTCCAAAAGAAGACAAAGACCTTACAAGAACCTACCTGGCAGCGTTCCCTTATTAACATAGATTTAAAAATTCTTAATTATCAAATTGGATCTGTTAATATATAGAAAGGATATTATATTTTGAATAATTTGAGATTAACATTTGAAAATTTATGTATTTCATCATAGTTTTAGAAATATAATGTAATCATCTCACTAGATACAGAAAAAGCATATAACAAGATGCAACATTCATCATGATAAAAACTCTCAGCAAATTAGGAATGGAAGGGAACTTCTTCAGCCTGATTCATTATCCATGAGAAATAAAAGCAATTATAGAAAAGAAAAGAAAGGGCCGGGCACGGTGGCTCAAGCCTGTAATCCCAGCACTTTGGGAGGCCGAGACGGGCGGATCACGAGGTCAGGAGATCGAGACCATCCTGGCTAACACGGTGAAACCCCGTCTCTACTAAAAATACAAAAAACTAGCCGGGTGAAGTGGCGGGCGCCTGTAGTCCCAGCTATTTGGGAGGCTGAGGCAGGAGAATGGCGTAAACCTGGGAGGCAGAGCTTGTAGTGAGCTGAGATCCGGCCACTGTACTCCAGCCTGGGTGACAGAGCGAGACTCTGTCTCAAAAAAAAAAAAAAAAAAAAAAAAAAAGAAAAGAAAAGAAAGTTAGGGGATTTCACTTTCTTGATTTTGAGGCTTAAAATCAAGCTGCAGTAGTGAAGACAGTAGTATTGGTGAAAGGATAGATAGATTTATAGAATAGAGTGGAAATTCCAGAAGTGAGCCCTCATATACATGGTCATTTGATTTTCCACAAAGATGTCAGTGAGGGAAGGAAGGTCTTTTTATCAAATTATGCTGTAATAACTGAATATCCACTGGGGAAAAACTGAAATGAGTTATAGGCCTAACTGAAAATGCTGAAAGTATAGAGTTTCTAGAAGGAAACAGAAAATCTCTGTGATGTTGGAACAGGCAAAGATTTCTAAAATAAGATATAAAAAAATACAAAACAATGAAGAAAAAATTTACCAACTGAACTATCAAAACTTTCTTTTTTTTAAAAGGCACCATTTGGAAAATTACCTGGCAGGGTACAGAGTGGGAGAAAAATTTCCATCACGAATATCTGATAAAGGACTTGTGGCTAGAATATGTAAAGGATTCTTACAACTTAAGGGAGCACACAATCCAATTAATGTGCAAAAGAGTTTACAGACACTTCACAAGAGAAAATATGTAAATGGCTAGTATACATACATGAGAAGATGGTCAACAGCATTCTTTATTAGGGAGATGCAAATTATAAAGCACAATGTGATACCACTGCATACCCATTAGAATAGCTAAAATTATAAAGACTGAGAAAACCAAGTATGGTGGTGAGGTGATGAAGCCGAAAGTCTCATACACTGCTGATGGGAGTATGATATTGTACAACTACTCTGGAAGACAGTTTGGCTATTTCTTATAAATTTTAAGCTAACTTACCATATGACCCAGCAATTCTATTCCCAGATACTTGGTCAAGAGAAATGAAAACATATGTCCACATAATACTTGAATGTTCATAGCAGCTTTATTCATAATAACCCAAATGGGTAAACAATCTAAATGTCCATCAACACATGAATAGAAAAGCAAATTATGGTTTATGTATATAATGGAATACTACAAAGCAATAATGAACTTTTTTATTTTTATTTTTTGAGATGGAGTCTTGCTCTGTTGCTCACACCGGAGTGCAGTGGTATGATCTCAGCTTACTGCAACCTCCACCTCCTGGGTTCAAGCAATTCTCCTGACTCAGCCTCTGGAGTAGCTGAGACTACAAGTGTGCAGCACCATGCCCAGCTAAATTTTGTATTTTTAGTAGAGATGGGGTTTCATCATGTTGTCCAGGCTGGTCCTGAACTCTTGACCTCAGCTGATCCGCCTGCGTTGACCTCCCAAAGTGCTGGGATTACAAGTATGAACCACCGCACCCGGCCAATAATGAACTTTTGATACATGCAACAACATGGAGAAATCTCAGAAATATTCTTGGCCAGGCCAGGCCAGACATAAACATGTACATACTGTTGAACTTCATACATATGAGACTCTAGAAAATACTGCTGTCTGGAATTGGAGGAAGAGGTAATTGACTCTTACCTCTCAGGCTCAAAAGAATTTTTGGGTATGATGGAAATAATACATATATTTATTGTGGCAGTTACACAGGTGTATATTTTTGTCAAAACTCTTCAAACTCTGCATTTTACAAGGATATGGTTTTATTGTATGCAAGCTATATCTCAATAAACAATAAAAATCAGGTACAGGTGTGGCTGAGTCTTCCATGGTGTGGCTTCTTTCATCCTGAACCTGTAAACTAAAGGAAGACATTCTTTCCCACACATTCACCTACACAGCCAACAATGGTGAGAGAGGGACCGGAGAACTGCAGTAAACTTTCCCATTCAAAGAGGAGAGAAATGGGAGGCAGATTGCAATGATAGTTTATAGCAGTTCTGAAATCTAGCCAGGCATTTGTTGCCTGTTTCATGATAGGTCTTAGTGCTGCTTCCTGGGAGTGGTTCTTCATGGCTGTTTGCTCTGTCTTTCACGATCTTGGCTCTTCCCTTTGAGCTATCTTTCTGTTACCATAAGAAATAATTTGCTTTTACCTGAATAGTTTTTTCAGCCTGCTTTCTGTTTGTATGAATTTGGGGAACCAAATGCATATTTTCATTTTGAACTCTTTCAAATGAAGCTATAATTCCTTTAAAAATTTTGCAGCTGTGTATCAAATTATAATCCATTCCATTAGACAAATACCATATTCACAAATTTCTTTGAGACAGGCTTCTTCTGTTTTGGTCCAAGAATCAGGATGCTGTGGTACAATACCCTTATGATTCTTAGAATCCCTCTTACCTGTCAGAGAGCTTCTAAGAGGTACAACATGGAAATGTTTAGAAGCCTTTTTGTTTTGCCTTTTTCAGGCATTGCCCAAATTTTTCTGAGGTCTTAACCAAGTGTTTAAAGATGTGTCCTTGAAATTTTGATCCTGAGTCCATATTTTACTGGCAAAACCTTGGATTTGACCTTTGCCCTCGGATTGTTTCTTCCTTCAGAGCCTTTTGCTAGTGGAAGAAGCTGAGAATGAAAAATAATTTGCTTTTACGATCTTATATGTCCTATGTTGGGCATATGAATATATCTCTGGACCCTGCTTGAAATCTGAGCCTGTCTTCTCTATTTTATTTCTCTTGATTTCTTCTGTTTCATACACAGCTGAAATAATCCATTTGGCAACAAAAATCAAATAAAATACCTAGGAATAAATTTAACCAAAGGTGTAAAAGATCTATACACTGAAAACTATGAAACATCAGTGAAAGAAACTGAAGACACAGATAAATGGAAAGATATCCTGTGCTCATTGATTGGAAGAATTAATATTGTTAAAATGTCCGTACACAAAGCAATCTACAAATTCAATGCAATCCCTATCAAAACTCCAGTGGCTTTTTTCACAGCAATTAAAAAAAAAATCCTAAAATTCATATGGAATCACAAAAGACTCCAAACAGCCAAAGCAATCTTAAGCAAGAAGAACAAAGCTGGAGAAATGATACTTCCTGATTTCAAAATATATTACAAATCTATAGTAATTGAAACAGTGTGATATTGGCATAAATACAGACATATAGACCACTGGAACAAAATAAAGTGCCCAGAAATAAACCCACGCATTTACAGTCAACTGATCTTTGACAAAGGTGCCAAGAACACACAATGATTAATGGATAATCACTTCAATAAGTGGTGTTAGGAAAACCAGAAGTCCACACACAGAAAAAGAAAATTTGGCCCTTACCTTGCACCATACACACAAATCAATTAGAAATGGATTAAAGACTTAAACATAAGATCTGAAACTATAAACGACTAGAAAAAAACATAGGGGGAAAGCTTCTTGACATTGGTTTAGGCAGTAATTTCTTAGATATGACCCCAAAACACAGGCAACTAAAGCAAAGATAGATAAATGGGATTTTATCAATCTAACAATCTCCTGCACAGCGAACAATCAACAGAGTGAAGAGACAAGCTACAAAATCAGATAAAATATTTGCAAGCCACATATGTGATAATAGGTTAATATTCAATCTATGTAAAATACTCAAACAATTCAATTACCCCAAAACAACCCAAGTTTAAAATGGGCAAAGAACTTGAATACATGTGTCTCCAAAGTGGATATACAAATATATAAAATGTTCAACATCAGAAATCATCAGCAAAATGCAAATCAAAACCACATATGCCTCATACCTGTTAGAATGACTATTATCAAAAAGAGAAAAGATATCAAGTGTTGTCCAGGATTTGGAGAAAAGGGAATCTCTGTCCACTGTTGGTAGGAGCATAAATTGATATAGCCATTATGGAAAACAGTATGGAAGTTCCTCAAAAAATCAAAAATAGAACTACCTTACGATCCAGCAAATCCCTCTTCTGGGTATAAAGCTAAAGAAAATGAAATCAGGGTCTCAGAAAGCTATCTGTACTCCCGTGTTCACTGCAGCATTATTCACAATAGTAAAGATGTGGAAACAACCTATATGTTCATCTACAAATGAAGGGATTAACAAAATATGGTATATAGATATAATAGAATATTATTCAACATTAATGAAAGGAAATGCTCTCATATGTGACAAGATAGATGAAGCTGGAGGACTTTTGCTGAGTTAAATAGCCAATCACAATAGGATAAATACAATATAGTAGTCAAACCCTTAGAAGAGGAGAGTAGAATGGTAGCTGCCAGGGGCTTACAGAAGGGGAAAATGGGGAGTTGCTGTTCAATGCATATAAAATTTCAGGTACAGAAGATGAAAATGTTTGAGAGATCTGCTGCACAACACTGTGATTGTAGCTACAATACTGTGGTATACCCTTAAAATCTCAAGTAGATCTTATGTTGTGTATTTTTACTACAATAAATAAAAGAAAAAAATTATTTTAAAAAGGGAAGCTTCTAAACGTTTATTTAATTTTTGTTTTCAATGTGATTCAGGTAGACATTTCATATGTGAAAAGGGGATGAACAGTGTGATCATAAAAATGTGCTTACAATTGAAAAACATGATTACTAAATCTGAAAATCACAATGGAAACAGAAAACAGCAGATTAAATATTATAGAAAATCAAATCAGTGAATTAGAAAACCAGCTCAAAAAATTCTCTGAGAAAACAAAGGAAAGCATAAAAAGATGGCTATAACAATGAAAGTGTAAGAGATGAAGAATATAGATTCAAAATCCCCAATACAGAATAATACGAATTCCAAGAGGAAACAAACAGAAACTGGAGAAGCAATAAAGAAATAGTACTCAAAATGCCCATCAAGATTGTATAGAAAAGAGCCTTCAAGAATCAACTTAGGGCTGGCCACAGTGGTTCATGCCTGTAATCCCAGCACTTTTGGGAAGCTGAGGTAGGCAGATCACTTGAGGTCAGGAGTTTGGGACCAGCCTGACCAACATGGTAAAACCCCAACTCTACTAAAAAAAAAAAAAAAAAAAAAAAAAAAAATTAACCAGGCGTGGTTTCACGTGTGTGTAAGCCCAGCCACTCAGGAGGCAGGAGAATCGCTTGAACCCAGGAGGCAGAGGTTGCAGTGAGCCGAGATTGCACCATTGCACCCCAGCCTGGGCAACAAGAGCAAAAACAACAGTAAATAGGATTGCTTTCTTGATTTCTTTTTGGATAATTCATTGTTAGTGTATAGAAGTGCTACTGATTTTTGTGTGTTGGTTTTGTATCCTGAAATTTTACTGAATTCATTTATTAGTTTAAATAGTTTTTTAATGCAGTCTTTAGGGTTTTCTGCATATATGATTATGTCATCTGCAAATAGAAACCATTTTCCTTTTTACTTTCTGATTTGGATGCTTTTTTCTTGCCTGACTACTCTGGCTAGGACTTCTGTACTGTTTAATAGGTGGTGAGAGTGAGCCTTCTTGCCTTGTTCTTGATCTTAGAGGAAAAGCTTTTTTAGCTTTTCACTGTCTGAGTATTATGCTAGGTATGAGCTTTGTCCTATATGCATTTTGTTATTTTGATGTACATTCCTTCTGTACTTAATTTATTGAGTTTTTATCATAAAAGAATGTTGAATTTTGTCAGACTTTTTCTGCATCGATCCAAATGATCATATAATCTCTGTTCTTCATTCTGTTAATGTGGGGTGTCACATTTATTGTTTAGCATATATTGTACCATCCTGGCATCTTAGGGATAAATCCCACTTGATTATGGTGTATGATTCTTTTAATGTACCATGAAATTCAGTTTGCTAGTATTTTGTTGAGGATTTTTGCATCTATGTTCTTCAGGTATATTGGCTTGTAATTTTCCTTTATTGTAGTATCTTTGTCTGGTTTTGGTATCAGGGTAATGCTGGCTTTGTAAAATGAATTTGGAGTATTCCCTCTTCTTCAGTGTTTTGAATGAGTTTGAGGAGGATTGGCATTACTTCTCAAATGTTTGGTGGAATTCACCAGTGAAGCCATCTGGTTCTGGGCTTTTCTTGGTTGGGAGATTTTTAATTACTGATTCAGTTTCCTTACTAATTATTGGTCTGTTCATATTTTCTATTCTTCATGATTCAATCTTGGTAGGTTTTGCATTTCAAGTAATTTGTTCGTCTCATCTGGGTTATCCAATACATTGGCATACTGTTGCTCATAGTACTTTCTTACAGTTCTTTTTATTACTTTTTTTTTTTTTTCTTGAGATAGGTTCTCCCTCTGTCACCCAGGCTGGAGCACAGTGGTGCAATCACTGCTCACTGCAGCCTTGACTTCTTGGGCTGAACCAATTCTACCTCATCCTCCCAAGTAGCTGGGACCTCAGGTGTGTGCCACCACATCCAGCTAATTTTTTTTATTTTTTATTTTTGTAGAAATGAGGCTCACTTTGTTGCTGAGGCTGGTCATGTACTCCTGGGCTCCAGCAATCCTCCTGCCTTAGCCTCCCAAAGTGTTGGGATTACAGGAATGAGCCACTGCACCCAGTCATTCTTTTTATTTCTGTTAGATTGAGTGTAATGTCTTATCTTTCATTTCTGATTTTAGTTGTTTAGTCTTCTCTCCTTTTTTCTTATTCTATGTAGCCAAAGGTTTTTCAACTTTGTTGATCATTTCAATTAATCAACTTCAATTTCAATTAATCAACTCTTAGTTTCATTTTCTGTTTTGTTTTTCTATTTTCTGTTTTATTCCTGCTCTAATCCTTACTATTAATATTTACTTCAATCTGCTGGCTTTGAGTTAGTTTGTTCTTTTTTTAGTTCCTTAAGGTGTACATCTAGGTTGTTGATTTGAGTTTTTTTTCTTTTTTAATGTAAGCTTTTACAGGTGTAAATTTTCCTCTTAGCACTGCTTTCACTGAATCCTACACATTTTGGTGTGTTGTGTTTTTGTTTTTATTTGTCTCAAGATATTTTCTAATTTCCTTTATTTTTTTTTCTTGTTTGACTCATTGGTTAATGAGAATTTGTTGTTTAATTTTCACACATTTGTGGACTTTAATACATCATTTCGTTAATTGCTTTCTGTTATATAGTTCCTTTTGTTCATTTCTTCCTTATATTTCTTTGTGATTTGATGATTTTTGTTGTTGTAGTTTGCTTTGATTCCTTTTCTTTATATTTTGTGTACCTACTATATTTAAAAAATTTATGTTACCATAAGGCTTACATAAATCATCTTATAGTTGTAACAACCTGTTTTAAGCTGGTAACTTCGATTGTATTAAAACATTCAATACTTTTTACTCACTCACACACTTTATGTTATTAATGTCCCAATTTTCACCTTTTAATATTCTGTATTCATTAACAAATTATTGTGTGATATGAAACCATCCAAGTTGTCCCATAAAATGGATGTTTATTTTTTTTTTGAATAAACACAGAAATTAACCCTCCCAGTCTTAACACTCGAGAAAGTTAACGTTTGTCTTAATTGAGTTCCTTTCTCTGGAAACCAACCATCTGTTATCCCAGATAGTATCAAGGAACTGAAACTTACCAGATCACGGCATCTAGACAACGTTATGCCAGACCCCTCACCTATCATGATTGCCTAACCAACCACCTGCTTCCTGTTGACGAACTCCTCTTCCTTACCATTCCCTAATTCCTGTTTTCCCACATGTAGTTATATTTCTTCCCTGCTATATAAACTAATTTTAGTTGGGCGAGGAGATGGATTTGATACTGATCTTCCATCTCCTTGGCTGCAGTGCCCAAATAAAGCCTTCTTCCCTAACAATACTCATTGTCTCATTGATTGGCTTTCTATGCGGTGAGCAATGGGACCTAGACTGGACCCCTGGTGTTTCGGTAACAGTTACAGTTATTTTTAAGACTTTCATCTTTTAATTTTTATATTAAAGTTTAATGAACCACTATTACATCAATAGAGTAATCTGTATTTTATATATAATTACTTTTATCAGTGAGTTTCATATTTTCATGCGTTTTCATGCTACTAACTAATGTCCTTTCATTTCAACTTGAAGAACTCCCTTTAGAATTTCTTTTAAGTCAAGTGTAGTGGTGATGAACTCCTTCAACTTTTGTTTGTCTGGGACCATATTGCTCTTTCATTTTTAAAGGACAGACTTGCATGGTATATAATAATATCCTTGATTGGCAGTTTTTCTCTTTCAGTACTTTGAATATATCATCCCATTCTCTCCTGGCCTATAAAGTTTCTGTTGAAAAATCCTTTGCCAGTTTTATGAGTTTCCTTTGTATGTAATGAGTTGCTTTTCTCTCTTTGATTTCAGAATTCTTTTTTTCTCTTTGACATTTGGCAATTTGATTATAATGTGTCCTGGTGTAGATCTCTTTACATTCAACCTACTTGGGATTCTTTGAGCTTCATAAATCTGGATGTCCATTTTTCTCCTCAGATTAGTTCTTTAAATAAGCTTACTGCTTTTCCCTCTCTTCTCTTTCTCTGACTTTAGTAATATGTAAATTGGCCTGCTTGACAGTGTCTCATAAGTTTCCTATGTTTTCTTCAGTCTTTTAAAAAATATTTTTGCTCTGTGGAAGGTATAATTTCAAATGTCTTGTCTTTGAGTTTACTGATTCTTTCTCGTACTTGATCAAGGCTGCTGTTGAGCCCCTCTAGATAAGTTTTTAGTTCAAGTTATTGTATTCTTCAGCCCTCAGATTTTTCTCTTTAAAAATATTTTGTTTGTTAAAATACTCATTTTGTTTGTGCATAATTTATCCTAAGCTTATTGAAATTTTGATTATGGTTATTTTTAATTCTTATCAGCTAATCCATCTACCTTCATTTTTTTAGGGTTGGTTTCTGGAGATTTATTTCGTTCCTTTCTTTGGGCCATTTTTATTTTCCTTGATCCTTTTTATTAATGTGTACATATTTGAAAAATAGCCACTTCTCCCAGTCTTTATGGACTGGCTTTGTACAGGGGCAAACCTTCAAGAATTGGCCTGAGTAGAGATTCTGGGGTCCTCATAAACTTTTTCTGTGGATATGTCTTCTCTGGACTTCCGTGTGTGAATTTCTAAGTAGTGGGATTTGCTGGTTTCTGTTTTTAGGAGATCATAATCTCCTGTTCCTTCTTATTCTGTGTCTTGTACTATGGGCCTTCTGAAGCTAGTAGCACACTGGCTCAATCCTTTTTTGGTTATTACTTGCTCTTTTATTTTCAGCTGCCCCTAGGCACTTAGTTTATGCTGCATCCCACCAGTGCTTTAAGACAGATGAGACAGAAACCAGTTCCTTGGGCAGTCCCCCAAGAGTCTGAATGTTGGATATATGCTTTAGTCTTCTCTTTCCCTCCCCAGGGAGAAGCTGTGGACCATGAGCTTTTCTAATTGTGTTATGCTGAGCCAGGGTTAGGAGCTCTGGCCATGAGTGCTTACTAGTTCAAACCACCACCTTTGTTCTCAGTGGTCCCCAGGCATTTAGAGAATGCCAGTTCTGTGAGTACCTGCAGAATCCGGTCCCTTAGGCAGCCCCTTCCAAAAGCCAGAGTGTTGGACAGATGCTTCAATTTTTTCCTTCCCCAGGGAGAAGCTGGGATTGGGGGTTTCCACCTGCTAGTTCTGAGCTGGTGGAAGGGACTATGGTCAGTTACTGCATACTAGTCCAAACTGGAGGCTTTGTTCTCAGCAGTTCCCAACATGGGACCCTTTCCTTTCAGAGCTAAGATTCAGGCAAGACAGCAACAAGTCCCTTAAGTAACCTTGCTTATGGCGTAAGAGGATTCCACAGATTTTCCTACTGGCTTCAGTGTGGTTGGTTTCATGCTTGCCTGGGGTACAGGAGCCTCTTATCTGGTCTCTGGATGTCTCACAAAGGGAATCTTGGTCCATGTATTGTTGTTGAATTTATGTGTCCATTGAGAGAAGGAGAGTCTTGCTGACATCAACCCGTAAAGTAATTTTCTTTTACAGGAGGACATTTGATTGGTCTTCCTTTAGCCTTTGTATCTTTATACGTATAATATCATTCTTTATTTCTTTATATGTATAGGGATAAGTTAATATTTTTCTAGTATTAAGAATCAGTGTTGATACTTAGTGTTTGTGAATTCCTGTTGAAATATTTTCTCATTAGGAAAAAGTGAAAGGGAAAATTTATATTCGCCTAGTTTTACGGCTTAAGAGTAGTAAAGGACATGTCAGGGAATGTTACAAATGTACTGAATTTTTTCTTTCCATGTTGGTTTTGGCATCCTGAAATTAATTGAGGCACAATACCCCTTTTCTGCCTGGCACAAGTACGATATTATGAGCTCACTGTGATCAGGTCCCCTGTATCAATTGTAGGCTGTCCTTATAAGCACCAGGATTTGCTATTCTGTGTGGCATGTGGCACCTGTTATTCATAAAAAAGCTTTTAGGGTTGAACTTTTCTCCCACTTTCTGTTTCGCTGTTCACCCCGACCACCAGCACCATCACTGAATTTCAGCCTTTGTACTTACTTAGAGTTTAAGTTGTTTCCAGCTGGAGACAGTCTCATGGCAGAAAATGAAATTTCTGTACCTAATGTCCTGTTTTTCTCGTGCCAGCCAGATTTTAACAAATACTGACCTCTTTCAGTTGGCTCAAATGCCTTCACAAGAAGCTGGCTTCTGCAATGACTCTCCATTACTTGGCCTTCATTGGAGCACGTATTAGGGGTAACATAATAAGTTTAGTTAATAATAATGGACATGTTTAATTGGAAGTAGGGCTATTCAATTTGTATTTGTAATGGGTTTGGAGGCCAAGAGAGCAATTTGGACTACAGATATAGATTTTGTAAGCAAAACTTCTTATTATTTGAAAAATTAATACATTGGATCATCCAGAGAAAACTTGTAAAATGAAAATAAATTAGTTTAGACACAGAACTCTGGGATCACAGCATGTATGGGATGGACAAAGAAAGCTAGTGAAGGTTACTGTGAAGGAGATCTCTGAATGATAGAATGAGAACCGTGGAAAAATGGTTTTTGTTTGTTCATTTGTTTTTAGACAGGGTCTCACTCTGTCACCCAGCCTGGAGTGCAGTGGAACAATCACAGCTCCCTATAGCCTCAATCTCCTGCTGGCCTCAAGTGATCCTCCTACCTCAGCATCCCAAGTAGCTGGGACCACAGGCATGCACCACCAAGCCCGACTGACTACTTTTTTTCACATGTTGCCCAGGCTGGTGCCAAACTCCTGAGCTTAAGCAATAGGCCCACCTTGGCCTCCCAAAGTGCTGGGATTAGATGTGAGCTACTGCATCTGGCCAGAAGAATGGTTTTATGGAGACATTGAATGCAGCATCTTTAAACTACTGTCTCTAATGTTGTAGTGAGATCAACTAAATTAAGGACAGGTTATGACTCATTTGCTTGAGTGTCTAGGAGACTGTTGATGATCTATCTTATAGCACTTTTGGGATAAATGCAAGTCATATCGTAGTTGATTGAAAATATATGGCAGGTTAGAGCATGGCCCCAATAACATTTTTGAAAATTTATCGTGAGGGTAAAAAGGTTGGTACAGAAGGACAGCTACAAGTGAGTTAAGAGGGTGTGTTGTTTTATGTATGCAACCCTGTGCAATAAATAGATAAATATTTCAGGCTCCTTTTTAAATTAGTATTTTTTATGAGAAGAATTTTAATATTTAAGCATTTTTCAATTTTTAAGTATAGATCTTTTTATGATTATTTAATCTATTCTTAAAGAAGAATAGGCCACTGCTTAGTATGACATGTCAGGTAACCTCTCCTCATAGAGTTTTAAATGCTTATATCAGTGATGCACATTGACTGCTAAAATTATACTCAAAATATTAACTTTGCCCATTTTTCTCATTTGCTTTTAACTATTTGGATGTTTGTGATACTGAATGGGGTATAAAAAATAAACAGCTCTCTTTAAAACAGCTTTTTCAGCCATTTTACATTACTTATTAACTCGTCTAAGGAATGTTATTCTATCAGTTTTAATTACAAAATACATTCATTTTAATATTGTCTTTTGAATTCGTATTCTGTCTTTTGGAAATACTTAGTGTAGGTCACAGTTTGTGAAGGAAATCCTGATATGGTTTGTGGTTGAATGTTAGTGACTTTAATCTATTGTATATTGGTTATTTTCCATTTCATATATCTTGAAGCCGTTGTTCAGAGAATAGGTGTTCATAATTATGGAACTTTCATTGAAGTGGTTTGAATAAAATCATATAAGAGAGACTCCAGGCTAAAGGAGGCTATTTAAGAATGTATTTTATATGATATTTATATGAGAGAAGTCTTTCTGATGAAGTCCATTTAAACTGGTTTCCTACTTACCCTGCATTTCACATTTTACCTAAATTAACAGGGTGTGTTTTTAAATAGAAGACTTTGATATACCTGTGGTTTCTGACATGCTTTCAAATTAATTGAAACTTTAAACTACATGAAGATTTTGTTATTTTATATGTTGTAAGGCTTCATGTTGATGTGGAACATGAATCCAACCAAGTTTGCTGACCCTGAAACAATGTTCTTCCCATAGAATATGTACTTCGTTTTCTCTCTTTTTACATTTGGGAAAAGGGGAAAGGAGGAGAAAAGATTTAAATGCAGGTGATTTATTTTAGTCTGACTTAAAAACAGCATTTGCATAAGCAAGTCTGTGGCATTTATGTAACCTCTTATAATTTAAATGAAATGAAATGATACATAAAAAGGTTATTATTTGTATTTTTTTTTTTCATGTGGAACATCTTTTTTTGTGGTGGTGGTGGTGGTGGTGTTGTTTGAGATGGAGTCTCGCACTGTCTCCCACGCTGGAGTGCAGTGGCACAATCTCAGCTCACTGCAACCTGTGCCTCCCAGGCTCAAGCAATTCTCCTTGCCTCAGCTTCCCAAGTAGCTGGGATTACAAGCGCTCGCAACCATGCCCAGCTATGGAACATCATTGTTAATACAAACTATCATCTCATTTCCAAGGGAAAAAAAATGGTAATCCTAGATTCTAATACTCTGTGTCCTCTGAATTCTCCAAATTGTGATTTGATTATTTTGGTCTCTTAGCAGGGAACAGTACACTGGGAAGCTCCGAATGAGATCACATTCTATGAGTCCAACTCACAGAGAAGATGGACAAAATATTACCCCAAAGATTTGTGTAAGATTAGATTTTACTTTTGTTTGGTTTTTGCTTGTTGCTTTAAAATAGCTGAACAAGGTTTTAATTTCACTTGTTGAAGTGCCAATGATTGGCTTCAAAACGGAATAAAGTTGGATGATTCTGGTGAACATCCTGATGTCAAAGAAAGTGGGGTGTTTGTATATAGTGTAGTATCCCTTCTACTTCCTCAATGATTCTGACGTGTTATATTCATCAGTCTGTTGTTTCTCCTGTGTAACAAAGAATAACATTTTCCCTTTATTCAGAATATATATAGAAATAATTATATACCCGGTGATCATAAAATTAAGAAGAAATTGGTATTGTAGTGAAGTAGGGAACACTGCTTTTCTAATGAAGGTAAACTGTGTATATCTTGAAATAAGATTGTCTGTCTTGCATCTATTTATTCAATATAGATTTGGTTTGGACAAGGTGCTAATGAGCACTCCAGTTAGCTTTTTTTTTTTTTTTGAGATGGAGTCTCATTGTTGCCCAGGCTGGAGTGCAGTGGTGCAACCTTGGCTCATTGCAACCTCCGCCTTCCAGGTTCAAGCTATTCTCCTGCCTCAGCCTCCCAAGTAGCTGAGACTACAGACATGCGCCACCACGCCTGGCTAATTTTTGTATCTTTAGTAGAGACAGGGTTTCGCCATGTTGGCCAGGGTGGTATTGAACTCCTGACCTCAAGTGATCCTTCCACCTGCCTCAGTCTCCCAAAGTGTTGGGATTACAGGCCTGAGCCACTGCGCCCGGCCCCAGTTAGCTTTGAAAAGAGAAACACTGTGCCTGCTTATTCCAGTCTTATTGCCTAACTCTGGCTGTCTTGAGTTACGTGACTTTTCGTTACAAGAGAAAGCAAGTATAACGCATGACTGTTTTAGCACATGGCACTATAAACATAACTCACTGCATTTTATCCAATGATAATTTGGAATTAAAAAATATAAAGGGCAGCACATTTTCAGTAGTGATAAACTACAATCATTATATTTACTCAGAATAAGCAAGGCAGGTACATTTTCTTATTTAAGAAATTCTTGTTCATGAAAAAGCATACAAGAAGCAGAGGACCACTAGTAGAAGTGATAATGAATTTTAATATAGTTTTATAAATAATAATAATGCAATATTTTATTGAAAAGAAATGTAGAAACTCAGTAAAATATGAAGAACATTTTAGTGCATTTAAAAAATTACTTCATATTAATTTAAATGATCATAGATATAAATAGGTACATTTGTTAGCAATTAAGCTTTCTAAAAGCATGAGAATGCTGTATCAAAAATCTAATTTCAAATATTCTTTCTGGGCTGGAAACTAGCCATTCTCTTCCACAGACTTACCTTTCTAAGTTTTTAGGGTTTTCTGGTCATAGTCAATTTCTGGGCACAGATCTTAGGTTGTCTCTAGTTCATTATAGTTTTAATCTGGGCTGATAAATGTGTAATACAGAAATTATACAGGAGGGGAAAAAAGCATGGAATTGTTATGTTTTAAAAAGTAAAGAATCACCCTAATTGTGTTTTTTTTTTTTTTTTTTTTTGAGATGGAGTCTCGCTCTGTCGCCCAGGCTGGAGTGCAGTGGTGTGATCTTGGCTCACTGCAAGCTCCGCCTCCCGGGTTCACGCCATTCTCCTGCCTCAGCCTCCTGAGTAGCTGGGACTACAGGCGCCCGCCACCACGTCTGGCTAATTTTTTGTGTTTTTAGTAGAGACAGGGTTTCACCGTGTTAGCCAGGATGGTCTTGATCTCCTGACCTTGTGATCTGCCCTGCTCGGCTTCCCAAAGTGCTGGGATTATAGGCGTGAGCCACCGCACCCGGCCATAATTGTGTTTTTATGATGTGAGTCCAAAGATTATTTATATTCAGTGTATGAGTGAGAATTAATTTAAGAACAAAGAGCTTCTTGGACATAAGCACAAAACTTCCTGTTAACTAATTTTTATGAGAATAATTCATCTTTTCACGTCGCCCCTCCCCCCCACAACACACTTTAAAGCTACTGTGGTATACCACAATCAAAACTTTTTGTAAAAGAACTTAAAGAGAAGAGCCTGGGTTTATTTTTTAATCTTTTACTTTTTGAAATCTAGTTACTGTGTGAATATATTATTAAGGCAGCTCATAGCCCTAAGCTGCTGTACTAGTCATTATTTAGAACTGAGAACCAGGCCGGGCGCGGTGGCTCACGCTTGTAATCCCAGCACTTTGGGAGGCCGAGGCAGGTGGATCACCTGAGGTCGGGAGTTCAAGACCAGCCTGACCAACATGGAGAAACCCCGTCTCTACTAAAAATACAAAATTAGTCGGGGTGGTGGCACATGCCTGTAATCCCAGCTACTCGGGAGGCTGAGGCAGGAGAATCGCTTGAACCCGGGAGGCGGAGGTTGCGGTGAGCCGAGATCGCCCCATTGCCCTCCAGCCTGGGCAAAAAGAGTGAAACTCTGTCTCAAAAAAAAAAAAAAAAAAAGAACTGAGAACCCTAGTTCAGTTGTAACCCAATCCTTTCCTCTGAGGGCAATACAGCATTACCAGACAAGCACACAAAACTCTCATGGCGCTGAATGACATGTATTTTGTCCTTTTTTTCTCTCTCCCTTCCCCCCTCTTTCTCTTCTTTTCCTCCCTCCCTTTCCCTGCTTTCCCTTCTTTCCTCCCTTCCTTTCTTCCTTCTTTCCTTCCTCCCTTCTTTCCTGTCCTTCCTCTTTGTTTCCCCTTTTATCTCTTCTATCTTTTCCTCTTTTATCTCTTTCATCTTTTCCTCTCTTATTTCTTCCTTCTTTCCTCCCTCTCCTCTTCCTTTTTCCCTTTTGTATTTCAGGATGTTTATTCGAAAAAGTCTCCTGTTTCTTTGGATGATAGTGACATTGAAGCTCGCCTTAATAGTTGGAATCTTGGGGTAAAAAAAAGTATTTGCTTTATGTATATATAGATGTGTCAAAGTCATATTGTATGTGGATAATATCTGAACTAATTTGATTTTATTCAGTGAACGTTGGATGTTAGACATTTGTTACTGTGTGGCCTTGAGAAAGGCTTAAGTATAGGAAATAAATAACATTCTGAACAAACATAAAATAGTCCCTGTCCCCAACAAGCTAACTTTCTTATGTGTGAAATAAGAGATATACATATAAAATAGTTAAGTAACAATAATAATTTATGATAGTATATGGTAGAATACCAAGATGAGTTATGTGAGTCACCCGAAGTGGAGGGGAGGGAAGGGAGAACTTGAAGCAACACAGCCATTTGGGTTAAAAACACTCAAGGGGACCCCATGGATGAGCAGCTGTTACGGACAGCAGTTTATAGAGGCTGTGGGTCAAGAAAGTATTTGGAGAGATAGAGAGGTGGGAATTGGTGGCAGAAATAGGCACTAAGAATGACGTGGTGGAGTAAGTGAGCTGTCGTGATTGGGTGTTTAGAATTTATGTATGGAATCTGTGAGCACTGTGTCAGCCTGCATTACATTGGAGCTTTGAATGCTAAATTGAGAAGTTTAGCTTTTAAATTTTAGGCAATATTGAGCCCTGGCGTTTTTTTTCTCATTTCACTTTACATATATGCTAACTGTTTAAATGCTTTTAGGAAACAACAAAAAGTGCTTAAAATGATTTTAGAATATGTTTTATTGTAAAAATAATTTGTAGTTTGAAAAATGTAGAAAAATCAGAGGAATAAAAATCAACAGAGACCTGTGTTAACATTTTGTTATATAACATATCTTTTCCTCCCTTTTTTTCTGTGTGTTTTTATAAGATTCAATAAAATTTTATTATAAATACTATCTTATATGCAATTTAACATTTTATATGAGTTTGTAAGAACTCTGTATAAAAGACTGTGAATGGTAGCATTTATTTTTCTTTTGGATGGATATTCCATAAGCTTTTTAAGTGTTCTGCTATTTTTGGACATCTGAGTTGCTCCCAGTTTGTTTAACACAAGTAATTTTGCAGTAAAATTCCTTGTAAGAGTCTTTTTATACATATTTGGTTACTTTCTTAGCTTACATTACATCTTTGGTACATCTTTTGGTACAAGGTTTATACCAATTTCAACCAGCAGTATCAGTTGTCCATTTTCTTCACCAGCAGTATATCAGTTGTCCATTTTCCACCTATTCACTGACATTAGGGATTGTTATTTCAAAAAACTTAAAACCTTTCTATTAATAATGGTCTTTAATGAAAGCAGTGCTTTAGGGAAATTGACTTGGTGGGATTATGAAAGTTCTATTGGATATGAGTAGAAATGGAGAAAAGGTCCTGATTATCTTTTAGGTCTTTTTTTCCTCTTTCTTTCTCTTTCTTTTCTTTTCTTTTCCTTTCCTTTCCTTTTCCTTTCCTTTCCTTTCCTTTCCTTTCCTTTCCTTTCCTTTCCTTTCCTTTCCTTTCCTTTCCTTCTTTCTTTCTTTCTCTCTTTCTTTCTTTCTTTCTTTCTTTCTTTCTTTCTTTCTTTCTTTCTTTCTTTCTTTCTTTCTTTCTTTCTTTCAGACAGAGTCTTCCTGTGTTGCACAGGCTGGAGTGCAGTGGTGCTATCGTGGCTCACTGCAACCTCTGCCTCCCGGGTTCAAGCAATCCTCCTGCCTCAGCCTCCCACGTAGCTGGGATTACAGGTGCGTGCCACCATGCCTGGCTAATTTTTGCATTTTTAGTAGAGACAGGGATTTCACCATGTTGGTCAGGCTGGTCTCGAACTCCTGACCCTCAGGTGATCTGCCCATGTCAGCCTCCCAGAGTACTGGGATTACAAGCATGAGCCACTGCGCCTGGCTGTTTAGGTCTTTATAGTGGACTCCATGTTAGCATGATTGCCGGGAGGAGGGAAAGGTAAAAAGGAAAAACTTTTGAGAGTAAAATGTGCTAAGTGACTGATCGAAAGACTGAACTGAAGCGCACCTAAAGGCTTGGTTCTGAGAAATGGAAATGTTGGCCTTTTGTCAGTTAATTGACTGTCAGATGAGGGCGGACCCATTTTAAAGGTTTTAATTTAGATAGTGGAGTTGAAAACTGGTAAGGTTTAATGGGGTAGTTCAAGGCCTAGAGTTTCTTGAGAGTCAAGAGCTGGAGTTATATGTTGGAGTCACACTGTTTGAGAAGGCAGCTGCGCCCAGAAACTAGAACAGCTCTAGTCTTTGGAGAGCTCGGAGAGTCAGGAGGTCTGGGTGGAGAGCAGAGTGAGGGAGGATGTCTGGCTTGTGGAATGGGCACAGTTAGAAGGTTGGGAAATGGATAGGAAATTAAAGTAATGTGGACCTCCTATTAATTTTGGGAGTTTTCTAGAGAAAGAGAGAAGTAGAATTGATGAAAGGAGGATAATAAATCAAAAGAAAAACGTTTTCATGTTTTAAGGTGCAGGGGAAGTTGCCATTGGAGGGAAGTCCTGTTACCAGTATAGGAGAAGAGCACAGGAAATCCTTCAGAAAGACAAATTCCTTTTGCCAGAGAGCAACATCAAAGTGGAAAAGAAAATTCTGGAGCTATCCTTTTAAACTCGCCTTTTCCCTTAGCCACTTGAACCGTGATATACATTACTTAGCACATAGAGTACTTTTCACGGTTGTTTAACTGTTCTGAGAATTAAATCTTTCTTGGTATAATAAAATTAAAATATAACATTTAAGATATTGTGAGGTAATACCTTAGAAGTAGGTCTGTCTAGGGTTTTGTTTCACATTTTTATTGTTCAAAGAATACAATAACAGTGTAAAATATAAAAGTCTTGCATTTTTATGTATTTATACCATATAGGCATTAATCAGGCTGAGCTATATCTCTTTATTACAGTAGAATAATTTAAGTATCCAACTTATTAGAAAGCTTAGATTTTGCTTTGATTGTAGTTTTGTATGAGACTGCGTGATTGGCTTTTTTCTTTCTTCCTCCGAGTGATCCATTAGGAGCTAGAGTTAATGTTTGTGCTCTGGACTACGGATACACTTCTTATATACTGGTGTTCTTGTCAGCACCTTCATTCTGATGCATTAGATGTTGTAGGATTTGAATTGTCTAGTTTTTGTTAAAAAATCAAAATTTCCCCAAATATATTCTTTATTTTCCCAGAAATCAAATTCCCAAATATATTCTTTATTTTCCCAGGAGTATGTTAGTATTTTTTCTAGGAATACATAATTCAAGTAGAGCTTTATTTATTAAAAACTAGCAATGATATTTTTCTCTTGTATTTTTTCTTAATATTTAACCTTTTCAACATTTAGTTTTTGTGACGCTTTCTTGCTTTCTCAATATATTTTATACCTATTTCGTGTCTGACTCTCTAAGTCACAAGCTGAAAGGTTGTGCTGTGGGTATTCGCTATTTGTAAGTTCATCTGAGTACTTGCATGGATGGAGGCTTTGGAACATTCTCCCTTTAGTGACTCATGGATCATTGTGAAACATTCTATGTGTACCCATTTGAAAAAAAAACTTTAAAAAATATGTCTTATTTGGTTTTTCAAGTTTTAGATTCTATTATTTATTTTGTGATTAATATAATATCTTAAGATCTATGTCAGGAATATTGGAAGTTTTTGATGTTGACTAGGAATTATTTGTAGCTTCCTTTTTAAAGTGCTGTAGTTTTAAGGTAGCAGGAAAAAGTCCTAAGTATGTTCATTCTGGTTTCTAGAATGTGCTTGTGAATTTTCTTTGATAAGTGAGGTGTATAATATTAACATTCAATGAAAATCACAATCATGAAACAAGTTCCCTTTGAATTTAAATCCCTTTATCTACTTTATAGGTATAGAAATGGATGGGAAACATTAGCTTGCTGACACAATTGAAACCTGCCATTGAATGAAGCTTTTAAATTGAATCACTAAAAATCATGGTCATTACTGACTGATGGTTTAAAAGAAAAATGACCATACATAGAAAGACCAACTTTTATCCTAAGAAAATTATGTTATTGTTACTCTTGTGTGGTAATTGAATTGATAATATTTTCTTTGCAATTCTAATTATACATAGATTTGTAGTCTTTGTTATTTTTTCCTTTTTCTCCTTTCTCTTCTCTTTTTTTTTTCTCTTCTTTTTTTCTTTTCCTCTTCTTCATGGGTCTTTATTATAATTTACTTAAGGTACAGAGAGGGGAAATATGTTGTGTTCATTAACGGGGTACTTTGTGGTATGATTAGTTGGGACAGTTCTCATTAAGTAAGCATGTAATTTCAGCTGTCTTATCTAGTTTTATTTTAGGCAATTTCATGGTTTTTTTCATGTAGGTTAGAAACCTGCCCCTTTTCTTTTATTTTTTCTCCTTTTCTTTTCTTTTCTTTTCTTTTGAGACAGGGTCTTGCTCTGTCACCCAGGCTAAAGTGCAGTGGCAAGACCATAGCTCACTGCAGCCTTGAACTCATGGATTCAAGTGATCCTCTTGCCTCAGCCTCTTGAGTAGCTAGTGGTGCACACCACTATGCCTGACTCCTGTCCATTTCATACTACACAATGGTCTTGGAGAGAAACTGAGCTGAACATTCCGATATTTTAGGCTTCTCATTCAGCTGTAGTTTTCTACAAATGAGTGAAAGTGTCAGATTTTGAGACTAGGACAAAGTTACCCAAATGAAGAAGAGTTATGAGAGTGGTTTACATAAAAAATTAATACTTTGATAAGACAAATTCTCTTTGTCTTTCTCTAGAGTATAAAAATATCTGGAAGTATCTACTCAAAATGGTAACTGATAATTCCACATGGTAAAATATAAGCGCTTATTTTCTTAACATTTTAAGTGTTTTTTAAAAATATTAAGTATTTATTATTCATAAAAAACAAAGCCATAACAGTATTTATAGCATTTTCCCCAAAGCTTGCATTTGGGGAGTGTAACTATATTCAGAGTTTTATATGAGAAGTTGACATTTATTTGTTTTAAAAGTGAATGTAAACTTCTGGCCATGAGTAAATCTATTGCAGCCAGGTTCTCCCACAACCAAGAATTCTGGACAAAATACAGAAAGCAAACCACTTGGGGACTCTGAAAAGTCAATAATAACAGGCCGATTGAGAGGGAAGTTGGACTATGAAGAATCACTGATACAGTGGCAGGAAGTTTCCTGGTTTTCTGTTTGTGTTTTTTTCTTCCTTAACTCCCAACTTTGACTCCATGGTGGGCCAAACTGAGGGACTGTGTAGCAGGCGTGGATGGCAGAAACTTACAGAGCAGTCCATCTTTTTGGCCAGAGAAGTGGGAGAATGGAAGAATGTGAGGGGATTTTTTTTTTTTTTTTAATTTCCTGGCCCTGCCGCTACACCAGCCCCAGTGGAAAAACTATGCTATTGTGGTCTCAGGGCAGCAGTTAGCGCCCATCTGTTTGGATAGATCAACAGATAAAAGAAACCTCTGTTCATGCAAAGAATTGGGAGGAACATTTTATATACTGTTTTTTTCCTATGTCTTTTCGCTTGCTATTATACTTTGCTCTCAGAGTGGGCCTAGTCACATGGAACTGTGAATAGTTCCTTCAAACTCTGAAGGAACTTCATTATTTTGGCCAGTGGGACTGAGAAAGAAGCTGTCAGAGCCAGAGAGGTATGCAGGGAAATCCAGGAATGGAAAGAGTGGGAGAAGGGGATTGCTAGTTCTGTGTATGAACCAATACAAGTTCCAGTCTTTCTCCAAGGTGGACACATGTGGAACATATCCCCCAAATCATAGTCTCATAGAAGTCTTAGAGAACTGAATTGTGATATAAACTATTGCCCTAGTCCCAGACCACACCAAGTGGTACATGTGAGGGGCAGACTCAAATGACATAGGAAAGACTTCAAACTTGGAACTGACACCAGAGCTTCTGTCTGTAGAAGGAGATGGAATTTGCAGACTGATCTGAAGGCAGTTGATTGTCCCCTGAGACAAACAAGCATCACCATTTTTCAGAACCTCACAATATAATTATAATGATTAAGATGATAATTTTTCAGATCATAGAGAATTAAACTGGAGATTGGCAACAAATTATTTGGGAAATCCACAAAGATTTAGAAATTAACACACTTCTGAATAATCCAGGGGTAAAAGAAAAAATCTTAAGGGAAATGAGAAAATATTTGAAATGACAACACAACATATCTAAATGTGTGGGATGTAGCCAAAGTAGGTTTCACTGGGAAATTTACAGCATGAAATACTTACTTTAGAAAAGAAGAGGGGGTTCTATTTCTAGAATGGTAGCATGAGGAGCTCCACAGATGTGCTCCGTAGCAAAACAAGCATCATTGGTAATTGGTAATTAAAAGTCTCTGGAAATTGTCCTAAAGGCATAGAGCAAATGAAGACATTTATTCAAGAAAATCAACTACAGCTTGGTAAGAACAGCAAGAGTTTTTGGCACGTGAACCACGACTTGCTTTCACTTTTCCCCTGTTCCTCCTCAAGCTCAGCTTCGCAGAAATTCCATTCCCAGTGGGTGTGGCAAAGAAGATGAAGTTTCTCTCCCCTCAGCTCCCAATCGAGGGATACAGTATCGTATTGGGAGGGGCGTGCTGCCGAATTTCTTATCCCTCTGACGTCTGAGTGGAGGTGGCTAAATTCCTGGTGAGTGCAGCTTAGTGGTTGGGGGAGAGGGCTGTCTTCCTCCACTCAGCCAAGACTGATACGGCAGAAGCTCTGCCCCAGACACAGTAGGCCAAGAATACTGTGGCCTTGATTGTCTTTACCTCGACTTGTTCATAGGATAGAGATTTCACTCCAGGAGTCGCAAACCAGGAACAAGAAAGCTCGCTCTGCACAGTGCCTAGTGTAGTAGCTCAGAGATTTTTGCACAGGGGGAGAGGCAGTCTGAAGATCAGTGAGATAAGAAGCTCTCCTCCAAGAAATGGACTAATGGAAACAGTGTGGGGAAGTTCAAGCCTAAGGATGCTCTAGAAAACAATGGAGATTTTAGTGGTCAACAAATAAGAGGAATCTGGTAGTTCCTACTAATTAACAGCAATAAGCTAAACCACAGGCTAGTACAGTCACCAGAGAGAACCAGGGACAGAGACAGCCAAGAAGAGTCCTCCTGGGGTCAGAACAATTCTCAGAGACTACCTCAGCATCTATCCCTGCCTGAATTTAATTGAATCAGGCTATGGAGCAATTTATGACCCAGGGTATTGTTGAAAATAATAGAACAAATGGCCAGCAATTAGTAGACATAAAAGCTGGGTGTGATATCAAATTAGATATACAATTTAATAAAAAGATAAGGGGAAAAAACAGAGGAGCCCTGCTGAATCCACTGTCATCACAGGTGATTGTGTGCATGCCCAAGGCTGCATGCACTGAGGGGTGACTCCAAAGTCTTCACACTGTGGGAGAAATATACTTTATGAAATAGGCTAGCCAAGCCACTAATCAAATAAACAAATGAAAACAACTAAAGTTACTCATGGAGAGGGGAATCAGTGTCCAAAGTTGCTACATTGTATTACCTAAAATGTCCAGTTTTCAAGAAAAAAAATTACAAGACATGCAAAGAAACAGGAACGTATAGCCCTTATACAGAGAAAAATTATGCAACAGAAATGGCCTGTGAGAGGGCCGAGAGACCAGATTTAACAAACAAAGACTTCAAAAGAGCCATTATAAATGTGTTCAAAGAACTAAAGGAAACGATGTTTAAAGAAGTAAAGAAAGCTGTGATGGGCCGGGCGTGGTGGCTCATGTCTGTAATCCCAGCACTTTGGGAGGCTGAGGCGGGCCGATCACAAGGTCAAGAGATCAAGACCATCCTGGCTAACATAGTGAAATCTCATCTCTACTAAAAATACAAAAAGTTAGCTGGGCATGGTGGCGCACACCGGTAGTCCCAGCTACTCGGGAAGCTGAGGCAGGAGGATCACTTAAACCTGGGAAGTGGAGGTTGCAGACAGCCGAGATCGCACCACTGCACTCCAGCCGTGGCGACAGAGCGAGATTCCATCTCAAAAACAAAAACAAAAACAAAAAACAGAAAGCTGTGATGACCATATCTCATCAAATACAGAATATCCTAAAGAGATTTAAATTATAAAAAAGAACCAGAGCTGGGCACAGTGGCATGCACCTATAGTTCCAGCTCCTCGGGAGGCAGAGGAGGAAGGATTGCTTGAGCCCGGGAGTTTGAGGCTGTAGTGTGCTGTGATCATATCTGCGAATAGCCACTGTACTCCAGCCTGGGCAACATGGTGAGAACCCCATTGCTAAAAACAAAAAGCAAAAAAAAAAAAAGCAGATGGAAATTACAGTGTTAAACAGTATAACCGAAGTGAAAAATTCACTATAGGGGCTCAGCAATAGATTTGAACTGGCAGAAGATTCAGTGACTTGAAGATAGATTGATAGAGATTATGCAGGCCAAAGAAGAGAGAAAAAAGAATGCAGAAAAATGAACATTGCCTCAGGTAAATGTGGGATACCATTAAGTGCACCAACATATGTGTAATGGGTGTACCAGAACAAGAGAAGACAAAGGAGCAGAAAATATATTTGAAGAACAATTGGCTGCAAAATTTCTGATTTGATGAGAAACATCAATTTGCACATCCAAAAAGCTCAAAGCACTTCAAGTTTAAATATAAAGAGTCACACCTAGCAACAGTACTAAGATTGCTGAGAAACAAAGAGAAAATCTTTTTTTTTTTTTTTTTTTGAGACGAAGCATTGCTTTTGTTGCCCAGGCTAGAGTGCAATGGCACGATCTCAGCTCACTGCAACTTCTGCCTCCCAGGTTCAAGCAATTCTTCTGCCTCAGCCTCCCGAGTAGCTGGGATTACATACAGGCAGGCGCCACCACGCCCGACTAATTATTTGTATTTTTAGTAGAGATGGGGTTTCACCATGTTGGTCAGACTGGTCTCAAACTCCTGACCTCAGGTGATCCCCCTGCCTCGGCCTCCCAAAGTGCTGGGATTACAGGCATGAGCCACCGCACCCGGCTGACAAAGAGAAAATCTTGAAAGCACCAAGAGAGAAAAGAAGAAAGTTCTAAATGACAAATCTAAGCCCCCATCTAAAGAAACTGGTGAAAGAACAAGTTAAACCCAAAGTAAGCAAATGACGGAAATAATAAAGATTACAGTAGAAATCAATGAAATTGAACACAAAAAAGCAATAAAGAAAATCAGTGAAACCAAAAGCTGGATTTTTAAGTGATGAATGGAATCAATGAACTTTTAGCCAGACTGACAAAGAATGAAAAGAAGAATGGATTTGCTAGTATCAAGAATGAAAGAGGAGATATCATTACAGACACTGTAGACACTCAAAGTATAATAAGAGATTACTGCAAGCAACTCTGGGCATAAATTTGACACTGTAGATGAAAGGGAAAAAGTCCTTGAGCAACACAGACTACCAAAATTAAGATGAAATAGATAACCTGAATAGTCCTATAGCTATTAAATAAATATAATTTGTATTTTAAAACCTCCCAACAGGCCGGATGCAGTGGCTCACGCCTGTAATTCTAGCACTTTGGGAGGCCAAGGCGGGCGGATGACCTGAGGCCAGGAGCTCGAGAACAGCCTGGCCAACATGGTAAAACTTTGTCTCTACTAAAAATACAAAAATTAGCTGGGTGTGGTGGCATGTGCCTGTAGTCCTAGCTGCATGGGAGGCTGAAGCAGGAGAATTGCGTGAACCCAGGAGGTGGAGATTGCAATGAGCTGAGATCGTGCCACTGCACTCCAGCCTGGGCGATGGAGTGAGACTCCATCTCAAAAACAAAAACAAAAGCCTCCCAACAAAGCAAACTTGAGGGCTGCATGGTGTCACTGACAAATTTAATCAAACAATTAAGGGAGAAATAATACCAGCTCTATACCATCTCCACCAGAAGAGGGAACACTTTCCAGCTCATGTTGTGAGGCCAGTTTCATCTTAGGGAGATAGTCACATATCTGGCAAATACCTTTATCCAGAATATATAAAGATTCTTAAACCTCAACAATAAGAAAACAACCTAATTAAAAGATGGGACAAAAGATACTGTGATGAGACACCACTACACACCTATTACAGTGGTGAAAACAAACAAAGACCTGACAATGCAAAATGCTAGCGAGGATGAGAAGCAACTGGAACCCTCACCTCTTGCTGCAAAATATTACTTGGAAAACAGTTGGCACTTAAAAAAAATTAAAACACATTTATCACATGACCCAGCAATCTCACTCCTAAGTATTTACTCAAGTGTGATGAAAGTCTGTGTTCACACAAAAACCTTATGTGCAAGTATTTATAACAGCTCTCTGTCTCCTCTTTTTTAGTAATTGTTCAAAACTGCAAATAGTCCTAAATGCCTCTCAACTGGAGACTGGATACACAAATTATATGTGCATCTATACAATGGAATACTTTTTAGTAATGAAAAGGACTCAATTATCAAATCACACAAAAAAGTGGATGAATTTCAAATGTATTATATTGAATGAAAAGGCTAAATTGAATGAAAGTAGACTAAAAAGGCTGTTTTTTTTTTTAATTGCATTTATATGGTATTGTGGAAATGGTAAAACTATAAGGATGGAGAACAGGTTAGTAGTTTCTAGGTGTCGAGCTAGAATTTGGTTACAAGGGTATAAATGGCACTAGGGATTTTTATTTTATTATATTTTAAGTTCCAGGGTACATGTGCAGGATGTGCAAGTTTGTTATATATGTGTGCCATGGTGGTTTGCTGCACCTACTAACCCAACACTTAAGCCCAGCATGCATTAGCTCTTTTTTCTAATGCTCTCCCCACAACCCTCTAGCCTCCCCCGACAGGCCCCAGCGTGTGTTGTTCCCTTCCCTGTGTCCATGTATTCTCACTGTTCAGCTTCCACTAATAAGTGAGAACATGTGCTGTTTGGTTTTCCATTCCTGTGTTAGTTTGCTGAGGATACTGGCTTCCAGCTTCGTCCATGTCCCTGCAAAGGACATCATCTTTTTTCTTTTTATGGCTGCACAGTATTCCCTGGTATATATGTAACACATTTACTTTATCCAATCTATCATTGATGGGCATCTGAGTTGGTTCCATGTCTTTGCTATTGTGAATAAGAACTAGGGATTTTTTTTTTTGGTTTGATGGAACTATTTTGTTTTTAAAAAATTTTTAATTATGGATACATATTAGTTCATATTTATGGGGATGTGATATTTTGATACAAGCATACCATGTGTTATAATCAAATGAGAGTTATTTTGATATCATTTACCTCAAACATTTACCATTTCTTTGTGTTAGGAATAGTTCAATGCCATTTTTCAGTTATTTTGAAGTATACAGTAAGTTATTGTTAACTATAGTTACCCTACCATGCTACTGAACAGTAGATTTTATTCCTTCTATCTAGCTATATTTTCGTACCCATTTGCCAGCCCCTATTTAACCCTCATTCCCCACTATCCCTCCCAGCTTCTGGTAACATCATTCTATTTTATACCTCCATGAGTTCATTTTATTTTTTATAGCTAGCACATTAGCACATATGAGTGAGAACATGTGATATTTGTCTTCTGTGCTTGCCTTATTTCATTTAACATAATGTCCTCCAGTTCTATTCATGTTGTTGCGAATGACAGTATTTCATTCTTATGGCTAAATAATATTCAATTGTGTATATATACCACGTTTTCTTTATCCATTTATCCTTTGATGGGCAATTAGATTGATTCCATATCTTGGCTACTGTGAATAGTGCTGCAGTAAACATGGGAGTTTACCATACATGCAATAATCTGTCCCATGTTTATTACAGCACTGTTAGATATCTCTTCCATATACTGATTTCCTTTCTTTCGGATGTAGACCCAGCATTGGGATTGATGGATCCTATGGTAGTTCTATTTTTATTTCTTAGAAACTGCCATACTGTTCTCCATAGTGGCCGTGCTAATTTACATTCCCACCACCAGTGTCTAGGCGCTCCCCTTTCTCCACATCCTAGCCAGCATTCTTTATTGCCTGTCATTTTGATACAAGCCATTTTTAACTGATGTGAGATGGTATCTTACTGTGGTTTTGATGTGCATTTCTTTTATGATTAATGATTTGAGTATTTTTTTCATATACCTGCTGGCCATTTGTATGTCTTCTTCTGAAGAGTGTCTATTGAGATCTACCCATTTAAAAATGAGGGTTTTTTCCCCCCCTATTAAGTTGTGTGAACTCTTTATATATTTTGGTCATTAATCCCATGTCAGATGCTTAGTTTGCAAATATCTTCCATTTTGTGGGTTGTCTCTTCACTTTGTTCATTGTTTCCTTTGCTGTGCAGAAGCTTTTTAGCTTGATGTGGCCCATCTGTCCATTTTTGCTTTGGCTGCTTGTGCTTTTGAGGTCTTGCTCAAATAATCTTTGCAGAGACCAATGTCCTGGAGTGTTTCCCCAACAGAACTGTTTTCATTGTATTTTGCTGGTTATAGCACTGTACGCTTTTGTCAAAGCTCACAGAACCATAGAGTGAATTTAAATTTAAAAAATTAAAAAAGTTAATATATTCTGTTCTTTCCATGAGGAGTCAGCCATGAGCAACATTTTATTTTTTTTGTCTTGTGTTTTATTTATTGTTTTAAAGAAAAAGAAAGAAATTATTTGTGCTCCTGACCTGCAAGGATATATTCTATTTATAGCTACAGCTAACGATGGGTAAAAGAGCTGAAGCCTATCAGAGTGACTAATAATTTCTCTTTTTCTATGTAGTATGTTTCCTTTTAAAAACCATGATTCACCTAGAGTTATCTTGTTGAAAGAACTAAAAAAAATTTTGAGGCTGGGTGGGGTGGCTCACACCTGTAATCCCAGCACTTTGGGAGGTCGAGGTGGGCGGATCATGAGGTCAAGAGATCCAGACCATTCTGGCCAACAAGGTGAAACCCCATCTCTACTAAAAATACAAAAATTAGCTGGGATGGTGGCATGTACTTGTAGTTCCAGCTACTTGGGAGGCTGAGGCAGGAGAATTGCTTGAACTCGGGAGGCGGAGGCTGCAGTGAGCCGAGATCGTGCCACTGCTTTCCAGCCTGGCAACAGAGCAAGACTCTATCTCAAAAAATAAATTAATTAATTTTAAAAAAAAGGTGATTGGAGAAATTACTGTGCTTCATGTATTATTTTTAAAATGGTATGGCAGTTTCTAAAAGTGAATACAAGGTATGGTTCCGGAAGAAAGACCAACTGAAAAAATGGGATATGGATTTATAGACTCTTCAGATAGTCATGGGATAGTTATAAAACTGATTCAATTGGGGCATAAAGAAATTCTAGTTAAATGAGTTCATTTAAATAAAGCTAGACAGTAACATCAAAAGGATAGTTCCCTTTCCATGTTTTCACCTGAAAGCTTAAAATGAAGTACACACTCCTGAATAGCTTTGTGTAAAAACAGTAATGAAAATCAAGTGCAGACTAAAATAAATAATGGTAAAATTTGACAAAGCGTTCTGTGATGTGCCCAAAGTGATAACTGAGGATCAAAGATCCCGTATTTAATTTAATCAATTAAAAAAACAAACCAAGCCAAAATTTAAAAAAAGCATACAAGAAACAATCAAAATTTCCCCCAAAGCATTAGAACAAATCAATGCAACAGAAGCTGGATCTTTGCAAAGAACAATAAAACAGAAAACTTTATGGTGTCTTCAGTGTGATCTAGAAACGAGAGAGGACAAAAAAAACAATGTTAATTGTTGAAAAGAGATCATAATGGTAGATACAGAGCTCTCACAATTATAGGTAAGCACTGTATCTGCTGATATATAAAATGAATCGGTGTGTAAGGAACATTACAAATTTCGAGGAAAAGTTGGTAAATACTTTTTTCATTACTTACCCTTCCCTTGTCTTGTAGCTGGGTCAATTTTTTTCTAACCCTCTGCTGGGTCAAAATTTTCTTCCTCTGTTCTTCCTGCAAGAAATGTGGGAAGCCTGGCCATTGTACTCAGTGTGGCCTTCATTTTGGGGCTGATTGAGACCTGCTTTAACCTTCATTTCGGGGCTTGTTGAGGGCAGCTGTCACATTAGCCCCAAAATGAAGGCCACACTGAATACAATGGCCAGGCTTCTCACATTTCTGTTACCCCAGCTGGAGTGCAGTGGCGTGATCTCGGCTCACTGCAGCCTCTGCCTCCCAGGTTTAAGTGATTCTTCTACTTCAGCTTCCTGAGTAGCTAGGATTATAGGTGTCCGCCACCATGCCCAGCTAATTTTTATACTTTTAGTAGAGACAGGGTTTTGCCATGTTGGCCAGGCTGGTCTCGAACTCCTGATCTCAGATGATCCATCTGCCTTGGCCTCCTAAAGTGTTGGATTACAGGCATGAGCCACCGTGCCTGTCCAGGTAATTTTCTTTTTTTTTTGTAATTAAAAAAAGTGACCATTCTTGAGAGTAGTTAGTGACAATGTATTGTGTGGTTTTATTATGTGTTTTCCTGATGACTAATAAAGTTAGGTGCACTTTAATATGTTTATTGTCAATTTGGATAGCCTCTCAGAGTAATGTGTTTACTGAAAGCTTTGTCAGTTTCCCTGGTGTCTGCCTTTTTTCCTATTCCTATATAAGAGCTTTTTCTCTGTTCTGCATGAGAATCCCTTTTGGAATATAGTATTATAAATTTTCTGTGGAAAATGGTTTTAAAGTTCTAAAATACTGACTTAAGAACATAATTTTGGAGCATATTCAATTCGGTGTTGAAGAGTGAATTTATTTTGTTCTATGGAGAGAGTTTTGTCACTTCTGACTGATGCTATGATTTAAAAACATTTATTTTAGTTGTGTTGCTGGTAATATATTGCTTGACAATGTCCTTCTCTCTAAGATAGCATATCAGATAAAGTGCCTTTTAAGTTTTCTGGAAATGTAAAACTTCTCTATTTGATAACCATTACTTTATAAGAGGTTCTTTGCTTATGTCAGTTTGACCAAATGCCAAGTAATTTTAAAAAACAAGTGGACAGAAAACCCTAACAACCAACAAACAAATCTGCTACAAAAATAAACAAAATAAAATGTCAAAAGCCAGTTTTCATTAAAAAGTATTCAGATGTCTGTTTTCATGTCTAGCCTAAGTTATTACATATTTTATTATTGTGATTCTATTTGCCTGTTAAGCAAGAAATGTGCAGACATGTTATTTATTCGTGCCATTGGAACTTAATTATTTTCAGCTTTGCTTTCTATACAATATTTTCTTTGACTTCAGTGTTTCATTTAAGTCCTTTTTATTTTCCATTTTGGACATTTATTGTGGTATTCTTTTTTTGAGGTAGTATGAGAGAACAAGAACTTTTCTAAAAGAACATAAAAAAGGTAAATGTTAAGACTGTTTACAGATTGCTTCAAGTTCCATGTTACTTGTGGATTACAAAGTGGGAACATTGAACTTCAAAGCACATCTGGCTGCTGTTACAAAATCAGAAAATAGATTGCTTATTTCCCCCAAATAGACTCAAGAACATGCTTTACTGTGAATAATTTCCATTGCATATTAAAATTGGTTATGAGATAAACCCAGTGTATTGTAAATGAGTAACAACATAATTCACTGTTGTTTACAGTGTTTATTGTTGCTTTAAAAAATCAGAATAGATGTTTTCTATTTATTTGTCAACTTGAGAAAGGAAATTTATGATGCTAGAATGAGTCTTTAGCTTCTTTATTTAATGGCTTTTAAAGATGAAGAGGATGAAATAGGAGTTACTTCTGCATAGTTGAAATGCTACATTGTAATTAGCTGAACCAATATTTTGTACCCTGCTTGTAAATGTAGAGCTGAATAAAAATAAATCACAGATGGTTTTCTTGGCTTTTGGTTTTAAATTTTAAACTTAATTAGAGCTTGAGCATCTTTGAAAGTTCCTGTTTCCTCTTTATTTTTTCCTTTATATTTGATTCTGCTTCATGAATTAGGGTTTTGTATATCTGCAGAATTGCATGTATCTTTGAAGAACTTACTTTCTATGCTGCTTTATACAAAACCCTGCAACATTCCAAAAATAAAGAATTATTACCTAGTATATGTGTATACATATACATATACATATATATACCTTCAGCTGGTACATATTTAATTGCCTGTACTTTGCTTCCTGCTGGAAATTTGCTGCTTCTATTTTTCAAGTTGCAGGGTGTATATGGCACTGTGCTGCTTATTTTTATTTTATTTTATTTATTTACTTTTTCTTTGAGACAGAATTTGGCTCAGGGTGGAGTGCAATGTTGCCCAGGGTGGAGTGCAATGGTGCGATCTCAGCTCACTGCAACCTCTACCTCCCAGGTTCAAGTGAGTCTTCTGCCTCAGCCTCCAGAGTAGCTGGGATTATGAGATGGAGTTTCACTCTGGCGCCCAGGCTGGAGTGCAATGGTACGATCTCGGCTCACTGAAACCTCTGCTTCTTGGGTTCAAGTGATTCTCCTGCCTCAGCCTCTGAAGTAGCTAGGATTACAGGTGTGCACACCACCATGCTCTGCTGATTTTTAAAAAATTTTTAGTAGAGACAGGGTTTTGCCATGTTGGCCAGGCTGGTCTTGAACTCCTGACCTCTAGTGATCCACCTGCCTTGGCCTCCCAAAGTGCTGAGATTACAGGCGTGAGCTACCACACCCGGCTGGTACTGTGTTATTTATTGAAGAATATGTGCATTTCTCTGGTACCATGTTGAGGTAGATTGTATTATTATCTTAATGATTGTTTCCCAGAGTAAAAGTACCAATTCATATACCCCACTAGTAGTGTTTCACATCTTGAACATTTTTATTGTAAATTTTTAATTTATGCCAATCTATAAAATTGTAAAATATCACCTCATTGTGATATTACTTTATATTTTTTATATTTGTAAGTATATTGACCATATTTTATATGTTTATGAGCCATTCATAATTCCTCATCAGTGAAATGTGCAGTCGTATGCAACCATGCCTGGCTAATTTTTTGTATTTTTAATAGAGATGGGATTTCACTGTGTTAGCCAGATGGTCTCGATCTCCTGACCTCATGATCTGCCCACCTCGGCCTCCCAAAGTGCTGGGATTACAGGCGTGAGCCACCATGCCTGGACGGTTTAATTATATCTTTATAAATTGCCAATTGCCCCACCTTGATTTTTTTCATCAGGCATGTCTTGGCTACTTTTGCCCCATTTTTGTTTATATACATTTTATGAGGTCATTATAAGTTTTACAAAAACCCTGTTGGAATTCTGGTTTGGATCACATTTAATTGCTAGATCAACTTAAGAACTGACATTTTTTGCAACATTGAGACTGTCCAAAATGGATTCTACTGTCTATTTTCTTTTCAGTCTTTAGCCCTAATCTTTTGATAAAGCTTATTTGCTCTATAAAGGTCTAGGGTATCATTTTGTCAGTTTATCTAGAATTGTGCAGTATATTAGAAATTATATCTTTGTAAACTCTTCTCCTAGATGATTTTTACTCATTTCAGAAATGGAGTTGATTTTTTTTAATGTAAAAAAAAATTTAAATTTGTATGGGAGCATAGTAGGTATGTATATTTATGAGGTAAATGAGATATTTTGATAACAGGCATATGATACATAATGACATCAGGATAAATGGGATATCTGTCATCTCAAACATTGATCCTTTATTTGTGTTACAAACAATCCAATTACACTCTTACAGTTATTTAAAAATGTTCAATAAATTACTCTTGACTGTATCACTCTATCGTGCTATCAAATACTAGATCTTATTCATTCTAACTATATTTTTGTACCCATTAGCCAGGCGCAGTGGCTCACACCTGTAATCCCAACACTTTGGGAGGCTGAGCAGGAGAATCACCTAAACCTGGGAGGCGGAGGTTGCAGTGAGCAGAGATTGCGCCACTGCATTCCAGCCTGGCAATGAGCCACTGTGCCTGGCCGGTTTTTCATACTTGTAGTTTTTTTCTTACTTACAGTTTTTTGGTAAGTTCCAGGTAAGTTCCATTTATCAAATTAAGAATGTCTCTATTTTGTCAGGATATTTAAAAAAATCATGAATGGTTGTGGAATTTTTGAATTTTTTTTTTTTTGAGATAGAGTCTCGCTCTGTCGCCCAGGCTGGAGTGCAGTGGCGCGATCTCGGCTCACTGCAAGCTCCGCCTCCCGGGTTCACGCCATTCTCCTGCCTCAGCCTCCTGAGTAGCTGGGACTACAGGGGCCCGCCACCACGCCTGGCTAATTTTTTTGCATATTTAGTATATACAGGGTTTCACCGTGTTAACCAGGATGGTCTAGCTCTCCTGACCTTGTGGTCTGCCTGCCTCGGCCTCCCAAAGTGCTGGGATTGCAGGCGTGAGCCCCGGCGCCCAGCCTCTTTCTTGTACAACTCTTAATTTAGTCTTCATTTCTTGGATGATTTTTGTGTTACTGTTCCATATTTTTTTTTCCTGAATCTAGTCACCTCCTATTTAAGATCTTTCTATTTTTGTCTTTATTTTGATTTGTAGTATTTTTATGCCTGAAGTTATTTAAAAGTTATATTTGAATATGTGTTGTCCTAGTGGTGGTGGAACAAAAATATTATGAAGTATTGACATGTAGGGGAGTGTCCTACTTTAAGTGGGTTGCACAAAAACCCTGATGTATGAGAGTGGGGAGACATGGGAATGAAAAGGAAGGCTGTATTACTGTTTTCCTGTATTTATAGCTTTTTTAAAAAGTGTTTTCTTCTGCTGGCAGGTCTTGATTTTGATTTTTCTATTTTATATAGTAAGTTTTTATGGATATTGGATTCTTTTTCTGTTCATGATTATCTATTAGATTTTTCTGAACAAGTAATAGCCAGTGACCGTGTGGGAAGTGGTAGTGGGTGGCTTACTTTATTTCTTGGTGGCAGTCCCTTGTAGTCCCAGCTACTTGGGAGGCTGAGGCAGGAGAATGGTATAAACCCGAGAGGCAGAGCTTGCAGTGAGCCCAGATCACACCACTGCACTCCAGCCTGGGCGACAGAGCGAGACTCCATCTCAAAATAATTAATTAATTAGTTAATCTTAAAAAAAAAGAGTTGTACAAGAGAAAAAAGGTAACTATAGTGACAGTTTATTACTTTATTTCCTCCTCTGCTACACTGAAGTTTAATTTCTTTAACAAATGGTGCCTTTTGTGGTTGTTAGCCTGGCTTGTCTTCTTTTTTTTTGAGATGGAGTTTTGCTCTTGTCACCCAGGCTGGAGTGCAGTGGCATGATCTCAGCTCACTACAACCTCCGCCTCCTGGGTTCAAGAGATCCTCCTGCTTCAGCCTCCTGAATAGCTGAGATTACAGTCACCTGCCACTACACCCTGCTAAGTTTTATATTTTTATTAGAGACAGGGTTTCACCATGTTGGCCAGGCTGATCTTGAACTCCTGACCTCAGGTAATCTGCCTGCCTTGGCCTCCTGAAATGCTGGGATTATAGGCGAGAGCCACAGAGCCCGTCCATGGCTTGTCTTCTTTTGATTCGTTGATTCTGTCTTGTTTCTGTAGGGCCCTTATCTTCAGCTGCTTTTTTCTTTCCATTTATCATGAACAACCTTCCTTCAAAGGTGCTTCTCTCTACCTCAGAAGTGATTCCTTCCTAGAACTGCCTTTCTGGTTTCTTCGTAGTTTCCAAGCTCCTCCTTTTGTGCCCATCTCTGGCACTTTGAGCCATTAAGTTTTTTTGTGTGGCCTGCTTAAGGTAGGCCACTCTTCTTTGACAGGTCATTGTTTGATGATATTTAGTTCCACCACTACTAGGACCCTGAGGTACTTTCTCTTTTTCCCCCGTGCTACCACTCTGGTTTGGCTCAGGATCTAATTCTGCTGATTTGGTATCTTTATTTAGCCACCTACGTGTTAATCCAGGGATTTGTATTCTCTTTCTCCTTTTTATGATGTAGTCATGGATGATGGGCATTTTTATTTGGTCTCTTTATCAATCTGTATGGGTCTTTGAAGGATGGGGAGAGACATTTAAATTCATACAGTTGCCGTTACCTTTTAGAAACTGGCGTTCACATGAAGGAAAATTGTTTTGTGTATTTCCTTTAATCTAGATGCTAAAATAATTACACTTTATATCCTGTCTATTGCTATACTCTTTTTAAGTTTTACTTGATTACATTCTATTATGTTATGACTTCTATATTTTTTGATTAATTGATTCTTCATTCACCCTTATCTTTATTGTCAAATTGGGTGTGGATTGTTCATTTTCAAGAATTATTAGCCATAATAAACAATTTGGGGAGCTTTTTGAAAACACAATGCGATTTTGGAGAAGTAGAATCCAGTAATTTATATTTGAAATGTTTATCATTTGATCCTCATAGTACACTCCAGGATGTTGAAAGAAAAACCTTAAAGAAATTAAACTGAACAGAGTTTAGTGAGCAAAGAATGATTCATGGATCAGGCAGCCCCTGAATCATAATAGGTTCAGAGAAGCTGCAGCACTACTGGATGATTGAAGATTTATGGACAGAAGAAGGATAGTGACGTACAAAAAATGGAAGCGAGGTACAGAAACAGCAGGATTGGTTACAGCTCTGCTTTTGCCTTATTTGAATCTGGTTTGAACAATTGATTGCCTTTGGCCAAAACTCAGTGAGTGGCACAAGAGTAAGCTGTAGTCTGTTTACACATCCAGTTAGGTTACAGTTCACCATGTATGGAGAAATTAGGCTGAATTAAAAATATGTGAGGAGGCAGCTTTAGGTTAATCTTAATTTAACAAGGGTAAGAACCGCTACCCTAGGTTGAAGCGATGGTTAGTGTTCATGTACTTTGTGAGATTATCCATGTAGTAATTTGTGGGTTTGTGATATGAAGAAATTAGACTTTCATGGTAATGATTTTTAATTATTACTTTATTTGTGAGTGAAATAGTAGAGATAACTATCAGTGTGTCTACTTTATCATATAGTATATTCATGCAATAAATACTTTATTGAAAGGCTACTATACATTAGATATTGTGCTAGGTACCAGAGATACAGAACTGAGAAGACGTCATCCCTGTACTCCTTCTGTTCAAAGAGAGAGATGTGGAGACATACTGATAAACACTGAAAGTATTACATAAGGGCTATGAGAGAGTGGGCATGGGAGTAGCTCCTACTTTAGGAGCTGATAAGAAGGTGGAATCAGGTACAGGTTACTCCTTTCTCTCCTCGTGTTTCTTCCTTCTTTCCGAAGAAATATTCATTGGGTGCTGAGTTGGGTGTTAGGGATAGAGTGGTGAACAGGGCAGTCATGGTCTCTGCTTTCAGAGTCCACACTGTTTCGAAACAGGGAGATGCCAGATTTTAAAAGGGAACCAGCATCCAGGGTTACTACTGGAGTGGTAGGAACTAAGTTTCCTGGGGGAGATGATTTTTAAACTGTAAGTCTTGAGTAAGTTAACCATGTGTAGAAGTTGGGGGAATGATCTTACAGGTTGCAAAAACTCAGACATGGGAGACAGTATAGTGCTTTTAAGTTAAAACAAATTGTCTGGTGTCCTGGGAATGTGGGGTATGGTGGAGATAGATGAATCTGAAAGGGAGATTTAGGGAGAGTCATAAAGGAATTTTGTGTTCTCTTTGCTATTGGAAAGGTATGTTTAAGGATTCATATACCAAATACGTCTGGGAGTGCAGTGATTAAATTGAGACTCTAAGAACAAATAGGTATGTGCTTATAGGGTTTGGAGGGCTGGGCAGAGAAATTCAGAGGTGGACAGGCATGAGAACATCTGCCATGTTCTGGTAATATAAGTCATTGTGGATCCTGGGAGCATAAAATGTGAGGTGAAGGGTAATGGAAGATGAGAGTGGGCAGTTAGGCAGTGAGAGGATCATGTAGGTTCATTTTGGCATGCAAAGGAGTTTATGTTTTATATTTTATTTGTAGGGAACCACTAAAAATGTATCATACAATACCCATTCTAAAAATGAATTAAATATTAAGAAATCTAGAAAATGTTTCATATGGCAACTTAATTCTATATTTTATTAAATAATAATTAAAACTCCAAAATTAATAAATCCTTATTTTGTTTTATTTTTAAATTTTCAGATAGAAAATCCTCGATATCTGAGACAGAAGCCTATCCCAGTTTCTCTGGTATGTGAGAAATCCATTGGACATTTTCTAGGGGCAGGTATTTTAAAATAAACTAATCACCAAGTTATTTATAGAAAATAATGCAGATCTACATTAGGAAAGATAATTGAATTTTATCACTTGGAAGTGATTTTTTCCTGCAATGTTAGTACTATTTTGGTATGGGCCACAGGCAATTTAGGAGTTTTCTTTGGGATTAAGGATAAACCAGATCTCAAAACGTATTAAATAACTCCTGTTCATTCAGCAGATGACACCAAAATTCAGCCTGAGAAAATCCAGCAGTTTCCATGATGATCATTTTCTCTCTCGAATACGTGAGAAAGAGGTAGGATTGAGATATTGCTGATAAACCCAATTGATAATATAGTTTTAGTATTTTATATAATCTAGGTTTTCAGGTTTTAGTTAAAATAATGGTATATTCTAGGAAGAGGTTGCATTTGAAACAAATATGAAACGTGATGCATGGTAGGCAGGGTTTGTCTTTCTGTTTTGTCTTTTGTTTTTTGTTTTTTTCTAGAGATAGAGTCTCTCTTTTGCCCGGCTGGAGTGCAGTGGTACGATCAGAGCTCACTGGGATCAAGCAGTCCTCCCATTTCAGCCTCCTGAGTAGCCAGGACTATAGCTGTGCCACCATGTCCAGCTAATTAAATTTTTTTTTGGTAGAGATGGGATCTTACTGTTTTTCCCAGGCTGGTCTTGAGCTGTTGGCCTCAAGCGATCCTCCTGCCTTGACTTCTCAAAGCATTAGGATTACAGGCATGAGCCACCACACGTGGACAAAATTGTATGTGTACAACGTGATGTTTTCAAATATGTACACATTGTCAAATGGCTAAATTGAGCTTGATACATGAATTACCTCACAGACTTATCATTTTTTTTGTAATGAGAATACTTAAAATGTACTCATAGTGATTTTTGAAATACAATCCATTGTTATTAACTAAAGTTGCTATGCTGTACAATAGATCTCTAGAACTGATCTCTCTCATCTGACTTAAATTTTGTATCCTTTGACCAGTATCTCCCAACTCCACTGCTTGTCGCCTGGCCTCATAACCACCATTTTTCTACTTTTGTGAGTTCACGTTTTTTGGAATCCACATATAAGTGAGATCATGTGGTATTTGCCTTTCTGTGCCTGGCTTATTTCACTTAACATAGTGTTCTCTAGGTTCATCCATGTTGTACTAAATGAAAAGATTTCCTTCTTTTTGAAAACTGAATAACATTTCATTGTGTACGTGTGTGTATGTGTGTGTGTATATATCACATTTTCTTCATTTATTTGTTGATGGACACTTTATATTGATTCTATATCTTGGCTATTGCTGCAATGAACATTGGGATGCAGATAGCTCTTCAATATACCGATTTCATTTTCTTTGGATTTATGCCTAATAGTGAGATTGCTGGATCATATATTTCTATTTTTAATTTTTCAAGGAACCTTCATGTTGTTTTTCTATAATAGCTGCACTGATTTACATTACTGCTAACACTGGGCAAGGGTTCTCTTTTCTCCACATCCCCTCTAATACTGATCTTTTTTCTTTTTGGGCTGCTGGGGCGCCAATATCCAATTCCTAGCTAGGAACCTTAGTCTGTAGGGGCTGGTCTGGCTGTTTTTGTTGATAGCCCTTCTAATAGGTGTGACATGATATCTCAATATTGTTTTAATCAGCATTTCTCTGATGATTAGGAATGTTGGGCAGTTTTTCATATATCTGGTGGCTATTTGCATGTCTTCTTTTGAGAAATGTCTCTTCAGATCCTTTGCCCATTTTAAAATCAGGTTATTAGTGTTCTTACCATTGAGTTTTTTGAGTTCCATACATATTTTGGATATTAACCCCTTATTCAATATAGGGCTTGCAAATATTTTTCTCATTGTGTAGGCTGTCTTTTTACTCTGTTGATTGTTTACATCTTTTTATATTGTATAGAAAGAAATTATTGTGGCTACGATATTTAAACAATATATTATCTTCATACTAAAGATATAAGTCATTTCCACAACATTATATTATTAGAGTATTCTGTATTTGACTGTTTACTTACTGTTACTGGTGAGTTTTATCCTTTTATACGTATTTTTTTGTTATTCATTAGTGTCTTCTTCTTTAAGCATCAAGATTTCACTTGAGCATTTTTGTAAGACAAGTCTAGTGGTCATGAACTCCCTAAGGCTTTTTTGTGTCTTGGTACATTTTTATCTTTTCTTTATTTCTCAAAGACTGCTTTGCCACTCACAATATTCTTGGTTGGCAGTTATTGTCTTTCAGTACTTGGAATATGTCATCTTACTCTTTTCTGGCCTGTAAGATTTCCTCCATGAAATCCACTGCTAGTCTTATTGGAAGTCTCTTGTATATAACTTGCTTTTCTCTTGATATTTTCAGAATCCTCCATTTGTTCTTTATATTTGACAGTTTGATTGTAACATGCCTTGGTATAATCTTGCTTGAATTAAATCTGATTGGAGACTTTTGACCTTTTTGTACCAGGATATATATATCTTTCCCTCAATTTGGAAAGTTTTTAGCTATTATTTCTTTAAATAAACTTTCTATACCTTTGTCTCTTTTTTTCTTCTTTAGCTCCTATGACTTGAATATTTGTTCTTTTGATCCTATCCCATATGTCCCGTAAACTTTCTTCATTCCTTTCCAGTCTTCTTCCTTTTTCTTCTCTGACTGCGTATTTTCTAATAACCTGTATATTTGAGTTTACAGAATTTTTTTGTTTTGCTTGATCAATTTGGTTGTGAATGCTTTCTGTTATATTTTTCTTTTCATTCATTTTTCAGCTCCAGAATTTGATTTTTAAAAAAATTTCTCTGTTAAATTTCTCATTTTGTACACTTACTGTTTTTCTGATTTCATTAAATTATTTCTCTGTATTTTCTTGAAGCTACTGAGCTTCCTTAAAACCATTAGTGTGAATTATTTATCAGGCAGTTTGTATATTTTCATTTCTTTGGGGTCAGCTATTGGGAGATTATTTTCTTTTGCTGGGGTATGTCTCCTTGTTTTTTTATGTTGCTTGTTGCATTATGTTGGTGTCTGCACATTTGAAGAAGTAGAAAATTACTATAGTCTTTGTAGACTGGCTTCATTTGAGAAAGCCAGTCACTATTCAGCCTGTCCAGAGATTCTGGGCAGGCTGTTTGGCCTATTGGTAGGCTCTCTCCTACAATCCTCAGGCAGAGTCAGAAAGTGGGTGGGCCTGGTATCTTGGTCCTCATGTTGAGCTTGGAGCCTGGATCCACTGGGTAGATGTGTTGTTTTGGTCCATGGGAGTGAGCTTGGAGTCTGGGTTTGCATGGTAAGCCTGAAATCTGTATCCACTAGGGCTAGCCTGAAACCTGGATCCACAAGGGCTGACCTGGTTCTAGGGTGGGTTTAAGCCAGAATCTGCAGGGGCCAGACAGGTTCTGGGATGGGCCTGGTTCTTTGGTTCACTGGGACAGACCTGGGGCCTGAGTGTGCAGGGGTGGGCCTGGGTCATGATTCTGTAGGGATGGACCTGGAACCTTAGTTTCTGAGGGCTGGCTTGGCACCAGAGTTTATTGGGATGAGCCTGGACCCTGGGTCTGTCAGTCAGGCCTGGACCCTGAGTCCCCTGGAATGTGGGACCACAGGGGTTAATATGGATACTGGGGCCCCAGCGGCCAGCCTGGGATCTGGGCCACAGGTGTTGACTGGGAGGTTGGGTGGGTCTAAAGCATGGGATTGTGTTGGCTGATCTGGCTCTGAATCCTGGGTTATGCTTGGAGCCTGGGGCCAGATGGGCTGGCCTGTCATTGGGTATGTCTGGAACCTATATTCACATGGGCCAGCATGGAGGCTGAGTCTGTGGGTGCTGGCCTGATGACTAGGGATTCTGGGGGCTCGCCTGGTTCCTGGGTAGGCCTGAAACCTGAAGTTGTTGGGGCCAGCGTTGTGCTGTGAATAGTCTGGAGCACAAGGTCGCTGGGCCTGCCTGGCAATGTGGTGAGTCCAGAGACTGAGTCTGCTGGGCTGGCTTTGGAACCTGGGACTGTGGGATCTTGCATTGTGCCAAGTTAGGCCTAGAGGTTCAGTCTGTGGGTACTGGCGTGGAGTCTTGGGTTTTGGGAGCTGACCTGGAGCCTGGGGCTACAGAGGCTAGCCAGGAACCTTAGTCTGTAGGGGCTGGTCTGGCTCTGGGGTGGAGCTGAAGCTTAGGCTGCTGGGGTCAGTCTAGCACTAGGGTTGGTTTGGATGCTGTGGCTGCTGGGATCAGCATGGGGTGGGGTGGACCCAGGGACTAAATCTACTGGGCCAGTCTGGAACCTGGGGCTGTGAGATTTTCCTTGTACCAGGGTGGATTTGCAGGGTCAGTCCTGGGGTACTGGCTGGGAGTCTAGGGCTGATGAGTCCTGCCTGGTCCTGCGTTTTACTGGGACTGACCTGGCATTGGGGTCTGAGTTAAGTCTAGTGCTCACCTTTCTTTCCTCCTCCCAAGTGGAGGGTCTCTCCAGGCTTTACTGTCTGGAGTTGGGGGAGGGGTGATGTGAGTATTTTAAAATCTGCAGCCTTGGACTGCAGAGTAAAACTGTCCTTTCTACATTCTGTGTTATGTCTTTTCCTATTTTGTGCTATATTTCACCTTGTTTGCTTAGCTCTTATGAAGGTATTTTTGTGCATGTTTGTGTTCAAATTGATTTTTCTGTGGAGGGACAAGGGCTTGAAAGTCCTAGTCTGCCATCTTGCTGACATGAGACTCAGGGTTTTCTTTCATGTGTAATCTTGGTGTTAAAAAAACTGTTGTAATAAAAGCAAATGACATTTTAAAAAGCAAATTTGGGAGTAATATTTCTGATACTCAGACATACCTTCCTTTGAGCTCTTGTTTTGAATTTCTTTTTCTAAAAATTGTCATTCATTAATTATAAAAATCATTTTGAGTCATTCCCAACTATTTTTCCTTTTAATTATATTTTGTATTAATTCTTACTATTGAGGCTGCTTACCATAAAATAATTAAACGAACTGAAAGGAAGTGGTCACTTGAAAATTTTGTTGATGACAACTGGGGGCAGGAGTCAGCATACCAATGCCACCCACATATGTTTTCAAAGAAAAAACATTTGAAGCTATCATGCATTGCATCAGAAATTCATTTTTAAATGTGTTTGACTTTATTTTTCGAAATCCTTATGTTTTTGTTTTTCTTTTGGGCATAGTATTAAAATATTTGAGGCATCATTGAGAAGTTTGCATTTAATCATAAACTTATTCCATATATTAAAATATATTCACTGTACATTTTTCTAAAATAATCCTTTGTGCAATTACATAATTGTTTCTGACTTATTTTGAAGATTTTTTTATCATATTTTTCTCCATTGTACAATATTTAAAAGTATCTGCTGATTTGCCCCTGTGTAAAAACTATGTTAGTTTCATCTATCTTTTAAATTAGCATGTCTGATTATAAAAGAAAGTATATAGATTTTTATTAAAGACACTTTGGGAAATAGAGACATATGTAAGGAGGGAAATAAAATCACCTATAGAATCAACACCTAGAAATAAAAAATACTGGTAATATATTCTATGTTTTCTTCTTCTTTTCTCTATGTGTTCTATAAACATATGTTTTTCTTTAGAAAATTGGTATGGCCAGGCATGGTGGTTCACGCCTGTAATCCCAGCACTTTAGGAGGCCGAGGCGGGCGGCTCACCAGGTCCGGAAATCGAGACCATCCTGGCTAACATGGTGAAACCCCGTCTCTACTAAAAAAACACAAAAAATTACTCGGGCTTGGTGGCGGGTACCTGTAGTCCCAGCTACTCAGGAAGCTGAGGCAGGAGAATGGCGTGAACCTGGGAGGCGGAGCTTGCAGTGAGCCGAGATTGCTCCACTGCACTCTAGCCTGGGTGACAGAGCGAGACTCCGTCTCAAAAAAAATATAAAATCCTATGTCTACTTGTTTAAATCCCTTTTATTCAACATTCAATTGTCGGTATGAGGATGAATGCTCTTCTGTTTTGAAGTTTGTTAGAGCCTTACATGTCCCTATAAAATAACTCTTGTGCATGTTCTCATCTAAAAATGTCTTTATTGTTGCTGGGTAATATTTTTAAAACCATAAATAGTATTCTTTTAAGTGAGTCAACTTTATTTAAAATTAAATATTAGCTCTCAAGTATTTAATCATCACTTTCTCAACTCATTCTTCAGAGATAATTATTGCTGAAAATTTAATGTGTATTCTCTTTAAAATTCTTAGGATTACTTCATTCTTAAGTAAAATTAGATCATATACTACATATAGACCATTTCATTGCTTTTTTTTGAGACTGAGTCTTGCTCTGTCACCCAGGCTGAAGTACAGTGGCATAATTTCAGCTCACTGTAACCTCCGCCTCCCAGATTCAAGTGATTCTCCTTCCTCAGCCTCCTGAGTAGCTGGGATTACAGGTGTGCGCCACCATGCCCGGCTATTTTTTGTATTTTTAGTAGAGACACGGTTTCACCATGTTGCTCAGGCTGGTCTCAAGCTCCTGACCTTATGATCCGCCTGCCTAGGCCTCCCAAAGTGTTGGGATTATAGGCGTGAGCCACCGTGCCTGGCCTATTTCATTGCTTTTTGACTGACATATATATTCTGATGATTTTTTTCCATATCAGAAATATCACCCCATTGTTATTCATAATTGCATAAATTTTATTTTACTGATATGTCACATTTTATTAAGCTATTGATGCATATAGGCCGTTTAGAGTATTTTTCTATAACAAATGGTATTTCAAGAATACCCCTGTCCATATCTTTGTGTATTATGTATCTTTTCTTGCAGAATAAATTATGTGAAATGGAATAGCTCAGTCACAGGGTGGCACATTTACATTTTAGATTGACATTGACAAGTTGTCCTTAAAATAAGGTTATGTCTGCGTAGGGCTGCAGGCATGGGAGTGCATGGAGTGTTGGCTAGTGGATATAGAGTTTCTTTTCAGGGTGATTAAAATGTTCTAAAATTAGATTGTGCTAATGGTTGTATAACTCTCTGATATATTAAAAATCTTTGATTTGTATTGTTTAAATGTTTGAATTTTATGATATATAAATTATATTTCAATAGAACTGTTGAAAAGGGTTATGTCTATTTAAGTAAACATTAATGGTATAGAGAGTCTCTTTTTCCATTTTGTTATCAATGCTGGAGCAATTTGCATGTTAAAGTATCACTTCTTTTTTATATGTCTTTCAAGTATTTTTCTCTGTAAATGTCTTGATTTGTGCTACTTTTTAGTGTAGAGAAGGTTTCTTCTATTTTTAACTTTTTAAAATTAATTTTGAATTTTTGTGAGTACATAGTAGGTGTATATATTTGTGGGTTACATGAGATATTTTGATACAGGCCTGCGATGCATAATATTCACATCAGGATAAACGGGGTATCCATCATCTGAGGCATTTATCCTTTGTGTTACAAACAATCTATACTCGTTTAGTTATTTTAAAATGTACAATTAAATTATTTTTTGACTATAGTCACCTTATTGTTCCAGCAAATTATAGGTTTTCTTCATTCTTTCTACTTTTTATATCCATTAACCATCCCAACTCCCCCGCTACCTTCCCACCATGCTTCCCAGCCCTTAATAACCATCATTCTATTCTCTACCTCCATGAGTTCAATTGTTTTTAATTTTTAGCTTCCACAAATAAATGAGAACATAGGAAGTTTGTGTTTCTGTGTTTGGCTTATTTCACTGAATATAATGACTTCCAGTTCTATCCACGTTGTTGCAAATGACAATATCTCATTCTTTGTAATGGCTGAGTAGTACTCCATTGCGTATGTGTACCACATTTTCCTTATCCATTCATCTGCTGATGGATACTTAGCTTGCTTCTAAATCTTCACTATTGTTATTAGTGCTGCAATAAACATGGGAGTGCAAATATCTCTTCAATATACTGATTTTCTTTTTTTAGAGTATATACCTTGGAGTGGGATTGGTGGATTGGTAGTTCTATTTTTATTTTCTTTTGAGGAACGGCCAAACTGTTTTTCATTGTGGTTGTATTAATTTACATTCCCACCAACCCAGTGTGCAAGGGTTCTCTTTTCCACATCATTGCCAGCATTTGTTATTACTTATCTTTTGGATAAAAGGCATTTTGACTGGACTGAAATGATATCTCATGGTAGTTTTGATTTGCATGAGAAGTTTTCTTTTAAATAGTTGCATCTGTCCGCCTTTTCTCTAGGCTTCTGGTTTTTGTATTATGCTTAGAAAAGCCTTTCACCTTCCAACATAACAAAAAATACCTCTTTTTTTGGTCTACTTAAAAATTTTATTTTTCTATTTAAATATTAGATCTCTTTCAGAGGTTTTGCTGTAAATACTGATAATAATCTTTATTGGTCAGTTCTTTTTTTTGTTTTGTTTTGTTTTTGGAGATGGAGTCTCGCTCAGTCGCCCAGGCTGGAGTGTGGAGTGCAGTGGCGCGATCTCGGCTCGCTGCAACCTCCGCCTCCCAGGTTCAAGCAATTCTCCTCCCTTAGACTCCTGAGTAGCTGGGATTACAGCTGCTCGCTGCCACGCCCTGCTTTTTTTTTGTATTTTTAGTAGAGATGGATTTTCACTGTGTTGCCCAGGCTGGTTTCAAACTCCTGAGCTCAGGCAATTCGCCTGCCTTGGCCTCCCCAAGTGCTAGGATTACAGGCATGAGTCACCACGCCTGACCTCATTAGTCAGTTCTTAATGGTATAAAATAAAAATTTAGGAGTTTGAAATACTTATATTAAAGGATCCAGTAAGTCTGGAGATAATTAATTGATACCAATGTTGTACAGATTGTAGAGTTCATCTGTGTCATTGTATTAGTCCATTCTCATGCTGCTAATAAAGACATACCCAAGACCAGGTAATTTATAATGAAAAAGAAGTTTAATGGACTCATAGTTCCATATGGCTGGGAGGCCTCACAATCATGGCGAAAGGCAAAAGAGGAGCAAAGGCACATCTTACATGGTGGTAGGTGAGAGAGCATGTGCAGGAAAACTGCCCTTTATGAAACCATTAGATCTCATGAGACTTACTCACTATCATGAGAACAGCATGAGGAAAATCTGACCTGATGATTCAATTGCCTCTCACTGGGTCCCTCCCATGACACATGGGAATGATGGTAGCTACAGCTCAAGATGATATTTGGGTGAGGACACAGCCAAACCATATCAGTCATGAAGCATTATTATAGTATTTAATTTTGTTGAAGTTTTAGGGAGTCTTAAAATATTTAACTAGCCTTTAGAAATGGAGCTATTTAATAAACTACAACTTCCATTTTAGATTCATAATTGTTCAGAAGATACCTTAGATATTACATGAATAAAATATGTAAAATTACTAATTGAATTAATGCAATTATTTAACCTAATTTACTAATTAATATTAATTTAATATTACTATTAATATCAAATTTTATTGGAGTTAAAGAATTGTAGTGGTTTGTTTTGGTGGCTATAGATACACATATAAAAATTTTTTTATTTTTGAGACAGAGTCTTGCTCTGTCGCCCAGGAGTACAATGGCGCAGTCTTGGCGCACTGCAACCTCTGTCTCCTGGGTTCAAGTGATTCCTGTTCCTCAGCCTCCCAAGTAGCTGGGATTACAGGCACACGCCACCACGTCTGGCTAATTTTTGTATTTTTAGTAGACATAGGTTTCGCCATGTTGGCCAGGCTGGTCTTGAACTCCTGGCCTGAGGTGATCCACCGCCTCAGCGTCCCAAAGTGCTAGGATTACAGGCATGAGCCGCCGCACCTGACCCACATATTAAATATTTTAAGATATTCTTAAAAATTTTTGATTTATTTTGGACATATTTCTCATATGTTATGGGAAAACGTATGTTCAGTGACAGTGATCCTTTATTTTAACTTTAGCCTATCACTCACAAACATACTTGGACTTGCTTGCCTTTGTAATTGCTAACATATTTTCTCTGATATCGACATCACAGAATTGTGTGACAGTGAGCATCATCAAGCAGTGGGTCTTTCTTTCTTTCTTTCTTTTTTTAGTAATCTGAAAAAAGGCTTTTTGACATTATGACATTTGGAAAAGTGTTTCCACTGAAAATGAAAGAAGAGACAACACAACAAGAAGAGGTCAATTTTCAGAGCAACTGTCAGTTTTCAGAGAACAGATGGTAGAAATTGCTCCTTTGGTAAAAGGCAAAGGATTTATACAATCTGAAGAGAAACCAGAGTATAAAATTCCTCTTTTTGTGAAATAAAACAGAAAATTTCCTTTGAACTTTCTTTTCACCCATATTGAATGTTTCCATCTATTGCCTAAAAAGAGATGTTGCTTCTTTCTTACATGCCAAGTAGGCCTTTTTTTTTTTTTTTTTCCTGAGATGGAGTCTCACTCTGTTGCCCAGGCTGGAGTGCAGTGGCACGATCTTGTCTCACCACAACCTCCGCCTCCTGGGTCCATGCCAGTCTCCTGCCTCAGCCTCCCGAGTAGCTGGGACTACAGATGCTCGCCACCATGCCCAGCTAATTTTTGTATTTTTAGTAGAGACTAGGTTTCACCATGTTGGCTAGGCTGGTCTTGAACTCCTGACCTTGTGATCCGCCTGCCTCGGCCTCCCAGAGTGCTGGGATTACAGGCGTGAGCCACCGTGCTTGGAATTAGGCCTTTTTTTTTTTTTTTTTTATATATGCGTCTGTTAGTCAAATGTATAATTTAAATAACTCTAGGATAAAGAAAGCCACAGTTATTAACATAATAAATGAGAGAACAGGTATAGATTTCTTATGAAACATGGCATTCAGATATGCATAATGTCACATAATTTGATAAATAGTTGTACAAAGGAATGCCATTGTAAATGCCACCCAGGCAAGAATTAGGTAATTGCCAATATCCTAAGAAGCCTCCTGTCGACCATTTGTAATCATACTATCTTTCCTAGAAGTAGCCACTATTCTGATTTTTCTGATGATAATTTTCACCTATTTGTTTTTTTAATATTGATTTTAGCATTAATACCTGCATCTTTGAAAATTGAAATATTTTTATTTTACCAGATTTTGAACTTTGTATGAAGAAAACTAAACTTTTTGTTTATTTTTATTTTTTATTTTATTTTATTTTTTCTTTTATTATACTTTAAGTTCTGGGGTACATGTGCAGAACATGCAGGTTTGTTACATAGGTATACACGTGCCATGGTGGTTTGCTGTACTCATCAACCCGTCATCTACATTAGGTGTTTCTCCTAATGCTATCCCTCCCCTCGCCCCCACCCCCCGACACGCCCCGTTGTGTGATGTTCCTCTCCCTGTGTCCATGTGTTCTCATTGTTCAACTCCCACTTATGAATAAGAACATGCAGTGTTTGGTTTTCTGTCCTTGTGTTAGTTTGCTGAGAAAGATGGTTTCTAGCTCATCCATGTCCCTGCAAAGGACATGAATTTATCCTTTTTTATGGCTGCATAGTTTTCCATGGTGTATATGTGCCACATTTTCTTTATCCAGTCTATCATTGATGGGCATTTGGGTTGGTTCTAAGTCTTTGCTGTTGTGAACAGTGCTGCAATAAATGTATGTGTTCATGTGTCTTTATAGTAGAATGATTTATAATCCTTTGGGTATATACCCAGTAATGGAAATGCTGGGTCAAATAGTATTTCAGGTTCTAGATCCTTGAGTAATCGCCACACTGTCTTCCTTAATGGTTGAACTAATTTACACTTCCACCAACAGTGTAAAAGTGTTCCTATTTCTCCACATCCTCCCAGCATCTGTTCTTTTCTGACTTTTTAATGATTGCCATTATAACTGGTGTGAGGTTGTGTCTCTCTGTGGTTTTGGTTTGCATTTCTCTAATGACCAGTGATGTTGAGCTTTTCTTCATATGTTTGTTGGCCATATAAGTGTCTTCTTTTGAGAAGTGTCTGTTCATATCCTTCGCCCACTTTTGATGGGGTGATTTGTGTTTTTTCTTGTAAATTTGTAAAATTGTTCCTTGTAGATTCTGGATATTAGCCCTTTGTCAGATGGATAGATTGCAAAAATTTTCTGCTATTCTGTAGGTTGCCTGTTCACTCTGATGATAGTTTCTTTTGCTGGGCAGAAGCTCTTTAGTTTAATTAGATCCCATTTGTAAATTTTGGCTTTTGTTTCTATTGCTTTTGGTATTTTAGTCATGAAGTCTTTGCCCATGCCTATGTCTTGAGTGGTATTGCCTAGGTTTTCTTCTAGGGTTTTTATGGTTTTCGGTCTTACGTTTAAGCCTTTAATCCATCTTGAGTTAATTTTTGTATGAGGTGTAAGGAAGGGGTCCAGTTTCATTTTTCTGCATATAGCTAGCCAGTTTCCCCAACACCATGTATTAAATAGGGAATCCTTTCCCCATTGTTTGTTTTTTTTGGGGGGGTTTGTCAAAGATCAGATGGTTGTAGATGTGTGGGGTTATTTCTGACGCCTCTGTTCTGTTCCATTGGTCTATCTACCTGTTTCGGTACCAGTAACATGCTATTCTGGTTACTAGCCTTATAGTATAGTTTGAAGTCAGGTAGCATGATGCCTCCAGCTTTGTTCTTTTTGCTTAGGATTGTCTTGGCTATACGGGCTCTTTTTTGGTTCCATGTGAAATTTAAAGTAGTTTTTTTCTAATTCTGTGAAAAAAAGCCAATGGTAGCTTGATGGGGATAGCATTGAATCTATAAATTACTTTGGGCAGTATGGCTATTTTCATGATATTGATTCTTTCTATCCATGAGCTTGGAATGTTTTTTCATTTGTTTGTGTCCACAGAGAACTAAACTTTTGATATTCTTTTATGTCTTGCTTCTTTTGCTCAATAGTATGTTAGAGGCATTCATCCATATTGTGCCATATAATTGTAATAGATTTGTTTGCACTGTTTTCTGTTTAATGAATATCACATTTCTTGCCTTTTTTTGATAAAGTTACTCTAATTTTTTGCCTTTACAAATAATAATTCTATGAATAACCTTATATGTGTATCCTGATATACATATGCAAGAATAGAAACGGGGTTTTACCATGTTGATCAGATTGGTCTTGAACTACTGACCTCAAGTGATCCACCCACTTCAGCCTCCCACAGTGTCGGGATTATAGGCATGAGCCACAGTGCCCTGCAGCATTCCTTTTTTTTAGCAGCCTTGCCAGTATGTTAAGTATCATTATTATTTTTGTCCTTTTAGTAATAGCCATTCTTACTGGTGTGAAATTGCATCTCATTGTGGTTTTGATTTGCATTTCTCTGACGATTATTGATGTTTCACATGTTTGTTGGCCCATGTCTCAGCAGAAATCCTACAAGCTAGAAGGGATTGGGGCCCTATCTTCAGCCTCCTCAAACAAAACAATTATCAGCCAAGAATTTCGTATCCAGTGAAACTAAGCATCATATATGAAAGACAGATACAGTCTTTCTCAGACAAACAAATGTTGAGAGAATTCGCCACTACCAAGCCACCACTACAAGAACTTCTAAAAGGAGCTCTAAATCTTGAAACAAATCCTAGAAACATCAAAACAGAATCTCTTTAAAGCATAAATCACACAGGACCTATAAAACAAAAATACAAGTTAAAAAACAAAAACAAAAACAAAAAACAAACCCAAAGTGTGCAGGCAACAAAGAGCATGATGAATGCAATGGTACCTCACATTTCAATACTAACATTGCATGTAAATAGCCTAAATGCTCCACTTAAAAGATATAGAACTGGCTGGGCTCAGTGGCTCACGCCTGTAATCCCAGCACTTTGGGAGGCCGAGGCGGGTGGATCATGAGGTCAGGAGTTCAAGACCATCATGGCCAATCTGATGAAACCCCGTCTCTACTGAAAATACAAAAATTAGCCGGGCATGGTGGCGCACATCTGTAGTCCCAGCTACTTGGGAGGCTGAGGTAGGAGAATCGCTTGAACCTGGGAGGTGGAGGTTGCAGTGAGCTGAGATCATGTCACTGCACTTCAACATGGAAACAGAGTGAGACTCTGTCTCAAAAAAAAAAAAAAAGAAAAAGATACAAAACCACAGAATAGAACAGAATAGAGGACCCAAAAATAAACCCAAATACTTACAGCCCACTAATCTTCAACAAAGCAAACAAAAACATAAAATGGGGAAAGGACACCCTTTTCAACAAATGGTGCTGTGATAATTGACTCACCACATGTAGGAGAATGAAACTGGAACCTCATCTCTCACCTTATATGAAAATCAACGAAGATGGATTAAGGACTTAATGTAAGACCTGAAACTATAAAAATTCTAGAAGATAACATTGGAAAACCCCTTCTAGATGTTGGCTTAGGCAAGGATTTCGTGACTAAGAACCTCAAAAACAAAGATAAATAGTTGGGACTTCATTAAACTAAAGAGCTTTTGCACAGTAAAAGGGAACAGTCAGCAGAGTAAACAGCTCACAGAGTGCGAGAAAGTCTTCATAATCTATACATTGACGACAGTGTGCCTAGGTGATGATCCTTTTGCAATTAATTTCCCAAGTGTTCTTTGTGCTTCTTGTATTTGGATGTCCATGTCTCTAGAAAGGCCAGGGAAGTTTTCCTTGATTATTCCCCCAAATATGTTTTCCACACTTTTAGATTTCTCTTCCTCCTCAGGAACACCGATTATTCTTAGGTTTGGTTGTTTAACATAATCCCAGGCTTCTTGGAGCCTTTGTTCATATTTTCTTATTCTTTTTTCTTTGTCTTTGTTGTATTGGGTTAATTCGAAGACCTTGTCTTCAAGCTCTGAATTTCTTTCTTCTTTTTGTTCAATTCTATTCTATTGCTGAGACTTTGCAGAGCATTTTGCATTTCTCTAAGTGTGTCCAATGTTTCCTGAAGTTTTGAATGTGTTTTCTTTATGCTATCTATTTCCTTGAATATTTCTCCCTTCACTTCTTTTATCGCTTTTTTGGATTTCCTTGCATTGGGCTTCACCTTTCTCTGATGCCTCCCTGATTAGCTTAGTAACTAACCTCCTGAATTCTTTTTCAGGTAAATCAGGGATTTCTTCTAGTTTGGATTCATTGCTGGTGAGCTAGTGTGATTTTTTGGGGGATTAAAGAGCCTTGTTTTGTCATATTATCAGAGTCGGTTTTCTGGTTCCTTCTCATTTGGGTAGGTGCTGCCTGAGAAAGGTCTAGGACTGAATGCTGTTGTTCAGATTCTTTTGTCCCATGGGGTATTCCCTTGGTGTAGTACTCTCCACCTTTTCCTGCGGTTGTGGCTTCCTGTGAGCCGAGCTGCAGTGATGGTCATCTCTCTTCTGGGTCTAGCCACCCAGCGAGTCTACCTGGCTCTGGGCTGGTACTAGGGGTTGTCTGCACAGAGTCCTGTGATGTGAACTATGGGTGGCTCAGCCATGGATACCGGCACCTGTTCTGGTAGAGGTGGCACGAGGGTGAAATGGACTCTGTGAGAGTTCTTAGCTTTAGTGGTTTACAGTTCTATTTTGTGCTGGTTGGCCTCCTGCCGGAGGGCGGCACTTTCCAGAGAGCATCAGCTGTGGTACTATGGCGAGAAACCAGTGGCGGACAGGGCCCTAGAACTCCCAAGAGTATGTGCCCTTTGTCTTCAGCTGCCAGGGTGGATAGGGAAGGCCTAGCAGGTGGGGGCAGGACTAGGTGTGTCTGAGCTCAGACTCTCCTTGGGCAGCTCTTACTGCGGCTGCTGTGGGCTAAAATTATGCATCGTTACCATATCAAAGTCAGTTTTTAGTGTCAATATTGTGCCACTTATACTGGACTTTTCCCATTTTCTAATTTCCACCTCATAAATCTAATAACTTTAAAACAGTAAAATCTAATTTAACCCTACAATCATTTGTGCTATTGTCATAATTCTAAATACCTGATGAAACCTAACTTTCAAGGTTGTTGTATTGTCTTTAAATAGTTGTGTTTTGGGGAATTATGAGAAGATAAAAATGGCTTTTATGTATCTCTGCTTACATACTATTTCTAGTACTTTCCTTCATTTCAGAGTTTCTAAGTTTTCATCTTTAAGAATACCTTTTATTATTTGTTTTAGTGCAGTTCTACTGGTGATATGTCATCTGAATTTTATCTGAATTTTTCTTTTAGCACTTCTAAGATATTATTCCTTTGTCCTCCGGTTTCTATTGTTTCTGCTGGAGAGCTTGTTGTTTCTCTGAATGTAATGCCTCTTTTGCTCTGACTGCTTTTAAGATTTTTCTTTTTCTTTTTTTTTTTCTTTTTTAGACAGATCCTCACTCTGTCACCAGGCTTGAGTGCAGTGGCGCGATCTTGGCTCACTGCAACCTCCGCCTCCTAGGTTCAAGTGATTCCCCTGCCTCAGTCTCCCAAGTAGCGGGGACTACAGGCACATGCCACCACACCCAGCTAATTTTTGTATTTTTAGTAGAGACGGGGGTTTCACCATGTTGGCCAGGATGGTCTTGAACTCCTGACCTCATGATCTGCTCACCTTGGCCTCCCAAAGTGCTGGGATTACAGGCGTGAGCCACCACACCCGGCCAAGATTTTTCTTTTTGTTTTTTGTTTTCAACAGTTTGTGATGTTTCTAGGTGCTGTTTTCTTGCATTTATCCTGCACAGAGTTCATTGAGCATCTCGTTCTCTAACTCAGTATTTTTTTGTTTTATCAAACCTGCGAAATTTTTGGCCATTATTTCTTTAAATAGTCTTTCCCTATTCTTACTTGCTTCTGTAGGAACCCCAATTCCATGTATATTAGACTCTTGGATTTTGTTTCACAGTTTCCAAAAGTGTTACTGATTTTTAAAAATAAATTCTTCAATCTTTTTTCTCTCAGAGAATTTCTGTAGTTCTGTCATCAAATTTATAGACTCCTTTATCTGCTCTCTCTAATCTGTTAAGCTCATCTAGTGAATTTTTGTTCCTTTGAATTATTGCACTTTTCAATTCTGGAATTTTCATTTGTTTCAATTTTATAATTTCCATTTATCTGCTGAGATCCCCTATCCGTTCTCTCATTGAAATAATATTTTCCTTTAATTTTTAAATATGTTTTCCTTTAGTTCTTTGAAAGTATTTATGTGAACTTCTTTAAACTCTTGTGTGCTGAAGTAGGGTCATCTTGGGCCTTATTATTTAATTTATTTACATTGATTTTGCCTATGGACAAAATTTTCTTTTCTTTTTTATTTTTTTTGGCGCATCTTTATTACTTTCTAGACAATGGACCTTGAGGTTGTTACCTAGTAGGGACTCTGGATTCTGTTATTTTTTTCCATAGAATATTTTTGTTGTTGTTGTTGTTCTTATAGGCTGTTCAATTAGTAGTTAATCACCTTTAAGTTGTGTAGACTTGGTTTTTGCATTCTGTTAAGGCAAATACATAGAAAGCCAAAGATATTATCCAACCCCATGGGACCTGTGTTACAAACTAGCTTTCTGAGGCTTGCTTTCAGTCCTTGGAGGCAGGTTTAGAGTAGTCCAGAGGTGTGGCCTTTATGTTGTTTCAGCTGAATTGCCAGGTATTTGCAAGTTAAGAAGCTGTCTCCACCTGGCTGGGCAGGTCTTTGGAGCCTCCCAGCACTTTAACCTGTAGCAGCTGTTACATTTTCTACTTTGTAGCAGTAATGTTTTGTTATTCACCTAGGGCGCACACATCCCAGCCTTTAGCCTGTGGTTGAGGAGTGACAGGGAAATCTTCTGGGCAGCTTATATCTCTCTAGTGCCCTGCATTTAAGATTCTTTAACTGCCCTGAACTCTGACCTCTGCCTTCTCAGCTCAGGAGGCCTGTGGTGCTCTCCGTGGACTCCAGTTGTTGTACCCAGGCAGAAAGCTGGGACTATCGTGGGCTTCAGTTTGTGAGGATCACAGTACTGCATTGCCTGTTGTCCAGTCCTTGAGAACGATTATCTCATGTATTTTATCCCATTTTATGGTTAACAGTGGGAGGTTAGTGTGGTACCCTACTTCATTATAGCCTGAAGTAGATCTGCAAGCCTAATTTTTACATCTTAAATTTGAAATTGATAATGTATATTCTGATCTCAGAAAAAGAAAACTTAAATGTTTTTTGAAGTCAGGCTTCCTTGGAGGTCAAACTAATTAGAAATGTTTTTCAATTTCAGTCTATATAGATGAACACATAGGTACGTATCTATATTTATATCTACATCTATATCTAAATCTGTATCCTTATATTGTCTTTATATACTATAGTAATACAGTTGTTTCCATATTCTAATCCTGATGTTTTATCAGGCATCATGCCCTAGTTGTCCATAATACATTTAGGATTTCTATCCTAGAGTACAGGGTGGAAATATAGAGCTATTCTGTAGCATCAAGGTAAGAGTTTCCAGAGATGAGATACTCTTACCTTTTTAAAAGGATGGCAGTTGGTGCTCACTATCTTAACCAAGTTACTGAGTTGTACATTGGAGATATTGGGCCAAACTAGCCTCCTTCTAATACGATGCAATGAAAAAGGACACAGTATCACTTTAGTGTCATTCTTGCCAAAATCTCATAAATTTAGTCATGAGGGAAACATCAGACAAATCCAAATGGAGAGACATTTAATAATGGTCTGTACTCTTAAAAAATGTCAAGGTCACTAAACACAAAGAAAGGCTGTTCCAGATTAAAGGATAAATAAATAGTTGATGTGACAACTAAAAGCAATGCGTGATTCCGGGTTGGATCCTGGATTGAGACAAATAATAGCTATAAATGACATTACTGTGATAATTTGTAAAACTTGAGTATAAACTGTGCAGTAGATAATATTGTGTTAATATTACATTTCCTCAATTTGATAACTGCACTTTGGTTATCAAAGACAGTGTTCTTGTTCTAAGGAAATATATATTGAAGTTTTTAGGGATAAAGAGGCATGATGCTTCTAATTTACAAATGATTGAGGAAGTAATATGCATGTATTTATATATATATTTGTAGAGGTAGATACAGACATAAAATGACAAAGCATATAGGGCAAAATATAAAAAAATTGGTAAATCCGGGTAAAGAAAGGGTATATGGGAGTTCCTTGTGCTATTATTGCAACTTTTCTGTAAGTTTAGTATTATACCAAGGCAAAAAGTTATAGCCAGAAGAATAGAATTTAGAGAAATATCTTTGGTTGTAAGAACAGAGATCCATCAAGCTACATAAAATAAAAAGAGACACAAAAATCCTTTTGAGTTCAACTAACCCTGGTGTCATTGAGATCACTGGAGCCTGAGTTTACTTCCCTCATATCCAGATGCTATGTGGTTTCTAATCTTTGCTTTTTTTGTGTATTTGCTCTACTTTTTTCTATATACTGGATTCGCCTGCTTTACTCTTGGTTGCTGCACTTTAGAACTTGGGTTTGCTCCCCAAAATAGCTAACTTGGTGTGTTAGTTTAGATTCTTGGGAGAGAATCTGAATGATTGTTTGCTAGCTAATGGATTGCTTAAGCATGTCTCAGGTATTTATTCCTAACTTGCTCAATAAATAATGAGGTGGGGCCGGTGAGATGTGTTGGGTTGGGGTTATGGTAGCACACTCACATGATATTTAGGGCTTACCTTCAGAAGCTGAGGTATGACAAGTTCTCTAGAAGGTGTTATGGAAAGATCTGGCAATGAATCATGTCTCTTAGTCCTGGCCAGCTTTGTCATATTGTTTTTTGGCTTTAGTTCCCTTTTAATAGATCCCAAAAATGCTTCTGTGAAGGATCTTTGCGTGGAATTTAGTTGTCCATCCTCCTTTCTGCAAAAAGGAAGAAGAAATATTGTGTGATTTAGAGGCAAGGGAATTGAATTTTTTTTTTTTTTTGCATAGTGAATAGATAACTGTGTCTTTCTCCACCATTCATAACATTCAAGTCATGAATTTGTTTTATGTTAACTTCTGTTTGTGAACTATAAAATCTCAGTTTGATATGTTAATATGATATGCATGTTTATCTTGCTAAATTTATATTATTTTGTATTTGAAACAGTAATTGAAAATATAAAGTGTGTTTCAAAAATTTTCAAGGAAACATTTTGAAGGTACATTAATAATGTTAAAATTTTTTTCCTAAATGTTGTTGATTGATATTTTTGCATACTTACTTTGTGCCACACACTGTCCTGGGCATGGTCATTTAAATTATTTTATTGAATGTAATTTTCACAATCCATTGAGGTAAAGATACTTTTTCTTAATTAGCAGAAGAGGAACTAGAGTGTCAAAGGATCACTTGCTCAAAGTCGCAACAGTGAATATATGGTGGGATTGGAATTAGAGCTGGAAAAGAGGTCTGCCAGACTTCAATGTATAATACTGTCTTAAATTATGAGAAATCGTGTGGCCAAATACTTTCACATTTGAGATAATCAATTTCATGTTGCTCTTCTTGAAACCTGTCACTACTGCTCTTTTAATTCTAGGATACACTTCTTATTATTAACAAGATTGGTTACATTTTTGGCTTTGCTCAGAGCACCGTTGCACGTGGTGTTGGTTTGGAGAGGATAGAAGTTAAGGAATGCTTGAAAGGAGATAAAGTTACTCCCTTGAGGGAGCTGGGGTCTGTGATTCTGGAAGAGAGAGCTGGAAAACTGTCAAAAGATACGCACTTATCAGTAATTTGCCATTTTTATGGATATTCATTCTCAAGTCATATTTACATATGTAGGTTAATTAGAGTATTTTAAAATGAGCAAATAGACCAAAGAAAAAAAATAAAAGGTTGGAAGAGACTTACTGAAATGAAAAATAATGAAGAGCAAAATACTGTGTGGATTTAAATGTAAAACCAAAATGTCACTTTAAAATGCCTTTTTCTTTTGTGCGGGAGAGAATGGGGAGAGTAATGAATCTGTACTTAGTATTGTCTGTTTTGCCTATTAGGTGAAAGTTATTTTAAAGACTTTTAATTAGCTTGAAAGTAATTAGAGGACTGAAGTAAACATATTGGTATATGTAATGTGATTGCTAGAATCTGTGACTACAAGGTAAAGGTGGAAAATGATAACTGTCCTCTTTTAGGGAATTATTTTAATTTAATTGTGTATTTTTTGCCAAAGGGAAGGTAAATTAACACACCTTTGAAATATTTTTCTTGAAGTTGGACATGAAAACAAAAATGATGGAAGCTAAATTTCATGAAGAAAAGCTTAGGCTGCAACAGAAACATGATGCTGATGTTCAGAAGGTAGGATATATATCTTTTATTATTTTAATTATATTGAATACTAAAAATATTCTAGGTCTTATGATGATCCATCCAGTTATCCATCCATCCATCCATCCATCCATCCATCCATCCATCCATCCGTCCATCCGTCCGTCAATCCATCCACTTATTTATGTACTTTATAACATTCTGTTATAAAATGGAATATGCTAAACTAATATCCCAGCAAAAGTTGATTTTTTAACTTTATTAGCTAAACATATGTGTTTATTTAAAACCTTATATTTACATTACCTTTTAGTTCTTTTTAACTATTGCATTTAGGCTGACCTTCTTATAGTCTGTTATCTGCATTCTATCATTACCTTTCATGAAAGTTGAAATAAGACATCAGTGGTAAATACTAGGATTTGTTTTATTGTAATATTCTTTTGGTTTTCTGGTAATTAAATTTCCTTTTTAATTAAAAAGGAACTCTTGGACTTGCATGCATTTTAATGCTGGCACTGACAATAAAGGCTTGTTTTTTAGGTAGCTCATTGGGATTGATGCTTTCTAATCTTTCAGCCTGTATTTTCAAATAAAATTCTTTTTTCTTAGCTGGCACAGCAAAAATCTTTAATTATGGTTATCCTACATGGGATTTGGGTTGTTACTATATTTTAGTAATGATTAAAACATTTAGTGATAATAATGTATGTATGTGTTTTTTTGAAATACATGAAGGTTGATCCAAATGGAAACTTTGCATTTCCTGTTTCGAAGCTAAGACTATGATTCTGCTTCCCAAAACTGAGTACTAGAGACAGAGGCAGGTAGTTGCAGTAGTTATAACATCAGGATTATGTATCCAAGCTTTTTAAAAAGGTTAATATATATATTAATATTTAGTAAAATACATATTTGGCTCATCCTTCAAAGCAATAAGGAGGAAACCACTGATTGGATATTAGAGAAAAAAAACTGAACTCTCTTTTTCCAGTTTCCTCTCACCCATTCAGATATTACAGGCAAATATTTTTTTGCTCTTACTAGAGTTTTACTTTAGTTTAAATTGATAGATAATAAGTTCTCTATCATAAGTATGTTAAAGAATCAGTAATATAATTTCAATATAACATATACAATTGAAATAGAGTCTATTGATGTATAAGATAAATGAATATAAAAATTTATTTGGAAAAATTATGGGGATGGAATTTGAAATAGGTTTCTTGGTATATCTGTTACAAAGATTTATTCTAAGTAACATATTTAATAATGAAATTCTTTCCAGAAATTTCTCTTTAAAATAAATCCTGAAATTTATTTGCAGAAGACAATGCAACTAGTTTGAAGTACCAGGTAAAATATAAATAAAATCCTTCACTTTATGCTAGATTTGAAAAGTATATTCATCAGTTTATTGCTTGTCTGGCATTTTCTAAGCATCAGGAACTGGCCAAGTGTAAAATTTGGAGTGTTTTACCTATTAGTATACATTCTTTTTCTTTTTTACTTCTTTATGGATATTATTATCCAGAGATGGGATCTTGCTATGTTGCCCAAGCCGGAAGAGGACAGTGGCTATTCACAGGCATGATCGTGGCTCACTTCAGCCTCGAATTCTTGGGCCCAAGCGATCTGTAAGCCTCCTGAGTAGCTGACTATAGGCATGTACTACTGTACCCCGTTCTTTTTTGTTGTTGTTGTTAAGCTGACTTTTGGGTGTATGGAAAATATGACCCAACCATAAGAAAAGTAGATATTCCTTTTTCCCCTTGATTAGCATTTTCTCTTACTTGCTATCTTTTTTACATTTTGGTTATTTCTGTAGTTTTTGTGAGTATAAAGTATTTTGAAGTATAAAATCACAATTAAATTTTATTAAATGATTACATCTAAAACTTCTGACATAATATAAATTCACAATAGATTTTAATGCAATTTTTGACGTATTTTGAGCTGATTTTTCTGATTCACAGTAGCAGAGCTAGATATAAAAGAGGCTGATTACATGTCATCTCTTCATTTATCTGGGAATTCTTTTACTGTGCACTATGAGGATAGAAGGGTGCTTGTAGGTGGATCCAGGGACATGCCCAGCTGAAGAATGTTCTATTCCAGTGCAGTGTGATAAATTATACTCTCCCCACCTGGCAAATTTCTGATGGCTTCTCTCTGCCATTTTATGACAGCTTAATTTCTGAATTATATTTTAGGAAATCACCTAAATTATTATTTATACCGTCCTTAACAAAATTATTGTATGAAAATCTCCAACAGATAATGTATTTCAGATAACCAATTATTCTTATATATTTAATAATTTTCTTAATGCACTATAATATAATTTTTACAGTTTGGGGGAAACCATTTATTAGATTAGCTGAGGTAGACTTACAAAAATATTATGCTCATTGAAAAGTTATATGATTGGTTCTTTACGAGTTTCTATTAATATCTACCTGCTAATTCACCGTTCACTTATTATCTGCTGGCATTTGCTAGCAGATAAACAACAGTAGATATCATAAGTGTAAGAAAAATATGTGAAGAGAAATATTAGACACATACAATTTCACCTATTTTTATGCTAATCTGAGAAAAAGAATCCCTAACTCCCTTTCAGGACAAAACACTTCTCCCTAATTTACAAAACACTGACATTTGAGAATCAATTTAAAAAGTCACTTAAATCACTACAATGCCAATTTGTGGCAATATTCACTAGTCAAAAGGAGGGAAATCTCACAATTTCAGGCAACTTGGAAGCTTCCAAGTGTGGCAGATCATATAGATTTTACCTCCTAGCTGCTGCAAGAGCAAAATGTGAACTTCTGACTAGGCTAGAATTATTAACATGGACATGCACAAAAACACACACATCTAACTGAAACAGCAGAAAGTAAAACCATGGATAAGAGGTACTACTTTATGTGTGTGTGTGTGTATATATATATATATATAATTTCACAGTGTAGTCATATTTGCTACAATCACTTTTTCTATTTATGTTTTAGAATTAAATATATCAGGATTCAAAAAATTGTCCTATATGTAAAGTAATACAGTATACTGAAACATTTTAAATTTATTTGCAGATTTTAGAAAGAAAGAATAATGAAATAGAGGAACTGAAAACTTTATACAGGAGTAAACAACATGAAACTGAAGAGACTATTAGAAAGCTTGAAAAGAAAGGTGATGTTGTGTTGTTTCATACATCTTTTAATAACATTTCCATTTTATTTTAGTGATGTGGAGAATAAAATTTTATTTCTGACCTTTTATAGTATGAGGTAGGAATGTTTATGTGGGCTTTCATCAATGTATAAATTTATGTAGGCTTCCATATGAAGGGGCAAAAACTGTGTGTGTGTGTCTCTGTGTGTTTGTGTAGTGACAGTGATGGGGTAGTAGTGGTGGTTGGTTTAGATACAGAGTTGGAAGAGTGTGTTGCTTTCACTCCCTCTTCTTAACTCTAGCCTCACTGGGATACAGCTGCCATAGAGTATTGAGGGCAGTCATAGAATTAGGACTTACAGGCGTTCATGAGGAAGTCAAAGGAAATTATTCTTCTTTATCTAGTAAAATTCATTACATTAAGTATCTACTTTTATGTCTGATAGTATATGCTGGTATTGTGATTGACAGAAAAATTAAAAAGTATTTCCTATTTGCACTTTTATTAAGAAGAAAAAGAAAGCATGTAATCAAGTATTAAGTTGACTATGGACAGATGGAAAGCCCGGCATGAGGAGGTAACTGCTTGAGCTAACTCTGACCCTAGTTGACTATGACTATGGGTTGAAATATCTACATCAATAGGTGATCATGAGAGCGTGTGTGGAAAATATTGTTTCAGGAAAGGAACTTTTGTAAAATCTTGTGAAGTTTTAAAGTCTTGGTTAGTTGGAGAGAAGAGTTGCAGGTACTGGGATGAGAATGCTGAAATAGGTAAGTTGTAGGAAGGGTACTTCTCAAGCATCATTCCCCTCCAAGGAGTCCTCTATTGCTTTGAGGGAACCTTTCGCCATTATTCTAAGGGAAGTAATGTGGTAAAAGAAAGAGAAAAATAACACCATATTTAGCTAGAGTGGATACCCTATGCATTAAGAGAGAGATTTTAAAATATTAAGAAAGTTGACTTGGGGCTAGATTAAGTATGACTTTGAATTTTAGATTTAGAAGCTTGAACTTTGTCCTGTAGGGGCTGGATGTAAAGAGCCAGGGAAGGATTTTGAGATGTGAGTTTTAGGACCTCATGTTTTGGGAGGAGTAGCCTGGTAATGGAGGGTGTGTTGAACAGAGTAGGCCAATTCCAAGTCTGTTAGGCAGAGGCAGAATGGAGTGAGGGAGAGAGCATTCTACTTATTAGAAAACATAGGCTCTAATCTCAGCTCTGTTATCAGTGTCCAATATATGATAGCAAGTCGTTTCTGGGCCTTGGTTTACTCATTATAAAATGGTGAGATCAGAATAAATAATATATAAAGTCCCTGCCAACTCAGAGATGTTCTGCTTCTGTGCTGCTGTAATTTTGCATGTTAAGGTGAGAAGGATTTCTGAATGATGGCACTGGGAGTAGTTAGAATGGAACCGAAGAAGAAATTTTGAAGAGTGAATCGTGATTTAGTGAATGAGAAGATCTAGGCAATGAATAAGAGAAAAGGAGAAGGGAAGGTTTTCATTTAGGATTTTCTGTATGGAACTTACTGGCTCTCCCCCAGTTCACCAAACCTGAGTATATTTGAATGAATGATAATGCCTTTGACAAGTTAGGACAGCAATTACATAGATAAGTTAACCAATGAAATAAATACTTTTAGATTCATTTCCACCCTTAAATGTTGATAAAAGCAATTATAAATTCGTTTAGGTTTTTTCTCCAAATATTATCCGTGGCTAGAAAAATATTTTAAATTTATTTCCAGGTTTTCTTTACCCTGATTCAAAATAGGTAATTCAAACATGCCTAAGGTTTAAAAATGACGAGGTTTTAAAAATAATGTTTCTAAAGGCATTTTGAATTGCAACCAGATCTTAGTTTAATTTTGGAAGTGTAAAGTAAAATATATTGTAGATGGTAAAGACTCATTTTAGGTTAACTTGGATTCATCTTGTCTCCTTCATTGTTGCGTAGTTGAGTTATAAGAGTGAAAACAATTTTTAGGGAAATATTTACAAAAATTTTGCTATCTTGAAGTAAATGAATAAAAACGTATTTAGTAAACTATGATAATATTATATTCAATTAAAAATGGAGCTGAATTTATTTTACTATCCAGAAGACATGAATATATTAACACATTTTCACTTAAATCAGTGACTGTTTAAATAATTATAGTAAAGAAGATAGAAACATAAATGATTTATAAGGCAAATATTTTATCTAATTTAAAACCTATTTCATTTTAGTAACATAAACTTCGAAAATGATTTAAAAGTATCTAGCAGCAACAATATATTGAAATGAGGGGTTCCTTTATTTATTCATTCAGTATGCATCTTTTTGAACATTTGCCTGTGTGGCACTGTTATGCCCTGTGGATAAAAAGTTGAAATCTCTTTCTCTTCCGTGAACATAGTCTCATTAAAGAGGAAATGGGCAAGTAAATCACTATAATGTTAATAAGTGATTTAATTGAGAAATACTCGAGGTTTCATGGGAATAAAGAGGAATTTCTTTCTGTCCCTGTAAGGGGAGAAATCTGGTTGAGTAAATCATGATTTAGTGATTCTTTATGACTGGTTCATAAAGAAGGTGTGATTTTTGAGTTGAGAGTCTAAGGATGAGTAGGAGTTTTTCAGTAAGGGAGGGAAGGGCATTCTAGGTAGATAGACAATCATATTTAGGCAGTGCTATGAGAAAGAATATGAACTCAGGAATCTGCAAATAGGTTGGTGTGTTTATAATACTGGTTTAAAACATGCAAATGGGAAGAGATATGGCCAGAATCACGAGGAACTGTTGTCCTTGTCAGAGGCTTTGACCTGTATTTATTTTTTAGATGAGGAGAGCTGTGGAACGTTTGTAAGCCTGGGCGTAACTACCAGATTTGCACCAATGAAAGGCCTCTTTATTTATTTAAATTTTAAAAATTTCAATAGCTTTTGGGGTACAAGTGCTTTTGGTTACATGGATTCATTGTATAGTGGTGAAGTCTGAGACTTTAGTGTACCCATCACCCAAGTAGTGTACATTGTATCCAATATGTACCTTTTAGCCCACACCGCCTTTTCCACCCCCTGCTTCTGAATCTCCAAAGTCCATTATACAATTCTGTATGCTTTTGCATACCCATAGCTCAGCTTCCACTTATAAGCGAAAACATACGGTATTTGCTTTTCCATTCCCGAGTTACTTCACTTAGAATAATGGTGAAAGGTTTCCTCAAAGCAACAGAGGACTCCTTGGAGGGGAATGATGCTTGAGGCCAATACACTGTTAAAATTGTCTAGGGAGCCAGTAATGATGAAGGGTTAACCAAGCCAGTCTGTGGTGGTAGAAATCGAGAAAAAGAGCAAGGAATAAAAGATACTTTAGAAGAAAGCATTGAGAAGACTTGGTGAAAAATTGAATTATCTACTAATTGGTGCACTAAATTTTATATAATCAAACTCTATGTATCTAGAATTGGTTTAAGTATGTTTTCATCATTTTCGACAGTTCAGACACTGATACGTGACTGTCAAGTTATCAGAGAGACTAAAGAAGACCAGATTGCAGAACTAAAAAAGATATGTGAACAAAGCACAGAATCTCTAAATAATGACTGGGAAAAAAAGGTAAGCTACATAAAATAGTAATGGAAAATATAAAAGTTTATGCTTCCAAGTAACATATTTAATTATAATAGATTTCACAGCATATACAGAAAAGTATAAAAAATAACTAAAATTCTCGGCTGTTTAGAAATAGCTACTGTTCATGTTTTGGTATATTTTCTTCTGGAAGTCTATGGTCTATAAAATAGTTTTTATTTAGAGAATATTCTTTTGACTAGCTCTTGAATTTAATTAATGTTCTAGATTTCTTATCATAGCTGACAGATTTTAACAGAATTAGTTAAACAACATTAAAACAATTTTTGTTAATTAAGCCATTTTTATTTTGAATTTGGGCCATTGAAGCATTTCTTTCCTGAAATTTTGGATAATATAATATGGACTAGAATTTATTGTATAAACTTACTTTATTTTTGATTGACATGTAGTGATTTTACATATTTTTAGGGTACAGTGTGATATTTCAATACATAGATACATTATATACTGATAAAACGAGAGTAATCAGCATTTCTCTCACCTCAAACATTTATCAGTTCTTTTTGGTGAGGATATTCAAATTCCTCTCTTCTAACTTTTTGAAATATGTAATACATTATTATAAACTATAAGCACTCTACTGTGCATTAGAAAACTGTAATTTATTTCTCCTGTATTACTGTATTAGTCCATATTCATACAGTTATAAAGAACTGAGACTGGGTAATTTACAAAGGAAAGAGCTTTAATTGACTCACGGTTCAGCATGGCTGGGGAGGCCTCAGGAAACTTACAGTCATGGCAGAAGGTGAAGGGGAAGCAAGACACCTTCTTCACAAGGCGGCAAGGAGAATGAACACAGGAGGAACTGCCACACATGTTAAAACCATCAGATCTCATGAGAACTCACCCACTATCATGAGAACAGCATGGGGGAACTGATCCCATGATTCAGTTCCTTCCACCTGGTCTCTCCTTTGACACAGGGATTATGGGGACATCTACAATTCAAGATGAGATTTTGGGTGGGGACACAGCCAAACCCTGTCAATAACTGTAACATCATACCTCCTCTTTAACTTCTCTCTATTGCCTTTCCTTCCTCTCCTCCCCTACTTCTTGTAATCGGTATCTGATCTCTACTCCTATGAGCTCAACTTTTGAAATTCCGTGAGTGTGATTATGTATTTGTTTTTCTGTTCCCAGTTTATTCCACTAAACATAATGTCCTTCTAAGTTTGTCCATGTTGTTGCAAATGGCAGGATTTCATTCTTTGTTGTAGCTGAATAGTATTCAAATGTGTGTGTGTATGTGTGTGCGTATCTATCACATTTTCTTTATCCATTCATCCTTTGATGAGCACTTACGTTGATTTCATATCTTGATTATTGTGAATAATACTGCAGTAAACATGGGAATGCAGATATCTCTGACATATTGATTTTATTTTCTTCAGATATATATCTAGTAGGGGGATTGTTAGATCATATGGTAGTTCTATTTTTAATTTTTTGAGGAACCACACTGTTTTCCCTAGCGGCTGTACTAATTCATATTCCCTCTAGCAGTATATAAGGGTTCTCTTTTCTCTACATCCTCACCAACACTTGTTATCTTTTGACTTTTTAATAATAATCATTCTAACTACAGTTAGATGATATCTCATTGTAAGTTTGATTTGCCTTTCCCTATTGATTAGTGAGGTTAACATTTGTCACATACCTTTTGGCCATTTCTGTGTCTTCTTTTGAGAAATGTCTGTTTAGGTCCTTGGCCTAAATAAGTCATTCGGTTATTTTTTAATCATCAGAATATTTGTTTTTTTGCTATTGAGTTGCTTGAGTTTCTTATATATTTTGGATATAAACCCCATGTCAGATGTATAGTTTGCAAATGTATTTTCCCATTCTGTAGGTTGCCTTTCACTCGTTGATTTTTTTTTTTCTGTGCAGAAGCTTTTTAGTTTGATGTAATCCCATTTGTCTTTTTTTTTTTTTCTTGCTTTTGTTGACTGTGCTTTTGAGGCCCTGTACAGAAATTGTTGCCTAGATTTATGTCATGGAGTTTTTCCTCTATGTTTTCTTCTAGTAGTTCCATAGTTTTGGTTCTTCCGTTTAAGTCTTTAATTCATTATGAGTCGATTTTTGTGTGTGGTGAGAAATACAGGTCTAATTTCATTGTTCTGCATATGGATATCCAGTTTCCCCAGCACCGTTTATTAAAGAGACTATACTTTCCACATTGTATGTTCTTGGCGTTTTTGTCAAAAATCAGCTGGCTGTAAATGTGTGGATTTTTTTCTGGGTGCTTCATGCTGTTTTATTGGTCTGTGTGTCTGTTTTTATGCCAATGGCACACTTTTAGTTACTACAACTTCGAAGTATATTTTCATGTCAGTTACTGTGATGCCTCCACCTTTGTTCTTCACACTTAAGATTGCTTTGGCTATTCAGAATCTTCTGTAGTTACATGCAAATTTTAGGATTGCTTTTTCTATTTCTGTGAAAATGTCATTGATATTTTGATAGGGATTACATTTGAGTCTGTATATTGCTTTGAGTATTATGGATACTTTATTTCATTTTAAAAAATAATTTCAGCTTTTATTTTAGATTCAGAGGGTACAAGTGCAGGTGTGTTACATGGTTATATTGTGTGACACTGAGGTTTGGGATATGAATGATCCCATCATCCAAGTAGTGAGCATAGTACCCAACAGTAGTTTTTCAGCCATTGTCCCCCTCTTTCCTCTAGGAGTCTTCAGTGTCTATTGTTCCTATTTTTATGTCCATATATACCAATGTTTAGCTCCCACTTGTAAGTGAGAACATGCTTGGTTTTCTGTTTCTGCATTAATTTGCTTAGTATTATGGCCACCAGCTGCATCCACATTACTGCAAAGGACATGATTTCATTTTTTATGGCCATCTAATATTCCATGGTGTATATATACCACATTTTCTTTATCTAATCCACCATTGATGGACATCTAGGTTGATTCCATGTCTTTGCTATTGTGGATAGCATGGCAATGAGCATACAAGTGCTTGTGCCGTTTTTGTGGAATGACTTATTTTCCTTTGGGTATATACCCAGTAATGGGATTGTTGGGTCAAATGGTAGTTGTTCTAAGTTCCCTGAGAACTCTCCAAACTGCATTCCACAGTGGTTGAACTACTTTATGTTCCGCCATTAACAGTATATAAGCATTCCCTTTTTTCTGCAACCTTGCCAGCATCTGTTGCCTTTAGTCTTTTAAATAACACCCATTTTTACTGGTGTGGGGTGGTATCTCATTGTGGTTTTGAATTGCATTTCTCTGATGACGTGTGATGTTGAACATTTTTTCATATGTTTGTTGGCCACTTGTATTTCTTTTTTTGAGAATTGTTTATTCATGTCCTTTGCCCACTTTTTAATGGGGTTGTTTTTTCTTGTTGAATTGTTGAGTTCTTTATAGATTCTGGATATTAGACCTTTGTCAGATACATAGTTTGCAAATATTTTCTCCCATTCTGTGAGGTATCTGTTTACTTGATAGTTTCTTTTGCTGTGCAAAAGTTCTTTATTTTAATTACGTCCCACTTGTCCATTTTTTACTTTTGTGGCAATTGCTTTCGGGGATTTAATCATAAATTCTTTACCAAGGTCGATGTCTAGAATGGTACTTCTTAGGTTTTCTTCTAGGATTTTTATAGTTTTAGGTCTTAAACCTTTAATCTATCCTGAATTAATTTTTGTATTTTGTGGGGTATCCAGTTTCATTCTTCTGCATATGACTAGCCAGTTATCTTAGCCCTATTTATTGGATAAGGAGTCCTTTCCCCATTTTTTTTTTGGTCAACTTTGTCAAGGATCAGATGGCTGTAGGTGTGCATCATTATTTCTGGATTCTCTCTTCTGTTTCATTGGTCTATGTGTCTGTTTTTATACTAGTACTATGTGGTTTTGGTTATTGTAGCCTTATAACATAGTTTTAAGTTGGGTAATGTGATGCCCACTGGCCTTGTTCTTTTGTTGTATTTTGTTTTTGAGACAGGGTCTTGCTGTGTCACGCAGTCTGGAGTGCAATGGCACCATAACAGCTCACCACAGCCTTGACCTCCTGGGCTCAAGTGATCCTCCTGCCTCAGTCTCCTGAGTAGCTGGGACTACAGGTGTGCATTACCACACCTGGCTAATTTAAAACTTTTTTTTTTTGTAGAGATGGGATCTCACTGTGTTGCCCAGGCTTGTCTTAAACTCCTGACCTCAAGTGATCCTCCTGCCTCAGCCTTTCAGTAGTGCTGAGATTGCAGGCGTCAGGCACCATGCCTGGCTTGTTCTTCTTGCTTAGGATTGCTTTAGCTATTCAGACTCTTTTTTGGTTTCATATGAATCTTAGAATCATTTTTTCTAATTCTTTAAAAAATGACATTGGTAATTTGATAGGATAGTGTTGAATCTATAGATTGCTTTTTAGTTAGTTCTTTTCTAGTTTTTATTTTGTTATTTCTAGTCATGTGGTTTTTCTTTCTCACATTTTGGTTTTATCTTTTCTATAAATTTGGCATTTTTAAAAATTTGCTTCAAGGACATTGTGTACCTAGCAGGTCCCCTTTTTTCCTTTGTCTGAATTCCCTAGTTTAATATATTCTAGTTTAAATTGTCAGGTATTTGAAGAGAAAAGGCTTCTACCACTTATAAGGGTACATCTTCTTTCTGCTGGTTTAGTAAAGCTTTTTTTCTAGTTATACAATAAATAGTGGATGTGTAAATACGTAAATCTGGTTGAAGGTTTTTTTTTTTTTTTTTTTTTTGAGACAGAGTCTTGCTCTGTCGCCTAGGCTGGAGAGCAGTGGTGCAATCTCAGCTCCCTGCAACGTTATTCTCATGCCTCAGCCTCCCAAGTAGCTGGAATAACAGGTGTGGCCACCACTGCCTGGCTAAGTTTTGTAGTTTTTGTAGATATGGGGTTTTTCCATGTTGGCCAGGCTGGTATCGAACTCCTGACCTCAAGTGATCATTCCACCTTGGCCTCCCAAAGTGCTGGAATTACAGGTGTGAGTCACTGCACCTGCCCCCTCATTGAAGGCTTTGTGTGTGTGTGTGTGTGTGTGTGTGTGTGTGAAGTGTAACTTCATGTAAATCTGGGCTGAGATGAAAACTGAGTGCAAGCAGGCCGGGCACCAACATTAATAAGCACATCATAGATTCACTTTGTTATTTATGTAGTCATTCATTCAACAATTATGTATTCTACATGGACAAAGTGATATGTGTGTGTGTGTGCACGCGTGTGTGTATTCCCTAATAGAAATATGCATCCTATATCTCTCACCTTAAGTCCCAGTTATTCAACTACCTATTTAAAATCTCTCCTTGGTCTGAATTCCATCATTGTCCCTAAACTTCATCTTCTTCCTTTGTTGCTAAAATGGGCATTCCCTTTTTCCCTGTCCCATGGAGAATACCTCTCCCATGGAGGGATATACCTACCCAGTAGAGTATTCTCCATGGGATAGGGATCAACTCAGCTACTTAAAGACTCTTCTTTTTGCTTCAGCTCACACATCTAATGCCTTGCCAAGTTCTGTTAATTATCCGTCTTTTGAATATATCTACCACGCTTCCTTCTTAGTTCAGGAGACCCCTGTCTCTTGCCTAGATCACCCGTAACTGGACTCTGCCTCCAGTCTGTCCCTCGTCATTCCATGTCCCACAATACAGCCAAATTGGTCTTTCACAAACACGAATCTGGTTGACCTCACAACCATGTTTAAATTACTCTAGTGGTTCCCATTGTCCTAGTGGTTCCCATTGTTTCCTTGGTTCTTAGGACTTACAAGGCTTTTCATGATAAAGACTCTGGTGATCTTTCAAGCCTTATCTTTTCTCACAATCCTTCTTCCTGTCTTGACTTTTGCCCCAGCTGTCAATACGTTTTCCAGTTACCTGACTATACTATGCTGTTCTAATCTGTGGGCCTTTAAAAAATATTGAGTTATGATTTACATGCCATAAAATTCACCTTCTTAAAGTATACAATTCATTGTTTTTTTGATGTATTCACAAAGTTGTGCAACTTTCACCACAATATAATTTGCAGACCATTTCCGTCGCCCTAGAAAGCATGAATCAATAGTTCAATAGTTCAATCAGTTTTATGGTCAAATAATATTGCGTTGTATGGATAGACCACATTTTGCCTATCCATTCATCAGTTGATAGACATTTGAGTGGACTCCACCTTTTGGATATCATGAATAATGTTGCTGTGAATATTGTGTGTGTTTTTACATTCAGTTAGGTGTAGTCCTAGGAGTAGGATTCCTGGGTTATGTGGTAACTCTGTTTATCTTTTTGATAAATTTTTTGAGGAACTGCCAAAGTGTTTTCCACAGTGGCTGCGCCATTGACCTGTGGGGTTTTATAATACTTTTCCCTTTTTTTGGGACAGATTCCTGTTGCCTCTGGGTCTCCTCTGGCATGAGCCAACTATATGGTTAAAGACGAATATGTAGGATGCTGGGAAGGGCATTTGTGTCTCCTGTGCCCATTATCAAACTCTGGGTAAAAATTCTTCTTGAGAATTCATATGGATCAACTCATTGTTATATCCTGTGGTTTCATAAACTCTAGCAGGATTTGTATCCTATAGCCTAATAATATTTTCTACTAAAATAGTTTATTCCTCAAAGGAATATTTGCTGTTTAAAACCTCCTAGACTGAGTGACCTGGACTCCAATTCATTGTTAGGTTTGGGAAAGTGCTCACTGATGCATTATGCCTGGTACATAGCAGGTACTAATAAAATTTGTTGAATGAATACTTATTAATAATATTGTTAGACTATTAGACCAGATGCCTATCTAGTCCTCAAGCGCATCAGCCAAGTAATAGCATACTTGTTTTTGCCAGTGCCATTTTTACCCTTGTAGTCTCGACTGCAAATTCCTTGGATGAGTGTTGTAGACTGACTTACAGACACCCCTCCAACAGCGACAGTCCCTTTATAAAACAACTGTGGAATACACGTGAGAAACCACTAAGTGTTGATGGGCTATTAGATTTTTGACATTCGGCAGGCATATGTTCTAGGGACTTTGGGAGACCATAACATGAAGAAACCACTACATCGTATAATTGCTCCTGTAAGTACAACTGTAAAATTCTAAGTGACTCCTTTAGAGCCCATTATCTGAGTTACTATCATGTCACTCAACAGCTGTGAAGGAGCACTGAGATTTGGGTGCAACGTACCAGCTACGTGACTCACTTTTGAACAACAGACCTAACACTGCTTTATGATGTTTATTTCAGCAAAACTAAAAATTAGATACATCAGGGATTTTGGGGACCACTTGCAAATAACCAAAACTGTGTATGTTAAACTTGCAAAATCCCGGAGTCTTCTATATGGCTATTGCTGAGCATCCTCATTCTTCCTATTCAGCTAGAAACTAGAAGAAGAGTTCTTGAGACCTTTACCAGTACAAATGTCATAATTATTGCCTGCATTCTGCCCTAGCTTCCATCTCTCACAGGTTTTCCCTGTCCTTCCAGTGTCTTCCTACTCAAGTAAGAGTCCGCACTGCCTGTATTGTGTCCTTTCTCTCTTCCCTATTTATAGGTAGTGAATCAAATATATCATTTGGGGCCAGGCACGGTGGCTCACACCTGTAATCCTAGCATTTTGGGAGGCTGAGGTGGGTGGATCACTTGAGGCTAGGAGTTCAAGACCAGGCTGACCAACCTGGTGAAACCCCGACTCTACTAAAAATATAAAAAAATTAGCCAGGTGTTGTGGTGGCTACCTTTGATCCCAGCTACTTGGGAGGCTGAGGCAGGAGAATCAAGTGAACCTGGAGGTGGAGGTTGCACTGAGCCAAGTTTGCACCACTGCACTCCAGCCTGGGTGACAGAGTGAGACTCCATCTCAAAACAAAAACAAAAACAAAAAGCCAAATATATCATTTGGACTGTTTGGACTCCTGGTCTCTTCACCTGTTGGGTAGGTGTGGGGTTGATGCAGGGAATGGAAGTTAGAATTGTACCCCCATTAAGATAAGTGAGGAAAGGCCCGTAAGGCTGGGAGCACAGATTTTCAACCCCTTTTGGAAGTTGTCCATTGAAGCTTGTCTGGACCTCCTGTATTTGCCTTTATTTTCCTTACCTTAGTTTGTGTAAAAATTTTAAAGCCTCATCCATTTAAACGGTGTATACATAATGATTTTTTAAAATAAGTAGACCTCTGTACATATAGTATACAATTCTGCTTAGTCACCCTACCCATACTCTGTTTGGTTGATAACTGTGATCTTTTTATCTGTTTTTGTATAGATTAGGGAATGACTAGAAGTAATTTCTTGTTTGAGGTGTGGGTAGGAGAGAAAGCAGTTTTTAACATTACTGTTGTACAAAATTCCATGCAAATAGGATGAATAATGGGGTCAGTGAGATAATATTCCTAATAAGTAACAATATTATAATGTTTCTATTTTCTCGTTTCAGACTAATACTAGTGTTGTTTACTTGTGTTATCTGCCTGGTTTATTTACCATTTCTACCTGAGGCAGATAATTCCTTTTAATATTGGTTAATCCATTAAAATTTTCAATTCAGGAAAGTAAAGGAAAAATTAAGTATTTCTTATCCTGCTTTTTATATGATATCTTTACCTTGAATGTTTATTGGTGGTTTTTAATATCTTTTGGTGTTCAGGTCATCATATATATAAATAGAGGAATATAGGAAACCATTTTTCCCCTGAATTACAAAATAGTCAATTCCATAGTAGTAAAAGAGTTAACTCTTGATTTCCTGATGTAGCTTCACAATGCTGTAGCAGAAATGGAACAGGAAAAGTTTGATCTTCAAAAGCGACACACTGAAAACATTCAAGAATTGCTTGAGGATACAAATGTGCGTCTGAATAAAATGGAGAGTGAATATATGGCGCAAACACAGTCCACAGTGAGTCTTTAAACCTGTTCTTGACATCTTATAACCTATCTTCTCAATTTCCATGTCCTCATGCTTCCCGGATGTGCACGGTGTAGAAAGGTGTTACGGAATCAAAAGAAAAACTTTACCTTCCTACTCCATACAGATTTATGTGTGTCCATGGACAGACCCTTGAAGTCTGTGAGGGATTTGACTCTAGAGTGTTTGATGCTGCTTTTTATGTGTTATTATTATTATTTTTTGTTTTGTTTTGTTTTTTGAGATGGAGTCTCGCCCTGTCACCCAGGCTGGAGTGCAACGGTGTGACCTCGGCTCACTGCAACCTCCGCCTCCTGGGTTCAAATGATCCTCCTGCCTCAGCCTCCTGAGTAGCTGGGATTACAAGTGCCTGCCACCATGCCCAGCTAGTTTTTATATTTTTAGTAGACACGGGGTTTCACCATGTTGGCCAGGCTGGTCTCGAACTCTTGACCTTGTGATCCACCCTCCTTGGCCTCCGGAAGTGCTGGGATTACAGGCGTGAGCCCCTGCACCTAGCCTTATTTATTATTTTTTTAACCCTCAGAAGCCTTTATAAATCTTTCCTCTTCTTCTTCTTTTTTTTTCCGTTGACTTTCAGTTCAGAGATAATCTCTTTTCTTTTTTTTTTCCTTTGAGACAGGGTCTTGCTCTGTTGCCCAGGCTAGAGTACAGTGGCTTAATCTTGGCTCACTGCAACCCTGCCTCCCAGGCTCAAGTGATTCTTGTGCCTAAGCCTCCCAAGTAGCTGGTACTACAGGTGCATGCCACAGCATCTGATTAATTTTTATACTTTTAGTAGAGACAGGGTTTTGCCATGTTGACCAGGCTGGTCTTGAACTCCTGGGCTCAAGCGATCTGCCCCCATTGGCCTCCCAAAGTGCTGGGATTACAGTCGTGAGCAACTACGCCTGGCCATTTCTTTTCTGTCTTTTTTTGTTTGTTTGTTTCATTTTTTTAAATAAAGACTTGATTGTTTTTCTGAAAATAATGCTCATGTGAAGGAAATCAAAGAGGGAGATTGGAGTAGTGTGACCACTCTGACCAGTGTTCTTAATAGATCATATTGACTCAGGAACCAGACATAGACGTCACATGGGTAAGCCCAAAATGTTCCTTACTGAAATAATTCAGAAGGAGGTCACCACAGTCAGGCTACACAGCAGAGAGACCCATGACACTGGTCAGGGTGAGATAGAGGATCCCCCAAAGAGACTGTTCATTGATTATATATGGCCGTGGAGTCTAGGTCTGAGGAAGTGACTGTCTTCAGCTCTTTAGGAACCTGCCTTACATCCTAAGATCCATAAGCCTGGAACAGTTCTGCTGGAAGGTTACTCTGCACGTGGATCAGAGCTCCTCATGTCCACGGCCAGTGCATCGCATCGGTCTTGTTACTGATACAAATCGTCCCCTACTTAACGATGGTTTGACTTACAATTTTTTGACTTTATGTTGGTGGAAAGGTAAGATGCATTTAGTAGAATACCAGATGCTCCTCAATTTACTATGGGCTTATGTCCCCAAATGGTTGCATGGGTACTTAAAGTGATGCATATTGCTTTCGCACTGTCATGAAGTCAAAGTCGTGTCAGTCATGCCATCGTAAGTTGGGGACCATCTATCGGTACATTCATTCTGTTCTTCACTTTCAATACAGTGTTCAGTAAATTACATGAAATACCCTATACTTCATTGTAAAATAGGCTTTCTGTTAGGTGATTCTGCCCATCTGTACGCTAATGCAAATGTTCTGTGCATATTTAAGATAGGCCAGGCTAAGCTATGATGTTTGGTAGTTTAGGTGTATTAAATGCATTTTAAAATTAGTGATATTTGGAACTTAATGATGGGTTTATTGGGACATAATCTCATTTTAAGTCAAGGAGCATCTGTATGTAATATGACCTTATAGAATGGTCCAGTGTTATATATCCCAGGTATGAGCTCTGTCTCATTTACCATTCATAACCTCCCCAGGCCAACCTGGCTTGGTCCAAGTACTTTCTTGAATTTAAAGCTGTGGAATTTGAACAAGAGTCATTACCCAGGCATATCACACATACATCTTAGAGTGTGTTACCTTGTACCCTTAGACAGGCACTAAGGCCTACCTCACATTGGAAAAGAAATGAGAAGTGGTATGCACGGTTGTGTGGAACCTGGACTTCAGGGTCAGACAGTTGTGGGTTCAAATCCCAAGTCCTTAATAGCTTGGGTGTCGTGTAAGCTCTTCAGATGTTAATGTTCTTATTTGTGGAACAGAATAACAGTAGTACAATATAATGTAAGTTGTTGGAAATATTATATTAATATACATAAATTAAGTTACACAATAATAAGCCCACAGATCATTGTTAGTATTATGTTCAAAAATGAAACATACAAGAATGACAATCAAGAGAGACATACAAATGAAAAAAGAAGGACTCAGTTTAAGAAGGTCCAAGCACTTTGGGAGGCTGAGGTGTTCAGATCGATTGAGCCCAGGAATTCAAGACCATCCAGAGTAACATGGCGAGACCATGTCTCTGGAAAAAAAAAAAAATTAGCTAGGCCCGGTGGGGTGTGCTTGTAGTCGCAGTTACTTGGGAGACTGAGGCAGGAGGATTACTTGAGCCCATTAGGTCAAGGTTGCAGTGAGGTGTGATTGTGCTACTGGATGCCAGCTTGGGCAGTGGATCCAAAAAAAGAAAAAATTAACACATTTGTTTGATGAAGAGGTGAAAATTTTTTGGTTCTCCATTCCCTTCCATGGAAATGATAGGAATAGGGTAAAGAAAAAGGCATAAGCCCTGATGGACAAAGACAGTGAGAGAGCAATGCAGTTTTTGGAGTTGGAAAGGCAATGGATTTGTTGAAATTCATCTAGCAGGCTCAAGAAAGCATAACCCTAAATCAGCAGTGAAGAAACCTGAGAAGCAAGGCTAATTACATCATGGGACCTCCAGGGGCTCCAGGCATCTCTGGAAGAGGAGTGATAAGTGGCCCTTCAACACATAAATTGTTAGAAGTCGTATTTAAGAAGCAGGTAGATGTTTAATTGGAGTGCTGGGTACAAGGATATTTATTATACTCTTCCTTGTAATTTTGTAGATATTTGAAATATCCCATAATACAACTTTTTAAAAATAATAAAATAACAAAAATATGACAAAATCTTTATATCTTCTCCCCCATTTTGTGAAGCATGAGATTGTCTCTTCTACAACGCCGCAGAAGACATTAGGTTATTTTCTGGAGAGAATACAACACTGTCTGGATTGGAAGACTTCAGGCACAGTTGAGGTTTTTACAACGGCAACTGGCCAAGTGTGGTGGACAGATCCCTGGGAGTCCTTGAGGCTCTAGAATCCCTTGAGTGTCCATATTGTAAAGCACCACCATCCTCTCCCCATTCCCCTACCCTAAAGAAAAAACAATAGAAAATTAAGTCACTAATGTGAGAAAAAATACTAAGTACCTTTAGATTTCTTTACCTTAATATCCATTGCCAGAAGAAATTGGCGCCACATCTATTAATAAAAAATAAACATTAGAAAAAAATGTGACCCCACTTGATTTTCAAGTATGAAGGAGATGAGCAGTTTTGAACATCATCTCTTTGATTTTTATATATGTAAATATCACTATAATGTCTCTAGTTAATGGACGTTTTGGCATTATTTTGAGCCCTTTAAATTTGAGTTTTTTAATTTAGTTCTGAGCAGTGTATTTACAATCATTATTTCTTTGAAAAGATCTCTCCCTTCTACCTCTTAGGTCTTATGCTATGTCTTCTATCTCTTTGTGTTTTCTTCCTATTCTTTGTTACTATGATAGTTTCTAATTCTGATCTTACTCTCATCAGTTAATTCTTTGGTAGAGTTACTCCTGCTTAAGGATCTATTGCTTTTTATTTCAGCGATTATTTTTTATACCTAGTATTTTCATTTCACTCTTTATTTATTTATTTATTGAGATGGAGTTTCACTCTGTCGCCCAGCTGTAGTGCAGTGGCACGGTCTCGGCTCACTGCAACTGCCACCTCCCAGGTTCAAGCAGTTCTCCTGCCTCAGCCTCCAGAGTAGTTGGGATTACAGCTGCGTGCCACCACGCGTGGCTGATTTTTGTTTTTTTAAGTAGAGATGGAGTTTTGCCATATTGGCCAGGCTGGTCTCAAACTCCTGACCTCAGGTAATCTGCCCACCTTGGCCTCCCAAAGTGTTGGGATTACAGGTGTGATCCACTGCGCCTGGCCTCATTTGACTCTTTATTGATTTAGCTTATTTAAAATTATTAGTTCATCTCTTCTCATAATTTATCTTTAGAATCATGGTGTGCTGTGTATTACGAATGGTAATGTAGATGATAATGTTATTATATATGTGCAAGTACTACTGACTTTCTTTCATAGTGTTTTTTTGCCGATATCTAGGTATTTTGGACTGTGAGCCCATGTCCCTTGGGTTTGTAAGTTATTCTTATGCATATTGGGGAAAACCTGGAAGACCAGGTCCTTGTGTTGGTCAATTAGAGTCTGTTCAAGTAGCAAGAATGGGGTGAACCTCAGGGAGAGATCTCCACAATAGCACATGACCACTGTTGAACTCTCCTTTGCAAATTCCCGTGTGCAATCAGCAAGCCTTGTAATCATAAGGGAGAGAAATACAGCTTTGGAGAGAGACAGTCTCCTAGATTGTAATACATCAGCTGATAGAATTTGGAGGGAGAGATGGTCTTTTGATGAAAGAAGTTCTTATTTTAACTTGTCAAATTTGTAAGTCTTTAATAATTAGTGCTTTTTTGGCTGGGCGCGGTGGCTCACACCGGTAATCCCAATATTTTGGGAGGCCTAGGTCAGGAGTTCGAGATCAGCCTGGCCAACATGGAGAAACCCCATCTCTACTAGAAATACAGAATTAGCCGGGCATGGTGATGCATGCCTGTAATCCCAGCTACTCGGGAGGCTGAGGCAGGAGAATCACCTGCATCCAGGAGACAGGGGTTACAGTGAGCCGAGATCGTGCCACTGCACTCCAGCCTGGGTAACAGAGTGAGACTCTGTCTCAAAAAAAAAAAAAAAAAATAGTGGTTTTTATGTCTTGTTAAACAATTCTGTCTCTATTGCAAGTGCAAGGTTACCTGTATATTCTATGAAAAACTTTAAAATTTTGCCTTTAACATTGAGGCCTTAATCCTTCTGGAGTTAGTTTTTGTGACTAACACAAGATGGAGATTTAATTTTGTTTTTTTCTATGTGGATAACTTTATTTTTTCAGCTTTACTTTAGAGTAATTCCTCCTTCCTTCATTGATCTGTCATACCTCCTCTTATATATTGAACTTCCATGTATGTGAACATTGGATAATTTCTCTGGCTCTGCAATGATTGTACTGTTATCACTATTATAGCTTCATAATTACTCTTGATGCCTGATAAGGAAGTCTTCCTTCTTTGTTCATTAGAAGGGTCTTGGCCACTCTGGGCCCTTTCCTTTTACAAATACAGTCAGCTGTTTGGCTCTGTGGGTTCCTCATTTGTGGTTCAACCAACCACACATAAAAATATTCAAAAAATTAAAAAAAAATAAAAATGATACAATAGAAATAATACAAATAAAAATACTGCATAACAGCTATTTATATAGCATTTACATTGTATTAGACATATTGTAGGTAATCTGCATATGATTTAAAATATACAGCAGGAGGTGTGTAGGGTATATGCAAGTACTATGTCATTTGACATAAGGGACTTGAGCATCTCTGGATTTTGGTATTGTGGTTCTGCAATTAGTTTCCCACAGATGGCAAGGGATGATTGTACGTTTAGAATCAATTTACCAAGTTAATAAAGAAAACAGAACTCTGGGGTCTTTAGGACATCTTTTGTAATATTTATTCCTGAGTCTCAAACTTTTGTTGTAGAAAGTTTTATATTTCTGCTGTATAAAAGACTCAAGAATAAATGTATGTTAGAAATTTCAACCCTTTACATGTATGTAGCAAATATTTTATAATTTATCATACACTGACTAGAACTTACAGAAAAATGTAAAATAATGGTGACAATAGTGGTTTTAAAATGAAAGTTTTTGTTATTGCAAAAGATGTACAAGCTCATTATTGAAACTTTAGAAAAGATGATGAAAAAGAAAAAGATTAATATCTACATAATAAAATTACTCTCTCATTGAAAATATATGTGAGTATGCATTCTTCTACATTTTCAAACCAAGGGTGGGTCTTTTAATTAAAAACAGGCTGGGTGCAGTGGCTGACGCCTGTAATCCCAGCACTTTGGGAAGCCAAGGTGGGCGGATCACTTGAGGTCAGGAGTTCCAGAGCGGCCTGGCCAACACGGTGAAACCCTGTCTCTACTCAAAATACAAAAATTAGCCAGGCATGGTGGCGTGTGCCTGTAATCCCAGCTACTCAGGAGGCTGAGGCAGGAGAATCATTTGAACCCGAGAGGCAGAGGTTGCAGTGAGCTGAGATCATGCCACTGCACTCCAGCCTGGGCAACAGAGTGAGACTCCATCTCAAAAAAAAAACAAAAAACAAAAAACAAAAACCCCCAAAAAATGAAAGTTGGCCAATTTGATAGATATGTTGATTTCCTAGGGCTGCTGTGGCAAATGACCACAAACCGAGTGGCTTAGAGCAACAGAAATTTATTGCCTCACAGTTTTGAAGGCCTGAAGTATGAAAGCAAGGCGCCAATAGGAACCTGCTTTTTTCGAAGGTTCTGGGAGAAGAAAATTCTTCTTGTCTCTTTGGAGCTTCTGGTGGCTGCAGGTGGTCCTCGGCATTTTCTGGCTTACAGCTGCAGCATGGCAGTCCTGCTCTGTCAACATTTGCATTTTCGTTGTGTATTTCTGTGTCTCGGTGTCTTCGCATGGCCTTCTCATAATGACAGAAGTTGTTGGATTTAGGGCCCACCCTAATCCAGTATGATCTAATTTTAACTTGTTTACATTTGCAAAGCCCCTATTTCCAACCAAATAAGGCCACACTCATAGGTACGGGGGATTGTCCTTCAACCTATCTTTTTGGAGGACACAAATCGGCTCACAACAATAGGTAAAAAATGTGATATAATTTTTGTTTTAATTATGTTATCACTTATAAATGAAAATATTGAAAATTAAATCATTGGATTTAAAAAGAAGAGCTTAATATGTGCATGCAAGATCCTTGTGAATGGTCATGTTTTCTATTTTGTTTAGGTTGCTCAGAGTCAAATTTGGGACCCATTTTTAGTAGCTAAACACACTAGTGTGGTGTATGCTTTCTTTGGGGACTATATTTTGAAAAACTTTTTGGCCAGGTGAGATGGCTCACACCTATAATCCCAGCACTTTGGGAGGCCGAGGTGGGCGGATCACAAGGTCAGGAGATCGAGACCATCCTGGCTAACATGGTGAAAACCCGTCTCTACTAAAAATACAAAAAGTTAGCTGGGTGTGGTGGCGGGCGCCTGTAGTCCCAGCTACTCGGGAGGCTGAGGCAGGAGGATGACGTGAACCTGGGAGGCGGAGCTTGCAGTGAGCTGAGATCACACCACTGCACTCCAGCCTGGGTGACAGAGTGAGACTCTGTCTAAAAAAAAAACCAAAAAAAGCCAAAAACAACTTTTTAACCTCTGGCTTAGAAGGCAGCTGGCTTCTCATATCTGTCTTTGCATTTATTCTGTTGTGATATCACGTGTCATGTAGCCTCTGGAAAACTCCATTGTACACTTGTGAGGAAATGATAGTGAAATAGGCAAGTTATGTCTTCATCTAATTATAGAAATAGTTGGGAAGCTCAGGAGCTTGTTGACCGTACTTTGAGAACTGCTGCTCTAAGCCATTGGCTTTCATTTCATTTTTGACCATGACTCCCAGTAAGGAATACATTTTATAAATTATGCCCAGGACATACACAAGTACACATATGAGCACACATCTGTCCGCATATCTATAACTCAAACAAAACTTTCATTTTTACTGTTGGCCATTTACTCTAACATATTCTGTTCTTTTCATTTTGTTTAATTTCATTTAAAAATTGCTGGGTTGTGATTTACAACTTGATTTCATATGGGTTGAGACCTATGATTTGAAAATCACTGCTTTAGGTATTATGTATTTAAGAGTTCAATTTCTGGATCCATAGTAAGCTTTTCAAAGTGGTTATACTAGTTTATGACACTGCTCAACAAGAGTAGGAATTGTCTTCACATCCTTGCCAACACTTGGACTTACCAAATTTTAAAATATTTTGGTCAGGCATGATGGCTCACTCCTGTAACCCCAATACTTTGGGAGGCTGAGGCAGGTGGATCACTTGAGCCCAGGAGTTTGAGACCAGCCTGGGCATCACAGCAAGACCCCATCTCTATAAAAAATACAAAAATTAGCTGGGCATGGTAGTGCACACTTGCAGTCCCAGCTACTTGTGGGGCCGAGGTGGGAGGATTGCTTGAGCCCAGGAAACCAAGACTGCAGTGAGCCATGATCACGTCACTGCACTCCAGCCTGGGTGACAGAGTGTAACCCTGTTTCAAAAAAAATTGTTTTTTGTTTCTAACTTGAAAAATGTATTATTTTAATTTCCATTTCCCTTTTTGCTCTTACGTTTCTTGACCTTTTAAAATTGCCAATTCATCCCCTTTGTCTGATTTTAAATTCAGTTATTCTTTTCCTTGATTTATAGGAACATTTTATATATTTAGGATACAAATAAATCGATTGTCAGATTCTTTTTCCTCATTCTTTTTTTATTGAATAGATATAACATGAAATTTACCAATTTAATAATTGCAAGTATATAGTTCGTTGGCATTAAGTATGTTTACATTGTGGTGCAACTGTCGCTACCATCCAGCTCCAAATTTTGTCTTCTTTCCTGTCTAATACTTTGTACCCAGTAAACAATAAACTCTCCATTTGCCCTCTTCATTCAGTTCCTCGCAACCACCTTTTTATTTCAGTCTCTTACGAATTTGACCATTCTAGGAAACTCATATAAGTGAAATTATGCAGTATTTGTCCTTCAGTGACTGGCGTATTTCACTTCACATAACGTCATTATGGTCCATTCATGTTGTGGCTTGTGTCAAAATTTCTTTTTAAAAGCTAAATAATATTCCGCTCTGTGCATGTACCACATGTGTGTCCATTCATTGGCAGATGGACACTTGAGTTGCTTCTACCTTTTGGCTGTTGTGAATAATGCTGCCGTGTACGTGGGTATAAGATAGCTCTTTGATATTTAAAGCCATGAACAAAAAACAAATTTAAATCTAAAATACGTTTTCATTATTTCAACATTCTAAATCTTCACAAAGTGACTATATTTAACAAAGATATTAAATAATATTACAACAGAAATATTTTTTTTTTCTTTGGAGACGGAGTCTTGCTCTGTCGCCCAGACTGGATGGAGTGCAGTGCCGCAATCTCGGCTCACTGCAAGCTCCGCCTCCCGGGTTCACACCATTCTCCTGCCTCAGCGTCCCGAGTAGCTGGGACTACAGGCGCCCGCCACCACACCCAGCTAATTTTTTGTATTTTTAGTAGAGAAGGAATTTCACCATGTTAGCCAAGATGGTCTTGATCTCCTGACCTCGTGATCCACCCACCTTGGCCTCCCAAAGTGCTGGGATTACAGGCATGAGCCACCATGCCTGGCCTGCAATGGAAATTTGTAAAATATATTGCTTTGATGTTTATCGCATAAGTATATTTTATTTATTAAATAATATTGAGAGACATATCATTCACAGTGGAATTTTTAATTTTTATAAGTTTGGGATAAAAAGAAAAGTCATGCTTTGGAGCCAAGAGGTACCTGTCAGAACCTTCGTTCTATTTTTAATGAAAGTTGAATTTTAAAAATTAGCATTCAGACCTTGTCATAGGTAATACTAGTAAATATAGAGAAAAATGGACGGAGTCTGTCAGCAGGATTGAATTTAAGAAACGTCAAAAGTAGACAGGTTTTGCTGAGCAGCTCCTGATTTAATAATTAAACAAGGTAGAGTTCAAGGCCTGGCTTAAGATGAAAGACGGGACTGTCAATGAGAATCAGTTTCTCTGTTTTGCTGTTCTTTCAGGCTTTTTTCTTTTTTGTTGAGTCTTGTGTTGTCTTATTGCCATTTATTGTAAGCAGACACTTGTATAGATTATGAGACTTACGCATTTTGGTATTGGCAGGGATTTTCGTATGAGAAACTCTTAGTGAAAATATGCAAACAATAGATTTTTAAAACAAATATTAAAACGTAATTATAAAAAGTATAGCTTCCTTGCTAGATGCTTGGGAAGATGAAGGCTGTAAAATGATAGGGCTCTATTGACATTAGGGTTTAGATAAACCAAAGGTCTGTGGGTGGCTTTATTGAGATTCTAGGCTTTCTTACTGGAGTTCTTAACATTTTTTGTACCATGGACCCTGCTGGGAATCTGGTAAATTCTATGTAGTCCTTCTCAGAATAGTATTTTAAAAATAAAAGTTTACAAAGAAAAATTGTATTGAGTTACAGTTGTTAAAATATTCATAAATCAAAACTACAGTAAAGTAATACATATGCTTCTAAATTAATGCAGTAAATATAAAAATCTAGCAGTAGGCCTGATAGTAATTTCTGATGAGGGTAAACAATATATAGTGATTGCTCAGTAGTGTAATGAACTATAAAAATATCCATGATTTCTATTTGTTCCAGGTATTGCTAATGCTACCTTTGTCTGATGACTACATTCACAATTGAAGGGAAATGTTAACTTTCAGTTAGGGTGGTGAAAATGAAAATGAACTTTAAAGAAAAATTCAAATTCAGCGACAGTCTGAATTCCATCCATGATCCTCTATGGTAGGTTAAGGTAGGTTAAGATCCTTTACTTTAAAGAGTGCCAAAAGCCTTAGACATCTGAAATATTTAACTATTGTTAGTAGTGACATATGATAATTCATGGAACTACTCATGGACGCACTGAGATAGCTAGAATTTGATTTTATAGTTTCTATCACCATTTCTTCTCCCAAGCTCTCAATGATTATAATGCAGAAAATCTCCAAATAACACAAATTCATCATGTTGAATAAAATGGCCATTTAAAAATAGACACTTTTTTTGAATAGTTTTAGATTTACAGAAAATTTAAGAAGATAGTACAGAGAATTCCCATATAACCTGCACTCAGTTTCTCCTGATGATAACATCTTACCTTATCTTGGTACTCTTTTCACAATAAATGAATCAATATTGATACACTATTAGCTAAAGTCTTTTGTTCATTCAGATTTTCTTCATTTTTACCTAATGTTCTGTTTCTTTTCCAGGATCTCATCTAGGATACCACATGAAATTTAGTTGTTATGGCTCCTTACTTTAATCTTGCTTGTGATAATTTCTCAGACTGTCCTTGTTTTTTATCACCATGACAGTTTTGAGGGATATTGATTGGTCAGGCATATTGTAAAATGCTCATCTAGTAGAAACTGTCTGATGGTTTCCTCATGATTAGACTGGGGTTATGGATTTAGGCAGGAAGATCTCAGAAGTAAAGTGCTGTTCTTATCACATCATATCACGAACACATATTATTATTATTATTTTATTTTATTTTGTTGAGACAGTCTCACTCTGTCACCCAGGCTAAAGTATAGTTACACTATCTCAGCTCACTACAACCTCTGCCTCCTGGGTTCAGGTGATTCTCCTGCTTCAGCCTCCCAAGTAGCTAGGATTACAGGTGTATGCCACCATGCCCAGCTAATTTTTGTAGTTTTTAGTAGAGACAGAGTTTTGCCATGTTGGCCAGGCTGGTCTTGAACTCCTGACCTCAGGTGATCTGCCTTCCTCCGCCTCCCAAAGTGCTGAGATTACAGGTGTGAACCACAATGCCCAGCCATGAATACATATTATTTACATGACATCATACCTATGCATATTAATTTTGATCATCTGGCTGACGTAGTGTTTATTAGGTTTCTCCAGTGTAAAGTTACTTCCCACCTTTTCATACTGTACTCATTGAAAGGAAGTTACCGTTTGGTACCCCATTTAAGAAGTAGGGAGTTTTACTCCCTTGTTTATCAATTTATTCTATTCTTTATTTATACTAGTATGAAAATGTGGATATCTATCTTATGCTTTGGGTTATAAGCCAATATTTCTTCATTTTGTTGCTCAAATTGTTCCAGCTTTGGCCATTGGGAGCTCTTTCATTTGGGTTCTGTGCTTCTTGGACATGGCCCCATGAGTACGGATTATATGGAGAAATGGTATTGGAAACCAATATCTATGTGCTAGGTATGCATGTTGTTGTTGGGGTATCATTTCTTTTGCACCCTCTCACCTGACAGACCAAGGAAATACTGACCTGTGTATACAGTATATACTAGCCTGTGTATACAGTAAGTCCTTATTTAATGTTATTGATAGGTTTTTGGAAACTGATTATAAGTGAAGTGACATATAATGAAACAAAATTTTTTTCTCATTATTATAATGAAATGATGTTATTTGAGGACCTGCTATATGCTGTTTTGCTTAAAGTTTTTTTTCTCCATAAATTAACATTTAAACACTGCTGTGTTTGCTACTTAGGTCAAACATACTGTTTTTCCTTGTTTGACAAAAGTTGTAATTTCCTACAATACTTATTTTGGTGATGGCTATATTTTTTGTTTTTCAATGTATATTCATTATATAATAATTCTAAAATCATTTTATCCTTGTTCTTTTAAATTTTGGGGACTAGTAATATAGGATTATAGTTTTAATGAAAATGACAATTATTTACTTTTTTTTTTTTTAGCAATCCATTTACTGTAAAAAGTGGTTCTTTCAATAAATTGGTCAATTGAATATTCATGTAGAAAAAAATGCATCTTGAACCTTCACATCATTTAATAAACCCATTTTAGGAACGTCCTAGAATTAAATGTGCAGATAAAATGGTAAAACTTATAGAGGAAATCTTAGAATATCTTCTTGGCCTGGACTAGTCAAAAATTTCTTAAAAGGGAAATTAAATGTTTACCTTAAAGAAAGATACTAATAAATTAGAATATATTAAAAGTAATACCTTTTGGTCACCAAAGGTATCATTAAGAAAGGGAAAAGAGGCTGACATGGTTGCCTATGCCTGTAATCCCAGCACTTTGGAAGGCCAAGGGAGGCAGATCACTTGAGACCAGGAGTTGGAGACCAGGAGTTTGAGACCAGCCTGGCCAACATGGCAAAACCCTGCATCTATTAAAAAGACAACAATTCGCCAAGTGTGGTTGGCGCATGCTCCCAGCTACTCGGGAGGCTGAGGCACGAGAATCTCTTGAACCAGTAGGTGGAGGCTGCAGTGAGCTGAGATTGCACCACTGTACTCTAGCCTGGGCAACAGAGCACAGCAAGACTATGTCTCAAAAAAAAAAAAAAAAAAAAAAAAAAAAAAAAAAAAAAAAAATAGAAAAAGAAAAAAAGAAAGGGAAAAGGCAATTCCGAATGGAAGAAGATATCTGCAATTGCTTTATTCAATAAAGGTCTTGCATTTTAAATATAGAAAAAAATCAACAAGGAGAACAGTTCAATAAAAAAGAGCAATGTATTTGAATAGGCAGCACACAAAAGAAGATATTCAGGTGATTAATAAACACTTAAAAAGGTGCTCAAATCATTAATAGTCAGGGAAATGTAAATCAATTCAGTATCTCTACATACCTATAAAAAGGGTTTATTAACAAAAACAAACAAGATCACAGTACGGAGTTTTGACAAAGATACAGAGTAGTTGGAAGTCTCATATGCTGCTGTAAGGAGTTCAAATTTTTGTAAAACTGGAAAGCTCTTTGGTAGTAACTACTGAGGCTTGACATAGGCATATCTTACGACAGCAATTTCACTGCAACATGTATAACCAAGAGAAATCTGTGCATGTATGCATCATAAAACATGTATGAGAGTTTTCATAGCCACATTATTTTTAATAGTCAAAAACTGAAGACAACTCATCAATAGAATGGATAAATTATTTTAGCATGGCTATATATAGTATTGAAAAAAATTAAACTACTCTTACATTCCACAACATGGATGAATCCCATAGGCATATAATATGCATGAAGAAACCTGACCCAAAAGAGTTACATACTCTGTGATTCCATTTATACAAAGTTTGAGAAAAGACAAAATTTATTTGTACTGATGGAGGTCAAAAGAGTGGTTAACTCCGGGTGGAGGGTAACTAATAAGCCTTTAGAGAGGCTGGCAATGTTCACATCTTCTAGTGGCTTGTGAGTTTACAGTTTGTAAAAATGTTATCAGAATTTATTTTTAAGATTTATGATTTATAACTTCATAAATCATAAATGTATATATCTTTAAGACTTAACCACCTTTTGTCATAAATCATAAACTCTATCTTTAAGACTTACGCAGTCTTGCTCTGTTGGCCAGGCTGGAGTGCAGTGGCACACAAACTTCTTATGAAAATAGTCCTATTTTCGTGGATAAATTATTATTCTTATGAAAATAGGACATATTTTCATAAGAATTTTGTGAAATAAGATAAAATTAGTTGCTCTTTTTGCCATACGAGTTTGCCATAGGAGAACTGTGGATACTAAGTAGTTGCCTAATACTAACACTTTTTAATTTTTAACTCCTACAAGGTTTCAAATTAAGTTTGTGTGTAAAACTCCAACATTTATATCTCCAGTACTGATTTCTTATATCAATAGATGTTGTACAATGAAAACACCATGGAATATTTTACATTTTCTAAGACTTATAGAAAATCATATCTATGATAATTAATACCAAAATAATACCCTTTCCTAAATTTCCCCTTGTCAGTTGGCATCATCATCATTCTGTTGGCACATTAAATTTTGAATCTGGAAGATTTATGTTTTTCCCCACTTTTCATCTCCTTTGTTTAGTATGTTACAGAATCATCCATTTTACTTCTCTGAAAATTTTCTTGGATCTGCTCTCTTCCCTTCTGTTTCCACAGATACCAATTGAGTCCTGGCCATTGTTGCCTCATTCCTGACTCTTCCAGTAACCTGCCGGTTACTCTCCCTGTCTCCTCTTACTCCATAGCCAACAAATGCATTTTTTTCTCATTTTCCCATGATTAAGAACCTGAGTTCCTAATATCATGCCTATTATTATTAATGCTTATAAGTTACATCAATTCACGAAGTCCAACCTAGTTTTCCAAGTGCTACCTTTGAGTTCCCAATGTGGGAAGATATCCTGTTCATACCAGGTAATCTGTTCATCATTTTCTGTACAGTAACTTATTTCTTCCTGGATTCTGTTGTCATATACCACTGAATTCTGCTTCTGCACTGTCTGTTACAGTGGCAAAACATAGTTCTATGTCAGCATTCTTTTTCTTGAATAATTTTTTACTCCATTTTAAGAACTCCACTATTTTGCATCCTCTCAGCTCTTTTATTCTGTTTAAAAAATTAATTTGGCAAATGTTGTTGTTTTTAAGATACTTTATATATGCCTTTAGGCTTTCCCTTGACGTTATAGGTTCAAAATTTAGGTACTTTGTGTGTAGAATTGTGTGCAAAACATTAGTGTTCAGAAAATGCTTTAAAAATCAAAAATAAAATGAATAAGTGACATCACATAGTTTGCTTCTTCAGTCAGAAACTTGGCATCAGTATATACAGAAGTATTTGTTTGACAAATATAGATCTTAATGCCGAGGCCACTTTTTCATTTCATATAATACTTATCTGCATGTGAGAAAACATGCCAGCTTCTAACAACAGTTATGTCTTGGCAGGTGTTCAGTGTTTGAATAAATCGTATCAGAATCTTCTTTTTTCTTTTTCTTTTTTTTTTGAGACAGAGTCTCGCTCTGTCGCCAGGCTGGAGTACAGTGGCGCGATCTCGGCTCACTGCAACCTTCGACTTCCTGTTGTATCTGGTACAGCCAGCCCCAGGACTTCCTAATCTTATGTCAGCCTTCACAGACAGTACCAACTAGATTGGTTTTGTTTATCTGGTGGGCCTCAGATATATGATAATCATATGTATGTATATACTTAAAATCTATATTATACATAGCATTCTTTGAGTTGTTTTCTGAAGAATTCTCAGGAGAAGTAGTCTTTTGACAAACTGGTAAAGTTTGGCCTCAGGTATGTTGTAAAATTCATTTTAAAAAGTAGTATGAGCCTGGTGGAATATGGTGAGTAGTGTGCTGAAGGGACTGGTTCTGGGCCCTGTTCTTTTCATTTCTATTACTGATGAAGTAATTGGGAATATACTTTTCATACTTTTATGGTACTAGAGTAAGACTTGTTACGAAAAGACAAACATAATCTTGTAGTATTAGAAAAATCATCCTGTGGAAGTCATGAAAAAAATTCAGAATGGGCAGTTTAATTTGTTGAAACGGGGAAAAGACGGCATAAATACTGGAGAGAAAGATGATTTAATCATTACTTAGCATTATAGTTAGAATTATTCAATGTACTTTGAAATGCAAAAGCCAGAAGATAATCACATAATGCCCCAGTGACATTAGCATGGCCAGCATGGGAGAGCATAAGAGCCCCAGTGACAGGACAGCATGGCCAGGGAGAGGAGAGAGAGAGAGAGAGAGGACAGGGAGAGGGGAGAGAGAGAGAGAGGACAGGGAGAGGAGAGAGAGAGAGAGAGAGAGAGAGAGAGGACAGGGAGAGGAGAGAGAGAGGAGAGAGGACAGGGAGAGGAGAGAGAGAGGAGAGAGGACAGGGAGAGGAGAGAGAGAGGAGAGAGAGGACAGGGAGAGGAGAGAGAGAGAGAGAGGAGGAGAGAGAGAGAGAGAGAGAGAGAGAGAGAGAGAGGACAGGGAGAGAGAGAGAGAGGACAGGAGAGAGAGACAGGAGAGAGGAGGGAGAGAGAGAGAGGAGAGAGGACAGGGAGAGGAGAGAGAGAGGAGAGAGGACAGGGAGAGGAGAGAGAGAGAGAGAGGAGGGAGAGGAGAGAGAGAGGAGAGGACAGGGAGAGGAGAGAGAGGACAGGAGAGAGAGAGAGGAGAGAGGACAGGGAGAGGAGAGAGAGAGGAGAGAGGACAGGGAGAGGAGAGAGAGAGAGAGAGAGAGAGGGAGAGAGGACAGGGAGAGGAGAGAGAGGAGAGAGGGAGAGGAGAGAGGAGGAGAGGAGAGAGAGAGGAGAGGACAGGGAGAGAGGAGAGAGAGAGGAGAGAGGAGGGAGAGGAGAGAGAGGAGAGAGGAGGGAGAGGAGAGAGAGAGGAGAGAGGACAGGGAGAGAGAGAGAGAGAGGAGAGAGAGGGAGAGGAGAGAGAGAGGAGAGAGGACAGGGAGAGGAGAGAGAGAGAGGAGAGAGGAGAGAGGACAGGGAGAGAGAGAGAGGAGAGAGGAGGAGAGGAGAGAGAGGAGAGAGGACAGGGAGAGAGAGAGACAGGGAGAGGAGAGAGGAGAGGAGAGGAGAGAGAGAGGAGAGAGGACAGAGAGAGAGAGAGAGACAGGGAGAGGAGAGAGAGAGGAGAGAGGACAGGGAGAGGAGAGAGAGAGGAGAGAGGACAGGGAGAGGAGAGAGAGAGGAGAGAGGACAGGGAGAGGAGAGAGAGAGGAGAGAGGACAGGGAGAGGAGAGAGGAGAGAGGACAGGGAGAGGAGAGAGAGAGGAGAGAGGACAGGGAGAGGAGAGAGAGGTGGTCACGGGAAGAAGGAGAGATGGAGAGTGGATGGATATTGAAATTTTATTTTCAGAGCATTCTGGTTGTATATTTTAAAATTTATTTCTTAAAAGTTATTATATTTTAAACCTGATAACTCTTGACTTTATTAATCTAAACTAACTAAAGTATACATTTAAGAAATCATTGGATAATGAGGCACCTTTATTTCAACACATATTTAGGAAACATTTTATGGTAACAGATTATTTCTACTGGTCTGTTCCTTTAGCAAATAGATTATAATATCCCATTTTTGAGTCTCATTTCTCCTGGAATGAGCATTTTAATAAAGGGGCTTAGAAATAAATAGAATTTCACTAGTCAGCCCTTTATTGTAATAAATTGTTCAAGGTAGAAAACACTACAGCCTTCCAATTATACAATTAAAAAATATCTTGGGACTGGTAATAATAGCGGTAATAATGTGGGAGGTTAAGAAAGAGACCTCAAGTATTGCAGTGTTGCACTTTAGCTTTTCTTTGTGTACCTTATGTTTTGAAATGATATGTGTAAACCCAAGGTATTTTTGCAAATTTATTTTATGTTAATTCTATGAGCAGAATATCAAAGTCCTAGAGAAGATGTAATGCAATGGAATAGGTTTTGATTCAAGGAGATCTTGGATCAAATTATTTGCTGCTGCTTACCAGTTTACCAGTAGGGCAAGCGTGGCCACATTAATCAATTTTGCTAAGTCCTATTTTTTTCATATTTAAAATGATGTTAATGATAACTACCTCATAGTTTTTGCAGGGAAGAGAAAATGGCCTAAAGCTGGTAAAACACTTAGCACAGTGCATGACCTATAGTGAGGGTTCAGTGGTGGTTGCTGTCATTATATTCTTCATCATCAAAATATGTTGGTGGTCCATGAAGCCTTGGTTATTCAATTGGGCAAGAATTTTACATGTATGCACATTTAATGTGGTGTTAAGTTTTAGCCATTGTTTTCTCCTTTTATGGTGGTAAAAAACACACAGCGTGAGATCTACCCGCTTAACACATTTTTAAGGTTACAATGCAGTATTAGTAACTGTAGGCATGATATTGTATGGCATATCTCTAGAACTTTTTTTATCTTGAGTGACAAAAGCTCTGTACCCTTTGAGTAGCAACTTCCCATTTTCCATTCCGTCTAGCCCCTGGCAATCACCATTCTACTTTTTTATATGGGTTTGACTATTTCAGATATTTCCTGTAACTGGAATCATGCAGTATTTGTCCCTTTGTGACTACCTTATTTAATGCAGCGTAATGTCCTCAAGGTTCATCCAAGTTGTAACATAAAACAGGCTTTCCCATTTTAATGGCTGAATAATATTCCATTGCATGTATATACCACATTTTCTTTAGCTATGCATTCATTCATGGACATTTACTTTGTTCAGGCTGCCCAGTGTGGATGTGTGTTTGGAGGCTGACTTTCCCTCGTCACACTTCAGGAGCTCACAGTTTTTCGGCTGTCTTGTGTTGTTTGCAGTGGCAAGCTGTTTTATTCAAAGGGTCTGTGAATTCTTTTGGTTTTCCTGGTATGTTTCTGTGTTGGTTCTTGGAGAAAAAGTTCACAATGTGAGTCTCTAGATGCTGTTCTGTCTGTCTAAGAGAGAGCTACATGTTAATCCTATCTCCTATTCACCATTTTCTCTGGTTAATGCTATGCGGTTTATACATCTTGGCTATAGTGAATAATTTTGCACGGGAGTACAAATATTTCTTTGACTGACTTCAGTTCTTTTGGATAAATAAGCAGAAGTGTGATTGCCAGATCATTTAATAGTTCTAGTTTTAAATATTTGAGGAACCTCCATACTGTTTTCCATAATGGTTATACCATTTTTCAATCTCACTGACAGTGCACAAAGGTACCAGCTTCTCCACATCTTCACCAACAGTTGTTGTTTTCTGTTGGAACCTGCAGGTTTGTCAACAGGTGGAGACAAATAAGGATGGGCAAGTAGCATAGTCACAGAGGTACTCACTTGTCGGTACTTACAATACATGCATATCCTCAAAAAGTCTGGCCAGTAGTGCAAACCACAGCATTTAATAGGGCAATAAACACGAATCACGTCCTCTCATAGTTCTGCTCCTTGTGAATAGGTACAGTCCACGGGTTACCTATTTTAGTCACAAATCTCTTCCTTTCAGATCTGGTAATTTTTTTCATCATTTTAATAATTCCTTAATTAAAATTTCTAGTTAAGGCTGGGCATGGTGGCACATGCTTATAATCCTAGCACTTTGGGAGGCCTAGGTGGGCAGATCACTTGAGGTAAGGAGTTCAAGATCAGCCTAGCCAACGTGGCGAAACCCCATCTCTACTAAAAAAAAAAAAAAAAAAATTTCAAGTTCACTTAATCACTGTTACTTTGTTCAGTGATGTACAGATAGCTGAGGTCACAATATTGCTTCAATGTCTATCATTTTCTTATCTGATTTGTTGGATATCTTTCTCTTTCATCTCTTTTTTTCTTTCTCTCATAAAAATAGTTTTATGCTTTTATCTGAGCATTTTTTCTCTCATCTCCACTGTATTTAATTATTCACATTGTAGAAAGAGGGCTGTCTGGTTTTTCTGGCTGACAGAAACCTTTTTTCTTTAGGCAAAGTCTGTGGATTTATTTATTTGTGTAATTCATCCCCCTTTGCCTTGGTTTATTTCTTTAGCAATTTGATATTTTCTAAAATTTTATGTTGTTCACATTTATTTTGGATTCATATAAAGAAAAAAGAAATAGATTTCCAGAAATTATTTTAAATATAGAAGGGAATATCTTTACCTTTATGTTGAATTTCTTGTATTTTATCTCTATTTTTTATAAAATATGCGAAAAACATTTTGACATATTCTATATTGGATAGATTTTTGTTATTTCCTCATTGTAACCCAGTTATAACCATATAAAATGCTAATATTTTCTGTAATATGGCCAGAAACCACTCCAGTTTTGAATATGGAAGGGACATTTTGGCATTTTAGCAATTATCCTGTTTTTATTTTTTAAGAATACAATAGTGCCTTGGTATATGCAGGTGATTGGTTCCAGGACCCCTGTGTATACCAAAATTGGCACATATTCAAGTCTTGCAATCGGCATTGTGGAGTCTGGATACAGGAAAAGCGGACCCTTCATGTAAGTGGGTTTCACATCCTGTGAATATTGTATTTTTGATCACCATTTAGTTGACGAAATAATATGTGTATAAGTGGAACCACACAGTTCAAACCTGTGTTGTTCAAGGTCAGCTGTTTTGATAATTGGCAAATGTTTATTGGATACCTACTACAAGCTAAGCAGTGTGCTAGAAAGAAACAGCAGATCTAGTGCAAATAAAGCAATGTCTTGGCTGTCTTGAGCTTATACTTTATTGTGGAAAACAAATAACAAAGAAAGAAAAAGCAGAAGAAAGGGTAAGAGGTCGGAGAAATATAGGCAGTAGAGATCTGGTTATTTAGGTAAAGTGGCTATGGAAAGATTCCTTCACAAGATGACATTTAGGTGGAGAACTGAAAGAAGTGAGAAAGTGAGCTATGCAGGCCCGTGGAGGAAGATGCTTTAGGCAGAAAGAACAGTAAATGAAAAGGCTTTGAGGCTAGCTTGATGACTTTGAGAAACAGCATGGAGGCCCGTATGGCTGGAGTATAGTAAATGAGAGGGAGGGAGGTAGGAGATGAAATCAGAGGCCATGATAGTCACTTCTTATTCTGAGTGATAAGAGAAGCCATTGGAGGGTTTTGCAAAAGAGTGACATGTCTGATTAATGCTTTAAAAGGATAATTTCCTTGAAGTTTAATAATTTTACCTATGTCTTGGCATTCTTCATTCTGTGTGACTTTTACAGTTTACCCTTTCTATTTGTATATTATTTTCATGTATAGTTTTCTTGTAGTATATCATTTAGTACGTTTTCTTTTTCTACCATTTCTGTTCTTTAGGTACACCAACTAGGTAAATGCTGGATCTCCATTTTGTTTTTTTCTATGTTGGTTGTTTGCTCTTATAATTTTTACTTGCTCATAATGTCATTTCTTTCCCTTAATCTCATCCATAGATTGCTTTGTGCAAAAATGGTTTGCGTAGTTTTTTCATTCAGCATAATCTTTCTTGCTTCTTTTTCGTGCCAGATTATGTTGAAAGAAGCTACAGTTAGAACGTGTACATCTGTTATTATTGAACCAGTTGTGTTATTTGCATGCCACTTAGTTTGTATAAGTGTTTTCTGATGACATTTTCTAGGATTTCCAGCCATGAGACTTCTTCCTCTGGACTATTCCTGTAATTATATTTGTTCTTCACTCAATTTTGTGGGATGTCTCATATATTTTGAGTCAGGAGAACACATGCCTTATATGTTTTACAATTTCAATATATGGGGCACCTGCATGTCTATTTCTATTTTCTGGGTTTTCCTCTGATTTTATTTCTTGGTATGCCTGTTATTTTGTGATTATTTGCCAAACATTATGCACAGAAATATTAAAGGCTCTGGATGCTGTTATCTTCTTCCAGAGAGGCTCTTCTGTCTCTTCTGAGAGGCAGCTGGTGTAGAGACAGATCACTGGATCCATTCAGGGACTGAATTGACTCAAGGCTGAGTTGCAGTCTTTGTAATCTTTGGTATGCTTTTGACTAACTTTTGCTCCCAGTGGTAGTCCTCAACACAGGTCTCAACTGAAAGCCTGTGATATTAATAATACTAGGAGCTCTTCTCCTTGGACAATCTATTTTACTTCTAAGTACAGTGATACTGCAGAAAACTCTAGTGTGCTTTTCTGAGTTTTTTTTTTTTTTTTTTTTTTTTTTTTTTTTTTCCACTTGGTTTCTTGGCTTCCTGCCCTGTAAATGCTAAGAATTTGACAAATTCGGCCAGGCGCAGTGGCTCATGCCTGTAGTGCCAGCACTTTGGGAGGCCAAGGTGGGCAGATCATTTGAGGTCAGTAGTTCAAAACCAGCCTGGCCAACATGGTGAAACCCTACCTCTACTAAAAATACGAAAATTAGCCAAGTGTGGTGGTGTGCACCTGTAATTCCAACTCCTCAGGTGGCTGAGGCAGGAGAATCACTTGAACCTGGGAGGTGGAGGTTGCAGTGAGCCGAGATCCAGCCTGGACAGAGCATGACTCTGTCTCCAAAAAGAAAAAGACAAAGAAAAAGAAAAAGAATTTGACAAATTCTCTTGAGGAGTAAACTGCTGGTGTGGTGCCCACTTCTCTGTGCATTGCTTTTCTGAGAGACCTTAGTTCCTCAAGTCCTGACTGCCTCGGCCACCATCTGCCCTTGTTTCCTTGCCCCATCCTCATCTTCTACCATTGGAAAATACTTCTAGTGTAAAAGCACCTCACAGGATGATGCCTCATCTCTATGAGGTTTCCAAGCTGCCTTAGAAGTTCTCAAGTGCTTTCATACTAATTAAATCTTTCACTGGCCATGGTGGCACCTGCCTGTAATCCTAGCACTTTGGGAGACCAAAATCGCGTGAAGCCAGGGTTTGAGACCAGCCTGGCCAACATAGCAAGACCCCATCACTACCAAAAAAGATACAAAAATTAGACAGGTGTGGTGGCATGTACCTGTAGTCCCAGCTGCTCAGGAGGCTGAGGTCACCTGAGCCTGGGAGGTTGAGGCAGTAGTGAGCCAAGATCACACTATTGTATACCAGTCTGGGTGACAGAATGAGACCCTGTCTCAAAAAAAGAAAAGTCTGTCTGGGTTTTTCAGTTGTTACTATTGTTACTATTGAAAGTATGATCCGCTGCAAGCTACTCTTTTATAGCCAACTTACAACTTATTACAAACCCTGTAATATCCTCTTACAGGGTTTATTAGGATGGAATTTGCATTTCTATTTCTAGTTCATCTTGTCTGTTTTTGGTTTCTAAGAGAAGAAGGAATACAAATCATCTTTATTCCGCCATCTAAAACTGGAAAGCAAAGTATGTGTTCTTTATCTAAAGCAGAGGGATAATGAAGAGACAAAGTGAAAAAGATGCATGAAGAAGAAATCGGAACTTCTGATGTTTGTCAGTTTGGAATTGTATGCGTTTAAAGAATTTAATCTATAAACGACGCTTTTAAGTTAGATAAGTCATTTCCCTAGATTGGAAGCTGTTACACCAAAATTTAACTTGTATACCTATTTGGTTTTGTAATGAAGAAAGGATGAAATGAAGAAAGGATGTCAGGGTTGTAATATTATTTAATGCTGAAACTGCATCTTTAAAATGGTTGTCTTAGAACAAGTGTAACACAATAATTGAGTGCAACATCATACTAACCTGTCGCTATTACTCAAAACTTATTAGAAGTTTAATTTTAAAACTGAAAATTAATTGTCCCTTCATCTAATGCTTGCTTACCCTAATTTTAGATAAAGTATCTAAAAGATGATAAATACCTTTATCCATGTTTTAAATTGCAGTTCTAGATAGGGGGAAATTCTAAATAAATATTAAATAATAGAGGAATGATTTAGTTGCGTGATAATCTTAATACTGTGGAAGAGTGGAGAAGTGCATTTTATAAACTGGCAAAGATGTTAAAAAATGAATAAAAATCTTGTGCACTAACACTACAACTAATTAAATGTTCCTATACACTTAAAAATATTTGTATCACTTATGTCAGCACCCTTGTGCTACAATTTTGGGGTTACGAATTTCCTTTAAAAACACTATTACATTACTTTTATAATTATAACATATTTCAAAAACTAAAATGAAAAGCAAAGAATACTGGTAAGTAGTCAGCTAATGGGTGTACGTATAAAGAAGCGTAGAGACTGAAACCTTCCTGAGGATAGGAACTTTGTCTTATTTACTGCTATGTATCTACATTCCTTTTTTTTTTTTTTTTTTTTTTGAGACGGAGTCTCGCTCTGTCACCCAGGCTGGAGCTGGAGTGCAGTGGCGCGATCTCGGCTCACTGCAAGCTCCGCCTCCCAGGTTCACGCCATTCTCCTGCCTCAGCCTCCTGAGTAGCTGGGACTACAGGTGCTCGCCACCACACCCGGCTAATTTTTTGTATTTTTAGTAGAGACGGGGTTTCACCGTGTTAGCCAGGATGGTCTCGATCTCCTGACCTTGTGATCCGCCCACCTTGGCCTCCCAAAGTGCTGGGATTACAGGCGTGAGCCACCACACCTAGCCTATCTACATTTTTGAATATTACCAGCCTCAGTAAATATTCATTAAATGAACAAAAGGCTAAAAGTGTATAACTATGATGTTCTTATTTTTGTGGTAGTAAGCATTATTTCTTTAAAGACTTGGTTAATTTCAAGGTTGATTTAATTTTTACTACCATGGTTTATGATCCATTTGTTTTATTTATTCTTATAGATTATACATTTTCCTCAAGCTTCTTACTGATACAAAAGTATTACAACTGAGTGAGAGACTTTCTTAACCATGACATGTTCTTTTAGAACCACATGATCAAAGAACTGGAGGCCCGTGTCCAGCAGCTGACTGGAGAAGCAGAGAACAGTAATTTACAGAGGCAGAAATTAATTCAAGAAAAAGCGGAACTTGAAAGATGTTACCAGATAACGTGTAGTGAATTACAAGAAGTAAAGGCAAGGTATTGTCTGAAATCAGATATCTATCAGGTGTAGCTATAAAGTGCTGATATTAACTGTATAAGTTATCTGCCAAAATTAATTACACCTTGTGCGTTTAGCCATGGGAAGTTCCTAAACTAAATACTGCTCTTTGCTGTGTGTTTGTTTTTTTATTTATTTAGAGACAGGGTCTCTATCTGTCACCCAGACTGGGGTGCAGTGGCGTGATCATGGCTCACTGTATCTCAAACTCGGGCTCACGCAATTCTCTCTCCTGATCCTCCCAAGTAGCCAGGACTGCTGGCATGCACCACCGTGCCTGCCTAATTGTTCTGTTTTTATTTTTATTTTTGTAAAGACAGGGTCTCACTCTGTTGCCCAGGCTGGTCTCAAAGTCTTTTTCTGAAGTGATCCTCTTGCCTTGGCCTCCTGAAGTGCTGAAATTTCAGGCATGAGTCACTGTACCTAACCTGTTTTTAACATAAGCAGAATGTTTAGAAGCAGTTGACAAAATGATGGATACTTATTTAATATACTGAATGGAAATGTATTTGGATTTAGCTGGTTAAAAACATTCATTTTAGAGATTGGTTTTAAATACATTGGAAGTCTATTTTATTCTCTTGTTTTTAGGCGTAACACACTGCATAAAGAGAAGGACCATCTTGTAAATGATTATGAGCAAAACATGAAACTGTTACAAACCAAATACGATGCTGATATAAACCTTCTAAAACAAGAACATGCTCTTTCAGCTTCTAAGGTATTATTTATGTTGGTAGATAATCCACGTGAAGTATTTATTCTCTCAGCCTAGAGCCATAGATAGCCAAGTAGAAATTATTTGGCATTTGAAATTAGTCTCTCTTTCACTTTATTCTTAAATTAACAGGAACTTCAGGAATTTTTATTGGTATTTAAAATGTTTAAAATTCTAAATGTCTACTATATAGCACAACACAAATGTTTAATAAACTGAATTCTGCTATAAGCTAATCATTTTAAGTGCCAAAGTTTTAAAAGGAGGAAACAAATAAATTCCATTGCTTAGTTGTATGAATAATACATTTTATAGAGTAATTATATGCGTTATTATTATTTTGAAATCTTGGTTCTGCTTTAGTTTTATAATTAACATTTTGAAGTTTTCTGTAAAGCTATTATTTTTATGTCAGTGTTACATTTCCATAACATTAAATATTATGTAGCATTTAATTTCTGTTTTTACTTTAAAATATTTTATTTTTATATCAGCATTACATTTTCATAATATTAAATACCCTGCTGCATTTAATTTATACTTTTACTTTAAAAGATTAATTTTTCTAGTATCTTTTAAAAACATTTTTCATTCAGATTTCTAGATAATTTTAATTCTGAACTTTCAGAGGTAAAAAAAAAAGGGACATTTTTTCAATCAGAAGGTGTAATATGGTACAAAAATCAATATTCTGCTTTTTATTCTTCTTAAAATCCTTCTAGGCATCTAGTATGATTGAAGAATTAGAACAGAATGTCTGTCAATTAAAACAGCAGTTACAGGAATCAGAACTTCAAAGAAAGCAACAACTAAGGGTGAGTCTTGTATTCCTACACAGAAGAACAATGGTCAAACACAGTTTTCTTGATTTAGATGTATAGTTGAGAGTCAATTAAAAAATAAAACTCAGAAATGCAGGTCGTCTTTTCTGATTCTTTTATCGCATTGTATAATTTTACATTTTATTTATCTTAATAGAGATTGATGCTAATGAGATGTAGAGAATAAAGTACAATATTTGAATTGGAATGATCTCTTTTGAGATTAGTTTTAAAAATAAATTTTATTTAAATGTATTGTTATTTTAGAATAATTTCCTTTTAAATTACCTGCCAATCTTCATAATTTCTCTCTTTCTTTCCCTCTTTCTTCTCGCCTCTCTCTCTCCCTCTGTCTCTCTCTTTTGCACCTTTTAGATCTTTTCTCTAGTGATCAGAAAATACCAAGGACTGTTATATGATGTAACTTCAAATTTATCATTTCTGTATTTATTGACTTAGTCATTTTTAAAGTAATCTCTTAATCTTAAGGGTCAGAAAGATTTTCTTATACTGTAAAACAAGTACTTGTGAGAATAGTAATATCTTCAGATGACTAAGATTTTATGCCTTGTAGTATAAAGCTACTCAAATTTCTGCCTGTAGGGCTTACTCAATAATATACAAAACTCTGAACTAAAGTTTGACATTAAGTAGATTGACTGATTTCATTAGGTTGCTAATTTTATTGACTCTAGTATAATTTAAAGTATAGTAAATATAAACATTTATCATTCACAGGATCAAGAAAATAAGTTTCAAATGGAGAAAAGTCATTTAAAACACACCTATGAAAAAAAGGTAATATGATTTATGGGAAGCTATAAAATATTTAAAATAGCAAATGAGGCATTAAGGCGGACTGATTTTTATAAAACCATACATTCTCACCTTTAAAGAATAACTTGTTTCTTTGTCTTTTTTTTTTTTTTTTTTTTTTTATACAGAGCCTTGCTCTGTCACCCAGGCTGGAGCAGTGGTGCAATCTTGGCTCAGGGTAGCTTCTGCCTCCCGGGTTCAAGGGATTCTCATGCCTCAGCCTCTTGAGGAGCTGGGACTACAGGTGTGCACCACCATGCCTGGCCAATTTTTGCGTTTTTAGTGGAGAGGGAGTTTCACCATTTTGGCCAGGTTGGTCTCAAATTCCTGGCCTCAAGTGATCCGCCCATCTCAGCCTCCCAGAGTGCTGGGATTACAGGCATAAGCCGCCACACCCGGCCAAGAATAATTTGTTTCTAAGTTAATTTCAGCTAACCAGTAATTAAATTTTGCTTATTTATTTTTCCTGTTTATATAATAAACAACTGCTTCAGTTCAATTTTTAGTTATATCAACATTAAAACACTGCTTGCATGTTACATTTAATGAGTGAAGAGTACAGTTGGCCCTTCATATCCATGGATTTCACATCTGTGGATTCAATCAACCATGGATCAAAAATATTCAGGAAAAAAAATTACACAAAGGTTCAAAAACCATAACTTGGATTTGCCGTGTGTTAAGTACTATGTTGAATTCATGTGAATGAAGTGATGTGTAAACATTAGATTAGGTACTATGTAAGTTATTATGAGATGACTTAAAGTATATAGGAGGATGTGTGTAGGTTATATGCAAATACTACACCATTTTATAAAAGGGACTTGAGCATCCGTGGATTTTGGTATCCTCGGGGGACCCTGGCACCAATTCCCCATGGATGCTGGGGGACAACTATATTATTATCTTAACCTCTCATAATAACATGTTGAAATTATATTTTCCTTCTACCAGTTTAAAAATATACAATCGGTGGGATGTATTTGGTATTCTGTTGTGTCATACGTGCAACAAGAACTTTAAACATTTAACAAAGGAACCTAAAACAATGAAAGTACTGACTACTACTTGAAAAAGATTAGCAATTGTTCCTTGTTTATAGTACTATTTCAACTGATGTATGTGGATATCCCTCCTGTAATAACTAGGGGGTTATTGACACACTTAATACCTTAGGCAGTAAAGTGCCGAGTTTTATAGATTTATTTTTAAAATTTTTGTGTGAATTTGACAGGTACTAGCACAGTTTTTTTACATGGATATATTGCATAAGCATGAAGTCTGGACTTTTAGTGTAACCATTTCCCAAATAATGGACCCATTAGGTAATTTCTCATCCCTCGCCCCCTCCTAGCCTCCCACCCTTCCAAATCTTCGGTGTCTGTCATTCCACACTCTCCACAATCTATGTTCATGTGTACCCATTATATAGCTTCCACTTACAAATAAGAACATGTGGCATTTGACTTTCCCTTTCTGAGTTGTTTCATTTAAGATAATGTACATGCAAATGGTGTGTGTGTGTGTGTGGTCTATATATATCTATATGTGCGCTCATGTGTGTGTGTGTGTGTGTGTGTATGCCACGTTTTCTTTATCCAGTCATCCATTTATCGACAGTTGATTCCATAGTTTGCTATTGTGAATAATGCTGTGAGAAACCTGTGAGTACTGATCTTTTCCTTTGGGTAGATACCCAGAAGTGGAATTGCTGGATCAGATTGTAGTTTTATTTCTAGTTCTCTGAGAAGTCTCTATACTGTTTTCCTTGGAGGTTATACTAATTTACATTCCCGCCAGCAGAGTGTTAGTGTTTCTTTTCTCTGCATCCTCACCAACATCTGTTATTTTTTGGCTTGTTAATAATAGCCATTCTGACTAGAATAAGATGGTATCTCATTGTGGTTTTAATATGCATTTCTCTAATGTTTAGTGATGTTAAGTATTTTTTCATAGGCCTGTTGGCCTTTTGTATGTCTTTTTTGAAAAAGGTCTACTCATGTCCTTTGCCTTCTTTATAATCGGTTATTAATTATTATTATTTTTATTTTGTTGCTTCTGCTGTTGTTTGTTCCTTGTAAATTCTGGATATCAGTCCCTGGGCTAGGTGCATAGTTTGCAAATATGTTCTCCTATTCTGCAGGTTGTCTTTTCACTCTATTGATTATTTACTTTGCTTTCTAGAAGCTTTTTTAAAAATTAAGTCCCATTTGTCTGTTTTTGTTGCTTGTGCTTTCGAGGTCTTAGTCATGAATTCTTTGATTAGACCAATGTCCAGAAGAGTTTTCCTAGGTTTCTTCTAGTATTTGTAAGGTTTCAAGTCCTACATTTAATTCTTTGATCCATCTTGAGTTGATTTTTATATATGGTGAGAGATAGGGATTCAATTTCATTCTTTTGCATATGGCAATTCAATTTACTGACCACCATTTATTGAAAAGAGTGTCCTTCCCCCAGTGTATGTTTTTGTTGACTTCGTCAAAGGTCATTTGGCTGTAGTTATGTGGTGGTGTTTCTGGGTTCTGTATTCTGTATTACCTAACAGAACACAGATCTATTTTTATGCCAGTTCCATGCTGTTTTGGTTACTATAACCTTGTAGTGTAAGTTGAGGTGAAATAATGTTATGCTTCCAGTGTTGTTCTTTTTGCTTTGGATTGCTTTGGCTAATATGGCTCTTTTTTAATGCTATATGAATTTGAGGATTGTTTTTTCTAAGTCTGAGAAAAATGATACTGATATTTTTGTAGGGATTGCATTGAATCTTAGATTGCTTTGTGCAGTATGGTCATTTTAACAATATTAATTCTTCAAATCCGTGAGCATGAGATGTTTTTCCATTTGTTTGTGTCATCTACAACTTCTTTCTTCAGTGTTTTGTAGTTTTGCCTCCTTTTACCTCCTTGGTTAAATATATTCTTAGTTTTTTTTTTTTTATAACTTTTGTAAATGGGATTGCTTCTTGATTTGGTTCTCAGCTTGTTTTTGATACTTAGAAATGCTACTGGTTTTTATACATTGATTTTGTATCCTAAAATTTACAGAATTCGGCTATAAAATCTAAGAGGTTTTTTTGGAGCGGAGAAATCTTTAGGGTTTTTTTTAGGTATAAGATCATATTATCAATAACTGATATAATTTGACTTCCTCTTTTTCTATTTGGATGGCTTTTATTTCTTTTTCTTGCTTGATTGCTCTGGCTAGGACTTCTAGTTCTATGTTGAATAGGCATGGTGAAAGTGAGCATCCTTGTCTTATTCCAGTTCTTATTGGGATTGCTTTCAACTTTTCCCTGTTTAGCGTGATGTTGTCTGTGGGTTTGCCACACAGATCCTTTATTATTTTGAAGTGTATTCCTTCTATGCCTAATTTGTTGAGGGTTTTTATCATTAGGGTATGGTCAATTTTATCAAATGCTTTTTCTGCATCTGTTGAGAAGGTCATATGGTTTTGCATTAATTCAATTTATGTGATGAATCACATTTAATGATTTGCATATGTTGAATCATCCTTGCCTCCCTGGAATAAAACCCACTTGATCATGGTGTATTACGTTTTTGATGTGCTGTTGGACTTGATTTCTTAGTATTTTATTAAGGATTTTTGCATATATGTTCATCAGGGATATTGGTCTGTACTTTTTTTGTTGTTCAGGCTTTTAAAAATCAATTTTGTCAATCTTTATCTTTTAAGTAGAACATTCATTCCATTTGCATTCAAGGTTAATATTCATATGTGAGGTTTTTTTCTTGTTATAATGTTATCTAGTTGTTTCATAAATTCTTTGTTTCTTTTTTCTCTGTCTTTGTGGGTTGGTGTTTTGTCATGTCGCTATTTAATTTCTTTCTCTTCCTCCTTTGTGCAATTGCTTTGTAAGACCTGTAAGTTTATACGTAAATGTGTTTTTATGATGGTGAATACAGAGCTTTCATTTACATGTTTAGAACTCCTTTGAGCATTTATTATAGAACCAGCCTAATAGTGACAAATTCCCTCAGTATTTGCTTGTCTGGGAAATACCTTATATTTCTTCTGTTTATGAAGCTTATTGTGTCAGGATATAAAATTTGTGGTTGACAGTTTCTTTTTAAGCACTCTGAAGATAGGATCCCAATCTCTTCTGGTTTGTAAAAGGGTTCTGCTGAGAAGTCTGATTTTTTTTTCTTTATAAGTGACTAGATGCTTTTGTCTTGCTGAGTTTAGGATTTTTTCCTTCTTGTTGACTTTAGACAACATCTGATGACTATTTCTCATGGTGAATTGCATCTTGCAATATCTTTTTCTAGTGTTTGTTGCACTTCTTGTATGTGGACGTTTAAATCTCTTGCTAGACTACAGAAGTTTTTGTCAATTATTTCCTCAAATAGATTTTCTAAACTTTTTGCTTTTTGTTCTCTTTCAGGAATGCCAGTGATTTGTAACTTCAGTTGCTTTATGTAGTCCCATACTTCTCAAAGGCTTTGTTCATTCTTTTTAAATTTGTTTTTAGTTTATTTTTGTTTAACTGCATTAAGTCAAAAGTCTTGTCTTCAAGTTCTGAGAATTTTCTTTTCTGCTTGGTCTAGTCAATTGTTGAAGCTTTCAGCTGTATTTTGTAATTTCTTAATTATTCATTTCCAGAAATTGTTTTTTCTAAGATATCTATCTCATTGGCAAGTTTTAAAAATTTATATCCTGAATTGATTTTGTGATGTCTTTGTGTTGGTTTTCAGAATATCTTTTATCTCATTGAATCTCTTTAAAATCAGTATTTTTAATTCTTTATCTGGCATTTCTTTTTTTCTTTTTTCTTTTTTTTTTTTTTTTTGAGGCAGAGTCTCGTTCTGTCACCCAGGCTGGAGTGCAGTGGCATGATCTCAACTCACTGTAAGCTCCGCCTCCTGGGTTCACGCCATTCTCCTGCCTCAGTCTCCCGAGTAGCTGGGATTACGGGCGCCCGCCACCATGCCCAGCTAATTTTTTTTGTATTTTTAGTAGAAACGGGGTGTCACCATGTTAGCCAGGATGGTGTCGATCTCCTGACCTCGTGATCCACCCAAGTCAGCCTCCCAAAGTGCTGGGATTACAGGCATGAGCCGTTGTGCCTGGCCTTTATCTGGCATTTCAAAAATTTTATTTTGGTTAGGATCCATTGCTAGAAAATTACTGTGTTCCTTTGTGGGTACTATACTACCCTGCTTTTTCATACTTCTGGTATTATTAGGGTGATTTATTCACATCTGGAGAAATAGTAACTTCTTATTTTTGAATTTCATTGAAATGTAACTTTTTTTTCTTGCGGATATAACTATGAAGTATGTTGAATAGAGCTGTTTACTTCTGGATATGTTAAGTGTTAAGGCTTTGCATGATTTCCTTGGTTGTAAACAGGCTTAGTGTGGTGACTTTCTCAAATACTGGTTGTAGTAGTGGTGTACCTGGAAGGTAAGCGGGCTCATAGCCTCCTGAGAAGCCACAGTGGCATTGATGATTGTGGTAGCAAAGGGCATGGAATTCTTATGTTATTCCTAAGCACTGTGCATTTGTGTCAGCAGATTTACTATGGGGTTTGCAAGTCAGCCTCCAGACCAGTAGGTGGCACTTGCAGGTAAAAGCCAGTTGCTCTTGTAGGAATAAAGTTTATGCTTGATCTTTGTTAACCATGAGAGGTACTTCATTGCCCAGGCAGTGGCTGGGCCATAGAATATTCAGTGGACTGGGTCATGTGCTCAGTCTCAGTGGAGGCCAAATCTGAGCAGAGCCGGACTGGGCAAGTCTGCATTCACACCTCCTAACAGTGGGCACAAGCACTCACCCTGACAGGGGTCTAGAGGCAGTCAGCATGTGACTGGAGATAAGGCTAGGCAAGAAACAGAGCAGCCACTGCTGCACCAAATTCTCTGCATGGGAAGTGATGGGTTTCCCACGTGCCTACTCCAGGTAATAGGGAGAGGGACCTACCTCTCACTCTTCAGACCTGAGGGAGCTCACATCCCTATTCCAAGTAAGGGAGCCAATTGGAACACTCAGAAACGTTACGTGCAGTTTTTTACTTTATTTTTCAAAGCTGCCTGTGGCCACAAAACCCACTACCCAGGCAAAACCATGCCTTTTCAGCAACTCTCCTGCTATTTCAGTCTATGAAGGAGGGGCATCCCAATTCTAGCACCCACAGCTGGATTGCACACCACACATACCTCTGAGTTCTGGCTGTGAGAGCTCTTTGCCTGCTCCAGATCCAGCACTCCAAATCCTGGCCCAAGACTAATGCTGGTGCTGCCGCCACTGCTAGGTTTCAGGCCCACTCAGCTCGATATGAATTAGAATCAAGAATGGCATTGTCCTGTTGGGTCCCAGGTCTGAGACAATGCCTGGCGTACTTCCTGGTATTCCTTTTCACACTCTTCTGGCCTCTCTCCTAGTTATATCCAGGGCTTGGGAGGGACAGGGTGTTCCCCATGGCCTAGGTTGCACAGTTCCCCAATAGACAGGTAGATTACAGAGGGACATTCTCTTCCCCTCTCCTATATTGGAGCTTCACTCAGTTCTCAACCAGACCTAGCCACTGTCTCCCTGCTCATCTTCTCTTCCCCAGTATCTGAAGTTTTCTTTCACTTTCTGTTGATTTTTCATTCCCTTCTTGGACAAAATTCTTCCAAGTAGATAAGGCATGTTGGGAAGGCCTCTGGTCCACCATCTCGGGAAAAACAGAGTTCTATAGATTTCTGACTATGAAACTTAAGTTTCTAAATTGTTTTTTGGTATAAGATGTAGAAAGTAAAAGAGTAGTTAAATGGCAAAGGTTTTGTTGCTGCTTTTATCACTATCTGCTGTTTCAACATTTATCAAATCAACTTGTAACATACAAAATAATAGAAGATGAAAAAAGTTAACATTTATTTAGAATAAATACAAATTAAAAGTAAATATGGTTTATATCACAAAATGTTAAAGACGCTTTGTAGTACCACATCTTGTTTATCCATATAGTCACTCAGCAGATACCCATTAAATGGTTATATTGGGGAAGGTATTATATTAGGTACTGGGGTGGGGTTGAGGATGAATTAGACATAGATTCTGCCCTCCATGAGCTTCATGTATAGGAAGAAATCTGTTTCTGTCATTTGGAAAAGTGTTTCTAGTAACATGTATTGACCTGCACGTGTGCTTTTTAAAATCGTAATAGATTTCCTTATTGTTGCAGTTCTAATGCAGCTCAATACAAGATGTTAAGTATATTTCATATGAAATGGACATACTTTTTCATAATCCTTGCTTCCTGTATAAGGCATCAGTGTCTTCTGGGTGTACTTGTTAGTCCACTGTTCATTCTTTGGGCAGATCACTGGCTGTCCATCCATTAAGGAAGAGCTTCCTGGCTTCCTGCTCTGTTGCAGTCTGGTAAGCCGTCTTCCTGATATTCTGGTATGTATGTGCCTGTGAGACAGACAGGTTGTGGTGAGGAGAAAGAGATGCACTGGCTATTTGTAAAATAAGGTTTTCCTATCCCAGGCTTCATTACATCCTACTGAGGACTGTTACACACATAGAGATAGACCTAGAAAGGAAGTCTTTCTTCTTCCATTATCTTTTCTTGGGTATTTAGCTTCTAAGTAAACTAAGGTTTCTGCTATCAGTCTCCCTCCCTGGTGAATGTACACTAGAAAGTGAATATTAGAGCTCAGTTCATCCGTATCCAGTAGCCTGCTGACCATTCCTACTCTATTTCACTTCAAGGAGCAGACCTAAATCCTTTTTATTAGGTATCTTAACTACAGTGATTCCCTTTCCATGCGGTATCAATTGACCTTGCTTTTTAATAACATTACTTGTTAAAGTGTATTAGTTGTTTTCACTGTAAATAAGATTTGTTTAAAATAATAACAATCTTTAAAAGAAAAATAGCCATCGTTCCTATTGCATATGTTCCTAGCATTATTTACATTGGAAGAAAATGTTGCTCAGCATGCTACTTTTTATTTTACAATTAATTTCATAATCTCCCCCCTTTTACATTGACATCTGTTTTTCTTTCTTTATTAAACCTGCTGTGATCTCAAGCCTTGAAGTTTTGATGTCTTACATCCCTCTCAGGGAATATCCTTTTTGATAGCTCAAAGACCTGACATAAATCTTCCGTAGCCCTGGACTGTGTAACTGTAGAACTAAATGGGATGTATAGGGTTTTTTGTTGTTGTTGTTAGTGTTACAGGTGTGCACATTCAATAACTTTCGGTATAAAACTTAGTTCTAAATATCTCTTTAGGAGGAGGAAATGCCATTGAATGACATTGTTCTCTTCTGCCTATGAGACAGCAGCAGGACAGGAGCATAGGATTCTAACTTGTCTTTGAGGTAAAAGAAACAGCATCAGATGCTGTCCCTAATTTAAGCACACACATATTATGTAATGGTCTTTATTGATCTCTAGTGGCTATTGCCTGCTCTTAAGATCTTTGAACATCAAACAAATAATAAGTAGTAAACTGAAATGTCATTGTTTGATGAAGTGTCCTCATCTGTTAAATCAGGAAATGGTTAGACTAAATTATTTTACTAGCAAGGAAACACCTGCCCCCTACAAATAACCTATTGCTTGTTTTCCAAACAGTTACCAGAGAGTAAAAGATGGTGCTGTTTACCTAGAGAAACATGCCAGACATATGTTAAGTACCTATGTTCTAAAATGTACTGAATTGAAATATCTACTTACAATCATTCTGATGGAACTGTTTAACAAATGAGATACGAAGTCTAATGGACTTCACAATCCTTAAAATATAGTTATTCCAATGCCTAGCAATCATGTGTACTTTGTAAAATCATGTTTAAAATAGTCACAGCTTTATATTTAACATATTGGATAGTGTTTTTGAACTACTACTGACATAATTTTTTTTTTTTTTGAGACGGAGTCTCGCGCTGTCACCCAGGCTGGAGTGCAGTGGTCGGATCTCAGCTCACTGCAAGCTCCGCCTCCCGGGTTCACGCCATTCTCCTGCCTCAGCCTCCCGAGTAGCTGGGACTACAGGAACCCGCCACCTCACCCGGCTAATTTTTTGTATTTTTTAGTAGAGACGGGGTTTCACCGTGTTAACCAGCATGGTCTCGATCTCCTGACCTCGTGATCCGCCCGTCTCGGCCTCCCAAAGTGCTGGGATTACAGGCTTGAGCCACCGCGCCCGGCCCCTACTGACATAATTTTTAAGAGTACGTGTACCTTTAGTGATGTTTTAAAATGTGAAATTGTGTAGTGAAAAGATTTACGGAAGTTATGCAACCTAATCCCCCATATTTTTCATATTGGGAAGCAGAGGTCATAGCAGTTAAGAGGCATTGTCCTTGACAAAATACTAGCAAACCAAATTCAACAGCACATCAAATGATCAGGCACCATGACCAAGTGGGTTTATTGTTGGGATGCAAGGATTGCTCAAGATAGGTGAATCAATAAATGTGAGAAAGGATGGCTGACTAGATGCAGCTAGGAAGAATGTCTGCCCCCACGGTGTAGGACATTGGGAAGACTGGCGCATTCCAAGCCAATCTTCAGAGGGAAGGTATTGAGAGTGGACAGTGGGAGGACAGAGACACTGGACTGAAAGGGGAGGAAGCTGGGAACCCTGCATGGGGCTGCCATGCACTGGGTCTTCTTCCTGGCTCCTAATGACTCCTGGGGAATGGGTGAGTTGAGCAGGCAAGGAGCGAGCTGCTCTTGCCTTGGACCTCTGGAATCCTGCAGCAGAAGACCCCATGACTCCCACACTTGAGCTGGCAGAGAGAGTTGCTTAGAGAGACGGTTGGGGCAGGACTCCAGCCTGTACGGAGCCCAGAGAGTTTTGATGCGGGAATGTCTGCAGGGGAGCGTGGCTGGGGTCGCCTATTCCCTAAGGCTGGCCATGTTCCTCTGGGAGACTCTAGCCTTAAAAAGTTGTTGAACCTGAACAGAGCAGATGGGGCCAGTCTTACCTGAACTTTCCCATCTGCTGGCCTCTCCTAGGGCCATAGCCTGGCTTTGCCTGCTTACAGTGCAGTCTTCAGATGCCCAACCAGGATGCCACCCCAGGGTCCTCATCATAGCTCCTGTGCTGGCAGACTGTGCCAGATTGTCAGAGAGCTCCTGCAGAGTGGCCCCCACTGACATGCACTGGCCTACTTACACTCTCCCTCTACTGCAGCCTCCCCCATGCTGTTTACCAGCAAGCACTCACCCATGGCCATCCCGCTATTGCCATATCGACACATGTGTGCGTGGGTGAACCTTGCCCTTCCATGCTGGTGTGGTGATGTGCGTGCACCCCACTGTGCCATTGCTGCCAGCGTGAATGCACCTGTCCCCCACGTGCTGCTGTGTTGCAGTGCTGCCATTTTTGGCATGAAAGCACTCAGGGAGTCCAGTGGCCCTGTCTCCCACCACCATTGCCACCAGTGTGAATATGCACAAGGAGTTTGCCAGCCCCACCCTAGCCAGAAACCCACTGCTGTGCCAATGCTGCCACCAGTGTGAATGCACACACAGATGCCAGTGACCCCTCCCCTCCATGGTGCCACTGCTGCCACTGTGAATGTGCATATAGAGGCTGGCAGTCACTGGTCTGCCAGTGCCCCACCCCAGCTGACAAGGGTGAAACCTGCTGTACTACCACTGCTGCTGGCAGATGCAAACAAGCATGAATCACATTGCCACTGCCTGATGAAGCACTTTGGCTGGCACCACTCATTGAAGTGTTGTGGCCATCAGACCAGGAACACTTTGGCCCATTTAACACAGCAGGTTCCCAACTTTGAGGGACCAGAGAGCAAAGCCAGTGACCCGATACCAGCCCCTCAGAGTTAAAGTATACAGTGTGGGAGTATTGAGCTGAACCTTGGCCCCCTCAAAATCTACTAGAAATGAAGCCAGTTGATGGACCCCACCTTCCAGTTGATGGAAGCCACAAACCCCCAAAGACATCAGTGGAGATAAAAGCAAAAAACAAAACAACGCAACCATCCAAAGGGCAGCAACTTCAAAGGTTGAAGGGACATGAGCCCACACAGATGAGAAAGAACCAGGGCAAGAACTCTGGCAACTCAAAAAGCCAGAGTGTCTTCTTACCTCCAGACACCTGCAGTAGTTCCCCAGCAATGGTTCTTAACCAGGCTGAAATGACAGAAGTAGAATTTAGAATATGAACAGGAATGAAGATGATTGAGATTCAGGCGAATGTTGAAACCCAGTCCAAGGATTATAAGGCATACAATAAAATGATATAGGATCTGAAATATGAAAATGCCTTTTTAACAAATAACCAAACTTACCTGATAGAGCTGGACAATTCACTTCACGAATTTCAGAATACAATCACAAGTGCTAACAGTAGAATCAACCAAGCTGAGGAAAGAATCTCAGAACTTGAAGAATGGCTATCTGAAATAACTAGTTATCCATTCTGGATATACGAAGTGGCAAAGATTTACAATCAACAGAGTGAAGAAGCAAACTACAGAATGGGAGAAAATATTTGCAAACATTTATCTGATAAGGGACTAATATCCTAAATGTATAAGGAATTAAAACAACTTTATAGCAAAAACACAAATAACATGATGTTTAAAAAATGGGCCAAGGACCTGAATAGACACTTTTCCAAAGAAGATATACAAATAACAGGTATATGAAAAATTCTAGACATCATTAATCATCAAGGAAAGGCAAATCAAAACTACAATGAAATATTACCTCATACTTGTTAGAACGGCTTTTGCTAACACACACATATACACGCGCACACACACACAGACACACACACATACCCCAAAGGGATAACAAGTGTTGGCCAGGATGTGGAGGAAAGAGAGCTTCTGTACTCTGGTGGTGGGAATGTCATTATGGCAAACAGTATGGAAGTACCTCAAAAAATTAAAAACAGCACTACCATATCATTCAGCAATTTCCACTTCTGGGTTTATATCCAAAGGAAATGAAATCAGTATGTTTAAGAGATACCTACATTCCTATGTTCATTGCAGCACTATTCACAAGAGCCAAAATACAGAATCAAGCTAAGTATTTGTCTATGGGTGAATGGAATTGACCTAAGTGTTCATCTGTGGATGGAAGAAACTGTGGTATATATACACAGTGGAATAGTATGCAGCCTTAAAAAAGAAAATCCTGTCATTTGTAATAACATGGAAGGTCCTGGAGGACAAGTACTGCATCATCTCACTTATACGTGAAATCTGAAGTAACAATCAAACTCCTAGAATCAGATAATAGAATGGTGGTTACTAGGGGCTGGGTGGGGAGGGATGTCAGAGAATGGGTAGATGCTGTTGGAAGGGTACAGAGTTTTAGTTTAGTCTGGTCACCGTGGCTCATGAGTATAATCCCAGCACTTTTGGATGCCAAGAGAGGTTCACTTGAGGGCAGGCATTTTATACCAGACTGGGCAACATAGTGAGACCCTGATTCTAAAAAAATATTATCCAGATGTGGTGGTACATGCCTGTAGTCCTAGCTACCTGGGGGGCTGATGTGGGAGGATCACTTGAGCTCAGCAGTTTGAGGTTACAGTGAGCTATCATTGTGCCACTGTACTCCAGCCTGGGTGGCAGTGAGACCCTGTCTCAAAAAAACAAAAAAGTTTTAGACAGGAGGAATAAGTATCTGGAGATATAACATGATTATTATTATTAATAATAATCTGTAGTATAATTGAAAATTGCTGAGAACAAACTTTAAATGTTCTCATCACAAAAATAAGTCTATATATGATATGATGACTATGTGAATTAGCCTGATTTAATATTTCTACAATGTGTACATGTATCAAAACTTCACGCATATCATATGTATATACAATTTGTCATTTGTCAATTAAAATAAATTTTAAAAACACCGTGTTGCATACCTCAAAAGTGTTTATATTTTTTGCCAATTATATGGCAATAAAGCTGGAAAAGCCATTTTCTGTCTCTATGTATCAATCTGTCAGAACATGGAAGAGTTGGGGATAGTAACAAAATGCCATGTATAAAAAGTAACATAAAAAATTAGGAAACAGGAAAAAATGGCATAAATAATAATATTTTAGTGCTAGCAATAAATCTAAGAACATCCTCTATTAAAAGAAGAAAGTGTATGATTTGGGCTGAATTCAGCTTGCAGGAGAACTTGACTAACAAAGAACGATTAAAGCAAAAGGATAGGTAAATATGTGTAAGTAAACACCAGTGTAAGATAACATTTCACTTACTAGTTTCTCCGTTTAACTTTCTTCTGAATTGTCCTTCCCCCAACCTTTTACTTGAATACATTTACTTTTCTCTGTGTGTTTTTCCTAAGCTGCTGGGTGATTTTTCACTTAAGATTTTATTTTTTACTGATATAAAAACATGTTTCCAGGATCTTTGCATTAGGTTGTATCTGAATTTCATTTTGAGGTTTTCGTTTTTGACTCTCCACGTTAAAAAGACTAGTTTTGCATTGAAATGGTGCTTTTGGTGCTTTAGTAATGTTTGTACTCCAGTGTAGTGTGCTTACTGTGTGCCAAACACTGTAATGCATATTAGGGATCCAAAATAATTTGAGACTTGAACATGTTAAAAACTTGAACAACAGACTTCTTTTTCCCCCATGTAAAATAAAATAAATGTAGTGGCAAAAGTTTGCAAGGCAAGTTGGTCTTTCTCTTCTCATAAGACAAATAGTCTTTATGAGATACTTTAAATTTACCATTTAAAATATGGGGGAGAGTGGCTACTGGTTTCTAACTCTCTTGCTTTTTCTTCTCTGCCTCTTGGTGTATTCTTAGTTTTGAGATTATCATCATAGCAGCCCATAGAAGCTTTTCGATATTATCTTGGAAAATTTCCTGTCTACCTTTACTTTCTTTTAGTTTATAAGCAAACTGATTTTATTAATGTATTTATTTATTAAAACACTGAGAGAAGAAATCCAAAAGAATTTTAAAAAGAAGAGGTTAAAGATAGGGTTGAGTTAAATAGGTCTCTATTTAAACTGATATAAATAGCTAACTACAGGTATTTTTGGCTAGCCCTGATTCAGTCTGATACGGTTTGTCGCAGTGTATTTGTGTTTTGTTGTTGCTCTTGTCATTTCTCTCTTGAACCTATTGGCCACTCGTTTCCCTTTCTGCCTCACCTTGCTTACCAGCAGGTCTGGAGTGGGTATTCCCGCCCCACCAAGTAACTCGAGCTTTCCTGCCTCCCCTCCCAGCTGGGCTCTGCATCCTCAGTTGCCATGTATGTGGAGCCATGGCTGCTGTTTCATTCCTTCCTTTTCGTCCACTGTACCAAAGTTTCCCTTTTATATTTTAAGATCCGTATAATGTCCACATTGGTTGTGTTTATCTGCATATGGATATGAAGAGCTTTTTGTGAAGACAGATTTTTTTTTTTTTTTTTGAGATGGAGTCTCACTCTGTTGCCCAGGCTGGACTGCAGTGGTGCAATCTTGGCTCACTGCAACCTCTGTCTCCCAGGTTCAAGCGATTCTCCTTCCTCAGCCTCCTGATTAGGTGGGATTACAGGCATGCACCACCACGCCAGGCTAATTTTTGTATTTTTAGTACAGACAGGGTTTCATCATGTTGGTCAGGCTGGTCTCGAACTCCTGACCTTGTGATCTGCCTGCCTCAGCCTCCCAAAGTGCTGGGATTACAGGCATGAGCCACTGTGCCCGGCTGAAGACAAATTTTCATTTAGCGCTTGTTATTGATGCTGCCATCTCATTTACTCGAATGATCCACATTTGGGAAAGAGGTAGACATGGTGGGTGGGGAGGGATGGCAGTTTCCTTCCAAACTCAGTAAATGGTTATACAAATTATTCCCAGCTGTGGAAGAGAAGACCATTTCATCATAAACATTATGTGTTCAGGGAATATAGACACATTGTTTATTGTATTCTCTTGAATCTTGTAAGATTTTTCTTTGATTAAAATATAATTTTAAAAATCAAAAATGTTCCTTTTTTTCATTTTCTTTTAACTTATGAATTTATTTTAAAAGAATTCACCTGCAGGTAGACTCAAGAAATTCACTTTGAACAGAAAATAGGTATTTGAGTATAGTATTGAAATCATTCTATGGTAGACCAAGTTTCTATCGTGAAATATCTAAATCTAATTTAATATTAAAAATGGATTTGTGATCACTGACTATTTCATTGTTTGTATGTCTCTTTTGAGTAAACTTTACTTGTCTTCCAATAAATTTTCCATGTTCTTGTCATGGCAGGCTCATGACTTACAGAGCGAACTTGATAAAGGAAAAGAAGATACTCAAAAGAAAATTCATAAATTTGAGGAAGCTTTGAAGTGAGTAAAATTGTAATGCATTTGATTTAAAACTACCCTTTATTAAACTGTGAGCCAAATTAAGTAACTGGGACCTAAACACTATCTTTTTATAAGAGCTTTGCTATGGATTAGTTTGCATCGGTTTTCCATCACAAATCTCTATCTTCAGGATTTTATTACTAGCCAGTAATTTTTTTTTTAAAAAAGAAAAATCAGTTCAGCTGTTTTTAAGTGATAGGAATGTAAGAAAATAGAACTTAGTGGTTTCAGATGCTTTCTCCCTCTTAAACAAAAACAGATTTTTTAAAAAATGAGATTTTGGTCTTAGGACATTTAGAAATTCCTCTGTAGATTTTGTTGAGCAATTTGAGAAATGAAATGTTTCAGTTGTTATATTTGAAAATGGATTACTACACAGGCATTATTTAGGAAAGGTTTTGTCTTATGATATACTTGGTATTTTAGCATTTTAGTGTACTTAGGCATACATTAAAATATTAGATTTTATTTGTCTTCTCCATTCATTTACTAAACTGATTGGGTCCTCCTATTACTAGATTTGACCTTGCAGTTTTTAGCTGAAAAAACATTGATTCATTTAGATAACTTAAAACGTAAATTACTGTGAGGTCTGAACTCAGTAAATATTGAGTTCCCACCATGTGTCAGCCAGTGTGTAGTACATTCCCACAGAACTATACAGTCTAGTTGGAGAGATATTCAAGACATTTGGCAATTTGGTACAGAATGATAAAAGTTTAATTGGAGGAAGATCAATAGGTTGACTGACCCAAAAAAGTGATTTAAGAGGAGAAGCTTTCTTGAGCTCAGTATACCTAGCTAACTCCCAGAGAATCAGTAATTTTATTTTACTTGCTTCTCTAAACCTCCAAATAAGAATGACTTACAGAAAGGCCAAAAAGAATACCCAAGATCAAATACATCGAATTCTGCCTGGGAAGATGGCATAACCATTCCTTCTCTTTCACTTTGCTTGTTAATAAAATATATTGGCCCAGTTCCTGAATAGAACATTCTAATGTGATTTGTAAACTATGGCATCACAAGATACCCATTTTTTTAATCTACAGAGGGACTTATTTGTTTACCTTGTCAATATGAATTAGATGAAATCAGGAGAGAACAATAATATTCATTAGGTATTAAGTTAAATAAATCTCGAACAAAACTAGGGCAGTCTTGCTTTTTTTTTTTTTTCGAGATGGAGTCTCACTCTGTCACCCAGGCTGGAGTGCAGTGGCACGATCTCGGCTCACTGCAACCTCCGCCTCTTGGGTGCAAATGATTCTTCTGCCTCAGCTTCCTGAATAGTTGGGATTACAGGCACGTGCTGCCATGCCCGAATAATTTTTGTATTTTTTTTTTTTAGTAGAAACTGGGTTTCACTGTGTTGGTCAGGCTGGTCTCAAACTCCTGACCTCGTGATCCACCTGCCCTGGCCTCCCAAAGTGCTGGGATTACAGGCGTGAGCCACCACACCTGGCCCAGTCTTGCTTTTTTTCTCTTTAAAATAATTAACAGCTTTCTTCATGAAGGTTTCTCCATGAACTTCATGAAATGTACCATACTTTTCCTCTCTTGTTCTACTTTGCCTTTGTTCTTTTAAAATTTCTTTATCCTTTCTTCATTTCTTCATTGGTTTATGGATTTATATTTTATAAGTCTGAGGAAGAGGTAATTTCTTTAAATCAGTGGTCCTCAAATTTTTTGGCACCAGGGACTGGTTTCATGGAAGACAATTTTCCATGGATAGGGGGTGGGTGGGGAATGGTTTTGCGATGAAACTGTTCCACCTCAGATCATCAGGCATTAGATTCTCATAAGGAGTGTGCAAGCTAGATCTCCTGTTGGCACAGTTCACAGTAGGGTTCACGCTCCTGTGAGAATCTAGTGCCGCTGCTGATCTGTCAGAAGGCGGAGCTCAGGTGGCAATGCTGGCTCGCCCAGGGTTCACCTCCTGCTGTGGCCTGGTTCCTAACAGGCCATGGACCTGTATGGTACTTGGGGATTTGGGACCTTTGCTTTAAATAGCGGTAAGACAACAAATACTTGTTTCGTACCTACAATGTTTACATGTTGTCATATCATACTAAAGGAAATAAAAGGTTGAGAAGACAGCTCAAGATGTAATGATGTTCTTAATGATTTTCCAGTCATTTCAACTTCCAGGTTAGGCATTGGAAGTACTTAGAATAACTAGGTATTAACCTGTTGACCATAACAGCAATTAAAGTTCAGAAAGATCTTTTCAGTGTAATATTAGGAGTTTATGTATGTAACAATATAGTATCTTTTAGTGGTGCTGGTAGATAGTCAAAGAGCCCTGAAGTTTCTGCACTTTTCTATATACAATATAATCATTTTCTGAGCCAAGTAACCCTCTTTAGGTACTTGAAAGGTCTTTGCCAAAAGACTGAATTTTACTTGGAGTTAAAAGAAGATATTTTAGAATGTTAAATAAAATTATTCTGTAGATTATTTATCCATCTTCCATATAGTTAATACTTTCATTTTGGCTAAATGTCTGAATGATCTTAACAGTACAGTCCCCAGCATAGTAATAATAATGTAGTCTGAAAGTAAAAGGCTAAATTATTGTGAGGTCTAACTTCAAAGTAAACAGCACAAATTGGCTGTTTTCCCAAAGGAGAATATTGTGACTGCTACTGCTTTTGAATCTAAGAATAGCATTAGATCTGCTTGGCCCAGAGACAGTTCCATTTTGCTACAAGACAGCTTTGTGATGTAGAAATTTGCCTTTACTATTAACAAATTTTTTTCCTTAAAAATATACAAAGATGGAAAATTTCAGTTTTAGAATGTAGTGCTATTCATTCATGTAGTTATTCTTTCTTTCATTTAATAAGGGTTTATTTCTTCTGTGCATGTTGAACATATAGTAGAGAGGCTATCAGAGAAAACAGGGATATATAAATATAAATTTGTATGCATATGAAAACATGATACATGCTGTATAAGGCAAAATACTTTAAAAACATAAGGTAATGGCAAGATGGACTAGTAATGGGAGGCATCTCAGAGAAGGAAAAGTCTTTAACTGAGTTGTGAAGGAAAAGTGGAGAATAAATTATCCTGGGAGTTTGGTGCCATCCTCTCCTGTCTCTGTAGAGATGCTGGCCTCTACTAGTTTTGTCTCTTTCTATTTCCCAGCTCTCTTTCTTCATCTTGTTACATGACCAGATATACTCTTTTCTTTTCTCCTTTCCTTTTCTCCTAAGGACTTCTAAGTGTCAAGTTCTTTGATTCTCTCAGATTATAGAATTTTGCGACCATGTAGGGATAGTCTTGTGAATTGGGATAATATATAATGTGTTTGAGATGTTAATGGAAAAGTTGAGTGGCTTTATTCTGGCATAGTAATTGTATCAGAGGCAAAAAGGCTGGGAACTGTTCTATGAGAGGATGATGTACTTGATATTTATACTCTCTCCAAGCAATTGAAACTGTCAACTCATCTTTGGGTTAGAGCTCAAGTTGATATTTCAGAACCCATCATTATTTAAGAAGGAGGATTGTAGTTAGCATTTTTCACTTTAAATGCTAACTCCTTAAAGCTCATTTGCCTGTTGCTATTGTTTCTAAGAAATGAAACTAGTTTAATGTTGTTACCTTACTATTCTTTTCAATTTTTGTTCTACATATGTATTAAACACTTTTGCTTCCTATTTAGTTTTTACTGTAGAAAATAATTTTAATAACCTCCAGAAATGAAAAGTTATCTGAAACTTTAATGGTATGAGTTATACATGTTCATTTTTCATTTTTCAAAGATAAGTTATTAAAGCATATGGGGAACTAAATAGACTCTAATGAAAGGAAGATGATGGTATAAAACCAAATAATTGTATTTTCGGAGGAGCTAAAATTCATAAACAACAAATGTGGATATTATAAGTTTGGTTAATTTTTAAGTTTTTGGTGCTGTAAACATAATAAAGCATTATTTTGAGACAGTGTATAGTCTATTTTAAAGTATTCGATTAAAACTTCCAAAACCATCTTTTTGATTAACTTTTTCAAACTGTTTTTATAATAAAATACAAAAATGCCTTAACATATTTATTCTGATATTTTAAACTCTTTTTGCATTGCCATAAACATTCTAAATATTTTTAACCCTGACACTAATATGGACAAGCTTTCTATTTTTCAGTTAGTATTAAATATATGTACAGTAGTAGTTCACTAGAATATGAAAAGAAACACAACCTACAGAATGGGAGAAAATATTTGCAAACTGTGCATCTGACAAAAGTCTAATATCCAACATTTATAAGAAACTTAAACAAATTTACAATTAAGAAAACCCATTAAAAAGTGGGCAAAGGACATGAATAGACTTTTCAAAAGAAGACATACGTGTGGTCAACCATCATATGAGAAAACGCTCACGCACACCACGCTGGTTTGCTGCCACCACTGCCACCATCGTGCCAGCCCCTCAGGTCTCCCCGACGCTGGGTGATGCTCCAGAGTAGGAGACAAGCCCATTTGGGAGCAGATTGGATCCAGCTTCATTCAACATTGCTACCAGTTATTTGATAAAGATAGAACCCAACTAGGCGCAATTTACATTGATGCGTCATGCCTTACGTCAGAAGGACAACAGTTCCATGGGAAAGCCGCCACTGTGGAGAAGTTGTCTATCCTTCCATTCCAGAAAATCCAGTACAGCCTCACGGCACAGGACTATCAGCCCATGCCACATAGCTGCATCATCAGCGTGGTTGTGGGCCAGCTTAAGACGTGAAGATCCCATCATGGGGTTCCACCACATGTTCCTATTAAAGAACACCAACGATGCTTGGGTTTGCACCAATGACGCGTTCAGACTTGCCCTGCACAACTTCGGCTGACCTCCTCTCAGCCAAGCATGCTGTTTCCTCCTCTGTCCTCTTCCCAATACTATTCCCACTCCTCCAGATGCTCCAGATATCATGCGCAAATGAGCAGCGCCGCGGTGAGACTGGGCGCAGTGCTCTGCTGCCATTGAGGTGTTATGCTTGATGTTTGGACACTAGACTAGTTGCATTTGATGGGAGAAGTTAGTGTTGTACCAGCGCATGCCTTGGAAAGACTTAAGTAATGCAAAAGTTGTCCTTTTTTTTTTTTTTTTTTTAAATCTACTGACAAGTTGCTCTAGTAATCCAAAGAAGTGAAGGAGAAAGCAGCTGCTTAACTACCCAGACATTGATTTGTTCAGATGTTTCAATGCCTGATGATACAATAAAACCACAAACATTTTCTTAACAGTTTTTTTTTTAAAAAAGCAAAAAAGCTCAACATCACTGAGCATTAGAGAAATGCAAATCAAAACCACAATGAGATACCATCTTACATCAGTCAAAATGGTTATTACTAAAAAGGCAAAAAAAAACAAAAAACAAAACAGATACCAGTGAGGTTGCAGAGAAAAAGGAACACTTATACACTGTTGGTGGAAGTGTAAATTAGTTGAACCATTGGAAGACAGTGTGGCAATTCCTCAAAGACCTAAAAACAGAAGTACCATTTGACCCAGCAATCCTATTACTGAGAAGTACCCAAAGGAATAGAAAATCATGTTCTATTATAAAGACACATGCACGTGTACGTTTATTGCAGCAATATTCACAATAACAAAGACATGGAATCAACCTAAATGCCTATCAATGATAGATTGGATAAAGAAAATGTGGTACATATACACCATGGAATACTATGCAGCCGTAAAAAAGAATGAGATCATGTCCTTTGCAGGAACATAGCTTGAGCTGGAGGCCATTTTCCTTAATAAACTAATGCAGGAATAGAAAACCAAACACTGCATGTTGTCACTCATAAGTGGGAGCTAAATGATGAGAACACATGGACGTATAGAGGGGAACAACACACATGGGGTCCTGTGGCAGAATGGAGGATGGGAGGAAGGAGAGGATCAGGAAAAATAACTAATGGGTACTAAGCTTAATACCTGGATGATGAAATAATCTGTACAAAAACCCCATGACACAAGTTTACCTATATAACAAACCTGCACATGTACCCCAGACTTGAAAGTTAAAAAAAATGCTTTCAGGATTATATCACTTAAATAATGAGTAAATATAGGAAAAATAATTTAGTAATTTCTATTGGAGTTCATTTCAGCAAGTTCCTGCATTTATAAAACACTGATATCGTGAAAGTTTTATAAGAAATGATGAATAAAATATTTGTCTTTAGTTCTAGAACAGACTTAAATGACTTATAGTATAAACATATTAACAAGTAATTAAAATATAACAAACATGTAGACAATGGTAGATATTGTACTAGATATAAAAGTATTACTGTATTTAAATTCTAAATTTGCTTTGACTTGAACTCTTTTAGGTGGTTTTGGGAACAGTTTGAATTTAGTGTGGGTTAAGAGCATGGACTCTGGACCCAGTTGTCACCCTTCCAATTTCTAACTTAAATTACTAACTGTGTGACCTTAGGCATGATGCTTAATTTCCATGTGATTAGGCTTTACATCTGTAACATGAGGATAATAATAAGATCTTCCTTCTAAGATTGTTGAGAGGCTTAGAAGAGTTTACATAAAGCATATAGAATAGTGTCTGTTATATAGATGTATTATTAATATTATTGTTATAAGGACTCTATTATATATGTATATTAGCTCTGTTTACTTAGTTTCTCATTGCCTTGTAAAATCATATCAACAGGTTCTCCAGAAGAAGTAATCTTTTCCTGGCATCAGTTGCTTTTTCTTTTTAAAGAAAATAGCTTTATTGAGGTATAATTCTTACACCATAAAAATAACTTGTTTTAAGTGCACAATATATGATTTTTAGTAAATTCACAGAGTTTTGTGTTTTGTAACCATCACCATAATTCAATTTTAGAACATTTTCTTTTTTTTTTTTCTGAGACGAGGCCTTACTCTGTCACCCAGAGTAAGGTGTTGAGAGTGTGTGTATAAATGCATTGAAGGGAATCTTGACATTATATTTATATAAAAACATACATATATACATATGTTTTATAGCTTATGACAATAATAAAGACAAAATAAACCAATAAAGTTTTAGAAGGAAGAATTATAATAAAACATTAATGGTAGTTCAATATTGTATGCTCACCCTAATTGGGAAGCATATAAGGTTTTAAAAAATTTATTTATGTTTTGCATATATTTTTAATTAAACGTGTCCAAGGATTCCTCAAGGTCCTGAGATACTTTGAATTTGTCCCAAATCACTTAAGCCAGTAAGGGGTGGAGCAGAGTATAAATCAAGTTTCTGGAAATAGCTAAAAGTCTATTTTGAGTTTTTGACTGAACAGCCTTCTGTGTATTTCATATAATAAATGGAGAGTTGTCAGGGATGACACACTTTTGTTTAAACAGGTGAGAGTTTTTCTCACCTATAATGAAAGGACACCCTACCACAGCCCGTTAAGAGAGGCTATTAGGAGGCTTATGGAATATAGAATAGGAAAGAGAGCTTTTTAATAAGTGTACGATTATTATTATTGTTATTATTTTAGACGGAGTCTCACTCTGTCACCCAGGCTGGAGTGCAGTGGCGTAATCTCAGCTCACTGCAACCTTCGCCTCCCAGGTTCAAGCAATTCTTCTGCCTCAGCCTCCTGAGTAGCTGGGACTACAGCTGCACGCCATCATGCCCGCCTAATTTATTTTGTATTTTAGTAGAGACGAGGTTTCTCTGTGTTGCCCAGACTGGTCGTGAACTCCTGAGCTCAGGCGAGCCACCGTCTCAGCCTCCCAAAGTGCTGGGATTACAGCCATGGGCCACTGCACCCATCCAGGATTTTTTAATGAAAAGAAAAAATATTCTCCATGTAAGAGGCTTCAGACTTTTTTCTTGTGTGAATTCATGTGTAATACACAGATTCATCTTCTACTTTTAGTTTATTACTTTGTAATCTTGAATCTGATTTTAGCGTACTTATTTTGGTTCCTAAATATCCTAACATTTCAGGGTAAGTAAATCTCATGAATGAACTATACTTTAGGGAGATTACCCTGGCAGGAAAGAAAATATAAATTTAAGTAATGAGAAAGTGGAAGCAGGAAAATAAGGAAGATGAAGCCATCGTAATAGTCCATGTAAGAGACAGTGACTCTGGGACACTGGTGAGCCCATGATGGAGAGGATGGATGCAGCCACAGCGGATGAGACGTGCCAGGACAAGGAGCTTCTCTGGAACTCTCCAGTCTCATCTGAGTACCTTTTCTTCATCACAGTTAATAAACTTTCACAAATAATTTCAAAGAGACAGCTGACGAAAAGCTGCATTGTTTTACATTTTTGTTCCATATAGATATAACATAGATTGAGTAAATGGAAATCTGAAGTATAAATATTGATTTTAAAAATATTTTCTTTTAGATTCAGGGGGTGCATGTGCAGGTTTATTACATGGACATATTGCCTAATGGTGGGGTTTGGGCTTCTAGTGAAATACTGAGTTTTTAAATACTGTTTCGTCATTTATAAAGATACAAATGTAATGATTTTAAAAACTTTGAAACACTGGAATTTAACTTATTGTATTGTATACACACACACCCACACACACGTATTTTTTTTCCCGTGGTGTAGGATTTGAGTCAAAACATGCCGTGATGAAAAAATATTTAGGAATTGTATTAGATCGTTTTCATGCTGCTGATAAAGACATACCCGAGACTGGGTAATTTATAAAGAAAAAGAGGTTTGTTGGACTCGACAGTTCCATGTGGCTGGGGAGGCCTCACAATCATGGCGGAAGGTGAAAGGCGCGTCTTACATGGCAGCAGGCGAGAGAGAATGAGAGCCAAGTGAGAGGGGTTTCCCCTTAGATACCATCAGATCTCGTGAGACTTATTCACTGTCACAAGAACGGCGTGGGGGAAACCATACCCATGATTCAGTTATCTCCCACTGCGTCTCTCCCACTGGGTCCCTCCCAGAACACGTGGGAATTATAGGAGCTACAGTTTAAGATGAGATTTGGGTGAGGATGCAGTTGTTAGGGTAAAAATCAGACATTTTTCAAAAGAGGAATTTCAATAACATTTCAGAGATACATTGTTTTTAGCTGTTTCTGTTTATTGTATTTCCTTAAAAATGCCCAGAATGCTCCGAGGACTGAATAAGCCTGCTGAGGGAAGGGCTGGGTGGGTCCTGGAACAATAGCACTTGTCCTGGATGACTTTGTGATGCCCTAATTGGTGACATATCAGGGACCAGAGATGGAGCAGTAGATTTTGAACTATACTTGAACCTCAGCCAAGGGAGCTGCTATCTGGAGAACATGTAAGGTAGGTGTACCCTCTTCTATTTTCCCACCTATATCAAAGATGTCTATTTGAACAGAATCCAGTTTTGCCTTTTCTTTTTTTGGAATGATCACTTCTGTATATCATTCTCCTTTGTCTAACATTTTGTGAAGTTTTAATCTTTGAAGATCAATTTACCCACTTTCTTGCCCCCAAGGAAGGAAGAACAAAAACAATCAAGGCCAGGTTAGAATTCTAAGAGGAATGGGGAATAAAACTTGCCTCCCCACCCCCCACCGCGCCCCACTCCAAGAACTCTTCAGCCTTTCCATTTTCTTTTAATCCCTAACAGCATGGGACTCTGATGATCAGGCTCCTTGCTGAATTCAACTTGAAACCCGAAGGCATGGGAGCCCTTCGGGTTTGATGGAGATCAAAGAGACTCACCTCTGGGGCACAGAACTGGGTGGAAAAGGGTAATGAGTGTGCCCAAGGGGCACATCAAAGATGTTTAGTTTAGGGGTTGATGGTGGAGCCCTTAGAGAAAACATTCTCCCTTGTGATTAGGCCAATGGCACCAGAGAGAGAAAGAGAACCAAAAGTGGCCCCACAGCAGGCAGGGATACAAATGAACTGCCCCAAATGGTCACTTAGTATTGTAATCACTTGACAGGGAGTGTTGAAACTGGAATGTTCGTTTCCTTTCGAGGAAGTGCCGTGAGTGGGTTCTTTTTTACATGTTTGGCTCTCCGTGTGTTTCCTATTTTCCCCCACATCCTTTTCTCCTAGAATTATTTCGCTGTAAATCATGGACAGAATTCCTATTAGAAGCTAAATGAGGGCTGTGTGCAATGGCTCATGTCTGAAATCCCAGCACTTTGGAAGGCCAAGGCAGGAAGATTGCTTGAGGCCATGAATTTGAAACCAGCTTAGGCAATGTAGCAAGACCCTATTTCTAAAAACAACAATAACAATATTAGCTGGCTGGGTGGCACATGCCTATAGTCCTAGCTACTAAGGAGGCTGAGGCAGGAGGATTGCTTGAGCTCAGGAGTTGGAGACTGCAGTGAGCTATGACCATGCCACGATACTCCAGCTCGGGTAAGAGAGCAAGACCCTGTCTCAAGAACAACAACAAAAAGAAGCCAAATGATGTTTTAGGGTCCCACAGATTGAGAGGTGAACCACATGTGTGGTCAACTCAGTGAAAGCCTAACTGTGCAAGGGAAAAAGTGCATGGTGACGTTTCTGGACTTGCTCTAATCCTGTCCTTTGAAATCTTACTGTCATGCCCAGATTAGGGTGTTTATTTCCTCTCAGATTATGGGTTTTAGAAACCACCCTAGCCACAAGCCGTATTGGCCATGAACTAGAGATATCTTCTGCTCATATATATCTGATATTGACGTATAACACCCCTTTTCTGACTCCTTGTAGCTTTTTTCCTATGAACTGAAGTTTATTGAGGGGACTCATCCTGCAGTCTCATAGTTTTTGTAACTTTCTATTGAAGTATAACATACATGCCGGCCGGGCGCGGTGGCTCAAGCCTGTAATCCCAGCACTTTGGGAGGCCGAGACGGGCGGATCACAAGGTCAGGAGATCGAGACCATCCTGGCTAACCCGGTGAAACCCCGTCTCTACTAAAAAATACAAAAAACTAGCCGGGCGAGGTGGCGGGCGCCTGTAGTCCCAGCTACTCGGGAGGCTGAGGCAGGAGAATGGCGTGAACCCGGGAGGCGGAGCTTGCAGTGAGCTGAGATCCGGCCACTGCACTCCAGCCTGGTGACAGAGCGAGACCCCGTCTCAAAAAAAAAAAAACAACAAAAAAAAAAAAAAAAAAAAAAAACATACATGCCAACAAGAACACAAACTGAACACACCCACGTAAGCAGCTCCTAGATCAAGAAGCTGAATATTAACAGCATTGCAGAAGCTTCCCTCCTGAGCCCCTAACCGTCACTGCCCCACCTTCAAGAGCAGCCACTATTTTGACTTTCTGTTTTTGAACTACACATAAATAGAGTCATATAGAATGCAGTTTTTTTGTGCCTGGCCTCTTTTGCTCAATATTTAGGTTTGTGAGATTCATTTATATTGTTGCGTATCATTGTACTTTTTACATACCCATTTGTTGAATAGTATTTCAAAGTGGATATACCACCACATATTTCTCCATTCTACTGTCAGTATTCATTTGGGCTGTTTCTGGTTTGGGGATATTATTAATAGGTGCTGCAGTGAACATTCTTATATGTTTCTTTTGGCAACTAAATATACACACTTCTGCTGGGTATATATCTTCATCATGCTTTTATGTTTTGTTAAGGATACACATACCCAAAGGAATATAAATCATTCTATTAAAAAGATACATGCATATGTATGTTTATTGCAGCACATTCATAGTAGCAAAGACATGGAATCAACCCAAATGTTCATCAGTGATAGACTGGATAAAGAAAATGTGGTACAAATACACCATGGAATACTATGCAGCCATAAAAAGGAATGAAATCATGTCATTTGCAAGGGCATGGATGGGGCTGGAAGCCATTATCCTCATCAAACTAACGAACAGAAAACCAAACACTACATGTTCTCACTTATAAGTGGGAAGTGAACAATGAGATCACATGGACACATGGGGGGGAACAACACACACTGGGCCCTGTTAGGGGGTGTGGTGGGGGAGGGATAGCATTAGGGAAAATAGCTAATGCATGCTGGGTGTATAATACCTAGGTGATGGGTTGATAGATGCAGCAAATCACCATGGCACACATTTACATGTGTCACAAACCTGCACATCCTGCACATGTACCCTCAAACTTAAAAATTAAAAAAAAAAAGAATACACGTATACGAGAAGAATTTGCCCTATGTTCAGTCCCTGGAGTAAGCAGAACTTTTAGACTGTTCAGTGGCATTATCAAAGAACCAATAGAAGTGAGTGGACCCAGTTGGTTTGAGACCAAAGGGAAGAAGTTATTGGAGTTATTGGAGGCCTTTCCTCACTTTTACTTGTTATTTTTCCAACAAACTGACATATAGCTTCTTGAAAATGTATCTTTTCTTGCTTAATATGCATAGTTTTTATAATATTCCATTACGGTGGAGAAACGTTATTTACCCCTAAAGTTATATTTTTAAAGAAGTTATATTTTTAAACATGAGTGAAAAAGCTTTCCTATAGCACTTTTAAATCTTCTTCATTTATCTTTTGTTGCTTGCTTGTTGTTATAAATCAACATTTGTAATATTGGTGGAAACAGGGATTAATCGTCAAATAGGAATACCTTAAAGATACTAAAACTGCAAAGTTATTATGACTGTTTTTGTACTTTTATTTGCTAGACGCTAATCTTAATAAAAGACTTAAATGGAATACTAAACAATCTTGTGATTATTCATAGAAAGAGTGAACTTCCTTTTGATTAGGTTTGTTTTTTTAATGGAACATTGCCTACTGCAAAAATTTGGATGAAGTTGCATTAAAAGCAGACAGCTTTCCAGTGTACCCAGGAGCTTGAATTTTGAATTTTGGTAGACAGGGAGAGCTAGCTTAAATTGGTCTTGTATGGGATTTTAAAGTATAACTGAATAGTATAAATCTGAATTTAGTTTTAAGATTGCCAAAGTGAGGAATTGTGACTTGATCATTTTGTTTGTAAGGTTGGTGAAAAATATCTCAAGGAATTAATAGTGATATTTAAAATGGAGAAAAAAATGAATTGAGGAAACATCTAGAAATAGGCAGAAAGGAAGCCTGCGAACTTGAATAGTAAACATAAAGATTTCTGTACCTAATAAGTAAACGAAAAAATCTTTGTAGAGTCTCCTTGATAAGTTTTATTCTGTTTAGAAAACAAATTCAAACTTTCAAAAAGTATTCTTGAAAGATTAGTTCTAAACACTATTCTACCACAATGTAAAAGTAGCCTGTAACTTGTGATACTTAATAAAGAATATATGGTGCTGTTTTTAACTGATGCATATATATATTTAAAGATTATTAAGTTCATAACTTTTGAATATTTTTTTCTATTGTTATTCTTGCTAAAAGTAGGAACACATGCAATTTATAATGTATTATTCAACCAAAATATGTCAGATTTTCATATCTGAGTGTAACGTTACGTCTCGCAACATAGATACCGTATGGAGTTGGGGAGCAAGAGGGAAATATTTGACGTGTGAAATGAACTTGGATTCCACTTAACTAGAATTCAGTGAATTATATCAAAGTTCGATTAAAAGTAACCAGAAATTGCTGAATTATATTATAGTTAAATTATTTAAAAACTTTATTCCTTGTCATGGCCACTCGAGTTCTAGGGTAATCCAAAAGAGAATTATTTTGTATTCCATTGTAATAGAAGGTTATGATAAAATGAACCTATCCAGAGTTCCGAAGCCAGGACATCTCAGAGCCCGATGCCCAAGGTGTATTATCTGGGTATTGCTGTTGGTTATTCAGGGACCAGGGGCTCCTTAATTAGCAGGTGATGAATCCTGCCAGATCTCCACAGTGACAGGGCAGCACTGAGTTCAATGTGAAGTTCCGCAGTCACTGCTCTTCTCCTCTCCCAAGCACACAGATTTCTCATGCCAGATGGCCACTGCCCAGGGCTTGGGAGAGCTGATACAGGCATTCCCTTAGCCTTCTGGCTGGTGTCACAGTAGGTTGTGTGCCCCTCTAGTTCACTGGCTCTGAGCCCAGCTCAGCACTGGGACTTCCCTAGGAATTGCAGTCCTTTTGGCCTAGACTGCCCCTCAAGTTCACTTAGGGTCCCAGAGCACTCCAGCCTGTGGTGGCAAGGCTTGCTGAAACTCAAGTTCTGACCTTTGGGATGAGCGATTCACCTCTGGGCATGGGCCAGTCCAGGTGCTCTCTCTGCAGGCAGATGTCAGCTGACTACAGCCTGGTTCTCTTTTACACCATGACAGCACAGCACTAAGTTCAATGCAAAGCCTCACAGTCTCTGTGCTCTCCGTCTCCCAAGAACACAGATGCTATCTGGCTGGTGGATGGGGGAGGAGTGGCATCAGCAGTTCAAGACTGTTCTTCCTACCCTCTTTGATGTATCTTTCAGCCATATGAAATTAAAAGTAGGTACTGTGATTGCTCACCTGAGTTGTGGTTCCTGTGATGGTGCTTTTTGTATATAGTTGTTAAAATTTGGTGTTTCTGTTGAGGGGAAGAATTACATAAGCTTCTATTTGGCCGTCTTGCTCTGCCCTCCACTCTATGTCTTTTAATTGGAGAATTGAGTTCATTAACATTCAATTTTATTATTGATCAGTAAGGACTTACTATTCAAAACATGAAAAAACGTATATACGTTACCTCTCCACATTTAGACTTTATGTTGTCTCAGTTACACATCTTTTTATTGCCCGTCTCCTAACAGGTTCCTGTAGGTAGTACTGTTTTTGATAGGTTTGTCTTTTTGGCTTCATACTAGAGTTATGAGTGAATTGCACAGCACAGTTAACAGTATTAGACTATTCTGGGTTTGTTCATATACTTAATTTTACCAGTGGGTTTCATACCTTCAAATGTTTTCTTTTTGCCCATTAGGGGTTTTTTCTTTCCAATGGAAAAACTCCCTTTAGCATTTCTTGTAAGATGGTTCTGGTGTTGGTGAATTCTCTCAACTTTTGTTTGTCAGGGAAAGACTTTATTTCCCTTTCATATTTGAAGGATAATTTTGCTGTGTATAGTATTTTTGTATGACAATTCTTTTCTTCTTTCAGAACTTTGAAACTGTCATCCTGCTCCCTCCTGGGCTGTATGGTTTTCCCTGACAGGTCTATTGCCAGATGAATTGGAACTTCTTTATATTATTTGCTTCTTTTCTCTTGCTCCTTTTAGGATTCTCTCTTTGTCCTTGGTTTTTGAGTGTTCGATGTTTAGGTTAAATCTGTTTGGTGTTTTCTTTTTTCTTTTTTTTTTTTCTTTTTTGAGATGGAGTCTCGTTCTGTCGCCCAGGCTGGAGTGCAGTGGTGCGATCTTGGCTCACTACAAGTGCCGCCTCCTGGGTTCGTGCCATTCTCCTGCCTCAGCCTCCTGACTAGCTGGGACTACAGGTGCCCGCTATCACACCCGGCTAATTTTTTGTGTGTGTGTTTTTAGTAGAGACAGGGTTTCACCATGTGTCAGCCAGGATGGTCTCGATCTCCTGACCTCGTGATCTGCCCGCCTCAGCCTCCCAAAGTGCTGGGATTACAGGCGTGAGCCACCGTGTCCAGCCCTGTTTGGTGTTTTCTTACCTTCTTTTACCTGGACATTTATCTCTTTCTTAAGTTTTGGAAAGTTTTCTTTTATTATTTCTGTGAATAAGTTTTCTACCTCTCAGTGTTTCTCAACTCCCTCTTGGACACCAATAATTCTTAGATTTTGTCTTCTTAGATAATTTTCTATATCTTGTAGGAGATCTTCTTTTTTTCTCATTCTTTTTTCTTTTTTCTCCTCTCAATGTGTGTTTTCAAATAGCCAGTCTTCAAGCTCACAGGTCTTTCTCTGCTTGATCCATTCTGCTATTGAGAATTTCAAATGAATTTTTCAGTTCAGCAAATGTATTTTTCAACTCTAAGATTTGTTTGATCTTTTAAAATTACTTTAATTTCTTTGTTAGATTTCTCTGATAAATTTATGAATTGCTTTTCTGTGTTATCTTGGAAATCACTGAGTTTTCTTAAAAATACTGTATTGAATTCTTGGTCAGAGAGTTCACATATCACCATTTCACACCATTTCACACTAGTCAGTTGCTGGTTCCTTGCTCTATCTCTTTGAGGAGTTCATGGTTCATTGTTTGCTGTTGTTTCTTGAGGATGTTCATCTGTGTCTTTGCATTGAAGGATTATTTATTCAGTTTTCCTTGCCTGACTTGTTTTGTTTTTTATTGGATATGTTTGCTTTAGGGATTTGTTGATTTCTTTCTTTCTTTTTTATCCGGGTAGATCACTGCCTCCTTTTTGTCACTAGATGGCACCTTAAGCCCAGGTTTTGCTTGCTTCTAGTAAACAGAGTGCCACCTGTCCTGAATGTGGGAAGTCCCAAATGGGATATCCTGGTAGTGTGGGAAGGCGGGTTAGGAGTTTGTGCCTAGGGGACCTGTGCTGTTGAATAGTCACTCTGATTTGGTGTCTTTTTTGGCCAAGTTACAGAACAGAGTTTCCAGCGTTGAGAATGATAGACTCACCTCTCCCTTTGTCTCTGGCTATTCTCAGGAATATTTCTCCCTTCAGGAACTCACAAAGTTTCCTGTGGCTTAAGGCAGGGACAGGTCTTCTGCCACGGAACGCAAGATGTTGGAGAAACTGGTTGTTCACCTTGATCTTTTTCTAGTGTAGAAACTCTGAGTTGAGGGGAAACTTTCTGCATGCCTGGGCAGATTGGAGGGGAGGGACATTGTATATATGGAAGCGTGGTTCTCCTACTCTCTGCTCAGAGTTTTTTTTTACTTCTCTGTGGTCCTGGGAACTGCCTCATTCTCATATTTGAGTTGTGTGATATTGCTGGTGATAATCTCTGTGCTGTATGTTTGTTTTTGGTTTTCTGTGTGGGAGAGTGAAGCTAGCTTCTATGCCGCCATTTTGAAACCAGAAATCTGAATCACATGTAATTCTCTTTTTTTCTGTTTATGCTAGGATACAGGAAGACATCAACATTTTAAATTTTCCCTTAAATATTGTAAGTTTAGTGAGTTTATTTCTAATACTGTTTTTCTTTCTTAGCATTTATTTTCCATTTTCACTTTTGTAGCTCTTTTATCATTCTTTCATATTTCTAGTTTCTTTCTCATATTTTCATATGTTGTTTTTGTCCTCTGAGTATATGGGATGTTTTACAACATCACTGATTTGCGTTTTTGCTCTTTGCCACTTCCATTATGAATTTTTACGGTGCTCTGCATTTTTGCTTCTTTTCTTTTTTTTATCTTAATCATACCCCCTTTTAAATATTATTCTCTTTTTGTCGTAGCTAATTCTTAAGATTTTACCTTCTATTTCATACAGATGGTCTTCTTTCAGATTCCTCATACTTTTTTGATATTTTCTTCTGGATATTATATGAGATTATTTTGATGGTAGATTTTTATTCTGTGTTTATAGAATGTTGTTGTTTTCCCCTGGTTCTACAATAGCTTTTAGTCTCCAATTGGTATTTTTTTCCTCATTACTCAATAATGAATAAGGGAGATTTTGTCCAGTCTTGGTGTTTTATGTATTTAACAAACACTTATTGAGCTCTCATTGTTTGTACACTTTTCTAGGGACTTTCTGACATTAGTCTACTGTGTATTTTGGGTATGGATTGTCTTGTGTCTTCTCCATGTCAACTTGTATAATAGTCATATTCTCTTGAAGATTTTCAGCTGGATAAAAACATTGCTCAGCTGCCAATGAAGTTCCAAGTTTCTAGGATTATTTTACCTACAGAAACTCTGCTTTACTGGTGATATATCTTTTTATAAGTCTTTGATTTTTTGAATGAAAGAATGAATTTTATAGTTCTCAGTATGTTTTGAACTCAGATTTTTTTGCTCTTTTTGTGTCCATGTGTACTCCTTTAGCTGTGGAGATAATCGTTCCCTGCATATAGTACACCAACATCATTTGTACTTTACTTTAATCCGATGTGTTTTGGGAGTTGCTGGCTCTGAATGGTTGTGTACAAAACACTAGTAGATGTTAGAAAAACGTACCACCATGGAAGGAAAAAGCATTATCATAGAAGAATCACACATAGTAAATATTTTGATTTTTTTCAACACAGAATCTTTGACTTGAGGGAGGTAGAATTTGTCTTCCTATGTAATTTTTCTTAGGTTCTGTTTCCTGAAGCTAATTTACATTTGCTTTCAGGTAGATCTGTATAGATATATTTTTAATTAGTCTATTTCCATGTACTTTGTAGTTGTTGGAGATTCTGCCCACGTTCTTTGACTGTGTTTTCTGTTTATCTGAGTTATTGCTGTTATTGCGATGTTTTATTTTTTCCCCCTTTCTCTTTCTAGATATTTTAGTGAGCACTTGGGGGAGACTATTGGAGAGATGTTAGCCAGATATCATTTTATCTATGAAACCTAGAGCTATTCTTACTCTGATTTTTTGATAGGATTCTTTTTGAAATGTGATCTGTTACTTCAGTTCTCTTTACAGTTGCATAATGAACAAGTTTAGGATAAGTCAGCGTCATCACTTTTGGAATAAATTATTGTGATTTTCTATAGATTCAATTATAGATTGCTTTGTAGGCCTAAAATTTAAATGCACACTGACCTTTCCATTACTTTGAAGCTTGGTTTCTTAAAAAAAATAAAAACAAAAAGCCCTTGATCTCAGCTTGCTTTGTGGTCTTATGCCTCATCTTCAAGAGGATAGAGTGAGGCATGTGGAGCTGCATGACCTCCTGAGCAGTGGAACATGGTTAGCTTTCTACAAAATTAATAAGTGAATCAAAGGCTGACTTATGATCTCCCAAATGGTTTTTCTTTTACTCCAGAAAAATCATCATTTTCCCTGTTGTCACGAAGCATTCTTTGATTTTTCACACCATTGAATATATGCTTTATTAATATAGTAGACCATAGACAACTTCTTCTTAAGCTTTGATCCCTTAAAAAATTATTCCCACCACTATTTGTTCATGGAGTGTATAGTAAAGCCTTAGCCATCACTTTTAAACTGACAGGTGGTCCTCCTCTACCTCTCCTGTCATCCAAAAGTGGCACTATTTCTATTCTTGTGACTCCAGGCCAAAATATTTGTTTCTGGTTTCATTAATGTTCATCTTTTAACTCTTGCCTTCTAGTATTTTGTTAGTTTATAGAGTGTTGTCTTCGTACCAATCCTTCCACCAGTTCTTTGCTTCCTCTTACAATTATTGCATCTTCCTCCATTTTGAAATGTAATTCAGGGCCCTCTTGGTATCTCTCAACTACATTGGTCCTTTCGACATTTAGATATGAGTAAGTATCCATCTTAAAACTTTTTTCTTAATCTCACTCCAACCCCTTTAACTGTGGCTGCTCTCTCCTTCTTTATTTTTACAGTCAGGTTTCTTTAAGGAGTTATTTTACTCATCGCCTCTGATTTCTCATCATCTACCTTCAAGCCAGTGCAGTTTGGGCTCTTCCCTAATGTTACCAAAACTTCTCCTCCCAGGGATACCAGTGACCTCCAATCTAGATTTCATTCAATCTTTCTTCCTTAGGACATTTTCTTCTTCATTTTCTGTGGCACACATTCTTTTGATTTTCCTCATCCCACTTGGTCTTCTTTGCATGTTCGTCCTACTCTTGTCTTACTCTAGATTCTTTCATGAGACAATCCAATTAGAAACTATAGCTTCAGTAACTATCATTCTGTGCTATCATTACAGCAATGATATACAAATGTGTATCTTGGCCTTGGGGCTATTTGCTTACTTTTCTTTATGGCACTTATTACTATATGACATTTTAATATTTTTATGTATGTTCCAATTTAAAATTCGACTTTAAAATTTGTGTTATGCAGAGTTCCAGGATTGTGTCACATAAGCCATTCGTTTCTTTCATAATATTCTCTGTAGCTTACTCTTATCTTTGCTTCTTTTGTGCTTTTTTTCTTGTCTGTTTTGTTGGTCTTCTGTTCAGGTTGAGGCTTTCCAGCAGATGTTATAAATTCCTGGGCTGCAGGTTGAGTCATCTGCATATATATTTAGTTTGGCCTGCGCAATGTTTTGAAAATTTTCAATTAGTTGCCAGCATTATAGAATCAGAAGATTTCACATAAATTTTAGGTTTCCAGTTTCTTTTGAACTATGTGAGATCTGGCAACACTGACCCCTGCCTTGTCAAGGCAACAAGTGGAACTGATTGGTTATAATAGAAGTCACAACTGCCTTTAAAGTCTCACTGTCATAGAGACGACATTTTATGTTCTCTGTGCAATGAAATTAGAAATCAATAATAAGCAGCCAGTTTTAAAAAAACACTGGATTTAAGTTTGGAAACTTAAAATTGTATTTTTAAATAAGTTAGGGTTAAAAAGAAAATCACAATAAAATTGTCAAATATTTAAAATTGAAAGATAATGACAGCATTACTCATCAAATGTTGTAGAGTATCTCTAAATTGGTATCCAGACTGAAATAAGCTAAGCCTTAACCTCAAAATGCTAGATAAAAAGCAACAAAGTAAATGTGAAAAATATAGTAAAACTAAAAGCAGGGATCAGTGAAATCAGAAACACAATGTAGAGAAATACCAAAACCAATTTAATGAAATAAGTGAACAAATTAAACAGGTCTCTGTTAGACTGGTCAGGAAAAGCAGAGAAAAGACTGTATTAGTCGCCATTTTCTCTGATTCCCTTATATCATTTTGCATTGATATAAAAGGAATACCTGAGGCTGGGTGATTTATAAAGAAAAGAGGTTTATTTGGCTCACAGTTCTGCAGACTGTACAAGAAGCTTGGTGCTGGCATCTGCTTCTTGTCAGGACCTCAGGAAGCTTTTACTCGTGGTTAGAAGGTGAAGGGAGAGTGGGTGTGTCACAAAGCAAGAGAGGGGGCAAGAGAGAGAGAGGGGAAGGGTTGTCACGCCCTTTTAAACAACTATCTCTGGCATGAACCGATAGAGCGAGAACTCACTCATCACCCAGGGAATGGCACCAAGACACTCATGAGGGATTTACTCCCATGAGCCAACACCTCCCGCTAGGCTCTACCTCCAACACGTGGGGGTCACATTTCAACATGTTATTTGGAGGGGACAAATATCCCAACTATATCAAAGACTAAAAGGCAAAAATTAAACAACATTAAAGGAATATAATTACATGATGGGCTTGCGGTCTTTGGTTCACTCTCCTCATTTTTGTTAGCTGGCCCCTGTAGGCATTTGAATTTGGACTCCTGTTCCACAGTTACAGCTACAGTCATTTATTTTTAAATTGAGGTAAAATTTGCATAACATGAAATGACATTTTAGAGTGAGCAATTCAGTGACATTTAGTACATTCATGGTGTTGTGCAACTACTACCTCTGTTTAGTTCCAGATCACTTTCATCGTCAAAAATAAAACCCTATACTTATTAGGCAGTGGATTCCCATTCCCCGCCTTCTTTCAAATCCTCCTAACCACCATTCTGCTTTCTGTCTCTAGGGATTTATCTTTCCTGGATATGTCATAGAAATGGAATCATACAATATATGACCTTTTGTGTCTGGAGCTACTTTCACTTAGCGTAATGTATTCTAGGTTCATCTACAGTGCAGCAAATATCACTTCATTCCTTTGGATGACTGAATTATATTCCATTGTGTGCATATACCATAATTGGTTTATCTGTCCAACTGTTGATGGCCGTCTGGGTTGTTGCTACCTTTTGGCTATTGTGAATAGTGCTGCTATGAATATTTATGTATGATTAGTAGCTTGAGTACCTGTTTTCAATTATTTGTGTATATACCCAGGAATCGAATTGCTGGGACAGCTTACTGTTTGTATACTTGGCTTTCATTACTGTTCTCCAAAATAATACTCTAGCAGTTGGCACACACATTTCCCTTTTACCCTAGTTGGAACTGCAGCTATAGCCCACAAAAGGAGACAAGCCATTGAAAATTATTTAAAGGGTTTCCAGGCACTTGATAAAAATATGTTTTTCTAGTGGGCTAGTCTGTTCAAGAATTCAAACCGTAAGTTGAAAGGTTGTCTGATAATCATAGAATTATAACTAAGAGAATTGGGTGTTCTTGAATGGTGTTTCTATCTAATTAGGATAAGCAGTTAAGTTGGGCAAGTTACCCTTCTCTACTTCGGGGATATTTTGCCTGTATGTCTTGTGCCAGGCATCATAAAGCACATTTTTCTCTGCTAATCAGTGCCAAAAGCACTCTGACAAAATTTTACCTTCCGTATCCATCCATGTATAATTATCATAAAAAATAGCATATAATTGGATTGTTTATAACACAAAGGATAAATGCTTGAGGTGATGGATACCTCATTTCCTCTGATGTGATTATTACACATATTAGGCCTGTATTAAAATATTCCATATACTCCATAAATATATATACCTATTATGTACCCATACAAATTAAAAAGAAAAATGTTTAAAAATATATAGTAAATAAAAATATCATTATCTTAGAAAGTTACAATAAATTGTTAGGTTGTTATACTTTCTTGCCATTTTTACTGTGTCAATATTGCCATCTTTTCCTGTAGCATCCTGTTTATGTATTTATTTTAAAGTTTTTTGTATATTTGCAAATACAAAAAATAATGCCAATCACAATGATAAATGAAGTTTCTCTGTCTCAAAAAAAAAAAAAAAAAAAAAAAAAAAAAGCTGAGAAGATGAGCCAGCTGGAACAGAAAGCGCAGGGCCTGGTGGTGCATGTTGAGGGAGACCTTAAATTACCCCAAATGGTGAATGGTTGAAGAATTGGTAACAGAGTATATGATCAAAGTGACATTGGAGAAAGGCTTACTTTCCTGACTATTTCCTGCCAATAAGCTGTTTTGAAGGAAGGGACAGAAAATAAACTGGTGAAGGAGAGAGAATTTTCCAACCAGAAGGAATAACATGTTCCAAGGGCATGAGTCTGACGACATATTAATGTCCAAGCATGAGGTTAGAAGTACAGCAAACAGACCTGATTTTCTGGAAGAAAGATTTTGTCAGATTATAATAAACAATAGATAAATAAATGTCAAACATTTCTGTCCTTCAAAAACTTGTGTTTATTTCCTCACTGAATTTCCTTTATTCCTTCCTAAATCATAGTCCCTGAAGTTTGATGTCATGAATTTTAACAATGGTCTTTTAAAACTGGTTACTGTTAAAGCCTGAATCCTCAAGTTTTTTATTACCTGATATAAAATTTATTCATTTTAGCTGTAGAATACCCAAATGTCAAGGGACTTTGAAGACACAGTAATTTGAACCATATATCTCTATTCTTAGTGAAAAATGAAAACACTCCAGTGGAGTTTTATGTGGAGTAAACTAGGTCTGGAAATGGTCTGTATCGAGAGACCTAATGGCCTTTTGATGTCTGATTCTTTGATTTGGCTTTTTCTTTTTTAAAGGGGTGTTATGTGATTATAATTAGAAACATTTTAAGTTCTTTACTTGGGAAGTTAATTGTTCCTTAGCTTGCTCTATTATGACAAAATCATGTAGTATAGAATGGTGGTAGTGTTTGAAACTATTACTAAGGAGATTCACCGTGTTTACCAGAGAAAGTTCCAATTCATCATGCAAGGCTTATCTTATCCATACCGGGTACTCATTCATTTTGCAGGTTGTGGCTATGATGTGAATATGTGTTTATTATATATTAAAGATGTTTCATTTTAATAATTTTCTAAATTTCCTGGGAATATAATAGTTTGCTTTTCTTGCAACTGGAATCATTATGTTTTAAGTTGAAAATGGTAGCTAAATTACTAGAAGGCATTAACAAGAATTTACATTCTTTTCTGGTAGGCAGATTTAAGGTATTCAGTTTTGTATGGATATAAGCATTTGTATGATATTGAGAAAAGTTATCCCTACCATTTAGAAAGTGCCTAAGGCCAGGCACAGTGGCCTCACACCTGTAATCTCAGAGCTTTGGGAAGCTGAGATGGGAGGATTGCTTGAGGCCAGGAGTTCAAGACAAGCCTGGGCAACATAGTGAGACTCTATCTATCTTTACCAAGACTTTTTTTTTTTTAATAAAAATAGACCCGCATACAGGTGTGGACCTGTAGTCCCAGCTCCTTGGGAGGCTGAGGTAGGAGGATTGCAGGAGCCTAGCAGTTCGAGGTTATAGTAAACTGATTGCCACTGCACTCCACCCTGGGTGACAGAGTGAGACCTTGTCTCAAAAAGCAAAAAATAAATAAATAAAATTAAAAATAAACAAAATGCCTAAAACCTCTGAATATAATTTTGTTCTTAAAAATCACTCTCTTAAGTATCAAGGGTTGGGGTGGGAAGCAGCTGTTCTCTTTTCTCCTCTCTGCTTGAGCATCTGCAACCATTTTAGATCCAGAGCAGGCAAGGTTTCCAGTGTATTGTAAACATGCCGTAGCTCCAGTGAACACGCTGGCTTAACCCTCCAAGAAGCACAATGTAAAGCTCGAAGAGAAGAGAGCGATGTGTGGTGACCTTGCTTCCAGTTGAGAGAGAAATTTCCATTCTATGAAGTATTTCTTTGTAGACATGTCTTTGTAGAACTCAGCACTTCTCACAAAAACACACTGCTTTAAATGAGTGTCAGTAGAATATGCTGGTCAAGAGGCCTCTCCTGACAGAGACATTTGTGACACAATTTCACACCATAGGTTTAATTTGGAACATATTTTTACATTTCTTGGATGCTTTCCTTAGGAATTAATTGAGTTTGCAAAACCCATTTTTTAGCAGTTTATATATTTAGCTTCTTGAGTTTTACTACAGTCAACATTTGGATTAGCAATGAAATGTGAAATAAATGTAACCCTTATGGGGAGTAAAATATGCTAATAAAGGACAATAGTACTTCATTGAGTGTTTTCAAGTCAACAAAATGGTTTTAATATGTATTCTCTTAATTTATCCTCGAAAGAATCCTATGTGGTTGTTTGTTATTACCTGCATTTTGAAAGCAAGAAACCGAGGTTCATGGAGATTTCACCAATTGTTCAAGCAGTTTCAGCAATACTGCAGAGCTGACACGTGACTGAGCAGGGCCTTGCCCCGGGGCACGCGGAGTCCTGCTTCATTGCTCTTTTCCTGATAGAATGCCAGTGTTTACCTTTGTGTCACCAAAGTCATTTTCCTTTTGTGCTTTTTAAATGATTGGATCCAAATCATTCGAAGATGGCAACATATACTAGATACATCATTACTTATTCTTTCTTGTTTCTTTTAGAGCTAGGATCTTGCTCTGTCACCCAGGCTGGAGTGCAGTGGCATGATCATAGCCCACTGCAGTCTCAACCTCTGGGCTCAAGTGATCCTCCTGCCTCAGCCTCCCAGGTAGCTGAGACTACAGGTGTGTACCACCATGCCTGGCTAATTTTTTTATTTTTTATTTTATTTTTTATTAAAATTTTTTTTTATTGAGACAAAGTCTCACTCTTGTCCCCCAGGCGGGAGTGTGGTGGCACTATCTCAGCTCACTGCAACCTCTACCTCCCCGGTTCAAGCGATTCTCCTGCCTCAGCCCCCTGAGTAGCTGGGATTATAGGCACCTGCCACCACGCCTGGCTAGTTTTGGTATTTTTAGTAGAGACGGGGTTTTACCATATTGGCCAGGCTGGTCTTGAACTCCTGACCTCAGGTGATCTTCCCGCCTCAGCCTCCCAAAGTGCTGGGATTACAGGCGTGAGCCACCATGCCCGGCTTTTTATTTTTATTTTTAGAGACAGAGTCTCACTTTGTTGCCCAGGCTGGTCTCAAACTCCTGGCTTCAAGGGATCCTCCCATCTCAGCTTCCCAAAGTGTCTGGGATTATAGGCGCGAGCCACTGCACTCAGCCACTTATTCCTCACTTAACCCCACATTGGGGAATCCGCCCTGCCCACAGCTCTGACAGCTGCCCACCATATTCTCTGCTATAGGACCATCTTCCCTTCTCTGCTACGTTCATTGGGTCTAGAGTGGACACCTGATCCAAAGGCAGCCAAATCATTTTGTTCTGAGGTACAAAGAGCTTAAGTCACACAGCTGTTGGAGGTGCCAGGATTTGAAATTGTGTGTGTTTGACTTTAAATCCTCTATTCTTAACCACTGTGCTATACTGCATTGCTCTTCTTCCCTGAAGCTTGGGAATTTGGAACTGGAAAACCGAGAGACTGACTCAATGCAGAAGCTGAAAACCTGGAACGTTACTATGAGGAAGGTTGACTAGGCAGCCACTATGGGCCATATGCGAGCTAAAGTGTTGAGTAGTTGTGTTGATGCCAAGAGGAAAGCAGGGCAGATGCACAGGGAGAAGCACAGATGCTGTAAGAAACGCAGCCATGCATAGCAGAGCCTGGTTTATTCCAGTTCCTTCTCAAGAGACACCTTCACTGAGAACTCATGTCTTTATAATATACAGCTGTTTTTATTTGGTTACCATGAGTTAAAAGGCATTTTAACCATTTGTTTAAAATGTGGCCGGGCCCGGTGGCTCACTCCGGTAATCACAACACTTTAGGAGGCCTAGGTGGGCAGATCACCTGAGGTCAGGAGTTTGAGACAGCCTGGCCAACATGGTGAAACCTTGTTTCTACTAAAAATACAAAAATTAGCTGGGCATGGGGGCACATGCCTATAATCCCAGCTACTCGGGGGGCTGAGGCATGAAAATCGCTTGAACCTGGGAGTCGGAGGTTGCAGTGAGCTGAGATTGCACCGCTGCACTCCAGCCTGGGCAACAGAGCAAGACTCTGTCTCAAAAAAAAAAAAAAGTTATAAGTTTACTTTAAAACATATATTAAATATGGCCTATATAATGTTATTACAATATGTATTTTTTTAAAAAAGACCTTTTTAAGAACAAAGAACAAAGGTGAACTGTAATATCTCACCCCTGTCAAAATTATCACAAATTCTTACTAACGAAGTCTGAATCAGTGTGTGGATGGCATACTTCTACAGATTCCTTAGAAATTTTAAGAAAGATTATTCATGCAAATAAAATTGATGACATTGCTGCTTTATTAGGAACAACACATTTCAGGTTTTTTCTGTAGTTATAAACTCTAAACAACTGTAAACTAGTTATTGTAAATTTGTATAGAACCTAAAACAAAAGGTAACATTTTTGATTTGGGAGACAGTCAAGACCAATAAATAACATGCTCTTCCCCTCTCAAATTTAGAACACATTCAGAAAAATAGAAGAATCCTATAGATGAAGTTGTGGTTTGGGTGTGTGGCCAGGTGAAGGTTGGGAGTCCTTTCTCAGTAGATTAAATGTGCTCATCAGGGCACAGCTAGAGCCGCCCACTGGAGCCTGTAAAGGCAGGGGAGGAGGACATTCTGACAATAGGCCCTCCCTGGAGAGAGAGGCAGGGGGCTGAACACTGTTCACACTTGCTTATCCAAGTCCATGGTGATTAGTGTATGCCAAGAAAGGGCAGCAGTTCTCTTCTTGTTGAAAGCGCTGAAGAGCTGACTTTATAGGTCAAATTAGGGAAGGTGGGAGGATTGTGTGCCACATCCAGCACATGTGTACGCATTTAACAAACGGTAACTTCTTGGAATATTCATTTCAGATTCTTTTTGTTTAAAGAAAAAAGTATGGTAGCTATGGGTTTCTTCTCTCTCCTTCCCTGGAGATAATCACCTTTCTTTTCCACATTTTATGCTTTTACCATGTCATTTCAAGGCTATGTTTAGTCTCAAATTAGGACTCCTCCTGAGTGTACCTTAAGTAAAACAAAGGCTTTCAGTTGCTTTTCCTATTCTATCTTATGCATTTAAGGTTTTAAATTGTTTTAAGAAATGCTTAAGTTGTATCACACACATTTTTATATGTAGTGTGTTTTTTGTGGTTCAGTTCCAGTATAGTTCATGATTTTCAGTATGATTTACTTGACACTGAGAAATTATCTAAAAGTGTGTTTTTTTGCTTTCTGAAGAAGTTGCTTTTAGCCCCTTTCAGCAGGTGGAATTAGGAAACAAATGAATATATAGACACATACATATACATCCCTGTGTGTGTATATATTTGTGTGTGTGTTTATGTATTTACCTATGTGTATTTTGATATCATACACATATCCTATACTTATACATCTATATTTCTGTATGTTACTAAATATATAAAAAGCATGAACTCACACTAATTCCATTTCCAGTCAAATTCAACAGGGTTTATTTTATTTCTTCTTATTTGTTTTATTACCGTCTGACTGTGAGAAACCTGACTTCCATTATATATTTACTTATTTACTCAAACCTAGAATCCAGGAATTGGTTTTTCAATTGATAGACCATGCCTTTGTGAAGAAAGAAACCTGTAACTAGAGTCTAAGAGCACATGATCCAAAGACTGTATTCCAAAGTTAATTTGGTTATTTATTCCCCCTTCAGTGTGATTATTAATCATTTGAAATTTGTTTCTGTTTGTATTTCATTTCAGGATTTCCCTCTCCTGTCCTTGTTTATTTCTTTTCTTTTTTTTTTTTAGTAAATAAAACATTAATATAATTCCAAACACCACACATGGACTCTTAGGTATATTCAGAGAGGTGTCGCCCTACCTTGATTCCTTCTCTGTTGTCTTTCCCATTCCAAGTCACTTCTGTGGATATATGATCTTATTAGTCGCTAGTTGATCATTTCTGTGTTTGTTCCTGCACAAATAAGCAGATACATGTATATCTCATTGTTTTCTCTTCCTCCTTACACGAAAGGCATGGACACTTTTGTACACACTGCTTTTTTCATTTATTATAACCTGGAAGTCACTCTTCTTTTTACATCAGTGTAGTATACCAGTGTGTTTATGCAACCACTGTTCTATATGTGGGTATACAGGTTGTTCCCAATATTTGCAATTGCATGTGATGCAGTCATGAATAACCTAATGGATATGAATTTTTGTATTGTTTGGGATATAGATTCGGGGTAACTTTTTAGGATTGGGAATACTGGGTCAAAACTACGTGTATGTAGTATTGTTACATAGTGGCAAATTTTCCTCCATAAAGGTTACACTGACTTAAATTTCTCCTGGCTGCAAATAAGGATGCCTTTTGGACTGCACATAGTCACTCACGCCTGAAATCCCAGCACTTTGGGAGGCCAAGGCGGGCAGATTGCTTGAGCTCAGGAGTTTGAGAGCAGCTTGGGCAACATGGCAAAACCCTGTCTCTACAAAAAACGCAAAAAAAGTAGCTGGCGTGGTGGCACGTGCCTGTAGTCCCAGCCAGTTGAGGGTTGAGGTGCGAGGATTGCTTGAACTGGGGAGGCTGAGGCTGCAGTGAGTTGTGAGGCTGCAGTGAGTTGTAATCTCGCCACTGCACTCCAGCTTGGGTGACAAAGTGAGATCCTGTCTTAAAAAAAAAAAAAAAAAAAAAAAAAAAGCGAATACCTTTTAGACTCCCAAGTAGAATGTTGTTACAATTTAAAAATTTTTGTAAATCTGGTTGGTAAGAAATAATGACACGGTTTTAATTTGCAGTACTCTTGTGAGATTAAACATTTTATTACATTTAAGGGCCATTTTATCAGCCTTATTTAGTTAGAATTGTCATACAATAAATTTCACATAAAGTATACAGTTTTCATATATTTTGAACTATGTACATACTCATGAAACTACCAATACAAAAAAGATATACATGTGAACATATGTATCACTCCAAACGTTCTCTCCTCCCATGCCATCCTTCTGGTCTCCACCTTTCCACTTCCCCATATCCAGGCAACCACTGATTTCCTGTCCTTATATTTTAATTTCCAGAATTTTAGATAAATGGAAGCAGACAGTATGTATAGTTTTTCCAGTCCCTCCACATCTTTCCCAAAACTTCATATCATCAGTGTTTTAAATTTTCACCATGCTCACAAGTGTGTGGTAATATCTTAATTGTGGTTTTCATTTGCATTTTCCTGGTGACTAATGATGTTAAAAAGGTTTTCATGTCCTTATTGGCCATATGCCTATCTACCTTGGAGAGTCTTCAAATCTTTAGTCCATTTTTAAATTGGGTTGACTTGTTTTCTTATAATTAAGTTTTGAGATTTCATTATATATTCTGGATACCAGTCTTTTATTAGATAGATGTTTTTGCATATTTTCTCCCAGTCTGTGACTTGCCTGTTTATTCTTTTAGTGGTTGCTTTCAAAAAGCAGGTGTTTTTAATTTTGATGAAGTCTACTGTGTTTACAGCATCTGTTCTTTTATGGATTGTGCTGTTGGTGTCATATCTAGGAAATCTTTTTCTAACCCAAGGTCACAAACGTTTTCTTCTGCAAGTTTTATAGTTTTGGGTTTTACATTAGGACTTTGATCACTTTTCAGTAATTTTGTATATACTGGGAAGAAGTAAGGATTAAAATTTTTTCTCAGGCTGGGAGCGGTGGCTTTCGCCTGTAATCCCAGGACTTTCGGAGGCTAAGGCGGGCAGATCACCTGAGATCAGGAGTTTGAGACCAGCCTGGCCAACATGGTGAAACCCGTCTCTACTAAAAATACAAAAATTAGCTGGGCGTGGTGGCAGGTGCTTGTAATCCCAGCTACTCGGGAAGCTGAAGCATGAGAATCACTTGAAGCCAGGAGGTGGAGGTTGCAGTGAGCTGAGATCACACCACTGTGCTCCAGCCTGGGCAAGAGTGAGACTCCGTCTCAAAAAACAAAAGCAAAACAAAAATTATGTTTTCTCTTATGATACTGGTTTCTTGTCCTTTTAACACATATAAAATCTGTAGTGACATAACTATTCTCATTTGTAATACTGATAATTTGTATTGTTTCTTTTTTTTCTGACCAGTCTAGCTAGAGGTTTATCAGTTTTATTGATCTTCTCAACCAGCTTTGGGGTTCACTGATTTTTGCCTAATGTTCTTCTGTTCCTATTTTATTGATCTCTGTTTTGACTTTTATGATTTCCTTTCTCCTACTTATTTTGTGTTTTACTGTTCTTTAAAGTGAAAGCTAATGCCATTGTTTTGAAACCTGTATATTATTTTCTAATACAAATGCTTAATTCTATAAAGTTTCCTTCAAGTACAGTGTTAGTAGCATCTCTCTAATTTTGATATTTGTTTTCAGTTTCATTAATCCAAAATGCTTTCTAATTTCTCATTTTGTTTTTTCTTTGGTCCATGGGCTGTGTAGAAAAATATTTAGTTTCCAAATATTTGAGTATTTCCCAGATATCTTTCTTTTATTGATTTTTAATTTCACTATGATCAGAAAATATGCATTGCATGATATGAATCCTTTTAAATTTATGGAGACTTGTTTTATGTTCCAGAATAGTCTATCTTGATAATGTTCCATGTACTCTTGAAATGAACGTGTATTCTTCTTTGATTGAGTGGAATATTCTGTAAGTGTCCATTAGGCCTAGTTGGTTGATAGTGTTCTTCACATTCTATTTATCCTATCTCTTTATTCTTGTCTGTCTACTTGTACTATCAATTATTGATAGTGAGGGATATTGAAATCTCGAAATGTCATTGTGCATGTATTTATTCACCATTGCATTTCAATAAGTTTTTGCTTCTTTTGTTTTCAACACTTGTTTCCTGTTAATATGACTCTTTAAGTACTGTCAATTTGCTTTCTTTAGTGTTGACAAAATTCTTTGCCCTGGAGTAGGCTTTGTCTGATACTAATATCACGACTCCAGCTTTCTTTTGATTAGTGTTGATATAGCAATATACCTGCAATATATGTATGCATGCATGTAGAATACATGTAATATACATGCATGTAACATGCATGTAATATGCCACAGGCATGGGATATACATAGATACATGTAATATGCATGTGACATACATGCAATACACATATACATGCAACATACATTTATGTGATACACATGTAATTTGCAGGTACCTGATGTGTGTGAAACGCATGTCATATGCATGTATGATGCATGCATGTGATATACATGGATGTAGCATGCATGCAACATGCGCACATTACATGCATCTAATACATGCACTGCATGGGTGCAATATACATGCTATATGCGTGCAATGTACATGCATGTAATACACATGTGTTCCTGAAATACACATGCATGCAATATATTTGTAAGACACATGTAAAACACATGTAACATGCATATATGTTATATACATGTGCTATGTATGTGTGCAGTACACGTGATATGCATGCTATGCATGTATGTAATATGCATTGTGCATTGCACAGTATATGCATGCAGTATACATGTGCTATACATGTACATGACATGCACTCACGCAATATCAATGTGCATGCACGTAACATGCATGTGTTGTACATGCAAAATGCACACACATAATATGCATGCATGTAATATGGATGTCATATATGTGATATATGTATGTAACGCGCATGCAACATGCATGTGCGCAATATGCATGAGTATACATGCATGTGATATACATTCATGCATGCAGTATACATGCAATGTGCATGCATGTAATACATATGCAGTATACATGCATGTCATACATATGTAACATACATGTATGTAATATGCATGTGGTATTCATTTAATATGCATGCATATAATATGGCAACATACATACACTGCAATGCATGTAATGTGATGCAGCATGCACACAATATACATGCAATATGCATGTAATGTGCATGCATGTAATATGCGTGCATTATACACGTGGCAGGAATGTAAAGTGCACGCAATATGTGGCATGTATGTAATATGCATGTATGTAACAGATGCAATATTCATGTGACATGCATCCATGCTACATGTACGTGGTATACATGTATGGAAATGTAATATGCATGCATGCATGTGATTTACATTTGTTATACGTGCAATATGCCACATGTGTGCTGTATGCACACACCATGCATGCAGTATACACGTGTCTTACACATGTGTAATATACATTGTATGCATGCATGTATCAAACATGTACTAAGCATGTAACATGCCTGTAGTGTGCAGGTGTTAACACCCACATGTGATAAAGATACATGTCATTTGCATACATGTGATGTACATGTGTGTAACATGCATGTAGTGTACATGTGTGTAACATGCATGTAATATGCAATATGTATGCGTGTAATATACGTGCGTGCATGCATGTGATATGCATCATTTCAGATGCCTGCAAGATACAGGTAATACATAAAATGCTTGCAGTTTGCATGTAATATGCAGGTAACTTTCATGTAACATACATGCTTTATACATGTATTTAATATGCACACATATAATATACTTGTAGTATGCGTGCATGTAATATACATGCAATATGAGTGCATGTAATATATGCATGTGGTGCACATGCATGTAATATGCATGCCTGTGATACATTCATGTGATACACATGCACTATGTGACATCCATTGTATATACATACATGTAATCTGCATGCAATATGCATGTGATACACATGTAATATACATGTGTGCATGAATGCAGTACACATGCGATATACATGCATATAATGTGCATGGTATATGCATGCATGTCATACACATGTGGCATATATGCATGTAATACAAATGTAATATAGTTGTATGCAATACACATCCAAAGTACACAAGTGTAATATACATGCGATATGAATGTGCTATGCATGCATGTAATATACATGTGGCATTCAGGTTTGCAATACACGTGTGATATGCATGTGATATGTATGTAATATGTGTGTGATATGCATGTCATACATGCATTTATATACCTGTGATATTCATGCATGTAGCACATGTGATATGCATGTGATATGCATGTGTTAAGCATGTATGTAATATACATGTATTGCACATGTAATGTGCATACATGAGATATATGTGATGTGCCTGTAATGTGCATGCTTGTGAAATGCATGTGTTACACATGTATGTAATATGCATCTATTTGATTTACATGTAATAAGCATTCGTGTAGTATGCATGCAATATACATGTGTGATATTCCTGCATATATGTAATATGCATGCAATAGACATGTAATATATGCATGCATTATTTGTACATACAATATACATGTATGATGTGTGTGTATTGTGCATGCATGCAATATTCATTTAGATAACATACATGCAATATACATGTATGTAATGCAAATACAACATACGTGTGTAGCATGCATGTATTATACATGCATGTAATATACATGTGATACATATGTGATGTGTGTGCATGTTAGATACATGTATTATACATGTAATATGGTTGTAGGTGATATGTATGTGATATGCATGTATGCAATATATGTAATGCATTAATCTTCTTAAACATTTTTAGTAATGATCTTACCAAAATGAGAAGTCCTTCATGATGTTTTCCTGGATCAGCCTGGCCAACATGGCAAAACCCCGTCTCTACTAAAAATACACAAAAATTAAGCAGGCATGGTACTGCATTCCTGTAATCCCAGCTACTTGGGAGGCTGAGACAAGAGAATCACTTGAACCCAGAAGGCAGAGGTTGCAGTTAGCTGAGATCGCACCACTGCACTCTAGCCTAGGCGACGGAGCAAGACATTGTCTCAAACACACACACACACACACACGCACACGCGCGCGCACACACACACACACACACAAAGCTGATATAATGTCTTGATCGTTTTTGCATTTCTAATGCTGAGCACAGATCCTGGCATGTGATAAATGTTAAGTAAATGCTAATGAACATTTTAGCTTTCAAATACTCGAAGTTATTTAATATATAAATATTGCTATGTAAGAATAAATTATGGCAAGTACTTAGTTATAAATTCAGCTAATTAATATGAAATGATAACTTAATACAAAATGTATGTACAGATTTAAAGAAATAATGTTACGTGTAGTGAAACTACTTTGGACTTCCAGTCAGTTGGGTTGTTTTCATCACTTGTTCTGGCACTTTTATGTGAACTTGACTATTCTAAGTTTCAATGTTTTCTTCTAAAAGATGTAGTAACTTTTCTAATAGAAATTAGATGAAATAATGTGTGAACTGCCCTAACTGTAACAAGCAGGGTAGACATTCAATAAATGTTCACTCTGCTTTATCGTTTGCAAAGATTTAAAAATTATGGCTACACTATAAATGTTATATTTTGTAGCAATATAATTCTCTAAAAGTAGTGGGACATATCTATTGCGACTTTTCATTTCATATCACTTAGAAATCATCTCTAATGAGCAGAAAAGCTTCTCTCACCTGATAAATATTACATTTATATTTGATAAATAGGAGAAAATTTGCCTGCTTAAAATTTGATCTATTTGTGCATAGTGATTAATATAACTGAATATTCTCCAGTTACTTTGAAATATTGAACTGCCCTGGGACAAGGCATGGATAATGTTTTTGAAGGAAATAAATATTTCAGATTCACATTTCAGCCTTTTTTCTTTATTCCTTTGATCTGGCGTTGGTTTACTTATCATTCTGCTTGAGTGACTTCATACTGTCTTTCTTCCTCTCCTAGTAACAAGAAGTGGTCCTCACCTATTCCAGAATATTTAGGTTTTGTCATTTTACAAGAATAACATATATTTCCTTATTATTTACTGATATAACACTACATCTATAATGAAATATATTAATGGGTATGTATGTAAACTCTGTGTATATTATGTACAATTTATAAATGGAAGTTTTAATCCTTTGTTAAATATAGAGACATAAACGAAAATAGCATCATATGTGGGATTTATTTTGAATTTTAAAGAATTTAAAGATTTTAAAGGAATTTTTTTTACCATAAGCCATGACTGCTTTATCTTTAAGGATAATTTTCTCAATATTTTGTTAGTTTACCATAAAAGTATTACTTGCTTTTGTATTTGCTGAGCTAGAATTTGTTTTATTTATGGACCCATATTACAGGCAGAAGTTAGTTTAGCATAAAATTATTATGTAAACTTTAAACTGTTTAAACCTTTCATTAATTTTACTTACATATCTTTATTTCCTACCTTACACATAAATTTGATCCTCTGAGAGCTGTTTCTTATATAGCCTCTTACTGCATTGTTACATTCTTTGTATTCTTTTAGCACTTAAAATTTGTCACAAGATTTAATGTGTACGATATTGCATAATTTTATTTTTCTCCTTGTATTTTCATCTTTTCCCTTAGTCAGATTATAGTTTCTGCAAGATAGGAAGCATGTCTTACACTTCTTTTATGTTTTCTATAGTATTTGAATGAGCAGATCTTAGAATTTGCTGCCAGCACTCTTGTCTCTGCTCCCAGAACAAAACTAACTTACTGAGAATGAAGGCTACAAGGTTGAGGCCAGAACTAGTTCTTTTGAATTATGATTCCAATCCAGTTGGATTTATGGACGTCCAGATTTATGGACGTCCTAGCTGACATCCATATCTTCTTAAGAGGTTTTTGAATTGTTTAATAAGATTCCTCATTTCTATTTATAACTAACATGCTTCAACCAACAGACAGGCATGGTTTTTTAAGACTGGTGTTTGACCCTGGGAGCAAACTCTCTGGGTAAGCCTACATTGTTGGCAATAAAAGGTCTTTGTCAGAACAGAGTTCTGTAGAACTTCTTTATGCTGTTATCATACCTGTTTCAAGCTTTTCCCTTAGTAGTGAGAGAATAACTTCTGATTTTGTGTTTTGGATCATCACAGTTTCATTGAGCTTATAGGAATAATCCATTCCTTGCCTTTTCCATCTTCTAGAGGCTGCCCCTGTTCCTTGGCTTGTGGCTCTGCATGCATTGATTGTGTCGAATCTGTAGATCAATTTGGGAAATATTACCATATATTCAATATTAAGACCAGTACTAACTTTCATTTTACTGGGCATTTTTTTCTGACTCTTGAAGTGTCAGATGTTTAGCTGTCTACAGGGTTTACCATTTTTAAACTAGAATTTAGCAGAGACTACTAGTTTTAAAAGTCAAGTGAAGAAGAGGCCAAAGCAGTTTATTCACTTATCATGCTTATGAAATGTATTATTTTAAATATTTTTGACTCATTCCATTTAATCAGTTTAAGGAACAACCCGCAGCCATGAACATAGGTGATATTGCTGCTTGGAAGTCTTGTTTTCCAGCCCAGCTGGAAAGGGCATGGGGACTCTTCTAGCTGTTTCTCAGACTTGTTTGAAGTTTCTTGTTTTGTGTTGTTTTTCTTGGAGTTTCCAGGGGAGATGCCAAGCTGGCAGCAAATGAAGTAGACTGTAATGTGAAGCCTTATACATACATGTTGGATCGCAGCCATCTTTATTAAACGTACTGGAACAGAAATGTGCAGAAGGAAGATTTTCAAATTAAGGTTCACCCGTCCATATACGTGTTAGCTTGTAAAGCTCAAAAATACTAAACTGTCATCCATTAGTTCCCTATATTTTATTGCCCTTTTTGGAATAATCATGTACTTCAGAACATCCTTTAATCTGAGCTGGCTTGTGGTTGTTTAAGAATGCAGCTTCTTTTTTTCTTTATCCTTTATATACTCAGATGAGGAAAATTTACTGCACTTTATAAATAAATCAGAGCTAAAAAGCAAATTTTCTTTCCACCTTTTTATCTTCATGGAGGCCCAGCTTTAAGGCATTTGAGTGATGCATTTCTACTTGGCCCAACAACTAGTTCCACTGGGGAAAAAAAAATCTTCAAAGTCCTTTTTTCCTCCTTGCAGGATGCACTATTGGGATCATAGTAAAAAGGAGCGCTGTTCCTGTGATAGGAGCAGACCTTTGTCTGTTTCAAAGCTTCAACATTTTCACTTCTGCTTCATTACCTTGTAGAAATTAAAATGGATCCCTCCTTAAAATGATTATCACCTATTTATTTGAATTGACAGATTTAATTTATAGTAAGACAGAGGGGCCAGGTGCAGCAGCTTATGCCTGTAATCCCAGCTTTGTAGGAGGTCGAGGTGGGTGGATCGCTTGAGTCCAGGAGTTCGAGACCAGCCTGGGCAACTTGGCAAAACTCCATTTCTACAAAAAAGAAAAACATTAGCCAGGGGTGGTGGCTTGCACCTATATTCTCAGCTACTCAGAAGCTGAGGTGGGAGGATCACCTGAGTCCAGGAGTTCAAGGCTGCAGTGAGTCCTGATTATGCCACTGCATACTCCAGCCTGGGCAACAGAGCGATACCCTGTCTAAAAAAAAAAAAAAAAAAAGGGGCAGAAGGTTTCTAAATATTAGTGGAGCTCAATGTATTCATTATGGTTTTACTGGACAAGAACATTGAATTACATTGAATGAGGCCACCTTTGATATTTAGCGTTACTATTAGGTTAGTTCAGACAGTATGGTGGGGCTGGAAACTAGATTTTACATATTTCCCTGTGCTTACAATTGAGTGTACAACAATATTTGCTATTTGTAAATCAGGGTAGAAGTGATCAATTAAAAGCAATGTGCCTTATTGTGCAAGGTTTTCACATTTTAAAATGGCCTCTAATTACCTGATGGATAGCTGAAGTTTATGACTTTGATTTATGTGGTCATAAATTAGTTATAAAGTAAAGAAAAAGATTTGTCCTATTAAATTAAAAGTGTTTGACTAAATAGTTCATGCAAATTATTGCACAAATATTATAAAAAACTGACTTTCAACATAGATAGGACAAAGTTGCTATTTCAGCTATAGGTCAAATATTTTTATAAAATTTGTTATCTTTCTTTTGGCTATTTAATGTTCTGTAATTAAAAAGTAAATGATATATAAACTTTTAAAGTTTTCAAATCATGTTCAATGTACTTTCTTTTGTGTTTATATACAAACTGACCAAAGGTAATCCTTTGATAAATGTTAATCTTAATTATAAAAGAGTCTTCCCAAGTGCTTTTAGAAGGGCCTCAAAAAGTAAAGAGGAACATAAGATAAACTAGTCACTATAATCTCTGAAATGGTCATTGCACTGCCTAACGCCAGTGCCTTGGAAACAGTGCCACCATTCATCAACCACAGCACCCTTTCCCTCTGAGCTTGCTCTCAGAATCCTTTAAACAGAGCATTCCAGGCAGCCCCTTCCAGTCAGTTGGGACCACCACACCAGAGAACATCTATTTGCCAAGCCAGGTCTAGACCATGGTACCCAATAACAATTTATATGACTTTATGTTGTTCCCATGTGCTGTTTTAGTATTCAAATATTTTTATATTCAAACAAATTATTAAACATTTGTTGCAGGGAAATCCTACATACAACTTAAAGCCTCCTGTTCTTGCACAGAATAATATAGGAAGAGTGAAAATGCACCAGAGCAATTTAAACTTCTCTATAGCCATCAGAGTGCTCAGTCTTTCATATAGTGGTGTCCCTGCAGTCAGCCTTCAGTATGATATCCAGTTATTAATCACCATTATCTTTGAACTAATATTCACATTAGGTGGCAAAAAAGCCTCACTAATGTTAGGACCTCAGAATTTAACAGCCAGTTAACTTTAAGGCCATTTTCCTTTAACAACGTGTAAGAAACATGGTGAACAACAAGATATTCAGGTCCCAGTTCATTAAAGTGGACAAGTTGAAGAATAGCTTTTAAAAACTTCCAGAATCCTGTACCCCATTGCTGCAAAATGCAGTCCCTGAGAGCCACATGTGGCATGCATCATGACCTGGAATGGCTTAACTCTCATGCAGGGCATCACACACCTTGGGGCAGTATTAAATTCTGTAAGTCATAAAAATGGTGGCTACATCTGTAAAACAGACACATAAAGGAACAGGGATTTAGTGGGAAAACTGTTTTGTTTATCATGGGATCGCAATGATTATTGTCACCTTCAGGTAGATGGATACATGGGATATGAAGAGATAGACACAAGGTGGTGTTTAAAATGACAAGTAAACATGCACGGCATGCTCTTTCAGCCTGTCAACAAACATTTGCCTATTTGCGGATCCCAAATACAGGGGTGGGGATGGGATATGGGTGCGAGGAGAGAACATACACACACGTCTATCTATCTATATCTATATGTCTATATCTATATCAATGATAACCTCATTATAAAGGAACAAGAGAGTCTTGCTGAAGTAGAAATTAGGTAACACTTTTTCTTATTAGTCTTTTGACCACTTAAGCTTTGAAAGAGGTTTTCAGTTTGGTGGGTGGGGAAGAAGAAGGTTTGGTATTTTGATATTTTATATGATATGTACGTTCTTATTGAAAAGCCTAGACATTTTTGTATCTTAGAGTGGATTTTGAACTCAGATAAATAACCTGGAAAAACTCGTATTACCTTTTGCCCAAGTCTTAAAAGATTGCATCCTCTTGTTTTAGAAATGTCTTTTCTCCCCTTTATGATATTCCTCTCAAATTTGGTTTGAGTGAGTTAAATTACCCACCCCTGCCCAGCATTCTTCAGTGTTACAGCTAATAGTAAGAACATGTTTTATATGTGTCTAAGCTTTCCCATTTAGGGAAGGTGAAGTAAGTTAATCTTACCTGTGGCATCTGGAAAATCAGGAAAACAGTGTGGTATAGCAGCCAACAACAGGAACTCTAGAAGCACACTGTCAGGACTGGAATCCTGGCTTGACCTGTTGTTACTCTAGGTGTGTAACCTTGGAAGTATTCTCTCAGCCCTACCTTCCTGTTCTGTGTAAGTAAGGCTATAATAACACTCTTATACTGGTTTACTGTGAGAATAAATGAGAGAAGACATAAAATTCTGTATTAGGCCATTTTCACACTGCTGATAAAGACATACCTGAGACTGGGCAATTTTCAAAAGAAAGGTTTAATGGACTTACAGTTCCATGTGGCTGGGGAGGCCTCACAATCACGGCGGAAGGCAAGGAGGAGCAAGTCACACCTTACATGGATGGCGGCAGGCAAAAAGAGGAGCTTGTGCAGGGGAACTCCTCTTGTTAAAACCATCAGATCTCGTTAGACTTATTCACTATCATGAGAACAGCATGGGAAAGACCTGCCCCTATGATTCAGTTATCTCCCACTGGGTCCCTCCCACAACACGGGGGAATTATGGGAGCTACAAGATTAGATGTGGGTGGGGACACAGAGCCAAACCATATAAAATTCCATTGCATGGTGCCTGGCACCTAGTTAGAACTGAGAGTTAACTATTGTTAAATGGCATGCATTTATAAACTGAAGCCTTTAATTTTTTCTTCTATCAACATGCAAAGAATCCTTTTGTTTTGTTGGACCCTTTCAGCCATGTAATTTCCGCCTAAGGTATGAAGAAATGAGATGGTTATCATTTCTTTTAGGCAATCTGCTAGAAGGCAGTAAAGTAATTTTAGGCCATCATGTTTCTCTGTTGCATTGACTTCACTGCAGATTAACTTCTGGTAGACATACATCTTTCTATTGGTACATTTTTAAAAAACCAAAAGACATGAGATGTAATTCACATACCATAAAATTCACTGTTTTAAAGTGTATAGTTTGGTGGATCTTAGTATATTCACAAGGATGTGCAACCATCACCACTATCTAATTCCAGAACATTTTCATATTTTCCTCATTTCATATCTGTTAGCAATCACTCCCTATTTCCCCAGCCTCTCAGACCCTAGTAACTACTAGTACTACTGTCTGTCTCTATGGATTTATCTATTCTGGAAATTTCATATAAATTGAATCAAACAATATGTAACTTTTTGTGACTGGTTTCTTTCACTTAGCTGGATGTTTTGAAGGTTCATCCATGTTGTAGCAGGTATCAGAACTTCATTCCTTTTTAAGGATGACTAATACACCATTGGATAGCTAGTCTGCATTTTGTTGATTCATTCATCACTTGATGGAGACACATGGTTTTACTCAGTTTCGTTTTTAGGGAAATCTTTGAAAGTAGTTTTCCCTTCATCAGAATACATAGTACATGTTTATACCCTTTTTCTCTTTAGATGAATTATTGTCAAATTTCTAAAGGGAAGTTTTGTAGGATTTGGATCAAAAAAATTAAAATCTGGATTTTATTTTAGAGGGAGTTAAATATTGTTCTTTCATTCATGTTAGTTCTTTTATATTTTAACTCTGAAGCTTCTCTGAACCTTTCTAGGGAAAAAGAGGAGCAGCTTACTCGTGTGACTGAAGTTCAGAGGTTGCAGGCCCAGCAGGCAGATGCCGCTCTGGAAGAGTTTAAGCGGCAGGTGGAACTGAACTCAGAGAAAGTCTATGCTGAAATGAAAGAGCAGGTAAGGAGGCCGCCACACCATCCTTTTTGAAAGTCACTCTCTCAGTAGGAAGGTACATTCTCATCTTAAATATGACAGAAACATTTCACTTTTTAAAAGAGCTGTGTCAAAATTAACCATACAATCGGGTCAGAGATTCAGAATGAGAAAGAGATGTTACCACTTGATTCATCCTTCAAGCGATGCCAGAATGATCATTTAAAAGTCTCCTGTATAAATGCAGTAATGGCAAGCATGTGCCTTGCTTTGGAAGGATAGATAAGCCTAAGAGAAAAATCCCGTGACTGATCAGTTTCTTTAGAGCAGGGGCTCCAGTTAACCATGTCTGTGTTTCTTCATGTTCTATAAATAGTGTCTTATTGATCAGTTACAGTAAATTATTTTCAACTGGCAGTTGTGAAGAACAAAGGCTGTCTCCAATTCTCATACAAGATGGGTGGTAGTTTTTTTTTTTTTTTTTAGTTTTTAAAGAAAATACAAAATTTGTAAAAGAATAAAGGGAATTATTACGAATACCTGGGTACCCATTGCAAAGATGTAATAATTGTTAATGCTGTTTATATAAACTAAAACATTCAGGTGAAGCTTTAGTTTAATTTGTTATTCATGTCTAATCACATTATTCTTTCTTCCCTAGAGAAATCCACTGTAATTAATTGAGTGCATACAGTCAGCCTTCTGTATCCATGTGTTTTTGTATCCATGGGTTCTGCCTCCACAGATTCAACCAACCATGGATCGAAAATATTTGGAAAAATTTGACAATGCTCCAAAAAGTAAAACTTGAATTTGCCATGTGCAGAGGACTATGTTGAATCCATGTGATAGAAGTGACATGTAGATGTTATATTAGGTATTAGAAGTAATCTAGCAATGATAAAGTACACGGGAGGATGTGCACAGGTTGTATGGAAGTACTAGATCATTTTATATAAGGAACTTGACTATCTGTGGATTTTGGTATCTGGAGGGGTTTCAGGAACCTATCACCCATGGATACTGGGGAGGGCTGCATTATTTCAGTTTATTTTATATGCATGTATAATGCCCATAGATAATATACATGTATATATTATTTATGCATTAATATGTTATAGGCATAAATGTTTTTTGTTTTTTAAAAAATTAGATGAATATGAACAGATTTTAAGTACTATTTCTGTTTGCCCTTTTGTATATAATAGTATGTATCTGTGTGCTAACCATGTTGTTTTAGTGCAATCTTTTTAACACTAAATTTATTTTATCATATGAATATACTGTATTTTATCAGCTCCCCTACTCAAGCATATTTAGTTTATTTTCAGTTTTTTCTGATTATAAAGAATATTTCAATACTCATTTATGATTTTATACTATAGTTATCTTCCTTAGGAGTCCCATGCACACACTGGGTGGGAGAAATATCCCTAAGGAAAGTTTCATGTTTGAATCTGACTGAGAACTGAGCCCTAGGTTATGGGATCCCTGGGGTATCATTTTTTTGGCCAGAAACCTCCGTGGCCAGTGGCACCTTTTCCTGAGTTTTGCTCAGGCCCACTGGGCTTATTCCACCCACTTGGCCTGACATGCTGCTCTTGGCTTATGCTACTGGCCTGGATCCCACACCTGCCAAGGGTGAGTCAGGCATAGAGCAGCAAGGGATGTGTGAGCAAGTGTGGGGTCTGGCCACTGTGCAGTCAGGTATGCCACCTGCTGCAGTGGGGTGGGCAGCTCCAGGTGCCAGCATGGGTGTCAGCTCTCTGCGAGGCTGTGACTGGACCAGGTATACTGCAAGCAGCTTCCACAGTTGTCACTGGGGAATGTGGTGGTACCTGAAGCTTGGAGATGCCAGGAACCACAGGAACCCAAAGAGGAAGTCATAGCCCTGGCTTGGGAGTGCCCTGGTCTGGGGTCCCCACAGGGCTGCAGCTCTTCTCTCCTTCTCTTTGCCTGCAACAAGGTGAGCAAGGGGACATGTTTCAGCCCTGTTTGTATTGTAGCTCTTTTAGCCCTGCCATTCGACAGGTCCTGAGTTCTTGTTCCGTGACTAGGAAAAATGAGGTATACAGACAAGTGGAGGGTGAGCAAGACAAAGAGGAGCTTTATTGAGCAATAGAACAGCTCAGAGGAGACTCATAGTGGCTAACTCCTTTCTGCAGCCAGGGTGTCCCACTGAGTGTTCAGCTCCTAGCAGAGAGGAGACCCTGGAGTGGTAAGCCCCTCTCTGCAGACAGGCAGTCCCATCATCTGTGCAGCTCTCAGCAGAGAGGAGGCCCTAGAGTGGGTTTCTCCTCTCTGTAGGCAGGTCGTCCTCTCATCTCCCCAGCTCTCAGTAGACAGGAGGCCATGGAGTGGGTTGCTCCTATCTGCAGCTGGTGGTCCCAATGTCTCTGCAGCTCTCAGCAGAGAGTAGGCCCTCGGATGAGTTGCTCCTCTCTGCAGCTGGTTGTCCTGACATCTGCAGCTCTTAGGAGAGAGGAGGCCCTGGAGTTGGTAGCTCCCCTCTGCAGCTGGTTGTCCCCACATCTGCTCTTGTCTGGCTGAGCCTGGGGCTTTTATGGGCCTCAGATGGGAGGAAGTGCACACTGATTGGTCCATGGGCAGCCATGGGCAGGCCCAGAAAAGGCACCAGGAGTTCCCACTCCAGTCTGTGGGACTTTAAGCCAGGCCCCCAGCCTTTAGGCCCTCCCTGGCCTGAAGCTGAGGCCTCACTAGGGACCCACCCCCTTATGAGCAGGAGCCTGTCTGCCCCCTGCTGCTGTTCATGGTGCCTAGGCTGTAGGTGCCAAGGGTTGCCTGCAGGCCAGCAGTGAGCTGCCATCAGCACCCCCTTGGCTTCCCTCCTATGCTTATTGGCAGCCAAAGTAAAGAGGTGGCTGAGGCAGCAGGAGGCTGGCATGTCAGTACTGCCCTGAGTGTGTGCCCACCTGGCTGGCTGCGACAGTACCCAGACTCAGCCCTAACTTTGCTCCAACATCAGAGTGGGCACGGACAGCAGGAAGAAGCCAGACAGCAGGAGCAAGCACTTCTGAGCCAGCTAGGGAAGCGGGGACCTTCTCCAGCCTCCAGGAGTGCGGAAATGCCTGGATCCACAGCCAGGGGATAGTAGGCTGAAACTGCACCATTCATGTTACATATAATGTAATGCATGTAATATACATGTATGTAATATGCATGCAGTAAAAAAAAATGTGGTGATTCCATTTTATACACAACCAAGGAGTTTTTTGCTTACAAAAACAATAGGAAAGCATGTTCTTATATATAAGAGCTCACGTAATATATACCACATTTTTCTGGAAAAAATTTGTATGAAAACATGAACCAATCCAGAAATGAAGCATAAGACTTCCCACACATAAGGAACCATCATATGAAAGGGTGAGTAGAGAACCCTGGAACCCCAAAGAAGTAGAAACAAATTTAAATACTTGTTACACTTATACTTAGAATTCTAATATTAATTTATTTTTTGAAAAGGAAGGTATATAAAACAGAAAATACAAATGTATTAACAACTTGAATTTATATCCCTAGATTACATTAACAAGGACCAAAAGTAGATGAATAGCAAGAGTTGGAGAAGCAAAGTATACTAAAACTCTTTGTCATAAATATGTGAGACTCATAAGATTCTTAAAATTAGGGAAATGTAGGTAAAAATAATTTTGAAATGTTTAAATATGAGCATTAATAAAATTAGCAAGTTGTACTTTCTTATAAAAATCTTGAAAAGATAAAAAGCAAAGCTTGAGAGGAGATGCTGCCAAAGGAACAGAAGCAGAAATACTATAAAATGTCCAAAATAAGGTAGAGTATATAATTGTAATAATAAACATTAATAGGTTAAATTTTTCTAGTAAAATGGTATTGATTAGAATACTTAAATCCATGAATATGCTGTTTGTAGAAGTTATAACTAAAATAAAGTTAACACAAAAATTATATTAAATTGATGATGAAAATATATCACTTATATTCAGAAAAAAAGGAAAGTAGGATTGTAACACTGTCATACAAATTAGATCAATACAAGTCAATAAACTGGACAAAGGGATATATTTTTGCATGCTAAAGGCAAGAGTACTCAATTGAAATATGAAAAGATGTTAGGAATACATGGAGAAATGGACATAGATAATCATGGGATATTTTCATATGTTTTTCTCCATCTTTGACAGGTCAGTGGGTAAAATCCAAATGGGGTGTAACTAACAAATTATATGACAGCTGTATTTTGACTTTTTCTTTTTTAGGATTTTATTTTTTTACTTTTACTTTTGTAGACATATGTTTCCATTTTATTCCAATAAGTACAGTAGTCCCACCTTATCCAAAGTTTCACTTTCCGTAGTTTCAGTTACCTTCCATCAACCACAGTCCAAAAATATTAAACGAGAAATTCCAGAAATAAAGAATTAATAAGGTTTACATTGTGCACTGTTCTGAGTAACTTGATGAACTTTCATGCCGTCCTGCTGTGTCCTACTCAAGGCATGACTCATCCTTTTATCCAGAATATCCATGCTGTATACCCTACCTGCCCTATACATTGCAGCTATATAGTAAAAAGCATAGTGCATATAGGGTTTGTTACTATCCAAAGTTCAGACATCCACTGAGGCTCTTAGAACATATGAGGAGGGACTACTGTACCTAGGAGTGGAATAGCTGATCAAGTTTAACATTTTTATTTACTTATGTATTTATTTTTTATTTTTTTATTTTTTTATTTCAATAGGTTTTTGGGGCACAGGTGGTGCTTGGTTACATGAATAATTTCTTTAGTGGCGATTTCTGAGATTTTGGTGCACCCATCACCCTAGCGGTGTACACTGTATTCAGTGTGTAGTCTTTAAACCCTCACCTCCCCCACCCACCCTTCTTCCCTGAGTCCCCAAAGTCTATTGTATTATTCTTATGCCTTTGTGTCCTCATACATTAGCTTCCACTTATAAGTTAGAACATATGATGTTTGGTTTTCCATTCATTTAGAATAATGGTCTCCAATAACGTCCAAGTTGATGTGAATGCCATTATTTTGTTCCTTCTTATGGCCAAGTAGTATTCCATGGTGTGTGTGTGTGTTTGTGTGTGTGTGTATATATATGTCTGTGTGTGTATGTATGTATGTACGTATATATATCACGATTTCTTTATCCACTCGTTGATTTATGGGCATTTGGGCTGGTTCCATATTTTTGCAATTGCAAATTGTGCTGCTATAAACATGTGTGCCCAAGTATCTTTTTCATATAATGACTTCTTTTCCTCTGGGTAGACACCTGGAAGTGTGATTGCTGAATCAAACAGTAGATCTACTTTTAGTTCTTTATGGAATCTCTACAGTGTTTTCCATAGTGGTTGTACTACTTTACATTCCCATCAGTATTTGATATAATTTCGATTTTCTTAAATTTACTGAGACTCATTTTGTGGCCTATTATGGTCTATCTTGGGGAATGTTCCATGTCCTTCTGAACGGAGTGTATATTCTGCAGTTGTTGGGTAGAATGTTCTGTAAATATCTGTTAAGTCCATTTGTTGTAGGGTATAGTTTAAATTCATTGTTCTTGTTGACTTTCTGTCTTGATGACCTGTGTAGTGCTGTCAGTGGAGTACTAAAGTACCCCACTATTACTGTGTTGCCACCTGTCTCATTTCTTAGGTCTGGTAGTAATTGTTTTATACATTTGGGAGCTCCAGTGTTAGGTGCATTCATATTTAGAATTGTGATATTTTCCTGTTGGACTAGTCCTTTTGCCATTATACAATGTCCCTGTTTGTCTTTTTTAACTGTGGTTGCTTTAAAGTTTGTTTTGTCTGATATAAGAATAGCTACTCCTGCTTGCTTTTGGTGTTTATTTACATGGAATATCTTTTTCTACCTCTTTACCTTAAGTTTATGTGAGTCCTTATGTGTTAGGTGAGTCTACTGAAGACAGCAGAAATTTGGTTGGTGAATTCTTATTGATTCTGCCATTCTGTATCTTTTAGGTGGAGCATTTAGGCCATTTACATTCAATGTCAGTATTGAGATGTGAGGTATTATTCTATTCATCATGCTATTTGTTGCCTGAATACCTACTGTTTTTTTTTTCATTATGTTATTGTTATATAGGTCCTGTGAGATTTATGCTTTGGTGTATTTAGAGGATTTGTTTCAAGATTTAGAGCTCCTTTTAGCAGTTCATGTAGTGGTGGCTTTGTAGTGGTGAATTCTCTCAGCATTTGTTTGTCTGGAAAAGACTGTATCTTTCCTTCATTTATAAAGCTTAGTTTCACTGGATACAAAATTCTTGGCTAATAATTGTTTTGTTTAAGGAAACTAAAAATATGACCCCACTCCTTTCTAGCTTTTAGGGTTCCTGCCAAGAAGTCTGCTGTCAATCTGATAGGTTTACCTTTCTAGGCTACCTGATGCTTTTGGCCCCAGCTCTTAAGATTCTTTCCTTTGTCTTGACTTTAGATAACCTGATGACTGTGTGCCTAGGTGATGATCTTTTTGTGATAAATTTCCCATGTGTTCTTTGTGCTTCTTGTATTTACATATCTAGGTCTCTAGCAAGACTGGGGAAGTTTTCCTCAATTATTCCCTCAAATATGTTTTCCAAACTTTTAGATTTCTCATCTTCCTCAGGAACACCATTTATTCTTAGGTTTGGATGTTTAACTTAGTCCCAAACTTCTAGGAGGCTTTGTTCATTTAAAAAAAATTTTTTTCCTTCATCTTTAATGGATTGGGTTAATTTGAAAGCCTTGTCTTCGAGCTCTGAGGTTCTTTCTTCTGCTTGTTCAATTCTATTAACTGAGATTTTCCAGTGCATTTTGCATTTCTTTGAGTGTGTCCTTGATTTCCAGACATTATGATTGTTTTTTATATATGCTGTCTGTTTCATTGAAAACTCTTCTTTTGTATTCTGTATCACATTTTTGATTTCTTTATGTTGGACCTCACCTTTCTCTGATGCCTCCTTGATTAGCTTAATAATTGACCTTCTGAATTCTTTTTCTGGCAATTCAGAGATTTCCCCTTGGTTTGGATCCATTGCTGGTGAACTGGTATGATCTCTTGGAGGTGTTAAAGAAGCTTGTTTTGTCATATTACCAGAATATTTTTTCTGGTTCCTTCTTATTTGGGTAGACTATGTCAGAGGGAAGATCTGGGGTTTGCTGCTGTTAAGATTATTTTGTCCCATGGGGTGCTCCCTTGATATGGTGTTCTCCCCCTTCCCCTAGGAATGGGGCTTCCTAAGAGCAGAGCTGTAGTGATTGTTTTTGTTTTTCTGGGTCTAGCCACCCAGCAGAGCTACCAGGCTGTGGGCTGGTACTGGGGAGTGTCTGGAAAGAGTCCTGTGATGTGATCTGTCTTTACATCTTGCAGCCATGGGTACCAGGACCTGCTCTGGTGGAAATAGCAGGGGAGTGAAGTGGACTGTGTGAGGATCCTTGGTTCTGTTTTTGTTTAGTGCGCTGGTTTTGTGTTTGGCCTCCAGCCAGGAGGTGGCACTTCAAGAGTGCATCAGTTATGGTCCTATAGGGAGGATGCAAACTTGCCCTAGGGACATCGGCTTAAGTCTTCCATTTTCTCAAGCGGTGGGCAGGGCCGTAGAGTTCACAAAAGATTACGACCTTTGTCTTCTGATACCAGGTTAGGCAGAGAACGACTACCAGGTGGGGGCAGCGATAGGCATGTCTGAGCTCAGCCTCTCCTTGGGTGGGGCTGGTTGTGACTGCTGTGGGGGATAGGAGTGTGGTTCCCACTCTAGTGGAGTTATATTTCCAGGGGGATTATGGCTGCCTCTCCTGAGCCATACAGGTCACCAGGGAAGTGGGGGAAAGCCAGCAGTCACAGGCCTAACCCTGCTCCCGCACAGCCCTCAGTCCTAAAGGCCAGTCTAACTCCCACTGTACCCTTCTAACAGTACTGAGTCTATTTCCAGGCATCTGGCAATCAGGGCTGAGAACTTGCCCCAGACCATGAGCCTCCCATTGAGAAAGCAAGCCTGCAGCAGTGATCCAGTTCTTTCCAAGGGTCTGTGGATTCCCTCAGCTTTCCTGCTATGTTCCTGCAGTAGTTCTTGGAGCGAAAGTTCACGATGTGAGTCCCCACACACTGCTCTGGCTGTCGGAGAGGAACTGCAAGCTAGTCCTGCCTCCTGTCTGCCATCTTAATCTGTATTTCAACTTTCCACCATTTAGACACAACATATTAAATCTCTGTTCTCATAAAACAGTTAACAGACTTAGTAGACTGTAAGGGAACCCTCAGTATATTTCTAAAACTTAACATGTCCAAGAACACATATTTCTTATCACAATACAATAAAACTGGAAATTAAATTTCAGTTAAGATTGCTACATTAGACTTCACCAAAACTAAAAACTTTTGCTCTTTGAAAGACATCATTAAAAAAACAAAAACAAGGCATACCAGAAAATGGAAGACAAGGCTTACAATACATGTATTTCAAAGAACTTGCATCTAAAATATAAATGAAATCTTACAACTCAATAATAAAAAGACACCCCAATTAAAAACAGGCAAAAGATTTGAACAGACACTTCACAAAAGAAGATATACAAATGACTAATAACCACATGAAAAGATGCTCAATATCATCATCATTCATCAAGGAAATGCAGATTAAAATCCAAAATGAGATGCCACTACACGTTCATTAGAATGACTAAGATGATAAAGACTGGTTGACAATACCAAGTGCTGACAAAGTTGTGGTGCAACTGAAGCTCTTATACACTGCTGATGGGTACATAAAATAGTACAGCCACGTTAGAAAGCTGCCAATTTTCTTAAAATGCTAAATACACAATGACCATATGTCAGTCATTCCATTCCTATGTATTTAAGAGAAATAAAGACATGTCTAGACAAAGACTAGTGCACACATACTGACAGTAGATTTGTTCATAAAAGCTCAAAACTTGGGCAACCAAAATATTCCTCAGAAGGTGAAAGGATAAATGAAATGTGGTATGTACAATGAAATATTACTCAGCAGTGAAAAGGAATGAATTATTGATACAGCAGCATGGATGGATCTCAAAATCGTACTGAATGAAAGAATATGCAAGCAGAAAGAGTATATACTGAATGTTTTGTAATCTCTGAGTCCTGTTAGAATTCCCAGTTCTTTTCAGTGAGAAAGTCTTGTCTCATCTTCTGTGGGCGGATTCCAGTTTCAGTTGTTTCAAAGCCTTTGCTGTGCTTCTTTGGATCTGTTTGTACTTGTGCCGCTCCTGGGTGCGTCTGAGACTTGGGTGATGATTTAAATCACCCCACCCAATGACTGCAGGCACTCATGGAACATTCTCCAGGATAGCCATATGCTTGGATACAAGACAAGTTTAAAATTTAGAAGAGTTGAAATATGAAGTGTATTCTTTGACCTTGACAATAATAAATTAGAAGTAAACAACAAAAGAAAATCTGGGAAATCCTCACATGTTTGGAAATTAAATAACCCAATTTTAAATAAGTAATGGGTCAAAGAAGGTATTACAAGGGAAATTAGAAAATATTTTAAAGTGAATTAAAACAAAAATATGGCATATCAAGATTTATAGAATGCAGCTAAAGCAGTGCTTAGAGAAAAATTTATAGCTTTAAACACTGATATCCAAAAATAAAGTTCTCAAATCAGTAACCTAAACTTCACCTGATGAAACCAGAAAAAGAAAAGCAAAGCAAGCTTCTAAGCAAGTGGAAGAAAGGATTAAAAAAAAATAAAGATTAGAGCAAAAGCTAAGATTTAATACATAAAAATATGGAAAATTAATGAAGCCAGGTATTGGTTCTTTGAAAAGATCAACCAAATTGACAAACTTTAGCATGACTGACAAACTGTAAAAATGAGGAGTTGGAAATTGCCAAAGTTAGGAGTCAAAGGATAGGATACCACTATTGATTTTATAGAAAACGAAAGGATTATAAAGTGATATTACTAAAAACTTGGTATACCAACAATTTGTACAACATAGATAAATGAACAAATTTCTAGAGAGATACAAATTATCAAAACTGTCCCAAGAATAGAAAATCTGAATTGAAATAGAATAAGAAATTTAATTGCCAATTAAAGTATTCTCACAAAGAAAAGTCTAAGACAAATGGCTTCACTGGTGAATTATATCAACTATTTAAAGAAGAAATAATTTTAATTCTTTGAAAACTCTTTCAGACTATTGAGGAAGAAGGAATACTTCTCAGTTAATTCTGTGAGGCAAGTATTACTCTGATATCAAAGCCAGACAAATATATCACTATTAAACTATAGATTGATACCTGTCATGAAAGTAGTCACAAAAGCCCTTCATGAGATTTTGGTAAACGGAATCTAGCAACATATGCAAACAATTATACACCACAACCAAGTGGGATTTATCGCAGGAATCCAAGATTGTTTTAACGTTAGGAAATCAATTAATGTTACACAGCATGTTAATAGAATAAAGGAAAAAAATCACATGATTGTCTTGATAAAGGCTGAAAAAGCATTTGAAAAAATCAAGCACAATCTATGATTTTAAAAATTCTTGGCAAATTAGGACTAGAAGCAAATTTACTCAATCTAATAAAGGACATCTATGAAAACTCCACAGCTAATAAAATTAATGTTGAAAGATTTAATTCTTTTCCTCCTAAGAACAAGGCAAAGATGTCTGCTTTTGCCACTTTTATTCAACATTGTAATGAAAGTTCTAGCCAGTGTACCAAGGCAAAATAATAGTAATAATAATAACAATAATAACAATAGTAATGTATCCAGAATGGAAAGAAAGAAGTACAAATGTATCAAATATTATGATCCTGTATAGTGAAAATTCCACAAAATCTATTAAAGATATACTAGAACTAATACCTGATTTAAACAAGCTTACAGGATAAAATATGTAAAAATCGCACTTTTATATACTATCTGTGAAATATTTGAAAATGAAATTAAGAAAACCATTTAATTCATAATGACATTGAGAAGAATAAAATATTTACAAGTAAACAAAATAAATTGAAGACTTAAGTATTAAAAACAAAATATTCCTGAGAGAAATGTTAAAAATATCTAAATAAGAGGAGAGCTATTCTCTGTTTATGGATTACAAAGCTCAATATTGTCAAGATGGTAATTCTCCCATAATTGACCTATAAATTCAGTGCAATTTCTTTCAAAATTCCAATGTAATTTTTGGTAGAAATTGACAATAAGAAATCTTTATTTTCACTGGTAAAGTTTAAAAAAATTAAAACAGCAATAAGCTATTTTCCACCTAACTCACAGATAGAAATTCATGAAGGCCTAAGGAAACAGGTAGTGACATGCATTTCTGCTGGGCATGTGAAGTTGTGTAACCTTTTTGAAGGATCATTTTAACACTGTGTCTCCATTTACCTGTTGATTCTACTTCTAAGACTTTATTTTTAAAAAACACAGTGTGCGAGATGTGTGCTGATGGATGTTTATTGTGATGTTATTAATGAGGAAAAATTATAAAATACATGTCGAAAAATTGGAGAGAATGGAGAAATGATTAATTTTTTTAAGTTAAGAAAAGAATCTCCTATTTCTGTGGGAGAACTGAATATAATCTCAGAAACCTTAAGAACCCTATCCAGACAAAATGAGACTGTTACCAGATAAGGATAGCCAGGGATGAAAGATCCTGTTTATGGAATTGGTTCTGGAACTACCCTTTTAATTGGTCCACTCCTCATATCATCTCTGACTGTTCTGTTGAATGCCTGGCTTATGGTCTGTATTTGATCTTACTTCTTCAATTCTGCCAGACCTACTTGAGTCTTCTTCCTTACCTAAGAGTTCATGTGTTCCTACCTTCTTGGTATTACATTGCTGTGGACTGGTTAAATGATCCAATGAAGAACCCAGTTTGGTGCGTGCCTCTAGGATCCCCCAAATTCCCCCTACATACCTGATTCCTATGTCCCATCTTTCTGAGCAGCCCTCACCAGGCCTGATCTGTCTGTCTCCTGTGCTAGATTCAGATTCCTTGAAAACGAATAGTAACAGCAACCAATGAACAGGAAATTCTTTTAGTCATCTTCTGTTGAAGAAATGTTCTTCAGTGGTTTCAATTATACGTAGTTTTGCCAAGTGCAGTTGGGTTTCTGAAATAAAGAAAGCACCTTTGGTATGAGTGTAGTAATAAGGGACCCCATTTAGAACATAATCCTTGTAGCTAGGCTCATTCACAAATCAAGTAATTCTTACATGGCAAATTTGAACAAATGTTAAAATATTAAAATATATATGTCAAACATGGTAGATTATGTCTTTGATTCCAGATTATCAGTTGATTAAAAAATGTGAATCTGCTATAACTCAAATTTTAAAAGAAAAATCAATCAGCAGATTCATTATTTGGAGAATCATAATGTGTTTGGATTTTTCCATAGTCTATATTTTTAAGTCTTCCTTTTCTGTTCTTGTTTTGAACTGCTTTTCTCTTCTTACAGAAATATTTTGTGTAAAAGCCAGCAGAGCTGTAGGGCATCTTTTTCCATTTGGAAATTGCTGCAGATTGCAGACAGTGGGATTTTGAATTAAAAAATAAAAGCTTTGAGTTTGTTTTAGAAAGAGAATTGCTGTTTCAAAAATGAGGCCCATGAGACAAAATGTAACAGACTTAAACTTTTTAAAAAATTGCTGCACACTCTTTCTTTCACTTTGAAGAACATTTATCTCATTTAACATTGCTTAAATAATAACCTAATTTATACTGAAATGGCGAAATTTATTATAAGTTTAGCTTTCAGCAACTAATTGTGTAAAATGTACATATTTTAATTGTGAAAATGCATTATCGTTAGAATTATTTCTATATGTGTATATACATAAAATCATATTTTTCAAATAAATAGTGTTCTATATTTACCTATTCTCTGTGAAACACATAAATGACTGAAAAAGACAGCTATGTTCTCTGAAGTATTGGCAGCAATTCTATTAAAGTAAATCTTTTAAATCTTGTATACCAACAATATGAATGTCAGCTAACTAGTTCCTCCTGGGGCTTCCACTAGCCACTTGACTTTCCTAATTTATTTTTCTCCTCTTGAAAATACATCCTTATTAAATGCCATTTGCTGCTAAATATCTGGCTTTAAATTCTCCTTTTCTTTTTAACAGTCATTAGATAGACGATGCTAACTTTATACCTGGAAAGTCCACTGGTTTGTCATGAAAACAAAGTTCTGAAAAGCGCTGCTATTGACAAGTGGGGTTTATCCTGGCTGCTAGCACAATTGAAACTGACTAGTCAGTTCTTTGCATTCTTAGAGATTTTAAGTTTTAGTGCATCATCCTATTATTGCTATTGAATTAATGAAAAGAATTCTCAACTTACAAGGAAGCAAGAATGCTATGTGGATATGTTTGTGTCATATGTCATTGGATAAGAAATAGACTTAACGAACAAAACCAATCATCATACAAACCATTCATTATGACTTGGACCTTTGTCTTATTGTCCTTTTAGGCTTGTATTAGCTCATGTAATTTTAAATAAGCTTTTAAAGACTACTTTTATGATAATAAGAGACCCAATATAAATAGAAGCATTTTCTGTCGGTTAATTATTGATGATAATAGAGAAATGTCTCTATTAAATATTGTCTTTAAATAAGATTAGGTAGCAGAGGTAAAATTTTAGAATGCCTTTAAATGTTTAAATAGCTGCTATTATGATAATTAATGAATTCTAAATGACGGCTTCCAAAGAATATGTGTAAGTATTTGGCTTTGGAAAACAAAAAATAAGCAACACACTTAAAAAAAAACTTGTATCTTTAAATGCTTAACTGGATAGTAAGTGAAGCTTTTTCCTACTAATATTCATCAGTGACTAATCTCTTTTGCAGAAAGAAAATAAGCAAAATAATCATCTACTGAGAATGTCAGGCTGGAAAACATGTCATTATGTCTCTACTTGGCTGATTTGCGAAAATAGTAACATTGTTATTTTTTAATACAGGGACTGTTTTATTGACTTACTGGCTGGTCAAAGGATTCAACAGATTGGATTTTTTCTTTCATGTATTCATAAAAAATTTATGAATACCTGCTCTCTACTGGCCACTGTTGTAGATTCTGGGAATACACAGATTATTTACAGGCATGTTTGTGGCTTGTGTGATAGACCAATGCATAAAGGTGTGTGATTATAATAGGTGGTGTAACTAGTGGAGTTCATAGGTCATTAAGAGAGCACAGAGGAGAGTCATCTACGGCAGCCCAATGAGTTACGCGTTTATCTGCATTGTGACATCTCTGTGTGACTATGAGTTTCTTAAAATGTTTACTTGTTAAAATGTTATTGGTAATGAACTTAGGTCACTAAATATAAATAAATATACAAATAAATTTTGTATACAAATATAGAATTACACTTTACAAATGCATTTTATTCCTACCTACCAGCACAAATACAAAATAAAACTTGAAGAAAATGCCATTTATAATATCAAAAAGCATCACTTACCCAAGAATAAATCTAACAAAAGACGCACAAGGTCTCTGTTCTGAAACTAGAGTTGTTGAGAGAAACTAAAGAAGACCTGAATAAGTTGAGGGATATATCATGTGTATGGACTTGAAGTCTCCATGTTATAAAAATGGCAGTTCTCAAATCTATAGAATCACCACAATTATAAAAATCAAAATCTTAAAAATAAAAAAATTAAAAAAAAATCAAAATCTTAACAGTGCCATTTTAGGGGAACAGAGGGGGACTCTTAAGCTGATTTCAAGAAGTGTATGAAATGCAAAGTGAAGGCGATCTTGAAGAAGAATGCAATTGGAGAACTTAGATGATCAGATATTGAGGATACTGTTGAACCATGGTGATTAATACAGTGTGGTATTGGTACAAGATGACCAGTGGAACAGAAGAAAGAGACCAGAAACACCCATCCTATATGATCAGTCTGATTCATGTCAAAAGGAGCTAGAGCAGTGCAATGGGGAAAAAATCACCAATTCAATAAATGGTGCAGTATCAAGTAGATAGTCATATGGGGTGAAAAAGAATCTTGTCCCTTATTTTACCCCATTTATGAAATTAACTCCAGAAGGATTGTAAATATACAAATAAAAGGTAAAACAATGAAATTTTCAAAAGAAGTTGTAGGAACATTTTTGATAGTTGGGAATAGGTAAAGATTTTCTAAATAGGAAACAAAAAGGCATAAAAAACAAAATATTTTAAAATTGGGCTTCATTGAAATTAAGAACTTCTGTTCATCAGAAGAGAGCAGTGCATAGGTGAAAAGGCACTCCAAGTTGGGGAAGATAATTGAAATTCATATGTTGAACAAAAGACTCATGCCCAGAATAGATAAAGAACTATGAATCAATAAGGGCTGCCTTCAAATGGACAAATGGGTAAAATACTTGAACAGATATTTAACAAAAGTTGATTTCATAGTGGCCAATTAACATATAAAAAGAGGCTTAGGGCTGGGCGTGGTGGCTCACGCCTGTAATCCCAGCACTTTGGGAGGCCGAGGCGGGCGGATCACCTGAGGTCTGGAGTTCCAGACTAGTCTGGCCAACATGGTGAAACCCCCCTCTGTACTAAAAATACAAAAATTAGCCAAGCATGGTGGCAGGTGCCTGTAATCCCAGCTGCTCAGGAGGCTGAGGCAGGAGAATCACTTGAACAAGAGCAAGACTTCATCTCAAAAATAAAAAATAAATAAAAAGGGGCTTAGTTTATTTAGTCATCAGGGGAATGCAAAAATAAAACAGTGCTATACTATTACACATCCAATGGAATGCTTAAATGAAACAGAAAATAAAAAGTGTTTACAAGAATGGTGGAATAATGAAACTGATGTATACTGCTAATATGAATATAAATGGTACAACCATTTTGGAAAACTATTTGGCAATATCTAAGAACACTAAATATATGCGTGCCTTATTCTCAGCCATTCTGCACCTACGTATATGCCCTACTGAAATATGTATGTACTCGACAAAAGACATATACTAGAATATTAATAGCAGCATTATTTATAATAGTAAAAAAACTGGAAAATACCCAAATCCATCAGAAGTAACATGAATAAGTAAACTGTGGTCTAGTCACACCATGGAATACTATACAGCAATGTGAATGAAGACTCTACAACTCTACCTCATAACATGTTTGAATTTCACAGATGTAAAGTTGAACAAAACCAGCCACAAAGATCACAAACAGTTTTTATTATATGAATCCATTTATATTAGAAACAGAACCAAACAAAATTAGTGAATGCAAGTTATTCTTGGATGGAGAGGTAGTGACTTCTGAGATACAATTTATTGACCTGAGTGCTAGTTACATGGAGGGATTCAATTTGAGAAAATTCATCCATGTTCCCTTTTCTTTAGCTTTATTATATTTCAATAAAATGATTTTTAGAATGTTAATACTTGCCCGAAAGGAATTTACTATTTTAATCTGTAAGAAAGTGTTTTGGCCAGGCATGGTGACTCATACTTATAATCCCAGAACTTTTGAGGTGAGATGATCACTTGAGCCCAGGAGTCAGTCTGGAAAACAGAGGGAGACCCCTTATCTTGACAAAAAATTTGAAAAGTATCTTGGTAAGATGGCATGCACCTGTGGTCCCAGTTACTCATGAGGCTGAGGTAAGATGATCACTTGAGCCCAGCAATTTCAGGTTATAGTGAGCCATGTTCACGCCACTGCACTCTAGCCCGAGCAACACAGCAAGACCCTTTCTCAAAAAAAAAAAAAAAAAAAAGTTTTAATTTCTTTAACTGTGTTTCCAAAACGTTAGTGATATTCTGCCACAATTATAATGTTCATGAAAATAACTGTAATAATAACCCATTTAACTTTATTCCTTTTCTTGTATTAATAAAGAAATATGATTCTAAGGATATATGAAAGCTGATTATTTGAAAGTAGTGAAATAATGAAATCAGGGGCAGTGCTTTGAGCAGGGAAGAATAGTTAATCATTAATGGAGTTTTAAAAAATGTAATTTGATTTGATTTTAATTCTGGGATACCTGTGTAGGACATGCAGGTGTGACATAGGTAAACATGTGCCATGGTGGTTTGCTGCACCTGTCAACCCATCACTTAGGTATTAAGCCCCACATGCATTAGCTATTTATCCTGATGCTGTCCCCTCCCTGTGTCCATGTGTTCTCTTTGTTCAGCTCCCATTTACAAGTGAGAACATGCAGTGTTTGGTTTTCTGTTCCTGTGTTAGTTTGCTGAGGATAATGGCTTCCAGCTCCATCCATGTCCTGCAAAGGACGTGATCTCATTGCTTTTTATGGCTGCATAGAACTTCACAATGCAACGACAAGTCTCAATAGTAAGTAGACCAAGCAGAGTAAAGAATTTCAGAGCTTGAAGACTATCTTGCTGAAATAAGACAGGCAGAAAAGATTATAGGAAAAAGAATGAAAATAAATGAACAACACCTCCGAGAATTATGGGATTATGCAGAAAGACCAAACCTGTGTCTGACTGGTGTACCTGAAAGAGACGGGGAGAATGGAATCAAGTTGGAAAACGTACTTCAGGATATCATCCAGGAGAACTTACCCAACATAACAAGAGAGGCCAACCTTCAAATTCAGGAACTTTAGAGAACCCCAGTAAGATACTCCATGAGAAGATCAACCCCAAGACACATAATAATCAGATTCTCCAAGGTAGACATTAAGGGAAAAACATGTTAAGGGCAGCCAGAGAGAAAGGCCAGGTCACCTACAAAGGGAAGCCCATCAGACTAACAGTAGACCTCTCAGCAGAAACCCTACAAGCCAGAAGAGATTGGAGGCTAATATTCAACATTCTTAAAGAAAAGAATTTCCAACCTAGAATTTCTTATCTGGCAACTAAGCTTCATAAGTGAAGGAGAAATAAAATCCTTTTCAGACAAACAAATAGATATATTAGGCTTGTTATTTTGTTTAGGTAAACTTTCATGATGTTAGTAATGTAGTTAAGTGTCTAGAAATATTTCTACATTTCCTATCTCTCCTATTTCATACCTTTCTTCACCCACACTAACATACATATGAGACATGTTGTCTTTCTTATATCAATTAATGATTGTCTTTCACAAATGGACTACAGATATCATCAATTAACATGGTCATTGATTTTCCTTGTTGAGAACATTAGTTCTAATTGGTTCTTTAGCCAGGCACAGAAATAAATGTTTATCTTTCTGCCATTTATATCTATCTGCCAGCCTGCCTATCTAGTCATATCTATGTATCTAGCTAGCTACATATGAAAATATTTGAAGGATTATTTCTTACACCTTAAATATGTATTAAATACAACAAAATATATTTTGAATTGTGTACTTATATACAATTGCATAATTGCATAATATGAATTGTATATGTCAAATTACTTAGAATATAATAACAGTAGTACTTTGCTGGAGAAAGAGCAGTGACTTATTATGACTGTATCTGATGGAGACTGCCAGATGCTCATCCAATATACATTTCTGCTTTCTTAGTAATAGAACCTTGATTGTATTTAGGGCAACATGAGACAGTTTTAAAACTATATCTTACCTTGTAGATGGAGCTGGACATTTAATGTAGTTTAAGTGAGTTGAGATGCAAATAGGATAATTAATTTGCTATCGGCAGGAACTTGCAGGAAAGCCCCCTAAAAGGGGATTCAACTCACCTGATACTTTCTCTTTGCCCTTCAGTCTTTACCCTTCACCGTTTACCTTTCCTTTTCCAGATGTGCAAAGCTACAGAAACCATTTTGCAACCACTAGGAGAAGGTTGAATTGTGGTGACCTTTACCCTGACATCTTTGAGCTGCTGATGTAGCAGACTACTTCTGAACTTTTTGTTACATAAGGGAAAAAAAATAAGCACCTATACTATTTAAACCAGCAGTACCCAACCTTTTTGACACTAGGTACCAGTTTTGTGGAAGACAGCTTTTCCACGGACCAGAAGGATGGTTTCCGGATGAAACTGTTCCACCTCAGATCATCAGGCATTAGATTTTCATAAGGAGAGCACAACCGAGATCCCTCGCATGCGCAGTTCACAATAGGGTTCGGGCTCCTGTGAGCGTCTAATGCCACCACTGATCTGCCAGGAGGCGGAGCTTAGGCAGTAGCGCTCTCTCACCCCACCATTCACCTCCTGCTGTATGCAGGGTTCCTCACAGGCCAAGGAACAGTACCAATCCATGGCCCCAGGGGTTGGGGACCCGTGGTTAAAGCTATGGATATGTGGGCTTTCTCTTACATATACCAAAAAGTAATTCTTGAGGTACCGTATCAGGAAAATCTAATACACTTCAAGCCGGGTGTGCTGGCTCACACCTGTCTGTAATCCCAGCTACTCAGATGACTTGAGGCAGGAGAATCACTTTAACTGGGAGGCAGAGGTTGCAGTGAGTTAAGATCATGCCACTGCACTCCAACTGTATCGCTTGGCCACAGAGCAAGACACTGTCTCAAAAAAAAAAAAAAAAAAAAAAAAAAAACGAAAAAACTAACACACTTTATTCTCTTTGAACACTAAACAGCCACAAAAATGCACTCAAGCCCTTTTCTGTACCTTTTTTGGTGTAGATTTTTTGGCATATGTGTTACATAATAAAGGAGTTTCCTTTATTTATTTCTTTTACTTGAAGTTGAATGGAATATGGAATGGTGCATGATGAAGCAGAATGTTGTGTATCTATGGTAACTGAGAACGCTGTGTTTTCCTACAAACTGTTTTATAAGACGATTTTTAATTTTTGTTAAATTGTGAAAGAGAATGGAATGGGGTCTAGCATTTTCGGTCAGTATCATCTAAAATAACGTGTATTTTATTTTGTTATAATATCAGTTGTTATTTACTTTGAATTTTTAAAAATGTTTTGGTGCAAAAGCCTTTTAATGTGTTTTAAATTATTTAGATAGAAGATAATCTATTTTTACCAACTTTGAGTACATAAAATTCTTGTATTTTAAGTATTTAATTGTTTAACATTTTAAATATTTTAACATTTATTATTTATTTTTAATATTTCAACTTGCCCGAAGTAAAAGAAACAAAAGCCAATTTTATATGTAGATTTGTCTTAAAAATACTAAGTATATCAAGCCTACCATCCTTGATTTACCTTATTTTTAGTTCCTGTATTACTTTTGCTTACCATTTCATTCATCCTTAAGAGATTTTGTGACCCCAAATAATTTTAATTTTAATTTTTTATATTTTTAATTGACAAATCATAATTGTATATATTTATGAGATACAATGTGGTATTTTGACATACATATCAAAATACACACACACACACGCACGCACGCACGCACGCACAATGTAGATGCTTGAAACAAGCTAATTAACATAGCCATAACCTCACTTACTTGTTTTTTGTGGTGAACATTTGAAATATACTCTCTTACCAATTTTGAAATATACATTATTAACTATAGTCACTATGCTCTGCAGTTGATCACTAGAAACTATTCTTCTTGTTTAAATGAAACTTTGTATCCTTTGAACAATATCTCCCCAATTCTCTTTTCCCACTCTTGCCCAGCCTCTCCTAACTATCATTGTACTCTGTACTTCTGAGTTTGACTTTTTTAGATTCTACCTGTAAGTGAAAGCATGCCATTTTGTCTTTCTGTGCCTGGCTTATTTAGCTTAATACAACTTAATACAATGTCCTCCAGGTTTATCCATGTTGTCACAAATGACAGAATTTCCTTATTTTTCAAGGCTGAATAGTATTCCAAGGTATATACATAACACATTTTCTTTATCCTTTTATCCTTCAATGGATACATAGGTTGATTCCATATCTTGTCTATTGGGAATAATGCTGTAATAAACTTGGGAGTGTATATATCTTTTTGAAATTCTGATTTCAATTCCTTTGATTTATGCTGAGTAGTGGGACTGCTGGATCAAAAAATGGTAGTTCTATTTTTAGTTTTTTGAGGAAATTCCATACATTTTCTATAGTGGTTATACTAATTTACATCTCCACCAGCAGTGTACAAGGGTTCCCTTTTCTCCACATCCTCAGCAGCACTTGTTAACTTTCATCTTTTTGATAAAAACCATTCTAACAGTTGTGAAGTGATATCTCATTGTAGTTTGAACTGGCATTTCCCTAATTAGTGATGTTGAGCATTTTTTTCCATCAACTTGTTGACCATTTTTATGTCTTATTTTGAGAAATATCTGGTTAGGTCCTTTGCCTGTTTTTTAATCAATTTATTTTTCTTGCTATTGAGTTATTTGTGTTCTTTATATATTTTGGATATCGATCCCTTATCACATGTATGGTTTGCAGATATTTTCTTTCATTCTGTAGATTGTTTCTTTACTTTGTTGATTGTTTAGTTTGCTGTGCAGAAACATTTTAGTTTGATGTAATCCTGTTTGTCTGTGTTTGTCTTGGTTGCCTGTGCTTTTATTGTCATATCCAAGAAATCTTTGCTAAGACTGATGTCAGGAAGCTTTCCCCCTGTATTTTCTAGTAGTTTTATAGCTTCAACTTTTATATTTAAGTCTTTTATCCATTTTGAGTATATTATTTTTTATGGTATATGATAAAAACCCAATTTCATTTTTTTCTGTATATGAATAGCCACTTTTCTCAATACCATTTAATGAAGAGACCATCCTTTCTCCTATTGTGTAATTTTGGCACCTTTATTGAAATCAATTGTCAGGATGAGTTTATTTCTGAACTCTATCCTGTTCCTCTGGCTAATGTATCAGCTTTTGTGCCAATATCATGCTGTTTTGATTAATACAGTTTTTTAGTATATTTTGATGTCAGGTAGTGTGATGCCTCCAGCTTTGTTGTTGTTGTTATTTATTGCTCAAGATTGCTTTGGCTATTTGGAGTCTTCTGTGGTTCCATACAAATTTTCGGATTGGTTTTTCTATTTCTGTGAGAAATGACATTGGCATTTTGATAGGAATTGCTTGAATCTGTAGATTGTTTTGGGTAGTATGGGCATTTTAACACTATTAATTCTTCCAATCCGAGAACACAGGATATCTTTCTATTCATGTTTTCTTTAATTTCTTTCATCAGTGTTTTATAGCTTTCAGTGTATGCATCTTTTGCCTCCTTGGATAAATGAATACTAATTATTTTATTTTTATTGCTATTATAAATGAGATTCTTAAAAAATTCTTTTTTGGGCTGGGTGTGGTAGCTCACACTTGTAATCAGGTGAATCACCTGAGGTCAGGAGTTCGAGACCAGCCTGACTGACATGGTGAAACTCCATCTCTACAAAAAATACAAAAATTAGCTGGGCTTCGTGGCAAGCACCTGTAATCCCAGCTACTCAGGAGGCTGAGGCAGGAGAAATGCTTGAACCTGGGAAGCGGAGGTTGCAGTGAGCCGAGATCTTGCCATTGCACTCCAGCCTGGGCAACAGAGTGAGACTCTGTCTCAAAAAAAAAAAAAAAACACAACTTTTTTTGAATAGTTTGTTACTACTGTATAGAGACACAGATGATTTTTGAATGTTGATTTTATTCAACTCTACTGAATTCATCTATCAATTCAGTTTTTTGTGTGTGTAGAATCCTTAGGGTTTTCTGTATATAGGTTATGTCATCAGCTTACAGAGACAATTCTACTTCTTCCTTTCCTACTAGGATGCCTTTTTTCCCCATTATCTTGCCAAATTACTCTGGCTAGGACTTCCAGTACTATGTTGAAAATAAGTGTTGAGAGTGGACATCCTTGTCTAATTTCAAATCTTAGAAGAAAAGCTTTCAGCTTTTCACCATTGAGTAGGATTTTACCTGTGGGCTTGTCATACATGGTGTTTATTATGTTATGGTACATTTTTTTTTCTATACTTAATTTGTTAAGAGTTTTTATTATGAAATGATGTTGAATTTTGGCAAATGATTTTTCTGCATCTATTGAGATAATCATATGGTTTTTGTTCTTCATTTTATTAATGTGTTGTATCACATTTATTGATTTGCATGTGTTGAAACACCCTTGCATCCCAGGAATAAATTCCTCTCGATCATGGTTAGCGGATCATTTTAATGTGCCATTGAATCAGGGTTTTTTTTTTTTTTTGCTAGTATTTTATTGAGGATGTTTGCATTTATGTTCATTAGGGATATTGGCCTTTAATGTTCTTTCCTTGTGTCCTTGTGTTTTTTGTTATCAGGGTAACATTGGCCTTATGATATGAGTTTGAAAGTGTTCCCTCTACTTCAGTTTTTTGGGGAGAGTTTGAGCAGAATTGGTATTAGTTCTTCTTATGTTTGGTATAATTCAGCAGTGAAGCCATCATGTCCAGAGCTTCTCTTTGTTGAGAATTGTCTTGTTAATGATTCAGTCTCCTTAGTCATTGCTGGTCTGTTCAGATTTTCTATTTCTTCATGACTCAGTCGTGGTAGGTTCTATATGTGTAGGAATTCATCCATTTCCTCAGCTATACAATTTGTTGGTATATAGTGGTTCATAATTCTCCCTTGTTTTTGTGTTTCTATATTATCGGTTTTAAAGTCTGCCCTTTCATTTATGATATTATTTATTTGAGTCTTCTCTTTTTTTCTTAGTCTAGCTAATGTTTTATAAATTTTATCTTTTTGAAAAACCAACTCATAGTTTCATTGATCTTTTTTTATTGTTTTTCTAGTCTCTCTTTCATTTTTTTCTGCTCTGATCTTTATGACTTCCTTCCTTCTCCTAACTTTAGGCTTAGTTCATTTTTTCTTTTTTTAGTTCTGAAGTATAACATTAGGTTGTTGATTTGAGGTTTGCCGTTGTTTTTTTTTTTTTTTTTTTTAAATTGATACAGGTTTTTTTTGGCCATTAACTTCCCTCATAGAACTCCTTTTGCTATATCCCGTAAGTTTTGGTATCCTGTGTCCCGTTTTTGTTTGTCTCAAGTTTATCTTTTGATTTTTTTTGACTTATTGGTTGTTCAGGAGTATTTTGTTTATTTTCACATATTTGTGAATTTTCCAAGGCTTCTCTCTTTTTTTTTTTTTTGAGATGGAGTCTCGCTCTGTTGCCCAGGCTGGAGTGCAGTGGTGCGATCTCGGCTCACTGCAAGGTCCGCCTCCTGGGTTCAGGCCATTCTCCTGCTTCAGTCTCCTAAGTGACTGGGACTGCAGGTGCCCACCACCACACCTGGATAATTTTTTGTATTTTTAGTAGAGACGGGTTTTCACCATGTTAGCCAGGATGGTCTCGATCTCCCGACCTCGTGATCTGCCCGTCTTGATCTCCCGACCTCGTGATCTGCCTGCCTCAGCCTCCCAAAGTGCTGGGATTACAGGCATGAGCCACCGTGTCTGGCCCTTGTTATTGATTTTTAATTTCATACCATTGTGATTGAAAAAACACTTTATATTATTTAAATCTTCTTAAATTTGTTAAGACTTGTTTTGTAGCCTAACATATTATCTGTTCTGCAGAATGTTTAATGTGTACGTGAGATGTAAGTGTATTCTGTTGCTGTTGGATGGAATGCTGAGCATATGTCTTTCAGGTACCTTTGCTCTAAAGTGTAGTTTAACTCTGTTTCCTTATTGATGTTCTATGTGGATGATCTGTCTACTGCTGAGAGTATAGTATTGAAGTTCTCTCCTGTTACTGTATTACAGTCTATCTCTTCCTTCATATCTATGAATATTTGTTTTATATATTTAGGTGCCATTATATTGGGTGCATATATATTTAGAATTGTTATATCCTCTTGATGAGTAGAGTGCTTTATCAGTATATTATGACCTTCTGTTTCTCATTTTACAGTTTTGACTTAAATTCTATGATATGGTTTGGCTCTGTGTCCCCACCCAAATATCACCTCAAATTGTAATCCCCATAATCCCCACAAATGAAGGGTGGGACCAGGTGGAGGTAACTGGATCATAGGGGTGGTTTCCCCCATGCAGTTCTCTTGATAGTGGGTGAATCTCATGAGATCTGATGGTTTATAAGCGTCTGGCATTTCCTTTGCTTGCACTCACTCTGTCCTGTTGCCCTGTGAAGGAGGTGCCTTGCTTCCCCTTTGCCGTCTACCATGATTGTAAATTTCCTGAGGCCTCTCAAACCATGCTGAACTGTGAGTCAATTAAATGTCTTTCCTTTATTAACTGCCCAGTCTCAGGTATTTCTTGATAGCAGTGTGAGAACGGACTACTATACTCTATTTTATCCAATTTAAATATATCTACCCTTGCTCTCTTTTCATTTCTATTTGCACAAAATATCTTTTCTATTCCTTCACTTTTAGTCTATTTGTGTCCATAAACATGACATGAGTCTCTTGTAGGAAACATATAGTTGAGTTTTGTTTTTTTTACCCAGTTACTTTAAGTCTTTTGATTGGAGAATTTAGTTCATTTATATTCAAAGTCATTATTAATAGGTAAGAACTCAGTACTTTCATTTTGTAATTTATTTTCTGGTTGTTTTGTAGATTCTTTTTTTTTTTCTTCCTCACTTGCTATCTTTCTTTGCAGTTTGATAATTTTCTGTAGGGATATGCTTTGAATCCTTTCTTTTTATGTTTTGTGTAACTACTATAGATTTTTAGTTTGTGGTTACCATGAGACTACATAAAACATCTTCTGCTTACAACATGCTACTTCAAGATGATAAAATAACTTTACTGCATATAAAAACTGTACACTTTTATTCTCCCTTAATTTTATGTTTTTGAGTTCACAATTTACAGCTTTTTATAATTTGTATCCTTTAACAATTATTTTTTTGAGACAGAGTCTTGGTCTGTCACCCAGGCCATAGTGCAGTGGTGTAATCTCAGCTCACTGCAACCTCCGCTTCCCAGGTTCAAGCAGTTCTCATGCCTCAGCCTCCCGAGTAGCTGGGACTACAGGCACGCGCAACTGTGCCCAGATAATTTTTGTATTTTTAGTAGAGACAGTGTCTTACTATGTTTTCCAGGGTGGTCTTGAACTCCTGAGCTCAAGTGATCTGGCCACCTCAGCGTCCCAAAGTGCTGGGATTACAGACATGAGCCACCACACCTGGCCTCCCTTAACAATTTATTGTAGTTACAGTTGCTTTTTAAAGTTTTGTTTTTTAACCATCATACTAGAGATAAAATTGCTTTACACACCGTATTTATAGCACTAAAGTATTCTGAATATAACTATGTATTATTTATACCATTGAGTTTTTTACTTTCATATGTTTTTGTTATTAACATATGAAAGTAACTGTTTCTTAGCTTAAATAACTCCTTTTTGTAATTCCTGTAAGACGAGGCTCATGGTGATGACCTCCCTTATTTTGGGGGGAAGATGGAGGTGAGGGAAGATTTTACTTCTCTCTTATTTCTGAAGGATAACTTTGCCAGGTAAAGTATTCTTGATTGGGAGCTTTTTTCCTTCAGTACTTTGAATATGTATCTTCCCACTGTCTCCTGGCATGCAGGGTTTCTGCTGAGAAATCTACTGATAGCCATGTTGTAACTCGCTTGTATGTGATACGTATCTTACCTCTTTTGGTTTTCAGAATTCTTTGTTTTTGATTTTGATAATTGATTATGATGTGTCTTGGTGAACTCTCTTTGGGTTGAATTCGATTGTAACCTCTGAATTTTCTGTATCTTGATATTGGCATCTTTCTCCAGATTTGGGAAGCTTTCAGGCATTATTTTCTTAAATATGCTTTTTTGGGGGGCATTTTCTCTCTCTTCTCCTTTGGATCTCCTATTATATAAAAGTTAGGTCTCTTGATGGTGTCCCATAATTTTCATAAGCCTTCTTTATTCTTTTTACTTTTTGATCCTGTGACTCGATAATTTTAAATGTCCTGTCTTTGAACTCACTCATTGTTTCTTCTATTTGTTTGAGCCTGATGTTCAAGCTTTTAATAAAATTTTTCAGTTTAGTTATTGTATTCTTTATCTCTAGGATTTCTGTTTTTAAAAGTAGTGTCCGTTCCTTTGTCAAACTAATTGTTTTGTCTGTATATTGTTTTTCAAGTTTTACTTTTCTATCCATATTTTCTTATAATTCTGTTGATATGGTTTAGATCTGTGTCCCAAACCAAGTTTCATTTCAAATTGTAATTCCCAGTGGAGTTGGGGCCTGGTGGGAGGTGATTGAATCATGGGGGTGGGTTCTCATGAATGATTTAGCATCATCCCCTTGGTGCTGTTCTTGTGATAGTGAGGGTGTTCTCACTATCACTATCTAGTGGTTGTTAAAAGTGTGTAGCACCTTCGCCCTCACTCTCTCTCTCTTGCTCCTGCTCTAGCCATGTGATGCACCTATTCCCCCTTTGCCTTCTGCCATGATTATAAGTTTCCTGAGGCCTCTCTAGAAACTGAGCAGATGGTAGCATCATGCTTCCTGTACAGCCTATTGAACTGTGAGCCAATTAAACCTCTTTTTCTTTATAAATTATCCACTCTCAGGGCTTTATAGCAATGCAAGAACAAACTAATACATCCGTGATCTTCTTAGAAGGATTATTCTGAATTGTCAGTCATTTTGTAGACCTTCATATTTTTAGGGATCATTGTTGGAGGTTTCTCTCTTAGTTTCTTTTTGTGGTGTTTATTTCCTTGATTTTTTTGTAATTGTTGTGTCCTTACCTTGGTGTCTGTGCGTTTGATGAATTGGCTTCCTCTTTTGGCCCTTGCAGATGTCCTTTGGTGGGGATGGACACTTTCAATATTTAGTCTAGCTTAAGATTCTGGATGGACCAGCTGATAGTGACCATGAGCAAGCAGATTTTGCTATTGGGTTCTTTAATTACAACGGGCTGCTGCCTGTTCTATGAAGTCAGGTGTTGCTTCTGGTTGTGCTTCATAATCCAGTGAGACCATTGGCTAGGCTGCACAATCAAGCACAGCTGCTGGCTGGGCTCTGTGATAATCTCTGATTAGGCAGGGTTGCAGTCTGGGTTCCCTGGCATGGTGGTACTCATGTTTGAAATCTGTAGTTGGATGGGGCTGAAGGTTGGACTCCAATGCTGGCAAGGTCTCTGGGGTTGCTGCTCAGCCAGCCACTCAGATGGGCAAAGCCAGATGCTGTGCCCACAGTTATGTGTAGTTTTGGGCTTGCCTCGCTCCAATGGTGGACAGGGGAAATCACTGCTATGATTGGATTGGACTACATGCTCTGCTCTGCAGATAATGCAGGGATCTGGGCTTGCCTCTCAGCCTGGGGAAGTATGCCAAGCTCCGAGGCTGGGTGGCAGATCTGGCTAGGGACTTGAGCTTGGCAGATCTCTCAACCGTGCTTCCTGCTCAGTGATGCTATTTGTTGGTCTCTCTGATTGGGTGCCTCCACTGGCCGGAATGCAGAGGTTGCTGTGAGCTCCATTTTCTCTTCTTTGTTTCTAGCTGATCTCAGATGTTCTAGCCCTGCTAATACTCCCAATGTTCCTTTTAAGGCAAGGCAGAAGTGGGCCTCCTGCCAGGCATCTTGGAATCCTGGGAAAGCTGGATATTCACCTCCAGATCTCTTTCTCACTGTAGAAACCATGGGCTTAGGGGAATCCTCTCTGTGTGGCACTATGGTGGTTTGTGGGAGGGACGATACAGTCAATGTGAAACCATTTCTATTATTTTTGTAATGTGACTTTTGTCAGTTCTGTGATCCAAGAGCATGTCTCAAACTCACTCCCAAGTTCTGGAATATTCACAAAGGTTTTCTTGTCTGTGAATGGTTGCCAGTTGGATTTCTATGAGATAGACTGGAGCTGGGGAACTTTTATTCCACCATCTTGCTGATGTCCCTCCTCCTCATCCTTAAGAATTTAATACATCTTTACTTCGCATACCATGACAGCTATTTAGTAAATATGCAAAAGAAAGACTTGTCATAGTTCTTATATTTGTGGGTTCATTATCTGGATTACTAAACAAAGCTTACACATTTGAAACATTTCCATTTTATAGAGAAATGCACAATGTGCTAGGAGAATAAAGATGTTAAGTCCTAGAGCATATAGAGAAGGAAGGCATTTATTCAGTTAGTGGGATTAAAGAACACCTTAGAGAGGAAGAGAAACTTGAGTCAACCTTGAAAAGACTGACTGGATGAAAAAAACAAATGAAAGGACCTACGGATAGTATGATGGACAAAAGGCCCTAGAATCCAGAACAGCCATGGCTTGCTTGGAAAATGTCAAGGGTATTGGAGTCTGGATTGCTGAGGACAGATTAAGGAGCCTCCCACTTGAGGTTCAATATGAAAAGCATTGAAGGAGAGAGAGCCTTGAAACTAAAGTCTTAGAAACAAAAAACCAAAGTGTGCTTGACTGTGCTTCCTTTAATCATTCCTTACATTTATTCTTGACCACAATACTAATTACCTATGAATCAGTAATCCTAGAACTCTAATTGAATTTTACGCTGGTGACTTAATGTTTTCAGGATTGCAGTCCTTGGAATTTACAAAGAAATAGTTGGGTGCTAAATATCATGCCATAATCTAGAGGGTATTCAAACTTCAGTGTAAGAACCGTAAGCTGGAATGTGCTATTAGACACAGTAGTGGGTGGTAATACACATTTTGTTCTCATGCAGTGAAACTGGTTGCCTTTCACTGAACATCTTTGTTCCTAGAACCTTAAAGTCTAATCATGTCTGAATAAATGCATTGAAATGTTTTTTTCAAATATATTGTGGAAAACTGTGAAAGAAGCATTTTTCATAGTTCATTTCCTCCAATATTCATGTCTTAACTAATCTTAGTGCTTACCAAAAGGTAACCTGAAAGAAGGCATTGTGTACAAGTTGAACAAAGTAGAAGTAGTTCCACATACCAGTGAAGCAGAATAATAAGTAATATAAAGTAGCCAGTGGTAGAATGGTTGCTGCGTTAACTGGTAGTTGCCTCAGACAAAAAATATTGTCTTAAGTTATACCCAAATGTGCAGGGGTTTAAAGACAAATAAAATACGGCATTGCTTTGAATAAAAGACATCATTTTCATGTTGTTGACATGAAATGTAATGAGAGCTTTTTCATGACTGTAAGAACATCTCTTTCTCATTGCATGTAAATAAGCATCTGATCATAACATGGACAAAGTGATAGAAAAAGTTAGATCCAACATGCTTTTATTTACTTTGTGTGTGTTTTAAAGAATTTGGAACTAAATGTTGAAAATTGTAAATTCAGCAAGTCTTGAACCAAGTTGGGTGCACTGTGCAATCTTTGTTTTCATTTGATTAGTATTTATCGATTCCCTATATGTGCCAGGCACTGTGATAAATGGTTGATACTATTTCACTGATGACAGTGGACATGGGGTGATGTTACACTGGGGGAGAGAGACATTACAAACAGCCCTAATGAAGATGTAGATTATATAGTGAATCTGAAGGTGATATATCCTGTGGAACAAAAGGGTAGCAAAGCAGGGAAAGGGGAACTAGGTGGACTTAGGGGCTGCGGAATTGCAATGTTCAATTTAAAATTGAGTGGTCTGGGAGGTCTCGATACAAAGGTGATGCTAAACAAAGCCTCAATACTTTGAGAAAGTGCTGTATGACTATCAGGCAGAACCTCCTGCCCCCAAGGTGAGAGCACTTCTGACACATTATAGGCCTGGGCAGCAGGTAGGTGGACTGTGGTGGTGGTGGTGGGATAGAGCAGTAAAGATGAGCTGTGAGAGGTCACTGGGATTGGATTAAGTGAGGCCTCTTGGGTGTGGTGGAATCTTTGACTTTTCCTTTTTCCATTTTCTTTTTTAATAACAGCTTTGTTGAGATAAAATTCACATACCAACAATTCACTCATATGTGTACAATTCAGTGGTTTTTAAAATTGTATTCAGGATGTTATGTAACCATCATCACAGTCAATTTTAGAAATGTTCATCTTCCCCAAAAGAAACACCATATCCTTTAGCAGTTACCCTCTCAGATCGCCTTCTCACCCTAGGCAACCACTAATCTGTTTTCTGTTTCTATGCATTTGCCTATTCTGAAAATTTAATATAAATGGAATCCTACAGTATGTGGTCTGTTGTGACACTTAGCTTAATGCTGTCAAGGCTCATCCATATTAAAACATGTGTGAGTTTTTTTTTTTTCTATTTTTAATTAATTTTTGTTTTGAGACAGGATCTTATTCTTTTTCCCAGGCTGGAATGCAGTGGGGCAGTCATGGCTCACTGCAGCTACAACCTCTGGGGCTTAAGCAATCCTGCTGCCTTAGCCTCTCGAATAGCTGAGGCTATAGGCATGTGCCACCACGCTCGGCTGATTTTCTTCTTTTTTGTAGAGACACAGTCTCACTATGTTGCCTACCCTGGTCTCGGACTCCTGGGCTCAAGCGATCCTCCTGCCTCAGCCTCCCAAAGTACATGTATTAATCCTTCTTTCCTTTTTATGTTTGAATAATATTCTTTTTTATTGTATTTTATTATTATTATACTTTAAGTTCTAGGGTACATGTGCGTAACGGGCAGGTTTGTTACATATGTATACTTGTGCCATGTTGGCGTGCTGCACCCATCAACTCATCAGCACCCATCAACTCGTCATTTACATCAGGTATAACTCCCAGTGCAATCCCTCCCCCCTCCCCCCTCCCCATGATAGGCCCCGGTGTATGATGTTCCCCTTCCTGAGTCCAAGTGATCTCATTGTTCAGTTCCCCCCTATGAGTGAGAACATGCGGTGTTTGGTTTTCTGTTCTTCCGATAGTTTGCTGAGAATGATGGTTTCCAGCTGCATCCATGTCCCTACAAAGGACACAAACTCATCCTTTTTTATGGCTGCATAGTATTCCATGGTGTATATGTGCCACATTTTCTTAATCCAGTCTGTCACTGATGGACATTTGGGTTGATTCCAAGTCTTTGCTATTGTGAATAGTGCCGCAATAAACATACGTGTGCATGTGTCTTTATAGCAGCATGATTTATAATCCTTTGGGTATATACCCAGTAATGGGATGGCTGGGTCATATGGTACTTCTAGTTCTAGATCCTTGAGGAATTGCCATACTGTTTTCCATAATGGTTGAACTAGTTTACAATCCCACCAACAGTGTAAAAGTGTTCCTATTTCTCCACATCCTCTCTAGCACCTGTTGTTTCCTGACTTTTTAATGATTGCCATTCTAACTGGTGTGAGATGGTATCTCATTGTGGTTTTGATTTGCATTTCTCTGATGGCCAATGATGATGAGCATTTTATCATGTGTCTGTTGGCTGTATGAATGTCTTCTTTTGAGAACTGTCTGTTCATATCCTTTGCCCACTTTTTGATGGGGTTGTTTGTTTTTTTCTTGTAAATTTGTTTGAGTTCTTTGTAGGTTCTGGATATTAGCCCTTTGTCAGATGAGTAGATTGCAAAATTTTCTCCCATTCTGTAGGTTGCCTGTTCACTCTGATGGTAATTTCTTTTGCTGTGCAGAAGCTCTTTAGTTTAATTAGATCCCATTTGTCAATTTTGGCTTTTGTTGCCATTGCTTTTGGTGTTTTAGTCATGAAGTCCTTGCCCATGCCTATGTCCTGAATGGTATTACCTGGGTTTTCTTCTAGGGTTTTTATGGTTTTAGGTCTAACATTTAAGTCTCTAATCCATCTTGAATTAATCGTGAAAATGGCCATACTGCCCAAGGTAATTTATAGATTCAATGCCATCCCCATCAAGCTACCAATGAGTTTCTTCACAGAATTGGAAAAAACTGCTTTAAAGTTCATATGGAACCAAAAAAGAGCCCGCATTGCCAAGACAATCCTAAGTCAAAAGAACAAAGCTGGAGGCATCACGCTACCTGACTTCAAACTATACTACAAGGCTACAGTCTCCAAAACAGCATGGTACTGGTACCAAAACAGAGATATAGACCAATGGAACAGAACAGAGTCCTCAGAAATAATACCACACATCTACAGCCATCTGATCTTTGACAAACCTGAGAAAAACAAGAAATGGGGAAAGGATTCCCTATTTAATAAATGGTGCTGGGAAAATTGGCTAGCCATAAGTAGAAAGCTGAAACTGGATCCTTTCCTTACTCCTTATACGAAAATTAATTCAAGATGGATTAGAGACTTAAATGTTAGATCTAATACAATAATATTCTACTCTAAGAATATACCACATTTTGTTTATTCATTTATCAACTGATGGATATTTGGGTGGTTTCCTCTTTTTGGATGTTATGAATAAGGCTACTATAAACATTTGTAGACAAAGTTTTGTGTGGATGTATGTTCTCATTTCTTACCTTGGAGTGAAACTACTGGGACACATGGTAACTCTATTTAACGTTTCGAGGAATTGTCAGACAAACTGTCTTCCAGCGTGTCTATACCATTTTATATTCCCAGCAGCAGTGTTGAAGGTTCTGACTTCCTACATCTTCACCAATACTTGTTACTATTTGTCTTCTTTTATTATTGCTATTCTTTGGGGCATGAAGTGATATGTCATTCTTGTTTTAATTTGTAGTTGCTTAAAGACAGTGATGTTGAGCATCTTTTCATATGCTTTTTGGCCTTTTGTATATCTTTTTGGAGAAATGTCTATTCAGGCTCTTTGCCCATTTTAAAATTGAGTTTAATTATCCATTTATCATTGGGCTATAAGAGTTATTTATATATTCAAGATATAAGTCTCCTATCAGAGATATGATTTGGAAATATTTTATCTCATTCAGCACATACCAAGGGCTTGATTAAATTTTGTCAAATAAATATTAGAACATCCTAAATTATATTTTCACTACATTATTGTTGTAATTTTAGAATTTAGCCAATTATATACCAATTTTAATTTCCCTCCTTAAATAATTAAAATGTATTAAGATAAATTGATAAATGTCTCATTATTTTAATACCTTTAAATTCATCATTATTATTGGTGAGGTGTTTAAAATCTGTCATTTAAACAAATGGACAAATTAAAAAACATGGAACACATTTTTTGTTTAAAAAATTAATATTTGATTTTTAAATTTTATAGATGGAAAAAGTGGAGGCAGATCTAACTAGATCCAAATCTCTTCGTGAGAAACAATCAAAGGAGTTTTTATGGCAACTGGAGGACATCAGACAGCGGTATGAACAACAGGTTGGTCTTTCATTTTGATGCTGCCATTAAATTTTTAAAATACATATATACTTTCTCTTTTAAAAATTGCTATCACAAAATATCTGCATAATGAAAATATTACTAAGAGCTGTTATTACCAACATATCTAAAATAATGTTTGTTTCAATAAAATCTGTAAACAGAATTTTAACACTCCACTGAAGTTTATTCTGACAGTTTGTTTTATCTGAATGTTTGATTGAAACATCGATTGTAATTGATGAGACTGGGTAATTTCTAAGAAAAGAGCTTTGATTGGCTCACAGTTGTGCAGGTTGTACAGAAAGCATAGTGGCCTCTGTTTCTGGAGAGGCCTCAGGAAGCTCCCAATCAAGGCAGAAGGAAGCGGAAGCAGGCACCTTACATGGCAAAAGCAGGAGCCAGCGAGTGAACCAGCGAGACAGAGAGAGAGAAGCGAGGAGGTGCCGTACACTTTTAAATGACCAGATCACTCGTGAACTCAGAGTGAGAGCTCACTTATCACCAAGGGGATGGCCCAAGCCATTCATGAGGGATCCGCTCCCATGATTCAAACATCTCCCACCCCATGATCCACCACCTCCAACACTGGGGATTACATTTCAACATGAGATCTGGGTGGGAACGAGTATCCTAACAATGTCAGTAATTCTTCTGTCCTGTCAGAGCACTAGTTAAACCTCCATTATGAGAAATAGAGTTGAGTACTTACTATGTGCCAGGTGCTGTCCCTGGTATGAGGGAGAACAGCAACAGAGAGCATGCCTCCTCTCTCATGGAGTTTGCTTTTTGGTGACTAATCAGTCTACAAATTAAAAAGTGAAATAATTTTGAAGAGTGAGTTTTTTTATTATTATTATTATTATTATTATTATTATTATTATTATTATTGAGATGGAGTCTCATTCTCTCACCCAGGCTGGAGTGCAGTGGCGCCATCTTGGCTCACTGCAACTGCCACCTCCTGGGTTCAAGCAATTCTCCTGCCTCAGCCTCCCGAGTAGCTGGGATTACAGGCACACGCCACCACACCCGGCTAATTTTTGTAATTTTAGTAGAGACGGGGTTTCACCATGTTGGCCAGGCTGGTCTTGAACTCCTGATTTCAGGTGATCTGCCCACCTCGGCCTCCCAAAATGCTGGGATTACAGGTGTGAGCCACCACACCCGGCCTGAAGAGTGACTTATGTAGAAGAAAAAATGGTACCTTTATAGCCTTTGCCAGATGGAGGGTGGGAAGGGGATTACCAGCCTTGAATAACTGATCAGGGAAACCCTGATATTTGTGCTGAGTTCTAAAAACTAGGAAGGAGCCAGCCATGAGCTCTGGAGAAATAGTATTCCAGTCTGAGGGAACAGCACGTTCAAAGATCCTGAGAAGAGAGCAAGCTGGAAGTGTTCAAGGAAGATAACTGATGATGAAGACCAGATTAGCCAGAGTATGAGGAGAAAAGTTCCTGCTGTGGGAGATGAAGGGGAAGAGGGAGGTTAGGACCAGGATGTGTAAGGAGTTGAGATTTTGTCCTCAGTGGTCTGCCTCTTACTTAGTAATACAAAGTTTTATTTTCTTCTTTTAAAAATATATTTCTGCTTATTCCCAAAATACTTAAAATTACTATTAATTTTTAGCTTGGTTTTCCTTTGGTAAACATGATTCTAAACCTCAGTGGCTTAGAACAAAAAAGGCTTATTTCATACTTATGTCATGTGTCCTTTGAGGACTGACTGCAGCTCTGACCCATGTCATGTCATCTTGAGTCCAGTTTTTAGAATGAACTATCTGGAACATTGCTATGGGAAATGGAAAAGGAAATATTTTGAGCATCTGCTGGCTTCTAACATTGACCCAGAAGTAAGTTTACTCACATTTTATTGGCCAAAGCAAACATGGCCTCCCTGGTGTAATCCTCCACCTGGAAGGAGCATCACAGAGAAGACCATCAAATGGGGTTAGCATAAAACAGTTTACCATGCTGACTAGAATTGCAAACTTAGAAAATGTAAAAACGTAGAACATGCTGGAACTGGGTTTTAAAGGTACATTCTTTATCAAGCAGCACAGGTGTTATGACACAGGACCAATAAAAAAGGAAATGTAGTCTTGGCAGACAAAATATTCATCATTGAACAATATGTACATAGACACAATAATTAGATGACATTTATTGTTTTCAACTTTAAAAACTAGCTTAGGGTTACAGAACAGGGCATAGATGTTACCAACTGTATTAGTCTGTTCCCACACGGCTAATAAAGACATACCCGAGACTGGGTAATTTATAAAGGAAAGAGGTTTAATGGACTCACAGTTCCACATGGCTGAGGAGGCCTCACAATCAAGGCAGAAGGCAAAGGAGAAGCAAAGTCACCTTTTATGTGGTGGCAGGCAAGACAGCTTGTGCAGGGGAGCTCCCATTTATAAAACCATCAGATCTTGTGAGACTTACTAACACGAGAACAGTATGGGGGAAACTGCCCCCATGATTTAATTATCTCCACCTGGTCCGGCCCTTCACACGTGGGGATTATTACAATTCAAGGTGAGATTTGGGTGGGGCACATCCAAACCATATCACCAGCCTTGCTATTGTAACAGTAAAGGTTAAGATGGTCTAGGTATGGAAGTGGAAGAAAGGGATGGAGGGCCTGGGAGGGGAAGGGTGAGAGCACTGAGGTATTATCATGAAGTGTGGGTTTGAGCAGCTGCCCATGTAATGAAACAAAACACAGAGGTTTTAGTATATTCCTCATTACAAGGTTGACCACTGGAGGAACTGAGAGGAATGGAGTAACTAGTAAAATGGTGACAAGAGTGGGAGAGAGGAGCGAGGGAGTGTAAATGAGCTAAATCCCCATTTGTCCTAGTAGAAAACCTATAAGGAGTGTCTAGCTTTGGTAATTAGAGAGCTCTGTAGCATGTTTTGTAGAGGCAGGGAAGTAATCACCAGAGAAAGGAGCACAGACGTGTTTTAAAAGAGTTGCCACTAGTACAGGAGTGGGATGGGGCAAGGACCTGTTACTTTTTGTTAGAAGATGAGGTTTACCATTTTATTTTTAAAAATCATGTGTGCACATATACAGACACATATGCACATATGAATATGTATACTTTACATATTCATATATAAGAGATATATGTTCTGTTCCAAAAAAAATAATTCATATAGATTTTAATCCCAAAATTTTATTTCTTAGAACCTATCCTATAGAAATATTTATACATGTGCAAAAAGATGCATGTTCATCCATGTTTTGGGAGGATTATTTGTAATATTGAAAAAAGTTGTAAATAAAATGAATGATTAAATAAATTATGCTGGCCGGGCGTGGTGGCTCACACCTGTAATCCCAGCACTTTGGGAGGCCGAGGCAGGCAGATCACAAGGTCAGGAGATTGAGACCATCCTGGCTAACACAGCAAAACCCTGTCTCTACTAAAAATGCAAAAAATTAGCCGGGCGTGGTGGCGGGCGCCTGTAGTCCCAGCCACTCGGGAGGCTGAGGCAGGAGAATGGCGTGAACCCGGGAGGCGGAGTCTGCAGTGAGCCGAAATGGCACTACTGCACTCCAGCCTGGATTTGACAGAGCGAGACTCTGTCTCAAAAATAAATAAATAAATAATGCTAAATACCTACTGTGGAATACAATATACTTATTAAAAAGATTGATATAAATCTGAAGGTGCCAACATATGCAGATTTCTAAGACATGTTGGTGAGGGAAATAAAGCACTTCTTAGAACACTTTGTATATTATGATCCCATTGATGTAAAATTAAAACATTGTGTCTCAAAGTTAGATATGTAAATTCAGTGAAAAAATTCTGTAAGATTATACATGACTATGGAATTGGCCTGGAATTATGGGTTAGGGTTATGATGAATTGAGACTTTCATTGTATGCTCTAAATAACCTTTTTTACTTCAAATTTCATAATGAGCATATGTTATGCATTACTTGGATAAGTAAAACATTAAAATTATGAATGCTAAGAAACAATACAATGGAATAAATATTTTGGAGCATTTATATTATATTTCTTTTTTTTTCTTAGAGATGGGGTCTTGCTCTGTCTCCCAGGCAGGAGTGCTGTGGTGCGATTATGGCTCACTGCAACCTTTAACTCCTGGCCTCGAGCAATCCTCTTACCTTACCCTCCCAAAGTGCTGGGATTACAGGCATGAGCCACTGTGCCTGGTCTGTATTGTATTCTATAGCATTTTAAGTGGGTAATACATTTGGATTAATGAAATAGAAAATAAATTCAAACAATTTATATGCAATGTAAAAAATAACCAATAAGTGAAAAGCCTAAAAGAGAAGAAAAGACAGAAGACAGAGCTGACACATTATTTTCAACAGTGCCAAAGTATGGATAACTTCAGACTTTCTAACTGCAAAAGCCAGTGCAATGGAGTTATTCTATCAGATTTTTAAAAAAATGGTTTTATATAAAAATGAAGTAGTTAATTTCCAATTAATATGTGATGGCGACTGAAAGTCATTCTAACACATGCCAAATTAAAAATATGTATTTCTCCTGAAATACACTTTTATCTAAAGAGCCATGGAGGGTGTTTTCCACAACTTTAGTAATGGGAGGAAGTGGCTTGGAAACTGGTTTTAGAAACTAAGTTCAGAAAACTATATGAAGAAAGCTGGAATTGGGGAGTAAGGGGTGGTAAGAGGGAGGGAAACAGAGGTAATTATTAATCAAATGTAAATAAAAATATTAAGGAAGGGCAATGAATGTTACTTTTTATTATGCTATAGTTACAAAGTATAATTGAGGTATTTTTGGATTAAAAACAATATTAGAAGCACTAAGAAAAATAAGAAAAATGTCAGCTCCTCTATGTAAACTGATGAAGGAACAGGGGAGAAGGGAAAACCAAATTTAAAGCTCTTTATGTAACACAAATGCTAATCAGAGGTTATTATACTACAAGGTGAGTATAAGATGTAACAGAATTCTCTGTGGGAGTTTTAAAATTATATTCCCATTTTGATGATAATCACATGGGTCACAAATTTATAACCAAGTGTGGCCAAATGATGTCAGCACCTGATTTGCATTTACGTTGTAGTTGTTTTGGCACACCACTGACTTTGAAAGTCAGACACAATAAGAAAAAACACGAAGGAAAATTTAAATGCGTTTGACTAAATAAAAAGTATTTTGAGTTAAAAAAGTAATTGAAGAAATAATTGAAGCAGATATCTTAGGCAAAGAGTAACTCTCCTTATAAAATTAATAAATGTATAATATATAAAGATAATTAGCAGATAAATATAGTAATTAGCATAAATCATAAGAAAATCATTAATGTCCCAATAAGTGACCTGGCAAAGGAAAGAAAGAGATAAGAAATGAATCAAGTGAACAGCTGTGTGGAAACATCTTTAGCCTTGGTGTTAATAAAAATGCAAATTAGAATTAACCATGATGTGCCATCTAAAGTCGGTAAAAGTTTAGTGAAATTGGTACTTTTATACATGCTAGTGGCATTATAGGCTTTTTGGAAAGGATTCTGGCAGTTTCTATCAAGAGTCATGAAAAACGCTTACACCCTCTGACCCAATTATCCTTAACCTCAAAAATCAGACAGAAATATAAAAACAATGTTGTTAATTATTTTTTAGAGAATGAAATCATGGTGAATTCTTTTTTTGTATACCCCCTATTATCCACATTGTGACAGTTTCACTCTTTCAATGTAAAAAATGTATATAAATTTGTCTGGAAGTATATTAAACTTCAAAGGCTTTTCTCAGAATGATAGATTTTAAAATCTATCAAATTTTTGTCTTTGTATTTTCTTGATCAAAAATAATACTAACACAGGAAGGGATACTGATGAATTCTTTAAAGAACTGATACTATTAATGGAAGCCATATACCACTGCATCAATTTTTCTTTTTTTTTTTTCATGAAAAAGAGATGATACAAATGTAGTATATAACAGGAATGTAAAAAACACATACAAGCATACCTCAGGTGAGTGCAGATTTCACCTGTTTTTATTCTTTCTATATCTAGAGGCCTATACATTAGAATCAATGCTGAGAACGAAGATCCCAGGTGGTAGTTCACTAAGGAAAGATGAAGGCAGGAGTATGAACTAGTACATTTTAGGAGAATATTTATTGATGTGACAATATACAAACATTTTTAGTTAGCTTTTTTTTTTTTTTCCAGCAGAATATTGTATTAACTGTAACGGTATTTCCCCTGACCACTCCACAAATTGTTCGGATTTTTTCCTGTGGAAGTTTATCCTGACAAACGATAGGCATACAGTAGTGAGCTCTACAAGCCAGCATGAGTACACTAAGAATGAAGCCGATTAAACTAAGCTCATTTGCTTCTTTGAACAGGGTAGCCAGGCTGGTAGATAAGGAAATAGGAGTAGATGTAATATATCTGGCTTTCATGGAGCCATCTGGCGGTGTCTACATGAAGGCAGTTTGGGGAAATATGGTTCGAATATTGGTACCTTTATGTGGTTAAGTGATAGTTCAAAGGGCCATCTCTGAATGATTAGTGTCAACCTGAAGTGAGATTTCTGTGTCTCTCAGTCAGTCGAGGATGATAAGGGATTAAAAAAAAAAGTTTAAAGTTTCCCAATGCTTAGAGTTCTGAGGAATAGTTAATATGCAGGATTAAAAAAAAATGAGTTTTCTGCAGCTTTAAACAGGCTGGAATTAAGAAGATTACATTTATTGGGGTTGAATATAAAATGCCATGCTTTGGTTTAGAAAATCAGTTGCAAACGTAGAAGGAAGACAGAGAGCCACAGAGGTAAGGGGAGTGTGGTGCCTGGGACACAGGGGACAAGAGAGCTAGCAGACACAGTCCCAGGTATTGTTTATGTTTCAGGTCACATAAGGAATAGGTCGATTTTGGTCACCACATTTTAAGCAGGCCACTGACAAACTTGAACATGTTCAGAGAAGAGTTTTCAGAATATAGAAAGGTCTGGAACTATGTCAGAGGGGATATTTAAAGGGAGGATTGCATCTCTCTCTGTAAATTTAAGGTCTGAATTTCAGGGAGCATTGGGCTTGGTCTGTGTGATAAAAATCCTAAAAACCCACAGTTATTAGGATCTACCCTGGACCAGGCTACTCTGCATGCTTTACACATATTCAGCCACTCCCCATCTTCACAGTTTATATATATATATCATTTTTTAGACAGAGTCCCGCTCTGTCACCCAGGCTGGAGTGCCAGTGGTGCAATCTTGGCTCACTGCAACCTCTGCCACCCAGGTTCAAGCGATTCTCCTGCCTCAGCCTCCCAAGTAGCTGGGATTACAGGTGTGTGCTTCACCTCCTGGCTAATTTTTGTATTTTTAGTAGAGACGGGGTTTCGCCATGTTGGCCAGGCTGGTCTCAAACTCCTGACGTCAGGTGATCCGCCCGCCTCTGCCTCCCAAAGTGCTGGGATTACAGGCGTGAGCCACCGCGCCTGACCCACAGAAATCTTGTGAGATAGCTGCCACTGTTTATTGTTTTCATCTTCTAGTTGTAGAAACTGAAGTATCCATTTAAGGAAGTGGCCCAGGGTCCCACACAGTTCATAGAACCCTGCTCTTGACCCCACTCTAAATGCACTCCCACGGAGTTCCAGGGGGCAGAAATTGAACCCATATATAGATGGTACCGTGAGGAATATTTTCTATTGTTTCAAGGTAGTTCTTTTCTGAAGAACTCTTCCTTCAAATGTGCAACAGTTTTTCTTGTGAGAAAGTAAGTTTCCAGTGTGAGTGGGTTGCGGTGTATTTTTGGAGTGTTATGGAGGGGTACTGTGCCTTCCGGGGGCTGTCCTACTGCAGTGGTCTCTTCCAAAACCAGGATTCTGGGACTTTCTGTTCATCTGCCTGATTAGTTCCCAGCCCCTCTTGACAGACCGACTTCTCTCATTCCACCGCTGACTCATTCACTTAGGTACCTGTCTGGCTGGATTTCCCCGTGTCAGGACTCTTGCCTACTTTCTCAGTTGCCACTCAAATGGAAGTGTGAACATTTTTCTATTGTTTTGTTTTTTTCTCTAAAAGGTAAAATTGTAAGTGTTATGATGATAGCATTTCACATCAGGAGGGGATTTAGATGCCGAGCATCTGGGCCCTCGCTTCTCCAACTCAGGTAAGGTGATCCCGGGGGGAGTGTGAGCAAGTGCTAGGGGTTCCTGAGGCTGCGTACATGCTTCTTGGAGTGTTGCATTCACTCAGTTAGATTGTGGGAAAGCAACGTAGTTTTACTATTGAGGTAACATTCCTATTAAAACAAACATAGACTTTCCTGTTTTGTAAAATGCAAAGTTCTCATGAATTTTTAAGACAAAATAGGACATTTCAAAGAAACTTCCAGCTTGCAGAGGCTGCTTCAGGCTATGCCCTCAGATCCCCCAGGGGGGTCCTATTCATCTTCACTGCTGCTAAGAGTACTTTGGTGGAAAAGTTTTAAAAGCATTTATCCCGTCTAATCCTCACATTTTATAATGAGGGAACTGACTGACATTCAGAGGAGATGAATGGACTTGTGCCTTCTGGGCCTCAGTTTCCTTCTCCAGTTTTAATTTTTGAGCCCCTCTCTTACAGAAAGCATCGTGCCAGAAACTGTAATGAAGTGAAAACAGCAAAGTAGTATTTTAAAGTATCGTAGCCAAAATCCAGGCATAAAGTGTGCAGATGTGGAAAGAAAAACATCAAACACATGGGCTAAATGCTCACACAAATATCCTGTAAAGCCCAAGCTTTCATCAAGATTTCCTGTTTCTTTCCTGTATAACCCATTGGAACAAAAAGACAATTCTAATTGTCTTTTCACAAACCTCATTCAAGTTGGAAACAAACAGCCAAGCAGGCATGCTAGGACTTCCTGGACTACAGACATTTCTTTGGCAACTCCATGATATCATTCTTTAATCTTGTATTTTATATCTTTGCTTTCCACTACAAAGCCTTGAAGGAGAAATGTAGTTCAGCAGATAAACAAGTGGCCAGCTCTCCAGAAAGAATAAGTGCTTATTGTCAATGATTACAGAAATAAAACAAAACAAAACAAAACAACACTGAAGGGCCAACTTCTTACAAGCTGCCATTATTTAAAACTTAAAATATTTTGGTAGCAAAGATAGTAGCAAAGACAGAACAAATTATGCAAGATAAGCAAGTAGGAAATTTTAAGTGAAGGTCAGTTGGGATATTTAAAAAGCAGATAGCACGCGATTCCCAATCTTTGTCCTTTGTAAATATTCTAGTCGTTAATTAGCTAGGTGGTATAACCTTCAAGCTTAGGCTTTTTAAATTTTTATTTATTTATTTATTTATTTATTTTTGAGACAAAGTCTCTCTCTGTCGCCCAGGCTGGAGTGCAGTGGCACAATCTTGGCTCACTGCAACCTCCGCCTCCCAGGTTCAATGAATTCTCCTGCCTCAGCCTCCCAGGTAGCTGGGACTACAGGCGCATGCCACCGCACCTGGCTAATTTTTTTTTTTTTTTTTTGTATTTTAGTAGAGATGGGGTTTCACCATGTTGCCCAGACTGGTCTTGAACTCCTGAGCTCAGGCAATCCGCCTGCCTTGGCCTCTGAAAGTGCTAGGATTACAGGAGTGAGCCACCGCGCCTGGCCAGGCTTCTTTTAAATGAAACTATTTAGTCTACACTGGAAAAGGAGATGGTGGAAAGGAAGAGAGGGAGGAAAGAAGGAAGACACTCACTAGCATATGTTCCCAGGAAGGTAGAGATACTGGGCAGGACCCGTATTACGCAGGGAGCTGCTAGCCTCTGATGACGGCCAGGTCTCTCTCCTGTGCCTGGTGAGAAAAGAAGGGAAGGCCAGGTGTGTAGAAGTTTGTGGATCTGCAAAAGGCAGATGAAGACTTTCTTATTACTGAGGTTTTTCTTTGTCAGATAGGCGGCAAGATCATTTGCTGAGACTGGAGGAATTACATGGACAGGAGAGCAAATAAAAGTGGGAATTGTTTGAAATTATTTGGGTGATAGCAAGACTGATCCGAGTAGAAAGACTTCGTAAACTTTCTCTTCAGTATTGAGGTTCCAGATGAGGTTAATGACCGTGGATTTGTGGGGCTCCCTAAAATCCCTTCAAAATGGATTTCCATATGACTTATTGATTTCTAGATATATATGATTTATTGTATGTCCAGTATGCTGCTATTACTCTCTTTGTTTTATTCTTGCTCACCTTATCATACTCTTTTTGAAAGTCTTTTTTTGCTTGACATTCCTCTTCCAATTCATAATAAATAATTTTTGAACCCCAACTACATATCAGCCCCTGTGGTGTCCTCAGTGGTGATCGAGACAAATGCAATCCTTGATCTAATGGTGCTTCCTTTCAAATTACTTATTTGAATAAGCACCAAATTCAGGGAATGCAGCTACACCACAAGTCACAGATTGGTCCTGCAGGCAATGGCAAAGTACCAGATTCCCAGCCGTTAGGCTGCCAGACTCGGAGGCCGAGGCAGTGATGCTACAGAGCCTGGGCCCCTGTGTCCAGGTCCAGTGGTTGGAGCCTAGAGTCATAGAATGGGCGCTGATATTTAGTGAAAGACAATTGAAGAGCCTTCTCTTCCTCTTTTTTTTTTTCTTTTGACCTGAAGCTGTTCTCATCTAGGTTAAAATAAGTGGCACCTTTAGCTAGAGTGAATATTAAAAGAGCAAAGATGGGCTGGGTGCAGTGGCTCATGCCTGTATTTCCAGTAACTCAGGAGGCCCAGGAGGGAGGATTGCTTGGAGCCAGGAGTGAGAGACCAGCCTGGGCAATGTATTGAGGCCCCTATCTCTATAAAAAAAAAAAAAATAGACTGGTATGGTGGCTTGTGCCTGTGTTCCAAGCTATTTTAGAGGCTAAGGTTCCAGAGTTGTTTGAGCCTGGGAGTTCAACGTTACAGTGAGCTTTGATAGCACCACTGCACTCCATCCAGCCTGGGTGACAGAGCAAGACCCCATTCAAAAAAAAAAAAAAAAAAGAAAAAGTTTTCCTGGATAGTTATATGGACTAACTCATTATTTAAGTACATTTAAAATATAAAGTAGTACCTTCTTTAAGTACATTTAAAATATAAAGTAGAACTAATGCCTTCTCAATCATTCATTATTTAACACATGTTTATTGAGTGACTACTTTGTGCTAAACACAAGTGCTTAGGATATAACAGTGAACAAAATATAGAGTCTTTACCCTTATGATGATGGAGAAAAACACTACCCTACCCGCTATCACTACCAACCACCACTACTACCATACACACACACACACACACACACACACACACACACGCACGCACGCACATCTTTTTCAAAACAAAATTTAAGGTAGGGTGAGGTAATAATAACTGTTTTGAAGAAAAATAAAGCAAGCTAAAGTGTGAGTGAAAGGGCTACTTTATAAATGGTTATTATTTTATACAAGGTGTTATTGTAGTTAAGATTGTTAGTGAAGGACTCTACTGAAATGATATTCAAATTAAGACCTGGATGAAGTAAAGGAGGAAGCCGTACAAAAACCTGAGGTAAGGAAAGAACATTTCAGGCAGAGGGAAGAGCAGTTGCAACAGCCATGAGAGATGGGTTAGTTTGTAGCTGGAATGGAGTGAACCTGGAAGAGAGTGGTAGGAGCCAAAGTACAGTACAGGGTAGATTTTATCACATCCTATGGATTGTGGTGGGAGATTGGATTTTATTCTGAGTGTGTTGAGAAGCCATTGGAGCATTTGAGCAAGATCTGGTTTGCATTTTTTTTTTTTTTTTTTTTTTGAGGTGGAGTCTCACTCTGTCACCCAGGCTGGAGTGCAGTGGCATGATCTCAGCTCGCTGCAGCCTCCACCTCCTGGGTTCAAGTGATTCTCTTGCTTCAGCCTCCCAAGTAGCTGAGACTACAGGTGCCTGCCACCACGTCTGGCTAATTTTTTATTGTATTTTTAGTAGAGACATGGTTTCACTATGTTGGCCAGGCTGGTCTCAAACTCCTGACCTCGTGATCCACCCACCTCAGCCTTCCAAAGTGCTGGGATTATAGGCATGAGTCACTGCACCCGGCCTGGTTTGCATTTTTGAAAGATCTCTCCAGCTGCTGTGTGGAGCTTTGATTATAATGGAGGCAGGAGAGGAAGCAGGGGACCTAGTTAGAGGATGATTGCAGTGGGCTGGTTAGAGGTTACCCGGGCTGGGACTAGGGTGGGAATGGTGGGGGAGATGGCGAGTCGTCAGATTTGGGATCTGTTTTGCAGGCAGGACTTGTCAATGGATGTGAAATAGAATGTAAGGTAAAGAGGGGGCTAAAATGTGACCTAGAAGTTTTCCAGCTGAGCAGCCAGGTGGATGGTGGTGACAGACACTGAGACATGAGTAGAGAGAAGAGAAGGGAACTTCCAGGACTGAGTCTAGGGGCTGCTGACACTTACATATGAGGAAGAGGTGGAGGAAGCAGCAAAAGAGACTGAGAAGGAACAACCAGTGAGGTAAAAGGAAAGTCTAAGAGGGTGGGATTTCCCATAAGCCGTGTGCAGTGTTTCAGGAAGGAGGAAGTGAGTAACCACTTGTTTCAGGTGTTGCCAAGAAGGGACGTTAGATGGGGACTGAGAACTGACCGCTGGATGGCGAGGTCTTCAGCCACCTCAACAACACTGGTTTCGGTAGAATGTGGGAACCAAAGCCTGAATTATGTGGGTGGACAGACAATGGGTTGTGAGCAGCCATTTTGAGGAATTTTGAAAGAAAAGGGAGCAGAGAAATGGGTGGTATCTAGAGGGACATATGGGGTCAAGGGAAAGTTTTTTAAAAATGAGATACACTAAAGACATGTTTGCTTGTTGATGAGACTGATCCACTGGAGAAGGAAATATTGATGATGCAGAGAGTGGTGGGATAATTTCAAGAGCAACATGCTTAATTTGGCAAGAAAGAATGGAGTCCAGTGTACAGATGAAGGAACTCGCCTTAGGTAGCTGCAAGGCCAGCCATGCGTCCAAGCCGTAGGTAAGGCAGGGTCTTTGCAGGTGGACCAGCCAATTTGGTGATGGGGAAGATGAAGCAGCTGTCTCTGCCTACTTGTAATTCTGTTTTTCGAATGCTACCTTGTTTCATTCAAACTGATAAATAATTTACAAAGCATTGTGGTAGGCAAGATAAGGAAGGTAAAAAGAAAGTAAAGACATAGTGCTATATATTGGAGGAGTTTACAACCCGGTTGACCTATTCGTCCTTCTAAATTATGAACTCTAACTGGCAAACTTATATGATTTTTATATTTCATGTTCATTCAAAAGCAGTGACATACTAGATTAATACATGGACATTTCATCGAGAACTGAATGTGTTTTAGAGAAACACATAAAGTAAAATGAATTAAAATATACAGTTAAGACTTTTTTTCCTAAAAATTTTGAACTCCTATATGGAGTTCATTAATTTAGTTAATTAGTTAATTAATGTTAATTATTTTTAGTTGCTTTTCTCAATTTGTGTGGCTTAAGTTGTCCATTATTAAACCATGAAAACAAAAACTCCTTTTGAAGCATTTGACTATCTGGGTTCCTCCCGAGTTTCAACTGAGATCTGGCAGATAAAAACACAGAAAGTAATAGCTCATTTTTCAAAAAGTTTTAAAAGCTCAGGGTGATTGTCACTCATCACCTACAGGTGCCAGAGAAGTGTTTTGAAGTGTTAAATGGGAAGATAACTGCAGGAGATAGCGCCTGCTTCCAGCCTTGCTTCATCTATCAGCTTGCTCATCACAGCTGTGCTTCCAGCCTTCTGCTTGCCCTGTATCATGAGCTTCGGGAGCTTCAGCAGGCAGTAGTCCTGGCTGTTGATGGTTGGCTGGAGAGGAAAAGGAATGAAGAAGCAGTGTATGCTGGCAGGCCCTGGTGCCATCTCTAACAGCGGTTATCACAGCAACATTAAACTTTTAAATAAGGACAACTTCCATACCTAAACTGAACTGTTGATTGACAGATTTCATGGATGGCCCTTTTTGTTGTAGCAAATACTAATCTGGGAGCCACATGGCCATCCCCAAATGACACATTCTATTTCTGTTCTTGACACACTGCCTGCTTTTTACAATTTTTTTGTGCCTATTTCTATTAAAGTGTTCAGAAAGTCAGACCAGATTGTAGTATTTTCTGTGCTAAAATGTAGTTTTACTCTGACTCCAGAGACTCAGAGAAGATTGTATATGTCCTTAGTTTTATCTTTAAGGGAGTCTTTCTCATATAGTGAAGTATCCAATAGCATGTTTTATATCATATAACTGCGACTAAAAAGAAAGATTCCAACATCTTTTAGTGAGGATATGAAATCAGTCTAGTGAAACTACTGCCTTTATGGTAGACTCTGCCCCATTAGCACAAAATGTCTGCAGCTCTAACAAATTTAGTAACTTATTTTGACATTTCAAGTGTGCAATTTTGCAGATGCAAACTGTTCAGAGACATAACCTGATGATGTTAAATATATATCTCATTACATGAAAAATACCAGGGCCTGATGTACCTGTTGCCTGTTTCTTAGTATGCATCTTAACATCATGAGTCTAATGACCTACATATTATGTTGGTGCAAAAGTAATTGCGGATTTTGCCATGAAAGTAATGGCAAACACAACAATTACTTCCACAGTTACTTTTGCACCAACCTAATAAAACTAGTACTAAATTTTACAACCAAGAAGCAAAGGTTTTCCACAGAGAGCCCTTGAGTAGAACATGAGAGGAAAGTGTTACCTGGCAAGCCCTGTAGAAAAATCTCTGTCTATTAATGCTAACACTTTAAAGCAACGTGTCCCTTGAACAGTTAATCTGATGATCAATATAATTTTGGATAGAGTTTACAATGTTTGAACTGTCTTTCATCTTTGTTTTTTTTAAATGTGGCATGTTGATAATTGTTTGTGATTTTTACTAGGCAGTAGTCTTTTCTGCTACTTACTTTCCTGCTACTTCAGTCACGACAGAACTGCCTTGGCTTACTATGGGGGAAGGGTCAAAGTATCAGAAAAGTGAGAATATGAGAGTGGTTTTGTTGCTTTACGCTAGAGAAGCCAGTGCATGAGAGGGCCTAGAGGATATGGCCTTTACTAGGGTGCTAAGGTGCACTGGTGGGAGGGGCACTGATAGCACTGAGCCAGCTCCATGGTGGTTTCCTCTGTATTCTGGGGCTAACGGTAGGAGATGCGCTATGGAACTGAGCTGCCGACTTTCAACAGGAAAGTTGGGTTCCAAAATGGCAGGCACTATGTGGGCACTTGGATATCAGATGGAAGGTAGACGTGATTAGTACTGGACAGTAAGGCTAGACAGGCCCTTCAGGTGTCTTGCCCTGCAGGGATCTGTGGTGATAATGAGCTGGGTTCTGAGAGATAAGATAGAGAGCCAGTGAGAATACTACTTGGCTTGTACAACATCAAGAAAAACGTCCAGAACTGGTGAGTGAAAATAAAACAGTTTTCCACTTAGGGTGGAAAATCATAGTCCTCTACCAAGTTTCCCAGATCTGAGTCGGTTCACAGACCCAGAACCCATTTGTTATAAGAGAAACCACATCCCTTGTTTAAGAGTCTTGCACTGCCACCAGAAGTAAATATTGCCCCCGAAGGGAGCTGCTGGCATTTGACGTGGTCCTGCACACAAAGAAGAAAGCAAAAATTTTACCCAAATCTTACCTTCCAGAAACAACTGCTATTAATCTTAGGTGAGCATTATTCTAGAAATTTCTATGAGAGATTGATAAATAGAAGAATAAGTAGATATATAGACAAAAACAATTTTCTAGAAACAGGACCATGCTACATTTGCCACTTTTAATTAAAATATTAAATTACATGTGAAATTATTTGAAGAAACAAGGGAAATGGAAAGATTTCTCTCATTTTTTCTTTTTTATTTATTTTTTATAGAGATAGGGTCTTGGTACATTGCCTAGACTGGTCTCAAACTCCTGGGCTCAAGTGATCATCTCACCTGGCCTCCCAAAGTGCTGAGATAACAGGAGTGAGCCACTGTGCCCAGTGGAAATGGAAATATTTCTAAAATTTAGGAAAACATTTTTTTTAACCACATAAGAGATTATTTCTTAGAATGTTAGAAATTAAAAATACATTGAAGTTAGAGTAATTTTTAAATTTTGTGGTTCAATTTTGAAGGCATTAGTTACTCCTTATTTGGAGAAAAATTAAACTGCCTATACTTCCTTCCACCTACTTATATCAGTCTATTTTGTCAACCATAGTATTATTCATACATTGTTGAAGTTTATAACATTTATATTTTGTTCCATAACCATAATTCTCACAGTTACATACACTTAGCTTTTTATTTAAATCAATTATGTGCTCACCACCAGGATTTTTGCACAACTTCATACCTGAGTTCTTATTTTGGTCTATTATTGACTTACTGAGATTTCATCAAGTAGCTTTTCCAAGAAGGGCTTAGAGTTGTATTCACTGCGTTTTTGCATGCTTGAGCATCACTATGTGTTCTCTTATTTGTGAAGGATATCTTAGCTGGGCATAAAATGTTTTGATCATTCTTTTTTCCCCTGACACTTTGTACACATCATCCTTTTTTCCCCTGACACTTTGTACACATCATCCATTGCCTTTTGGTGCAAACATTGGTCTTAAAACAGGTTCTCTGGTCATCTCTTGCTTGAAATTTATCCCCAATTTTTTTAATTTATTTTATTTTTTTTTCAAGAGTGGTTTGGGGACTATAGTCCTTGAGTTTTTTTTCATGTTTCTTTTCCTCAATTGGAATCTATTTTTCTTGGTCTACAGTGTGTCTTTTTGATATACACATTCATCTCTTCATTCATTTTAGGGAAATTTTCGGATACCATAGTCTGTGTTTACATGGATTTTCTTTTCACGTTTTCTTTCTACTTTAGCTTCTCTTTGTCTTTTTCCTGGACCTTTATTATGATTACCTCAAGCCTTTATCTATGTCAACGATTTGATTTTTCACCATGTTTATTCAGCTCATTGTTTCTGATTTAGAATCAATTTTGTGATGGAGTTATTTGGGTCCTTAGTTAATTCTGTTGTTTTATCTTGTTATCCTTGCATTATTCTTTCATTACACTCATGTTCTTATTAAGTTCTCTTATAATTGTTTCTGGTTTTTAACGATGGGCCTCTTCCTTACTTTCTTCTTTTCCTCTTCTTTGTCGCTAAGTTCACCTTTCTCCTAATGTAATTGATGTTTCTCTAGTTTTCATACTTTTCTCCCTCATCTTGCTTGGGCTTAACGTGGGCACCTGTGTCCAAATCTGTTAAATGGACTGATATAATATTCATGAATTCTCTTTGACTACTTTTCAGCCTGTCTGTCCTCCTCTGAATTTCAGTATGAAGGCACAGGTATTTCATTGCGTTTACTTTTTTTGTGAGATCATGATAGGGATGGAGAAAAAGAGCTTAGTTGCAGTTCTGAACAACTTCTGTTAGAGAAACTGATACTGGCTCTGTCTTTTATCAATTTATTAATGTCTTACACTGGGGTTTTCCTATGTATTAGAGAGTGTTTTATTTTTTATGTGAACTCTAAATCTTATGTTCTATCAGAGAGAATCAGCCCAAGTTTCCTACTTTTCTAACTTTATTTATCTCTCTCCTGTAGCCATTTTTACTCCATTGAAATTGTCCTCCTTATCTTCCACCCAGGCAGAAGGGAAAGTATCAACTGAATGATACATCTTCAGTTCATTTTTCTCTAAAACTGGGATACTGGAAAATAATCCTCAGCATAATTTCAACTTACCAGTTCTATTTCTAGGGTATAGGGACAAAAGAGTATGTCTCATCAAACCATGTCAGAATCTTCTCTTTCTTTCCTTGACTACCTCCTTTTGAAATTTGTGGCCAAGTTATTATTCTTCTTTCCTTGGTTGTTCACTGCCAGTGAATGTTCTCATGTTCTGTATTAAACATTTGTTTTTGTTCTTTTCACAATTTTCAGTTTTCCCTATTATCTTTACCCAGAAGTTTCAGTGCCAAGTATGTTCAGTATGAGGCATCGGTTTCTCTTGGAATACAGTTATTCTCCTGTTGGTAAAGTCATTCCAGCAGCAGCTGAATGACCAACCATCATGGTTTTATAGGGAAGGTTTTTAGATTAAGATTAACATTGTACTAGCTAGCCTCTAAGTCCCTCCAAATTCTTAAACTTCCATATTTCTATTCACTTAAGGGAGAGCAATTATTGTTGAGTTGTAGGACAGATATAACCCCAGGGCATCTAACTGTGACTGCCTCTCTTCCTCCTTTTCTAGCCAGAGAATATGGAGAACCACTCTCCCTACTTTCTCTAGTTTTAACCCATTTTTACACCAGGGCTATGTAGAATATAGAGTTTGTAATTTGATTACTTTCAAGATTATTTTGGTTAGTATTTTATACCATCATTTCCGCTTTTCAATGTGTTAGGGTGCATCCTTCTATAATTTATGTTTCTAGCGCTGGTGTTCCTCACATTAAGTTATGTTATTGGGATGTATTAGTCTTCTACATATTGTATATTGAGAAGAAATGACTTTTTCCATTTCCTTTTCTGTTTCTTTAAATGATTATTAAAGTGGTTCAGGCCGTATTTGCTAGCACTAATTTCACTGTAAAACAGTTACCAGGACTTAAACTATATATCCCAAGATCCCTCGGGACTTGGATGTCCAGTGGCTCCATCTTGGTCTTTCTTGGGACCTAGAATGTGCTCTTGCCCTTAGGCGCTTACATGAAAGTTCAGTTGGAATGAAGACATCATCATCAAGCTGTAGAAGGATTTCGTCTGTTCTAAAATGGAGGCTGATGCTTTTAGGGACTTCAGAACTGGAAAACTTTACTCTTGAATTTCAAGTTCAGCCTGTATTATGGAGTAGCATAGTGGGTGGAGCAGGACCCTTCTTCTTTTTCTTTTTTTTTTTTGAGACAGAGTTTTACTCTTGTTGCCTAGGCTGGAGTGCAATGGCGCAATCTCAGCTCACTGCAACCTCCACCTCCCGGGTTCAAGCGATTTTCCTACTTCAGCCTCCAGAGTAGCTGGGATTGCAGGCATGCGCCACCACGTCCAGCTAATTTTGTATTTGTAGTAGAGACAGGGTTTCTCCATGTTGTCCAGGCTGGTCTCAGACTTCTGACCTCAGATGATCTGCCCACCTCGGCCTCCCAAAGTGCTCGGATTACAGGTGTAAATCACTGCATCCGGCCCCTTTTTCATCTCCTGTTTTGACCTACAAAAATGACAATTTCCTACAAGTCAACCCAGTATTTTCTAGGCGATGAACCCCAACCACAAGCTGTCAACCCTAGCATCTCGGAGGACTATCAGTTGCCACCAGGTGCTTGCAAGTGAGGGCTGACACTACCATTGTCCCTGGAAGACATGCCAGTCTGCTTTAATATGTTTACGGTGGGCACATACCTGGTGTTGTTATCTGTCTCATAGCTCAGTGCTTTTGGATTGTAGAACTTGAAGCCTTCCCTCTTTTATTACAGGGAACTCCTTAGCCAACCTTAATTAAACAGGGTCCTCGATCATGGTGCCTCCAGTTCTCCCTTGTAGCATGTATTATGGGTCTGGATACCCCACACCCCTTAACTTAGAAGGCTTATTAACCATTTAATACTCATTTTGTGGGTTCTGTCTGCTTTTATGTCCTCTACAATGTCCAGAATTTACCACCTCCTGGTCATCATTAACTCCATTAGACATTACTGTTGGTCAACCAAAGTATCTACTAGTCCACCACGAAGAAGATGTGCTATTTTGTGTTCACCTTTGAGATGTGTCCACAAGAAAAGGACAAATGGAAAGTCCAAATGACTCTTTAACATTTATTTACACGGATGGGGTTAGGCACCAGTAAAACGTTTTATTTACAGATCTACCTTGAAGATGTCCTTTGCAGTTACGAATACCATTGTCAAGATATTCCCCCAACATTAGGGTTTCTCCTCTGGACTCTACCATTTATCTGGAGAAGACACCCCTGCCAGAAGATGCTGACAGTGCGGAAGCCTAGGAAAAGACCAGAAAGGGCTCATGACATCCAGAAGTTACCCACATAGTGTTGCACTTAGCAGAGAAGCCTGAGCTATTGCACTTTAAATTGAAAATTATTCTCCACTCAAGCAGGAGAGGTAAAAGCGAATGATATTTAAAAGGCTTTGGCAACCTTGAGATTTGTTCATTAAGTAGAATCACTGAGCAATAGGCCCTGGCAAAATATCAAACTAATAATCATTTATGACTATTTATGTTTAGGCTTGAAATGTGATGATCACTATTTCATTTTTTTCCTGATTTTTAAAAATGAGTAAAGTGAAATTTGAACATGGGAATGATCATTCATGAGTCTATAAGAAACTTCAAATGTCTCTGTTTAGAAAGTTACTGTGAAAGTGCATTAATACTAGAGACCAGAACAAGGAGGTATCATTACTAATGGTCTCACAGCTAGTTCTAGTCATGTGTTTTCTGTTGGGAGAAAATTCTGCAAGTCTTTTGCCCCAATTATAGCTCATTTGGTTACTTTTCTTATTCTAGAATATTATAAAATATTTTGCTTTTAATCAGTTTTAAGTCACATTCCTTCTTCCAATATTTCTGAGGCTTTGAAGAAGATCTCAGTAGAACTTTCTACCTCCCATTTCCCTTCAGTGTGTTACATACTTAAATGATTTTGATTCAAGTGTATAATTTTATTATAATGATCCTTGGTGGTGTAACACTGAGTAGAAATAACGTGTCCAAGAACTAAAAATATTCCAGCTCAGTTATTCATTCACTCAGCTTCCTGAGCAAAATGTCATAACAGCAATACAATTTGAAATATCTCTTTTGTTGGGATTAACATAGTTGTGTGAGACACAGAACAAAGCATATACATTTATTTTAAATAAAGAAAACTTTCTTACTCGTTGTAGTATCTATTAGGAGAAAATGTTTATACTATTTTTTCTGAATATTGCCAATAGTAGAATAATATGGGGAAAACCCCTAAATTTTAAATAAATATAAATCACTATAACACTTCACCGTTCTGAGATGCAAAACACATTTTGCCTTATTATTCATACATTATTTTATTGTTATAAGTGTATATGTTGAAGAGTTTGCATACTTTTCTTCTTCTAAATAACAATACATTTATGTTTTGTTAAATACGGTGGGCACATACCTGGTGTTGTTATCTGTCTCATAGCTCAGTGCTTTTGGATTGTGGAACTTGAAGCCTTCCCTCTTTTATTACAGGGAACTCCTTAATAAGTTTTTCCAACTCTTTTTTTTATTATTATACTTTAAGTTCTGGGATACGTGTGCAGAATGTGCAGGTTTGTTACATAGGTATACATGTGCCATGGTGGTTTGCTGCACCCATCAACCCGTCACCTACATTAGGTATTTCTCCTAATGCAATCCCTTCCCTAGCCCCCGACCCCCCAACAGGCCTCGGTGTGTGATGTTCCCCTCCCTGTGTCCATGTGTTCTCATTGTTCAGCTCCCACTTATGAGTGAGGACATGGGGTGTTTGGTTTTCTGTTCCTGTGTTAATTTGCTGAGAATGATGGTTTCCAGCTTCATCCATGTTTGTGCAAAGGACATGAACTCGTCATTTTTTATGGCTGCATAGTGTGGTGTATATGTGCCACATTTTCTTTATCTAGTCTATCATTGGTTGGCATTTGAGTTAGTTCCAAGTCTTTGCTATTGTGAATAGTGCTGCAATAAACACACATGTGCATGTGTCTTTTTTTTTTTTGAGATGGAGTCTCGCTCCATCATCCAGGCTGGAGTGCAGTGGCACAATCTCAGCTCACTGCAAGCTCCCCCTCCCGGGTTCACGCCATTCTCCCACCTCAGCCTCCTGAGTAGCTGGGACTACAGGCACCCACCACTACGCTCGGCTAATTTTGTTTTTGTTTTTGTATTTTTTGTAGAGATGGGATTTCACCATGTTAGCCAGATGGTCTCGATCTCTTGATCTCATGATCCACCCGCCTCAGCCTCCCAAAGTGCTGGGATTACAAGCATGAGCCACTGCACCCAGCCATGCATGTGTCTTTATAGTAGAATGATTTAAAATCCTTTGGGTATATGCCCAGTAATGGGATTGTGGGTCAAATGGTATTTCTGATTCTAGATCCTTGAGGAATTGCCACACTGTCTTCCACCATGGTTGAACTAATTTACATTCCTACCAACAGTGTAAAAGTGTTCCTGTTTCTCCACATCCTCTCCAGCATCTGTTGTTTCCTAACTTTTTGTGATCGCCATTCTAACTGGTGTGAGATGGTATCTCATTGTGGTTTTGATTGCATTTCTCTAATGACTAGTGATCATGAGTTTTTTTTCATATGTTTGTTGTCTGTATACATGTATTCTTTTGAGAAGTGTCTGTTCATATCTTTCATCCACTATTTAATGGGGTTTTTTTTTCTTGTAAATTTGTCTAAGTTCTTTGTAGATTCTGGATATTAACTCTTTGTCAGATGGATAGATTGCAAAACTTTTCTCTCATTCTGTATGTTGCCTGTTCACTCTGATGATAGTTTCTTTTGCTGCGTGGAAGCTCTTTGGTTTAATTAGATCCTATTTGTCAATTTTGACTTTTGTTGCCGTTGCTTTTGGTGTTTTAGTCATGAAGTCTTTGCCCATGCCTCTGTCCTGAATGGTATTGCCTAGGTTTTCTTCTAGGATTTTTATGGTTTTAGGTCTTACGTTTAAGTCTTTAATCCATCTTGAGTTAATTTTTGTATAAGGTGTAAGGAAGGGGTCCAGTTTCATTTTTCTGCATATGGCTAGCCAGTTTTCCCAGCATCGTTTATTAAATAGGGAATCCTTTCCCCATTGCTTGTTTTTGTCAGGTTTGTCAAAGATTAGATGGTTGTAGATGTGTGGCATTATTTCTGAGGCCTCTGTTCTGTTGCATTGGTCTATATATCTGTTTTGGTACCAGTACCTTGCTGTTCTGGTTACTGTAGCCTTGTAGTATAGTTTGAAGTCAGATAGCATGATGCCTCCAGCTTTGTTTTTTTTTTTTTTTTTGCTCAGGATTATCTTGGCTATATACTCTTTTTTGGTTCCATATGAAATTTAAATTAGTTTTTTGTAATTCTGTGAAGAAAGACAATGGTAGCTTGATGGGGATAGCATTGAATCTATAAATTACTTTGGGCAGTATGACCATTTTCTCGATATTGATTCTTCCTATACATGAGCATGGAATGTTTTTCCATTTGTTTGTGTTCTCTCTGATTTCCTTGAGCACTGGTTTGTAGTTCTCCTTGAGGAGGTATTTCACATCCCTTGTAAGTTGTATTCCTAGGTATTTTATTCTCTTTGTAGCAATTGTGAATGGGAATTCACTCATGATTTGGCTCTCTGTTTGTCTATTATTGGTATGTAGGAATGCTTGTGATTTTTGCATATTGATTTTGTATGCTGAGACTTTGCTGAAGTTGCTTATCAGCTTAAGGAGATTTTGGACTGAGACAATGGGGTTTTCCAAATATACAGTCATGTCATCTGCAAACAGAGACAATGTGACTTTCTCTCTTTCTATTTGAATCCCTTTATTTCTTTCTCTTGCCTGATTGCCCTGGCCAGAACTTCCAATACCATATTGAATAGGAGTAGTGAGAGTCTTGTTCTGGTTTTCAAAGGGAATACTTCCAGCTTTTGCCCATTCAGTATGATATTGGCTGTGGGTTTGTCATAAATAGCTCTTACTATTTTGAGATACATTCCATCAATACCTAGTTTATTGAGAGTTTTTAGCATGAAGGGATGTTGAATTTTATCAAAGACCTTTTCTGCATCTATTGAGATAATCATGTGTATTTTGTGATTGGTTCTGTTTATATGATGGATTACGTTTATTGATTTGTGTATGTTGAACCAGCCTTGCATCCCGGGGATGAAGCCGACTTGGTCGTGGTGGATAAGCTTTTTGATGTGCTGCTCTATTTGGTTTGCCAGTATTTTATTGAGGATTTTTGCATCGATGTTCATCAGGGATAATGGCCTGAAATTTTCTTTTTTTGTTGTGTCTCTGCTGGGTTTTGGTATCAGGATGATGCTGGCCTCATAAAATGAATTACGGAGGAGTCCCACTTTTTCTGTTGTTTGGAATAGTTTCAGAAGGAATGGTACCAGCTCCTCTTTAATCACATTAAGAAAACATTTTGAAACCCATGTTTTAAAGCAAATTTCGTTTGTGTTTTGATTCTTGATTTGTCATAAGCAGATAAGAATTTCAAAGTTAAAAAAGAAAACTTCTGAAATTTAGTGCAGTGTGCATGCCTGGAGAAATGAATGCTATAGCTTTAAGATAAGGTAGTCTGGTGATTCATTGCAAGAAACAAGATCGATTTGGAGCAGGCTCCTACTGTTAGCTTTTTTGAACATGGATTCTCACGCCGAAAATAACACAACATATTCTAGATAACAGCAGTTTTTCCCCCTGAAATCCACCAAAACTGAAGAAAAATCCAAGTGACTGTTCTTAGCAGCTGTGTGGCCTGGAGTTCACTGGGGAAGCTGGCTTCCTGCCGTCCCCTATTCATCACCTGCTTCAAAGACAGCCTGGCTGGCTATAGTTTGCAGGCCAGGTAGGGTGCCATTGTGCACAGTCTGGGAGGATTAGTATCAAAGCTGCGGCAACCAGGCCCTTGGTCTCGGGCTGCCATTCAGTCTAGCAGGGAGAGGCTAAGACTGGCCAAGGTCACAGTCTCCAGTGTGGAGTGGACTGGGAAAGGATCCTGAGAATAGAATGCTCTTTATGAAATCATGGCGCAAGCTTGCAGCACAGCAGGTGCCCTTCTGGAACACATAACATCTGTTTATGTTGGTATACCGTAGCTGACAACGAGATAATGGAGCTTTGAAATTTATCATTTTATTTTTTAAAAGACAACTGTATATACAAGAATCCAGATGCGTATTTAGATCCGATCTTTTATTTGTAAATCATGAAGAAAGCTGATCGATTTAATTGCTGCTTTTTACATGTGTATATTTAAGCAAAAAGCAAAGCGTACTGACTATTAACCATTTATAACCATTGCTGATCAGTAATACCCGAATTCTTGGGGAGGAAGTGACTAGCATTCGAGATAATTTTTTTCAATATTCAGACATTTGTGTCAACAGATTGCAGAAGGATTTACTGAATATGCCCAACTATTTTGATTAGGAGGTTTGTATAACCACCACCCCAACAAATGAGAGTATTTCAAGGGTGAGGTAATAATGATGCAAAAATAAAAATTTTCAACTTGGACAAATTAGAGAAAAATTAAGCTGTACATGAGTTGTCATGACGACAAGGATGTTCTGTTGATGAACTGTCCTCCTCATTGTCCAATCAGATAGTAGAGCTGAAGCTGGAGCATGAACAGGAGAAGACGCACCTATTACAGCAGCATAACGCAGAGAAGGATAGCCTAGTCCGAGACCATGAACGGGAAATTGAAAACCTGGAAAAACAGCTTCGCGCTGCCAATATGGAGCACGAAGATCAAATTCAGGAGTTCAAGAAACGAGATGCACAGGTAATTATCAATAATATTTGATGAAACGGGTATCTGTTTTTAAAAAGTCATCAGCGTTTAATGTTTTCTTCTTATTCTTGTTGATGCACGCTGTTTGATCATTTGCAAAACTGACATATAAATGTGATTTTTTTTTGTTTTTCTCCTCCCAACCCCCCCGTTTTGGGATGAATAAAGCCTTAACTACAGAAACCACAGGTAGCCAGATTAAAAATCCCATGGCGCGCTATAACTTGGCCCCCTTTTTTATAATCTTGTCTCAGTTCCTTTCATGATGGATTTTTTTTTAGGTATCTGCCCCTTACCCCTCCCTTCAGCCTTAGCAAATCCCTATGAAATATATCAGCCTCACTCCTTGCTTTTTGTTTTAATCTCTGTAGGTAATCAAGCAGCTGTTTTAATATTTGCTTTTCCTTCCTAGTGTTGCTGTTTTCATTAGACTATATTTGATTAGATCACTCAGATGGTAATTGATAAAAATGACTCCAGAGAAGGGCTATTTCCCATCAGGTCTGTTGCTTTTTCCTGCACACACACATGCCTCCTAGCCCACATCTCTGTAGTCCCTGTTGGAAGCCATTTGGCAGAATAACCCCCAGCTGTGGTAGCATTTGACTCCTCAAACTTGTGGATGAAATGTGCACTGTCAGCATGGAAAATTATCTTTATAAATTTCAGATGAAAAAAGAAATCTTATTGGATGTGTATCTTTGTGATACAATACATTCTTTAGAATATATATAATCAAGGGCCTTTAGTGTATCCTCTTGAGATTGCTGTGAAATTGTATTAAAGAAAAATTTAAGAGCAATTGATAACAATAAAAAGATAATGTTCTTTTCTAATAAAAACATATTGTATACTAGGTCTAAATACCCCTTTTCCCATTGAAATCTAACCATGCTAACCACACCACACAAGCTTCTTCCTCTAGTTATCCTTCCTCCCCAAATAATATAATTTTCAAACAAAACAAACCTTCTGTTATATTATGTCTTTCAACAATTCTATAATTATCTAAACATAAACACACTACTAATTAAGTAAGATGTTAATTTTTTTGAGTGGACAGCGGGAGGTGGTAAGGCAAAGAATAGGAGTTATTGGTTATTTTTCACTTGACCTTGAGTTGTCTTCTATCTTCAGAGAATAACTGATGCAATATGAATATACTCAGCACAGGTTTTGTTGTCAATGATATACATTTACAGTACAATTATTTTCAACTTGTTTTACGGTGGTTTGCTGCCTAAAAAGGTAGTCATTGTAGTGCCCATGGTACCAGAATACTCAGGTGGTTCCTGTTAAATCATCGTGTATTATATTTTGCCACCAACCTCATTAGAGCCTTTATGAAATATATGCTGGTGTTTTGACTCAATTTGTTAGGAATATTTTCTAGTTCATATTCTCTTTCAAATATGATGTTAAACCTTACCATTGTTTTCCCATGGCAAGAGATATGGGTTCTGAGTCAGTGTAGGATTTGTTTGCGTGGTATAATTGTATAATGGATAAAATAAAATACACTAATTTACATAACTTCCTATTATTTGGGGGCTGTTATGGGAAGCCGATACAAGTGGAGGCCAAATTTAGAGGGAACCTTTGTGATTTTGCATGAGTCGTATCTGCCATATAGGGTGCGGTTCATCCAATCATAACAAAAGGGAAATTTTAGTACTATTACGTATAATAAAGCCACAGGGATAGTACAATGAGGCTATTAATTGAATTTCTTCCTATTGAAACATTAAGTATGAGGACTATATGACCTCCTCAAATGCTGTAGTTTAAGATTATATTTCTCATATTTCGTGTCTTTCTTGGAACGTTTTACTAATTGGAATTGCTGTCAAGGGAATGCCAGTAAGCAATGGAAACAGGCTAAATGCATTCTTGCTCAAAAGGAAAATAATTTTGTGTATGTTGTACTTAGTCGTTCTTAGAGAATACAATTTCTAAAACTTTTAGCAATGAGCTATATTTAAAAAAATCTTATCATGTGTACTAAAATACTCATAATTTGTATTTATCTTTGGTTATTTATTGAGGATATTAATTCAAAGTTTCCTTCAGGTAAGTCTTAAATTTTCAAAATCTATCTCTTCATGGTTGTGGTCTAAATAATGTAATGTATAATACCTTTTAAGTTCTAAATTCATTCACAAATTTCAAGAAAACAAAGTAGGCATATAATTTTCAAAATAGAAGATCTTTTTCAAATCACTGTGTTGTAGTTTGATGCAGAACAGACATATTAAATATTAGATTGTATAATTTTTTAAATTTTAATTCCAGAGAGATTTGATTTTCAGTTAATGTGTGGCTATTCTAGCTTAGCAATGGAGGCCATTTTGTAAAAAGGACTATTTGAAATACTTAACCAAAAGAGGACCAGTGAAATATCTATTTTGAAATCTATGGCTTTGTTTGCTGCTTCCCTTCCACCAGATTCTTAACTGAGTACAGTTTCCTTAAAATCTATTTTTGACTTCTTCCAAATATGTAGTACGTTGTATGCTGATTAGAAAATCATTATTATAAAGTATAGTTACCAACCTTAAGGTGAATCATTCCAACTAGGGACTTCCTTTTGGTGAGTATGTTTTATAATTATTATAGGTTAATTGTTATTCTAATAATTTCTGTTTTAAAGAGCAATGGTAAGATATAGAAATGCACCAAGGACAATGAACTAGTCTCCTCATTTTATTTGGTTCAGTTAGCTAATTATTTTATGTGTATATTATATTTTTATTATAGTACTTTGATTTTCAATGGCAAGATATATTATATTATGGTGCTTAAATTTGCTAATGTGCATACTAAATTTTACCGCCATCATACAAGATGTTCAATCTGGTATCTATCTAAGGTCATATGTTTAAGAAAAAGCATTCAGACCAGTAGAAATCAAGACTTGTAGAAATTCATAACCTCACTGTCAAACATTTCTCATTTACCAGGTCTCTCTTATTGAAATTAGTTTGGAGAATGATCTCATTGATTCAATCATATTTTAATATGAAGAAAATTTATAAATATAATAGCTTCTTCTAACATGAAAGTTCTACATGTAATTCTCATTTTGCTTTTGAACTATAATATAATGAAAGAATTTCTATAGTTTATCCTGTTGAATTACAGGAAAAATAGAGCATAGGTTCCTTGATCCCTTACTTGTCCTTTTAGGGCCCTGAACCATTTAGAGGTTGTTTGATGTTTTACGTTTGTTGCCACAGTAAGTGGTGTGTGTGACTCCTGTAGAGACTGTTGCATAGAACCTTTGTGATCCTCCCCAGAGGTGGCGTCACCATCTTAGGACCGCTACGTGACCTGTTGCAGTAGGGACATTCAGGCACCTGGGGTAACCAGCAACCATTGTGCATCACCATCAGTATCATGCACATTAAATGCAGCAACCTTGCAGAAGGTCATCAGCCATATCTGAGAAATATATTGAATTTAGCATTTGCATATAGTACAGTGGGTCTTGCAAAACATTGGCATCTAAATGCCTTTCTCAATTCCCTACACTGAGAATCATAAATCTAATATGAACAATTTTTACATAATAAATGGGCAGATTATCTTGATTTTGGCATATGATTCACATTAAGAGCTGAACCTATCACTGATTCCAAAATGCAGAATTTGTAGTAATTATCTTCTACTTGGAAAAAAGTTTTCCTAGAAAGATATTGACAGGACAATTTTAATTTTAAAAATCGTATCTCAATTGCATTACCTGATTTTCCATGCATTTGCAAATTTGGGCCTAAGAGAAAAATCTCCATTTATAAACTGAGTGTGTGCCTGCATTCAGGGGCTTGAACACTGGCTGTCATTCTTTAAAGGTTACTTGAAGGTGAATGTAACAATACGTACAGTCTGAACATTCTTGTTATACATGGCTTTTGGTCTTTGGTAGCATTTTTCTAGTGAAAACATTTTAATTTTTTTTATATGCCAGCTACTGTCAAAAGGATCTAAAGCAGCATTTTATAATAAACATACACTTAAAATAAATGAAAATAAGAATTCAGCAATAAATTATATTAACCACATTAGAAAATCTATACCGAAGAAAAAATATTACAGTTAAGTGGAAATTTTAGCTCTGCACTTGCCTGGAAGCCACAGCAAAGAGGGTAACATGGTGAATTGTATAATTCTAATTATGTAATGAAAAAAATCATAGTGGTTCTTTTCTTTCTAGTTCTCAGTTCTGAGAAAAATTTATGCCATTAGACTTAATTTAAAGGACATTGACCAATATAACTGATGATATTTTCCATATGTTAAAACGTTGGAAAGAAAATCTGGTGGGGAAACTTTAGATTTTTTAGTACTTTCATAAAATGTAATTGCCAGATTTTATTTTAATGTGCCAAAATTTCATTTTAATTTATTGAGAATATTATTATTCTCAAATCAAAAAACAAAGTGCTTTAAGAAATACAATTTTGTAGATACTATGAATCATAAGAAAGTATATTTTAAGTCACAGCCTAGCAAATTCTAGCGTAGTTGTTTTACTACTGTGCCAGGGATACTTACAAAGTGTCTTTAGGAAGTAGAAATTACAAACATAGTTGAGATTAGAAATTATTTAGGAGTTAATGCCTAATATTAATTTCCAAGTGTGTTACTATCTCTTTCTTATATCTTATTTTCTTGTTCTCTGAATTTATTATGAAAAACTATAAAAAGAGATTATAAAATCAAATGGTAATTCATTCCAAGAGTAAAAGATACTTACACCTGTATTAAAATGATTCATATCCTACCTGCATAACCAAAATAGTACTTCATCTCTGATATTTTATTCATTAATGACATTTGCTTGGTCCTGAGGTAGTATATATTTTTGTTTCTTCGGATCAAACTGGAGTGATTGCTTGGAAAAACCAAGCTATGTAAACTCTGTTTTTCCCCCAGCCTAATGAGGCTGTTGCTGTTAATGTAACCCTGTTTTTTGTTCCCCTCATCTCCCTGGTGACACACATAGTCACATCAGAGTGGTGGCCTGGTGTTCCAGCTGTGTACACACCAAGCTGTGCTACTCATCCCCTGATGAACTGAGTTATTTGTATTAGAGAGGACAGAGCGTGTTTTAAGTACTGAGTGGGCTTTACTGCAATGTACAAAGTTTAACATCAGGCATTAGAAGGTTGGTGGGAAAAGTTATCATTTCACTTTAATTTTGTAAAAAGAAAATAAGATATTTTTGGTGGGCTCCTGGTAAAACCACACATTACAATTCTCTATTTTCTTTAGATGAAGTTTTATCGTATTATCTAAGTGCTGTATTTAAGATAGCCCAGGAACTTTCTGTATATATTCAAAATATTGATAGAGTTTTTCATAACTAGGCCATTTAAAAAAGCCTGCGGGGGAAATACTGTTTTACTGACACCAAAAACAGGTCATACAGAATTTTCCAAATAGTGGGGGCAAAAATTCTCAGCATATTTTGGCTTGGATGCACTGATGTGAAGATCGTGTTTCATTAGTATGCAATAATATTGTGTCTATTAGTATTACATGTGAATTTAATAATACATTTGCATTATTTATATATTACTATGCAAATTAATATGTGAAAGAATAATATTTCTTAAGTATTTAGTTAGCAGAAAATATAGGAAAATGCCATTTTAAGTAAAGCTTACATTTTGTATAGGTCACCAGCTTTCTTTTTCCATTATAATTCTAAAATTCTATAATTGTTTTCATCCTGAAGACATAAAACTAGTGTATATATACTTGTGATTAAACTGTTACAAATAATTTAACTTTCTTCTCATCGTGGATAAAATTATATTGTTTAAAAAGCAAAAAATACAAGCTGAGGCAAGAAAAATGATTTTTCAAAGAATGATCCATTTGTAGAAGATACAGTGTATCTTTAGTCCTGTGCATATTTTTTAAATGTGGCAGTTACCATGGAAACCACATTCTGTGGTATTTGGTCCACTTTTAGATAGGGAGCATTTCTTTTAAAGACAAACCTTCTAAATAATAACATAAAGTATTCCATTTGAATTAGTAACTTTGTGTCAACTAATAATGATTGCTTTAAAAATCTGTCTTTTGTTCTCATTATATTTAACGGATTTCTTTAGAAATATTAAAGTTGTTCTTGAAGAAGAGGTAATTAAATATGGAAGAGATTTTAAATAGGGAGTAAAATATGATCACTGCAGTGGTGTGAACTGGGAGGGTTGCAAGAGACCACAAGTCATTGTATACCATATGTTCTGCCAGACGTGAAGCTTTTAGTTATATCAGGTGTCTAAGCATCTAGCAGTAGTAGAGTCAGATTAGGTAATCTAAAGAGATCACCACCTCCAACTGTATTCCATTTACAGATAAGAAACCTATGATTCAAGGACAATCTCTTGCCTAAGGTCACGGAACTAGCAAACCAGGTCTTCTTAATCTGAATTTAGTGCTCTTTCTCTCACAGTTTCCTCCAAGAAAGAGTTTAGATTTTTGGAGAGACTTGGACATGGCAAAAAAGGAACAGGGTTATATAGGAATCTTTGCCTGGCATGGGAGAGAGACACTGGTACTCTGCTTCCCTGCTGAGCTTCTCATAGCAGTTTGCATTTCTTTCAGCGATTTGCCATATTTGATATTGCTCCAAAGTCATAATAATGCTTGAGTAATGCTGCTTGAATTCCAGTTTGAGTAAGGAGTAGCTCCTCCAACAACACTGAGTTTTTAATGTTTGTATGTGTTTAACAGCAGCGGTAGCAACAGCAACAACAACAACAACAACAACAACAACAACAACAACAATTTATGGTGTGCTTTCCATGTGCCAAGCCCTCTGCTGGGTCCTTTGCATTGCATTCTCTCATACGACCCTTTAATACCTTATGAGGATGGCATTTCCTATCTGGAAACTCTGTTTTCATCTTCTTACCTGGGTCAGAAGATGACTATATGTATTTTCATTTTACCAATGAGGAAAGATTCAGAAAGCACAAATAAATTGCCCAAGGTTATGTAACTAAGCGTTAGTGTACTGGAACTCATAGCAAAGTCCTCTACTCCATATGCCTGCTAGTGTATGAGCATATTGTCTCTGAATTTTATTTATTCTGCATAAATCCATTATATTCCTAATTTTGGATTGTCACTACCTTACTAGATTTAAAATACTGATACTCATAACTCAAACTATGTATATCCAAATCAAGTATTAGCCAGTAATTTCACCGTTTCTCCAAGGCCACAAGCCATGACTATGTCTTTCTTTTGAGGTAAATTAAGCTCTAAAGAGATATACAATTCTTAATATTTTCTTTGGAATATAGTTTCTTCCAACAAGTTTCAGAATTTGTAGAATAGAAGAGTGAGTACATTTTTGAAATGGGTTCACTTTTGGTTTCACATTATTACTGAAATAAGAAGGAGTACCCAGAGTAAGAATCCACCGGGCCGGGCGCGGTGGCTCACGCCTGTAATCCCAGCACTTTGGGAGGCCGAGACGGGCAGATCACGAGGTCAGGAGATCGAGGCCATCCTGGCTAACACGGTGAAACCCTGTCTCTACTAAAAAATACAAAAAACTAGCCGGGCGAGGTGACGGGTGCCTGTAGTCCCAGCTACTCAGGAGGCTGAGGCAGGAGAATGGCGTAAACCCGGGAGGCGGAGCTTGTAGTGAGCTGAGATCCGGCCACTGCATTCCAGCCTGGGCGACAGAGTGAGACTCCGTCTCAAAAAAAAAAAAAAGAATCCACCAAGTTTTTGGGTCGATGAGGCCTACCAGTCTTGATAAAAACAGCATAGGAATTTGCATTTAGTAGTGGTAAGGTATGTTTTTTCCTGAATGGTTTATGATCTGTGGATATTTGTTATATTCACATACTAATTTGGAATATTACATATGATCCATTCATTTATAGAATGAATTTTTAACTCTCAGAGTTCAATGTTTGTTAGTATTTTTTCCCTAAAGGAACCTGAATGAGGATCCTCTTGCATGACAGAATCCAATAAAAGCCACTTAGAAATGAGGTCAAAGATTATGAAGTTCAAACCTGGAGATTTTTTCATACTGATACAAGGGTATAATTAGAAAATGTGTTTCTTCTAGACTCCTCAAAAACAATTTATGTTGATGCAATGTTAGCTTCATCCTAGAGCTATTTTGTTCAAAGTAAAAACTTTTAAGATGAATTCTTTTTTAAAATGAATACTCCAGAGATAAAGCATTATTCTACATGCAGAATATCATTTCCATTGACATAAGGAAATATGCCTTGAGTTATTTTTAGCATATTACTCTTCCTTCTCCTTTTCACTGAGGCCTCGATGAAATTACTAGGAATATTGGCAGAAATTATCTCTTGAGAAAGTATTGGATGAATAGCTCTTCTTCCTTAATGTCTTGGACAAGTCATTTTTGGATTTCTGACTCAATTGTTTCTGTAAGAGACATTGCTGATGTCTGCTTTTGTATATTTATGGTAATTTTTTGTGACAGAGAGGTTGAAGCCAAAGTGCAAGAAATGATTGGCAAAATGGTGATATCATCAAATGTTCAAAGAGCTGGCAAATTGAAGCTTATTAAACTGTCATTTTGTCTTCCATTCAGGACTAATTGGAATCATGCCTACTTGCATGATATGAAAGATATTTAACACCTGAGCTTTTTTCATGGCAAAAATGTCATAAATTGGTGTCAGGGAGACCTTAAATGCCTATTTGGAGAAGAGAACACAGCATTGTATGAAAATAATAGTCTGTTTTCAAACTACTGTAATATGTGTACAGAAAATATTTTATAAATAGTCATTAAGTAGTAACTTTTAGATAATAAAAACGGACTGAATTGAGCCCCCAAGTATTGAATCAGTAGGTTAGTGTGCAACTTGAGATAATGTTTTTTAGTTGAAACAAATATTAAAGTTCAAGGAAAATTATACTTTTTCACTTGTTTTAATAGTTATTTTAAATTACATCTTGATCTCTTGAGTGCTTTTGGATATTTGTGTACTGGGAGGTTGGGAAAAATCGTAAGAAATCACAAAGAAACAATACACAATTAGGCTTCCAGGGTTTGAAAATGTGTGTTATTTTTCTGGTTTATTTTTATTTGTTTTGCTTAGGTATGAAGTCAAGTATTAGTCAAGTAATACTGAAAGTATTAGTACTATTTGAATATGAGTCAATGGTGTCCTCAGAGATTGAAGTATGCTGAATTATGTGGCCTGGATCTGGGTCTCTTCCCTCATTTGTAGGGACAGTCGTAATCCTGCACTAGTCTTGAGGAGTATGTGTGTCCTTTCACCAGATATTGTGGCTCTGTGATGCAGAAAAGCTTTCAGTGAACAGAGATCCAGTAGTTAAGCCAGGCCCACTGTCTCAAAACAAGGGAATTTTCCAGTGGAAAGACCTGAAAATTGCAGGTCTTTAAAAAGGTTAAAATTAGATTGGTGATTCATTCATCTTAAGTTTGCTCCTTAAGTCAGTATTTATTAAGAAAACAAACCCCAGATCCCTAGGGTCAAGTGGGACCTTATTTATTTTGTTATTTGCAAAGATGTCATTTAATGTACAAAATGCATGTGTTCACCAAATGTTTCCTGAAAAGCTAATTTTTTGAAATGTAAATGTTATCCTCACTTGTTGGCTAAAATGGTAGCTCCAGTTACAGTGACACTGACATGCGGAACAAGAGAAGTGGAGTGTGAGGGCTGAAAAGTTTTGCTCTTCAATTATCCACCAATTACTGCCAAAGTTGTCATTAGACAAATGCCATGAGTTCAAGAGCTGCAGTGTGTTCCAGGCTCCCCTGTTAAAGTCCGGACTGTGCATAGATGTTTCAGACTTGGGGCAAAATTTGGAAATGCACTCTTGTGATGTCACCTCTCTAACCATTTCTATGGCAAGCAATAAAAAAAAAATCACCGTCTACTGCCATAATGTTGGTGTTTCTCTAAAAAAGTATTCATTTCAGGAACAAGAGTAGTAAGAGAATATCTTCTCAAGAAAAATTGTAATTATTGTTAACTGTTTTGATTGCTTTTTGAAATCTCATTGTTGCAGATTGATATAGAAAAAAATTGAACTCTGTGACTTGGACATTTTATAATTATGACCCTTCAGATAATATGTAAATCAAATTTATTTCTGTATAAGTTTACTGGCTAAAAATTAGGCAGAATTCCCCTATGACATCAACTTTTTCCAACTTTATTTCATTAAGATTTTTGGAGTGCCTACCCTGTGCCAGGCCCTAGAGCTGGGCGTGCACACCTTTAGGAGGTGCCTTCCACATCCTGGTTTATGTGAATGTTGCCCAAGAGTTGTACAGGTCATGGCCTATATGGCAGTAAGGGTATTCCTGTACCCAGTGCAAGATAGACCAGTACTCTGCTCTAAAGGAAATTAGAGTTGCATTGGGGAAGACATGATAAGACAGAAACCAAATTAACAAGGAGAATATCACATAGCAATAACTTGTAGGTGAAGAATTAAAGTTGAGAGAGATGATACAGTGATGATTGTGTTAGCTGGCCATCAGAGAACGCCTCTCCAAGGAATAGATTTCTCATTTAAGATCCGACTGATGAGAAGCCAGCCAGACGGAGGCAATGATGGGTGCAGAGACCCTGTAGGAAAATAAGTTTTGTGTGTTCTTGAAATGAGAAAGGAGACCTGTCTGGCATGAGCATAGCAGGTGTGAGAAAGAGGGTGGGGAGTAGCAGACACAAGGCTTTTTAAGCCCTGGTGAAGAGTTTGAATTGCATCTTAACTGTGACGGGAAGACAGAGGCTTTAAGCAGTAAGGTGACATGATTTGATTCATGTTTTTAATAGATTGCTCTGTTTGCGAACAGTCCTAGATGCCTATATGACATGTGTATGTGAGGCAGCAGGACTTGCAGGTGGGTTGGGTGTGGGGAATGAGGGGAAGAAGAAGTACGGGTAACTCCTGGAGTTTTGGTTTGAGCAGCTGTGTAGATGGTGGTGTCAAATACGAGGAAGATTGCCCGGGAACAGAAGCAAAAGCAAGAGGTCTTTTGTTGCCAAGCTAAGTGTGAGCTGCATGTTAAACATCCAGAGGGAAGTGTGTCAGACAGCGAGTTGGATATGCAGGTTGAGATTCCAGAGATGCGAACTGGGCATATAGATAATAATTAAAGCATGGGCCTAGATGCAATTACCAATTTCTTATTGAATATTAAGATAGAGATGCTGGTTCATAGCCAGTCTCTATCATTTACTGGCTCTATAAACCCAAGTTCATATTAGCTAATTACCTCAATACCCCCGATCATCATTTTCCACACCTGTGACATCCATTCATTCATTTAGTGGCGTTCATTGAGCTCCTACTATGAGCCAGGACCTATGCCAGGACCTAAGTATATAAAAAAGGAATGGTTTTTCCCTCAAGCTTACAGCCTATGGGGAAACAGGCATTGTGCATCTGTCATAAATGAAGAATACGATGATTCATACCAACAGATATGAGTAAAGAATGTCTTCCTTTAACATAGACAGAGGATGCATCTTACCACACATCAAAGGCAGTGTGGAATAGGAGACACAGTAACGAAAACCCTGCTCAGAAGAACAAGCTCCCCTCCCTCGCACTTGGTTATGAAGGCACCCTTTGCTGATGATATAAGAACAAGCTCCCCTCCCTCACATGTGGTTGTGAAGGCACCCTTTGCTGATGATATCACCTGATTGCTGTGATGATTCAATCAGGCCCTTTAAGGAATGTTCTTTACCATCCTTTGGTATGTAAGGAGATTAATACCGTCTTGGTCCATTTCTACTGTCTAGAAATATTGACTCTATGCCTACTTGCCAACCAGGTGTGTAACTGGTGACAATGCCAGCATCTTTCTGAGAATGACAGAGGGAGTATGGAAATAGAAGGTTCTATTCTGTGGCCTCCTCTAGCGTGCTCACCCTTCAGGCCTGCTAGAGTTACAGCAAAGTACAACAAAGTCATAAAGAAACTTTGATCCCAAGAAAAGTAGAGATGGAAATTATGGGATGTTGGGGCATCGGGTCTGAGGAGGTTATCAGAAAAGGTTCCATTAGAGTAGACATCAGATGCTTTGAGTTTTAAAAAAATGACTGAAATGTTCTATGCAAATTAGAATGGAAAAAGCATTATAAACAGAAAGAGTAGCATGATTAATATATGAAAACCACGTACCATGTTGAGAAGTCTGGACTGGGTCCCCTTGGCCAGTGATCTCCAATTTGTGGTTTATACTGTCTGCGCCACCATCTGCAATGCCTCTACCATTCCTCCACTAATATTCCACTTCTTACACTTATTATCCCATTTAGTAATTATTTAGACCAGTGTTCTCCCAAGTGGGGTTCACTAGGGTATATGAAGAAAAAACCCAGCACTTCTGTTAATGTGTGTTCGAATTTTGTCTTTAAAAATACTTATTTTGTACAAATTTGTATAATGTATTTAACATATTAATATAGTAATGCTACAAATTTGTATATATACACACACTGTATATTTTATGATAGGAGTGTCCCAAAAAAGTTTAGAGACCGTAATTGTCAACAGTTGAAAGTCACTGCAGAATTTTAAGCAGAAGATTAAGAATTAGCAGGCAGTGAGACTGGAGCCTGGGTGACTAGTTGGAGTCACCCTCGTGAGAGATGATGAGGGCCTTAGCCAAGGCGTGACATTGGGGAAAGTTGATGTGGCAGTGAGTGAGAGAGAGCAGACCACGAGTTATGGTTTGACATGCTGTAGGACATTTATGTGTTGATGCTACTTAAGCAAGTAGAAATATAGGACTGACTTCGAAAGACAGCTCTCCATCTCTATTGAAAAATAAGACTAAAGAATCATGAGCATGGAGGGTAATGGATACTAACAGTGAAGATGAGATCTCCTGCGGAGGGAAAGAGAATTAGAAGAAGAGACACACTGCTTAAAGAGAAGGTGAAGGAAACAGAGCCGGAAAAGAAGACTGAGAAAGTGGGAAGGTGAGTCGAGAGAGAGGCAGGGAACCATGAGAAAGTGGTATTTGAGGAGCCAGGAAAAAAGTAACAATAATACCTAACTCATGGATTATTGTGAGAATTTGGAATGGGCAAATGCTTCTGAATAACTGTCAATATTAGTTTATTTTCTTGAGTTGTGAACTGTGGTTATACAACATAAATGGACTACTACACCAAATGAACGGTAGTCCATGAACACTGGCTGCTTCTCACCTAATTCTGAAGTGGTTGTGGGCTGTGAGATCAGGGAGTCCATTTTAGAGGTAGAAAACGAGATCCAGATGAAGGAAGCAACTCGGGCCATTACTGACAGACACAGGCATGATTTTCAGGCAGCAGTAAACCGGGCTTGTTTAGTGATATGGGGAGGATCAATACCACACCCAACCAGCCCAGCATCGCCAGTCCTGTGGTTGCTCCTGAGCAGAAAGGTTTCATGTCCACAGAGAACTTTGCCAGTTAGGTACTAAGAAAGCTTTCACGCCTCACCTAGGGAAGCAGGGATTAACTGGCAGGATCACCCAATGAAGCACAAGCTCAATTCTGACGGGAAAAAAGGAGTAAGTTTTGCCTGGGCCTATCTAAGAACCAAGAGTTTGAGGAACTGATCAGCGGGAGAACATATCTTGGATCAGCTAATGGGAGATAAGGAGCTTCCGACCACAAGCTGCATGGAAGCTCCTCTAAAATGCCCAGGTTCCGAGACTGAGTCGCTCAGTGTGAGAAAGCTGCTACCCCACATACTTCACTGTGCCTGGAATCTGCCCGTTACATTGCTTGAAGTATCTCTAAGTAGAATTTGTTCGGGCTGAGTAACATTCTCTCTGTTGCTTGCCCTTTTCTTGATTTTAATTTAATGCATTTGCCTTGAATAAGTAACTCATGAATGCATTCAAAAATTCAAAATGGATCAACATATACAGTAAAATGGATACCTGCATAGATAATTTCTGAACAGTGTTAAAACTTAAATGAATAACGATATATGGTAAAAAAAAAAAAAAAAAAAAAAAAAAAAAAAAAAAAAGATCATTTTGAAGATGAAATTGTATCTTCTTTCATTGATCTCTTTGTTCGTTTGTTTGTTGAACACCTTTGTGTAGCAGTCACTGCGCTAAGAGGAAGTATAGAGAAACAAGACAAAGGCCTCCCCTGCAAGGGTTCTTAGCAGAAAATTTAGCAAGTGGATGCAGCATGATAAGTAGGATAAAGGCTATATGCCCTGTACCCCAAGCCAGAAGACTGATTGCCTGAAGGAAACGGGGGAGTCTTCATAGCACAGGGAAGATCCGAACAGCATTGAGTTGGGCAGGAAAATAGCTATTGTACGTACCATATTGTGAAATTATTTCTAATTAAATTGCTCGCATCAAGCTGAAATCCATTACACTCAAGCAATGGAAGTTTTGATGGATGGAAAGAGTGTAAAGGGAGAAGGAAGAGTGATATTGCCGGAAGATAACCCCCTGGTGGGATGCCCTGGGGGAGGTTTTGGAAGACTGGACCTCTGGAGGTGGGTTGGAGCAAGGCAAGAAAAAAAAAACAAGGAAGTGCAAACAAGAGGGTAGGAAGATGCTTAAGGCAAACTTTACCTGCTTTGAAATTGTTCCTAGGGTTAGTGATACCAAAACTATAGTCACCTAGACACCTGAAAGACGAAACACCCCCTCCCTGAGAAAAGTAAGCCCTAAGATGCTCCTGTTTCCAGAGAAAACCTGAGGGGTGGTGAGAGGACGGCAGGTCAGCTTCTTCGGGATCAGGCTGCAGGGCTCTTGCCTGCTGTGAGATCTGCTCTCTCTGGGTTGAGGGCACTGCCTACTCCACCTCTCTGCTTCCTAGGTCTCTTTCCTGATCTTGCATGAGAATGTTCTCTCTCTCCTGTACCCCAGCCTGAGCCCTAGCACCCCATTTGCTGAGCTGCCTCCATGGGTGTGCTTGCAGCACTGGGCTGGAGGTTAGATGTCAGACGCAAACAGGTGTATGCTTACAGGTTTGACTAGTCATGGCTATATAAGATTACAACGTAAGGATGGAGACAGTACTTATAATCTATTGGTCCTGAAACAGCGGGAAATTGCAACATCTACTTTTAAAAGAATGGTTATTCTTATTAAAATGTGATTTTGTGACATATAAACATTTTCAATCAGAAAGTGACCTAATTTTAAATTTTCTGTATATCATGTAGTTTGAGAAAGGAACAATATTGCATGCTAGACACCTTCATATGCTTTCTAGGAGGAGGCACTTATGTATTGTCTCAGTTTTCACAGGTGGGAAGACAGACCCAAGCTATGCAGCTCTTAAGTGCAAGGGCTAGGATGTGAACCCAAATATGTCTGACTTCAAAGTCGTGAACTCTGTCTCCCCTGCACCTCATCATGATTATAAGTTACAGGCATATCCACTGGTGGGGAAACCTGTTTTTTTTTTTTCTTGCTACTACTCACTAGAGACTTGTGGTTAACATTCATGAATATTGTGAGGGCAGTTTCACAGAACAAATCAAATTGACATGTTAGAACTATTTAGAAGGGCATATAGTTTGGAAGTACTCTAAGTCCCTCCCCCAAATCTTAGAAGAGTGTCCCCCAGCATTTTGCACATAGTATTCCAGCTCTTTTTTTTGAGTAAGCATTAATGTTATATTATAGTTATAGCTGCATTTTTCCCCCTAAGCAACCTTTTCTCTTCTGAACCCTATGGCAGCCCGCGGTTGTGTAGATTGAGCTCAGGAATGTCTTAAAACATTAATTTGGTTTGACATGACTTGCTGCACAAATTAATTATTCAGGCACATACTGTTCCATGTACATGAAAAGAATGAAACTGTAGTGAATTGCATTTTAACTACCACATGTGAACTGTAATGTTATTAGCAAACAGACTGTTAAAGAACAAAAGCTGGCAACATATAGTAATTCCGAATTGGGCCAGTCCCACAAAATTAGCATAAATATGTGAATCAATCAGAATAGTTTTGGACTTCCTAGGAAAGTGTCCCTATTCTTATCTAGTTCTAAAAGAATGTAAAATAAACTATTCATTTAACCAAGTATAAAAATATGCCTGCTATGCCGTTATAATCATGTGTCATTAATCAGAAAATACTGCAGAAACTCTGACAAATTAAAAACACAAGGATGTGTCTGCAAGGGTTTTTTTAGCCATTAAAAAGCTGCTTCACCTCTCCGGCAAGCTCTTTTATGGCAACTTCTTACTCAGTGTACTGACATCTTCAAAGGCTCTGACATCTGTCGGCCTTTGAACTACCATTAAAAAATATTATCCCATTTCCATTCTTTTATGCCCATTTTTTTAATTATAGCCCCTCTTTCAAGTTGGGAACATGGTTGGTTTAAATGATGCTGTCCTTTCGTTTTCAGCCACCCAGCTGCGGTTTGAATAAATTGATGTGGAACCAAAGGCGGGACTTTAAAGGAAAAAGGTTTGATGGACTTGGACTCCGAACCAGATGAGGTTTTATGATGAAAAGGGTTTAATCCCAGCACAGGCATTGCTTCTATCAGTTGAGCAGTACAAAGCAATTCATATATATAGGTTCACGTGAAATGATCTATTTTTTTTTAACAGCACAGATCTCTTCAGGACTTGCAAATGTGGCATTAGCTAATATTCAGAGAGCTGATTTCCTTTCATCCACCAGAAGCTTATGATTATAGTACAGTTCTCGAATTGGAAATGAGAGCTGCAACACAGATTTAAAGCTGTGCTGTCTGATTTGTATTCAATATACATGTCACTGCAGGACAGGCTAGTCTGGGCCAAGCTGGTTCAATACAAGGAAAAACAGTTTCATCATCTGAGAGTCTTAGTCAAAAATATCACCAGCTAATTAAAACAGCAGTCTCATGACTGTTAGCGAGGTGTTTGGTTGATTGGTATCTCTTCAGACTTGACAAGAAGGATTTGAAGATACAGCTTCTCTTTTATTACATATTCTTCTTGCAGTGTTAATGTGTTGAAGTGCATTGCAGGGTAATGAAGCATAGGCAGTTAATTCAAACCATTTTTTTTTTTAAAAAAGGAAAACAACATAACTTTAAAACAATGACTTGTTTTACATTAAAATAGTTCCCTTTACTCTGCTATTGATCTGGAAAAAAATCATTTATGAAAGCAGATTTCAACATCGTCTTTGCCCTGCTACTGCTGAATGATAAATATTGTCTTGAGCCAAATAGTTAAGTAACTGAATGAGTAGTTTAGGGACATTATAAACCTGGAAGATAAATCCAAGTTCTTTTTAAAGTAAAAAGTGATAATTTTTAATGTTCTAAATGTATATCAGTATAATCTCAATCCATTAGAAAAATTTTCTCAAGATAATCTGCACCTGCTTTATATTAGAAATCTGCTATTTCTCAGAATATAAAAATGGTTCTTCCATTTACTTGGGAGGTTAGGTACCATTTAATTGTGCAGTCTTAATAATTATACAACATTCTTTTCAAGCTCTTCACATATAATTTTTATTTGAAACTACAAACTAGGCCAGGTGCGATGGCTCACGCCTGTAATCCCAGCACTTTGGGAGGTTGAGACAAGTGGATCACCTGAGGTCGGAAGTTCAAGACCAGCCTGACCAACATGGAGAAACCCCGTCTCCACTAAAAATACAAAATTAGCCAGGGTGGTGGCGCATGCCTGTAATCCCAGCTACTCCGGAGGCTGAGGCAGGAGAATCGCTTGAACCCGGGAGGCGGAGGTTGCGGTGAGGCAAGATGGTGCCATTGCACTCCAGCCTGGGCAAGAAGAGCAAAACTCTGTCTCACAAAGAAAAAAAAAAGAAACTACAAACTAATATCCAAACTATAGTTGGAATAAATTCTGAATATGTATGGTTTTAAATTTGCAAAACATTAACCCTTTGGGAAAAGTTCTATAGATGACAGTCTATAGCCTATCTCATATTCTAGAATGTTTCATAGACTTTTTTCCCTTTTTAGAAGAAAACCTGAAATAAGACACTTTTTTATAGGATGTATCAGGAAATATATTTTACCTACTCCTTACATATTTTCTGTAGATACGTAAGAGTTTACTGAATTACATGGAAGAAGTTGGATTTCTTGCAGTATAATTCTGTTCACTCTGTAATTCCATTTTAGTTCCCTCTTTTTTATTACCCTGACTAGCTAGTCTTCATTGCTTTTCACTAGGTAGCTAGATTTTCATCACTGCACATATCCCTTTCATGCTGTCTTACCGAATTGTCTGTATTTTTCCAGTTCTTCTTAGTTTTCCTCCTGCTTCTGCCACTTCTACTTCTCTGCGTTAGTTTCTGTTTTCTCCACTAGCTCCTTTATTTCATATTGGACTCTGGAGTCTGCCCCCCGCCTTTTTTTCTCTATTCATGTTTCTGTTAAGTGATTACCTGCATGTCAGTGGCCTTAACAACTATACGCTAATAACCTTCAAGTTCCCATCTCTCATCTGTGTTCTGTGCTCTTGACATCTTCTATCAGCGTGTTCACAAACACCTCAAACTTCATAGGTCCAGAACTGAAACCTCTCCCTCCCAACCTCCCTATGTACCATACATTCAGTGCTCAAGGCAGAACTTGGAAGATTTTTTCCTTTCTCTTAACGTGTCCGTAAATTCTATAGATTCAGTCCCCCAAATTGATCTCCAATCCATTCACTTCATTCACTTCCTTCACTGCCACCCACTCCTCTAGTCCAGGCCTCTGTGTAATCTTATAACTGATAATCTTGCCTTCCCTCTTATTTTTTTCAACAGACATAATGATCTTTTTCAAAATGTACATTGGATTAGAAAACTCCCCTGCTTAAAATCCTTTCATAGCTTGCACTTAGAGTAAAATATAAACTTCTGGCCGGGCACGGTGGCTAACCCCTGTAATCCCAACACTTTGGGAGGCCAAGGCGGGCGGATCACGAGGTCAGGAATTAGAGACCAGCCTGGGCAACATGGTGAAACCCTGTCTCTACTGAAAAAAAAATATACAAAAAATTAGCTGGGCATGGTGGCAGATACCTGTAATCCCAGCTACTCAGGAGACTGGGGCAGGAGAATCGCTTGAACCCTGGAGGTGGAGGTTGCAGTGAGCCAAGATTGTGCCGTTGCACTCCAGCCTGGGTGACAGAGCAAGACTCTGTCTTGGGGAGAAAAATGTGTGTATATATATACACACACACATACATACTTCATTTATATATATGAAATATGTATATGTAAACTTCTTAGCATGAACTGTAATACCTTGTATGATCTGACCTAATTGTTACCTTCCCAGCATCTTCTTTTGCCGCTTTCTATCAGAGCACCTTGTTAGTGAACTTCATAGCACTTTTTTCCGTTTAAATTGCAGATTTATTATTCTATTTGTCTGTTCCACCCAGAGACTGAAACAAAAGAGACCTTATTAATTTTCCTCACTTCTGTATACCCTTTACCTAAAAGGTTCCTAGTACAGACAGTGACCTCAGCAAACATATGCATGTGGCTGTATTAATGAAGGCAGATTCTGTGATGAATTCGAGCCACAGAAAAGCCAAGGAAGGGCCCCTTGAGAAGTGAAACTAAGAATTGAGTTGGGTCACGGCTTGCTGTGCTCTCAGAGAAGCCACCAACTTGTTTTAGTGTTTTGCTTTGGTTTGTTTCCTCTTCAGTGGATGGTGGCTTTGCCAGTGTGTTTATCATTCTCATCAGTGGATGGTGGCTTTGCCGGTGTATTTATCATTCTCACCTCTTTGAGCTCTCACAAAATTTTTAACATACAATGACAAAGACATATGTGTAACATAAGCCTATACTTACCATAATGTCATTATCAAGTGCACGTTTATGTTTTCCAGAGGAGGGACTATATGTTGTCTGTTTTGAATCCCGATAACCTACTAGAGCACCTGGCTCCAGTGCCGATGCTTAATCAGTGAATGAGGGAACACAAATCAATATATTGAACTATGCTGCAGAGATTGCTTTAGATCTGGGCTTTGCTTGTTTCCATATCGTATTTTTTAACCCTCAAGTTTCTAAAATATACAGAGATGGTCATTACATCTCCAAATAATAATGATTTCCGAGAACCATTCTGGTAATATGATTCAAATGAAAGAATATTTGTCTGGCATGTACTCTGGGCCTTCTCAGTTTTAGGCACATTGCTAGCTGCTGAAGATGCCAAAATGAATAAGACACACTTAATCCTAAGGGGTAAAAGGCAAGGAAGCATATATATAAAATTATGTGCTCAGTACAGTATCAGAGACGTAATCAGTTGCTATGAACCACGAGGAAGGAGACGCAGGCCATTCTGGGAGCGGGCAGCAGGCGGAACGGAGGTTCTGCTTCTCAATAGTGCATGCGCTGTGGGCACTGCTCTTGTGGACTTCAGTTTCCATCAAAACGAGTATAATTTTCCCCCTTTATTGCTCCTTTGATGTTTTTCAGTAAGTACAAAATTATTTTACTTCCATATAATTTCTCCCTGCGAAGGCTACCATGTCCATGAAAAGCAGGAACACAGTCAACAAAAGTCCAATATTTCGTTCTTTGCTAAAAGCTACCACAGTCAACCAAGGAGTGAGTTGTACTACTGAATCTGCAGTGAGGGAACGCTAGTATTCCTACATAGTTTTAATTTCTCCTCCATAGTTTATACTGAAATCTTCAAAATGCGGTTCGGAATAGAGAATGCTTTTAATTTTGTGGTCTCCTTGTGGTGATTATTGAGATTGATGCGGTTTGACTTTTTAGGTGCTTCTCTGGTACATAAACTAAATTCAGCATTTAGAGAGACTTCTCTTATACCGTTGGCATGTTGTCATTATGAGGATGAATGTGGTATTTGTGTCATGGGGCACTGCTGTACCACAGAGCCATCACTTGTTCTTTTCATCCATGTCCAGTGAGTATGATGTTATAATTAAGGATAGTTAATTGACAAAGAAAAGATTGTCCGAGATCATCATCAGAAACCTCTTTAGCTCTTTCCAAGGCAGTAAATTAACTTTTAAGGGATAAAATAATAAGATGGTTGTTTGAAGCTATGTCTGATGGCCAAAGGGAAAACATGCAACATGAATGTGTATGTATGTGCGTACACACACACACACACACACACACGTGTTTTCTGCTTTGCCTCTGAAGTTAATGTGTAAAACTTGCCTATGTCTATTCTCATAAAAATGATGCAAAAGGGAAAAATACATCAGCTATAAAAAAAAAAAAGTAGCATTCCTCCATGTTCCAGAGAGCGTTTGACTTTCCATTCCATTTTTGTGGGTTTTTTTGTGTTTTGTTTGTTGTTGTTGTTTCGTTTGTTTGAGACGGTGTCTCTCTCTGTCGCCCAGGCTAGAGTGCAGTGGCGCTATCTCGGCTCACTGCAAACTCCGCCTCCCGGGTTCAATCGATTCTCCTGCTTCAGCCTCCCGAGTAGCTGGGTCTACAGGCACATGCCAGCATGCCTGGCTAATTTTTTGTGTTTTAGGAGAGACGGAGTTTCACCATGTTAGCCAGAATGGTCTCCATCTCCTGACCTCGTTATCCGCCCTCCTTGACCTCCCAAAGTGCTGGGATTACAGGTATGAGCCACCGCACCTGGCCCATTTTTGTGTTTTTATCATAATTATAAGCTTTCCCACTTGAAATTGAGTTCATTTTGGAATTAATGAGTGTTGCTCCTTTATTAGGTAAAGACCTGAGGTTGAACAATCAAAAGATTTTATTGCTTGAATAAGAAACATTAAGACATTTAACTGGTGTTGAGCACTGGCCACACGTGTCCATACTCTGGTCAGAGGTGTGAGCTAGCCCCAGCCTCAGAGCTCATCTTCACACCTCACAGTTACAAGGTGGTTCATTGCCTCTATCAGTCATGTTCCAACTCTAAATCAAGGAACTTACCAGACAAGGAACTCAGAAAGCAGACAATGCTCGCTTCTTTAGAAGAGACCATGAGCCCAGCTTAGAAAGGTCTTTGACAGTAAATAGTCATCACATGTTACAGGAAAGAAGTCATAGCTTGCACAGTCAGTTGAATTAATGGAAGCTGCCTTCAGCACATTGTTTGCCTCCATAAGATAGCCCCCCGTTTTTTAAGTTTGATGTTGGTTTTTAACCTATTTTTAATGCATATGTTCTTCAAAATAGTATTTGCTCATAGTAACAAAAATCATGATATCCATTATCATGACTTTATCTCATATTTTAAAGAAGTCCCTGTCTCCATATTAAGATGAGAAAAACTAAGTGAAGATTGGAAATCAAGAAACAGAACTATTGTTATTATAGGTAATCTAAATAATAGTTTGACAGTTCCCAAATCTATTAATAATTAGGCAAAATAACTAGCTATAAAATCAATTCTGTATACAAAATCAACTGTATTTTCATACATAAGTAACAATATACAACATATTTTTAAAAAAATACTGTTTACAATAGCACAAAACCACAAGATTCCCAGAAATAAATCTGATTAAATATGTGGGCTTCTAAAGTTTCATTATTCATGTGACTTGGTGCAGGTTCCTTTCCACATCTGGAAAATTCCCCTGGATGATTTCTTTGATAATGTCTCTCTTCTAGGTTTGTTGTTGTTGTTTATTATCTTTTCTGGTCTTCTGTTAGTTGTATATTGAACCTCCTGGATTTGCCTACAAGACTTTTTTTTGCAAAATTTTTTTTTTAATTTTGTCTTTTCACTCAATGTTTTTGTAGATTTGCTTTCCCTTATGCGCTGGAATCATATTTTTAAACTTGAAAAGATCTGTTTGTACTTTTCCTATTTCTTTTTCAGAGCATCTTGTTTTCATTTAATAAATATAATAAATTTTCCTCTTTCCAAGTTTATGAATTAGACTGATTTTTAAGTTCTATTCTCTGATATATCTCTTTCCTTCAGGGTTGGTTTTTCTGTTTATCTTTCATAGTTATTTGTCTTGGCTTATCTGCTTGATGATTCTTGCTTTTGAGTCACATTTACGAAAAGGAAATGGTATTAGTTTCCTATTGCTATTGTAACAAATTACCACAAGCTTTGTACCTGAAAAGAACAGAAATTTGTTATTTTACAGGTCTGAAGGTGAGAAATCTGAAATTAGTCTTACAAAGCTAAAGTGAAGTTGTTGGAAGGTTTGGCTCCTTCTGGAGGTTCCAGGGGAAAGTACGTTTCCTTGACTTTTCCAGCCTCTACAGGCCCACAGCATTGCTGCTTGCAGCCCTATGTCATGTCACCTGTCCTCTGGCTGCTGTCATTGTCACATTGCCTTCTCTCTGACTCTGACACTCCTGGCCTTGTTGTGATATGGACCCTCATGATTATGATTACCTTGGGCCTACAACATAATTCAGGGGAATTTCCCATCTCAAAATAATTGATTTAATCATATTTGCTGAGTCCCTTTTCACACATAAGGTAACATTTTGGGAAAGGGATGCGTTATTCAGTTTACAGAGAAGGGATAGTGATTTGTTGTGTAAATAGAGTTTCTTTTCCATCCCTCCTCCTAATATATCTCTCCGTGAGTGCGAATTTAGAGTGAGTTCTGGGTTGTGGGGAATAGATGTGTTAGAATTCAGGCCCCTTAAGGGCTGGAATGAAGAGAGGCTTTATTCTGGGGTTGTAGAAGCCGTACTAGAAGCTGTGGGTTTTCCCAGAATCTTTCCTTCCTTCCTTCCTTCCTTCCTTCCTTCCTTCCTTCCTTCCTTCCTTCCTTCCTTCCTTCCTTCCTTCCTTCCTTCCTCCCTCCCTCCCTCCCTCCCTCCCTCCCTCCCTCCCTCCCTCCCTCCCTCCCTCCCTCCCTCCTTCCTCCTTCCTTCCTTCCTTCCTTCCTTCCTTCCTTCCTTCCTTCCTTCCTTCCTTCCTTCCCTCCCAATGAGAACAGGTAAGATCAACCCTCATAACAAGTTTGTAGTATACAAAACAGTATTGTTATTTATAGTCACATTGGTGTATATTAGCTCTCCAGAACTTATTCATCTTGTGTAATTGAAACTTTGTATCATTTGACCAACACCCTCCAATGCTCCCTGGAATAAGGAGTTGCCTATTCTGTTCTCTGTTTCTATCAGTTTTACTATTTTAGATTCCACATATAAGTGGCATCATATAGTATTTGTCTGTCTGTGTCTGGCTTTTTTCACTTGGCGTAATATCCTCCAGGTTCATCCATTTTTGTCACAAATGTGAAGATTTTTTTTAAGGGTGAATAATATTTCTTTGTTTATGTGGGTGTACATCTCATATCACATCACATAATTTGATGCCTACCGATTTTTAAACTAATGGCCACTGAAATCAACTGGAATGAAAGATAACTAGGTATATTCATGGAAATCAGCCTACCATTTTCCTCTGCAGTTTTGCATAGTGTTACAAAGAACCTTATTAAGAGCTTCAGTTTGCATGGTATTGTCTTAGTTTTGGGTTATTCTAGAAATACAGCCCCTAAGACAATTTATTTGAGATGGGGGATTCTAGGAGTCTGAAGTGAGGGAATGAGGAGAATGAGACAGCAAAGGGAGAACAAATAAAGGGTGCCTCCTTGAGCAAGCTACTACTAAGAGTAAGGGGAGACTCCATTCCACTGAGGACCCCGGGTAATCTTTTAGAATGTACACGGAGTTGTCCCACCAAAGAACAGGAGTCTACAGCACTTAACCCTGGACTTCCAGCTCTTTGTGTTTGAGGGTGCTCCCAGAGGGCATCTGCCCGGGCATTTCCCGGCCACACTTTTACTTCCTGCATGGCCCTGCACTTCCTGCCTCTTCCTATACTTCCTGGTCACACCAGCACCTGGGCTTAGCGCCTTCCCTGGATTTGGAGAAAGCCCAAGGTGGGAAAACTGGATTAGGTTTGAATTGCAGCTGGCCTGTAATCAGACAGGCCAAGGAGATGTCCTGGACTGCAGTAAACCCCTTACCACGCAGACTCTAGCCACACACACGTGCAGAGCTTCTCACCTGCTTTTACTGCCTTGAATATGGACAGATAATCCCAGATTATCTGCAGTTTAAGGCTGGCCTGAGACGCATGAGAAAGACTAAACAAACAAAACAGATGACCACAGAGAAAAAAAAGAACCTCGGGATGCAAAAAAGAAGATTTAAGGAAAGCAAAACTGAAATATCAGAAATGATATAATATTCATAAAAGAACAGGCTGCTCTGAAAATGTAATAATCAAAATAAGAAGGGGCTCTTAGAAACTAAATTTTTTTAAAGGCCAGCCAAAATTGATATCAAGAAGATCTTTCACAAAACAGAACAACAAGCAGAGACAAAAATAGAGTGTAAAAATATATTTCAAAAAGCTAAGACATAGATGATTAATCCAAGATGCTCATTAAGTAATGTTCAAGAAACAGAAAACATAGTGGAGGAATTAGCTACGTAATAATGATAGTGAAGTCAATGAAGTTACAGGGCCAAAGGGTGTAGGTCTACAGGTTGAAAAGGGTTAATAAGTACCAGCATCACAAAAGAAAAAGGTCCACGTCTCAACATATCATTATTAACTTTCAGAACAGAAAGAATAAAAGAGAGATAGAGATCCCAAAAACTCCCAGAGGAAAATCAGGTCCTCTATGTAGGAACAATATAGATTGGCATCAGATTTCAAATAATAAATGGTGAAAGAGAAAATGCCTTTATTAGAACTATGAAAAGGAAAAATTACAAGTCAGACTTCTGTATATAAGACAATGTTCAATATTGTATAGAAATTGCAGGTTGGATAAGACGTTACAAACATGCCAGGATTTGGAAAGTTTATCTTCTGCATTTCTTTGGAGGTTCCCATGGATGTTCTTAAATAAAATAAAGGAATAAATATGAAAGTGAAATACAGAAGATTCGTTGAACAGTGGATCTTGTCCAGGAGAAGAGAAGAGAGAAGTTGCACAGTATAGCTGTGCAGTGAGTCTGGAAAGAAGATCCAGTCCAGATTGGAACAGAAGTGGAGTGTGAGGAGGAAGAATCTAGATGCTATCCATGAGAATTCTCAATAATGTTAGGGGGCAGTAAAAGCAGAAGATGCAAGGGAGAAAGAAGAAAATTAGAAGCCTCAGGAGAAACAAAAAACTCTGCCAGAAACAAGATGTAGTTATGTAACATATTATCTGGTTGTGTTTTGCGTAATGATTAGACTCTATGTATTAAATTTCACATTTTGAAATCAGTTTATCCATAAAGCATAGAAAATATACTCATAGTTACAGACACAGCATAATGTTTTCAACTTTAACCAAAGTGCAGGTAACAAAAGTGAAAATTTAGATAGCAGAGGTTGTGAGAATGAGTAGGCTAAATCAAGGTTAGGCAGTACTAGTATTCTCATCGCATGAAGTGAGGAATTAAAAGATGCTACATAATTTCTAAAAAAATAAAAGTTAAGTTATTCTATTGAAAGTTATAGAAATAACCAATAAAGGAATTAAAAATTGTGACACAACTATATTTTGAAGTGAAAAAGAGTAAATGGTGTAAGTAAATAAATATTTCTCATAGCAGAAAATCAATGGGTTGTGAATAAATTAATTTATGAAGTATGTAAAGGTATGAAGGTATGATCATCAGAGTTGAAAACAGATAATTGGAATAAAATGCGTCTACCTCTGGGGAGTGACTTGCAGATGGGTAGTCGTAAGTCATAACGTAATGATTTTATTAAGAGCATTTCTATACTACTTGGTTTGATTATGTGTATTTTTAAATTAAAACAAACACTCCAGTGGAAAAAGTTTGTAAAGAAAACTTTTGGCAATGCGGTGGTCCAACTGTTCTTTTTCTATTTGCGTCAACTTTTCCTGACATGTTCCACAGAATTAGATTATGTGGTTTGGACAAATTTCTGACTAATTAATTCATCATCAGATTTTTTCAGAGAAATTTGGAGATATTTAAAAGACATTTCTGGTCTCTATCTGATGTTTGGGGATGCAGCTATCTTGCCTCCTGTAAAACATTTTTTGATACCATCATTTACTGTGTTCTTATGAGAATGGTCAGTAAGATATATCTACTGTCGGTGGAACAAAGGTATATACATTTTCGGGTTAAGAAGACAGGGATAAGTATCATTTGGGTCATTACTATCATGAGCAGTTAAGGTAGCATAGGGAAACTATAGATACTTTAACAAATATTGACACACCTGTGATTACAATGTAAAGAATAATTTACAGGCATAATTTTGTCAATATAGAGAATACATTAGATAATCCCCACGATATAGTTGTCTACATGGGCAATGAGTTGAAGATATCAAATCTAATAGAAGGATTAGGAAAAATGCTGTAAGAAATAGAAACTGCACGGAAAACTAAAATATTAGTGGCAATCAATCAAAGACGGATTGAGTCAAAATTTTCATAATAAATCTTGAACATCCAGTTGAAATGTAATTTTATGATGCAATAAAATTTTAGGAGAGAAGCAAAATTACAGGCTTTAATAAAATGACATTATTTCAGAGAGATAATTTGCCAATACATGGGAAGTAACTTCATCTGGATGAAACCAACATGTGCTTTTTTCCCACTAATGTTATTTTGGATTTCTTTTGTATTGATGTGTTAGCTGAATCAGTGTTATTGTTCCATCTGGCCACTGTTGATAAAGTAAAACAAAATTAATAATGGATTTTAAAGATTTTATTAAAATTTTAAGAAAGTGCACTAGTCACTGAAATCTAAGCCTCTGTAAATAATTTCCATGATATCTAGAGCAATAAGCTTTTGTTAACTAAAAGACAGTGCTGTCTAATAGTACAAAAAGGTGAAATCAGAAGGTCTGGGTGTCAACTCTGATTGCTACTTGCAAGATTTGTGAACTAAAGCAGATACCTTAATCCCATCTTTTTGAGCACCCATTTTTATCATTTTCAATGGAAATGACAATGCCTACATATTTATAAAGATTTCAAATAAGTCTGTGAAGCTACTTGTAAAATTTTGAAGCAAATAGAATATCTGTACACATATGCACACATAGAATGGTTTTCTAAAATGTAGAATTGAAATCCTGAGTATTATTTAATTGATGTGGTTTGTATTAAGCAGAGCGTTTTAATCAACAGCATCTACTTTATTATATACACTCAATTGTAATCATACGGGACTGGGAAAAATTCTTTCCTTATGACATGAAATTGGTATATGCTATATACCCATATTCAAGGCATCTTTTACTGGACAAAGAACAAAAACCAAACAACCCTTTATATAATTTTCTTCTAATAAAAGTAATATATAGTTTCTGATTTCTTGGATTACATTCTTAGTTAAGTTCCTGCCTCCTTATTGGCTAGTTCTTTGCTTTGGAACTGCATGGAATAAAGGTTAGGTCATAAATATAGTCTGTATCCATGGCAACATGCATTTCTGTTTCAACATTTTGCAGGTAGTTATTTTCCCGCTAGAACTGACTTAGGTGTGCTGGGGGATAAGTGGGTATTTCTTTACCAGAATAAATCTAGTAATCTCAGTACTGCAGGGGGTGGCAAAGGGAGGAGAATAGAAGCTGGATAGCTAAGCTAAGCATTAGTAGGGACCATTAAATTATTAGGAGAGTCAGATGATGGGTGAGAAGCTCAAATAAGTCAGTTTGAGGTTAATGAAGTCAGATCAAGAGGTCAAAGAATAAACTTCAAGAGTCCAGGTAGTTAAAGCAAGAGATAAAATAACATAATTACCGAAAGTCAGGAATCTAATCACAAAACAATTTGAGAAACAGGTGGTAACCTCAATTTAGGAGCAAGCATAAGGTCAGAAATCCAGATCAGAGATTGAGGGTAACAAAGAGGTTTAGTCAGGCAGGTGAGCTAGCTGCGAGCCCATCTTGGAGGCCAGATTCATTTTGGCTCGAGTGTGTGTCCTTCCTTCCCAGGGAATGATCCAGTGAGTGGGAGGGAGAGTGCAAGCTGGTGCCTGAGGTTGCATGGGATAGAGAGGATGAAAGGAGTTTCTGCACCTTTTAGGTCAACAAAAAGGAAAACAATCTCATAAATTATGTACCTCATCTACTATCAGGTGACCTTGTTCTGTACTCTAGGTAAGTACAACATGCAACTAGTAGGCTACCAATCGTTTTAACAGGGATTGGAAACCCATTGAATACGGATTAGTAGAAGTTACATGACAAAGCTTTCTAATTGCAGAATGTTTTTAGAAGAGCTGTGATCTAAATTGGGTAGAAGATTTTGTTATCAAAAATGTCAATCTCAAAATACATTTGATGTTTATTAGTATTCAGTGAAAAAATTAACTCACATAGCTATTTTAAAATGTTAAGCTAATGCAATCGCATTTACGTTTTCAGTTGTTCATCTCTAAATTTGCTTACTGCATTTCTCTGTGGGTTTTGAAAATCTATTGATATCCGTGGTTTTGATCTAGGTAGTTTTTGTTGCTTGGTTTATTTTAAACACTGTTATAATTAGGACCATTGTGTCTGTAGCTAAATGGTTGAATATCTAAGATGAATAAGTTTTCTTAAATTTCAATTACTGTCTAGTTTTACCAGATGCAAGAATATAACATTGACAAGAATTTAACATTATATTTAGTAAGATGGATTCTTAAAATGGTAGTCTAAAGCTCTCTATAAATTAACTTAAAACCTTTATTTTTATATTATATTATTGTTCTCATGTGTATATGTAATAATCATGTATTATGATTCTAATGTCTATAGGCCAGTTTTCATTATAGAGCTATTTATACTTTTTGAATATACACTTGAATTTATTTAAGAATAGCCTTTTTATGTTAAATCTTATAAAAGCCTCAGCTAAAAGAAACGCAAAAATGTTAATATAATTAAAAGGTAATTTTAAATGTTGAAAATGGATACATAACTTAAAATTAATAATTATGTATTTTATATTTTTAACCAGAGGCAAATAATATTACCATGAATTTAGTTAGTGCATTTTTTCTAGTTATTTGCTTTGGCTTTGCCCACACAATTTCTTTTTATATTAGGTGAATTCATTTTATGAATAGAGAAAAAAAAGCAACAAATAAGAAGGTCACGTACAAAAGTACAAATTATGATAGTAAATTCACCGTTGCATAGCCCCATGGGGTTGCGTTGTTGATGTAGAAGTCGTCCAAGCTTTGACAAGTGCAGGGATTAAGAGCAAGGTAACTCCACTCTCTTCTGACACTGTAAACATAATGCAAGGTCATCTGACACTGACGATATCTTGGGGAGGCCCACCTGGTCAGCAAAGTTGTCCTTTGAGGTCAAATTGTCTAGCGAGGATACTGTGTTGCTGTCCTGGAGATATTCAACACCAGCGCCTTCATGGCATTAGAGTGATTTCCTTTCTCTGCATGTATTTTATTTATTTATTTATTTATTTATGTATTTATTTATTTCTTTATTGAGACGGAGTCTTGCTCCATCACCCAGACTGGAGTACAGTGGCGCGATCTCGGCTCACTGCAAACTCTGCCTCCCGGGTTCACGCCATTCTCCTGCCTCAGCCTCCTGAGTAGCTGGGACCACAGGCGCCTGCCACCATGCCTGGCTAATTTTTTTGTATTTTTAGTAGAGATGGTGTTTCACTGTGTTAGCCGGGATGGTCTCAATCTCCTGACCTCGTGATCCACCGCCTCAGCCTCCCAAAGTGCTGGGATTACAGGCGTGAGCCACCGCGCCCGGCCTGCATGTGTTTAAAGTGGTAGTTGCACAGAGTGAACACAGTGCACCAAAATGTACACATAATGGGAGGGAAATGGCATTAGAGGTCATGATAAGGGAGGGCTCACCATGATGATTCTGACCGAGGCAGCCACTGGAATCCACTTCACAGGGGACAGCACTCTCCTTCCTTTCATTGACTCATTGTTAAAAATTCAACTCTTTGTGTCCCAGTGTTCTAGATTTTCTTATATTTAAGTAACCAAAACTTTAGAATACTTTACTTTGGTAATGTCCTACCATTGTTAGCACAGTAATTAGTGTGTTCTGAATGACACTCGTATAATGTGGGTGGGTGGTTGCAACCTTAGTGTGTAGCGTGTTTGGGTCGAGCAGCTAATACAGAACTGGCAAAAAACCTAGGTCAAAACTCTGCTTCCTGGAAAGGGGAAGTACAGTAAGTGGAGAGGGTGTTGAAAACCTTCTCTCCAATTACTTGAATGACATTCTTTATAAAAGTAGTTTTCTAGTGAAGAAGAATTCAGCTTGAATTTTATTCTTCTTCGAAGGCCAAATAGGTTACCTGTCACTCCTGGAAACTCTGTCAAGAAAATAACTTTTAAGGTGTTTCTAGATGCTGCAAATAACATCTTCCTGACACCTAGTCCTTCTGTTTGTGAGTCCTGATGTTGCACCAGAGTGAGTTATGGATAATGCACCTGTATTGGCTTTTTAATACTGATTTTCTGCATTTTTCAGGATAAGGTTATTAAAAGTGCAATTTGGAGGTAGTTTTGTTTCAGTGTAATTCAGTCTCAAGTGAAATATTTCTACTTTTATAATTCTATTTGAGTCTAGAAAAAATATATATTGTGCTTCTATTACCTTTTAAATCATTTAATTTATAGAATAAATGCTTCTATATAGCTATTTTACTTGTAGTAGATATTTCATTTGCAATTTTCCAAAATAGGCCAATGTGCTATGAACCTTCTTTTTTCTTTTTTAGTTTTAACCTAAGAGCAAATTGTTATGGAGTTTTTAACTCACTTTCTTTAAAATCTATTTTTAATTAGATGATTTGGGTAGTTCTTTTAAAATAAAACTAGAAATTTCAACATCAGTTATGAATCTCTAGCAGTATCATTCCTCACCAAAAAAACCAAATGTAGCCATTAATGCTTTCCAGTTCATGTGACTCATAACATGTTTTAATTCTCCTTTTGAAGTTTTCTCCCCCTTCAGATAAGCATATACACTGATTGCTTTTTCTTTTGTATTTTCACTTTCTTTCTTTCTTTCTTTTTTATTCTCTACCTAGAGTACCCTCCTCTTTTGCAGGTAAGAGAATTTTTTTTCCTTGACATTAGACTTTGTAGTGTTCTCCAAACCTGGGTATTAATTGTTCTAAAATTTTCAACCACATTAAAGTTTTTCTTGCATTTCCTATATGTTAAGTTCTGTCCTCTCTTTCATCTTGTAATTTACTAGTGTCATTGTGAACAATGGTGCCACACTTTAAGTCTTCTGTATAGAATTCCTGCCACAGCTAACCTATTCTTTGGAGTTTGGGTGAATTTAAGCCTCTTCTTCATCTTTACAAGTTGCAGAGGAAATATTTTCACTGAACCACAAGATGGGCTAATGATTTCATTTCCAATTACTAGTTATAATAATAATGGTAGAGGCCGGGCGCGGTGGCTCAAGCCTGTAATCCCAGCACTTTGGGAGGCCGAGACGGGCGGATCACGAGGTCAGGAGTTCGAGACCATCCTGGCTAACACGGTGAAACCCCGTCTCTACTAAAAAAATACAAAAAACTAGCCGGGCGAGGTGGCGGGCGCCTGTAGTCCTGGCTACTCGGGAGGCTGAGGCAGGAGAATGGCGTAAAAACCCGGGAGGCAGAGCTTGCAGTGAGCTGAGATCTGGCCACTGCACTCCAGCCTGGGCGACACAGCGAGACTCCGTCTCAAAAAAAAAAAAATAAAAAAAATAATAATAATAATGGTAGAACAAGAGTCACAAAACACACATGCACTTCAAATAATACCAAATATGCCTTATTGGCTCTCAGAACATTTCTGAATCACTTTAAAGATAATCCGTTGGCTGTATTTCTAAATAGCTCTTGGTCATTTAAGGGATCTTAAAAATGTTTTCCACTTGATAAAGCACAGGCAATATTAGTGAAGAAAGTTCTGTTTGCAGGTTAGAGTGCAGCAGGTTGAAATGGAAAATGTGCTGGCCTAGGCATCTGAAGACCTGGTTTCTTGCCCAGACTTTTATGTGACTTTACCTGCATCCCTTAATGTGTCTCTTTTCTACTGTTACCAGCTACCTGTGTATGCAATAACTTATGAGAACACGTGTTCAAGTTTGGGCCCTATAAAAATGCTATAAAAAATATAAACTTTATTTCAGAAACTTACAGCAAAATGTTGCCTCACCTACAAAATAACTGTATAACTTATGACTTAATTTGAAATCAATCATTTCCAAAAAATATTAAAAGGCATATTGTATAATTGTATAGTAAAATATGCTTTTTATTTTAACTGTTTAGATGAATTTCAGTTTTTAAATGCTAATGAACATATATATAGTTGTATGCATTATATAAATTTAATCTCCATGAAATAAATTGACAGGTTAAACCTATCCAATATATTCTTTTTTATTGATACAACAGTATTTTCCTAATATATTCTATTATTGTTTTCTTAATATGTATGCTGTCCTTTGAAATCTGAATATTCAATTTCAAAACATCAATTCTATATATTTGATAAATCTCAAAATATATATTTCATTCAATGTATTTTTTTTTAATTTTGAGACAGAGTCCCACTTTGTTGCCCAGGCTGGAGTGCAGTGGCACGATCTCGGCTCACTGCAACCTTCACCTCCTGGGCTCAAGCAATTCTCCTGCCTCAGCCTCTCGAGTAGCTGGAATTACAGGTGCCCGGCACTATGCCCAGCTAATTTTTGTATTTTTAGTAGAGACGGGGTTTCACCTTGTTGGCCAGGCTGGTCTTGAACTCCTGACCTCAAGTGATCCGTCTTACTCGCCCTCTGGGAAGCGCTGGGATTATAGATGTGAGCCACTGCACCTAGCCATCAATGTGTTTCTTTTATTAAAAAATAAAATGAGATGTTTTATTTTGGTGGAGTAAAAGTTTTAGACGAATAAAAGTCTGAAGTTTTGCCTCATTAATAACTTTGACATAAGGAACATGAACCAAATATAACAGAAAGAATATCTATTCTTTGTATTTTAATTTAAAAAATTTATTAATACATATAATAATATAAACTCATAATACATACTTTGATTATATACTATAACCAACAGAAATATGTATTTTCAAACCTAGTCAGCAGGATTTTTTCCTCTTCAACATTATTTGAAAAAATATTCATGGGTGACTTCATTCCCCCTTTACTTCATAAGAGGGGAGCTGCAGTCACTAAAAGTTTTCTCCCAGTATTTCCACTTGACAAAGTTCTCAGTGAAATTTTAAGGACGTATAACTAAGAACAAATTTGGGGTGATTTGTATACAAACATATTAAAATGGGAAATACATAGCAATAAAGCTAAGTTATGAAATAATGAGCTCCTTATTATTTAGAATCTAAAGAAAAAGAGGTAAGGAGAATTTAAGTGTATAGGCTCCATAAAAGTAAATAGCTAATAACAAGAATTTTTTTTTCAAAATTTCTTACAGGATATTCATCTGGCTTCTGTAGATTAACCCCAATCTCTTAAACTTTATGCATTTATGTGACTTTACATTGATAATTGGTCTTTGTAATAATGACCTTGAATCACTGTATGGTCCTGCAGTATTTTCAAACTCTTCGAAGTAAGATTAGAGTATTGTTACAGGATCCTTGGGGTGTTGCTTCACCAGCTGGAAACCTCTGTGGCCAGTGGCATCTTTGCTTGGGTTTTGCTCTGGTACTCTGGGCTTGTTTTGCCCACTTGGCCTGGCAGGCTGTGTCAGCTTGCACTACCTGCCTGGATCCCACCAAAGTGGTGAGTAGTATGTGAGCGAGCATGGGGTCCAGCTGCTGTGCACAGGCCGGCAGGCCGGCAGCGGTGGGGCGGGCAGCTCCAGGCATGCTAGCTCCCTGCAAGGTTGCGGCTGGACCGGGCATACCATAAGCAGCTGCCATGGCTGACACAGGGAATGTGGTGTGGCGCCCAGAAACTCGGGGACATCAGGAACTGCAGAGCTTTAAAGAGGGTGTTATAGCCCTGGCTTGGGGAGCTCCTGGGTCTGGGCTTCCTGAAGGGCTGCAGCTCTTCTCTGCTTCTCTCTTCTCTCCTCTGTCCTTCTCTCTTCTCTCCTCTCTCCTTCTTGTCACCTGCAGTGTGGTGAGCAAGGGGCATGGGTTTGTATTACACCTCTTTTAGCCCCACCATTTGGCAGGTCCCAAGTTCTTGTCCTGTGTCCAGGAAGAATGAGGTATGCAGACAAGTGGATGGTGAGCAAGATGAAAAGGAGCTTTTTTGAGCAATAGAACAGTTCAGAGGAGACCCAGACTGGGTAGCTCCTCTCCGTAGCCAGGCTGTCTAGACAGGTGTTCAGCTCTTAGCAGAGAGGGTAGCTCCTCTCTGCAGGCAGATCGTCCCAATGAGCATTCAGCTCTCAGCAGAGAGGGAACCCTGAGGTGGGTAGCTCCTCTTGGCAGCTGGTCATCCTTTGTCTCTTCTGATCTGGCTGAGTTCCGGGCCTTTTATGGGCCTCAGAGGGGAGGAAGTGCTTGCAACTGGTCCATGGATGGCCATGGCAGGCCAGGAAAAAGCACCACAGGTTTCCACTGCTGTCTGCGGAGACCAGCAGCCCGGCTCCCAGGCTTCAGGCCCTCCCTGGCTTGAAGGTGGGGCTTAACCGGGACCCACCACCTTCCGCCCAGAAGCCTGTCTGCCTCCTGCTGCCATTCATGGTGCCCAGGCTCTTTGTGCCAAGGGGTGCCTGCATGCCAGCACCAAGCTGCCCTCAGCCCCACCTCGGCCTCCCTCCTATGCCTGTTGGTGCCCAAAGTCTGGAGGGGACTGAGGTGGCAGGGGGCTGGTGTGTCCGCAATGCCTCCACAGTGAGCACAACCGACCAGGCAGCAACAGCACCTGGGCTCGGCCCCAGCCTTGCTCCGGGATTGGAGTGGGTGCCGGGAGCAGGCAGAGGCCAGGCGGTGGGAGCAGGCATCTCTGACCCTGCTGGGGAAATGGGGCCCTTCCCAGGCCCCTGAGAGTGCAGAGATTCCTGGGTACATGGCTGCGGCTGGGTGGCTGCAGCTACACCCAGGAAGGCAGGGCTCCTGCCTGCTCCTAGACCCCAAGAGCACAGGGAGGTCCAGGTCCACAGCCGCGACTTGAGTGACTGCAGCTGCGCCCAGGAGGGCAGGGCTCCTGCCTGCCCCCAGCTCCCACCGGCTCTGTAGAGCACAGCACCGCCCTGGGCCCAGCTCCGCCTCAGGGCACCTCTCTGTCTGCCCCTCTGTGCCCAATCGTGCTGCTCCCCCACTGTCAGGTGACTCGGCTGGGCCCCATCACAACAGCTCCCAGAGTGGCAGGCTCTGGGGGGCTCCCAGGGGTGCGTTCTGCACACTGCCCACCTTCTCTCTGCATTTTCCCTGCAGCGGTGGCAGGTGAGGGGCAGGTGGCCTGGCAACCCCAGCCAACCCTGCCCAAACGAACCTGATGCTCTTGGGACCGGCTTCACGAGTCCCCAGCTGCACCTTCAGCCACATGCTGGTGGGCTCCCGAGACCAGTGGGGAGGGAGGTTGAGGCTGCAGCAGAGGCTCCAGGCCTGGGAGCGGGTCCTACCCAGCTGTGCAAGGGTGTGGGTAGTGCAGTAGGTTGCCTTGGGGATCTGGACGGCCCATTGCTGCCATCAGTATTATAGCTGTATATGTAGCAACTTGTCCTCCTCAATATAGTACGCTTAGTTCTCACTGTATGATACTTACCATAAGCTGGTTATCTCACTTACATACAAGCCACACACACCAACTGCAACAGTCCTTCCTGGCTGGGTGCAGTGGCTCACACCTGTAATCCCTTTGGGAGGGATTGCAGCACTTTGGGAGGCCAAGACAGGCAGATCACTTGAGCTGAGGAGTTCCAGACCATCCTGGGCAACATGGCAAAACCCTGTCTCTACAAATAATACAAAAATCAGACAGTCATGGTGCCATGTGCCTGTGGTCCCAGTTACTAGGGAGGCTGAGGTGGGAGGATCGCTTGAGCCTGGGAAAGGGAGGCTGCAGTGAGCTGAGATCATGACACTGCACTTCAACCTGGGCGACAGAGTGAGACCCTGTCAAAAGAAAAAACCCACAAAACAAAACAAAAGTCTTTCCTGTATAAAGTAAAATGAAAGGACCAAGTGGGTAAAAGGTACATACATACGTACACACACACACACACACACACACACACACAGACACTGCAGGAGTGGCTGTAGTGGCTACAGTAGCACTCTAACCTTTTCTACATGACGTGACCAGTGGAGAAATTAGGTGGTCACTTTACATCTTTACTCATCTGGGAGGTTTTCAGTCCTATGGCATTTACGTCCTTGTAATAATAAAGATGTCGATGGTGGTGCAATGCTCTTTCCTTTAGCCAACAGCCATGAGCAGGCACACCTCTGCCTTTCTAGTCTACGCTCACCCATAATTTACACAAGAAGCACAGGTACGTTTGAATTCTGTGACATCGTACTCTCAGAAGCCTGAATGAAGCAGTTCTGATCATGCCTGACCAAAGGTTAGTCACTTCCATACTGTATCGCTAACTAATTGTGTGTGTGACCAGCTGAAGAATGTCGAGGAAGTGGGGAGTATGGCGTCAGGGCCCCAGTTATTAGGGTCCTTGGCTTTCACTGGAAAGAAATTTCCAGTGATGGGGAAGTCAGGAGCTTGGACTGCTTCTCTTGAAATCTAATCCACATCTTGAGAATTCTGCTTCCTTGATACATCTTGGATATAAATAAGGCTACAGCTCTTCTGAAAGGGACACTCAGGCACGTTCACACAGACATCCAGCATGTTAAAATATGACTCGAAGAGGTAATGGGTAGTTAGGTGGACATATGGAGTGACAACTGCCCGAGGATCAAAACTCTGGAAGATCTGAAACCTGTGTCAAAGCCAGAGTTCCCAGGAGGCACTCACCTTTCTTTTACTTTTCTTTTTTCTTTTTTATTTTTTTTGAGACAGAGTCTCACTCTGTCACTCAGGCTGAAGTGTAGTGGTGCGATCTTGGCTCACTGCAACCTCCGCCTCCCAGGTTCAAGTGATTCTCCTGCCTCAGCCTCCTTAGTAGTTGGGACTACAGGTGTGCACCACCCTGTCTAGCTAATTTTTGTATTTTTAGTAGAGACAGGGTTTCACCATGTTGGCCAGGATGGTCTCGATCTCTTCACCTCATAATCTGCTTGCCTCAGCCTTCCAAAGTGCTGGGATTACAGGCATGAGCCACTGCACCTGGCTGTGGAGACACTCACCTTTCTAGGAACACCTCTGCCTCAGACTGTGCTGAATTCAAACCTCCTAATAGCCCATCTTCTACCATTTTGTTTCTTTTTAATCATGCCTATGGCCTGAACCTGTCGTCCTCATGACACACCATTCTCCTGCTTCAAAACAGAGCTGACTAGTATTTAATTATTGTATTTAATTTGTTAGAAACAAATTAACCATCTGTCATTATTTCTAGTAGTAACTTTTATCTTTGGAAGGCAAAAGCCATGTTTTCTTATAAGGTTAAATTCTTTTATGCTTAAGGTCTTATGGGAGTTGTTTGTAAAATGAAAGAAAATTATTTTGCGTATGACATTTACAAAATAATATTAGGAGACTAAAAGACCATAAATTAAAATAATGTATTTTTTGAATTTATAAGCTTAAATCCAAGTATGTGTATTTATTGTGTCCAGAATAATGAAAATGGAGGAATAATATTGATACATATCATATGATTTAAAATAATAAATTTGGTGGCCTTAATATTAATAATACATAATTAAAATGTATGCTAGAACTACTAGTGTGTTATTCTGAAGAGAATATATTATTTTTAAATTAACTTTATTAAATACTAAACAAAAGTAAGGAATAATGAAGCCATGTAGTATTCAAAAACGTGATTAGAATTAAGTGTCTCCTATGAAATATTCAAAAAAAAATTGTTGGGATATGTGCATTTCCATAATAAGTAGTAGCACTCTTACAGTGTATTAAAAATAATTATTGTCCTAAAATTTAAGAAATTATCTTTTAGGAGCATTCTTCTTGTCAGCTGGGCTTAAAACCTCTACATCATCTTTTTAAAATTTTTATCTAGTGTCTGATATGTACAAAGAATGTGTGTCATAATTAATATTTAAATACTAATACATACAACAAAATGAACACCATGAACTGACCACTCAAGTTGAGAATTGGAACATTAATATTATTATTATTTTTTTTTGAGGCGAAGTCTTGCTTTGTCACCCAAGCTGGAGTCAGTGGCACAATCTTGGCTCACTGCAAGCTCTGCCTCCCAGGTTCACACCATTCTCCTGCCTCAGCCTCCCGAGTAGCTGGGACTACAGGCGCCCGCCACCTCGCCTGGCTAATTTTTTGTATTTTTAGTGGAGACAGGGTTTCACCGCGTTAGCCAGGATGGTTTCGATCTCCTGACCTCGTGATCCGCTCTCCTTGGCCTCCCAAAGTGCTGGGATTACAGGTGTGAGCCACCGCGCCCGGCCCAGAATTGGAACATTATTAAAACTGCTGCCTGTACCTGTGTGCTCCTTCCTTTCCCATATTCCTGACCACCCTGCCCCAGGGGTAACCATTATTCATAATTGTGTGTCAATAGTTACCTAATAATATTTTATGGCTTTATCATACATATATATATATTCTCTGAACAAAATATTTATTTTTATTTGTTTTTGAACTTTGTAAAAATGGTTGCATATTGTAGATAATCTGATTTGCATTTTTCGTTCAGTAACTTACATTTAAGATTCACCCATTGTGTTGTGCACAGCTCTGGTTAATTCATTTTGCTGTATATGATACCCCACTGTATCAAGATAAATCGTGACAACCACGAGGGACCAGTTGAGTTATGTAGTTCTTCAAATGCTGCTGACTACATTCTTGGGCATGTGCCTGGTGTTCATGTGTAAAAGATTCTCGACAGATTGCTAGGATATAGCTTATGAACGTGTCCAACTTTCCGAGGTAGTGCCAATTTAACTTACAGTAAGGTTTTATCATATTACAACCAAATCAGTAATGTGTAAGAATACCCATTGATACACATTCTTGCCAACATTTGGTATTGTCAGACTTCTTATTTTTTGCAAATATGGTGATTGTAAAATGATATCAAAATAGCCTTAATTTGCATTTGTGATGACTAATGAAGTTGGGCACCTTTTCACGTTTACCTATTAAAATGTTGCCTTTTATGACGTGCCTGGTCATGTATTGTCTTACTTATTTTCTGTTGGGTTATTTATCTTGTACTTGTTGATATACTTTAGACATTCTGGATAATATTCTTTTGTAAGTTACGTATGTTGCAGATGTTCCCTTCCAGTTTGTGATTTAGTTTTCCGTTCTCTTTCTTGTGTCTTTTGATGAACAAAGGTTCTTAATTGTATTGCAATCTAATTCATCAATCTTTTCAAGTTAGTGCCCTTTAAGTCATGCCTTTCCTTACTTTGAAGTCATAAAGCCATCTCCCATATTTTTAAAAGTTTTGTCTCACATTTGGTCTCTCATCCACTAAGAACTGATTTTTTAAAAAAGTTTTATTGAGATATAATTTCCATACCATATAATTCACCTATTGACACTGTACAATTCAGTGGTTTTCAGTATCTTCAGGATTGCGAAACCATCATCACCATTAACTGTATCACCTCTGTCCAAAAACTCAGACCCATTAGTGGTCACTCTTCATTTCCACTCAATACTCCCAGACCTAGGCAATCTGCTAATCTAATCTATCTCTATAGATGTGCCTGTTTCAGATATTTCATGTAAAATATTGGAATCACACAGTATGTTATGACTGGCTTCCTTCACTCAGCATGTTTTCAAGGTTCATTCATACTGTAGCATGTGTTAGTTCTGCATTTCTCTTTATTGCTGAATAATATTCCACTGTGTGGATATGCTGTATTTCACTGGTCCGTTCATCAGTTGATGGACATTTTGATTGTTTCTCCTTTGGGGCTGTTATGAATATTGCTGCTATGAACATTCATGTTACAAGTTTTTGAGTTAACATGGGTTATATTACTCTTGGATATAGACCTAAAAATGGAAATAACTTATTTTTGTCTATTGTGTAAGATAGGGGCCTGCTTTTATTTTTCCCCATATAAATAACTTCTTGTGTCAGCATAATTTTTAGAATACATTGGCTTGTCCCATCCCCACAACACTGTAATACCAGCTCTGTCCAATGTGAGCCTGTTTCTAGGCTCTCAATTCTGTTTCATTGGTCGAATTTTTTCTATTCTCTATGATAAGACTATACTGTGTTGATTATGATAACATTATGTTAGACCCACATTTCTTGTAGGGAATATCACACCACCTTTTTCTTTTTAGGGGTGTCATGGTACTATGTTTGTCCCTGTACCTTTTAAATTCATCTTGTCAGGTTTCCTGAAAACTCTTCTTGAGGTTTTAATTGGACTTACACCCTAGATTAATCTGCAGAGAACTGATGAAGAGACTTTCATCACCCTGATATATCTCTTAGTTATTTAGATTGTCCTTTTATGTCTTTCAGACAGCCTTATATATTTTTCCCTAAGGTTTTGCACATCTTTTGATAGACTTATTTATAAGATTCTTTATTTGTTGTCATAGTTGTAAATGTTTTATAATTTTTTTGCTGATGTATAAAAATTGCAGTTGATTTTTGAACATTGATCATTTATTCAGACATCATTCTGAGCTCTTATTTCTAATAATTTGTACATTCCTTTTCATTCTTTATATATACCATCATGACATCTATTATTAGAGATAGGTTTTTTGTTGTTGTTGTTGTTGTTGTTTTGAGATGGAGTATCGCACTGTCTCCTGGGCTGGAGTGCTGTGGTGCAATCTTAACTCACTGTGACCTCTGTCTCCCAGGTTAAAGTGATTCTCCTGCCTCAGCCTCCCAAGTAGCTGGGATTACAGGCACCTGCCACCTTGCCCAGCTAATTTTGTGTGCGTGCGTGTGTGTGTGTGTGTGTGTGTGTGTGTGTGTGTGTGTGTGTGTGTGTGTGTGTGTTTAGTAGAGATGGGATTTCACTGTGTTGTCCAGGCTGGTCTCAAACTCCTGACCTCATGATCCACCTACCTACCTTGGCCTCCCAAAGTGCTGGAATTACAGGTGTGAGCCACCGTGCCTGGCCCAGTTTTGTTTTTATGTTCTTGTCATACACTTGTGAATACGAGTATAGTAGACATTCTTTTCTTCTTCCTAGTTTAAAAGGGATATTTTAAAACTTCACAATAAAGAATGAATGAAATTTGGTGACTCTTTTGGCAAATACCTTTTATCTGGTTAAATGATCTTTTCTATTTCTATTTTGCTAAGAATTTTTGTTGTTAAATTTTATCAAATGTTTTTCTGTGTATTCAGATAATCATAACGTTTTCTCTTTTCTTTTGAGACGGAGTATCACCCTCTCACCCAGGCTGGAGTGCAATGGCATGATCTCAGCTCACTGCAACCTCCGCCTCCTGGGTTCAAATGATTCTCCTGCCTCAGCCTCCCGAGTAGCTGGGATTACAGGCACCCGCCACCCCATCCAGCTAATTTTTGTATTTTTAGTAGAGACGGGGTTTCACCATGTTGCCAGGCTGGTCTTCAGCTCCTGACCTCGTGATCTGCCCGCCTCGGCCTCCCAAAGTGCTAGGACTACAGGCATAAGCCATGACACCCAGCCAGTGTTTTTTCTTTTAATGCGTTAATGGAGTAAATTATATTATAGGTTATTTTCAAATGTTACATCAACCTTAGGTTACATTCAATTTTTTTCCATAAGATAAAATTAAGGTAAAATTAAAAGCACTTTGAATTGATCTCTGGAAGGAGACCCAAGATACTTTTGACACTTTTTACATTGGTACTATTTTGGGTGAGGATGAGGTAGTTATTGATGACAGTCAGGGGTGAGTGGAAGATAGTTTACCGTATCTACTTTTGTGGCTTATAAATTCTTATCAATGTCATCCTATTTCCTAATTAAAAATAAATTCATAACATTTAAATTAAAATACTTAGAAATAATTGATAATGAAAATCAGTTTCTCAAATCTTGAAGGATGAAGCTAAAATGAGAGAAATGGGTACACTTAATCTGCCATTTATTTTTAAATGATTAATTGTTAATGAGGTAGGCAACCAGCTTAAGAAGTTAGAAAAATGAAGCAATTTCTGATAGGTAGGACTGATCAAAGAACAAAGTGCAAATAAACAATATTGGGAATAAAAATAAAGCTATGGTAATGTTATCAATAAAAGATATATTAATAACATTAAATTCTAAAAAGGATATATTGCAGATCATCAGAGATTAAAAAATAAGATATTAAAAAAGCATCATGCCAATAATTGAAGAACCTAGGTGAAATGGACAGATTTCCAGGAATACATAAAATGTCACCAGATGAAACAGAAAGCTAAATAATCTAATATAATTAAGCAAATTTTAAAAACAGTTAAAAATCTTTCAAGAAAGAAAACACTGAGTTCATGTAATTTTACAGGTGGTTCTATAAAAATCTCCCATGGGACAGGTCACTCTAGTCTTTTACAAACTTTTCCAGAGAAGAGAGAAAGAGAAAAATACTCTCAAACCAATTTAAGAGATTATAATACTGATACCAAAAGATGACTGATACAGGTAAAGAAATAAAAAATTCCAGGCCAACTCACTCATGAACACACACATACAAATTATTAGCAAATCAAGTCCAATAATGTGTAAAAATAAAGTATGTAATCACCAAGTTGTAGAGAATGCAAGGACATAAAAATTTATAAATGCCAACAAATATCAAATTTAGATGAAGAGGAAAAATTCCTAAACTATAAAAATTTACCAAAACTGACTCTGTAAAAGACTGGAAAATGTGAATCATCCTATAACCATCAGAAAAATTAAAATAGTAGTCAAAATTTTTTCCAGATATAAAATATCAAGCCCAGATGGCCCTACTGGCCAGTTCCACTGAATATTTAGGAACAAATAACTCATCTTATACTGATTCTTTCAGAGGATAAAAAAGTTAGCATCATTCAGCAACTCAATTTATGAGACTAGCATAACATCAATTAAAAAATATGCCAAGGAGAGTCCAGAAAAAAACACCTCAGGTCATTCTCTCAAAAATCATTAGCAAATTATTAGCAAACTGAATCCAGTAATATTATCTTACGGAAAAAATTGAATGTAACCTAAGGTTGATATAACATTTGAAAATAACCTATAATATAATTTACTCCATTAATGCATTAAAAGAAAAAAACACTGGCTGGGTGCGGTGGCTTATGCCTGGAGTCCTAGCACTTTGGGAGGCCGAGGTGGGCAGATCACAAGGTCAGGAGTTCGAGACCAGCCTGGCAACATCGTGAGACCCCCGTCTCTACTGAAAATACAAAAATTAGCTGTGTGGGGTGGCTGTCACCCCAGCTACTCGGGAGGCTGAGGCAGGAGAATCGTTTGAACCTAGGAGGCAGAGGTTGCAGTGAGCCGAGATCACGCCATTGCACTCCAGCCTGGGTATGCGTGGCCGGGTGCAGTGGCTCATACCTGTAATCCCACCACTTTGGGCAACCAAGGCAGGAGGATCACTTGAGCTCAGGAGTTTGAGACCAGCCTGCACCACATAACAAGACCCTATCACTACAGAAAATAAAAAAATTATTTAAATTAGCTGGACATAGTGGTGCATGCCTGTAGTCCCAGCTACTTTAGGAGGGAGGCAGGAGAATCACTTGAGCCCAGGAGCTCAAGGATACAGTGAACTATGAGTGTGCCACTGCACTCTAGCCTGGGTGGCAGAGTAAGACCCTGTTTCTAAATATCTAGATAGACAGACAGACAGACAGACAGATAGATAGATAGATAGATAGATGACTGATAGAAAGATAAAGAGATAGTTTTTTTTTTTTAATTTCAAATTATACAGGGAGAGTTTCCCATTGACTAGCTGCTGTCTCTAAATAAATAAATAAATGTGTGTTTTGTAATTTCAAAGTATATGGGGATTGTTTGCAGTTACAAATATGACCATTTTGTAGAACCAAGCTGACTTGTCTTCCCCACACACCCAAACAAAACCAAAAACAAAATATACAGATCTTCACCAACAGCAACCCAGAGCTCAAGCATGAGTATGAGAGAGTTCCTGGGGCCATAGAGAAGTGGAAAAATACTGGGCGGACAGTAGGATCATTGGACTTTCACATCTGCAGTACCTTTCTCCCCGTTCTGCCAGGCACCAACTGCATGAAAAATCTCCCCTCAACTCACAGTTTCTATACTGGAAAAAGAGAAATTGAGGTGGTCAGCCAGTTTCCCCACTTTCTTGGGTTCCCTGGCAGGAGATTGGTCCTTAACCCATGGATAGCTTTATGACTGAAGGGAGAACTCCTCCTGAGGACAGGCAAAGACAAACAGGGAAGGTGGGACTACCCACCTTCGGCCAAAGGACACCAGATGTGAGTGTCTGTAGGACGTATGTTTTCCAGGTCCCCCGGACAGAACCTGGGCAGAAACCTTTAGCCAGCCTTCCCACACTGCTGGGATAATCACTTTGGGACTTCCGCTATTTGGGAAAGGCAGTGTTTCCACTATTTACTAGAGCCAAGGCGAACCTGGGTTTAAGGTGTCATCTGGAGCTAAAGAAACCTAGCAATAAAGATTCACTAAGCAAGTATATTCAGTCAAAACCCAAATGATCTGGACAGAGAAAACTGTATAAATAATCTTTCAATGCAAAGATATAGACATATACCCACAAGAAACAATAGCAAACGGTACCAAAAGGACAAAGCAAAAATCCAGTGACTGACTTGAACAAAAGGGCAGTTTGTGAGCTCTCTATCCGACAATTCAAAATAGCAGTTTTGCATGGACACACAGAGGGGAACAACAGACACTGGGGCCTGTCGGAAGGTAGAGGGACGGAGGAGGGAGAGAATCAGGAAAAATAACTACTGGGTAGTACTAGGCTTAATACCAGGGTGACAGAATAATCTGTACAACAAATCCCCATGACACAAGTTTACCTCTATAACAAATGTGCACATGTACCCCTGAACTTAAAAGTTTTTTTAAAATAGCAGTTTTAATGAAACTCAGTGACCTCCAAGATAACACAGGAAAACAATTCAGAAACTTATCAGAGAAATTTAACAAAGGAAATAATTTGAAAAACCAAACAGAAATCTTGGAACTGAGAAATACATTTGCTGAACTGAAAAATTATTCTACACAGGCTCTCAGTAGAATAAGCAGAGAAAATAACCAGTAAGCTTGAAGCCTGGCTATTTGAAAATACGCAGTTAGAGGAGAAAAAAGAAAAAACGAAAAGGAATGAAGGTACAGAAAGTTACCTCAAAAGACCAAATCTAAGAATTGTTACTGGCATTGAAGAGGGAGCTGACCAAGAACAAGGAGTAGAAAGATTATTCAAGGAAATAATAACAGAAAACTTTCCTGAGAAAGATATAAATATCCATGAACATGAAGGTCTTAGAACACCAAGCAGATGCAACCCAAATGAGACTACTCCAAGGCATTTAATCAAACTCTCAAAGGTCAAGGCAGAGAGAAGATCCTAAAAGCAGTGAGAAATAAGAAGTAAATAACAGGCTGGGCACGGTGGCTCATGCCTGTAATCCCAGCACTTTGAGAGACCAAAACAGGCAGATCACTTGAGTCCAGGAGTTTGAGACCAGCCTGGGCAACATGGTGAAACCCCATCTCTATAAAAATACAAAAATTAGCCAGGCACAGTGGCCTGAGCCTGTAGTTTCAGCTACTTGGGAGGCTGAGGTGGGAGGATTGCTTGCACCCTGGTGGTGGAGGTTGCAGTGAGCCAAAGTTGTGCCATTGCACTCCAGCCTGGGTGACAGAGTGAGACTTCATCTCAAAAAGCAAATAACATAAAGGAGCTCCAATTCATTTGGCAACAGCCTTCTCAATGGAAATCATACAGGCCAGGAGGGAGTGGAATGATAGTTTCAAAGTGCTCAGGAAAAAACAAAAAACTGTCACCTAAGAATATTGTATCCAGGAAAATTGTCATGTCATCCAAATGTGAAGAAGAGTTAAAGTTGTTCACAGACAAAAGCTGAGAGAATTCACCACCAACAGACCCATCTTGCAAGAAATGCTAAAGGGTGTTTCTTCAAACTGAAGGAAAAAAAATAATGTGCAAAAGAAAACTTTTAAAGGCATGAAACCCCTGGTTTAATGTACTTTAATTAAGTATATGGACAAACGATTAATACTCTTTTACTGTATGTGTGGTATGCAATTCACTCATAACTCTAGTAGAAAACCCCAAAGACAAATCGATCACAATAATAGCTACAACAATCTGTTAAGACATAGGTGATTTTAAACTATATAAACTGAGAAAACCAAAATGTTTGTTGTGTATGTGTGTTGGGGGTGGGTGGACTTAAAGTGTAGAATTTTGTGTGTGTGTGTGTGGTTTTTTTTTTTTGTCTTTTTTTTTCTTTTATTTGTATCTAAGATAAGTTGTCATCTCTTTAAAATAACTTGTTATGTCCACAAAGTATATGAGGAATTATTTTTGCTTTTATTTGTGTTATTTTGTCATTGGTTTCTCACTTAATTGCAGTGTTGTCAAAAATGTCTCTGATACCACCAATTTCTTGCAGTGTGTTGACACTTGTATTTATATATACATATAAATATAAACTTGCTTCAAAGTTTCATAACTTTCCACATATAGATTTTATACATTAAGTTCTTTCATTTAATATTCTATTTCTTCCATAAATAGTTAATACATTTTTCATGAATGATGAAATCCACTACAAGAATGGATTTGTCTGTTTTCCCCGTAGTTCGAATTAAGTTTGTTGTATATTTTTGACACAAGTTCCTTATCAACATATATGCTTTGCAAATATTTTTTCCCAGTCTGTGGCTTATCTTTTCATTCTTTTAACTGTGTCTTTCACAGAGCAGAAGTTTTCAAAATTTTAATACTGTCCAACTTAACAATATTTTTCCTTCATGGATTATGTTAGTGTTGTATCTAAAAACACATTGTCATATCCAAGGTCCACTAGATTTTTTCCTTTGTTTTCTTCTATAAGTTTTAACGTTTTGTGTTTTACATTTTGATTTATGATACATTTTGAGTTTTTGTGAAATGTGTGAGATATAAACTTTATGTCTAGATTTTTTTTTTTTTTTTTGCATTTGGATATTTAAATTGTTACAGCACCATTTGTTGAAAAACCCTTTTCTATTTAATTGCCTTTGCTTCATTGTCAAAGATCTGTTGATTCTATTTTTGTGGGTCTATTACTGGGCCCTCTATTCTGTTTCATTAATCTATGTGTCTGTTTTTTTTTTTTGACAATACCATGTTGTTACTGTCTTGATTAATAGAGCTTTATTGTAAGTCTTGAAATCAGGTAATTTGAATCCTCCAACTTTGTTCTTTTCTTCAGTATTATGTTGGTTATTCCAGGTCTTTTGGCTTCCCATATGAGCTTTAGTATCAGGTCATTGCTAGAGGTTTATTTGCCTCATGGTGCTACAGACTGTACAAGCATGGCATCAGCCTCTGCTTCTGGTGAGGGCCTCAGGAAGCTTCCACTCATGGCAGAAGGTGAAGGAAGAGCAGGCGCATCATATGACGAGAGAGGAAACAAAAGAATGTGAGGAGAAGATGCCAGACTCCTTTAAACAACTGACTCTTGCATGAACAGAGAACTCTTTCCTCATTACCACGAGGATGGCACCAAGCCATTAATGAGGGATCCACCCCCATGACCCAAACACCTCCCACCAGGCCCCACCTTCAACATTTTAGATCACATTTTAACCTGAGATTTTTCAGGGACAAACATTCAAACTATATCATCTTTCTTCACAGTTTCATATTTTTCTGCATATAGATCTTATGCATTAAGTTCTTTCATTTAATTTTCTATTTTTTCCATGAATCATTAATGTTTTTTATTTGTTTGTTTGTTTTCTTGAGACAGAGTCTCACTCTGTCACCAGGCTGGAGTGCAGTGGCATGATCTAGGCTCACTGCAACGTCCGACTCCCTGGTTCAAATGATTCTCCTACCTCAGCCTCCTGAGTAGCTGGGATTACAGGTGTGCACCACCATGCCCAGATAATTTTTGTATTTTTAGTAGAGACGGGTTTTCACCATGTTGGCCAGGATGGTCCCAGTCTCCTGACCTCTCGTGATCCATCCTCCTCAGCCTCCCAAAGTGCTGGGATTACAGGTGTGAACCACCGCGCCCAGCCAATGCATTTTTCAGTATAATTTTTCTATTTGAACATCACTGTTGAACTAAAGTCATTGCATACTGCCTATTGCTGGCAATTAAAAATGTTTTCCTCTCAGTTACCAAAACATACACTGTTGTTCACACTGGAAATGGATTCAGTGTTTCTGTAGAGCAACTAGGAAAAAACATTACAAAGGTATTCCTGTACTTTGACTTAACTCTCTTTCTCTTTTTGGGCCTCCCCATTTTCTGCCACACAATAATATTGAATTAAGCCAATTGACCCTACACTGACCTCTCAATATTCAAATGAAAAGAAGAGTCACACATCTCTCACTTAAAATCAAAAGCTAGAAATGGTTGCACTTAGAAAGGAAGGCATGTTGAAAGCCAAGACAGGTTGAAAGTTGTCTTGTGCCAAATAATTAGCCAAGTTGTGAATGCAAAGGAAAAGTTCTTGAATGAAATTAAATAACTAAAACTGCTACTCTAGTGAACACATGAATGATAAGAAGAAAAAACAGCATTATTGCTGATACAGAGCAAGTTTTAGGCATCTAAATAGAAGATCAAGCCAGCCACAATATTCCCTTAAGCCAAAGCCTCATTCAAAGAAAGGCCTTAGTTCTCTTCAATTCTTTGAAGGCTGAGCGAGGTGAGTAGGCTGTGGAAGAAAAGTCTGGAGCTAGCAGAAGTTGGTTTATGAGGTTTAAGGAAAGAAGTCATTTCCATAGCATAGAAGTGCAAGGTGAAGCGGTAAGTGCTAATGTAGAAGCTGCATCTAACTATTCAGAAGATCTAGCTAAGATCATTGGTGGAAGTAGCTATATTAAACAACAGATTTTCAGTGTAGCCAAAGAGCCTTCTTTTAGAAGAAGATGCCATCTAGGACTTTCATAGCTACAGAGGAGAAGTCAATGCCTGGCTTCAAAACTTCAAAGGACAGGCTGTCTGTCTTGTTAGGAGCTAATGCAGCTGGTGACTTTAAGTTGAAGCCAATACTCATTTATCATTTTGAAAATCCTAGGGCCTTTAAGAATGATGCTAAATCTAATATGCCAGTGCTTTCTAAATGAAATAAGAGCCTAGATGACGGCACATCTGTTTAGAGACCAGTTTACTGAATATTGTAAGCCTACTCTTAAGACCTACCGCTTAGAAAAAAAGATTCCTTCCAATAATTACTGTGCATTGACAATGCACCTGGTCACCCAAGAGCTCTGATGGAGATATACAAGGAAATGAATGTCATTTTCATGCCTGCTAACGCAACATCCATTCTGTTGTCCATGGATCAAGGAGTCATTTTGTCATTACATAACAAGTCATTACATAACAAGAAGTCTTGTTATGTAAGAAATATATTTCATAAGGTTATGACTGCTATAGATAGTAATTTCTCTGATGGATCTGGGCAAAGTAAATTGAAAACTTTCCAGAAAAGACTCACCATTCCAGATGCCATTAAGAATATTTGTGATTCATGGGAGGGGGTCAAAATATCAGTATTAACAGGATTTGGAAGAAGTTGATTCCAACCCTCATGGATGACTTTGAGGGGTTCAAGACTTCATTGGAAGTCACTGCAGGTGTGATGGAAATAGCAAGCGATCTATAACTACAAATGGTGCCTGAAAATGTGACTGAATTGCTGTAATTTCAAGTCATCTGCTGCAGTCTCAAGATCAATCTTGAATGGATGAGGAGCTGTTTCTTATGGGTGATCAATGAAAGTATTGAGATGGAATCTCTACCTGGTGAAGATGCTGGGAACACTGTTGACCTGACAATACAAGATTTAGACTATTAGATAAACTTAGTTGATAAAGCAGTAGCAGGTTTGAGAGGATTCACTTCCATTTAGAAAAAAGTTATACTGTGGATAAAATGCCATGAAACAGCTTTGAATGCTACAGAGAAATCTTTTGTGAATGGAAATCAATCAACATGGTAAACTTCATTTTTGTCTTATTTTAAGAAATTGGCACAGTCGCCTAGCTTCCAACAACCACCACCATGGTCAGTTAGCGAGCCATCAATATCAAGACAAGACTCTCCACCAGCAAAAAGATTAGGACTTAAGAATGATTTCGATGATTGTTAACACTTCTTAGCAATAAAGTATTTTAAATGAAGGAATGCACATTGTTTTTTAGACATAATGCTCACTGAATAAACTGCAAGCTTGTCCAACCCACTTTATTTTGTTGTTGTTGTTCTGTTTTGTTTTGCTTTAGGCTTTTAGCAGCCAGAAGCCATGGTTTTTAAGTTTCTGTCTCTAGTGATAATAGAAAAGAGGGATGAGGAAGGCGCTTTACTGGCCCAACCAAAAACAGAAACTAAGAACCCACGACTGTGTTCTCTCCTTTGGACACTCCTGAATAGTCTATAACTTTTATATGCACTGGGAAACCAACCAATTTATGTGACTCACTTTATTGAGATATTTGCTTCATTGAGATATTTGCTTCATTGCAATATTCACTTCACTGCAATATTTGCTTTATTGAGGTGGTCAGGAACCAAACCCACAATATCTCTGTGATATGCCTGGACTGGAAGGATGAAATACCAGGGAGCCACTAAATGTGACAAATATGCTAATAAATGGGAATTAAATTAAAAATGGGTACATAAAACACTTTTATGTACATAGACAGAGATTAAAATTCAATTTGGGATGGTCTCAGTGCTTTTGGAAAACTAACATTTTTCCTCATTTTAAAAAATTGTCCTAATGGTCACAATGTATAATATTTGGTTGGTGGTTATGCTAAAAGCCCAGATTTTCCCACTATGCAATATACCCAAGTAACAAAACTGCACTTGTGCTCCCAAATCTATAAAAATGTCTGTAGTTTTTAATTATCAAAAACAGACATTATGGCCTTATGGCTTTTGGATGTTAACTTTGTACTAACCATAGTGAATATTGGGGGATAGAAATGCATAATAACAAATTAATAAAGTACAATAAATATGTACTCTTTATGAGAAATTCTTAATACTTTGAGATGATACAGTATGTGATAAAAAGCAGACTTTCAAATCAGCTTGAGCTTGGATAAAATCTTACCGTATCTATTTTTCTCAGACTCCATTATTTAGATGTTGTTGCTTCCTCTGTCCTCCATAAATATTAGCTTTTCTTTTACGTTTTCTGTATTATTATCTTTCTCTGCTGCCTCCAAGGGAGTTCTTCAATCTTACCATCCTTCCAATGCACAGTTCTATTCTTTGGCTCTAGCTAACTTGCTCTTTTTCCTATCATTTTCACTTTTTCCTTCTTTTATGACTTATTAATTACAGCTTCATGTCTGTAACTTCTTCCATTACACTTTTCAGTATTTTAAGTATATATGTTACTATTTGTGTGTTTATTATGGACTTTTTTTGGAGGTAAGATCTCCTTCTGTCACCCAGGCTGGAGTGCAGGGTATGCTCATGGTTCACTGCACCCTCCTGGGCTCAACTGATCCTCTCTCCTCAGCATCCTGAGTAGCTGGGACTACAGGCACACCCCACCACACCTAACTAATTTTTGTATTATCTGTAGAGAAGGAGCTTCACTATATTGCCAAGGCTGGTTTTGAACTCCTAGGCTCAAGCAATCCACCTGCGTTGGCCTCTCAAAGTGCTGCCATTACAGGCATAAGCCAACACACCCGGGCTATTATGCACTTAAAAAATTCTTGTTTCATCTATTCCAATTATACTGCTTCAGATAATATATGTTATTTAGGTGTCTCTTTTTGGTAGTAGTTTTGCTCCTCAGGTTTATTTACTTTGGCCAGGGAGCCCATTTTCCCCTGGGACTATCAGCTATCCTGACTGGGAAAGAGCACAAGGCCCACCTTTAGTCCCTGACCTGTTGGATGAGCTTATGGAAGGAGGAGATTATGAACCCCAAGACAGAGCCCTTCATTGCCGTACCACTCCCTTTCACAGTTACTTCATCAGGAAAACCTGCTGCTCGGGAATTTACCTAAGGTCCTAGAAATAAGTGTCTAATGACTAAGTCATTAGTCCTGGGCATTTGGAGGGAAGGGTATGGAAGGGGGAATTCCCGGGAAGTTCACAGAAGGCTGCGCCTGTTTTCTTCAATTCCTCACCCAAGGAAGGCTTTGCTTTCCTTGGTATTGACTGACTGATGTCAACATCACGTTGAGTTCTTGCTCCCAGTGTGGTAATGGAACAGATATGATTTTACCTGGCAACAAAAGAGAGAGACAAGAGCAGAAAGTAAAGCATTCCTGCAACCCACCTTCTTACAGCAGTTTTCTATTACTTTCTTCCCCAGGCTGCACCCCCTTCCCTTTTGCACAGGTATATTCTCCAGTTTGGGACTGTTGTTATTCCACTCAGGAGCTTCTCAGAATTTGCTTTTGTTATGTTTATTATTGTTATAATTATTAGTATCTCAGATTCATGCTTCCTGTGCTTTCTCCAGGATTGATTTTGGGGAAGGGAGCCAGCAACCTTTCTTTGTCTGCCATGTTGATATCCCTGAGCTTTTTTTTTTTTTTTTTAAATGTTCTGCGTCCCAAAAACATAACAGTTGTCACTGCTAAAGTCTATCTGCTTTTAGAAGATGTATCCCCTATTTCAGAATCTGATTGCATTGACTCTCTCTTCTCTTGGGTTCAAAGGAATCATTATAAAACAAAGAACAAAAGGTAAAAGACTGTTTTCATGGACAATTGATCTACAGCTGATTGTGGATATATAGATATCAATCTACAAAATAGAGAAACAAATAAGTGTTAAAATATTTCAGAGATTTCCTGAAGAAAAAATAACTAACTTTTCCACTTCAGGTTTATAAGGATCAGCCTTTTATGTGAAGTCCTCTTACATGTTCCTTTGCGACTAGTCCAAGTAAGCTTTTCTTAGAGAGGCCAGACAAAAACGGAACATCCTATCACCTCCAGCCTTGAAGGCTCAGGTTTTCTTTCCTCTAACATAAATGTTTTTGTCCTAGATGTCCTTTCCAGTCTAGTGTAGAGAGGCCACAGGGTTAATAGTTGAGCTAATGTATACTGAACACTATCCAAAATAAGGAAAAACTTTGTATATTAATATCTATCATACTGGGTTGTTACAAAGATTAAAATAATCTGTATAAGATGCCTGGTGCAAAGTAAACACTCAAAATTATAGCAATTATTATTTATCATGTAGAAATCATAAAATTGTTAAAATTAGAAATAGGATGAATATAATATTTATATTGAAAATGAAATAATTCTTGTAGATATTTTGACCAAAGCAACTTTTCATCATTTAGCTTTGTATTCTTATTCCCAGCATCATCATGTGACATTTGGATTCCTGTCACTTTTTTATCTTTCTGGTTTCCAGTCAAGGAAATGTTGGTTTATGCAGTGCTTGTTGAAGCTACATCAGGCATGAAATGAAACATTTATCATTGTGTTTTGGAAAATGTTGCATTGCTGACAAATGTGTTAGTGGCAATAAGTAAGTGATAGAAGATTTCAACAATGTAACAAGCTTGACATGATGGACATATATAGAATATAGCACTGAAAACTAGAAAATACAGAATACACATTTCTTAGTAATCATACATGAAGCTTTTAAAAAACTGGCTACCTAACTTGCCATCAAACATTCTCAAAATTTGCAAAGAATTAATGGGAGATAGACTACATTCTTTGGCCACGATGCAATTAAAAGTGAATGACAAAACAATAACCATTGAAGTCCATTTCCTGAGTTGAATGGTGTCCCCCTCAAAATTTCCTGTCTACACAGAACTGGAAATAGATTTTTATTTTTATTTTTATTTTTATTTTGAGGCAGAGTCTTGCTCTGTCACCCAGGCTGGAGTGCAGTGGCACGATTTCAGCTAACTGCAACCTCCACCTCCCAGGTTCAAGCAATTCTGTGCCTCCGCCTCCCGAGCAGCTGGGATTACAGGTGCCCGCCACCACGCCCAGCTAATTTTTGCATATTCAGTAGAGACAGGGTTTCATCATCTTGGCCAGGCTGGTCTTGAACTCCTGACTTTGTGATCCACCCGCCTTGGCCTCCCAAAGTGCTGGGATTATAGACATGAGTCACTGTGCCTGGCCAGAAATAGGATCTTTGCAGATGTAATCAAGTTAAAATTAGGTGATGCTGGATTAAGGTGGGCCCTAAATCCAGTATGACCAGTGTCCTTATAAAACAGAGCACCACAGAGACACAGACATTCAGAGAGAACAAATCCATCTGAAGACAACGGCACTGCCTGGAACGATGCGTTTACACACCAAGGCACAGTAGGGATTGTCAGGAAATACCAGAAGCTGGGAGACAGGCATGGAACAGCTTCTCTTTCAGAGTTTCCAGAAGGAACCAACTCTGCCAACACCTTGATTTTAAGACTTCTAGCCTCTAGAACTAGGAAAGAATAAAATTCTGTTCTTTTAAGCCATCTAGTTTGTGCTACTTTGTTATGGCAACCCTGGGAAACTAATATGTCCCATATGCTTGGGAATTAAGAAACATACTTCTAAATGGTTCATAAGTCAAATAAAAAAATCATAATAGAAGTTTAAAAAAACATTTTGAACTAAACGATAGTGAAAATGCCACATATCTAAACCAAAGAGATGGAACTAAATCAATAGTCAGACATTTGTAGTCTTATATTTATAAATCAGAAAAGAAGAAATGATAAAAATAAATGAGTTAAGTATCCAAAATAAGAAGTTAGAAGAAGGAATACAAAATAAACCTTAGGAAAGTAGGAAGAAGGACATAAAAATAAAAGCAGAAATCAATCAATAAAAAGCAAAAATCAAATAGGGAACAATGGATGAATTTCAGGAACATGATGATGTTGAATATTTGAAAAAGCAGGTTTCAGAAAAATACATATAATATTCCATTTACATAGATATTAGAAACAAGTAAAACTAAACAATATGTTGTTTAAAGATCCAAATGTATGGTAAAATGTTCCAGGTGGTATTTGCCTCTGAGCTGGGAAGGAATGACATGGGAGTATGGAATGAAGGAAGTAGAGGAGGGAGGGAGGGAGGGAAGGAGAAAGGAAGGAAGGGAGGGAGGGAGGAGGAGGGAGGGAAGGAAAGAAAGGGAAGGAAGGAAGAAAGGAAGGAAAGGGAAGGAAGAGAGGGAAGGAAAGGGAAGGGGAGGGAGAGAGGAAAGGAAAGGGAAGGATGGAAGGAAGGAAGGAAGGGAAGGGAGAGAGGGAAGGAATGGGAAGGAAGGAAGGGAGGGAGAGAGGGAAGGAAAGGGAAGGAAGGAAGGAAGGAAGGAAAAGGAAAGGGAAGTGAAGAAGGAAGGAAGGAAGGGAAAGGAAGGAAAGGGAAGTGAAGAAGGAAGGAAGGAAGGAAGGGAAAGGAAGGAAAGGGAGAAAGGGAGAGGGAAAGAGGGAGGGAAGGAAGGAAAGAAGGAAGGATGGAATGCAATCTAAGCTTTCTATTCCATATGTTTTTATTTCATTTATTGGCCTTTTGCCCATTAGTTCTTCTTTTGTGACTTCCCTATTCATATCCTCTGCCCATTTTTCCATGTTTTAAAACAAGGTTATTGCCGACATGGAGGCCCAGGTTCAGAAGTTGAGAGAAGAACTGATCAATGTGAACTCACAGCGGAAACAGCAGCTGGTAGAGCTTGGTCTTCTTCGTGAAGAGGAAAAGCAAAGGGCTACAAGGGAACACGAGATTGTTGTCAACAAACTGAAGGCTGAATCAGAAAAGATGAAAATAGAGCTGAAAAAGACTCATGCCGCTGAGACAGAGATGACACTGGAAAAGGTAAGATATTTGACTGGTTTTTTAATAGACAGTTGAAACCCATGTTGAAAATCCACTGCCACCACCCTTATATTTAATCTCCAACAGGCAGTAGACATGGCATTGCTCTTTAAATGTATAAACTCTTCAATCGAGGAATTTAAGTATCTTGCTCCTATGTCTAAGTATCAGTAAAATAATCTAGGGAATTTCCTAACTTTTCCCTTGACTTTCATGGAAGGGATTATATGGAATATCCTATTTCATAGTAATTAAATACACATTGCAATAAAGTGATATTATAATATTGTCAAATATTATTTTGATTAGAAATACTGAGGCTGTATCCCTGAATTTTCCTAGATGGAGACTAAGTTTCAGATCTTCCCTCGGTTGTCTAATAAGCTTTTCTAGATTTTACCGTTTTTTTACAACAGTGTCACATAAATGATGACTTATCTTCCCAGGTTGATATTTTGGTAGAAATAAGAAAAGTATTTTAGAATTATTTATTATTGGAATAAATGTCAATATAATGTTTAAACATTTTGATTAGACTTATATTCAAGGTACAATCTCAAATATTCTTTCTTTTGATGTTCAGAAAAAGTATAACTATTTTATTCAGGTACTAAATGTGAATTGCTATTTCCAAAATTGCCTCTGGAATTTCTTAAGACCAGTCTTTATCTTGGGAATAAAAAACTTGAAAAGGGTAACTGAAGAATCATCTAATTTTGTTTAATTTCTTTCCACCTATCCCTCTTTATCTTCAAATAGTGTTGAGCCTTTAAAGAGTATGCAATACCATACTAGCCATTACTTCATTGATTTTACATAGACTGAGATTCTAAGGTACTTGCTTTATTGTACCTTAAATCATTTGAAAGTCAGATTTCAGCAGATTTGGCCCTTGACAGCATAGCTCTGAACCCAGAAATAAATAGGAAAAAGGACTATAAATAGGCAGGAGTGAGCCTGACTTCTTGGGGGAACAGCAGGGAAGTGGTGTGTCTGGAAATGATGACTGAGGAGAAGAGGGAAAGTGATGGGGCCAGAGAAGAACCTGAGGGCGTGGGTCCAGGTCAGGGAGGTCTGCGTAGGCCAGTGAGAGGGCTTTGCTTTGACTCTCTATGAGTAGGGGAGCTTGGCAGATTTTGAGCATGGGAGTGACATGATTTGACTCACACTTGAATGGGATGTCATCATCTGCTGTGCTGAGAATAGACTGAATTGACGGCAAAGGAAGAAGTAGAGAGACTGGTTAAAATGCTGTTGCAAAAATATAGAGGAAAGGTAATAGAGGGTTGGGTCTAGCCAGTAGCAGTGAAGGTAGTAAAACCTGATCAGATTTGGGATATGTTCTGTAGGTAGAGCTGACAGCATTCACTGTTGCTTCATGGGATATGCTGGGCATGGGGAGTGGCATGGAGCAGTCACGGGCAGCACCAAGGCTATTTTCCCAAGCCAGTGGGCAGATGGAGTTCCTCTTTGCTGAAAGGAAGAAGACTACAAGACCAATAGGTTGGGCCACTCAGGACATGTTCAGGCTAAGTGGATGTTAGTGATAATTCCCTCACAGAAGGATAAAATAATAATGTCTCGATGCTAAAATATACAGGTCAGGAATTAGGGAAATATTTTTTTTTTTTGAGACAAAGTCTCACTGTGTCACCCAGGCTGGAGTACAGTGGCATGATCTTGGCTCACTGCAACTTCCACCACCCGGGTTCAAGCGTTCTCCTGCCTCAGCCTTCTGAGTAACTGGGATTACAGGCACCCGCCATCACGTCTGGCTGATTTTTGTATTTTTAGTAGAGATGGGGTTTCACCATGTTGGCCAAGATGGTCTCAAACTCCTGACCTTGGGCAATCCACCCACCTCGACCTCCCAAGGTGCTGGGATTACAGGCATGAGCCAGCGCACCCGGCCAGGAAATATTCTTATATGGTATAGTCTCAGACTTCGACAATAGCAGATAAAAGAGAGACTGATGGAAAGTGAGAGACTGATGGAAAGAAAGTGGTGTTGCCACTTATCTTTTCTGTTAACTCTTACACACACCTCACCTTGGCTTCAGTTGACTCTTCTAGCAGTTCAAAGTATTTCTAAGTAAATGTTTTTAAATGGCACAGATACCTGTGCACCTTGATTTAAGAAAATTGGATATGCCAAACTCAGACATATAACACATCCAATTTAGGCCTTAATTTTCTTGCATTATATATTCACATTCCAAATGCCTCTTTTTAATAGGAGATGAACTTTGTCAAATGTAGGTTTATACATGATGCTAACTAATTTACAGGGTAAAGATAATTTAAAAATTAGTATTAGAAACCTGAATTTTTATATCCCAGAAAGGCATTATCCCAGGCACTGTGGGTATATAAAAAATGAGGGAGCGGGCCACTGTCCTCAAATAGATAAAATAATAGTGACTGCAAGAAAAATACTGCAAGTACACTATGCAGATAACTAGAATGCAAGACAGTGTGACTATAGGGAAAATCATATTCTGCTGAGGAAATCAGGGAAAATTAATTGGGAGAGATGTCATTTGAATGAGACGTAAGTAACATAAGTAGGATTTTAACTAGTAGATATGTTGAGTGGCATTCTAAGTTAAAAGAGTAAGGAAAGCAAGAGCAAACAAAACCATTTCCATGACATAGAGGTTGATCAAGGGGAGAGCTAGCGACCAAGCTGAGATAGCTTCGGATCATCGAAAGTCTCTAAAGCTGTGATAAGCGTTTTTGCTTCATTTGGGTGAACAATGAGGAGCTGCGAAAGGTTTTGGGGAAATGAAGTGTCAAGATTCCAGTGATTATTAGGAACATCATCCTCTTGGTGTTGGCAAGGTGTGGTAGCAGCAGCAGGAGGTGACAAGGACTGGATTAATCTAGGCAGGAGGTCCTCGAGGGCACAGTAGACGTGCATGAGAAGGCAGTGAGAGTGTTGGCAGTAGCAAGGGGACAAAGGGGACGTTTGAAAATCATCATAGAGATAGCACTGATTAGGCTGGTTAAATATAAATCGATCAGGAATGTAGAAGTTTCTGGTCGGAGGAGGAGGAAGCTGAACTGAGTTAAGAACATGTGGAGTTTGAAGTGACACTCCACTTTCCCTTGCTGTTGACAGAATGCTTTTGGATATCCCAAGAGCAGGCAGGACTGGAGACAAACAGCTGTGGGAATCACCCACAGAGAAGGCCCGGCCTGTGGCCTTGCGAGTGAGTGGGACTGTTAAAGCAAGGGGGAAAGAGGAGGGGGAGGGAGGGAGAGCGAGGGCAACTGTGAAGGAAGAACTTCGGGTACAACTCCGTTTGAGAGGTCCGGGAGGAAACAGTCAAAGAAGGGTCACGAAGGTAGAAGGGACATGAGAAGAATGCATTTTTATGGAAATAGAGGAAAAGACTATTTGGAAAGGGGGATTGTCAAGAATGTGACCCAAACTCAGGAAGGATGGGGGTTGAAGGAAGGTCACTGGATGTGAAACCACGAAGTCGTTGATGATCTTGGACAGTGTGCTGAAAATGATCATGTGCCCAGAAACAGGTTACAAAAGATAAGTCTGAGAGTGGAAGTGAGGGAACATTCTGTTGTTTGGGAAAATATGATGCTGAAAGGCAGATGCAGTTCCAAAGAGCAGCAAGAGTGAAAGAGAATATATTTGCGGGCTGAACATGTGTTGAGCATTTTGCAGTACATACGAAGGGACTAATGGAGAGGAACAGCTTAATGATGTGAAGAATCAGAGATCATGGATGGCTTGTGAGGTGGTGCAGGTGGGAATGGCATCCCCAGCACAGACCCAGCATAGGCCCACCTCAGCCCATGGCTACAAGGCTGCAAGGGTCCATTTGTCTTTTCCCAGAATGTGCAACACTCTCCCCTGCCTCCAGGTCTTGGCAGCTGCTGTCATCCTCTGCCAGAATACTTCTCCACATGATTTTTTCAATGGCCAACCTCCTTGTCATCATTCTACACTCCTCAGAGCATCCTTCCCTGACCTTTTCATCCAAAGTCTAGCCTACCTATGCCACCTATTTTTGTCCCATTGTCTTCATAGCTCATAGCATTACCTGAAATCATCCTTTTATTTGTTCGCTTGTTTATTTCCTCCCACCCACTAGAACATAAGCTCTGTTAGCAGGACCTTGTTGAGCTTGTTTACTTCTGTACCGCCAGTGCCTAGAAAACCCAGCTTGGGGCAGGTGCCCTTCGGGTATGTATTATGTGAATGAGTGACAGGAGGCATGACCTTCACCAAGGGAGGAAGGAAGACAAAGATTGGTAAAGATATAGGGAAGCTCTCTGACAAGACTTGAAAAGACCTTGTAGCTAATAGCATCTGTTCTGTATTCTTAGTAAAGAATCAGAATAATCTGCTTAGGTGAAGAGTTTCAAGAAAAGCGAAACAGGCTTCCAGCGGAACAGTGGAATGCCTTGGAAAGGAAGAAGATGTAAGGGAATTTGTTCCTATAGAACTGGAGTTCTACAGGTAGAGGAAGGAGCATGGGTATCCTGTATCTGGAAGAATGGAATGCTCCTGGATTGAAGTGAGAACACAGGGGATCCCAGAAGGTAGAAAGGAGGTTTAAGGACAGTACTTTTAGCTGACATGGATGGAGGTACTGAGATGAACCAGAATGGAGGGACTTGTTGACAAAAAGGGAGAGTCTGGGGAAAGGGAAGACTCTCTTTTACATAGGATGGTGTTTAGTGCGATGAGTTCAGTTTTTGCCCAGTTGGTGGACTTCACCAACCTCAGAGTCCATGTGATGAAATCTAAATGCTGTGCTCACATCAACAGTAATTTGTATTTCCAATTGATTGATATTTTTACATAAATAGTCAAAGGAGTTTAGCATTTCCAAATGCAGTGAAGACCTGGACTCTGAATTCCCTGAAAGCAGGAAATATTTGTTTCTAATGCCCCAGGAGCTTTCATGGTGCCTTACACAAAGTAAGCACTCATTAAATGTTAAGTGAGTGAATAAAAGAATGATAATTGAGGCAGACGGATCACGAGGTCAGGAGATCGAGACCATCCCGGCTAACACGGTGAAACCCCGTCTCTACTAAAAAATACAAAAAATTAGCCGGGTGCGGTGGCGGGCGCCTGTAGTTCCAGCTACTCGGGAGGCTGAGGCAGGAGAATGGCGTGAACCCGGGAAGCGGAGCTGACAGTGAGCTGAGATCACCACTGAACTGAACTCTAGCCTGGGCAACAGAGCGAGACGCCATCTCAAAAAGAAAAAAACAACAAGAATGATAATCTACGGAGAAATTCAAGAATAGCCTCTGTGCCTGGTCATGTGAATAAACTGTTACTGATTTATCCACATTTGATTTCAACTCATTATAAATACTTTAGGTAGGGTATGATACATCCTTGTATTCAAATACTCATTTATATGTTATTTTAGTGTTTTGATTTCCTTCATATCACTTAATAAGTTGAAAACACAGCATTAATCTTTATTCAGACATAGTTTGAATTTTTCTACATAAAGTTTTTAAAATTTGAGTTTTTACTGTAAGAGTTTGAATTAAAGATAACAAGCTGCTAATTCTGTTGTGAGTCTGTTGTGTCATTCTGCCAGTTACTTGAACTCTTTTCACTATATCTTTTTAAAAGTTTGATGTTTTTATCGTGTTTAAATAAATATGAAATTTAAAATATTTGCCAGCAGTTTAAAACCCAGTCAAGAATTCAGAGGTTTAGAAGTTCATTTTCTCTCATTGAGTATAAAATTGAGGTTCAAAGAGGAGAGGACAGTAACACCAGAATAATAAATAATCTCAATGTAACATTCTATATGGGTCTGTGTTGTTTCAGTAGCGCTTACAGTGTTAAGGTTATAAAAAAATTCCTAAGTCCAGATCCTACCTGAGTTTCTGTCAGCAGCAATTTAGACCCAGATGATATCTTCAATGATTTTGAGTTAAGAGAAACATGAAATATCTCCACAAGGTCAAAATGCTTCCAATACAGAATCCAAGAGAGTAAAGGATTGACATTTGCAAAGTGAAAGCTTTTCTTGTGGCCTTTTAAAATCTTTCAAACTGAATTGAAACAAAGCCCATAAAATATGAACTTTTGAAAAATTAAAGAACATTACTAAGTGATGATAGTGGGTAATTTGCAGAAGATTGATTAAAACTTTGGTATCTAAATTGGACCATTATTTTAGAAACTTATTCAGCTATTTTAAAAATAACCTTCCTTGAAATAGAGGATATTTTAGAAAATAGGGAAGGTGGAGAAAGGTGTAAAATTCCCTGTTCCTACCACCACCCAGCTATAATAGTAATAATTTAATGTATATGTAAAATAGCCATACTAACTTAGCTGCCCAAGAGCATACTAATTAAACAATTCAATCTCTTGCTTTTTAAAGTATTATACTAAGAATATTCCAATGTCATTTGAAATTCTTTTAAAATATTGTTTTCATTGTTTCATGATATCCTGTTTCATGGATATAACTCTCTCTCTCTCTCTCTCTCTCTCTCTATATATATATATGTATATATATATGTGTGGGTTTTTTTTGTTTTTTTTTTTGTTGTTTTTGAGACGGACTTTCGCTCTTGTTGCCCAGGCTGGAGTGCAATGGCGCAATCTCAGCTCACCACAACCTCCTCCACCTCCCAGGTTCAAGTGATTTTCCTGCCTCAGCCTCCCGAGTAGCTGGGATTAGAGGCATGTGCCACCATGCCTGGCTAATTTTGTATTTTAGTAGAGACAGGTTTTCTCCATGTTGATCAGGCTGGCCTTGAACTCCTGACCTCAAGTGATCCACCCCGCCTTGGCCTTCCAAAGTTCTGGGATGACAGGCGTGAGCCACCTCATCCGGTCTTTGGTATAACATAATTTTTTTTTGAGACGGAGTCTTGCTCTGTCGCCAGGCTGGAGCGCAGTGGTGCAATCTTGGCTCACTGCAACCTCTGCCTCTCGGGTTCAAGCGAGTCCCCTGCCTCAGCCTTCCTAGTAGCTGGGACTACAGGCACGTGCCACCATGCCTGGCTAATTTTTTGTATTTTAGTAGAGACAGGGTTTTATCATGTTGGCCAGGATGGTCTTGATCTCCTGACCTTGTGATCCGCCTGTCTCAACCTCCTCAAGTGCTGGGATTACAGGCGTGAGCCACTGCGCCCAGCCAGATATAATTAATTGTGTTATTTCTTTATTTTGGAACATTTAGTTTTGTGGGGGTTTGTTTGTTTGTTTGTTGAGATAGAGTCTTGCTCTGTTGTCCACGATGGAGTGCAGTGGCCTGATCCTGGCTCACTGCAACCTCTGGCTTGTGGGTTCAAATGATTCTCCTGCCTCAGCCTCCCGAGTAACTGGGACTACAGGCATGCACCACCACGTCCAGCTAATTTTTGTATCTTTAGTAGGGACAAGGTTTCACCATGTTGGCCAGGCTGGTCTCGAACTCCTGACCTCAGGTGATCCGCCCACCTTGACCTCCTAAAAGTGCTGTGATTATAGGCGTGAGCCACTGCACCCAGCCAAACATTTAGATTTTTTTTTAATTGTTTAATGTGGAGATTGTCATCATTATACATAAACTTCTGTTAACATTTTCAATTTCAATTTTTTTAGGTTGAAATCCTAGTAGAATTAACAGGTCAAATTGCATTTCAGAAAGTTTATACTAATGTATATTTACTTCAGTAGAGTATCTACTTAGTCTGTAGATATCTTAGTAGTTTTACCTAATTTGTAGTACGTTTGTGAACAACAGTTGTTTTAATTTGTATTTTTAAGTGTGAGAGATTGAACATTTACAGTGGATTTACCTGTTACTTATTTATATTTCATTTTCTGGAAATTGCCTGTTCATGTCTTTTGCCAGTTTTTCTTCTTTTAGGGTCCTACTGTTTTTCTCATCAGCTCATCTAATACGCTCCTTTTATATTTAGAATGATAAGACCCTTATCTTTGTGGCAAATGTCTTTGGCATTTGCCCTTTACGATTTAATTTTATGATACACAAACATTTTATTTAAATGTAGTCTGATCTGTTCCTCTTTTCCTTTGTAAATTCTCCATTATAAATAGTTGTTTTCAGCTTCATGTTTTGATATTTATAAATATACCAACACATCAAACGTTTTCTACAATGAACTCTACTCAGTAAAAAGCTGTTAGCATTTTGACATAGCATTTACCAGCTTGGGTTCCTGGTCTCTAATTTTAAGTAGTGTCTGAAGGATTATACTGGAATTCTGCCAGCCTGAAGTCATGAAAAGGCTTTGAGCAACAATTCAGCATCTTTTTCAAATTTAAGAAAAGCTCCATATGGCGTAATTATTCGAAGTTAAGGCCATAGAAACTACTTAAACCTTTAAAATTTATAATTAAAGGATTAATATTAACTTATGAAGACATTGTCATTTCGGCTTAAGATGGATTTCCAACCTCAATTTTGTTCTTTTTACTTTCATCTTTTCCATGACTTTTTCCTTTGCTGAAAAATGTGGAGTTTATATCCTTAAACTTTAAATTAAATGTTATCCTCAGGTTAGAATTATAAAATTGATTGGCCAACAATATCCTGTATATTTTTTATTATGTTCCATAAATATTGGTGAACTTAAAGTCGGCATTTTCCTCTGGATATATAAGCTATAGCCTGGTATAATAGATAATGGCACCTCTAAATATAACAATAATTTAATTTACCAAGTAAAAAAATACACAAATAACTTGGAAGACTTAGGATGTGTACATAATTTGAATGTGATGAATTGATGTTCATTTATATTAAGGTTTATATTAATGTACTTTTGAATGACCTAAATTGTAAAGCTTTCTTGAATATGACAGGGGTTATAATCTTGTTTTATACAAAAACTAAGCCTTTTTATAGGATAATTTTTTTATTTCAACTTTCATTTTAGATTTGGGGGTACATGTGCAGGTTTGTTACATGGATATAGTGTGTGATGCTGAGGTTTGGAGTACTATTGTAGGATAAGTATTTAAAGAAATAAAAAATTAAATAGCCAAAAACCTTAAAAAATAATAATTGGCATGATTAAAAAGAAAAACTAAGACTTTTGTTGTTATTTTGACAAAATACACAAATCAAGCCAAATCAAATATTTTAAACATATTTATGTATCTCCTATGTAACAGGAAGAAATTGATGTTCCTTAGACCCTTTTGTACATGAGCCCCAGCTCTCCTACTTTATGTCATTTGTATGTGAGGCACTCGTATCACAGTGAGTCCACTAAACAAATATTAGAATAATATCTGGATCATTTGTTTATTAACAAAAAAGCAGGGGTACCTATCATCATTAATGCTTGAATATTTACATGTTCAAAGGTCTATCATCCTTATCTGAGAGGGACTGCAAAGCTCAGTGTCATGTGGAGTCATGGATGTAGATAGAAATAGACTGCTCCCTTCTGAATGGCTTTCACAGTTTCCCAATGAAGTTTTCCCCTTTTCTCCCTCTGCCTTCTGCTGCACATTAAAGAGCACTTTATTTTCTGGCAATCCAGGAGAGCAAATCAATAGCTTAACTTCAAAGTCTAGTTATCTGAAGCTAGCAAACTATGTTTTACTTGGAGAAAATTAAAAGAGAGTATATTTTATGTTAAGGTTATTTGAAAATAAAACCTAGAATTATAAATGAATTGGTTTAAAGTAGGCATTTAAAAATTACAAGATTAATCCTCCTTTGTTCTTCTGTAGCCTCATTTTTAGTATTCTAATAGAAGCATTAAAAACTGGAGTTCTGTATTCCTCAGAGGTGTTTGGTTTTGTCTTTTGGGATGCCCTGTGATGAAAAAATTTCTATTTAGAATAAATGAAAATGCCTTAGGTCAATACAGCAAAAGATAGTGACTCGACTTGGGAAGTTATTGAAAGTAGAAGAGCTTATTTGTTATCGTCAAAGTTTTATATTTAAATGGAGAGAAGTGGGAGTGAGTAAAATAAGCATATATTTGTGCCCTAAGTCTCGTGTGTGTGTGTGTGTGTGTGTGTACACGTACATGCACATACAGTTTAGGTCTGGGGAGATTTTTTTTTGGTTTGTTTTTTGTTGTGTGTATGTTTGTTTAAGATTAGTGCTGATAATTATGCAAACCTTTAAAACATTTATATTGATATGTAAGAATTGTACATATTTATCAGATATATGTGAGATTTTTATACATTCTTGCAATGTGTTGTGATCAAATCAGGGTAATTAGGATATCCAACACCTCAAACATTTATCATTTCTTTGTGTTAAGAAGATTTCAAATCTTTTTTTCTAGCTATTTTGAAATGTACAATAAATTATTAACTATAGTCACCCCACTGTGCTATCGAACACTAGAACTTCTTCCTTACGTTTAACTGTATTTTTGTATTCATTAACCAACCTCCCTTTATGCCTTCTCCTCTTTACCCTTCCCAGCCTCTGGTAACTATCATTCTCCTCTCACCTTCATGAGATCCACTTTTTTAGCTCCCACATATGAATGAGAACATGCAATATTTGTCTTTCTGTGCCTGGCTTATTTCACTTAACATGACATCTAATTCTATCCATGTTGCTGAAAATGACAGAATTTCATTCTTTTTATAGCTAATACTCTGTTGTGTATATATCGCACATTTTCTTTATCCACCCCTTTGCTGATGTACACTTATGTTGTTTCCATATCTTTGGTATTGTGAATAATGCTGCAATAAACATGGGAGTGCAGATCTCTCTTTGGTATACTAATTTCCTTTCTTTTGGGTATATATTCAGCAGTGGAATTGCTGGATTATATGCTAGATCTAATTTTAGTTTTTTGAGGAACCTTTATGCTGTTTTCCATAGTGACTATACTAATTTGTATTCCCACAAACAGTGTATTAGTGTTCCCCTTTCTCTACATCCACATAAGTGTTTGTTTTTTGTCTTTTTGATAATAGCAATTTTAAGTGGATGAGATATCCTTTCATTGTTGCTTTGGTTTACATTTCTCTGATGATTAGTGATATGGAGCATTTTTTTCACATGCCCTGTTGGCAATTTGTGTGTCTTCTTTTGAAAAATGTCTGTTCAGATCATTTGCCAATTTTTAAATTCGATTATTTGTTTTTTGCTGTTGAGTTCCTTATATAATCTGTTGTCAGATGGATAGGTTGCCAATATGTTCTCTGATTTCTTTTTACTCTTGATCGTTTTCTTTGCTGTGCAGAAAGTCAGTACTAATGTATATTTACTTCAATATTTTTCAAGATTTTTACCTTGATATAATCCCATTTTTCTGCTTTTGCTTTGGTTGCTTGTGCTTTTGAAGTCTTACAAAAAAAAAAAAAATCTTTGCCTAGACCAATATTTTCTTCAAGTAGTCTCATACTCTCAGGTCATACATTTAAGTCTTTAATCCATTTTGACTTGATTTTTTTACATGGTGAGAGATAGGGACCTGGTTTCATTCTTCTACATAAGGATATCCAATTTTCCCAGTACTGTTTATGAAGGGACTGTCCTTTCTCCAAAATATGTTCTTGGCACCTTTGTCAAAAATGAGTTAGCTGTAAAGGTGTGTTGGGTTCTCTATTGTGTTCCATTGGTCAATGTGTATATTTCTCTACCATTACCATGCTGTTTTGGTTATGATAGCTTTGCAGTATATTTTGAAGCCTGATAGTGCAATTCCTCCAGCTTTATAATTTTTGCACAAGATCACTATGGCTATTTGGGGTCTTTTGTGGTTCCATACAAATTTTAGAATTGTTTTTTGTATTTCTCTGAAGAATCTCATTGGTATTTTGATACAGATTGCAATCAATCTGTAGATTTTTATGGGTAGTGTGGGCATTTTATCATTGGTAATTCTTCCAATCCATGAGCATGGAGTATCTTTCCGTTTTTGTGTTCTCTTTAATTTCTTTGATCAGTGTTTTAAGTTTTCAGTGTAGAAACTTTTACTACTTTTGGTTAAATGTATTCCTAGTTTTTTTATAGTGCTGTAAATAGGATTGCTTTCTTGATTTTTTTTCATGATTGTTCACTGTTGGTGTATAGAATTGCTACTGATTTTTGCATGTTGATTTTATGTGCTGCAACCTTACTGAATTTGTTTGTTGGTTCTAACATTATTTTGGTGGAGTCTTTAGGTTTTTCTTAATATGGGATCATGTTGTCTGTGAATAAGGATAATTTGACTTCTTCCTTTCTAATTTGGATGCCCCTTATTTTTTTCTCTTGCCTAATCGCTCTGACTAGGACTCCCAATACTATCTATGTTGAATAGAAATGGTAAAAGTGAGCATCCTTGTTTTATTTCAGATTTTAGAGGAAAGACTTATTTTTTCCCTTTTCACTATGATGTTAGCTCTGGGTTTGTCCTATATGGCCTTTACTGTTTTAAGAAGTGTTTCTACTATACACAGTTTTTTGAGAGGTTTTTTTTTTTTAATCATAAAGGGATGTTGAATTTTATTGAATGATTTTTCAGCATCTATTGAAGTGACCATATGGTTTTTGTTCTTGGTTTCATTAATGTGGTGTATTATTGATGTATTTATGTTGAATCATCCTTGCATCCCCAGGATAAATCCCACTTGGTCATGATGAATGATCTTTTTAATGTGTTGCTGAATTCAGTTTGCTAGTATGCTCCTGAGGATTTTTACATCTATGTTCCTGAGGGATATTAACTTCTAGTTTTCTTTGTGTGTGTGTATGTGTGTGTCCTTCTCGGGTTTTAGTATCAGGTTAATGCTGGCCTTGTAGAATAAATTTGGAAGTATTCTCTCCTCTTCCTTTTTTTGTTGACTTTGAGTAGAATTGATATTAGTTCTTTTTCAAATGTTTGGTGGAATTCAGCAGTGAAGCTGTCTAAGGTCCTTGGTTTTTCTTTGATGAAAGATTTTATTACTGCTTCAATCTCATTATGCATTACTGGTCTGTTCTGTTTTTCTATTTCTTCATAGTTGAATTTTGGTATGTTGCATGTTCTCAGAAGTTTATCCATTTCTTCTGTTAATAGGCATTACATTTTGTTGGTGTGTAGATGTTTATAATAGACTACTGATACTTTGTATTTGTGTGGTGTCAATTTTAGTGTCTCCCTTTTTATCTCTGGTTTTATTTATTTGGGTCTCTTCTCTTTTTTCTTATTTAGTCTAGCTAAAGGTTTGTCAGTTTTGCTTATCTTTTTTAAAAACAACTTTTTGTTGACTTTTCTTTTTTTGGTTTCAATTTCAGTTATTTTTGTTCTAATCTATAATTTCATTTCTTCTACAAATCTGGGGTTTGGTTTGTTCTACCTTTTATATTTCCTAGAAGTGTAGTGTTAGATTGTTTATTTGATGTCTTTCTGCTTTTCTGATGTAGACATTTATTGTTATAAACTTTCCTCTTTCAATTGATTTTCCTGCATCTCATAGGTTTTAATGTATTGTATTTTTATTTTCATTTGTCTCAATAAATTTTAACATTTCTCTTTGAATTTCTTCATTGATCCATTTCTTATCAAGGGGTCTGCTGTTTGATATCCATGAATTTATACAGTTTCCAACATTCTATCTGTTATTAATTGCTAGTTTTATTCTATTGTGATCAGAAAAGATACTTGATATGATTTTGATTTTTAAAAATTTGTTAAGACTTGTTTTGTGACCTAATATTTGGTCTGTCCTGGAGACTATTCCCTGTTGAGGAAATGTTCTGTAAATGTCTGCACAGACAATTCTGTAAATGTCTGTTAGGTCCATTTGGTCTAGAGGACAGTTTATCTCGAATATTTCTTTGCTGATTTTCTGTCTGGATCATGTGTCCATTCTGAAAGTGGAATGTTGAAGTCTACTACTATTATTGTATTGCAGTCAGTCTCTCCCTTTTGGTCTGTTAATTTTTGTTTTTTATGTATGGGTGCTATAGTGTTGGGTGCATGTATATTTACAATTATTATATTATCTTTCTGTATTGATTTCTTTGTTATATAGCATTCTTTGTCTCTCTTTTTACAGTTCTTTATTTAAAGTCAATGTAATCTAAGTGTAACTATTCCTGCTCTTTTATGGTTTCCATTTGCATGAGATATCCTTTTCTATCTCTTTACTTTCAGTCTGTGTGTGTCTTTATAGGTGAAGTGAGTTTCTTGAAGACAGCGTATCGTTGAATCTTGTTTTCTTTTAAATCCATTTAACCACTCTTTGTCTTTTAATTGGAGAATTTAACCCATTTGCATTCAAAGTTTTTGGTAGGAAAGAGTTTACTGCTGCCATTTTCTTACTTGTGTTCTGATTGTTTTGTAAATCCTTTCTTCCTTCTTTACTGTCTTCCTTTGTGGTTAAGTGATTTTCTTTGGTAGTATGTTTTGATTCTATGCTATTTGTAGTGTATCTATTGATTCTGTGCTATTTTTAGTGTATTTATTTTGCTTTGTGGCCACCATGAGGCTTACAAAAAACATCTTTTAGTTATAAGAGGTTATTTTAAACTGATAGTGACTTAACTTTGAACACAACCAAAAGAAAAATAACAAAAAAAAACCACTACACTTTAACACCATCCTCTTCACCACATTTTGACTCTTTGATGCTTCAGTTTACATCTTCTTATATTGCCTGTCTCTTAGCCAATTATTGTAGTTATTATTTTAAAATAGTTTTGTGTTTTAGTCTGCACGCTCAAGACGTAAGTGGTTTAATTGCTTCTGTTCCAGTATTAGACTATTCTGAATGTGTCTGTTTTCTTGTTTTTCCAAGTCAGTTTAATGTCTTTAGATGTTTTCTTGTTACATGTTAGTATTCATTTCTTTCTTGCAGATTGAAAAACTCCCTTTAGCATTTTGTGTAAGACAGGTCTGGTGTTGATGAATAACCCCAGCTTTGATTTGTCTGGGAAAATCTTTATCTCTCCTTCATTTCTGAAGAATAGCTAAGTTGGGTATGTATTCTTAGTTGCCAGTCTCTCCTTTTCCCCACCCAACCCCCAAATTTGGAATATAGTATCCTACTCTCTTCTGGCCTTCAGGGTTTTTGTCGAGAAATCCATTGAAAGCCATATTGGGGCTCCAGTGAATATGATATGTGTCTTTTCTCTTGCTGCTTTGAGTATTCTTTTTTTGTCTTTCATTTTTACTAATTTGATTATTATGTGCCTTGGGGATTTCCCCTTTTGGTTAAATTTGATTGATTACTTCTTCCTGTGCCTGGATGGTATAATTTTTCTTGGGATTCAGGAAATTTTCAGTCATTATTTTTTTAAAATATGCTTTGTGGACCTTTTTCTGTCTTGGGAATTTCTGTTATGTGGAGATTCATTTACTTGATGATGTCTCGTAAGTCTTTTTTTAAATTTTATTTTAGGTTTGGGGGTACATGTGAAGGTTTGTTGCATTGGTAACATCATTTAACCACTACTTACAAGTGAGAACATGTGGTCTTTGGTTTTCTGTTCCTGTTAGTTTTCTAAGGATAATATACTCCAGCTCCATCCATGTTCCCGTAAAAGACATGATCTCATTTTTTTATGGCTGCATAGTATTCCATGGTATATATGTACCTCATTGTCTTTATCCAGTTTGTCATTGATGAACATTTAGGTGATCCATGTCTTTGCTATTGTGAATAGTGCTGCACTGAACATTCATGTACATGTGTCTTTATGGTAGAATGATTTATATTCCTCTGAGTATACACCTGGTAATGGGTTTTCTGGGTTGAATGGTAGTTCTGTTTTCAGCTCTTTGAGGAATGACCATACTGCTTTCCACAATGGTTGAACTAACTTACACTCCCACTGATAGTGTATAAGTGTTCCATTTTCTCCACACCCTTGCCAGCATCTGTCATTTTTTGACTTTTTACTAATAGCCATTCTGATTGGTGTGAGGTGGTATCTCATTGTTGTTTTAATTTACATTTTTCTAATGATCAGTGATATTGAGCTTTTTTTCCTATACTTGTTGGCCACATGTATGTCTTCTTTTGAGAAGTGTCTGTCTATGTCCTTTCCCACTTTTTAATGGGATTGTTTGTTTTTCTCTTGTAAATTTGTTTATGTTCCTTATAGATGCTAGATATTAGACCTTTGTCAGATGCGTAGTTTGCAAATATTTTTTCCCATTCTGTAGGTTGTGTGTTTACTCTGTTGATAGTTTCTTTTGCTGTGCAGAAGCTCTTAAGTTTCATTAGAGCCCACTTGTCAACTTTTGTTTTTGTTGTGATTGCTTTTGGTGTCTTTGTCATGAAATCTTTGCCTGTTCCTATGTCCAGGATGGTATTGCTTAGATTGTCTTCCAGCATTTTTATAGTTTTAGGTTTTACATTTAAGTCTTTAATTATTCTTGAGTTGACTTTTGTTTATAGTGTAAGGAAGGGATTCAGCTTCAGTCTTATGCATACAGCTAGCCAGTTATCCCAACACCATTCATTGAATAGGGAGTCTTTTCCCTGTTGCTTATTTTTGTCATCTTTGTCAAAGATCAAGTGGTTGTAAATGTGTAGCCTTATTTCTGGGCTTTCTATACTGTTTCATTGGTCTATGTGTCTGTTTTTGTACCAGTACCAGGCTGTTTTGGTTAATATAGCTCTGTAGTATACTTTGAAGTTGAGTAAGGTGATTCTTCCAGCTTTGTTCTCTTTACTTAGGATTGCTTCGGCTATTCAGGCTCTATTTGGCTTCATATGAATTTTGAAATAGTTTTTTCTAATTGTGTGAAAAATGTCATTGGCAGTTTGGTAGGTATAGCATTGAATCTATAAATTGCTTTGGCCATTTTAATGATTGATTCTTCCAGTCCATGAGCATGGGATGTTTTTCCATTTGTTTGTGTCTTCTCTGATTTCTTTGAGCAGTGTTTTGTAATTCTCATTGTAGAGACTTTTCACATCCATGGTTAGCTGTATTCCTAGGTATATTATGTATTTTATTCTTTTTGTGGCAATTGTGAATGGATTGCTTTCTGTTTTGCTCTTGGCTTGACTGTTGTTGGTGTATAGGAATACTAGTGATTTTTGTACATTGATTTTGCATCCTAAAACTTTGCTGAAGTTTTTTATCAGCTGAAGGAGCTTTGGGGCTGAAACTATAGGGTTTTCTAGATATAGAATCATGTCTGCGAACAGAAAGTTTGACTTTCTCTTTTCTTATTTGGATGTCCTTTATTTCTGTCTCTTGCCTGATTGCTCTGGCTAGGACTTCCAATACTATGGTGAATAGGAGTGGTGAAAGGGAATTCTTGTCTTTTTTTTGGTTTTCAAGGGAAATGCTTCCAGCTTTTACCCATTCAGCATAATGGTGGTAGGTTTGTTAGAGATGGCTCTTATTATTTTGAGGTATGTTCCTTTAATGCCTGGTTTATTTAGAGTTTTTAACATGAAGGGGTGTTGAATTTTACTGAAAGCCTTTTTTTTTTTGCATCTACTGAGATAATCATGTGGTTTTTGTCTTTAGTTCTGTTTATGTGATGAATCACATTCATTGATTTGTATATGTTGAACTAACCTTGCATTCTGGGGATGAAGTCTACTTGATCATGGTGGATTAGCTTTTTGATGTGCTGCTGGATTCAGTTTGCCAGTATTTTGTTGAGTATTTTTGCAACAATGTTCATCAAGTGTATTGGCCTGAAGTTTTCTTTTCTTTTTTTTTTTTTTTTTTGGTCTGTTCCAGGTTTTGGTATCAGGATGGTGCTGGCCTCATAGAATGAGTTGGGGAGGAGTCCCTCCTCTTTAATTTTTTTGGAATAGTTTCAGTAGGAATGGTAGCAGCTCTTCTTTGTTTATCTGGTAGAATTTGGCTGTCAATCCATCAGGTCCTGGAGTTTTTTTGTTTGTTAGGCTATTTATTACTGATTCGATTTTGGAGTTTGTTATCAGTCTGTTCATGAAATAAATTTCTTCCTGGTTCAGTCTTGGCAGGATGTATGTGTCCAGGAATTGATTAATCTCTTCTAGGTGTTCTAGTTTGTATGCATAGGGGTGTTCATAGGAGTGTTCATAGGGGTGTTCATTTCTGATGGTTATTTTTATTTCTGTGGGCTCAGTGGTAACATTCCCTTAGTCATTTCTAATTGTGTTTATTTGGATCTTCTCTCTTTCTTCTTTATTAGTCTAGCTAGTGGCCTATCTTATTAGTTAGTTTGTTTGTTTTTCAAAAAACAAACTCCTGGATTCATTGATCTTTTGAATGGCTTTTTGTGTCTCAGTTTCCTTCATTTCAGCTCTCGTTTTGGTTATTTCTTCTCTTCTGCTAGCTTTGAGGTTGATTTGTTCTTGCCTCTCTAAGTCTTTCAGTTGTAATGTTAGGTTGTTGATTTGAGATCTTTCCAACTTTTTGATGTGGACATTTAGTGCTCTAATTTCCCCCTTAACACTGCCTTAGCTATGTCCCAGAGATTCTGGTATGTTGTATCTTTGCTTTCATTAGTTTCAAACAACTTCTTGATTTCTGCCTTAATTTCATTATTTACCCAAAAGTCATTCAGGAGCATGTTGTTTAATTTCCATGTAATTACATGATTTTGAGTGATAGTCTCAGTCTTGCCTTCTATTTTTATTACACTGTGGTACAACACTGTGTTTGGTATGATTTCCTTTCTTTTGCCTTTGCCGAGGATTGTTTTTTGTCCAATTATGTCATCAATTTTAGAGTATGTTCTATGTGTCAAGGAGATGAATGTATATTCTGTTGTTTTCCCTATAAGTCTTGTAAGCTTTCTTCACTCATTTTCTTTATCCTTTTGCCTTCTGTGAGTCATTTCATATGTTCTGTCTTTAGGCTCGCTAATTCTTTCCTATGTTTTGTCAAGTCTGCTGTTGAAACTTTCAATAGAGTTTTTCAGTTCTATTATTGTATTATCTTTTCTTATATTTCTAATTGGTTTTTTATTTATTTCAATTTCCTTGTCAAATTTCTCACTTTGTTTCTGGATTGTTTTCCAAATTTCTTTTAGTTTTCTATCCATATTTGCTTGTGATTTTCTGAAATTCTTTAAAAATATTATTCTAAATTATCTGATATTTCATAGTAGGTCAACTCTTCTGAGTCTATTGTTAGTTTCTTTTGGTGGTGTCATTTCCCCTGAGTTTTCACAATCCTTGCAACTTTATGTTGATGGGTGCACATTTGAGGAGACATCCACCTCTTCCAGTTTATGCACGTGTTCTTTGTTGGTATCAGACCTTTACTACTTAGCATCAGAAGTTAAATGCTGGCCTGTTGTTACTTCCCATTCTGGGGAAGACTTATAGTGAGCATTGGAACTAACACTGCACTGGAACTAACTCATTGCCCTGCCATTTTTTTCTGGTGTGGGGAAGATTTATGGTGAACTCAAGAACTTAAATGCTTCTCTGAAACAAAATCACTGCCTGCCATTGTTTTCTGGTCTGGGGAAGACTTATCGTGAGCATTGGAAGTTAAACATTGCCTTTGAACTACCTTGCTGACCTGCTATTGTTTTCCAGTGTAAGGAAGACTTAAGCAGGCACCAGAACTTAATCCCAACCTTTTAGTTGTTTCTGGGTCAGGGTAAGGCTCCATAGAGCACTTAGGGTTTGTGGAAAAATCTAGCCAGGAATTTGAGTCTTCCCACAGATTCTGCCCCCTGCAGCAATACAGCACCAACCAGTCTCTTTAATATGGCTTCCCCACTGATTGAAGTACAGAGTAGCTGCCAAGATCCATCTACTAGTTCATGTAATCAGTGCCGGCTGTTTGTCCCCAATTCACCCCAGTTGGTTTAGTATTCCTGGCATTTCCATTAGTTCCTGTGGGACAATACCAGAATGGTCTTCATGTGAAGATTCCCAGATTGTTGAGGAGATCTAATGTCTACAACCTCTTACCCTGGAAACTGAATCTAGAGAAATTTTGTGTGAGGGATATTATGATGGCTTGTTGGAGAGGGCAGCACAGTCCAACATGAATATTTCTCTTACCAGTCATGGCTTCTTTCGATTCTGTGGGCCCAGGGAGTTTCTCTGCTTCTCCTCCAAGTTCTGGTGAACTCAGGATGGTATTCTTATCTTTGGATAGTTTGTAGTTATATTTTTGTGACAGGAGTGATGCCAGACAATCTATTCTACCATCTTGCTAATGCCACTCCCAGTCTTTGCTTGTATAAATCTTTTGATCCTTTCAACTTCATGGCTAAATTTGTAATAGCCTAATTGGACAGTGCATCTGTTTTTTATAACACTAAAGTTAATAAAATGAAAAAATATATTTCACTAGGATCTTTATCAGTGAAGAAATGATTACAAATAAGAACAGAAATAATTACTTATGGTACTACTTTGATATGTTACCATTAATAGGGTGTGTATCATCTTGATTTGACCAAAACATTCTCACTTTTATCTGTTGTCCCAGTACCCTGTGTGACTTAGCATTTCCTGCTATCTCTTTCACTGTTAAATATGTCCCAGCTTTCATGCTCAGTTATATGTATAAGAGTACTTTTTATGTAAAAGATGCACCTTTTCTTTTTATTTATGTTTTTTGTACTTTAATTATAGAATATCATTGTGGTCATTATGTATATTTTAAATTCATGCTCTTTTGACAGTAGGTCGTAGATAGCTAGACTGTAATTATTTTAATATTCCAAGCAGCCTTTCTGATGTTTTTTCCACATCACATCAACATTTCAAATAACATTTTATGCACTTAGAACCAAACTTATTTTGTCTTTATTGAGAGACTCAGGGATGTTGGGATAAAGGGACAGAGCCTCTTATTTCAGACTTCCGGCTCCTATGTTTAGACTTTCTTTGAGGGAAGGACAATAGAATGAGCTGATGGGCATAAAGCTGCATAGATATATTATGGGTCTAGTACAGTGGAAGAGTTCTGGGTTGAGAGTCAGGTCTGGTTCTAACCCTTATTCATAATGGAAAAAAAAAATTCTCTGTGGGCCTGGTTTGCCTGATCCAGCTTTGTGCAGATTAAGTAAATTAAAAATTGAAACTGTATGAGTAATTTAACTAAATTGAATACATTATGGGACATGGTAAAAATAAATAAATAGAAAGTACATGACCATTAAAAGTGTAGTTGTCTTAAATAAATCTCTTCATTCTCATTAGTAATAAAGAAAATGCTAATGAAGACATACTATTTTTTAATATATTGAAAAAGTAAATTAGTTTAAATAATACCAAGCATCATTTTAAATTAATAATACCAAAATGCCTAGGGTGCAGTGAATAAACACTCTAAAATGCTATTGGTGGGAATATAAATTGGTACAACCTTCCTGAAAGCCTTTGGTTATCTATATTGTGAACCCTAAAAATATCCCTATCTTTTGACCTTGTAATCTATTCCTTAGTTAGCATAACATCAATGTCAAACTGAAAAAAAAAACTCTCTAAAATCATATTAATCTCACTTTTGAATATTGTGAAAAACTAAGTATTAGGCAGGAGAATCTAGTAGCACATTTAAAATACCATACATCATAATCATATGGATTTTATTCCAGGAATGCAAAGATGGTTTGATATTAGGAGTACTATTATTAATAGTATAAATCACTATACTGATAAATCAAAAAAGAAAAATTATTTGTGATCCTTTATATACTAGTTAGAGTAAGCCTAAGTTACTGTAAGAGGGAACCCCAAAATGCAGTGGAGAAATTAAATAGGAAAGTTTATTTCTGTTATACATAACAATCCAGATTTATTAGGATTGCCCAGGGCTAGGATCAAATGTTTCTTTCATGAGGTCATTTAGGAACCTAGACTGACTAGTAAGATTCCTCTATCATCCTCAGCATGCTGTCTCCATCTCTGCTTTAAAGGCTGCTGTTCCGATGGACACCATTTCTTAACCAGCAGAAAGAGAGGAAAAAGGTTAGGAAGACAAATATTTCCTTGTAGGGAATGGCCATGGAAGTTGCACATATCATTCTGACATTTTACTGGAGAAAACAGTCCCAGGGCCACACCTGGGGCAGCAGGGACCTGTTTGCATGCACTGTGCTAAAAGTTGCAGGGAGACTATTTTGAAAAGAAATGAAGAGCAGATACTGGGGAACAGTTAACAGACGAATGTCACACACTCATTGCTTTCAGCATTTTGTGCCTAATTTTTGTACAATGGCCCTAGGCACTTAGGATATAGCAGTGAGCAAAATGGCATATATTCCTTTCCCCTCCGAGTTCATTCTAGTAGGAGAGATACATTGTTAGCCATGAACATGCCGCATAAGTAACTTACATAGAATTTTTTAAAGTATCAAAGTGCTATTGAAAAGGAAATGATAGAGAAGATTCAGGGAGACTAAGGAGTACCAAATGTGACCAAACCTGGCTTCATCAAAGAGGTAACATTCAAACAAAGATGAAGGAGTCGAGTGAGGCATGTTGATATTTGGAGGAAGAAATTGCTGATAGAGGGAAGAGCTAGTGCAGACACCCTAATGCAAGAGCATGGCTGGCATGGCTAGGGGACTTAAGGAAGCCAGTGTGACAAGAACATAGTGGACAAGGGGGAGTGAGTTGGAAATGACATTAGAGGCATCCCAAGGCCTGGTCATGTAGGGCCTTTGAGGCTGTTCCAATGACTTTGACTTTAACTCTGAGTAATGAGAGAGTAAGAGGGTATTATGCCATGAAGGGATATGATCTGACTTAGGCTTTAAAAAATCATTCTAGCTTCATGAGAACAAAGGTGGGAAACCAATGAGAAGGCAACTTTGGTAATCCAGATGAGAGGAAATGTTGGTGGCTTAGACCAGAGGAGTAGCTGGGGAGGTGATCATATTCTGGATATATTTTAAAAATATACTTTAAGAGTAAGTATGGTTTTCTGATGGATTTGATAGGGGGCATGAGAGCAAGAAAGTAAGCCATAGATAAGCTTAGTGTATTAGTCAGAGTTCTCTAGAGGGACAGAACTAATAGGATAGATGTATATATGAAGGGGAGTTTATTAAGGAGTATTGACTCACAAGGTGAAGTCCCACAATGGGCCTTTGGCAAGCTGAGGAGCAGGGAAGCCAGTCCAAGTCCCTAAGCCTCAAAAGTAAGGAAGCCAACAGTGCAGCCTTCAGTCTGTGGCTGAAAGCCTGAGAGCCACTGGCAAGCCACTGTTGTAAGTCCAAGACTCCAAAAGCTAAAGAACTTGGAGTCTGATATTCAAGGGCAGGAAGCATCCAGCATGGCAGAAAGATGAAGGCCAGAAGACTCAGCAGGTCTGCTCTTTCCACCTTCTTCTGCCTGCCTTATTCTAGCCATGCAGGCAGCTGATTAGATGGTGCCCACCAAGATTGAGGGTTGGTCTGCCTCTCCCAGTCCACTGACTCAAATGTCAATCTCCTTTGGCAACACCCTCACAGAGACACCCAGGAACAACACTTTGCATCCTTCATTCCAGTCAAGTTGACACTCAGTATTAATCATCACACTTACAAACTGGAAAACTGGAAAGAAATATGCTAGTTCATTTCGCTGTGAGATGGGATATGTGAATTTTAAATTATATTTTTCTGTATTTCTAAATGTTCTCTACTGTGCATGTTATAAGCTGAACGGTGATGCACAGAAGTCAGGCTTTCGTCATACTATTGCCTTGTCCGTAAGTCCTAGGGCATCTTTAGCCTGCTTCCTATTTTCTGCCCCTGGGAGACCAGAATCACAAAGAGGGATGTGCTGGCCCTTTAGCCCTGGCATGTCATTAGCTGACATCAGAAACTGAGCAAAGCAGTGTGGTTGTGATGTCACTATCTCACCTCACCCCCACCTAAGAGATTGTGGTGGGGAATCTCAGAGACTCTAACCCTCTGGGCCCAAGTCGCCTTTCTATCAGGGGAGGGAGGCTGTGCTCTCACTAGCTTCTCGTTAGAAGTTCTGCTTGCCCTACAGCTTGCACTGAGGGTTCTCATCACTGCTTCTGAGATCTTAATGGGGGTCAACGAAGATGTGGGCTTCTCTGAGTTTAGACCATCCATTTGTCAAGGAAAACCAAGCCCTGAGACTGATAGAGATGAAAGAAGAGAATGGTAATGTCCCCAAGACAGAGCAGGCAGGAAGTTTGAGGCGTCTGAGGGATACAGGAAAATCTAACCTCAAAGAGAAGAAGGTAAGAACAAGACCACCTCTGTCCTCCTGACATAAGGATCTTGTTGAAAAAATAAATCTCATTGCTGACCTGACTTAGGCACTGGTAATATAAAAACAGCCCCTCCCCTCAAGGAGATGAATTTTGATGGGGCAGGGATGATGGAACAAACTGTGATCACATTGAACAGAAATAAGGGCCATCATCTAGATATGCTGGACTGCCTGCCCTGGGAAACGCAGGGAGGTGTCTGACATCTGGGGGCAACAGGCAGAATCCAGCAGAACTTTCTGGAAGGGGTAGATTGTGAGCTAATGGCATTTCCTCCCTTGCTCAAAAACTTACAAAGTGCTGTAGCCCAAGAAAAAGTGAAGTTGCCACAGCTTCCTAGTTATCTGGTCAAGGATTTGCATAATTTCATTTCCCCTCTGTACCTTTCCTTGTTTTTCTTTCTTACATATTTATTTTAATTAATTAATTTTAAGTTATGATAACTATGTTTTTACTGTACAGTTCAGTGGTGTTAAGTACATTTAAATTGTTGTGCAGTGCAACCATCACCACTGTCTGTCTCCAGAATTTTTTTTTTGTAAAACTAAACCTGTGCCCACTGAGCAATAACTCCCATTTTCTCTCCCCCTGTCCCGTGGCAACCATCATTTACTTCCTGTCTCTATGTACTTGATGCTCTAGGGCAGGGATCCCCAGCCCCTGGGCTGCAGACCGGTACCAGTCTGTGGCCTGTTAGGAACCAGGCTGCACAGCAGGAAGTGAGCAGCAGGTGAGCTACTTCCTGATGATCTGAGGTGGAACCGTTTCATCCCAAAACCATCCTTCTACCCCCATCCCGTGGAAATGTAGTTTTCCGTGAAACCTGTGCCAAAAAGGCTGGAGACCATTGCTCTAGGGTGCCTGATATGAATGGAATCATATAGTAGTAGTTCTTTTATGACTGATTTATTTCACTTAGCGTAATGTCTTCAAGTTCATCCACGTTGTAGCATGTGTCAGAATTTCCTCTTAAAAATGAGTAATATTCCATTGTATGTGTATATCCCATTTGTTCATCTATCCATCGGCCGACGGACAGACACTTGGGTTGCTTCCACCTTTTGACTATTATGAATAATGTTTTCGTGAACATGGGTATGTGAGTATCTGTTCTAGTTTCTGCTTTCGGTTCTTTGGGGTATAATCTCTGAAGTAGGAATTGGTCGATATGATAATTCCATTTTTAATTTTTCAAGGAACTGCCATACATTTTCCATAGCACCTACATCCTTTTACATTCCTAGCGGCAGTGCCATCATTGCCAACACTGTTTATAATAACCATTGTAATGGGTGTGAATTGATATCTTCTACCTTTCTTAACTGTCTCTCCCACCACAGATAACATTCTGTGCTGTAACCACTCCCAGACAACTCCATTTTCCATAAATAGGCTGTAAACGATCTCCCTTTGTGGCTTCACACACATTTTCCCCTCTGCCTGGAAGACTTGGCAACTCATCTTTCTTCCTCAAAGATGTCCCTGCCTTCCTCCTTTCCACACCAACTCAGAAGCAGTCAAGCTCTTTCTTGTATTCTTTTACCTTTTCATTTATTCCTCTTTTTAAGACAAATAAAACTTACATAGGTTATGTACAGTTCTGCAAGTTTTGACAAACCACCACCACATCAAGATAAAGAACAGTTCCATCCCCTCAAACATTTCTCCGGACCTTTGTCATCAGCCCCACTTCTTTTCTCATGCCCCAGCTCCTAGTAATCACTCATCTATTTTCTGTGACCATAGGTTCTCCTTTTCTGGAATGTCATGTGAATATTCAGTAGCTGGCCTTTTGAGTCTGGCTTCTTTCCCTTTGCATAATAATAGAAGTTCACCCATGTTGTTGTGTGTCACTGTAATCTGTTCCTTTTTGTTGCTTAGTAATATTCCAGTGTATGGGAGTACCAAAGCTTATCCATTCTCCAGCTGGGAAATATCTGGGTTGGTAAACATTCACATAAAGATTTTGTATGAATATACACTTTAATTTGAGTAAATAGAAATGAGATTGCTGAGCTGTATGTTAAGTATATTTTTAAATTGTATTATAGACTGCCAAACTGTTTCCCAAAGTAGCTACCTAAGTTTACACTCCCACCAGCAGTGTGTGAGAGTTCCAGTTAGGTTGAACCCTTCATATTGTGGAGTTCATGATGTTATTTTAGTCATCCAAATACACATATCTCACCATTCATGCATTTCCCTAATGACTAATAATGTTGAGCACCTTTTCCTGTGTATATTTTGTCATCTGAGTATCTTTTTTGGTATCTATTAAAATCTTTTTCTGATTTTTTATTGTTATTTTCTAATTATTAAATTTTGAGAGTTATTTATGTATTCTGGATTCAAGTTGTTTATAATATATGTGATTTGCCAACACTTTCTCCCAAATCAAAAAGCAGAGATTCTTAATTTTTATGAAGTCTGACTCACTAGTTTCTTCTTTTATAGATCATGTTTTTGGTGTTGTGTATAAAAAATCTTTGCCTGACCTAAGGTCACAAAGCTTTTCTCCTGTTTTCTTCTAGAACTTTTATAGTTTTAGGTTTTATTTTTAGGTCTGTGGTCCATTTTGAGTAGATTTTTGTGGAGGGTGCAATGTATGGATTAAGATTCAATTGTTTCCGTATTGTTTGTTGAAAAGACTATCCCTTCTCCATTGAATTGCCTTTGCAGCTTTGTTGAAAATCATTTGACCACATATGTGTGGCCTACTTGTGGACTTTCTATTTTTCTTCCATTGATTTATATGCCTATCCTTTTCCAATACCACACTGTCTTGATTACTGTAGCTTTTATAGTCAGTCTTAGAGAGGTAGTGTAAGTTGTCCAACACTGATCTTTTTCAAGATTGTTTTGCCTATGATGGTTTCTTTGCTTTTCTTAGAATCAGCATAATGAATTCTATACAAAGTCCTACTGGGATATTTTTAAAATTTGTGTTTAATCTACATTAAGGTTGAAATCTTAATGAAATTGCATCTTCTGATCCATGACCACTGAAGATCTTACCATTTATTTAGGTTTTCTTTAATTTCTTTCATCAGCATTTATAGTTTTCAGCATCTAGAGGTTGCACAAAGAACTTTGCTAATATATAAATATATGTTTTAATGTTGATATTGTACCATGTTACCTTTCTAAACTCATTTATTAATTCTAGTCACTTTTTTTGGTAGATTCCTTGGAATTTTTCTACATATATAATTAGCTGAATACCTGTTGCTTACTAGTTTTCCCTATGAGGGATCAATTTTAATTATGCCACATATGTCAACATATTTTATTTTTCACAGTGGTATATGTTATTAATAAACTGGTGAATTTTGGAAAATGACTCCTCAAAACAAATCTAACCTATGAAGAATCAAATGTACCAGGGAAAATACATGAGCATTTGTAATTTTTCAGTTTATAATCTGTCCTCCGTATCTGTAGGTTCTGTACTCATGGATTCAACCAACCGTGGATCAAAAATGTTTTTAAAAATATAAAAATAACAATTAACAATAACAAGTAATACAAATGTAAAAACAGTACAGTACAACAACCACTTACATAGGATTTACATTGTGTTAGGTATTAAAAATAATCTAGAGATGTTTTATAGTATATGGGAGAACGTTCACAGTTACATGCAAATACTCTGCCATTTTGTTTAAGAGAGCTGAGTATCTTTGGATTTTGGTATCATGGGAGTCCTGGAACCAATCCCCTGTGGATACCTAAGGAAGACTGTACTTTGTTGTGTCCTATGCCATACATCTGATTTTTTAAAAAATAACAACAATATAAACTAATATGGAATAGAAAAAGTGATCTATGTTTTTAAATGCCTATTTTTAAGATACAAATTATTCTTCATCTTAACTTGCTGTAGTAATCATTCTTTTTAAAAATAAAATGATATAGAAATATTTTAAAGTAGTATTATATATGCATGTATTCTAAATATTCCATTGAATTGGGAATTTTGAGTACTTAAATATTTTTACAATTTTGCAAATCATTTCTTCTTCAATATCAGACCAAAATATATTTTTCCCTGCACATATTTTTAAAAATGGTTTTAAAAAAAGCTTTTTACAGCATTGCTTGTGATATCTTCTTAATGAATTAGTGACCTTTTAAAAGTTTTTTTAAAGAAACAATATTAGGCATAATGGTGCCTAATATTATGGTGGCTTACTCCTGTAATCCCAGCACTTTGGGAGGCTGAGGTTGGGTGGATCACCTGAAGTCAGGAGTTCGAGACCAGCCTGGCCAACATGGCAAAACCCCATCTCTACTAAAAATAGAAAATTAGCCGGGTGTGGTAGCATGCGCCTGTAATCCAGCTACTCAGGAGGCTAAGGGAGGAGAATAGCTTGAACCTGGGAAACAGAGGTTGTGGTGAGCCGAGATCGTGCCACTGCATTCCAGCCTGGGCGACAGAGCAAGACTCTGTCTCAGGGAAAAAAAAAAAAAAAAAAAAAAAAAAAAAATATATATATATATATATATATATATATATGAATTGGAATCCCTAATTGTGTAGAAAATCCCTTTAAGTTCCACACATTGTATTCCCCTTAAACATATTTTATTTCCTGTAATTGGTTGGTTACCTCAGTAGAGTATATTTTGAACTTTATATTCTACATATATGTATATATATATACACATAGTATAATATAAACAAGCCTGAAATAGATGCCAAAAAGAGTTACTAGTACACAAACACATTCGTATTTCCACAATTTAGAGTACACTAATCAATTTCAGTAATTGCATAGCCTGTATCACTGCACTTATGGCTAAACACTGGTTACCCAGCCAGGTGTAGAGCATTGTACAACATTTTTTGGGTTTTTTCAGAATGTATTACAAATTATTATTTTAAAAAAGAGCTACATTTTAAGTGTGTGCAGATGTGAATTTTGGCTTACAGAACTGTTTTTAATATTCATCTATGGTATTTTCTTGGCAAAAAAAATGGACATTTGTTCCCATTGCATGACTTTAACAGATCAGTAGACATCCTAGGAATACTCTAAGGAAGCAACCCCGGGTCATGGAAAATATCTCATCAAACATTGGTATCTTTGAATCTTATTTGTGACAATTGCTTATGTTATTGTACATTTCATATTAATATTGAATGCGGAATTCTAACAGTTTTCAATGAGCTTCTAAGGATTTGTAATTTAGGCCTATATATCTATAAATTGTTGTAATTATATTAGGGATTCTGGTGTTTATTCAACCCCAACTACCTTATTAAATTGAAGGAAGTATCATACATTTTACAATTTAGAGACTTCCTGGGAATAAGAAATTATCAGAATTGCCATACTTAGATTATAACTAATGGCCCATTCAGTCCTGTATTTGATATCTAATTTCACAGAAAGGCTGTAAAATGGATGATGTGAACTTACAAATCTCTAGTTTCCTTAAATAATTTATGAGTGAATGAGTCAACATATATTTAACAAGCATTTACTGTATATTTAGGTCAGTGCTGGGGAAAATCACGAAAAGACATTGTCACTGCATTTTGGGGGCTTATTGCGGCGACAATGAGAAATACAAGTAAAAAAGGAACTAGAAGACTATCTAATCATGCATGGTAAACTTCTACTTTAGGGTACAATGCTGGGAAATCTGAGAAGGTCTGTAGGAATCGGGATATTTTATGGAAGAGAGACAATATTTGAATTGGCACTAGATATGAAGAATTTTCTGAGGCGGTCAAAGGGGATAACATGAGGAAGCTATGAGCTTAGGAAAAATCGGAAGAATGTCAGACAGTAATTGTTTATGAAAATCCCACTTATTTTAAAAAGATTGAAGATGCTTTTTTAACTTTTTTGTTTTTAAACTTTTATTTACACTTACTAAAATGTTATAAAAATAGTACAGGGAATTGCCATATGTCCTTCACCCAGCTTCCCCTAATGTTAACATCTTATTTATCTATAGTACAATTGCCAAAACCAGGAAATTAACAGTGGCACAATCTATGAAATAACTATAAATCTTATTTTAATTTCACTAGCTTTTCCATTAAAGTCCTTTCTTGTTGTTGTTCTAGGACCCAATGCAGGATCTCACAGTGCATTTAGTTGTATATCTCTTTATTCTCCTTCAATCACCTCCCCTGTCTTTCCTTATCTTTCATTACTTTGATGCTTTTGAAGTGTACTAGCTGCTAGTTATTTTGTACAATGTTTCTCACTTTGTTTATGATTAGATTGAGGTTATGCATTTCTGGCAAGAATAATACAGAAGTGCTATTGTGCCTTTCTCAGATGCATTATATCAAAGGACGCATGGTATCAAAATATCTTGTTATTGGTGATGCAAACATTGATCACTTTTTAAAGATGGTATCTGCCGGGTTTCTGTGCTGTAAAATTAATCGTTTTCCATTTCTAAGATGAAAATATCTTGCGAGACATACTTTGAGACTATGCACATATTCTTAGACTTTTGTTCACTAATTTTGTCTGAACCACTGGTGAATCTTACCTGAAATAATTATCTGTTCTTTTACTCACAGTTACTTTGAAGTTGTATTGTTTTTCTAGCTTTAAGTTATGCTGAGGGTGTGGGGTTTTGTTTTGTTTTTATTTTTACTGTTTCATATCATTAGGAGAGAAAATATTGGAAGCTCAAGGTCGCTTTTAAAATGCAAGATTTTTTTAAAGTAAGGAATCACATCTAACAGAAAATAAAAGAAAAAATAAGGTGAGGCTAGTGGTAGTGCTCATGAAAACACAACGCACTCTGAGCATTGGATAACTTCTGCTGAAGGACCTATATTTGACTCCACATTTTTCAGTAGCAAGTGTCAATTTAAAAAGCATCACAATTAAAACAAGATTCAGTGCAATAAACTTTTAAAAGTCATCATCTCAAAAATTATTGGATTGAAATCTTTAGAGAAAAAATTACAAGAGATTCTCAACAAGAGGACAGGTGTAATATGGTTAATTAACATCTTCAGCAACATCCTCAGGGAACATATTTTTTTTCCTTAGAATGGAGGTGTAATAGGTATTATTTTGATTTTAACTTTTCTAAAAATAGAGTGACTATTAGTGTGAGACATAATGTATTAAAAGTCAATCTCAACTCCAGAAGTTCTTTAAGAAGTCACGAACTGTATTGTTTCGTGAAATCATTTTATGATTAAACAAATTAATGAGCAGATAGTATTTACTTGAACAAAAATTAAATTCCTGCTATTTGAATGCTACTGTGCTAAATAACCAAAACCCTGTTATAGAAGTATTTTTTTCTGAAGTAGAAATCATTTAGTTTCAGACCATCTAAGGGGGATTGAATGGGGGATGTCCCCAAATAACCTTATTACAAGATAGTCTTATAATAGTAACCTTGAGGAGAAAGTTATAATAAAATTGAGACTTGCCAAGCATTTGCCTTATTTGTTTAATTTTTGAAAGACTTTGGCTTCAGGTTTTGCTTCTGATGATCATTCACTGGAACTGAATCCTGAGGCAGGATGGTGGGGGAGTAGTAAGGAAGGGGATGAGAGATTATTTGCTGATTACGCTATCTTTTGCTAGTTTTCTATTTCTAAAGAGCTACACATGTTTAAGATTTTGGTATCTTAAAATATGTGACTTTTAGTATTCTGCAACGAGGGCTTTGTTATTTTAACAAAAAGTTTTAAAAACTCTTTTCATGATAGATAAATGGCTGCCTACCTGAGGAATGCAAAATAAATATATTTGTATATTTAGAACCACTTCAAGTGAAAGAAAAATGTTTAATTACTTCCTTCACTGAATATCACATTGCTCTCTGACCCTCTGGGTTACTTTGTAAATTGCTACAAGACCAGTGTAGTTCAGTTAAACTTCATGTTCAAGTTTAGCATTTATTGAGTAATGATGGTGTAAACTAGGCAGCGTGTTAAGTGTTGACAGTACAAAGAAGAAAAGGCGTCATCACTGATCAGGACCTAAAGGATGAAAATATATTTTAACATAGGTTTGTAAAAAAAATACAAATTAGTTTATTTCACATAAAATATAGCTAAGAATAAAATAGCCCCAACATAGTAGTTCAAATCAGATAAAAAGCTTACCCAGGGTAAGCAAATTACATTTGTCAGGCTCTGTAGAATTTCCATGTTATCTGCATTTACTAGGTTATAAGCTGAAAATAAAATACTATAAAAGTTTCCAGAGTAGTGTTTCAGCATGATTTTTAACTGCTCTGTACCATCTTTTAAAAATATGCCTCATATAGCCAAGCACTTTGATAAAAAATCCAGATGTTGGAACTGGTTTATTTTTGAAATACCCTGTGAGATCTAATGAATAGAGCCAAAACAAAATTTGTGCAATTTTTATAAACCTAATCGTTACTGTTCAAGAAGCTAGAAGTAAATAGCACAGTTTTTGGAAGACAATTTTTGGAGAAATCAGATTTTTAAAAACCACGGGAACAGGAACTTGCATGAACATGAAGGGAATGTGATCTTTGCTTTGATCTGATCTTGCAAGAAAGAAAGAAGAAAGTTATTTAGGAAACAATTTTGTAATCTTTCTCCATTAAATAGCTATTGGTTGTTTCAGTCTCATATTTTAGCCCCTGTTTTGAAATGTTTTTAACTAGACAATATTTTGATTTTGTTCTCATAACCTAATTGGTTTAATTAACCTCTAAATTAAATGAAGAACATTAGTCAATATGCTGAATATCTATGTTAAATAATAAGTAGCAGTCTCCTTATACCTGGGTTTTCAAAATAGCCCTTAATATTATACTTCATTTAAAATTAATTTTGAATAATATATACCTATATAAATCATCACGTATATTGTTTGTTCATACACAAAATATTTTTAAGTGAGGCAGGAAAAAACAAACGTATGTAACATTTTAGTTTTTGCTTTCACAAATACTTATTTGGCAATCTCTGTATGAAAGTAACTTCTAGCATTTACTGGAAGAAAGAATTATAAGCAACTGCCTCCACAATGTTTTTATGGAATTAGTTTAGGAATAATGAATAAACAAGTGCATTTTATACCAGATGACTTCACCAGTGAATTCTACCATACATTTAAGAAAGAAATAATGCCATTTCAACACAAACTGTTTCAGAAAATAAAAGAGAAACATTTTCCAACTCACCTTATGAACTTAACATTATCCTGATAACAAAACTAAACATTAATATTACAAGAGAAAAAGAACCACAGACTACAGACACACACACAAAAATCCCTTAACAAAATATTAGCCAATCAAATCCATCAATATATAAAAAAGATAGCACATCAAGGTCAAGTGGGATTTATCTCAGGAATGCAGAGTTGATTCAGAAATTTTTTTAAAAATCAATGTAATTCACTATATTAAGGCTAAAATGAAAAATCATATTATATCAGTAGATGCAGAAAAAGCGTTAAAAGTTTAACACCTATTCAAAGAGCCAATAAAGAACAGAGGGCATAAGAATGATACAAAGGACTTTGGGGACTCAGAAGAAAAAGGTGGGAAGGGGGTGGGGGATGAAAGACTATAAATTGGGTGCAGTGTGTACTGCTCAGGTGATGGGGGCACCAGAATCTCACAAATCACCACTGAAGAACTTACTCATGTGACCAGACACCACCTGTTCCCCAATAACCTATGGAAATAAAAAATTAAAAAAGTTTTTAAAAAACAACTTAGACTGTAGTGATGGTTGTACAACTTTGTGAGTATGACCAAACTACTGAATTGGACATTTTAATGGGTGATTTTTATGGTATGTGATTTATATTTCAACAAAAATGTTTTTTTAAAACTTTTTAAAAAAGAACAGATGCCAGAAAAAGTAAAACCAACAGCTAAAATCTTACTTAATGATGACAGACCATATTATTTTCCCAAGATTGGTAACAAGGAAAAGACATCCACTGTTACCACTTCTATTCACTTTATACTGGAGGTCCTAGCAAGTGCAACAAGGCAAGAAAAAGAAATGAAAGACATACAAATCAGAAAGGAAGAAGTAAAACTGTCTCTATTTGCAGACGTGTCATCTACATGAGATAAAAGGAATCTGCAAAAATACAAAACTACAAGAACCAATAACTAAAGTTAGCAAGGTCACAGTGTACCAAGTCAATATGCAAAATCAGTTATATTTTTATGTACTTGCAATGAATGGTTGGAAATTGAATTTTTTAAAATCAGCCATTTACAACATCATCACAAATAAGAAATACTTGTTTAACAGGATATATCCAAGATCTGTATGCTGACAACTCAACTCTTGTGGCATAAAGTAAAGATGTAATTAAATGGAATGAAACACCAAGTTTGTGGGCAGGAAGACTCAACCTTGTTAGAATGTCATTTCTCCCAGATTGATCCTTAGATCAAGTGCAGTCCTCATCAAAACCTGAGCAGTCTTCTTGTTGAATTTTACAAGCTGTCTCTAAATTTCATTAGAGCATTGTCAAATCAATTTTGAAAAAGAACAGAGTTGGGGAAATTACACCTCCTGATTTCATGACTAACCATAAAGCTATAGGAATCAAGAGAATGTGGTATTGGTGTAAAGATTACCATATCAACCAATGGAACAAAATAAAGAGTCTTGAAATATACCTACACATTTATAATCAATTATTTTTTGACAAAAACATGCCAAGATAATGAATGGGGGAAAGATAGTATTTCCACAAATAGTTCTGAACAATTGGGTATTCACATGGAGACAAAGAAGACCTCAACTTTTACCTCACAGTTACAAAAAAGTTAACTTGAAATTAATTGTAGACCTCAACATAAATGCTGCAAGTATAAAACCCTTGGAAGAAACATAGGACACCTTAGTGATGTTGATTTAGGCAAACATTTCTTCAATTGGACTCAGAAATTATGAACCATGGAAGAAAAAATTGATAAATGATGCCATCAGAAATAAAACTTTTGCTCTTCAGAAGACACTCTTAAGAAAATAAAAAGACAAACCAGTCTTGAAGAAAATGTTTGCAAAATATGTACCTGATAAGGTATTTTTATACAGCATATATAAATAACTCAATAAGAAGAAAACATACTTTTAAAAATCAGAAAATGATTTAATAGGCTCTTTATGGCAGAAGATAGGCTGTGGTAACTGAAATTTTAACTGTATTGGTGGGGCACTGAGTTTGTTTAAACCATGAAAACTGAAATTTGTGCCAATTGGAACTGGCTTCATTTAACAAACGTAATCACACAACTACTTTCAAAGTTTATTAATTTTATAGGTTTGCAATTCCTCTGAGTGTTTGACAGGGGACACATCCTGTGTTATCTTTGGGGAGAGCACCACTCTGTGTTGAACATCCAGTATTAAACACTCCTTGCCTTAATTATCCTTACTAATAATACAAATGGCCAACATTTATTGCACCAAGTGTCAAGCATTGTTGTAAAGGTTTATTTTATTGTCTCCTCACTACATCTCTATAAATTAAGTGCTTTTATTCTTTTGTGGATGCTTAAATCGTTTAAATAATTTGGAGAGACAAGATTCAAACACAGTTTGACACCAGAACCTGTGCTTTTAACCACTCACTCCATTATCCACATGGTAACAATATGCCTGATGACTGTGTTGAAAAGGGAAATATAGAAAGCTATGAGAGCATACAGAGCAGACAGCTTGGTTGGGGGACCAAGAAAGGGCTTCCCTGAGGAACTAATGCATACGCTCCTTCTTTGGTAAGAATGAATGTTAGACACACATTCCACAAGAGATGTGAGTTCTAGCAAAGCCCCTGTCAATAACTAGTTAAGCCACCCTAGACAAGTAACCTCTCTGAACAGATTCTGCTCTTATCTTACATGGGTACTATCTTTTTAAGCTTTTACTTTTCATGTCTTCTCATCTTTTCTGTTATGAGAAAAGGGCACCTGTAGAGAATACAGGTATTTATTATCTGAGTTCAACTATGTTTGCAAATTCTTACTTTGTTTACTACCCTCTCTTCTAATTTTCACTCCCAACAGATTGATCAGGAAATACAAGATTTTAAAATAGAATTGTTTGTGTTAAACGTTGACATTGTCAACATCATGAAAAAAAAAAATGAACGATCTTCTCTGTATTTTTTAAAGTCAGACAACACAGATCCTCAATTCCACACTTCCTTGTGCTCAAATAAATTCCTGAAGATAATTGGTGTAAGTTAAACAATAAGCAACATACAGGTGTATTGGCCTAATGGAAGAAGATACTGCTTGTGTGCCTTCCATGTGTCAAGCACTTTCAGGTACCTTATCTACTTTAATTCTCCCAACTCATCAAAGTAATTATTGCCTTAGAATTGTAGGAGGTACTGAGGCTCAGAGGAATTACACAACTGGCTCAGAGTTACACAGCTACAACTTGCAGAACCAAGATTCTAGTGTGTCTTTCCCCAACACCTATGTCAGGAATGTTGACTTCTCATGCTATTTCCAAGCAAATCCAATTGTCTGTTGGCTCAGACAGGTGACCATGAGCAAAAGATAGAAGCAGCTCCTGTTTCACAAGATCATTGGTTTGATGAACCAATTCATGCCTGTTGCCACATCCTGTTGCAAGGCTCTGATTGGGTTCCTAACTCCTCATTGTCCACACCTTTTGTTCACAAGTCCCCTTCCCTGTTTCTTGTTTCTACATTGATGAGTTTCTTTGAGTATTTGGTACTTGACTGATCTTTCAGCTCTTATTTGATCACTTTGGACTTGGTCTTAGATCCATTTGACTTAAGGAATCCTCTCAGTATGCCTTTTCTCAAAGAATTATTGGTCCTTGTCCCTGGAGAGACACCAGACCTTTTCTTGGTGTTTCTGTATAGGATGACCAGAAGTGTAATCTTCCCATCATGCCCTGCTAGTCACCTGGATTCAGAGGAAATACTCACTCATGCATGTATTATCTTATTATTTGAAATAATGTTATATTCTAGATTGTTTCTCTGTGCTTTAATTTGCACTATAGATTTTTACTTCTGTATGAATATTTTTCCGCTCAATAATGGCTTTGGAAAAGCAATGTTTGCTTTTGTTTTCAATCCTAGAAATGTTGAAAACAAGCTTTTATTCTATATAAACTCCAAAGTTTTAAACATGTTACTTCTTTTTTTAAATTTCGCATTGGCATCTGTAGAAATTTCTGTCAGTTTAAACAGTAATGCTTGAAAGTCACTTTGACTTTTCAAGCTGCCAGATTGCCTTATCATCGTCTTTGAGAGATTAGGGATGCTTGTTTAGAAGGTTGCCTTTTGTCTAAATAAAACTGAAGTTTTGTTGTTCCATTGTAATATTTCATTTTAATCTGGTTGTTTTCTTGTGGAGATAATATATAACAGGATCCAAAAATAGTTCAATAAAAGCCTTCAATTATAAATGGGCTGACTTGTTGGATTGCTTCAGGTGCCCTTGTCAGCTGCTTCAGACTGCAGATTTTGATAAATGTGGAAAAATTTTCTCGGAGCTCTTAGGGTCTGTTTTGGAGCAATGAGGTATAAGCCAATTCTATTCCTTTCTTAACTGAATCATCTACGAGGAGGAAAGGGCCATTTTCTTCCCCATGTAAATATCCTGGAGAACAGAGAAAATGAAAATCAAGGGAAAGTAAGATACTTTTCAGCAATAGAAACTTCTTTCAATGGTCGGGTGCAGTGGTTCACATAATCCCAGCACTTTGGGAGGCCGAGGAGGGCGGATCACGAGGTCAGGAGATTGAGACCATCCTGGCTAACATGGTGTCTCCACTAAAAATACAAAATATTAGCCGGGCGTGGTGGCGGGCGCCTGTAGTCCCAGCTACTCGGCAGGCTGAGGCAGGAGAATGGCCTGAACCTGGGAGGCAGAGCTTGCAGTGAGCTGAGATCGCACCACTGCACTCCAGCCTGGGCGACAGAGGAGCCTGCATCTCAAAAAAAAATTCTTTTAATACATATGATTAGGATTGGAAAGCAGCAATGACAGAAAATTATGTATTAATTATGGAAAGAAAAAGAGAATACACGTATTTTAGTAGTAAAATACCACTTCAATTTAGAGTTGTAAACCAAAAATGAGGCATTCTGTTACTACAGAAAAGCAAGGCTCTTTAGTTTTCAGTTTTAAATAGGAGATTTATAAAGTTAAGAAAAGCAATATTTGAAGAAATTTTCATTGAAATAACAGTTTGCTTGTAAAAATTTAGATATTGCTTCACACTGTCTCATTCACAGTGCTTGACTTTAATGGCTATAACTTGTATGTGATAAAACTAGCACAGGAAGAAGAAAGCATGTCCTACCCTAAGTCATAATTGCTCATAGCCAAGATGACATTGGATGGATTAGCCCATGAATGAGAATTATTACAACTCATTGGCCTCTCGGTTTCTTGAGCTCATCAGTTCTCCTCCTCAGCCACCTGTTCATGGTATGACTAGCATCTTTAACAATTCCAGTAACTGTACCACCTTGAACATTTTGATTTCTGGCATTCCATTCTCTCTGCCCTCCCCAACGCCCACGTTTCTAACTCAGTTAGGTTAGCATCCTCACACCAGCAGTTTTTTGCCTTGTGGGACTTACAATCGATTAACATCATTTTCCCCCTCCATTAACTCCTTCATGTTTTCACTTCTCAGCTTAGATTTCATGGTCCATCAGAGTAACCAACCCTGGCTAAACCAAAACTCATGTACCCTACTACAGTATCTAAACACTTGACCATGGTTCAAGAGAAGAGACACTTATCCTCCCTTGAACTTAAGGCCAAAAGCTAGAGTGGAGCCCTCAGCACTGCAATGTGAATTCATTTTCCCACTAAGAAAATTTAATCTCCGTCTTTTCTTCTCAAACCTCCAGCACTTGCCTTTTCATTTCTATTCTGAGATGGCAACCTCAATTTCACTGGAAAAGTGGAGGCAAACAGAAGAGAACCACTTTATCTGCCCATCCCAAATCTACTCTGCAATTGCATCTATATCCATGTTCCACCTTCCCTCCTTTAGGATAGATGGATTTCTTCCTTATGGAAATGTGTACCTCTGTCTAAGGCCTTCACTAGTGCACTACACTCCTCATCCTTATTCAAGGGTTTTTCTCCTACAATTATGCACCATTTCTCTTACATCAACATTTTTCTCTCTGATACATTATTTCCAAAATATGAAAATATGAAATAATATGTTAAAGAATTCTTTCATCACCTATGCCAAATTATTCTAAGTTATACTGTGGTAACAAATTGACCCCCACATCTCAGTGGCTTCACTCAGCAAAGATTTGTTAAGTGAAACCATAAGAAAGTGCTGTTTTTATGGATCTAAACTGGTTAGTTATCAATAATTTAATGTGATTAATACTTTTCCGGATTGTAAGTTCAATGTTGGTTGATAGAGAGATTCCATTATCTTGAACACTGCTGGTCACTGATGGCTAGAGAAGACAGGATATGAAGAGCTCACACCCAATTCTTTGTACTTTGGCCCAGAAATGACCCATTATTCCTATCATAGCCCATTAGCCAGAACTAGACAAAGGGCTCCACCTACCTGCAAGGGGCTAGGAAATGTGTGTGAGGAAGGGGAGATGCAATAGGGAGGGGGGTGTATATTCAGCTACCAGTAAATGCTCTGTTGTAATCCGAATCTCACTTCAATCCCTGTACCACGTCTTTATCTTTGTAACCAGAGTCTTCAAAAGGTCTTTCTATTAATACTTAATTATTCTACTGCCTTATATTCTCTTCTTTCTTTTATCCATGGCAATGAGGCTCTTAGCCACTTCAATATGTTGAAACATTTGTCCAATCAACAAGTGATCTCTGCACTAAATGCAGTGCTCAGTCTTTAGTCGTCATCACAGTTGACTTCTCAGAAGTTTTGACACCATTGATCACTCCTTCTCTGCTAGGTTTTAATCACATTATCAGTTAGGAAGAACATCATGATATCCAGGAATTTCTCCTAATTGGCTAGCTGCCCCTATTCCATCTCCATTAGTAGCACCACCTTATCTTCCCTCCCCCCTTCCTTTACTCAGTCCCTAACTCGTCTTGTTCAGTCCCACTGCTTTAAATGCCATCTATATGCTGATAACTTCCAGTTTGTATCTCTAGCCCTAGTCTCTTTCTGAAGTTCCAGGCTGGTATTCAACCTTTTCCTAAAGACCTTCCTTGAAATTCTAATAGATGTCTGGCACTTAATATTTCTGAAACAGAGCTCTTGATTCTTCCCCAATATTCTTCATATCAGCAACTAGTACTGAGTCATCCTTGATGCATTTCTTTCTTTCACACCTACATTCTTCCTATCAAAAAGTCCTGCTGCTTCAAATATATCTTACATCAAACCACTTCCCATCACTTCTGTCATTACCACCCAAGTCTAAAATAAATCTAAATTGACTCTTCACTGGACTGTTGCAGTAACTCCCAGCTGGTCTTCCTATTTTCACAACTACTTCTTCCAACAGTTCATTTGTACAACAATCAGATCTGTTGGAAAATAAGTGAGATTATATAATTCCATGCTCAAAACCCTCTAATGGCCTCTCATCACTACTGAAACAAAATGGAAATCTCTCCCCTGCCCATCTCTTCAACTTATCCCCTGCTCCTCTCCCCCTCAGTTACATGGATCCAGCATGTGGTTTTCTTGCCATTTATAAGTATTTCAAGCTTGTTCCTACCTAAGGCCTTTAAACTTATTTTTTCTTTTTGTCTGGATTTCCCCCTCAGACCTTATCTTAGTCCATTATGTGCTACTTTAACAGAATACCACTGAGTAATTTGTAAGGAATAGAAGTTCCTTGGGCTCATGGTTCTGGAGGATGGGAAGTCCAAGATCAAGGTGCTACAGCTGGTAAGGGCCTTCTTGCTGTGTCATAACATGGCAGAAGGCACATGGTGAGAGAGAACAAGAGAAGGCCAAACTCACTTTCGTATCAAACCCACTCCTGCAATGATGACATTAATCTATTCATGATTGCATTCATTCATTTTTATACTGCTATAAAGAGCTACCTGAGACTGGGTAATTTATGAAGAAAAGAAGTTTAATTGATACAGGGTGGCATGTCCCCAGGCTGCACAGAGCAGAGGGGCCCATAAAACCATTTTTCCCCCCTAGTCCTCCAGGTCTGTGGTGGGAGGGACTGCCACGAAGGTCTCTAACATGCCCTGAAGACATTTTCCCCATTGTCTTGGCTATTAACATTTGGCTCCTCTATGCAAATATCTATAACCTACTTAAATCTTTCCCCAGAAAATGGGTTTTTCTTTTCTACCACATGATCAGGCTGCAAATTTTCCAAATTTGTATGCTTTGCTTCCCATTTAAATATAAGTTACAATTTCAGAACATCTCTTTGTTGATGCATATGAACATACACTTTTAGAAGCAGCCAGTCACATCCTGAATGCTTTGCTGCTTAGAAATTTCTTCCACCTGATACCCTAAATCATTTCCCTAGAGTTAAAGTTTTAGAGATCTCTAGAGCAGGGGCAAAATGCAGCCAGTCTCTTTGCTAAAGCATAGCAAGAGTGACTTTTACTCCAGTTCCCAATAAGTTCTTTATCTCCATCTGAGACCACTTCAGCCTGGACCTCATTGTTCACATCACTGTCACCATTTTGATCAAACCATTTAACAAGTCTCTATGAGGTTCCAAATGTTACCACATCTTCCTGTCTTCTTTTGAGCCCTCCAAACTGTTCCAACCTCTGCTCATTAGCCAGTTCCAAAGTCAATTCCACATTTTCAGGTATCTTTATAGCAGTGCCCAAATCCTAGTACCAATTTTCTGTATTAGTCCATTTTCACACTGCTCTAAAGAACTGAGAACTGAGTAGTTTATGAAGAAAGGAGATTTAATTGACTCACGGTTCTGCAGGCTTAACAGGAGGCATGACGGGGAGGCTTCAGGAAACTTACAATCATGGCAGAAGGTGAAAGGGAAACAAGACATATCTTCCCATGGTGGAACAGGAGAGAGAGAGAAGGGGGAAGTGCCACACATTTTTAAACCATCAGATCTCATGAAAACTCACTCACTATCACGAGAACAGCAAGGGGGAAGTCTGCCCCCATGATTCAGTCACCTCCCACCAGGGCCCTCCCCCAATAGGTGGGGATTACAATTTGAGATGAGATTTGGGTGGGGACACAGAGCCAAACCATATTAATGATGGCAGAGCCCTCATGATCTAATCATCCCTTACAATTCCCACTTCTTAACACAGTTACATTGAGGATTAACTTTCCAACATATGAACATTGTAGGACACATTCAAATCGTACTGGATCTTGTGTCTTCCAATGACCACCTACTCTCCACCCAAATGTTAGAATATCCCCCATCACTTTCTATTATTGTACACTACCTTTTTTCTCTTCACTACTTCTCAATTCTTACGATTTATTGTTACCATTTTTGTTATTATTATTAGTTTACTTGTTTATTATTCATGCTTGTTTCCCCTAGGCACATGCCTGGCATGTTTTAGGCACCAGTACAAGTGTATTGAATAGATAGATGGATGAATCTTTAAAGTTTTTCCAACTGTAGCACCCTAATTGAGACTGAAAAGATTCTGTCAAGAATAATTCTTGGGTCTTGATTTCACCAAACAGTAATATTGACACAGATACTTCTAACCCTCTGGAAACAGAATAGGACAAAATAATATTTTTTTCTGTTTTTGTGTCAAATACTATTTGAATGTATCCATAATGCAGCTTAAAATTCTGAAAATAATAAAGAACTGGTAAACATTTGAAACAGGAAAACTAAAGTGATAAAGAGAATGAAACTGTTTCCATATGAAGTTTTTTTAGAGTTTTGATTTTAGGCAGAACATTGAGCGATTCTACGGCGAAATTTGCTAAATCCATGGATAGGTTAATTCAGATTATTGTTTCAACAAAGCACTGTTTAGAAGAGTTTTAAAGAGATTGTTTCAAGCCAAATAAAAGGAAGTACAGGAATACCTCTTTTATCAGATATTGTCCAGGAATAAAATGTTCCGTAAGTCAGTTTCCAAAAAACTAAAATGTAATCTCAATACATGTGCCAAAACTTACCATTTTGAAGGATATTTTTCTAGCACGCTCTACTTACTCCTCTACTCTTTTAAACAAAAAATGCTAAAGACATCAACTCAGAGTCATCACTGAGAATGTTTTGATACCACATAAAAGATTCCCTACAGTAAAATCTACCATACATTGTTATCCCAGTTTTCTCTCCTTTTTCTAGTTCTTCCATCTCCTCCCTTTTCTTTCAGTTGCTACTTTATGCTTTTGGCAGATGCTTTTAATTTGTCGACTGAGTTTATACACCAAGTAGCATGAACAAGGGCCTAAGGGCAGCTCCTAAATAATATACACCATTGCCACTGGAACTCTGATCCCTGGGCAAGGGAAGTATTATGGTAGTCATGGAAATAGTAAAATAACACAAAACGCATGAAAATGATGATGTTAATGAGGACATTTATGACTCTTCCTGCCACTATAAAGATTACTTGTAGGCCAGGTATAGTGGCTACTGCCTGTAATCCCAGCACTTTGGGAGTCAGAGTGTCCGGGTCACTTGAGCCCAGGAGTCCGAGACCAGCCTGGTCAAAACGGCAAAATCCCATCTTTACTAAAAATACAAAAATTAGTCACATGTGGTGGTGTGCACCTGTACTACGATCTACTCTGGAGACTGAGGTGGGAGGATTGCTTGAACCCGGGAGGAGGAGGCTGAGACACCACTGCACTCCAGCCCAGGTGACACAGTGAGACCCTGTCTCAAAAAAAAAAAAATTAATTGTACAGGGTTTGTCCTTTGCTAGATGGACTGTGGCCCTCACCTAACATGGTGATATTTAATATTGTTAATATCATACTGAGGATATGGTTCATGTTTAGAATGACCACAGGTTCCAGTTTCAATGCTTGTTTTTCAGTATAATTCTTTTTTTTTTTTTTTTTTTTTTTTTTGAGACGGAGTCTCGCTCTGTCGCCCAGGCTGGAGTGCAGTGGCGCGATCTCGGCTCACTGCAAGCTCCGCCTCCCGGGTTCACGCCATTCTCCTGCCTCAGCCTCCCGAGTAGCTGGGACTACAGGCGCCCACAACCGCGCCCGGCTAATTTTTTGTATTTTTAGTAGAGACGGGGTTTCACCGTGGTCTCGATCTCCTGACCTTGTGATCCGCCCGCCTCGGCCTCCCAAAGTGCTGGGATTACAGGCGTGAGCCACCGCGCCCGGCCCAGTATAATTCTTAACATTACATTTATTCTCAAAATTTGTCTAGTTTTGGGCAATAAATTTTATATTTACCTTCTATATGATGCCTTTTAAAAAATTCACAGAGCAGTAGTAATTCTTTCATTCAGTCTCTTACTCTGCCCAGACTGCAGCAGACTGGAATTAGAAATTAAAACTCAGAGAAGATACTTTTTAAATGATGTCATCAGAAACACACTTAATGGAAATTATGATTAATGTATTAAGCAAAATGAAATGTCGATTAAGGAAATTTTTCCTAATATCTCCTCTAGGAGAAATTTTGCGTTGATATAGGGTTCCTGACATAACGTGTTGAGTGAATAATTAGATGTATTCATCTACATTTGAAATGGAAAAATGACTGAAATTTGTTCTTTTGAAAAGAGCTTTATAGATATAGAATACAAAACAGTGTTATGAGCATAAATTGCTCATCTAATTTTAATAAGAAATTTTCTTTTGTATTTGTGAATCAAAATACAAAGTTTCTTTTGTGTTTATTTAGATTAACGTGTCTTTTCGCTTAGGGAAACCAGACGAAACACATTTTTAGAAATTATAAGTAATTAATCCCAACTCTTTTTTAAAACATGCTGAGAGGTTATTGAAAGGTAGAAAATTCTTCTGGATAAGGCTTCATTTAATGTTGTTTCTTTTATCTCTGTTAAGTAAGCATCTGTTCTAAAGAAACAAGATATTAACAGCTATTAGCTTGAGATTAAACATGTGTTATACACACACAGTGGATTTCTCTACATCTAGGATATATTGAATAGTCCATCATTATAAACTGTTTTTAAGTTTATTAAATTTTGCTGTGTAAAAAATAAGAATTAACAGAAATGCTCATGATTCATAAAAATACTCTTTGACTAGAAAACTACAAAAACACAGTAAGACATTTAATTTAGCAAAAGTTTGCCTAAGAGCAGTCAGTGCATGAACATGATGCACTTAGATATTATAGTACTAGAAACTTCTAATGTGGATGATCCAGAGATTATCTTCATGAAATTATCTATTGGGAGGGAGTAATAAACAGGGGTTTTACCTTTTCAGATGGCATATGGTACTTGATTAAATAGTGTAGTAATTTATATTTTGAGAAAATAATGCAACACCTAAGGTATTTGGAGAAAGGACTTCCTTGCTAGATGTATGTTCATTTTATATCCTCATTAATTATGTCTTGAAACTTTTTGATATAAATATGAGATACTTTTAAGCACATCTTTAAAACTATTTTCCACTTTAAAATGATTCATGCCAGAGAAATGAAAGGGGGATATTGATATATCTCTACTCTAATCTTCATTTCTTCCTTTATTGTTTTAGTTATCTAACATTGTATGACAAAATCACCACAGAATGTGTAGTGGCTTCAAACAGCAATATTATCTCTTACTATTTCTGGAATTTGGAGGCTCGTTAACTGAGTGGTTCTGGCCTTGAGTGTCTTATGTGGTCTCAGTCAGACAGTAACTGGAATTGAGGTCATATTGAAGTCTTCTTCACTTACCCTCCTGGTGCTTGGAGAGGGAAGATACATGTAGCTGGAGCTCCTCTGGCATCTCTATCTCTGTGTAGTCTGTCCACATGACAACTTCAGGGTAGCTGGATGTTAGCTCAGTACTCCGTGGCTCATGTCCTGGGGTAGAAAGCCAGGTGGAATTCATATCACCTTTTAGACTTAGCCTTAAATTTCAAGTGGTGTCATTTCTGTCACATTCATTTCGTTAAGGCACTTGTAAAGGTCTTCCCACATTCAAGAGATAAGAACTCCTTGATCCGCCCCTTGATGGAGCATCAACACTATATAGGGAGAAGAGCATGTGGGAAGAGGAATATATTGATGTGGCCATCTTTGGAAAATACAGTCTGCTACACAGATAAAGCATTTGGCTGACTACAATGAGTTAGGCATTATGGTGAGTCCTAGAATAAGATGATAAATATATACAATTCCTGCTCACAAGATGCCTACAGTCTAGTAAGAACATCCATGTAAATAAATGCTATACATGGGGGTATGTATAATGTGATAAGATAATGATGAGCTCGGTGGAATGTTGTAAGATTTGATAGGAGGTGTTTTAGTGAAGAATTAAAGATAAAGGAGTTGTCTAGCATGTCTCCCAGTTTTCTGGTTTGTGTGATGAATGGGTGAGTAGTTTAAGACCCGTTGAGCTAGAGACATCTGTAAAACATACACATAGAAATGACTATTGGTCATTTCCAAATACATCTTCCAGGGAAAATGTTTGTGCTGAGGATGTAGTTTTGGGAGTCAATAAATTCTGGGTAGAATTTTAAGACCTAAATGTGTGTGATACTGCCCGAAGAAATTCTGTGGAGGAAGAGAAGAGGGGAAAGAATGTCACCTTGTAGAAAACAATAGTAAACAAATGTACTGAGAGGATGTCAGGGAAAATGACAATAAAAGCCTCCACAAAGTCTCTTCTCTATAAAAGCAGTGAGAAAACTGGAAGACTTATTGTTTGCAGACATTTAAAGAAACCTCTACCCAATCATTTGCTGACCACTAACTAGCCAAGCAGAAACTTCAGCTGCCACACATGACAAAGAACACAGACTTTACAGCATTTGTTCAGAAAAGTCACTAAATAAACACTATCACCACCACTATTACAACAGAAATCCCCATCAACAACAGCAAACCCTGGGGGAAGGAAGAGAATCTGATTTCCAGAGTTGTCATACTAAAATATTCAAAATATCCAGTTTTCTGCACAATAATTATGAGACATGCAAAGAAACAAAGTGTGGCATGGGCACACTTTATTTCCCATGAGTGGGGGAAAAATAATAGAAACTATTCCTGAGGAAGCACAGTTGTTGGATTTAATAGAAAAAGACTTTAAATAAGTTACCTGAAATATGTTCAAAGAACTGAAATATTGTGTCTAAAGAAATAAAGATTAACAGCTAATTTCTCTTTGGAAACCATGAAGGTCAGAAAGCAGTGGAATGAAATACTAAAAGCCCTTAAAGAAAAAGACCGTTAACCAAGAATTCTACTTCCAGTAATGTCCTTTTAAACTGAAAATATTCTCAGATAAACACAAACTGAGATAACTTGTCAACAGCAACCTATGAGACCTAAATGTAAGAACTAAAATTATAAAACTTATAAAAGTGTAAAACGTACTAGAAAATGTTTATGACCTTGGAAAAGACAATGATTTCTTAAATATCACAGCAAAAGCAGAAATGATAAAAGAAAAGAGGTAAATTGGACTTCGTCCAAATTAAAAACCTTTGTACTCCGAAGAATATGGCAACATCAAGAAAATGAAGATGGCTGGGTGCAATGGCTCATGCCTGTAATCCCAACAGTTTGGGAGGCTAAGGCAGGAGGATTGCTTAAGCCCAGGAGTTCAGAGCAGCCTAGGAAACATGGTGAAACCCCGTCCCTACAAAAGTTAGAAATATTATCCAGATGTAGTGGCATGTGCCTGTAGTGCCAGCCACTCAGGAGGCTGAAGTTGGAGGATGGCTTAAGCACATAAGGTGGAGGTTACAGTGAGTGCACCAGTGCACTACAGCCTGGGTGACAGAGAAAAAAAAAAAAAAAGAAGAAGAAAGAAAGAAAAAAAAAGAAAATGAAGACAACCCACAGAATGGGAGAAAATCATCCAGCTGATAAAAACCTAATAGACTATATAAAGAACTTTGCAAGTCAACAATAAAAAGACATATAATCCAACTGACAAATGGACAATGGAGTTGAATAGACATTTCTCCAAAGAATGTATGCAAATGACCATTAAGCAGATCAACATCATTGATGCTCAGCACCATTAGTCATTAAGGAAATGCTAACCAAAACCACAATGAGATACTACTTCACACCCCCAGGATGATTATATTTAAAAAGACAAACAATAACAAATGTTGGAAAAGACAGGAATACACATTGGAATCTTTACTTTAGAAAAACAGTTTGATGGTTTCTCAAAAAATTAAACTTAGAATTATAAAATCCAGCATTTCCTCTCCTAGGGGATATACCAAGATAATTGAAAACATAGGTTTGCATTAAAACTTGTGCACAAATGTTCAAAGCAGCATGATTCATAAATAGCCAAAAAGTGGAAACAACCCAAATTCCCATTCACTGATGAATAGGTAAAGAAAATGTGGTATATCCATACAATGAAATATTACTCAGCTGTAAAAAGTAATGAGTTGCTGATACATACTATGACACAGATAAACCTTGAAAATACTATGTGAATAAAAAAATCCAGACACAAAAGCCCACATATTGTATTATTACATTTATATGAAATGTTCAGAATAAGCAAATCCATAGAGACAGAAAATGGATTATAGTTTCAGTCAAGGGAAATGGGGAATGATGGCTATTGATTTCCTTTTGGGGTAGTGAAAAAAATCAGAATCAGATCATGGTGATGGTTGTACAACTTTATATATACAGTAAAAACCATTAAAATGTATACTCTTAAAATGTGTATTTTGTGGTAAATGAGTTCTATCTCAGTTTTTAAAAGTGAGTTGGCTATGGGAAAAAAGGCAGTTAGTAATATTGAAAAGGAGTCTATCAAGAGGCAGAAGAACATGTGAGAAATTGATTTCATGTTCAGAGGACAAGTTTATTATTCTCAGTTTCTGAGGAATTGTGTGTGACTCACCTGGAATTTATATAAATCTCTTAATACATCATCTTGCATTTTTTCTAGTTGCAGTCTGAAAAATATACCCAAATTAAAAAATTTTAAACATAAAACAACTATAGGAAAATCCATTTGTGAATGTGTCAGTGTGTGGGTGCCAGTGTGTGTGTGTGAGCGATGGTAGAAGGGCAGAAAGGTGGATGATGCATAAAGGATTATTACCTTTTTGTTTAGTTATTTCCTTTTGTTCAGTTGTTTGACTTGCCTCAATGTGGCTTTCTCTTTCAGAAAGAGGCACAAGGCTGAGATAGCCCCATTTTACTGGCTTTGTCTCCTCAGAACTGTAGTTGCTTTAGAACTTTAAACAAAAGCCCTTGCCTAAGGGCAGCAGTGCTCTTCTGGCCACAGTTATCTCCTCTGCTCTTCTGGTTCATTCTCCACAGTTCCAGAGGATTCATCTTCCCAAGTGGACTTCTATTCATTTTATTCCCTGTTCACAGACCTCGTCCCCATCCCACTGCATCCAGAATGAAATACAGTTTCTTGGCCTGTGACCCCTTGATTTGACCAAAACCCTGAATTGTTGACCCTGAAGCCCCAGAATTGAGTGGGAGACCGACATGAGATATAACCAACAATGAGATGTATGTGGGTAAGGTAGAGGATCCGGTGCCAGCTTACATTCCCAGCTCCCTATCCCAGCATTGGAAGCTTGTTGTCTAAGCTGTTAAGAGGAAAGTGTTTCTATTGGTAGCTATTCTTAAAGACCTTCTGTTGGGAGCCACAGATTTGTTTCAGAAGTGGAGGGGAAAGAAAACACACCTTATTCAGGAAATTTTTTGCCTAGAAAATATTTTCTCTTAGTTTCACCTCAAAATAAAAGGGAAGTAACACTAGAGAATTGAATACTACATTATCATATACTTAAACCTTTTAAACCAAGTGGAAGGGAACAACTTTTGAGTCTAATTTAGGGTAAAACGTGTATTATACTTTTGACCAGTCGAGGAAATTCAAACATTTGGTTTCTGCCTCTTTGGCTAGTAAATGAGTTAGTTCATTTTGTGTGTGTTTTAATATTCTGAAGGCCTGTGGTCATTAATAAAAATTAAGATTCACTAAAGCATTCCAGAACAAATTCTGATTCATAATGCATTTTCATGTAGAATTTTATTTGCTCTGAACTTTTTAGTGAATTGAGAACCATAGTCACGTAGTTCATCAGAAAAGCACTTCAAGGATGTCAGTAGCTTTGGATTCTAAAGCAATTAACTATAACCTTTCTAAATAAGAGACAGTAAAAATTCTTGGATTTTTCCAAATTCTGTTCTATGATTACAGTACTGGAGATCAGTGCTTGTGACAAATAACAGGTATTAAGCATGTCATCAGGCTGGTTTAGAATGCAAGCAAGGCGATGTGCAAATCTAAATGAAATTGAATAATGAGTAGAACATAGGAGAGTAGGGAGACATCCCTAGAACCTAGGTCTACTACAACTTTAGTCTGTGAGTCAGTCTTTTAAAATAACCACACAGGGGTACTCACAACATTGAATTTTTGTACACAAAACAGGGAATCAGATTATGATGCATGGTGGATCTTACTGATGATTTCAGAAAAGGTGCTTGAGTATTCTTAGAAACCAGCCAGCCAACTAGCCTTTCCCCCCAGTATACACTAATTCAGATAAAGAATATTTCACTCAGATAATTATGAGAAGATAATAGATTTCAAATTTTTGAAGTTATGAATATATAATGTGTTTTTTTTAAATGATTAAATACCTGGAGAGGAGATCAGGAGGTAACTCTCCATTGATCAGGGTCATAGGCTGACAATTCCTAAAGCTCCAAGGAGTGTAGAGGGCTGGGGGCATTTTCTTGAGAACCACAGTGGTAGAAAACCAGTAGGATTCCAGAAGGGACCTTGAAGCTCTGCAAACTGAGCTGGACCAAATGGCTGAGGCCCACACTCATATACCCGCCAGTCATCTCCAGGGGGCGCTATGCAAGTAAGATGCCAGCATCTCCCACTGGTTTCCACTTTAGCCAGTAGCCTGAGAGACCCTCGCACGCGTGTGCAGCCTCCCCCACTACTAGAACCACAATGATACTCTTGATGAAGGGTCCCTCCACTGATTTATCAGGGTCAACAACAAGATTAAATATGATTGTCAGGCAAAAGAAGATTTTCATAACTGGATAGAAGAGGTGACTAGCATAAGCACTGAACCAGCTTTCAACTGGGCTTAAAAAATGACTTAATCCTCTTCAAACTTAACCAGATTCAATGAAGAAAGTCAATGAGCCTTCCTTGAACTGGCCGTGTCTTCCTTTCTAAGCTGTTCAGGTGTGTGTTATGAAGCTACTGGACATTTTTATAATCAAGTGATATTTTGAAACTGGAAATATGACTCATATCTGTCAGCATGACTTTGGAGTCAAGTATACAGAAAAAGCAAGACATTTTGATGAAGGAAAATCATAAGCTGAATTTGCAGATAGGATAAACAAACATGCTAGTGAGGTAGGTATGACAGCCTAAGAGATCAGCAGGTATCTTTATCCTCCCAAATGGTAAACAAACTGTTTAAGTAGGCAAGAATAAGCTAGCAAACAGGCAGTAACAAATAAACCAGAGTTAGATGCTGGTACCAGGTACTAGAAGACACATCTATGTCTAGAAGCTAACATTATAATCAGTGGACATCTCAACAATCTCTTTGCAGATGAATATCAACAAAGTTGTGTCTGGGCTTGGGTGGCGAGTGTATGACCCCAAATGGTTACGCTGCTCCAGCAGAACCAGTCACTCTTGTGGAAGCTAAGGAATGGGAACAGAAGAATATTAAATCAGTGGTACTGATCATCAGTCTTAATATCCAAATGAATATCATGGTACATACCATGATGGCTATCAAAGATGGTTTTTCTGTTTTTTGTTTTTTTTTTGAGACAGAGTCTTACTCCATCACTCAGGCTGGTGTGCAGTGGCACAATCACGGCTCACTCCATCCTCGACTTCCCCCAGGCTCAGGTGTTCCTCCTACTTCAGCCTCTCAGGTAGCTGGGACTGCAGGTGTGCACCACCAAGCCCAGCTAATTTTTCTTTTTCTTTTTCTTTTTTTTTTTTTTTGTAGAGATGGGGTTTTACCATATTGCCAAGGCTGCTCTTGAACTCCTGGACTCAAGCAGTCCACCCACCTCAGCTTCCCAAAGTACTGGGATTACAGGCGTGAGCCACCACGCCCAACCCAAGATATTATGAATATAATGAATGACCAAGGCACCAATATTAAAGACATATACATTTTTACAATATTCTACTTTAACTGGTATTTTCAAAGTAGATGAGGTGTTTGAGGCATTTTTGTTTTGTTTTGCTTTTAGAGCCAGGGTTAATCAGAGCTCACTGCAGCCTTGAATTCCTCAGCTCAAGGGATCTTCTTGCTTCAGTGAGGTTTTTTTAAAAAATAGAATTTAGTATCTGATTTCTACATAGAAGAAATTTTAATGTTTATATTGCTTAAGTATTGTTTGCTAATTTTTAAAGTAATGATCAATGAGTACAAAAGAAAAATACCCTCATATACAGAGTTGGTGTTTTATCCTACCTGCAACAGATGAGCCCCAGGCCATTCTCTCAGTTCGTTCAGCAGACTGCAGTGGTTGATTTTGCACAAAGAACTGTGCTAACCTTATAAGGGTTTCAGAGAAGGTTCCTGTTTTCTGAGGACTCATAGTCTAATAAAGGAAGACAAACATATCTACATAACTCTGCTAAAGACAAACTTACAGAAGCCATCATGAGAGGTACACAGTGCTCGCATAATCAAGGGGGAAGCAGAATTCATCATTCTCAGTGTGGAATCTGGGAAAGCTTGGAAGAGATGTAACTCTAACTGGTTCTTCTAGGATGGGCTGGAACAAGTGGCAAAGGCTTTCTAACTGTTGGGAGCAACTGGAGGAAGGATATAGGGGCCCAGAAAACATTCAGAGGGCGGACCCCGTGTGGCCAGGGCAAACTCTACACGAATGAGAGCTAATTAGCAAAGTGTGAACAGTGTTAAATGCCTTACTCAGGGGGTTGGGCCCTTATTTTTTGTGGACTGGGCACCATTGAAGATTTTTGGGTGGAATAAAATGGTAAGTTTTATTTTTTATTATTTATTTATTTTGAGACAGAGTCTCACTCTGTTGCCCAGGCTGGAGTGCAGTGGCACGATCTTAGCTCACTGCAACCTCCACCTCCTGGGTTCAGGTGATTCTCATGCCTCAGCCTCCCAAGTAGCTGGGATTACAGGTGCGCACCACCGTGCCTGGCTAATTTTTGTAGTTTTGGTAGGAAAGGGGTTTTGCCATGTTGGCCAGGCTGGTCTTGAACTCCTGACTTCAAGTGATCCTCCCGCCTCTGCCTCCTGAAGTGCTGGGATTACAGGCATGAGCCACTGTGCCTGGCCAAAATGGTAAGTTTTAGAGAGATAATTCTGGTGTAGTACTTGTAAGGAACCAGGGGTAGTCTAGACTTCTGGAGTCTGAATTCCTGCTTTATAGCTTACTGTTCTTTGACAAGTTGCTTCAACTCACTGAGCCTCAGGTTACATAATTGTAAAATGGGGATAATACCTCTCCTGTAGAATTGTAATTAGTGAAGTAATTATGCAAAGCCTTGGCACTTAGTAAGAATTCATTAAACAGTAGCTACCCCTTTAATCAGAATAACAAATTCTTAAGAATCTGAGTGGTTTAGAGAGTTAGTAGTGTGATTATGAGCTGGTGTTTCAGAGTGAGACTGACTGACCTGGCTTCAAATCCCACCTCCCACTCTTATTAGCTCTGTGACTAGGACAACTTACCAAGTGACAGTGTTGCCATCTATAAAATAAGGATGACAATCCCAGCCTCATAGGTTTTGTGTGATCAAATGAGAGAGTATATATAAAAGGGCTTTATATGCCTAGCACTTAGTTCATTCATTCTTTCAACACATGTTTGCTGAATATCTGCCTTGTGTCAGATACTGTTCCATGTACTTGGAATATATCAATGAACAAAACAGATCACAGTCCCAACCTTTGTGGATCTTACATTCTAAGTGACCACTGTTATTGTTGAAAGGGAACACTGGTTGAAAGACTATTTCAGTTGTCTTGGGAAGTGGCACAGATTTTGGACTAGGGCAGTGGTGGTGGAAGGGGAGATGGTAGAAGCCTCATGTGCGATTCCTGACTGGGTGTGGGTGGAAAGGAAAGGGAGACTTGAGGAAGATGCCCAAGGTCATCATGCCATCCATTAACCTAGAGAGGGAGCATAGAGGAAAGGCACATTCGAAGGAGAAAATGATGGAGTTCACATGTTTAATGCCATCAGGATACCCATTTGGAGCTTTCTAGTAGGCAATGGGAAATATTTTCCTGAAATTAGAGAAGTTGAGAGTTTTGCGGCGGGGGGGACGGGGGGAGTTTCCTGTAGATAATTGGTGACCCTCAGTAAACCAATTTCAGTACAGTGGTGGGGTGTGGAGAAAGTAGAGAGTAGAAATTGTAGGCACAGACCAACCTTTAAATGCATTATAGAGGGAAGGAAAGGAAAGAAGGAGAAAGCAGCTTGAGAATTAGCTTATTCTGTCTTCAGATTTGGCAAAGGAAATGAGCCAGTGGAAAGAGTAAGATTGAACCTATGAAGCAGATGATTTATGTGTTCTTTTAATGAATATTTATCCTTTTTCTATGGTTTGCAAAATACTTTGTCATGGGGAGGCATACAAAGATTAAAACGATGGAATATGGCCTTAAGTGAGTTTACCCTACAACAGAAGACTGTACATGCCAATACAGCTTTTTATTACTCCCCATTGGAGTGTAACTTCTATGACAACAGAAATTTTGCCCATTTTGTTCACTGCTCTATCCCCAGTGCCTGGAAGAGTACCTAGAATATAGTAGACATTTAATAAATGTTGAATAGACAAACGTTTCAGCGGAAGGAGGATATCTGAATTATTCAAGAGAACTATCATTCTTTTTGTTTCAAGAATAGTTCTTTTCCATAATCATAGCTTAGTAGCTATGGAGAGTAGAATGCGGGCACTCACAGAGAATGAGATACAGGTCAAACTGGAGGAGTAAGAGAAAGGTAATGAAGTTAGGATTATTGTACAACAGCCAAAAATTATCCTTTCCAGAAGAACTTTTCCAGGAATACACAAATGCTATTTTTCTGTAGAACAGAAGAATATATTAACAAACCAGAGGGTACAGATTTATCTCAATTTTAGATCCAGTTTTCATAAATGATGGACAAAGTAAGGATGAGGAATGAAGGAAAATGTGTCTGTGTTCAAAGTATTAGCAAAGCAGATCCAGGTAAGTTTGCCACCTATTGCCTTAAGGGCAGAGAGAGAAAGAGAGAGAATATATGAGATAAAGTGTGAGTTCTTGTAGGAATTAGAGGAACACATTTTTAGTTTTTATTTTTTGTTTTTTCCAACTTTTATTTTAAGTTCAGGGCTACATGTGCAGGATGTGCAGGTTTGTTACATAGTAAACATGTGCCATGGTGGTTTGCTGCACAGATCATCCCATCGCCTGGGTATTAAGCCCGGCATCCATTAGCTATTCTTCCTGATGCTCTCCCTTCTCCCACTCCCCACCTTCCAACAGGCCCCAGTGTGTGTTGTTTTCCCTCATGGGTCCATGTGTTCTCATCATTCAGCTCCCACTTATAAGTGAGAACACGTGGTATTTGGTTTTCTGAATAAATGAATGGATAAACTGTACAGCCCAAATGATGGAATATTATTCAGTGCTAAAAAGAAATGAGCTATCTTCACTCTCCACTCTCTTACTCTGGGTTATTCTTTCATATTACATGCATCCCTCTGTTACTCTGTTATTGGTCTCTATGTTTATTGTGTGTGCCCCCTCCCTCACCCCCTACCAGTGCAGGGTAAGCTTTCTGTGGACAGGAGCTTCGATTTGGACATGGCTACATCCTCAGTGCCCACTACGCTGTCCAGCTAAAAAGAGGCGTTCAATCGTGTATTTTCTTAATTATTAAAAATGAATTAACAGTACCTTCTAGATTACTAAGGAAGTTATATAATCTTTGATATAGGCAATTTCCTCCATGAAATAATTTTTTTAAATAGCCACTACTAAAAAATATCAGTGCCAGCCACATGATCTGACTTAATAGTACCCTCTTTTGGTATATAGCCTCTATTCCTTTTTTTGAACTTTTAAGTTCAGGGGTACTTGTGCAGGTCAGAGAAAATTCAGCTCTAGCAGTTTCAGAGACAGGTCTTGATTTCACCTAATTCTCTATACAGTACCTAATTATCTGATCTCTGCTTTTTATGTAACATAGCACAACATAAATTTACTTTTTTAAGAGTTTTTAGCTTCCCGTATGATGTATTTCTTCACTTACTTGAAAATGGAGAAATTTAGTACTTTTCTTTGAGAAAAGGACATCAGTATGTAACTAGTTCTGCATTGTTTTAATGAGAACAAAAACAAAATGTTCCAGAATTACTTGCTTGCAGCTACAAAGCATGTTTAAGGAATAAAAATCTCCATCATTAAATGCATGATGAAAAAAAGAATTGTTTTGAAGTTCTTAGGATCAGCTTGTATAGGCTTCATTGTAAACTGATACTAAAGAGTCCCCATTACGATCTGTGTATTTTGGTGCCAGAAGGTTTTTTTCTTATGCTAAATTATTAAGTTCTGTCAGCTGCTGGGCTGTCATATAGAGATATAGTAAATCACATTATATTTTGTCATGGATTACACGGAGCAATAAATTTGGGAATAAAGATCAAAGTAGTTCCACAATCACATCTGAGTGTAGGAGCGCTGTTTAACTTGTAGAAAACTGATTTAGGTAAAGCTGCGGCAGTTCACCTTGTGTGAATTTGAAATGAATTTGGATATTTGGTTGAAAATGAATGAGGATCAAATCCCAAAATGACTTTCCATTTTTGTATTTAGTTCAGAGAAGTTAATTCCAACACCTAGCTGCATGACTTGAATTAGATAAATAATTACATGCCGAGAGTTGCGGACTCAGTGAAAATTGTATTTATGTATTTTAATTGCTTTTGTGATTAAACAATATATTTCATTGTACTTTATTTGGGTTTTTTTAGGAGGACCACATAATTAAATATTCCTGTAGCAATGCTGTCTGACTCCTTAGAGCTGAGCTGTTTGGTTTTTACTGCATTAAAAACCATTAAAGTAAGCCAGTTTAAGCACACTAAGCAGTCTTGATTAGCTCGATCTTGATGGTTATTATCTTTGTTCTGTGCTACTATAGAAGCTCTTTAGGGGTTATTGAAGTTGATGATATTCATTTATTTGGAATAGACAATCTCAACTGGTTGGGTTCTTTTCAGAGAAAAAATTTTCATAGACACTAGATAATATGGCAGAAGTGGTTAGCAGAAATCATGTGTTTTGTATCAATTACTGTCCTTATGCTTTTATTAGGAAAGTGTCCTCTGTTTTGTCCTCATTAGCTGTAACAGTGGTTCCTCAGCTAAAGCTGATTATCAGAAGCAACCAGGGAGCTTTTCAATCAGATTCCTGAGCCACAAGATCCTGGTGGCTGATTCAGTAGAAAAAACTCAAAAGCGTTTTTCTCCTGTTACTCTGGCATCATCTTTTCTACTTTCTTTCTTCATTCTAATGCTGTTTGGAGAAATACTTTTAAATGCTATAGCCCATTAACAGACATTTAAGCTTTACAAAATTATTTCTCAAGATTTGGGTTTCTTGTTTTATTTTTTGTCTTGTAGGGTCATCCTTTTATTGATATTTTTCCTCATGTGAAATCTAAAAGATTTACACTAACGCTGTAATAAATCAATCTGACATTAGACTTAATCAAATTCCCCCCCCCCAAATCATATGAAGATTAAATCTCCCCCCATTCCAAATGGGATTAAAATAAAGTGTAATTGGGATATAGATAGGGTAGCCTGCAGTGCTGAGTTTGGTCTGAAAGGAAATAAAAGGCCAGTTGGTGACTGTATGTCAGGTACCTCCCCAGCGCGAGGGTGTTAGACTAAGATGGAAGGTTTTGCAGTGATGCTGCCAAGGCCTAGTTAGAAGAGACTGAACAGTTTGAAGAACTTAGTAAAAGATCACAGAGATTCTATTTACAAGCCCCAAGCTCTTCTAACAGGCTTTTTGTCAGGTCCTCTGATACTGCTGGGATGCCTCCTAAATCTAAGGCCCCTGGGTGGGAGCCACTGTTTTAGAGAATCACTGTGAAAAGCCAAAAGCAAGCAGAGCTTTCAGAAAATGGCCTGAGCCCTGTGTTTAGAAAATACAGGTCCTAATTCAGGCTATTTCCATGCAACGAATCAAAGGAGCTGAGGACTGGAGAAGTGAAGACTGAAGAGAGAATGATTTAGAGCACTTAGACTGGGTCCAGTCACTGAAGCCAGCTGGGCCCAAGCTGGTGGTTTTTGAGGACTGCTGCTTCAAGAGTATAGAAATGCAGCTTGCACATTCAGCACCTGCTGGGCCTCGACTGAACTGACCCCTGAGAAGCTCTTGTAGTCATGATCTGCATCTTCTCTAGTTACTGCTCACCTTTGCCCTTCTTCCCCAGGCTTCTACCTGGGCCCTTGGTCTCAGTTCCCATCATAGATCCGTGCTGGGATTTGAATCAGGCCCTGATCCCTAGCTTGGTTTATTGGAAACCTTGATCCCTTAGAGTCTCTGCTTCTGATTCTTCTTACAAAGCCAAAAATGGCTCTCTTTCCTTTAGGACACAAATGCAAGAACTACCCCTGTCTAGAAGCTCTGCCTTCCAAGTCCCATATTGCATTCTCAAATTAAGCACTTTCGATAGCAAACTTTCTAATCTACTCTTGCCCAGGATTTAAGCTGCCAGCGTCTTCTACAGGCAAGGAAGAGGCGAGGCTACCCATTTTGTTTTCCTCTGTTCCTTTGTTCAGTTTCAGCTGCTGCCCCCTTCCTGTGAGGCACATTGAGCCTGTCAGGCAACAGTTAGGATGTAGACTTGGAGCAGAAGGGTGGGCTATGATCCAGTTCTCTCAAGGAAGCTAAATTTGCATCCTATCATGTGCTCGGTGCTTGGAGTTAACACGTATAACATATTCCCCCTCCCCTTAAAGAGTTGTCAGTCTAGTTGCATAGATAATTTTAATATAATGAGCAATAAAATAATTATGTATAGACTGATAGAGAAATGTGACGTGGCCCAAACTGAGATTTCTTGAGGTTTTGTGGAAGACTTCCTGGAGGAGATGATGTTCAAATGATTATTGCAAAATGATTAAGATACTACCAAGGAAATGAATGATATTCATGAAAAAGAAAAGATGGGACAAAAATACAAGGTATGAAATAGCATATTCAGGGAACTACAGTCTGGTGTTCACAGAGGCATAAAGTGTGGATGGGAAGTAGAGAAACATGAAGCTGGAGAGGTAAAGTCCTGGCCCTGAATTACCATTCAGTATGCCCCATTAAGGAACTTAAACTTTAGTATTTGCTAAGAAGCAATGAAAATTGCTTCTTAAAAAGCTGGGCGTGGTGGCTCACACCTGTAATCACAGCACTTTGGGAGGCCGAGGCAGGAAGATCACCTGAGGTTGGTAGTTCGAGACTGGCCTGACCAATGTGGAGAAACCCCGTCTCTACTAAAAGTACAAAAAACTAGCCGGGCGTGGTAGTGCATGCCTATAATCCCAGCTAGTTGGGAGGCTGAGGCAGGAGAATCACTTGAACCCGGGAGGTGGAGGTTTCAGTGAGCCAAGATTGTGCCATGGCACTCTAGCCTAGGCAACAAGAGTGAACCTCCATCTCAAAAAAAAAAAAAAAAAAAAAATTGCTTCTTAAATTACAAAGTGATATGATCATATTTATACTTTAGATAGAATACCAGTTGAAAGGTCATGGTGGATCTATATCAGACAACAAAAATGAAATATCTAGAGTGAATAGGACAGTAAGTTAGAAGTCTATTGGAAAAATTCAGGAGAGAAAGGTGAAAATCTAGAAGTAAAAAGCTGGCAGGACTGTCAAGAGCAAGAAAGAGGGATTCTAAGAAATTCTACTAAGTTTCTTCTTTGGGTGTCTAAATGTAAGTGCCACTAACTAAGATGAGGAGGAACAGATTCAAGGAGAAATGATTGAGTTCAGTTAGTTGAGTGCTTTTGGGACATCACAGAGAGGTGTCTGGATCTGGGTACAAGACCGTAGAGGCTAGAGGTGGAGTTGGAAGTCATATCAACAAAAAGATGATTTACTATCAGAATGGATTAAAAAGGGAGAGGTTGCTATGGTAAGGAAAGGGCAGACGGCATGGGGCAATTATTTAAAATCAGCTACAGATCAATAAGCAATTGTCAGAGAGGTCCCTGGAGAACCAGGAAGGAATAATGACATAGATACCAAAGGAGTTGGAGGTTTTATTTAAAAGTCAGTAATTCGGCCAATGCAAAGTTTGATCCTTTGAAAAAAATAGTAAAATATAAACTTTTTAGAAGACTGATCAGAAAAATAGGGAGAAGAAACAAATAGGCAAAGGAGGAAATAGGAAAAATGACTGCTGATTGAGTCAAAGACATAGAAAAGATAAAATAACTTAATGAATAACTTTATGCCAGTAAAATTGAAAATCTGGATAAGATGGAAACATTTTTAGAAAATGTTATTAAATGAAAGAAGAAATAGAAAACTCCAATAGTCCTGTAGAAATTAAATAAATATGGCATTTAGTTTTAAATATTTTATTAAAGAAAATATCAGACTCAAATGATTTTGGTCAAGTTCTTAACCAAACATTCAAGGAACAGATAACTCCAATAATAAACACAATTTGTGATGGGAAAATAAAGAGGGAATATCCCCCATTTATTCTAAAGCCAGTATAGTCTTGATATGAAAGTCAGCCAGGAACAGTAAAAAGCAAATTACATACCAATCTTACATTTAATTTTAAGTGTAAAATTCCTAACCAAAATTTAGAAATAGAATCTAGCAGTACATAAAAATGATTATACATTTCAACCAAGCTGGATTGAATGCAAGAATGCAAGGCTGATTTCATGTTAGAAATCCATTAATATAATCCATCACATTGCCACACTGAAAGGAGAAAAACCATGTGATCATCTCAGGTAAAGAAAAGCATTTGGTAAAATTCAACTCATATCTGTGATCATCTTAATAAACTAGGAACAGGAGGAAGTGTCCTTACCCCGATAAAGAATATTAATCAAAAACTTAGAGCAAACATCATTATTATGGTGAAATGTTAAAAGGATTCCCTTTAAAATCAGGAAAGGAGAAGGATGTCCATTATCACTGCTGCTGTTCAACAATGAAATACAGATGCCATTGGTCACAGCTAGACAAGAAAAAGAAATAGGATACAAATTAGAAAGAGGGAAGGAAGCCTGATATTATTCACTGATGATGTGATTGTCTATACATAAAATCTATACATAAAACCTAAGTGGATCAGTAAACTATTGGAAAAAATAAGATAGTTTAGCAATTGTCTAAATATATGATCCAGCAAGAAACAGAAAACATAATTTTAAAAACTATTCTGCTAACATAGCAAAATAGAAAGTGTATAGGAATGAATCGAAGAATAGCTGTGTAAGTCCTATTTGGAGAACTTTTAACTGTATTAAAAGAAATTAACAAAGATCTAAATCATGGAGAGATATACCCACTATATCTTGAATACCTTTAGTATCTTAAAGATGTCAATTGTCCTCAATTTGACCTATAGATTTAATGCAATTCATTGGATTTATCTGACAAAAATAAATCTAAATTTTTTAAGACAGGGTCTCACTGTCACCCACACTGAAGTGCAGTGGTGCGATTATAGCTCACTGCAGCCTTGAACTCCTGGGCTTAAGTGATTTTCCCACCTCAGCCTCCCAAGTAGCTGGGACTACAGTTGCACACCAACATGCCCAGCTAAATTTTTACAATTTTTTGTAGAGACGGGGGTCTTGCTTTGTTGTCCAGGCTGACCTTGAACTCCTGGCTTCACGCAATCCTCCCACTTCGGCCTCCCAAAGTGCTGAGATTACAGGTGTGAGCCACTGTGCCTGGCCTAAAGCCCAAGAGCAGCCAAAATTATTCTGAAAAAGAAAAAGTCAAAAGTATTTGCCTCCTACCACATACAAAATCAAAATTTGTTACAAAGCTATGGACATTAGTAGTTTGGTACTGGTACAAGTATAGATAGACTGACCAAAGGAACTGAATAGAGAGCACATAAAGCCATATATTGATATATATAGATGATATAGATGTAGTTATGGAAACTTGGCATAATGTTCTTTTATTAAGCTCTTCATTGCTGACACATGCCATAGAAATTTGGCATGTGTCGGAAATGAAGAGCTTGATGAAAGAATTGGCTGAGGCCAGGTGTGGTGGCTTATGCTTATAATCCAAAACTTTTAGGATCACTTGAGCCTAAAAGTTTGAGACCAGCCTGGGCAACATAGTGAGACCTTGTCTCTACTAAAATTAAAAAAGCAGTCAGGTGTGGTGGTGCATGCCTGTGGTCCTAGCCACTCAGGAGGCTGAGGCAGCAGGATAGCTTGAGCCCGGGAGATCAAATCTGCAGTGAGCTGTGATTGCACCACAGCATTCCAGCCCAGGCGACAGAGTGAGACCCTGCCTCAACAACAACAGAAAAAAAAAAAAATTGGCCAAAGACAAAACAGCATTTTACAGAGGTGTAAATATCAGTAGCCCACAAATACATGAAGAACTGCTCATATCGTCAGTAACCTAGGAAATGAAAAATAAGACACTAATGAAATGTTTTATCTAATAGATTGACAGAAATTAGGAAGTCTGGCAAGAAAAGAAAAGTCATCCAGATTGGAAAGGAAGAAGTAAAATTCTATCCTCAAATGACAAAATCTTGGGTAAAGAAAAATTCTCAAGAATCCTACCAAAAAAAAAAAAAACCTATTTGAAAAATAAGAGTCTACCAAGGTTGCAGGATACAAGATCAATATACAAAAACCAATTATATTCCAATACACTAGGAATAAACAATCTGATAATGAAATTAAGAAAACAAATTCATTTAAAATAGCATGAAATAATTAAATACTTAGGAATACAGTTTAACAAAAGAAGTGCAAAATATGTATCTTGAAAACTACAAAACATCAATGAGAAAAATTAAAACCTAAATAAATGAAAAAGCATTCATATTTACAGATCAGAAAACTTAACATTGTTAAAATGCCAGTATTACCCAAATTGACCTACAGATTTAGCAGAATTCTACCGAAATCCCAACTGCCTTTTTTAGTATAAATTGACACACTGATCCTAAAATGTATATGGAAATTCAACGAATAGTGCTGGGACAACTAGATATCCATATGCAAAAGAGTGAAAGTTCAACCTCTACCTCACAACATACACAAAAAATGAACTCAAAGTCAATCACAGACCTAAATATAAGTGTAAAACTATAAAACTTTTAGAAAATAAACAGTATCAGAGAAAAATGCTATGAAACTCTTAGAAGAAAACATGCAAGTAAATTTTCATGACATTTCAGAATTAGGCAAATAATTCTTAGATATAACACTAAAAGCACAAATGACAAAGGAAAAAATAGATAAACTGGACTTCATCAAAATGAAAACCTTTAAAGAAAACTTCTAAGAAAGTAAAAGAGCAACCCACAGAATCGAAGGAAATAATCACAAATCATGTATCAGAACAACAATGAGATACCACTTTGTACCCATTAGACTGGATATAATCAACAAGACAGACGAAAGTTTTGGCAAGGATGTGGAGAAATTAGAACCTTCATATTTTGCCGGTGAGATTGTAAAATGGTGCAGTCATTTTGGAAAATAGTTTGGCAGTTCCTCAAAAAGCTAAACATAGTTACCACATGACTCAGCATTTCAACTCCTAAGTACACACACATGAGAACTGAAAAAATATTTCCCAAAGAAACTTGTACAAGAATGTTTACAGCAGCATTATTCATAGTAGTCAAAAGTGGAAAAAACTCAAATGTTTGACTGAGGAGTGGATAAACAAAATGTGGTATATCCACACAATGGATTTGACTAGGAAAAGGAATGAAGTACTGATACATTCCACAACACAGATGAACGTTGGAAACATGCTAAGTGAAAGAATCTGGTCATGAAAGGTCATATGTTGTATGATTCCATTTATGTGAAATGCCCAGAATGGAAAAATCCCTGGAGACAGAAAGTAAATTAGTGGTTGCCAGTGGCTCAAAGGATGGGAGAATGGGAAGTGACTGTTAATAGGGATGGGTTGTTTTTTGTTGTTGTTGATGTTGTTTTGAGGTGATGAAAATATTCTAGAATTTTGTCGTGGTGATAAATGTACAGATCTACGAATATACTAAAAACCACTGAATGGTGCAGTTTAAAAACGTGAACTTTACGATATGTGAATTATATCTTACTACAGCTGTTGTTAAAAATAGAAAATCTGGCTGGGTATGGTGGCTCAAGTCTGCAATCCCAGCACTTTAGGAGGCCGAGGCAGGTGAATCACGAGGTCAGGAGTTCAAGACCACCGTGGTCAATATGGTGAAACCCCGTCTCTACTAAAAATACAGAAATTAGCCAGGCATGGTGGCATGTGCCCATAGTCCCAGCTACTCAGGAGGCTGAGGCAGGAGAATGGCATGAACCCGGGAGGCAGAGGTTGCAGCAAGCCAAGATCACACCACTGCACTCCAGCCTGGGCGACAGAGCGAGGCTCCGTCTCAAACAAACGAGCAAAAAAAGTAGCAGAGCGCCCCAGTCTTGGGGACATGCCAGGAAGAAAATTGCTTCCCCAGTAAAGAAGCTGAGGCAAATAGTTCTTTCGGGCTTAAAGTGGAAGGATGAATAAAAAAGAGTAACGAGAATTGACTGTAAAAGACTGCTTTGGTAGGTGTCTTTTCTAACAGTCTGACCCTGCAAGTTTATAAGCTCAGCTATAGTAAAGTAACTTCTGTTATATCTTGTTTCCACTTTAGACCATGCAAAAATGTAGCCATGCCTTAGACCTAACATTACTTGCCTAGTTCACCTCCAAGATTTCAGTCTACCAAATTCTCCTTTTGATCACTCTTGCCTTGCATTTTATTTTTCCCATTTTCTCACGCATAAAGAACCTGGTCTTTGTCTTCATTCCAGTGCTGACTCACTACTCTCTGATCCATTGCCATCTTGAACTTGCATCACTCCTACATTGCTAAACCTCAGTCCTATTTAATCTTTATTGTCCACTTTATCTACATGTTATAAAATAATACCCAGGAAAGTTAAATGATTTGCTCATGGTCACACCACCCAGGTTGGTTTAACTTCATAGCCCATGCTGTTAACCACATGCTCTACTGCTTACCACCTGGCAACAGTTGAAATAGTTGATCAAAGGAACTTTATGTAATGAAAAAGATGGTGGGAGTAGATTTTAGGGTCTGGGGTGATGGGAAATTCAACTATAAAGCAACAGAGCCAACTTGGACACCTTATTTTTGTAAACTGACAAAAAGGACACGTTTTGTATGGGCATCATACTCATTGCTTTCAAACATTTTGAATATTATATTAAAATGAAGTGGCAAAGTAATTCAGTCTCGATGTAGATGATTCTGGAAAACTAGATACACTCTAGGTCATTTTATTTTATTTATTTTTATACAACAATTTTCTTACCCATTTATCGGTTGATGTACATTTGGACTGTTTCCACCTTTTAGCTATTGTGAATAGAAGTGTTATGATAAATTGTGTACAAGTATTTGTTTGAGTACCTGTTTTCAGTTCTTTGGAGTATTTACCTGGGTGTGTAATTGCTGCGTCATATAAGAATTCTATGCTTAACTTTTTGAAGAACTTCCAAAGTGTTTTCTACAACAGCTCAAACATTTTACATTTTTATCAACAATCTAAGAGAGTTTACATTTTGACACATTCTCATCAACACTTGTTATTTTCATCATTATCATCATTATTATTATTACTATTGCCATTCTACTGTGTATGTAGTTGTACCTCAATATGTTTGATTTGCATTTATTTAATGACTAATGATGTTAAATAACTTTCAGGTGCTTTTAGCCTTTTGTGTATCTTCTTTTAAGAAATGCCTATTCAAGTTCTTTACCCATTGCTTAAATGTGAATTATTCTTTATTTTTTCAATATTTTTCTTGAAAAGTAGTAAACTTTTAGTGCAGATAATATAAGTTATCTTAAAAGTTTGCATAGTCTTCTATTTATTTTTCAATTTTATTTTTTTTTCAACTTTTATTTTAGATTCAGTGGGTACAGGTACAGGTTTGTTACCTGGATATATTGCATGATGCTGAAGTTTGTGGTACAAATGATCGTGTCACCCAGTTACTGAGCATGGCACTGAACAGTTAGTTTTCCCACCCCTACCCTCTTCTCCCTCCCAGCTATAGTAGTTCCTAGTGTCTGTTGTTGCCATCTTTATGTCCATGAGTACCCAATGTTTAGCTCCCACTTATAAATGAGAACATGTGGTATTTGCTTGGGCTAATGGCCTCCAGCTGTATCCATGTTGCTGCAAAGGACATGATTTTGCCCTTTTTATGGCTGCATAGCAGTCCATGGTATATATGCACCACATTTTCTTTATGCAATACACCATTGATGGGCACCTAGGTTGATTCCATGTTTTTGCTATTGTGAATAGTGCTGCAGTGAGCACTCATGTACCTGTGTCTTTTTGGTAGAATGTGTCTCTTTTGGTTGTATACCCAGTAATGGCATTGCTGAGTCAAATGGTAGTTCCATTTTTAGTTCTTTGAGAAATCTCCAAACTGCTTTCCACAGTGTCTGAATTAATTTGCATTCCCACCAACAGTGTATAAGCATTCTCTTTTCTCTGCAGCCTCACCAACATCTGTTTTTTGACTTTTTGGTAATAGCCATTCTGGCTGGTGTGAGATGGTATCTTTGTGGTTTTGATGTGGATTTCTCTGATTAGTAATATGGAGCATTTTTTCATATGTTTGTTGGCCACTTGTATGTCTTCTTTTGAGAAACGTCTGGTCATGTCTTCTGCCCATTTGTTTTTTGAGACGGAGTCTCGCTCTGTCGCCCAGGCTGGAGTGCATGGCGCGATCTCGGCTCACTGCAAGCTCCGCCCTCCGGGTTCACGCCGTTCTCCTGCCTCAGCCTCCCGAGTAGCTGGGACTACAGGCGCCCGCCACCACACCCGGCTAATTTTTTTTTTTTTGTATTTTTAGTAGAGACGGGGTTTCACCGTGTTAGCCAGGATGGTTTCGATCTCCTGACCTCGTGATCCACCCATCTTGGCCTCCCGAAGTGCTGGGATTCCAGGCGTGAGCCACTGCGCTCAGCCCTTTTGCCCATTTTTTTATGAGGTTGTTTTTTGTTTGCTCAGTTGTTTAAGGTCCTTATAGATTCTGGATGGACCTTTGTCAGATGCATAGTTTGCTAATATTTTCTCCTATTCTGTAGTATGTCTGTTTACTCTGTTGGTAGTTATTTTGCCGTGCAGAAGCTCTTTAGTTTAATTAGGTTCCACTTGTCAATTTTTGTTTCTGTTGCAATTGCTTTTGAGGGCCTAGTCATAAATTATTTCCCAACGTCAAGGTCCAGAATGGTGTGTCCTGAGTTTTCTTCTAGGATTCTTATAGTTTGAGGTCTTACATTTAAGTCTTTCATCTATCTTGAGTTAATTTTTGTATACGGTAAAAGGGATCCATTTTCATTCTTCTTCATATGGCTAGCCAGCTATCTATATCCCAGCACCATTTTTTGAATATGGAGTTCCTTACCCATTGCTTATTTTGGTTGACTTTGTTGAAGATTAGGTGGCTGCAGCTGTGTGTCTTTATTTCTATGTTCTCTATTTCATTCCATGAATCGATGTGTCTGTTTTTGTACCAGTACCATGCTGTTTTGGTTACTGCAGCCTTATAGTATAGTTTGAAGTCAGGTAATGTGATCCCTCCAGCGTTGTTCTTTTCGCTTAGGATTGCTTTGGTTATTTGGGCTTTTTTTTTTGGTTCCATATGAATTTTATAATAGTTTTTTTTTTTCCAATTCTGTGAAAAATGACATTGGTAGATTGATAGGAATAGCATTGAATCTGTAGATGCTAAAATGCTTTGGCAGTATGGCCATGTTAATGATATTGATTATTCCAATCCATGAGCAAAAAAAAATGTTCTTCCATTTGCTTGTTTCATCTATGATTTATTTTAGCAGTGTTTTGTAATTATCCTTGCAGAGATCTTTCCCCTCCTATTTTTGTGAGTGTGTAGCTATTGTAGATGAGACTGCATTCTTCATTTGGCTCTCAAATAGGATGTTATTGGTGTATAGAAATGCTACTGATTTTTGTACATTGATTTTGTATCCTTGAGTCTAGGTCATTTTAAATTAGAAACAGCTAATGCTTAAATCTCAAGAACATCCTTTCAGCAGCTATTCTAAACTCAAAATAATCCAGTATAGGAAACAGAGCTTTTGTTAAGTATTGAGATCACTGTTTTATATTGAACTGTCTATAAATCTGACATAGCATAGCTTAGTGCAAACATATTATTTTATGAACTTTCCAATTAATATACATTACTTTTTTTCTTACCCAAATGAACCAAAAAGCAAAAAATTTTAAAAGCGGAAAGGAAGATATTATGAGCATGCCAAATTGGGGCATCTAATGCCTAGATTCAAAGCTTATAATTCAGATGCTTTATTACTTGGCTGATTCATGTCATTTGATCATTGAACAATATCACTATTTTTTAAGTCTTTGAAGTCAAAATTTGACATAGGTGTTCTATCTGCTTCCTGAGAGTACTATACCACCAAATGGCCACTCATATGTAAATTTTGTGTTAAGTATATTTAAAGTATTACATTATGCTTATTAAAATTTGTTAAATATAGTAGTCAATTTCCTTTGCCATTTGTCAAATCACACAACATTAGATTTTAGTATAAAGTGTAACAGTGTCAAACACTTAGAAAAATATTACAGAAGGTAGAGATTTAAAAAAAAATTAATTGACCCCATTTACATTTGGTCTTTGATGATAAATTCTTTTTTGCATATCAGAGAATAGTTGCTTCTTCCCTAGAGCAAAGTTTTTTTTCCTCCCTCATTCTCTTAAAGTTTGTATTTCAGCCCAAGTAATAAATGAGTTTCAGTTTCTGTGGTCTTTGCTTCACAGAGCTTCTCTGAGGGTGAGCTTTGAAATATGATTAGATCTTAATTCTTTAACTATTTCCATAAGCTCGTTTCACAGTTTTCTTTCTTATTTGGTGAATAGGGTGGGGAAATCCATGTAAATCTTATGTGATCATTTATGGGTGTTAACCATGTAAATATATGTTGCAATGGTGAGAAAATTAGTCCTGAATTATAGTGAGAGAAGAAAATCAACTGTCCCATGCTATTCCTTAGGTTTACTGCCATTAAATAAATACTATAAAAGTCCACAAAACTGACCGCAGTTACTGACTTTGTGGACAGAGAATGTATCCAATACCAATAGACATATTCAGAAATAGGGCCAAATTCAGGAATATATGGGCATTTCTTCTTAGAATGGATTTGTCAGTATTTAATGAGTAGGTACTCAGTAGGTCCAGTATAGGAAAAAGAGCTTTTGTTAAATGTTAGTGAACAGGGATACTGATAAGCATACACTACAACACTTCTCAAAAATGGTCTTGTTTATTCCTTCTTTAATAAAGTATGTGGCTTTTCCGTGGGATTCTTATAAAATGAATAGGCAGTGACAAAAACCTGAGCACTTGTAATTCCTAATTATTAGCTTCTGTTTCTGGGTTAAATCAGCCATCTAACATGATTCCGTCAATTTTCTAGAAACGAATTGAAACTGAGGAGTCATGAAATATGGATCAGTGACATTTGCAGATGTTTTGCTATTTAAACTAGTTTGCCATTTTCTCGAGTTGGGATTTATATGTAATGATGAAAAAGAACAAGAATTCTTGAATTAAAGTACCCTTTTTTGTGGTGATGACATCAAACTAAGAACATGTCCTTGACTTAAGATTCAAAAGTCTTAGGATACAACATCAAGAACTACATCTTACTCATACCTGACTCTTAGCAGATAGTCCACAAATGTTTGCTCGCTTCCTGCCACTCTCCTGTCTCGATTACTCTTTTCAAAAAGGGCCTTTGAAATTAGAAATGTGATCATCAGAAGTGTCGTAAGTGACAGTCTGCCTACTACTTAATAGTAACTTGTGAGGAACAATTATTAGCTTTTGTGTTTTCAACTAAGTAAGATTTCATTGTTTAGTACAATGTTTGGGGAGGTTATAACTGCATGCGAGAGTTTTTTCTTTGAATTGATATTAAATTACATCTTTAAAAGGTTATTTTTTACCAACTTTCTTTAAATATTTGAATTATTTTTAAATGCCTTAAACTATGTATGGCATATAAAACAAATTGTTTACCAAGACAAAAAATGCCTTTTTTTTTTTTTTTAAGAGACAAGGTCTTGCTCTGTCACCCAGGGTGAAGTGTAGTGGTGCAATCATAGCTCACTGTAGCCTCCACCTCCTGGGCTCAAATGATCCTCCTGCCTCACCCTCCCAAGTAGCTAGGATTAAAAGTGCAAGTCACTGCACCCTGAAAGATGCCTTCTTTTGGTAAATTTATGTCCAATTTTCATTGTACCCCAAATTCTCTTTTATCTCCACTTAGAAGAAGTAATAAAAAATAAAAAGTATAGTAAATCATATTTTTCTATACTTAGAAACCTTTTCACCTCTACCTCTCCCTCTGCCTTACCTTTAATATGCTAAGTGGAGATAAATAAATAGCCATTTTAAAATCTAAAAGCTATAAAAATCTCACCAATTCAGCCCATACAACCTTCTCTTTTTTTATTAATTCATTAAACAGTATTTTTCAAGCAACTACTAAGGGCCGAACAATGATGCCAAAGCCATGAGCTATGTTAATAACCTATTCAGAAAGAAGACACATTTTCGAAAGACTGTGGAACAGCCATGCCTGTTACCAGGACTCTAAATACTAAAGGGCAAAAAGTAAATCACTTCTAAGGGAAATAAAGAAAACAATGTTAGCATTTGAACTGGTCGTGGTATATTGGTAGGATCATGACAGAGGGACAGAGACTGCAAAGCAAAAAAGTGGTCTGGAAAACCCCCATTAATCCATATTAGAAAACATTCATTCATTCATTCATTCATTCATTCATTCATTCAGCAATTATTGGTTGTGTTGTATGTTGGTCTTGGGATATATCAATGAACAGAACAGACAAAAGATTCCTGTCTTTGAGAAGTTGATCTCCAACAGGATAAAGGTGGTGTTTGAAAGAGACATGGGCTCCATATCACCAAGGACCTTGAGTACCAGGCCGGGGACTGTGGACTTGGTAAGCAGGACTGATTCTTCGGCAGGACAGTCACCATAGAGGTCCAGCACATTAGAGATGGGCTAACGATTGAGGTTGGGAGACAGGTCAGAAGAATACTGTTGACATGAGATTGAGAAATAACTGAATTGGGTAAGGCAGTGGAAATGTGCTGGACCAATGAACTGAAGAAAAAGTAATGGTTTTAAGCCTACTGGTAGGGCAGAATGGTGGTTCCAGTATGTCATAGGTACAATGCCACTCAGACTTCTTTGAGTCATTTAGTCCTTTGAAAATATATGTTGAAATATTTAGATTCTCTTCCAGAAAAAAAATAGGATATATACATGTAAACTTTATATATGAATAAAATATAATAAAATTAAAAGTTTGAATAAAACTTTAGGGAGTGGTCTATGGACTCTTAAAGCCTATCCATAGCTCCACATTAAGAATATTCATGGGCCGGGCGCGGTGGCTCACGCCTGTAATGCCAGCACTTTGGGAGGCCGAGACGGGCGGATCACGAGGTCAGGAGATCGAGACCATCTTGGCTAACACGGTGAAACTCCGTCTCTACTAAAAATACAAAAAAATTAGCCGGGCGTGGTGGCGGCGCCTGTAATCCCAGCACTTTGGGAGGCCGAGGTGAGCGGATCACGAGGTCAGGAGATCGAGACCATCTTGGCTAACACGGTGAAACCCCGTCTCTACTAAAAATACAAAAAAATTAGCCGGGCGTGGTGGCGGCGCCTGTAGTCCCAGCTACGCGGGAGTCTGAGGCAGGAGAATGGCGTGAGCCCGGGAGGCGGAGCTTGCAGTGAGCCGAGATCAGGCCACTGCACTCCAGCCTGGGCGACAGAGCGAGACTCCATCTCAAAAAAAAAAAAAAAAAGAATATTCATGAAGGGGAGGAGAACTTCAACCACTAGACACACATTGAGTACTTTGATATGCACCTGCTTATTGATCACTGGCCTTGGTGTGTAGGTGCGGGTAGTGGGATGATAAATGACTATAGCACAGCTCCTGCCCTCAAAGTACATAGAACTGTTGAGATGTGAAATTTTTATGTTCTCAGGGGGACAGCTTAGATGGAAGTGGCAAGTCAGCAGATGGCAAATCAGAACAGAAAGTCAGGAAATATGGCCAATAAACAGGGGTGTATTCATTATGATTAGAATCATCAGTGAGTCGCAGAAAACTCCAAATCTAAATAGTGGCTTAAACAAGAGAGTTTATGTCTCTCATGTTCAGGTCACGGTCTGGCTTACCCTGTGCCATCCCTATGGTGCAGTCTTCATCTTTGTGGTCCAAGCTTGCATTAAAGCCTAGGCATCAGAATGACGAGTGGGAAGTGGACAAAGAAGAATCCAAGTTCACCTACATGGTGCCTCAAAAGGAAGTTTCCAGAAGCTGCCACACAGTGCCTCCATTTACATGTTACCTAAATGTGGTCACATGACCATGTCCAGCTGCAAAGGAGACTGGAAAATGTAGTCTTTATTCTGGACAGCAGATGCCCAACCAGAAATTGTATTCCTGTGGAAGAAGGGAGAATAGGTATTATGGAAACAACTAACATATTCATTTTCAGAAATAAATACAAATTAAAATAAGAAATTATTATTACATCGGCAAAGATTGTATTAATTGGAATACTTAATTCTTTTTTTTTTTTTTTTTTAATTTATTTATTATTATTATACTTTAAGTTGTAGGGTACATGTGCATAACGTGCAGGTTTGTTACATATGTATACTTGTGCCATGTTGCTGTGCTGCACCCATCAACTCGTCATTTACATCAGGCATAACTCCCAATGCAATCCCTCCCCCCTCCCCCCTCCCCATGATAGGCCCCGGTGTGTGATGTTCCCCTTCCTGAGTCCGAGTGATCTCATTGTTCAGTTCCCACCTATGAGTGAGAACATGCGGTGTTTGGTTTTCTGTTCTTGTGATAGTTTGCTAAGAATGATGGATGGAATACTTAATTCTTACAAGCATATAGCAGAATGGGCATCCCAGACAATGATATATATATATGAGTGTAAATTGATACAATCTCTTTGAAAAGCACTTTGACAATATTTATAAAAATCTATAAAATCATTTCTATCCATTGACTTAGTCATTTCACTTTCTGGGATTTATCTTAAAAATATAATCAGTGGTGCAATGAAACATTTTTATGTTCAGATAAATACCAAGTTTTATTTAGAATGATAAAGTATTGGAAAAAATCTAAATATCCAGCAATAGAAGAATGGTTCAATAAGTCATAGTATCTCCTGTCAGTATCTCAAATAAAAAGAGAAAGGTGATTACTTACTAACTATAAAAACAGGCAGCTATGCCAGTCAGGCACCGTCCCTTCGAACAGAGCAGATGGTACATCTTGTATAGGGTTTAGGGTGGCATAAAGATGGGGGTGGGAGGTCATTTCAAAGCCATGGCTTGACATTGTCAAGTAGAAGTCCAGCCACTTGTGTGAGACTGTTGCCGATTGGTTGGCCTCAGAGGTATGTTTGTTGCAGTGAGTCCATCTCTGATTAGCTGGCTTTTCGAAGTCAGGAGCTGACACCTCTTGGTTGATTATGAAAGTGTGTTCACCAAAGCCAGTTGTCATTGATTAATTGAGCAGATTTAAAACCAGTTCTGATGGCTACACGTTACTGTGGTTACAGAAGAATCAGTTTTTTCCTGAATTTATGGGAACATTTTAAAAGTCTCAACTCACATGATAAAATACTAAGTTTTTAAGAATTACGTTTTGCTGGGCGCAGTGGCTTATGCCTGTAATCCCAGCGCTTTGGGAGGCTGAGGCTGGTGAATCACTTGAGGTCAGGAGTTCGAAACAAGCCTGGCCAACATGGTGAAACCCCATCTCTACTAAAAATACAAAAATTAGCCAGGCGTGGTGGCGCATGCCTGTAATCCCAGCTACTCGGGAGGCTGAGACAGGAGAATACATTGAACCTGGGAGGCAGAGGTTGCAGTGAGCCGAGATCTCACTGCTGCACTCCAGCCTGGGCAACAGACCGAGACTCCATCTCAAAAAAATAAACTTTAAAAAATTAGGTTTTGAAATAATTTTAATTACATGAGAATATGTTTATGATATAATGCAAAGTGGGGAAAAGCATAATAAAGATGCTTGTGCTTTCCTGCCATCTCTGCTTCCTCAACCCCCTTCCTCTGCGTGCAGAGGCAGCACTGATCTGGTGAGGACATTTTCTCTGCTGTGCTTGAGGGTGAGCAGGGTCCCTGGTGTCACACTTGCATGGCCCTAGCTTCCTCTGACTCCTTGTCCCAGCTGTGCGGGTATGACAGGGCTGAAGCCTTCCCAGGCAAGCCCAGTTGTCTCGCTGTCTCTCTTTAGGCCTAAGTGAGCTTGCTATGGCTTCAGGTTCCTCTACCCTATGGTTGGCCGAAAGATGGTCAAATGCTGATTTTCAAGTTTGGGAGGAGAGAGTCTTGACCTCATGGGGCTCAGAAACTGAGCCTCCTGTTCCCGCCCACTCACCACATCAAGGGTGTTGAGCACAGAAGCAGCCTGTAATAAAGCAGCTTTCTGTGTCTCTGCTGCTACTACTCCTTTCCTGCGCGTCTCCTTCATGAAGAGGAAGCAGGGCAGCAAACCAGGATCTGAGCCGAATACCACCAAAGCCGCCAAACCCTTCCTGCTGATACGCTGTGAAGGGCCCGGATGTCAGGCCACAAACGCAGAGGTGCCTGCTTCACTGTAATCCATTTCTGTTTTGAATCACCATTTGGCTGTGCGGCAGAAACTTGCTACTTGCCTTTCATCACCTCAGGCCTCAGTCACTCCCCTGGTTCCAGGATAGCATGTAAGTCCCAGTGGCTCTATCTTGCCATGGGGTGGGGCCTCCGATCCTAGATGTCACCTACCCACCCAGGCACCCACAGAGACATCGATTATCCCCACTAATCTTTGATTTGACGTTATTTTGGCTATATCCGTGCTGCTCTCAGACACCCAGGAAATGTATTCTTCCTCTGTGTGGTCAGGGGGTAGTGGCGAGCCACAGGAAACAGGTCCTGCAGTCTTGCTGGCCAGCCTGAACACACGCTGCCAAGCTCATCTCTGCTTCTGCCTCTGCTCTACAGCGTGGCCCACAGCCTCTCACCTCCCCTGACCTATCTGTGAACACCGCCAGCTCTTTCTGCTCTCAGAGGACACCTGACCTATATGGGGCTTCTATTGTTTCCCCATCTCCCAGGCTTAAGAAGGCAGGGTAAGAAATAGGGTCTTTTCTCGGGAACAAAAAAGCAGGTAAACATTTTCTCCTTCATTCCCGATCATGCCCCATCCCCATGGCCCGCGGACTCTTTTCTAGTCTGGGGGTGAGGGAAGCAGGGAGGTAAAACCAACTCTCAAGTAATATTCTTATGCCCTGCCCTGGATCCAGTCTGCCCTGGTTATTGTTTAAATCAAAAAATGGACTCCTTTTTTTTTTTCTTTTTTTTTTTTTGAGATGGAGCCTCACTTTGTCACCCAGGCTGGAGTGTAGTGGTGCAATCTTGGCTCACAGCAACCTCCGCCTCCCGGGTTCAAGTGATTCCCTCTCCTCAGGTTCCCAAGTAGCTGGGATTATAGGCATGTGCCACCATGCCTGGCTAATTTTTGCATTTTTTTTAGTAGAGACAGGGTTTTGCCATGTTAGCCAGGCTGGTGTTGAACTCCTGACCTCAGATGATCCCCCCGCCTTGTCCTCCCAAAGCGATGGGATTACAGTCGTGAGCTACTGTACCCAACCTCCTTTGCTTTTTCTATACTTCTGCCATCCTTTCCCATGAGGCAGTGAAGGCAGAATAACAAGCTGGGCAGGGCTGAGTAGAAGAAAATATCAGGTTTAAGACTTCAGAAATATCCAGGTAATGTGCAAAAACATTGCACCGAAAAATCACAAGCTACATGCAGTGATAGATTACAGGAGATGGTCACCATATGTATTTCTTCCTATTTCTTGGTTTTTCTACAATGAGCATTTATTTACTTAAGAAAACCCATCTTTATTGAAGTATAATTTACATTTGGAGACATTTTTGTTTTGTGTGGGGTTCAATGATTTTTAACAGATTTATGGAATTCTACACCATCACCACAATCTGAATTTACTTTTATAATCAAAAGAAAATGAGTATTATAAAAAAAAGTCCTCTTATTACAGCAGTAAAACAGTTGTTGGCAAGTTGAATAGAAGGGACAGGGTCAAATTTCAGGTCATTAAGGAAAGACTAGGTAGTCACCGAGGAGCTCAGTAAATATTTCTTGAACTAATAAGGAAATGGAAATGAAGGCAGAGGGTAGATTACCTTTCAAGAAATATGCCTGTGAAGGAAGGAAAGAAACTTGCAGCCTCAAATCTACCTACCATGCTTCCTCAAGCATCTGTACCTTTGCACGTCACTTCTGTCATCTGAAACTTCCTTCTCTCTCTTTCAGTCACTTGATTCGTATTCATTCCTAGCTGCATAGCCATAGACAAGTGTTTTATCTGCTATGTCTCTCGGTTTCAGTGAGGATAATAGTGCCTACCACAGAGTTTTTGAGAGGTTTAGATTTGTTCATATGTGTAACATATTTAGCCAATATGTGTCAATACAGCAAGAGAAAAGAAAACATTACTTATTTTGTTGTTGTTGCTATCATTATCGTTGTCATCATCATCATCATTATCATCATTACCCTTTAATATTCACCTCCTTATGGAAGCCTTCTCTCATGTAGGGCATCTCATATTTTTTCCTTAATAATACCCTGTGCAGATCTTTTTCATGACACTTATTATGCAGTATTTTATTTATTCACTCATCCGTCTCTTCCCTCCCCAACTGCATCAAATCTTTTACTTCTGTAAACATACAGTGCCTAAGCCAGAGAAGGTCCTCAAAGTAAATGTTTCCGAAACTAACACAGTGCAGAGAGGTGTATCAGGGTTTCAGAAAGGGGTGTGTGTGTGTGTTTGTGCGTGTGTGTGTGTGTAATAGAGGGGTCTTTGAGTTTTCTAATTCTTGAGTCACTTTGAGTAATTTCTATCATTTAAGAGATTTATCCATTTTGTTTAAATTATCAAACATTTGTAAATATGATGTTCATATTTTCTTATTACCCCTATTAATGTCTACAGAATCTGATAGTAATGTCCCCTGTTTCTATTTCTGATATTGGTAATTTGTATCTTCTTTTTCAGACCTATCCATCTGGAAATTTATCAGTTTTATTGTTCTTAAAGAACCAGCTTTTGGTTTCATTAATTTTTCTCTATTGTTTTCCTCTTTTCTAATTCATTGATTTCAACTCTTATATTTATTTTCTTTCTTTTGCTTACTTGGTCTTGAATTTGCTGTTCTTTTTCAGGTTGCTTCAATTGAAAGCTTATACCACTTACTTTTGAACTCTCTTCTTTGCTAATAAAAGAATTCAGAAGCTAAAAATTTCCTCTAAGTACTGATTTAGCTGCATTCTACAAATATATGCTTCCATTTTCATTCATTTCAAAATATTTTCTAATTTCCTTTGCAATTTGTTTTTTTTCAGGGACAGGGTCTTGCTGTGTTGCCCAGGCTGGAGAGCAGTGCCACTATCACAGCTCACTGTAACCTCAAACTCCTGGGCTCAAGCAGCCTCCCATCTCCCAACTCCCAAGTAGCTAAGAATACAGACATGTACCACCACACCTGGCTAATTTTTAAATTTTTTTTTTCTTAGACATGGGGTCTCACTATGTTGCCCAGGCTCGTCTTGAACTTCTGGCCTCAAGCAATTCTCCTGCCTTGGCCTCCCAATGCACTGGGATTATAGACATGAGCTACCATGCCTAGCCATGATTCTTTCTTTGACTCAAATATTAGTATATGTCTATCTTTTACTGTACAAAAATTAAAATAAATTTCCGTTACGGATTTCTAATTTAATTTCTTTATGATCAGAGCATTTACTCTGTATGAGATCAGTCCTTTTTAAATTACTGAAATTTAGTTTATGATCCTGAATATGGTCTATCTTGATTAATGGTCAAGTAGGTTGATAGCAGTTTTCGAATTATCTATATCCTCACTAATATGGTCTACTTGTCCTACCAATTCCTGTGAAAAGAGTTTTGAATTATCTTCAGTTGTCATTTGTGAATTTGCCTTCTTGTTCTTTCATTTCTGTCAGGTTTTGTTTCATGTATTTTGAAGCCCTTAAAATTAGGTACATACATATTTAGGATTGTTATATCATTTTCATGAATTAAGTTTTTATCATTCTGAAATGCCCCTCTGTATCTCTACAGAGACACAGAACAGCTTCTTCGTTCTGGAATCCACTTTGTTTGATATTCATATGTTGACTCCACTTTTCTTATGATTACTATTTGCATGGTACATCTTTTGTCATCCTGTTAATCTTAACCTTTTTAAAAAGATTTTTAAGTGTTTATCTTGAAAGCACCGTGTAGTTAAACTTTTTTTTTTTTTTTTTTTGAGACAGAGTCTCGCTCTGTCACCCAGGCTGGAATGCAGTGGCGCAAACTTGGCTCGCTGCAAGCTCCGCCTCCCGAGTTCACGCCATTCTCCTGTCTCAGCCTCCCTAGTAGCTGGGACTACAGGCGCCCACCACCATGCCCAGCTAATTTTTGTATTTTTAGTAGAGATGGGGTTTCACTGTGTTAGCCAGGATGGTCTCAATCTCTTGACCTCATAATCCGCCTGCCTCAGCCTCCCAAAGTGCTGGAATTACAGGCGTGAGCCACCGCGCCCAGCCTGTAGTTAAACTTTTTTTAAAAACACAGTCTGATAAGCTTTGCCAATTAGTTGGAATTTTTAGGCTACTTATATTTAACATAGTTATTGATATTGTTAGGTTTTAGTCTACCATTTTGCTATTTCTTTTCTATTTGTTTCTTCTTTCTCCTCTTTTCCTACCTTATATTGAATTAACTATTTCTTAACATTTTATTTTATTTCTACTATTAGCTTATTAGCTGTACCTTTTCACTGTTGGTTTTTATAGTTGTTGATCTAGGTTTTATTATATACATCTTAATTACAGTCTGTCTTCACCTACTGTTGTACCAGATCATATAAAATGTAAGTTTCTTAAAAGTATACTTCCATTTCCCCATTCATATTCTGTATTTCTACAAGTATTACAACCTCGCAATATACTCCTGTTATTATTGCTCTAAGTATTCAATTGTCTTTTAAAGAAATTTTAATGTGAGAATAAAAAGTAATTTATATTTACATGCATTTTTTATGTCCAGTACTATTTATTCCCTTGGTTTCATCCAGGTTTCCATTTAGTATCATGTCCATCTGCCTGAGCAACTTATTTCAACCTTTTTCGTAGTGCGCATCTACTGGTGACAAATTCTCTCCAATTTTTCTTTGAATATGTGTGCTTTTCACTTTCAGTTTGGAAAGATAGTTTCACTGGATATGCGTTTCTAGATTAACAGTTTTTTTCCATTTCAGCCCTTTAAAGATTCATTGTGTTGTTCTCTGACTTACCTAGTTTCAGATGAGAAATCTTCATTGATTCCTCTCTTTTTAATGTATCTGTTTTCTCTGGCTGCTTATAAGATTTTATATTTATTTCTGTTCTTTGCAATTTTATTATGTTATGCCTTGATTTGGTTTTCTCTGTATTTATCTTGGTTTTTTGTTTTTTTGTTTGATGATCTTTTAGACTTGTGGTCTTAGAGGTTTTTGTTTTTTCATTTTGGAAAATTTTCAGCCATTCCATCTGCAAATATTTTTCCAAACCTCTTTCTCCTTCTGGGATACAACTACACATATGTTAAATGAAGTGATACTATATCAGAGATATCTGTGATTATTCAATAAATGTATTCCTTGTCTCTCTGGGAAACATTTGGATATTTAAAATATTATTTCTAGGTTAATTTCCAGTTTCTTCTCTGGCATGTAAGGTGCTTGGAAGTTGCCACTCATCCTAACAACAAGTAAAAAGCAGAAAAAAAAAGACTGAAAAATCAACAACATTTTTTATATTTATCAGAGAAGTAAACTCACAGGGCAAACTGCTGCCCCCAAATTTGGAGAGACAGTTGATTTTTATATGTGGTGTAAGATAAGGGTCCAATTTTATTCTTTTACATGTAGAAATCCAGTTTTCTCAGCACTATTTATTGAAGAGACTATCTTTTCCTCATTGTGTTTTCTTGTTGCCCTTGCTGAAAATTAGTTGGCCATATATCTTTGGATTTATTTCTTGGTTCTCTATACTGTTCTACTAGTCTAGGCATCTGTTTCTATATCAGTACAATACAATTTTGGTTGCCATAGCTTTGTAATACAATTTTAAATCAAGATTTGTGATGCCTCCAACTTCATTTTTCTCAAAATTTCATTGGCTATTTGGGGTCTTTTGTGGGTCCTTATGAATTTTAGGATTTTTTTTTCTATTTCTGTGAAGACTGTCGTTGAAATTTTCATAGGGTTTGCATTGAATCTATATATCCCTTTGGGAGTAGTATGGACATTTAAAAAATATTAATTCTCCCAATCCATGAGCATGGAATATCTTCTCATGTGTTTGTGTCCTCTTCAATTTATTTTATTAATTTTGTTTTTGTTTTTTTGTTTTTTGTTTTTTGTTTTTTTTTTGAGATAGAGTCTTGCTCTGTCGCCCAGGCTGGAGTGCAGTGGCGCAATCTCCGCTCACTGCAAGCTCCGCCTCCCAGGTCCACACCATTCTCCTATCTCAGCCTCCTGAGTAGCTGGGACTACAGGCACCCGCCACCACTCCCAGCTATTTTTTTTTTTTTTTTTTTTTTTGGTGTGTTTTTAGTAGAAACAGGGTTTCACCATTTTAGCCAGGATGGTCTCAATCTCCTGACCTCATGATCCGCCCGCCTCAGCCTCCCAAAGTGTTGGGATTACAGGCGTGAGCCACCATGCCCGGCCTTATTAATGTTTTATAGTTTTCAGTGTACAGGTCTTTCCTTGGTTAAATTTATTCCTAAGTATTTTTTTTTTATGTGATTGTAAATGAGATTGTTTTCTCAATTTCTTTTTTGGCTACATTGTTATGTATAGAAATGTCATAAATTTTTATATGTTGATTTTATGTCCTGCAACTTTACTGAGTTAACTTATTCGATCTAATAGATTTTTTGTGTGAAATCTTTGGGATTTTTTACATATAGGATCATGTCATCTGTAAATAGAGATAATTTTACTTCTTTTTTATCCAGCTTGAATACCTGTTGTTTCTTTTTATTGTCTAATTCTTCTTCATAGCACCTCCAGTACTCTGCCAAGTAGAAGTGGTAAGAGTGGGCATCCTTACCTTATACCAGATCTCAGAGAAAAAGCTTTCAGTTTCTCCCCATTGATGATGAGGTTAGCTGTGCGTTTTACTCAAATAGCCTTTATTATGTTGAAGAGCTTTCCTTCTATATCTAAACTGTTAAAAGTTTTTATCAAATCAGACATTGAGCTTTATTGAATGCTTTTTTGTTAATTGATATGATCATGTGGTTTGTTAATGTGATATATCACATTGATTGATTTGTTATATAAAACCAGCCTTGCATGTCAGGGGTAAAACCCACTTAATCATGATGTATTAATGTGTTGTTGAATTTGGTTTGCTAATATTTTATTGAAGACTTTTGCATCAATGTTCTTCAGAACTGTTGGCCTGTAGTTTTCCTATGTTGCTCTGTCTGGCTTAGGTATCAAGGTAATGCTGCCTCATAAAATGTGTTAGGAAGTAGTGTTGACCCTTGAACAACACAGGTTTGAACTGCATGGGTCTACTTATCTGCAGCTTTTCCTCTGCCTCTGCCACTCCTGACACAGCAAGACCAACTACTTTTCCTTCTTCTCAGCTTACTCAACATGAAGATGTCAAGGATGAAGACCTTTAGGATGATCTACTTCCCACTTAATAAATATTAAATATATTTTATCTTCTTTATTATTTTTATAACATTTTCTTTCCTCTAGCTTACTTTACTGTAAGAATAAAGTATAGAATAAATGTAATATATAAAATATGTGTTAATTGATTGTTTATGTTATCAGTAAGGCTTCCAGTCAACAGTTGGCTGTTAGTAGTTAAGTTTTGGGGTAATCAAATGTTGCATGCAGGTTTTTTACTGCATTTCGGGGGTGATCGGCACCACTAACCTCCATGTTGTTGAAGGGTCAACTGTATTATCCAGCTCTTTCTTTTGGAAGCATTTAAGAGGTATTAATTATTTTTTGAAAGTTTGATAGAATTCAGCCATGAAGCCATCTGGTCTTGGGCTTTTCTTTCTTGGGAGATTTTAAATTATTACTTCAATCTCTTCCTTTGTTATTGGCCTGTTCAAGCTATTTCTTTTTTATTCAACCTTCTTCAGTTATATTTTCCTAGGAATTAATCTATTTACCCCAGATGATCAACTATGTTGATATATAATTGTTAATAATAGTCCTTTATGATCTGTTTCATTTCTGAGAACATCTGTTGTAATGTCTCCACTTTCATATCTGAGTTTATATATTTGAATTTTCTCTCTCTTTCTTTCTTTTTTTAGCTAGTCTAACTAAGGCTTTATCAATTTTGTTCATTTTTTCAAAAACCAACTCTTAGTTTTATTGTTTTTTTTTGTGTGTGTGGTTTTTCTATTCTCTATTTGATTTATTTCTTTTCTGGTATTTATGAATTTCCATCCTTCTGATAACTTTGGGTTTAATTTGTTCATTTTCTAATTCTGTGAAGCATAATGTTAGGCTATTTGGGATCTTCTTTTTTAATGTAGACATTTATTGCTATAAACTTTCCTCTTATGGGAAGTTTATGCTTTTGGGCATCCCGTAGGTTTTGGTATGTTGTGTTTTCATTATCATTTGTCTCAAGATAGTTTTCAATTTTTCTTTTGAATTCTTCTTTGACCCATTGGTTATTCAGAGCCAGTAATTTAATTTCCACATATTTGTGAATTTTCCAAAATTAATTCTGTTATTGATTTCTAATGTTATACCATTGTGGCCAGAAATAATACTTGACATGATTTTGATCTTCTTAAATTTAAGACTTGTTTTATGGCCCACCATATGATCTATACTGGAGAATGTTCTATGTGCACTAAAGGAGAATCTGTATTTTGCTGCTGTTAGATAGAAAGTTATATATAGCCCATTTTGTCTAAAGCACAATTCAATTTCAGTATTTCTCTTTTAATTTTCTGTCTTATTGATCTGTCTGTTGTTGATGGGAAGTATTGAAGTCCCCACTATTATTGTATTGCTATCTATTTCTCCCTTTGTGTCCATTAATATTTGCTTTATATATTTAGGTACTCTAACGTCTAATGTCTAATGTGTTCTAATGTCTAATACATATTTACACTTGTTATATCCTCTTGATGAATGTCCTCTTTATCATTAGTGACCTTCTTTGTCTCTTATGAAAGTTTTTGACTTGATGTCTATTTTAAATCTAAATATAGCCACTCCTGTTCTCTTTTTTTTAACCATTTGCGTGGAGTATCTTCTTCCCTCCCTTCACTTTCAGCCTACGTATATCCTTAAAGCTAATGTGGGTCTCTCATAGGAAGCATATAATTGGATCTTGATTTTTTATTCACTAAACCACTCTGTGTCTTTGGATTGGAAAATTTAATCCATTTATAATTACTGACATTTAAGGACTTACTATGGCTGTGCTGTTTATTGTCTTCTGGTTGTTTTGTATATACTTTGTTCCTTTTTTCCTTATTTGCCATCCTGATTTGGTGGTTTTCTATAGTGCTAGATTTTATTCTTTTTTCTTAATTTTTTGTGTATCTGCTATAGTGTTTTGCTTTGTGGTTGCCACAAAGCTTATATAAAACATCTTATAGTTATGTAATAATTGACTATTTTACACTAATAACAACTTAATTTTTGCCACATACAAAAACTCTAAACATTTATCCTTCTTCCTGCTTGATCTAGTCTGCTGTTGAAGCTCTCTGTTGTTATTTTTAAATTTCATTTATTGACTTCTTTAGGTCCAAGATTTCTGTTGGTTCTTTGTTATGATACCTATCTCTGTTGAATTTCTCATTCGGATCATAAACTGATTGATATCATCAAATTGTCTCTCTATGTTCTCTTGTATTTTTTTTGAGTTTTCTTTTCTTATTTTGAATTCCTTTTCAGACAATTCATAAATTTTCTTTTCTTTGGGGTCAGTTACTAAAGAATTATTGTGTTCTTTGGTGGTGTCATATATCCTTCCTTTTTCACGTTTCTTGTGTTTCTGAATTGATGTCTTCACATCTGATGAAACAGTCACCAATTCCAAACTTTACAGAGTTACTTTCATAGGAAAAGACTTTCATCTGCAGATAGGCCTTAATGTGCTGGTTGAAAAGGCTGTGCTGGCCCTGCTTCTGAATAGATGCAGTGGTTAAGCCTCCCTGCAGCTTCTTCAGCTGTGATCAGTATCACAGATGACTGAGGGTACCTCAGTGCCCTAGGCTATAAGAGTTTAGGGCAGCAATGGCAGCAACAGACTATGAGCGTTGACAGTAGCAGGGACTCTTGGGGTCCTTCTGTTTAAATGTTCCCCACAATAGAGACTCTTAGCTGAGGGAAACTCTCTTGGTATCGGGTCTAACATGGTTTGCAAGCAGCCATAGCAGTTTCATAGCACTTTTGTGAGTCTTGCCTCCAGGAGCTTGACCAGGTTCTCACCATGAATATTGTGGAAAAAACCATTTGTGCTTCTGGCAGGGGGAGGAGAAAAGTGACCATTGTGAAATACACCAGAGCACTTTGTTGCCCTTCACAAAGCCTACCAAGAAAAACTGTTTTACAAGCACCTAAATTATTGGGAATTTTTCAGAGCCTAACCAATCTGGGGGAAGGGAGATAACCACCTACAGCCAACTCTAGCCTTCTCTGTGGGGGATGGAAAACGCACAAGTCCAGCTGTATCAAGTAATCACTTTGGATGTCAGTGGCCTAAACATACCAATTAAAAGGCAGAGATTGTGAGAGTGGATCAAAAAATAAGACCCAACCATATATTGCCTCCAAGAAACCTGCTTTAAATATAAGACCTATATAGGTTTAAAGTAAATGGATCAAAAAAAAAAAAAAAATACCATGCTAACGCTAAACAAAAGAAAGAGTTAGTGGTTATATTAATTTCAGATAGAGCAGACTTTAGGACAAAGAAAGTTATCAGGGATGTGGTAGCCATTACATGATGATAAACGATTTAATTCTCTAGGAAGACATATCAATCCTTAACAGGTGTGTATGTACCTAACAGAACATCAAAATACATGAGGCACAAAAAACAAAAACAAACAAACAAAAACTATTTGAGGTAAAAACTGATAGAACTGCAAGGAGAAATAGATGAATCTACTATTATAGTTGTAGACTTTAATACCCACTATCATAAAAGGACAGATCCAGAAGGCAGAAAAATCAGTAAGGACATAGAATCAACTGGAAATAATGGATATCTTGGACTACTTCATCCAACAGCAGCAGCATACACATTCTTTGCAACCTCACATGGACCATTCCCCAAGATAGACTACATTCTGGGCCGTAAAACATATCTTAACAAATTTAAAAGAATAGAAATCATACAATATCTGATATCAGACCACAGTGAAACTAAACTAGAAATCAACAGAAAGATAGCTGGAAATCCCCAAATACTTTGGGATTATATAACACACTTTAAAAATCACATGGGTTGAAGAAGAAATCTCAATATAAATTTAAAAATATTTTGGGCTAAATGAAACCACAACTTACCAAAATTTATGTGATATGGAGAAAGCAGTGATTAAAGAGAAATTTATAGCATAGAATGCATTTATTAGACAAGAATATCTAAAATCAATAGCCTAAGCTTTCATTTGGGAGGCAAGAAAAAGAAGAGCAAATTAAATCCAAAGTAGCAGAAGAAAGGAAATAATAAAAATAGAGCAGAACCGAGGGCAGTGTCATGTAACTGTAACCCCAGCTACTTGGGACGCTGGGGAATCCCTTGAGCCTAGGAGTTTGAGTCCAGCCTGAGGAACAGAGTGAGACCCTGTCTTTAAAAAAAAAAAAAAAAAAAAAAAAAATTAAAAAGAATTAGAGCAGAAATCAGTGAACTTGAAAACAGGAAATCAATAGAGAAAATCAATGAAACCAAAAGCTGGTTCTTTGAAAAGATCAATAGATTTGATAGGCTTTAGCCATGCAAACTAAGAAAAAAAGAAAGAGGATATAAATTACTAATAAAAGTAATGAAAAATGGGATATCACTGAAAAGCCAATGAGAATTGTAAGGATAATAAATAAATACCATGATCAATTCTATGCTTATAGATTTGATAACCTAGACACAATCTGCCAAAACTCACACAGGAAGAAAAAGATAATCTGAATGGATATCTCTATTAAGGCAATTGAATCAATAATTAATGACCCTCCTTTTTCAAAACAGAATACATCAGGCCTACATGGATTCAATGCTGAATTCTGCCAAACTGTTGAGGAAGAAATTATACCAATCCTCTACAATCTATTTCAAAAGATAAAAGCAGAGGAAATAATTCCTAACTCATCCTGTGAGGTCAGCGTTTACCCTGATACCAAAACCAGACAGAAACATTATAAGACAAGAAAACTATAGACCATTATATTCCATTAACATAAATGAAAAAATCTTTAACAAAATTTTAGCAAATTGAATCTAACAATGTACAAAAAGAATTATACACCACAGCCAAGTGGGATGTATCCCAGGTATGCAGGGCTGTCTCAACAATTTGAAAATCAGCAAATGTAATCAATCACGTCTATGTGATCACATGATCATATTAATAGATGTGGAAAAATCATTTGATAAAATTCAGCAGCCATTCATGAAAAAAAAATCTCAGCAAACTAGGAATAGAGGAGAACTCCCTCAACTTGATAAAGAACATCTACAAAAAACCTAGAGCTAACATTGTATTTCATGGTGAGAAACTAGAAGTTTTCTCTCTAAGATCAGAAACCCGGCATTGATTGTGATTCCCCTCTCACCACTCCTTTTCAACATCAAAGAAATCTTAGTTAATGCAATACACAAGAAAAGGAAATAAGAGGTATACAGATTGGAAAGGAAGAAATAGAACTGTCTTTGTTTTCAGACAGCATGATTGTCTGTGTGGAGAATCCAAAAGAATTGACAAACTCTTGGAACTGATTAGTGATTATAGCAAGTTTACAGGATGCAAGGTTAGTGTATAAAAATCAACTGCTTTCATTTATACCAGCAATGAGTAAGTGGAATTTTAAACTAAAAACACAATACTATTTACATTAGTACCCTCAAAATTAAATACTTAGGTATACGTCTATAATAACTGTCCCTGACTTACAAAGGTTCAACTTAAATGATTTTTTTTGACTTTACGATGGGTTTATTGAGGTATCAAATGCATCTTCTACTTAAGAAATTTTGTACTTACAACAAATTTATCGGGGTGAAATGCCTTTGCAAGTCAAGAACCATCTGTATGTATGAGATCTATATGATGAAAACTGTAGAATTCTGATGAAAGAATCAGAGAAGAATTAAATCAAAGAACAACTAAATGAGCACTTACCTCATTTATTTCCCTTCTCTTTGGGTCACAATCCTCTGCTTCCTGTTGCCTAATATCCTAAATCAGTTTCTCCTTTGTTTTGTCCAGTTTTCTTGTTGTTTGCTGTGGCAGATAAAATGTGGTCCCAGTTACTTCATCACAGCCAGGGCAGCAGTCATGAATTTTATTGTTTTACAAATTTGCACATTTATTTTGAAGTAAAATACAGATATTTTCAAGTATGAATGTTCTGTAAATATTTTAAATTAAATATAAATATTTGTTATAAATTGTCTAAATATTTTTGCTGGTAGGATGGTGCAGAATTTTACCAGGCTGGCCATGACTAGATTCATAGTGTTGCATGAAAGGGGACTCCATCCAGACCCCAAGAGAGGGTTCTTGGATCTTGCGCGAGAAAGAATTCAGGGTTGTGTCTGCAAAGTAAAAGCAAATTTATTAAGAAAATAGAAGAATAAAAGAATGGTTACTCCACAGACAGAGCAGCCCTGAGGGCTGCTGGTTGCCCATTTTTATGGTCATTTCTTGATTATATGCTAAACAAGGGGTGAATTATTCATTTCTCCCCTTTTTAGACCATATAGGGTCACTTCCTGGTGTTGCCATAGCATTTATAAACTGTCATGGTGCTGGTGGGAGTGTAGCAGTGAGGATGACCAGAGATCACTCTCGTCGCCATCTTGATTTTAGTGGGTTTTGGCCAGCTTCTTTACTGCAACTTGCTTTATCAGCAAGGTCTTTATGACCTGTATCTTGTTCCTACCTCCTATCTCATTCTGTGACTTAGACTGCCGTAACCTCCTGGAAATGTAGCTCAGTAGGTCTCCACCTCATTTTACCCAGCCCCTATTCAAGATGGAGTTGCTTTGGTTCATACACTTCTGACAATAGTGTTCCAAGAGGGTTCAAATAGATGCCTACAAAGCTTTTGAATAGAAAGTACTGCATAATTTTCTGAGCTTTATGCCATGTTTCAAGAATCTGGGAAACATTCTTGCTTTCTTTCATCCTAAAACAACTATTTTATTCAGACACGCTATTACATTTTAAAGATATTTGAAGATTTTAAAGACATAGCTATTATATTTTTAAAATATCATTGTAAGATCTGGGTTTGCCTTAAATATAAATATTTTAGACAAATCTCTTAATTTTCTTCTCTCCAAATCACCTTCCTGGAAATCATGAATGCCTGAACCTTCACCATTAATGGTAGGAAATGGAAAATAAAAGAATGAAGGACTTTTTAAAAATTGAGGCATAATGCAAAGAAAAGGGTAGCACATTAAGATAATTACCAACCATGGACACTTTTGTAAATTGGTCGTATTTTCCCCCTTTCTAATTGAGTTTTAAACCCAAGATTTTGTTAGGAATTACACAGGAAAAGTGAACCAATACATTGGGCTCTTTAATAAGGAGAATGATCTGAGGAAGCAGCCCTAGAAAAACAGATGAGAACTGAGTACTGTCTGGAGGAGGATGGGCACAACCAATCAGAAATGGCAACAGTGAGAAAGAACCAAAGATGAAAATAACAACCACCAGTACTACTACTACTATTTCTACTACTACTTTGCTCACTTCAAAATTGTGGTTTCATTCTCTTCTGTTATATATTTGTTCAGGTTATGCTGCTGGTAGTTGTTTGAAAATTGTGTTTCTATATACAAATGATAGCTATAAAAATAAGACTTGGTTTAAAATAACTAAGCCTTCCTTTAAGCAGGGAAATGAAATGTACACTCAGTACCATCTTGATACTAAAACTGTTCAAAAAATGCTTTAGGGACAGTTTGCCTGATAAGTTAGCCACGAATTTTCAACCACGATAAACTAGAGCTGTTTAGATTTATATAAGAGGGGTTCAGGAATTCAGGCAGCTATGATTTAGGCTCAAGTAACTATTAATAGTAAAAACCTCAAAGGTTGATCAATTAATTTTATTCCTTCGGTTACTCTTATTCTCCAAAGTACTGATTTTACTTTGTTTAGCTGTTAGCAAGTTCCAGAAGTGTTTCTGTATTACAAACTGGCCTCATTTTAAATTCAGCTTTGGCAGTTTCGAGTGGGTCCTGATGCTTCCTGGAGTCCTGGGACGCATACTGGATTTCTCTCTTTTCCCTTTCCTCCTTATTTTAGATGACTATTTTATGCCTTCCTTCACTTCTGAAATTTCCCAAAGGTGTTTCCTACCATCCTCATGCTCAGCTGATGAATCTTTGTTCCTGCTTTGTAGAGATAATGAGAGCAATTGGAAGCTCCCATCGCTGTTCCTGGGGAATCATTTGCCTGGACTTCCAGCAAAGGCCATCTCCTCCCCTCGTGCTCGAGGTCCCACCCCGTAGTAGTTGGCTTGGGCTGCCGTAACAGAACACCACAGACTAGGTGGCTTAAAACATGAAAATTCATTCTGTCACAGCTCTAGAAGCTAGAAGCCCAAGATCAAGGTGGTGTCAGGATTGCTTTCTGGTGAGGCCTCTCGCTGCATTCTTACTGTTTCTTTACAAGGCATTTCCTGTGTGTGTGTACAGAGAGACAGGCAGAGAGAGATAGGTGTCTCTTCCTCTTCTTATAATGACACCCATCCTCCTGGAGTAGGGCCCCACCCTTACGACCTCATTTTACCTTAATTGCCTCGCCAAAGGCCCTATCTCCAAATACAGTCAAATTGGGGTTTAGGGTTGCAACATAACATAGGAATTTGGGGAGGACACAGTTCACTCCATGACATATCCCTCCCCTTAACTCAAGGACATGTCTCTAGGAAAGCTCTGGCGTCATCTGGTTTTTCCCCCCTCTCTACTGCTAGATCTTTCCTATCGGCCTATGAACATGCTGTTAATTTCCTCAGCTTACCAAAAAAACAAAACAAATCATCTCTCAATTTACCCATTTCTCGGGTAGCTTCCATCTCATTTCTCACCTTCCTTTATAATAAAATTCTGAGGCCTGGCGCGGTGGCTCAAGCCTGTAATCCCAGCACTTTGGGAGGCCGAGACGGGCGGATCACAAGGTCAGGAGATCGAGACCATCCTCGCTAACACGGTGAAACCCCGTCTCTACTAAAAAATGCAAAAAAACTAGCCGGGCGGGTTGGCGGGCGCCTGTAGTCCCAGCTACTCGGGAGGCTGAGGTAGGAGAATGGCGTGAACCCGGGAGGCGGAGCTTGCAGTGAGCTGAGATCCGGCCACTGCACCCCAGCCTGGGCGACAGAGCAAGACTCCGTCTCAAAAAAAAAAAAAAAAAAAAAAATTCTGAACAAATTCCAGTGCCTCTCCTCTCTGAACTTCCTTTAATCTAGCTGTCATGTCTCCCACTACAACAAAATTTCTTTTATCCTTATCACCAGTGATCTCCATGTTGCCAAAATGATGTGATCAATTCTCAGGCCTCACTTTCTATGGCCTCCCCATAGCATTTGACACAGCTGAGTAGTCCTTGAAACACTTTTCTTCACTTGGCTCAGGATGACATATTATCCTGATTTCTTTCTTTTCTTTCTTTCTTTTTTTTTTTTTTTGAGACAGAGTCTTGTCAGGCAGTCTGGAGTACAATGGCATGATCTCAGCTCACTGCAGCCTCCACTTCCCAGGTTCAAGTGATCCTCCTCCCTCAGCTTCCCAAGTCACTTGAATTGCAGGCACCCGCTACCAGCTAATTTTTTTGTATTTTTAGTAGAGACGGGGTTTCACCATGTTGGTCAGGCTGGTGTCGAACTCCTGACCTCAGGTGATCCACCTGCCTTGGCCTCCCAAAGTGCTGGGATTACAGGCATGAGCCACCAGCCTATCCTGATTTCTTGACTCTCTGGCTATTGCTTCTGTTTCCTCCTCATGTCCCAGCCTCCTAACATTTGCAGGCCCAGGGCTGAGTATACTTAGACCTCTGCTTTGTTGTGTGTATACCTGGGATCTCATCCAGTATATACACTGGAAATCTTGGGATCTTATCCAGTAGCATGGTTTCACACACCCTGTATAAACTGATGACTTCTGAATTTAAAGTTTTAACCTAGACCTTAAACCATAAACTAGAGACTTGAATACCCAAATACTTCAATACTGCACATTTAATAGGCATCTCCAAGTTTAATAAGTACAAACTGATCTCTTGATCTTCTCTACAAAAACCTATTTCACCTATAGTTTTTCCCATGTTAGGTAATGACAACTTCATTCATCTAATTGCTTAGGACAAAAATCTTGAAGTCATCCTTGACTCATCTCTTTCCATTATACAGTATATCCAGTTGGTTCTACTTTCTAATTTTTCTCTGAATCTGACCCCTTCTCACCACCTCCTCTATTGCCATCCTAGATTATTTGCAGTACCCTCCTAACTGTCTTATTTGCTTCATTCTTGCCCCAAACAAAAGCTGGAGTGGCCCTATTAATACCTATGTCAAATCATGTATTTCTCCTACACTGAAACCCTGAAATGGTTTGGGTGTGTGTCCCCGCCCAAATCTCAGGTCAAATTGTAATCCCCAGTGTTGGACTGTGAGGCCTGGTAGGAAGTGGTTGGATCATGGGGGCGGATTTCCCCCTTGGTGCTGTTCTTATAACAGTGAGTGGGTTGTCATGGGATCTGGATGTTTGGAAGTGTGTAGTATCTCCCCACCTCTCTTTCTCCCACTCTGGGCATGTGAAGATATGCATGTTTCCCCTTAACCTTCCACCACGATTGCAAGTTACCTGAGGCCTCCCCAGCCATGCTTCCTGTATAGCCTGCAGAACCATGAGACAGTTAAACCTCTTGTCTTTATAAATTACCCAGACTCAGGTATTTCTCTTTTTATTATTTGTATTTGTATTTTTTTTTCTTTTTCAACTTTTATTTTAAGTTCTGGGGTACATGTGCAGGATGTGCAGGTTTGTTACATAGTAAACATGTGCCATGGTGGTTTGCTGCACAGGTCAACCCATCACCTAGGTATTAAGACCAGCATGCATTGGTTATTCTTCCTGATGCTCTCCCTCCCTGCAACCCTTACAGGCTCCAGTGGGTCCCGCCCCAATGTGTCCATGTGTTCTCACCGTTCAGCTCCCACTTACAAGTGAGAACGTGCGGTGTTTGGTTTATAGCAGTGCGGGAATGGACTAACACAAACCCCTTCAGTGACTCTGTTTCACTGATCTTAAAAGCCAAATTCCTTACAATGACATTCAACGCCGTGCAGGACCTGGTTCTCTCACAGCCTTGTGTTGTCTGAGGGAGCCAATGTTCCACTGGTTGCACTGATCCAACCACACTGGCCTTTACTCTGATTTTTTTTTTTTTTTTTTTTTTTTTGGCGAGAGAGGCTTGCTGTGTTGCCCAGGCTGCAGTGCAGTGGTGTGATCTTGGCTCACTGCAACCTCTACCTCCTGGTTCAAGTGATTCTCTTGCTTCACCCTCCTGAGTAGCTGGGATTACAGGTGTGCACTACCACACCTGGCTAATTGTTGTATTTTTGGTAGAGACAGGGTTTCACCATTTTGGCCAGGCTGATCTCGAACTCCTGGCCTAAAGTGATCTGCCTGCCGCAGCCTCCCAAAGTGCTGGGTTACAGGTGTGAGCCACTGCTCGCAGCCTCCATACTGTGTCTTGAACATGCTGTGCATGCCTCTGCCTCAAGGCCTTTGCGCTGATTCTTCCTTCTGCCTGGAATGCTCTTTCCCTAGAGATTACCCTCATCCCCTACATGTTTTTGTTCATACGTCAACCTCTCAGGGAGGCCATCTGTTACTTCAGTATTTTTAAAATTATAAAGTAGCCCCTAACTTTTATCACTTCCTCTCTCTCTTTCCTGATTGATATTTCTCCATAGCACATGCACCATATAACTTTTCAAAGTTACTTTGTTTACTCTTTAGATGTTTCATAAACATAGAGAGGGATTCTTGGCTGTTTTGTTCATTGCTATTGTCCAGCTGCCTAGAGTGGATGAATGAATTGGATATTTAGTTATAAAGGAGCTTCATTGGGTTTGTGAGATTTGGGGACTGGCCATAAGCTCTTGAAGAGTAGTTGCCACCAAGACACAGGCTTTCCTGCACGAATTATTATCCGTGACTCCAGCATTTTCAGGGAAAAGTAACCTCATCTTTATGACACTAGAATTAATTTTTAGATTTTCTAGTGGGTGAATATTTTTAAAGCACTTAGAACAGTGCCTGGGACATGGTATGAGCTCTTAAGTGTTTATTTTAAAAGCAACAAATACTTTATTAAGCATTTTGTGACCAAAAAAATAGCGACAGAATGTGAGCCAAGACAAATAAACCTCAAGAGGTTCAGAGTAGCCCTAATTCTGATGGAGAGCGGCTTTAATCGTCATAGAGCTGGAGTCAAGTCTGATGGCTTACTAGTCACATGCCTCTGTTCTGGAAGAAGCAAAACTACCCTGTGTACTCGATGGGATTATAGACAAAAAGAGATTCATGGAATGAACTCGAAAGAATTGCTTTTAAACTTAAGTCCATAAAAAAAATGGTTATGAAAGGAAAACTTCAGAGATACGGACTGAGGCGATAGAAGAGGAAAAGGGCTTGTATGACATCCACTCATTCATTAGACGAACAATTATGCCCCAAACACTATGTTAGGGGCTAGGAGCTGCCTTCTAGGATCTCATAATCTAGTAGGAGAGAGACAGATTAACCAACAGTGACCAATTCAGCCTTAGTACCGCCATAGAGGTGAGCCTAGAGTGGGCCGTGAGCGTTGGATTGCTTCCTCATCCTATTTGTGATATGAAAATAAATCAGTTGCTTCCAACTAAAGGTAGTTGGAACAGAGCTCACCTGTTTTTATCTCTGCTCCCTGTGGAAGTCCCATCAAAATGAAAGTGATGAAATTGAAAAAGGCGTGAACCAGTAGTTTTTAACCTCGGCTGAACTTTTGAAATAGCAGCAGAGATTTTTAAAAATCTTAGTGCCCAGCCTGTAGCCCAGACAAATTGAATCAGAACCTCTGCAGATGAGACTCAGGTATTAAGATTTTTATGCTATAATTTTTTTCAAAGAAAATAAGAGACAACCTTACACATAAGAAATCAATAGCATTGAGAACTTGAAAAAGGCTGGGCCTGAAATTAACTTAGCAGAACTAAGAATCCTAAAAACTGAACAATTTCTGGGGGAAGGGAGGCTTGAAGGATACCAATTAGAAGCAGCAAGATCTTTCCCGTGGTAGAACTTTGGGAAGGTTCGGGAATTGGAGAGACTGGGTATGGGGTGAAGTGAAGACCTGGAGGATTGGTTGAAAGTCTGTATTTGGAGCAGAAGGCCCAGATTTTATCCCAAGACTGCCCCCATCCCTCCCCCTGGTTTGCTCTCTGGAGATATGGAATGAGAAAGGGCCTCAGGTATAGTTGAGGGGAAATGTGAGGCTGGCCTTGCACTAGAGTCACTCTCCTGAACACCTCGATGTCCTTCTGAAAATACTGGCCGTCAGATTTGTGCTGCCTGGCAGGAAACTGGAGGATGCAGCTCTGGGCAAACTGATCCAAGAGGGAAATCCAGTCAGATGCTGGCATGGGAGAGTGCAGGCCCCTTTGTAGCACACCCTGTGGTGATTCCCACCCATCCACAAACCCGTCCACATGCAAGATTCTTCTGTACAGCTTTGGAGGCCTCATTTTGAATAAGAAAGGACATCAAAGATCACCAGATATTTGAGGAAAGTATCTGAAGTGAAAGACAAAGACCAAAACAGACAGGTGAAAGTAAATAAACAAAGGGAACTCAGGAAAAAAAAAAAAAAAAGCACATTCTACTGAGCAGAAAAAAATTAAAATATATGTGTAGATAGATAGATAGTTATAGACATATAGACAGATAGCTGATGGATGGATGGATGGATGGGTGGATGGATGGATGGATGAAAGGAAGGATGGATAGATAGATAGATAGATAGATAGATAGATAGATAGATAGATATCAGGACTATATTGCAAGGCATGATGCAGTGCTCTCACTGGTGGAGCACCTGTGCTCTGCAGCCAAAGTGTGAGTTTCTGTCCTGGCTTCATCACTTCCTAGCTGTGTGATGCTGGGCAAGTTATTACCCTCTCTGTGCCTTAGTTTTCTCATCTGTAAAAAGAGGGATGATGATGACGATGCTGTTCAAATAACAAAAAGGAACTGTTGGAAATTATGAATATGATGGCAGAATATAAAGTTTTAGGGAAAAGTTGAGGAAATTCTAAGAATAATCAAAAAGACAAAGAAATGGAACATAGAAACAACAAGAAAAAGAGACACTAAACCTAAGAGGTACACAATCAGAGTTGCAGGGAGAGATACACACAGGGAGAGAGACAGGCGGACAGACAGAGAGACAGGAAATCATGAGAGGAATGACCAACCTTTCCCAGTAGTGAAGGAAGCAAGTTCAGACTGAAAGAGCCTCTTCAGTGCCCGCATGATTGATGGGAAAAAGACCCAGTCTAGGGCACGACACGGTGACATTTTTAAACACTGACGATGAAATAAAGATCCCAAAAGTTTCCAGAGAGCAGAAAACAGATCACATAAAAAGAATTGGAACTTGAGTGGCAGAGGGGATAACCAAGTTCTAAGCAATGTGGACTGATTCTGGAAAGGCCACCCTATTTCCAGGACATAAAACTTGTTTGATTTAGATACATTTGTCATTATAAATAGTAGCTCTTATGCATTTGGCAGAGTCGGGGCTCAACTCTTTGCTCAGTGATTCTCAAAATCCCATCTCTCCTTAGTCCAGAAGCATCTATTTCTTTTATTTTTTAATTAATGTGAAAAAATATTAAATTTACCTTCCTTTCCTCTTCCTCTACTTCCCTCTCCCTTTCCCTTGCCCCTCTTGTTTCTTCTCCCTTTCCCTTACTTTACCTTCTGAGCCTTCATACTTTTGCTGCGTCTATTTCTGTCTCTCTTTCTCCGTTTCTCTTTCTATCCACAGAAGTCTTATGTTTGTCTAATAATTGGCAGAAGCGATCTTTTTTTTTTCTCGCTTTTTAAGCGATGAATAGTTGGCGTCACATCAAAGACAAGCCCTGTGGTTTTGTGGCGGCCCCAGAAGGGCGGTGCAGCTGGCAGGCATCCCAGCTGCCTGGTGACAGGCATGTGGAAGAGACAGCAGGCTCACAGGTCACTGTGTGTGTTCATATACGTGTGTTTTTCAGGCCAACAGCAGGCTGAAGCAGATCGAGAAGGAGTACACTCAGAAGCTTGCCAAATCTTCACAGGTAAGCAACATTAAAAGACAGAAAACCAGGTAAAACCAAAACAGAAATGAAACCTCCACATAAAACCTTTGTACAAGTTAAACTTCATTCTTTTCCGTTTTTTTGTGAAATGGTATATTTTTATGTGTATACAAATAAACAGAATATGGTTTTAATATTTCAGTCATTAAAAATCAAGAAAAATTAGGCATATTTAACCACTTGAAACAACACACACATGTGCACGCGCGCACACACACACACACACCCACTCAGATGTTGTAAAACCAGCCTGTACACTTGAACAAGCCCAGGCTGAAACATACTTCACAAGGACAGGAGATACACACCTACATTTGTGATGTAAGCAGTTCGGTACTATCTGTGCTTTTTTTGTAATATTCCATTTTGCTCTACCTAAAGCCTTCTTCAAACAAAATTCAAAATGACAAATAATTCTAGGTTAAGTCTGCAGCTCAACTGTTGACTCCTTTTGGGAAAAAGAGAATTCTAAGTCCCTACATCCATAACTTGCTATTTGTACTTACTATTGTAGTTTTAGTATAAGAAAGGCCAATAATTGAATGCCTGTCTCTACTTGAAATACGATGCTCAGAGTACTTTTTCAGCATAAGTCGTTACAGTGATATCCAATAGTATCATTTAAGGAACTCCAAGTATTCCTTACTTGTGTAAGTGATTCTAGAACAAATAAATACTACTTATCTTTACTTTGCAGGTAGGTAGGTAAGTTAAGCCATTTGGTTTTGTGAGCATATCTAATGATTGGTAAAACAAGCTTGTCTTCATATTTTTTTTATATATACAGTGGTATTTGGTAGTAAACTAGAATTTACCATACTACCACATACTGCCACATAATAGTAGTAACAACAACAAAACAATAATAATATCTAATGTTCATGGGGCACTAACCATGTTGACTCATTCAGTCTTTCACAATAACTCTGGAATTAGGAACTATTATTGGTGCCATTTTTCCATTTGCGAAAACTAAGATTCAGAGAGATAAGATCACATACGTTGGCAAGTAACTAAGCCAGGACCCAGTCTGGATCTGACTTCAAAGTGGAAGTTCTTAACCTTAACATTACCAGCCTGGTCCAATCCCTTCCTTTTTTTTTTTTTTCCCGAGATGGAGTTTCGCTCTGTCACCCAGGCTGGAGTGCAGTGGCGCGATCTGGGCTCACTGCAAGCTCCACCTCCCAAGTTCACGCCGTTCTCCTGCCTCAGCCTCCCGAGTAGCTGGGACTACAGGCGCCTGCCACCACGCCCGGCTAATTTTTTGTATTTTTAGTAGAGACAGGGTTTCACCGTGTTAGCCAGGATGGTCTCAATCTCCTGATCTCATAATCCGCCTGCCTCAGCCTCCAAAAGTGCTGGGATTACAGGCATGAGCCACTGCGCCTGGCCCATCCCTTCCATTTTTAATATGACAAAACTTTGGTGATAGTTATACAATTTCATTTTTTTGTTTGTTTTTGAGACAGAAGTTTCGCTCTTGTCGCCCAGGCTGTAGTGTTATCACATGGTCTTGACCCACTGCAACCTCCACCTCCAAGTTGGCTTCAGGTGATTCTCCTGCCTCAGCCTCCTAAGTAGATGGGATTACAGGCACACACCCCCACACCCAGTTAATTTTTTGTAATTTTAGTAGAGGCAGGGTTTCACCATATTGGTCAGGCTGGTCACAAACTCCTGACCTCAGGTGATCCGCCCTCCTCCCAAAATGCTGGGATTACAGGCATGAGCCACCACACCTGGCCTAAAATTTCAGTTCTATGAATTCACATCCCATTAGAAAAGCAAAAAGTCTTTGTCCAAATGAAGAGTCATATGTGTTTGTGTAAGAAATGATAATTATGTCTTGATTGCCATTGTTCCAACCCTTCCTTGAGGAAAGAACATGGAGAAATATCCTTTTAATCCACCGAAAAAGATTCTTGCAATCAAAAGAAATCTATTTAGGCCAAAAGTTAAAGTTTAAATTAAAACATTAAAAATCCCCAGTTGGCATATCCTAACATCCTGCTTATTTCGCTTTATGTTAAATGAGGGAAACAGACCGAGAGTGAGATATAAGATAGCTAATAAAAATGCCTGAATAATGAGAGTGTAAACAGGAGTATTTATCTAAAGGAATGTATGAAGAAGCCTGATTAGTTGATATTAAAACAAATTAAATATAAGTTAATGCAGAAGAAAGCCTGAGCTCTGGAGTCCAGCACCCCTGGATTTGAATACCAGCCCTACCACTTCCATGACCTTGAGCAAGTTACCTGCCCTCTTTGGAATTCAGTTTCCTCATTTGTCAAATAGAGGAGCAGTACCAACCTCATAGGATGGTTTTAACTATTAAGTAAAACAATGCCAAAAATGTGTTCAGTATAGTGCCTAGTACACACTAAAGCACTTAATGAATGTCAATTATTATAGTATCAGCACTAAAATTGCCATAGAGAAAGAGGAAAGGAGGGAGGGAAGAATGAAAAAAAGTTTGGGAGGTGGAACAGATTATTGCTTCAGACACCATGTTTTTGGGTGTTCACAAATTGATAAAATCTCCCTGAAAAGCTTGGAGAGGCATAGGGTTGCTAACTGGAAGGTGGAGAAGGAAAAACCAACTAGTAACAACTATCATACACTATTACCATCATTTCATTAATCAAGGGACAGCGCAACACCAAAAAAATCTTAGAAAGGGTGTAATATAATAAAAGATAGTCCATCCTTTTCATAAAAGTTAGGATGATAACCTTACATTGATAATATTTTGTTTGCCAACTTCTAAATATTTATATCTGTGAACTGGCATTTGAGAAGCATTAGTCTACAGTGCCAGTCAGTTCAGAGAAGCATGTCAGATTATTTAAAAATGAGCATTATAAAACAAGACTGTGGATTGGATCTCTCCATATTTAAGTGATAGTTTGTTGGAATCTCTAACTCATATCTCATTAAGCTGATGAGAACACTAAAACCAAAGTTGCTTAACTCTGTTGGATTTTCAAAAATCCCTCTCTGAAAAAAAGAAAATGAATGCATTAGTAATGAATGTGTTGGTACCTCAGAGAGCATAAGATTAAATTTGGAAAATATTTTAAAGATTTTCCTCCTTTAGAGGAAGCTGCTTACTTTTCACAATTTTATCAAGCCTTTAGGACCTAATAGAGCATGTACATTGAACCCTTGGCACACCTGAGGACTGTGCCCGTTCTGAGATCTGCAGCACCCACCCTCGCCACCACTGCAGTGTTTGCATCATCTCTGGGCATGCCCCCAAATATCATTTCCATCAGAATCACATATTTTTTAATCTTAATAAAAGAATGCAGATGATGCAAACACTGCGGTCGTGATGAATGCTGGAGTTTACTCCTCTTAAAACACTGGAATAATAAGTGATTAGATATTTACCTTGTCTCTTCAATATTAATACAGTTTTCCTCACTCAGCCCAGTCATCTAGTGGCCATTTTTCAAGGAGAGATACTGCCATTTTGCCAGAATGTCCACAGTTAGAAACATGGGCAGGACTGAAGTTTGAATGCTAGTTGAGCTTGCCAGCTGCCAAGGGACGAGTGTCTCCTACCGCTGCCCCACACTGCCCAACACCTGAGGCGTATTAGTAGCTGGGACTATTCCACATGACCCCTGTGCCCATCTCTGTGCCAGCCTCCTGGGGGCCAACCCAGAATGCACGGGGCATCCACTTATTTTATGAGAAGCTTCCGTGTTCACCTAACCTTCCTAAGCATGGCTTCTTAAGTGGCATGTCTTCTCTACTGTATCATGTTTTAAAGAAGAGTTTTGTAAAACTCTCAAACTGTACTACAATCTGAAAAACAATAGAATGAGTTGAAGATGAAATCCTAACCCCTATTTAGGATCCTGTTTGTTTGGTTTTTTTTTTTAAGACGACTAACATTTTTGCAAAGCATTAATTGCTTAACAATTATTGTTAACTATTATTAACTATTATGACTTTCATGAGTTTGGGTGCTTACGCCATCAGCTCAAAATAGCTCTCCTTTTGTTTCTGAAAATACTAATTTTTAATATCCATATGAAAATTATCTAATCCACTTCTTTCGTTGAAACTAATACAGTATAAACATTTAGTTGAGTGGTAGCATTTTGTTTATGGTTTTTAATTATGATTCAATCAAAACTGGAGGGTTTTCATTATGATATATAGATTAGCTTTCATTTTTCTTAGAACCTTTTTTTAGCATTATTATTCTACAAGAAGGGTAGGTTAACTGAATACAATTTGCCAGGTGATGGTTTTTTATTACTTACCCCGATTATAGTTCTACTACTTAAACTGGGTGCCAGTTATTATATACACTGAGCTTAGGAGAAAGTAGTCCATTTTCTTATACTCTAGGTCTACAACCATTAGAGTTTTGTTCCTTACCTGAAGCATGTTAATCTGATTATTATGATTATTTCTCAATCTTAAAGTATTAAATCTTGTTTTTTAAATTATCCTTATTTTAGTTACTGTTCCATATCCGTATCACCTGTGAGTCTATTCAACCAAATAATTTATCTATTTATCTAGCCAAGTTGTTTCACCTGAAGTGTTTTAACATTCTCCCCCTTATGTCGCCTTCCTGAGTTTTAAAAATAGCTTTCCAAAAATAATCTCATTATTTCCCCCAAAGGAAACTCTCCTTGTTCCCCCAAAGAATATAAGGTTTTATTTTCCACACAAAAGCAAGCATGTCCTTCTTAGAACATCCCGGACTTCACTTGTAGTCCCTTCCAAAACCTGCATTTTTTTCTTTCTTTCTTTCCTTTTTTTTTTTTTTTTTTTGAGATGGAGTTTCACCCTTTTTGCCCAGGCTGGAGTGAAATGGCGCGATCTTGGCTCACGGCAGCCTCCGCCTCCCAGGTTCAAGTGATTCTCCAGCCTCAGCCTCCCAAGTAGCTGGGATTCCAGCGTGTGCCACCACGCCTGGCTAATTTTTTGTATTTTTAGTAGAGACAGGGTTTCGCCATGTTGGCCAGGCTGGTCTCGAACTCCTGGGCTCAGGTGATCCGCCCACCTCAAAACCTGAATTATTTTGTCCTAAATGTTCTGAAAATGAGAAATATCCCTGTTCCATGGCCTTTGACTGTTTGAAGTATCCCAGTATATTTTTATCTTTATTCTTTGGTCAGTTACAAGCTAGTCTCAATCTCAGTATTGTTTTAAGAAAAAAATACTTTGTACTTTAAAAATATATCGCATGACTGCGGTTGTGGATATATGAATCTATACATGTGTCACACTGCACAGAACTAAACACACACACACACCCTGTCTCTCTCATTCTCTCTCTTGCCCTTCTTCTCTCTCCAGAATTAAACGCACTTCTACAAAGTTATAGTTTACTCAGCTTAAAACATTGAAATAGTAAGTTGTTTGTTACCATTTGGTCCCATGTTCTCATAAAAGATCAATCTTAAATTTCATAGTAGGCCAAGGAAATCTGACTCGTTTTTATCCCTGGCTCCTCTGGCTCTGTGACTGTTCTGCGCATCAATTTTTGACATTTACTATGAGAATTTAACCTTTCCTGTTTCACGGAAGTGCTATGAGAATTAATTGAATTGATGCCAGAATGAAAACAATATTTAATCAAAATTCAGAAAATGTATGAAAAACATCTTCATTCTCAGTAAATGAATGTTTCCACTCATAGCAGAAGGCTCAAGTTTGCATGTAATAATATTGACATTGCTATTATATATTTTGTCATTTCACAATTGGCTAAATATTTGATTATTGACAAATTCTAAGTGTCAAACTTTGGTACAGTGAATTTGCTCACTTCTCAAAGCATAAATACTCTATATTTTATTGTCAAGATGCTACTATTTATGTCAGTAGTAACAATTAGTATTTCTATACCATTTGGCTTCTGGGGGACTCCAGACAGTTTCTGTTCATTGCCTTATAATGCTGTAATCTCCTTTTGTAGTTGGAAAAACTGAGCTGCAAGAAAGATAACTTGTCCAGTGTTTCTCACCAACTGCCCTCCCCCCTGCTTAGGACCAAAAGAATTATATTCTAATGCAGGCCTAATGTTGTTTCTTTTATTAGAAGAAATTACTATTTCCTGCTTTTAAAAAGTCATCGCTATTGAATTTGCAAGGAAATGGATACATCCAAACCAAAGGAAGGACAGTGCTCTCAGAAGGCTGATTCAATATAAAAGTTTCTCATCAGATGGTTAATTTGAGAAGTTGGAAGAACCCTGTCTGGGAGAGAACAGATTCTTAAATGTAGGGAATACTACAGGAGTGAATGAAAATGGCACCATGTAAACCAAAATAAGTATCCATGAGTTAGGAAGAAAACAACCTATTTGGAAGTATAAACTTCCCTACAATACCAAAACCTTGTTTTAAGGAAACATAAGGGAGTGGCCAAGCATGGTGGCTCACACGTGTAATCCCAGCACTTTGGGAGGCTGAGGTGGGCGGATCACAAGGTCAGGAGTTCGAGACCAGCCTGGCTAACATGATGAAACCCCATCTCTACTAAAAATACAAAAAATTAGCTGGGCGTGGTGGCGGACACCTGTAATCCCAGCTACTCGGGAGGCTAAAGCAGGAGAATCACTTGAACCCCGGAAGCGGAGGTTGCAGTGAGCTGTGATCGCGCCATTGCACTCCAGCCTGGGCAACAAGAATGAAACTCCATCTCAAAAATTAAAATTAAAATAAAAAAAATAAAAGATAGGCAATAATAATACTTGTCTCACAGTAGTATATGACATAAGAATGTAAAGTGTTAAACACAATACACAAACGTTAGTGAATTCCCAGAAATTACTGTCTAGAATTAGGTGACTGAAGAATAAACTCTGTTCATTATTTTCTTTGGTTATTACAGTTCAAAGCATTATGAAAAGCAGAATAGCTTTTCTCATTCTAATAAGTGTATTTCTCAGTAAAATAAAATCTGACACTTTTCATATTTTTGAGATCACAGATGTTCTTTCTTCTGATGAGTAAATATTGTGGAATGTTAGAGTGGAAACGTCTTCCAAGTATATTTGGTTCAGCAGTTGTTCACCATTCACAGTTTTATTAAAGTCTTTTATTGTATGGAATTTCATGCATTATAGTGTGTGATATGTTAATTGAAAATGTTTAATTTGTGGAATAGAGTTTTGTCAAATCCATTCTTTTGTTAAGCATCAATACATATAAATAGATGCCTCTCCCAGAAGAATTTGAAGTGATAGCATGCTGTTTTCATTTTAGATCATAGCAGAACTTCAGACAACCATTTCCTCTCTGAAAGAGGAGAACAGCCAGCAGCAGCTTGCTGCAGAAAGGCGGCTCCAGGATGTTAGACAAAAGTTTGAAGATGAGAAGAAGCAGCTGATTAGAGATAATGACCAAGCAATCAAGGTAATCTGAAGACTTCAGTAACCAGTGGTACCAGCTGCTTTAATGTAATTAAAAGGAGGGCTGAAATCCCAGCAGTGGGCAGATGAATGCGGGTATCTGGCTTGTTCACACAGCCTGCAGTAATTCCATTCACTGGACTCTACCTTTGATGTATCCAGTGACTCAGGCTGACTTCCCTCTAAGAGATCGCATGCCAGCATAAAAAGTCATTTTTGGCAAGCCCAGTCCATTCACATTGAACAAATATTTTAAAAATACCCTGTCCTTTCTCTTGAGAACCACTTTGGAACTGTCTCTTGAAATTAGAATGACTGTTTGAGCCTAGCACTGCTGGCTGTTAAAGTCAGAAGTCAGCTTCCAATTTGCATTCTGTTCTTTGCCCACATCCTTTCATTATGTATTCGCATAATGAGAAATAACCTGTTCGAAGCTTGGAATGCCAGCCATTTGATGTGCTTCGACACAGTACAGGAAAGATGTGTTTTTGCTGAGAAACTAGGTTGTTTCCAAATGACTTCAGAGAATCACACCCTTAATAGCAACAGAAAATTCCCTGGACCCCAATTCTTTCGGTGATAGGCAGTTAGATCTCCAAGTAGTTTTTTCTTGGCTTCATAGCAGTGAATATTATTGTAAGTGTCTACATCATACTGGATTTAATCTGTGAGGATAAGCATCTGGAAACCTTTATAAATAAGGCTTAAAAGAGAACAAAAAAATTTTAAAGAATTCCCAGCAAAAGATTATTTTTCAGCGACTTTAGTTTGACATAACAATACTCAAAGAGTGTAGAGTCATCATACAAAGCAAAGAACGATAGAAGAAAAATTTGGGTTTTATAGCTGCCCTTTCCTGCCTGACCTCTGCATCTTCTTTTTCTATAGCCTATTGCAGGCAATCTGAGTAACGTTGGGAAGAGTTAGTGTTAATGTCAGTTGCTTTTTATGTATTCCCTTTAAGCTGAGACAACACTAGACAGAATAAAAAGCCTTAACAGATGGACAAAACCTTCAAGGCCTTTACATCCGGCCTCCTCACTTTACTAGTGAGGACTTATTTTTTTGTTAATGACATTTTTCCTATATATTTCCACCTGCAAGCTTATTTCCCCTACCTGTGTTATGGAGACCAAAAAAAAAAAAAGATTTTTTTTTTTCATATTCTGGTGGTTTAAAAACATCTTTCAAGTTTTTTTTCAAGTACAAACATACAGGAAGTGCCCCCATTGATCTGTGTAACAGATCTTGCTTCCCATAAATTGCGTTGCATATTTTGTTTAAATTGTTTTAGTTCTATAAAATTTCCATATTAAGTGGATTTCTTTTTCACTTTATGTCCAAATACCAAGTGGTAGGTAATATCCAAATTTTAAATGAACAATCAAATCTCAATATAAGCAAAAATGGAAAATATTAATGTACTCCTGACAACATAGTTCTGGTAGTTTCTTGATGATTTAAAAAATCTTGAAAGAATTATAATTAGTACAGTTGCTCATTTTAAACTAATTCTTACAGTTTTAATTATTTAATTTTTAAATTATTTAATAATTAATTTTTAAATTATTTAATAATAATTAATTCTTACAGTTTTATAATATATATAGAAACCATATGTACCGTATGTTACCTGAAAATAAAAAATTAAAATTACAATGTAGGTAAGATATATCTAAGTTTTGATTCACTCACTCAGATTATACATAAAGTAAATGACATTTCTTTTTTACTAATCTACATTAAAGTTGCTAAAGTCATTGATTCATTAGCGCTCATTGCCTTGGCTCCTTTTTTAAGGCTATATCACAAAAAGTACTGCGAAAAATAGCTGATATTTACTCAACATGTACTATGTTTCACGCTCTGCCATTTTCATTCATCTCATGTTCCATTATCTCATTTAAGCCTTATAGTAATCTTCATGAGGAAGGTATTTCTGTTATCCCCATATTACAAATGGGGAAACTGAGACTATGAGGTTAAATAGCCCAAGATCATCCTGCTGAACAATTGGCAGAGACAGTTTCAAGCCACAATCTGTCTTACTTGAGAGCCTCAACTACTAACTATTATACCATACCCCAGTGTACTACATTCTGTCCATGAAAATGACTCAAATGACTAAGTGCCAAAATGAACCTAGATATTGTCATTCTGTTTTTCTCTCTTCATGAATGATATAACATTTTTGCAGCAGTTGTTTGATTTGGACATTCTGATTATATTTAAGTGTTTTGTATACATAGATTTAGGTACATGCGTAGATATTGATACTCAGAAAGAGGCACAGCCACTACGAGGCTTGATTTTCTGGGACCAAATACATTTGTCTGCAGGTATATTCAATAGAGACATAAAAGTAGTGTGCATGCTAATTGTGAAACATACTTCACTCCACTTCTGGGTTGATGATGAACTGAGCTCTTTCAAGCTGGTGATCGAGAATGGAGACAGAGAGTAAACCTAGTACTCATTCTGTCAGAGCTTATAATAATATTTCTGCAGATAAATCATTAAACTAATTCTAGAGAAAATTTGAGGTATACTAAAATCCACTTAAAGGGTCACCAGTCAGGTGCAATATAACTTGATAAAACGTTTCTGAAGGATAATTTGGCAATACCTATCATTATTAAATTGCCTGAGAGACATACCTAGTCTTTGACCCATTTTCAGAATTTGCCCAAAGGTGGCAATTAATAATCGTACTAAACTTTAGCTAATCAAAAAATGCTTGTTCTGGCTTTCATCCTTTCAGTCAGTAATTATTTATTAAGCTCCTTTTATGTGACAGGTACCTGCAACACCAGCATTCTCTATATCCTTTCTATATTTTTAACTATAGCAAATACACTGAAAACTGTGCACTATACGAAATGATGTTGGAGAGCATATTTAAGCATATTGAAAATGTTCACAAGATATTTTTCAATGAAAATGCACATTCCAAAACATATAGATATGAGCTCATTTTTGCAAAACAAAAGTATGACTCGAGAAAAAAAGACTACAGTTATATCAAAATTTTACTAGTGGATACCTCTAAGTGGCAGAATTTAAGATTTTTTTAGTTTTGTCTATATTTAAACTATAGCAGCACTTTTGCAATGAGAAGCAATAAAAATTGGTAAAAAGGGAAAAGCTACCAGCCTGAAGAAATCCATTGAACATTGTCGGAATACTTGTAGGTGAGACTAACAGCAGGTATGATCCTCACTGTCCAAGAAACAACAGATGAAGTAAGGTCTTTTACAAAACGGAATTCTTTTAGTGTAAAAAGAGTTACACAAATGAATGAAATTCATAAGAATAGATATTTTATTTTATTTTATTTTATTTTATTTTTTGAGATGGAGTCTTGCTCTGTTGCCCAGGTTGAAGTGCAGTGGCATGATCTCAGCTCACTGCAACTTCCACCTCCCAGGTTCAAGCAATTCTCCTGCCTCAGCCTCCCGAGTAGCTGAGATTACAGGCACCCACCACCATGCCCAGCTAATTTTCGTATTTTTAGTAGCAACAGGGTTTCACCATGTTGGCCAGGCTGGTCTCGAACTCCTGACTTCAGGTGATCCACCTGCCTCAGCCTCCCAAAGTGCTGCGATTACAGGCATGAGCCACCACATCTGGCCAAGAATAGATCTTTTATGCTGTAACACACTATCTTTTAAAAATTAACAGCAAAAAAACTTTATCACTTATTTACTGCCTTACCTCACTCCTTACATTCAAAGTCACACCTTTCATAAGAGTTATCACCAGTGCATACCCCAAAACTTGGTGGCTTAGAGCAATAGTTATCCGCCCATAATTCTTTGGATCAGAAATTTGGGCAGGGATCAGCTGGGTGGTTCATCTGCTCAATGTATGGCATTGGCTGGGGTGCTTCATGAGGTTACATTCAGCAGAAAGCTTGGCTGGGGTTGGAATGTCTGAGCTGGTTTCAGGCCCATGCCATATGGCCTTTCTCGCTAATAGATTAATCAGACTTTTCACTTAGTAGCTGATGTCAAAGAGAATTAAAAGGGGTAAAAGCAGAACCTGCATTTCCATTAAACCCTGCCCTGGGAAGATTCACAAACTCACTTCCACCACATTCTATTGATCAAGATAGATCATAGGGCCAGCCCAGAATCAAGGAAAGGAGAAACAGTGGCCATTCTCTCTCTGGGAGGAATGGCATAGATTGTGAGGCCATCTTAAATCTACCACAGTAGTCGATACTAAAGGTCCAGTTTTTATCTCCCATTTATTCCTCAACTATACAAAATAGTACAAAGAGGAAAATATCTATATTCCTACTACCCATAATCAACATTAATTAACATCGTGGCATATTTGCATCCATCTTTTTTTATAAAGAAAATCTATTCTCTTGTTTTCGAAGAAGTAGAAATGTCATATGCTCATTTATAAATAATTTAAAATGCAAGAATAAAAAAGTAACAGTTTTTAAAGTCACCCCAAATCCTATCACCCAGAAATAACCATCATAGAATTAAGGTAAACATTATTTCCGATATCCTACTATGTATAAGGCGAAAAGAACAGAAAGCTGAGTAGGCTTTTGAAATGAATACTATAGATTTTTTGTTGTTGTTTTAGAAAAATCTTTAATTTTACTTTAATTCAACAGATGAAAGAAACTAGAGTAAAACAGAGGAATTGTTGAAGTTTTGGACAGAACATGTTGATTTCGGCTGAAAAACATGTACATTTGCACCCTCATAGTTTCTCCCGTATGAGGAGAGAACCCTTCCCTGCCACCTCCTACCTTGGATAGTAGTAGTATTTTCACACTGTCAGGGTTTATGATATTCACAATTTTTAAACCGTATCCTATAGTTTAATTCTCATGCTATATTTCCATCTATGCAGTGCTTATACGAGGCCTTTTACCATAGTGTCTCCATTCCCACAGTTTTTACTTTGATTTGTTTCTTAATTGACTGGATGGTGCTGTCTTCCCTGAGTTTTTTCATGTTTAAGAATGTCTGCTGGCTAACCTGTATGATTGAATGGCATGTTACATGGGTGCAGTGTTCCTGTTCACATTTTCTTCCCATGTGTAAACACGGCTCATCAAGCATTTAAGATTGCTGTGAGAAGCCTGGGCTAGAGAGACCAGCAGACATGACCCGCAGACTTTTCTGTCTGCAGACCAGCAGACATAGACAGAGTGCTCCTCCATGGAAGTGATTTGCATTTTCTGAGGCATTCCTGAAGAAGTCTTTCTTTCTCGTGTAAGTGTAGTAGATTAACCAGGATAAATTCAGTAAGTGACTGAGATATGTCTACATGTTCAGTATTCAAATAGCAAATGAAGCATAGTGGTTCTCCTTGTAAGTGAAACTGACTTGTAGTGTCTCTGTGTGTTCTCTGACCTGAGGGAAGGGGAAGGCAGAGCTGGCGCACAAACCAGCATGCATCTGGCTGAACTGACTGTTCTCACTTTGAGACTATGTTAAGTGTGTTTCAGGGTTCACACTGCCGACATGGGAGCGGCATCTTCTTTTCCTTTGAGTTTTTAATGATCCCAATTTTGTGTATATCCCTGAAGTCCTTTCCTCTGAGGTGGCCAGCCCTGATGTTTATCTGTTTTTCTGCCACATCCATCTCCCCTACTCTCAGCCAGAAGAGGAAAAAGATGAGGCTGCCATGCCATTTCCTTCCTCCAAATTTGGTGATAGTATTGAGAATTCTCAGAATTTTGACTCAAACAAAATAATGATCCTAGGGGCATGGCAAGTTTTGAAGTTAAGCCCCTGTGCAACTCTTCACTGTGCTCCAGAATTACGTTTCTTTCCTTGACCCCAGATTTTTGATGGTTTTTTGTATGATGTCTACCTTATCACCCAATATTGTTCTGTTGGTGTATTTTTGCTGGCTTTTACTCTTCTTGACTCATTTTATTTGGTGTTGGGAGAGGGACATTAAATCTACTATCTAATCTGAGAAGCCTATTTGACTTCTTTATGACATTTAACAAGGATCTTCTGCTGCTCAGATATTACCACAATAATGCTGCCTAACAAACACTTTTGGAGACTCAGTGACTTTCACTCACATTTATTTTTATTTTTGCAACATGTCTGCAGGTCGCTGTTGTGGCTCAGATTCAGAATATGCATTGACTGACTGGGTTTGACTCCAGGCTTTAGATCAGATTCAGGCCAGCTCTACGCGTTTGTACAGTCAGCTTGGACTAGTAGTTGTCTGGGATATCCTGTTCATGGTAAATTACAGAAGTGCAAGAGGATGGATTGAAAGAAAGCCCTGCATCCTCAGCCTCATTTCTGTCCACATCAATGAGGCAGGAAAATTATATACTGACTCTAGTTAGAAGACCGTGAACACCTGTGAACAATGATTTAATCTGCACGGACTAGCCTCTAAAAACTTTCTTAGCTCTATGGCAGCACTTTCCTGGGGCATCTACCTTTCGGAACCCCTCTTTCCCATTCTTATTCCCATCTTTTCTTTTTTGCACTGAAATAATGGTGTTAGTTAGGGCCTATTTTGTTTTATCTATATGTATTGGATTGTCCCTGGACAATCTCATCCCTTCACGTTAACTTCCAGACAAATGAATTTTGAATTTTCATCACCATTCAAACTTTTCTCCTGAGCCCTCAATTCACATTTCTGACTACTACTGGACATTTCCATTTGGATGGACCATAGACTGCATAATCTAGACCTGTCATAAACTGAATTTATCTTCCTCTTGCTCTTCTCCCAGCCCTAGCCTGCTCTTCTTCTTGTATTGATTATCTGAATTAAAGTACCACCATCATCTACCTACTCACTGAAGTCAGATTCTTAGAAATCTCTCTGAATGAATTCTTTCCTTCCCTTACCTCTCACAGGTCAGTCCCTAGAGAAAACTCCTAAATATCTCCAAACTCATACCCCACTCCCCAGTCACTAGATCCTACCTTCTAGGTCAGATCATCATCATCTTTGACCTTGCCTAGCACAATCACCCTTATCTAGAATCACTGCCAATAACTTGGCCCTCTCAAGTCTATGCCTCACACTATGGATAAGGTAACTTTTCTAAAACACAAATATGGGCATGTTGTTTTTTCTTAAAATTCATCAATGGCTTTCCATTGCCTATAGGATAAAACCTATACTTGTCAATATGGCATATAAAACACTTTATGATCTAGGCTGGGCACAGTGGCTCATGCCTGTAATCCCAGCACTTTGGGAGGCCGAGGCGGGCAGATCACAAGGTCAGGAGTTCAAGACCAGCCTGGCCAACATGGTGAAACCCCGTCTCTAATAAATATACAAAAATTAGCCAGGCGTGGCAGCGGGCACCTGTAATCCCAGCTACTCGAGAGGCTGAGGCAGGAGAATCACTTGAGCCCAGGAGGCAGAGGTTGGAGTGAGCCGAGACTACACCGTTTCACTCTAGCCTGGGCGACAGAGCAGGACTCCATCTCAAAAAGAAAAAAAAAAAAAGACAGAAGCATGTTATGATCTAAACCAGCAGCTCTTAAGGTATTCTCTGCAGACTCCGATGAGTCCCTGAGACCTTTCCAATGGCCCCACAAGGTCAAAACTATTTTCATAATAACACAAAGACATCACTTTCCTTTTTTACTCTATTGATACTTGCACAGACGATATAGAAGCAATGGTGCCTTCACACAAAACAAGGCCTTAACATGAAACCATATGACTAGTCATTATTTTCTTCACTACCATGTGCTTATGGTTAAAAAAAATAAAACAACAAAGCAATAAAATGTACAGATGGTCCCTGATTTACAGTGGCTCAACTTACAATTTCTTAGCTTTATGATAGGTTAATCAGGGTATTAAGTGCATTTTCAACTTAACGATATTTTCGACTTACATTGGGTTTATTGAGACTTAATACCATCTTAGTTGAAGAGCATCTGTGTTGATTTTGTTAAATCTCAAACCTCGAGGACACATCTCTTTTACTATTAATAGCAAGTACACATGAAGTACTTCTGCTGCATAAAGCAGAACGACTGTCTTAGGGAAAAGCAGTTCTGTGTCTGTATGAGTATGAGCTGAACTCTAGTCACTCTGAAAGAAAGACTGACAGGCAACGTATGCATATTCACACTTGAGTATTTGGCAGATGTTTTCTTGAAAATGAATGAAATGAAACAAGCCTGACATTTCAAGGATAACAACTGACTGTATTGTTGCTAATGATAAAATTTGAGCTTTCAAGCAGAAATTAGAATTTTGGAAAACGAATACCACCACCGTGAGCCTGACAGCCTCACAATACTTACAGACTTTTCTGATGAGATCGGTGATATTATGAGCGATGTGTATGGGAAGAAAGGGGAAGGAAGAGAGTGAAGCATATCAACATTTGGAAGATTTGTGTAACTCACAGAACCATGTTTTCCAAATGACAAACACCTGATGTCACAAAACCATGCCTGAGTAAAAGATCCATTGAAAATACAAAAGAGATCAATGGATGTTGAGGTAATAGTATGAAAAGTTCACTGAGAGAGTTTCAGATTGCACATTGCAACTAACTTTTTAGAAGCTACCACTTGTCAAATTTTAACATAGTAACAAAACTATCCACAGTCTTCTAAAAAGGCTACTAAAATACTCCTCCCTTTTCTAACTTATCTATGTGAGACTAGATTTTCTTCCTGTTCTTCAGTCGAAGTAGCATCTTGCAAGAGATTGAATGCAGAAGCATATTTGAGAATCCAGCTGCCTTCTATCAAATCAGACGTTGAAAAGATTTGCAAAAAATGAAACATAGCTAGTTGTCTCACTATTTTTTTTTTTTTTGCTTTGGAAAAATAGTGATTTTTCTATTAAAATATTGTATTTATGTTTACACATAATGGATTTATTACTATTTTAATGAATAAAATGTTTTAATATTTCTTAGTTTTAATATGTAATATGATAAATTCAGTGGATGTAATGCACATATACAAAACCTCTTTGAGGTTGTCAGTTTGTAAGAGTGGACTGGAGTCCTGAAACCCAACACGTGGAGAACCACTTGTCTAGACATCACCCTCCACTCCCCCTCGTCAGCTGCCAGTGCTCAGCATAGATGCCGTGTTCTCTACGATCCCATGCCCCATGGGAAATGCCCCTGAGCTCTGTGTAAAGTGGCCTTTCCCTTTGACTTAAAGGTCATCTTTTCTGCGAAGCATCAGAGTGAGAAACTCATGCCAGCCCCGTCCATTCCTCTAACAAAGTGTTTGCTGTATTACGGTGCTGATCCACAATCCCTCACCCAGTCCGAATCTGCAGGTTCTAGGAAGGTGGTGCTTGTGCTGTATCTGCAGTGGGTCCTGGGACCGCACAGTCTACTGGACACATACAGGAACCGTGAAACGTGTGAGTGTCCGCAGTGAAAGAGACAAGTCGAGATTGTAAGTCCCACCCAACATCAGTCAGGTTTTGTTCCCGAAGAAGTTAACTCAGACTTTCCAAAAGAATTTGTGTTTTCCAGAGGATTATTTGGATTTCAGGATTGCGGACAGAACATTGTGGACCTGTATGTAGATTAATTCTATTTCTCACCAACTAGACTATGAGGTTTTTGAGAGCAAGCTTTAGTGCAATGTTTGTTTCAATGGAAGTGCTAGAAATACACAGAATAAATGAAAGATGTTCCCTCATGAATCATAAAAGGTTCTGATAACAAATAGTGTCCCTTTATTCTCATGTCATTTTATTTTTAGTGGCAGCAAGCTCATAAATATTCTGTAATGGTATAGCAGATATGGGGAGAGAACTCAGATCTTGTGGTAACCATCATATATTTTGCTTAATTTATGCAGATTTAAAAAAAAATACCGCATGCCTTGTATATACAGACACACCTCATTTTATCACACTTCATTTTATTGCACCTCACAGATACTGTGTTTTGTACAATTCAAGGTTTGTGGCAACCCTGTGTCAAGTCGATTGGCACCATTTTTCCAACAGCGTGTGCCCACTTTGTGTCTCTGTGTCACATTTTGGTAATTCTCGCAATATTTCAGACCTTTTCATTATTATAACTGTTATGGCGATTGATCTGTTATCAGTGATCTTCGATGTTACTATCGTCATTGTTTTAGGGTGCCACGAACTGCACCCATGGGAGACAACAAACAGTAAATGTTGCGTGTGTCCTAACTGCTCCACTTCCTGGCCATTCTCCCATCTCTCTCCATCTCCTCGGGCCCCCCTCTTCCCTGAGGCACAACAATATTGACATAGGTCAGTCAATAATTCTACAGTGGCCTCTAAGTGTTCAAGTGAAAAGAAGAGTCACACATCTCTAACTTAAAATCAAAAGCTAGAAATTACTGAGTTCAGTGAGGAAGGCTTGTTGAAAGCCGAGACAGGCCCAAAGCTATGCCTCTTGTATCGAACAGCCACATTGTGAATGCAAAGGAAAAGTTCTTGAAGGAAATTAAAAGTGCTACTCCAGTGAACACATGAATGGCAGAAAGTAAAGCAGCTTTGTGGTGATATGGAGAAAATTTTAGTAGTCTAGTAGAAGATGAAACTAGCCACAACCTTTCCTTAAGCCAAAGTCTAATTCGGAGCAAGGTCATAAATTTCTTCAATTCCGTGAAGGCTGAGAGAGGTGAGGAAGCTGCAGAAAGAAAAGTCTGAAGCTAGCAGAGGTTTGTTCATAAGGTTTCAGGAAAGAAGCTATCTCCATAACATAAAAATGCAAGGTGATGCAGCAAGTGCTGAAGTAGAAGCTACAGCAAGTTACCCAGAAGATCTAGCTAGGTCCTTGATGAAGGTGACCACACTAAATGACAGATTTTCTATGTAGATGAAACAGCCTTCTATTGGAAGAACATGCCATCTAGGACTTTTATGGCTAGAGAAGCTTTAAAACTACAAAGGACAGGCTAACTCTCTTGTTCGAGGCAAGCGCAGCTGGTGACTAAGGTCAGTGCTCATTAACCATTCCAAAAATCCTAGGACCCTAAAGAATGATGCTAAATCTAATCTGCCTGTGCTTTTTCAGTGGAACAAGAAAGCCTGCACTGCAACTTGGTTTACAGCATGGTTTACTGAATATTTTAAGTGTGCTATTGAGACCTCCTGCTCAGAAAAGAAAGATTCCTTTAAAAACAATGACTGCTGATTAACCATGCACCTGGTCACCCAAAAGCTCTGATGGAGATGTACAAGGAGAGGAATGTTTTTTCTTGCCTGCTAACACAGCATCCATTCTCCAGCTCATGAATCCAGGAGTCATTTCAACTTTCAAGTCTTGTTATGTCAAAAATACATTTCATAAGACTATAGCTGCCATAGATGGTAGTTACTCTAATGGATCTGGGCGAAGTAAATTGAAAACTTTCTGAAAAGGGTTCACCATTTTGGAACCATTAAGAACATTATTGATTCATGGGAGGAGGTCAAAATCTCAACATTAACAAGAGTTTGGAAGAAGTTGATTCCAACTCTCACGAATGACTTTGAGGAAGTAACTGCAGATGTGGTAGAAAAGGGAGAGAACTAGAATTGGAAATGGAGCCTAAAGATGTGACTGAATTGCTGCAACCTCATGACCACACTTGAATGAAGAGTTGCTTCTTATGGATGAGCAAAGACAATGTTTTCTTGAGATGGAATCTACTCCTGGGGAAGATGCTGTGAACATTGTTGAAATGACAACATAGGATTTAGAATATTATATCAACTTAGTTGATAAAGCAGTGGCAGGATTTAAGAAGATAGACTCCCATTTTCAAAGAAATTCTACTGTGGTTAAATCAAACAGCATCGCATGCTACAGAGAAATCTTCCGTGAAAGAAGTCAGTTGGTGCAGTGAACTTTATTTTTATCTGTTTAAGAAATTGCCACAGCCATCCCAGCCTTCAGCAACTACCACCCTTATTAGTCAGCAGCCATCAGCATCAAAAGCAAGACCCTCCACTAATAAAAAGATTAGGACCTTCTGGGGGCTCAGATGATTGTTAACATGTCTTAGCAATAAGAAAGTTTTAATTAAGGTATGTACATTGTTCTTTTAGACATAATGCTATTGCACACTTAATAGACTATAGTGTGGTGTAAACATGACTTTTATATGCTATTGGGAAACCAAAAAATATGTGAGACTCTCTTTATCATGGTATACACTTTATTGCAGTGGTCAGGAACTGAACTTGCGGTATCTCCGAGGTATGCCTGTATTATCTAAGAACATAATTTGTATACTCTAGGGGCAATGCCCACAAAAGGCTGTATGCCAGAGCCAAGTTATCTAAATGTGAGTTAGCACCATCCACTGTGCTCACAGAAGTTCATTTGGGGAAACGTTAGAAATAGTTCTTTAAAGAGACTGTGGAACATTCTTCTGGCATCACTGCACCACCAGGGCTAAGTCCTTTCTTTGAAGCTAGTGTATTGAAAGTTTCTCACTGTGAAGCCAGATGTCCAAGCAGAGATTTCATATCAAGGAGAAATGTTGTAAAATTTTTGCTTGCAGGCATAGAAAAGAGATTTTACAGCATTGATGCTTCTCTCCCTTGGCTACTGACTGGAGTTCACAAGAAAAGGTCAGCTGCCAGTAGGACATCTAGCAATCTGGTCTGTGTTACCAGAAGGGCTTGGTTGGGGGCAGGGGGTGGGGGGTGTAGAATATTTCATAAGATTGGGCAATTTTTACTGTGCTAAAAGCTTACAGGAATCAATTCCCAAAGAATAAAATTACAAACCTCATTGTGGTGTTTTAGTAGCATTGAGAAACAAAAAGAAATCTCAATGCCTAGCATCAAATGGCATTGTTTGGGACCTGTTCACTATTTAATTCTTGTCTCCCCTGTATGCACGTCCTAAGGGCACAAGGAAAGTGGCATTTTCTTTATGCCCTCCTGAATTAGAATTAATAATGCTAAGAATAGAAATGTATTTTCCATCCCACCTAAGAAGGTTTGCCTACTCACTCAGAAAGGAAGACAGAGCCATTCAGTCATAGTAGCATAAAGCATAAGTGCCATTTTTCAGGAAGAATGCTCTGGAAGATAAGCTTGGATACACTGTGGCCGTGAATTATGACCTTGCTTCCTAGAGCAAGGAGAAGCAATAGCAATGAATGAGCAGAGAAGAAATGAACGGTTCTCTCTCAGAGGTTTTTTTTACCCCATACCTTCCCTCTGATTCTATTCTCTGGCGATTTTTATCTTATTTTAAAACTAGTCAAATAAGATTCTTTGTTCAGTGGACAAAATCCTTCAAGTGCTATGAGAGATATGTTTAGCCCCTGGAATGCTGCCTTGTGTATGTTAAGGAATCAATTAAGTTTGATGAGCGAATGCACAAATGTGTGAGTAGAGAGAGTGATGAAAAGAACACAGGTGAGAATAGATTCCTCTTCACCAATGGCTAAATTGTACTCTTTGGAAGTCACTAGGCGACTATATATGGTTAATTGATTTTTTCGTTTGTTTGTTTGAGAAAGGATCTCGCTATATGGCCCAGGCTGGAGTGCAGCGGCACCATCTTGGCTCTCTGCAGCCTCCAACTCCTGGGCTCAAGCGATCCTCCCTCCTCAGACCCCAGCCTTAGTAGCTGGGACTACAGATGCGCGTCACCACGCCCAGCTAGGTTTTGCATTTTTAGTAGAGACAGGGTTTCACCATGTTACCCAGGCTGGTGGTTAATTGTAGTATTGCATGGTCCAAAATGAAGTACTTTGGTTAATAAACTATTGGAATATATATGGATAATTTAGTTTTTTAATTTTACAAATTTAACAAAAAACGACTGGGACATTGTTAATCTTTAATAATGCTAAACTGTATCAGAGATAGTTCAAAGGCAGTATAATGGACATAATGATCATTGAATGATATAAATGTAAGCCTCAGCAACCAAAATTACTGAATGATCAATTTAATATTTATTAGGTGGTGCAAAAGTAATTGTGGTAATGGCGAAAACTGCAATACTTTTGCACCAGCCTAATATATGCTACATAAGTGTATATGCACATATTATATGCAGTCATATGTCACATAACAACAAATCAGTCAAGATGGACTACATAGATGATGGTAGTCCCATAAGATTATAATGAAGTAAATGATGAGAAATTCTTACCGCCTAGTAACTTCTTAATGATCCTGACCCTTTGTAGGCCTAGCCTAATGTGTGTGTTTTTGTCTTATTTTTAACAAAAAGTTTACAAAGTAAAAATAAAAGAATTAATAGAAAAAAGGTTATGGAATAAGGATATAAAGAAAAATAGAATAGGTACAATTATTATTCGTCAAATGAAAATACATTTTTAACAAAGGAAAAAGCATTGTATAGCTGCACAGTGTGTTTCTGTTTTAAGCTGTGTTATTACCAAAGAGTCAAAACGTTTAAATATTTTTTTTAAGTTTATAAAGTGAAAGTGTTCCAGTAAGCTAAGGTGAATTCATTATTGAAGAAAGAAAATGTTGTTTTATAAGTTTAGCATAGCCTAAGTGTAGAGTATTTTAAAGTCGACAGTAGTGTACAGTAATGTCCTAGGCCTTCACATTCACTCACCACTCACTCACTGACTCACAAATGCAACTTCCAGTCCCGCAAGCTCCATTTATGGTAAGTGCCCTATGTAGGTGCACCATTTTGTATCTTTTATACTGTATTTTTACTGTATCTTTTCTATGTTTAGATATATTTAGATAATTGCCTAATGTGCGGTAATGATACAGTAATGTTACAGTATAGTAACAGCTGTACTATAGGCAATTATACCACAATGGCATAAGGTGCAGGAAATGTACTTGAATACATTTACTCAAGTACCACTGGTACAACAGTTCTCTTTCTCCCACGTCCTTGATGAAATTGACTCACAGCTCCAGGCCCTGTGGTCACGGCTAAGCTCAACAAGCAGAGTATGGTCTCCAGACAAGTGGATAGACTGTATGGCATTGTTTCTCTTGCAACCCTTCCTAACTACCAGCCAACCTCTTGTTCTTTTTCTGATGTGTATATGATTCAACTCTTCCATCTACTCTCTTAAAAATCCCTTTTGTAATCCCACCTTAATATAGAAAGTTTACAGAGTAACCTATCACCTCTTCTCCAAATTCCACATTGTGTTTCTACTTCTCATCATCCTGTAGCTCTGTGCAGCGTTTGACTGTATTGATTGACCAACAGTGTTCCTTCTAGAACAGGGGTTGTCAAGCTTATTCTGTAAAGGGCCAAATAGTAAAAATGTTAGGCTTTGCAGGTCATATAGTCCCAGTTGCAGCTACTTAGCTTTTAGCATTGTGGCCTGAAAGCAGCCATAGACAGTATGTCAACAGATGTGCATGGCTATGTTCCAATAAAACTTTATTGACAAAACTAAGGTAAAAGCTAGATTTGGCCTGCTGGCTGTAGTTTGCCAACCCTTAGCTTATCTTAGCTTATATGATACTTCTTTTACTTGTCTCTCTCCTGCTGGTCTCTCTTCCTCCCAGTGGGTGTTCCTCAAGTCTATATCCTGGGCTTTGCTTCTCCTTTTCTTTTCCACACTAAGATCATCTCCTCTGTGATGTCAGCTGTCACTTCTATAGAGATGATTCCCAGAAGCCCTGGCCTGATTCCTAGTTGGGTCCTATATCTTGCACTGCCTGTAAATCCTCTTCTTTTGAAGATGCACTACTATTTCAGAGTCACCATCTACAACATTGAGTTGTGATCTTCCCTTCCAGATTGGCCCTTCTTTCCAGTCTATCGGGGTTACCCCCAGTCTTTTTGTTTCCTATTAGAAACTTTGAGTTCATCTTTGTCCTTCCTTTCCTTCATCCCAGTTTATCTCAAGTCTATTGCCAGAGTCCTTGAATGTATTTCTTATTCCTCTGATATGACCCTATTCAGAGCCCTTCTCAACTTGTGATTGATTTAAAACAGCCTCCTCTCAGCCGATATCCCTGCCAAAAGGCTCTCAGCTTCAGTCCAGTGTGAAGAACTCTGCCAAAGAAATCTTAAATCACTGTGATGTCCTTGTCTTACAAAGAGGGTTTGGAAATCAGTAAGAAAACTTAACAACCCAGTGGACAAAAAGAGCAAAGAACATGAATGCAGAATTCACAGACAGAACATCAATGTCCAGCAAACTTATGAAAAAAATATGCTTATTGTTACTCATAATCAAATAAATGTAAATCAGAAATCCAAAGTTTTGAAGGGACTGACTGCCATCCATCTGACCAGTAAAGTTTTCGTTTCAAAAATGTGGTCAATGGTGAAGATATAGGGAAACCGGCAGGCTCGAGCCCCATTTCTGAGAGTATAAGTCAGTGTGGCCTCTGTGGAGGGCAGCATGGTCATATCTACCAACATTCAAATGCACATAACCTTTGGGCCAGCAGTTCCCCCAACAGGAATCTATCTCTGGATATACTTGCAAGTCTATACAATATCTTTGCAGGATTGTTTGAGCCAAAAGCTGGGGAAAACAAATTATGACACATCTACACAATGGAATATTATGAGGCCATTTTTAAAGAATGAAGTAAATCTCTCTGCAAATGAGGCAAGGTTGCTAATATGTAATAAGTGAAAAGAGTGCAGCATGTCATATACATAAAAAGATGTCCTGAGTAGGTCTCCAGATGGATAATAGTGATTATTTCGGGGGAACAGGACTTTCCATTTTTTATTTTATATCTTTTGATGATGTCTTAATTTCTTACAACATCATATGACTAAATTGAATTTAGAGGGTTGCTTATAATATCATGATCAAACTCTTCTGCTTAGCTTTCAGAGCCCGTCCAGGTTTCTCAGTATTCCTTGACACACACATTCTCTTCCAATCAAGCTGGTTCTCACCATCCACAAGCACCTTGCCAGCCACGCAGCCTGCCCTCTCTCATGCTGTTCACCTTCCTCCTCAGCAGCATCTTTAACCCTCAGACTTGTCAAGTTTTAGCATCTGAAGGTCTTATCTCCTTCCTCCATGAAGCTCTGCTGACTGCCCCAGTCCTCAGGAACCTTACACTTTCATGAGGTCCTGTTATTAATCCTTAATTATTCTTTTCTTTTTTATTTTGAGATGGAGTCTTGCCCTGCCACCTATGCTGGAGTGCAATGGTGTGATCTCAGCTCACTGCAATCTCTGCCTCCTGGGTTCAAACGATTCTCCTGCCTCAGCCTCCCAAGTAGCTTGGATTACAGGCACCCACTACCATGCCCAGCTATTTTTTGTATTTTTAGTAAAGACAGGGTTTCACCATGTTGGCCAGGCTGGTCTCAAACTCCTGACCTTGTGATCTAGCCACCTCGGCCTCCCAAAGTGCTGGGATTACAGGAGTGAGCCACCATGCCCAGCCAATAATTATTATTTCATGTCTCACACTTTTGGTTTCTGCATAACACCCACAGTACTGAGGGCTCAAACATAAAGCCTTCATTGATTTAAAGAATATATTCCCAGGATACTGGCCCGGCATGGTGGCTGATACGGCTTGGCTCTGTGTCCCCACCCAGATCTCATCATGTACTCCCATAATCCCCACGTGTTGTGGGAGGGACCCAGTGGGAGATAATTTGACTCATGGGGACAGTTTCCCCCATACTGTTCTAGTGGTAGTGAGTAAGTCTCACGAGATCTAATGGATTTATCAGGGGTTTCCGCTTTTTCATCCTTCTGATTTTCTCTTGCCACCACCATGATTCTGAGGCCTCCCCAGCCATGTGGAACTGTAAGTCCAATTAAACCTCTTTTTCTTCCCTGTCTTGAGTATATCTTTACCAACAGCATGAAAACAGACTAATACAGTGTCTCACACCTGTAATCCCAGCACTTTGGGAGGCCCAGGCGAATGGATCACTTGAGGTCAGGAGTTCCAGACCAACCTGGCCAACATGGTGAAACCCCATTTCTACAAGATACAAAAGATTAGCCAGGCGTGGTGGTGCGCACCAGTAATCTCAGCTACTCAGGAGGCTGAGACAGGAGAATCACTTGAACCCAGGAGGTGGAGGTTGCAGTGAGTTGAGATCGTGCCACTGCACTCCAGCCTGGGTGACAGAGTGAGACTCTTATCTCAAAAAATATATATACGTATAATCCCTGGTTACTAAATATATTAATGTATTTTATACCTATTATTGCTTGTTTTCAAGGCAGCTTTAAACACATCAACACCAACCTTGGTATTAAAAGAAGTAGGGACCCCAAATCCTCACCCCCACAAAATGTTAGTTCTTGGATTAGTTAAATATCTAAGCCTTCAGTTTAAGGAACTCCTCTTTTAAGATTCAGACAGCCTTGATGTATTAACATATTAAACCACTTGAAGTAATTCACACTCTAATGTGAAACTGTTTAATCAGAGACTCTTCCTAACAATTAGATGAGATCATCTCACTTGAAGGACTAGGAGGTGGTATTTGGAGCGGGGAGGGAGAAGAGGTCGAGGAAATCATTTAGGAACCTGAGGAATAGAGCTTGAAGGTGTCTGCTAGAGGGGAGCGGGCAGCCTTGAGGGCAGCAGGAGAGGCCATTCAGTGGAAGAGAGGAAGGGACTAGACTGAACTGGGAAGAATTGCCCCCAGGGCAGGACTGGGCTAAGAGCCAACCTGTTGGTGGACTTCATTTCAGATCATCTTCTTTGCTGTAGAACTTTTAACACCTGACTTCAGAAGTCTTTCAAACACTATTGTACCTGATCCTATATTTACATGTATAGGTTGAGACATGTATAATTTTTTTAAAAGAAAGGAGGATGTATGTGTATGTTGTACGTGTGTTTAAACATTTCTAGAAAAAGAATGTATGCATATATATGTGTATATTTTCCAATAGCAGTTATATGCTACTGAGAGAAAAGTGAAGTTATGAATAAACAGTTGTGTTATCATAACTGGGATTCTGCATAACTGTGCCTTATAAATCGTGGAACAATTTAAAGACATTTCTAGCTCATTCTGTTTTACATTTATATAGAGTTATTTTTAAGGGACTTGTTGCTATTGCATCAGGAAATCTATAATATAGCATGGTAAATTATACAGTTTCTAAGGAACTGAACCAAAATCAATAAATTAAGCAAAATAAACCTAGTAGTACACATGTATCATGTTTTTCAACTGCATGTAATTGGCAAAAATTAATGTGATGCAGTCCTGCCATCCAAAAAGACCAAGCTGTTATTTCCCGAGTTGTCAATGGGAGGCTATTGCTATAATAGCAGCAGTAGTAGGAGCAAAAGCAAAAGATTTGGAGCAAGAAGGCCGGGATAGTTGGTGGGTTACAGGAATGCTTTAATGTTGGAAACACAGAGGAAAAAGAGGAATTAAAAAAAAAGAACAACCCCATTTTTTCAAGAGAAGCAGAACCCTTCAGCTTTTCTGTCTCTGTCACTTGCTGTAGGATTCTTCATAAAGCCCTCTAACCACCTAAATAAATATTCATATGGCTGTTCAACTTCTCATTAATAAAACAGGATTTGGTGGTAAAATATTTCAGAGTAACAGATGATTTGCATCTCACCCTTGTTTAACTTTAAATCTCAAGCAATTAATAAATTAGACTCGAGAGCTTTTTAAGAAGTAACATCTTACATGTACCACAAATTGCATTATTTTTGTGTGTAAATAATGATGAAAGGGGAGATTGTTCCTTTGATGTCTATAAACTACATTGTAAAATATGCAGAAACATTCTTTAGTTGGAGCCAAAACAAATAGACTAGTTCATAAACCAAAGCAGCAGCATTCTTAGAAACAAGCATTATTTTTCTTTTCTTCCCAATTGCTTTTTTCCCATCTTTTATATTCTTGCCATTCCTAGTAGCAGATTCATTCCAAATTCACAAGTGATGTTAGCCTGTATTCTCTCATCTGGAGAACTGAGCTGTTCTCAGGTTCCTCCCAATAAACTTGGCTTCCTGTATAACTCTTACAAGACCTCAACTGGACTGCCAGTTTTAATGCAGTGAATCATTTTTGTAGGTAGTATTTCATTGCTGCCTAAAAAACTAATTATTCCATAATTTAGCAAATATTGATGTTCTTTGGAGAGATATATTTACTTTCCTCTCTATTTTCCAAGCTGGCTTATTGATTTCATTTTGTTTTTAAAAATAGCGTCAGCAAATTCTTGTTTACAATGTCTCTAAGTTTGGCCTATTTTTTTTCTTTGGTATGGTTAATAAATAGCATCTCGTTGTAAGTTCATGTCTACCTGTCATGGAACAGAACACAGGAAACAGTTTGGGCTCCCTGTTTGAATATAAAACAAGTGTGTCATTAACATCACAAGATGGTTGTGTTCTACATCTCATGCACATGTATTCTTTGTGAACACACTGTGTAGTGTTTGGTTAGATACTGTGTAGATAGGCTTATCTAGAGAAGCTCAGAATGTGTGCTTTGACCTCAAATCCCTCCCAGCTAGACAATGGATCTTCTTCCATGTTGTGGCCTCTGTTTCAGCCTTGTTGCTCACAAATCTACCATTTCACTTCTTGACCTAATGCTTTTGCACGAAAACTGATCCTGAGCGCCGACCACTTCAAATATCAGACTTGTCTTTTCAAATCCTATGCCCCATTTTTTCTAGCTAGGTTTTTATTCTGATCTTCTTTTCTTCTAAATGGCAGTTTTCCACTTAAGTTCACCATCACTCTGTTCTCAAACGTCATGTTCTCATCCGTTCTTCCTCTATTCTTAACAAAACTTAATGAGCAGAGTATTAACTATACTGGATTCAGGTGAATCTGTTTTCTTTTATACCAGCTAAAATCATAATTCCATCTTATTTCATTGATTAATGGAGTCTTGAAGCTGAAAAGAATCTTTAAAAAATTGACTCTACTGGCCAGGCATGGTGGGTCACGCCTGTAATTCCAACACTTTGGGAGGCCAAGGCGGGCAGATCACCTGAGGTCAGGAATTCAAGACCAACCTGGCCAACATGGTGAAACCCCGTCTCTACTAAAAATACAAAAATTAGCTGAGTGTGGTGGTGCGTGCCTGTAATCCCAGCTACTTGGGAGGCTGAGGCAGGAGAATCCCTTGAACTCAGGAGGCAGAGATTGCAGTAAGCCAAGATCACACCACTGTACTCCAGCCTGGCCAACAAAGCGAGATTCCATCTCAAAAAAGAAAGAAAGGAGAGGAGAAGAGAAGAGAGGAGAGGGGAGGGGAGGGGAGGGGAGGGAGAAAGAAAGAAAATTGGCTCCCAGTCTTTCTACCCTCATCCCCCACTTCAAAAATGAAAATCTTAAGCCCACGTGAGGGGAAGTGCCTGGTTCTTTTTAGGCAGCTCTTAGCAACACCAAGTCTCAAATCCAGAACTTCTAAGTCTGGTCTTCCCCTCCTACTCCATGTAGTCAAATGTGCAAGAAAATGCAAACACTACTTTTACTTCAAAATATATATGAGCTGCTAAAATGGATGGAGCATCTTTCTCACCTCTACTGTGGTTCCTTGTGATTCAAGCAGAAATTTCCCTTGGCTTTTAGAGTGGGGCTCAACAAAGCCATTTCTCATGTGGTCTGTCTGAGAAATGTTTCTTTCCTTCAGTAGTTGGCTTTGTTGCTTGCTGTGATTTTTTTTTTTTAAATTATACTAATTGTCCTTGCAAACAAAATGTCCAAGGCCAATTTAGAAAAGAGGTTATGATTTGAAAAGGCATCTTTTTAAACACTGTAACTGATTTAAGGAGTGTTCCAAAGGAAGGAACTGTTGATCAATAATGATCTCTTGCAGCCACATAGAGGTGGAGGCTCAGCAAAGACACTTACACCAAGATTGATTTGCAAGAAGCCTGAGGAATTTGTTTTCTAAGAGGAAGCCAGTTGTTTTGAGAATCCATTTAGTTCAAATGACTTTATTTCTATGATGCTAAATGATCAATGTATAAATAAAAGGGATCAATACAGCAGCATTCTTTATTTTTGGAAGGATACCAGCACAGTGGTATGAAGATGTCAGGCTCTGTGCTACTTTAAGTAATTTTTCAACCTTTGCCAAACTCTGAAGTATTACATGGAACCCAATCTTTTTAAATGCTACCACTGTTTCATTTTTCTTAAGGCTTAAAGCGTCCTCTTAGATGATCTTCCATGTGTTGGGTTAAAGAGAGATATAAAACTTAAAGGCTGGGCGCGGTGGCTCACGCCTGTAATCCCAGCACTTTGGGAGGCCAAGGCGGGCGGATAACGAAGTCAGGAGATCGAGACTGTCCTGGCTAACCCGGTGAAACCCCATCTCTACTAAAAATATAAAAAATAGCCAGGCATGGTGGTGGGCGCCTGTAGTCCCAGCTACTCATAGGCTGAGGCAGGAGAATGGCGTGAACCCGGGAGGCGGAGCTTGCAGTGAGCTGAGATCACGTCACTGCACTCCAGCCTGGGCGACAGAGCGAGACTCCGTCTCAAAAAAAAACAGAGAGAGAGATATAGAACTTAAAAACATAGATTCTGGAACCAGGCTGCCTGAGTTCAAATCCCAGATCCACCATTTAGAAACTATGTGACTTCAAACAAGTTATTTAACCTCTCTGTGCAGCAGTTTCCTCATTTCCAAAATGAGAGAAACAATAAAGCCTATCTCATAGGAATTGCAAGAATCGAGTGAATTAATGCTTGAAAAGCATTGGAATAGTGTCTGCTACTTAATAGGTCCTGCATTTATTTACGTAACTGTTAAATTACTGAAAAAGGCCCTATTCAATAAGTGTTGAGATATGTTCAAGTGTAACCCATATTAAATAAATCTATCTTAATCCCGTTTCCCTTCTAGCTTCTGTCGGTGCTCCATCCCTACTCATTTCTTATTACTTTACAGTCCGGCCTCTGTCGCCGTCACTCCACAGAAACTGCTCTTGCCGTTGCCAGTGACATCCTTGCTGCCTCTGTCTTTACCAGCTTGACTCCCCTGAAGCATCTGACACAATGGGATGCCCTCTGTCTCTCTGATGGCTCTTTCCTAGAAGCCTTCAGGGCCCCTCTTTGTCTCTTGCCTTGAAACCCTGTTGCTCCTCAGGGAAACTGTTCCTGGCTTCCTTTTCTCACTAGGCTCTGCAATCTCACTTAGGCAACCTCAGCCACTACCACCTATGTTCTGACAACTGGCAACTTTCTATCTCTAGCCCAGATCTTTCAGATCATAGTGTGTTCTAGCCCTTTCCAAAACCTCCCTGGATGTTGAAACAGATGACATGTCCTACTGAAAACTGAAACTCTCTGTGTCCAAAATGGAAATGATTATCTGAACCCCCTTAAACCTGCTGCTGCTCCTGTGTTCCCAGACATAGTTCATGGCAGCGTCCACCCATTTGACCCAACCCTTCCTTTCCTCCTCTCTTTCATTGCCATGAGCAGTCCATCACCCAGCCCTCTGAGCCTCACCTTGGCTCATCCTCTTCTGTGCATTCACAAGGCCCTTCCCCTAGTTCAGGAAAGCACCAACTCTCCCTGCTTCTGAACAGGCTCCCACCCCCAGGCTTGTGCCCTTCCAACCCCTCCTCCACACCACATCCAGAGTGATCCTTCTTCACTGGGTCCCCATGGCCCTGAGGATGCAGCCCAGATGCACTCGCAAGGCTGCTCTGCCTGCCCCAATCCTCTCTCTCTCCTCTTCCTTTCCTGCTGCTCACACCCCTACCATTGCTGATCTTTTAAAAAATCTTCAGTTAGGATGAGCTTCCTCTCATCTTCAGCCTTTGACATATGCTGTTTCTTCTCCCTTTTGCCCCTTTCCCTTGCCAACTCCTACTCTTCCTACAGGTCCCATCTTGGATGTCTGTGTCTCTAGACAGATTTCCTGGACTATTCCAGCCTCTAGGACTGGTTTATGTTCTTTTTTTTTTTTTTTTTTTTTTTTTTTTTTTTTTTTTTTTTTTTTGAGACTGAGTCTCACTCTAACGCCCAGGCTGGAGTGCAGTGGCATGATCTCAGCTCACTGAAACCTCCGCCTCCTGGGTTCAAGTGATTGTCATGCTTCAGCCTCCCGAGTAGGTGGGATTACAGCTGGCCACCACCATGCCGGATAAATTTTTTTATTTTTAATTTTTAATAGAGATGGGGTTTCAACATGTTGGCCAGGCGGGTCTGGAACTCCTGACCTCAAGTGATCTGCCTGCCTGGTCCTCCCAAAGTGCTGGGATTACAAGCGTGAGCCCCTGTGCCCGGACTAATGTTCCATTCTTTATTCACTTTTTGTGCCCTTTGTTTCTCCTGCTGTAGCAGAGCCAGGTGCAACGGAGTGGGTGCTGTTGCACCTCCCACTGGTCCCTAATCCTGGCAAGAACTGGGCTGTTCACAGCAGAGCCCAGTGCCTAGTGTTCACTGTCAAATAAACCCACTGTTGTGTGAAAAGTATACAACAAAAAAGAGTTCCTTTCAGAAAGCACCTTCTTTTTCCAGTGATGTGACAACACATATGCAGAGAAAACAAGAAATTTAACTTCTTAAGTGTCCCCAAATCCTCAACTTTCCATGCTTGGGAGTGAGTCCTCAGATCTATTTTCCCACTTGCCTTTTCTTTCCCTTTCTCTCTACCTCTCTCTGATGCAAATTATTTATAGCGTTTCTCTGAATGTTTCACGTGGAAACATCTGACAAAATTGTTAGGGCTAAGAGAACAATCACACTTTAGGCTTAACCCCAAGATAAGAACACTTTCTGGTCTGTCCCTTCTCAATCGTCAGTCCCTAAACTATCTAGAAGGTCTGCAACGTTGGATTTCCCTTTCCTTTCTTCTTGTGATGTTTATCCAAGTTTTTCTTTCATCCATGTTAAGGCCATATTATTTCATGACATAAAAATCCCTTTGATTTTATCAATAAGCATAAACAAATAGATCAAAAAAGAAAGAAAGCTAAACTAAACCCTCCCAAAATAAAGTCAATACAAGTTAGTAGATACTCATTGAACTTCTACTGAAATAGACATTAAAATCAAGGGACTCATGAAAACATAGTATTGTAATGGGATGAGTTAAAGGAGGCACCTTGCAAAAACCCCATCATTGATTATATTCTACAGAAACAATAGTAATTTTTTTTTTTTAGACAGGATTTCACTCTTGTTGCCCAAGCTGGAGTACAATGGCACAACCTTGGCTCACTGCAACCTCCACCTGCTGGGTTCAAGCAATTCTCCTGCCTGAGCCTCCTGAGTAGCTGGGGCTACAGGCACCCACCACCACAAACAGCTAGTTTTTTTGTATTTTTAGTAGAGACAGGGTTTCACCATGTTGGGTTTCACCACGTTGGCCAGCCTGGTCTCAAATTCCTGACCTCAGGTGATCCATCTGCGTCAGCCTCCCAAAGAGCTGGGATTACAGGCGTGAGCCACCACGCCCAGCCAAAAATAGTAAATATTTTATTGAAATTTAAATAGTAAATGTAACTTCCAGTTAAAATATAGCAAAATATCACATTTATGCCCCTGTGCTTTTGCTTAGTTATATATGGATAGTTGAAGAGACAAGTCAAATTTTATATTAATAGAGAAAAGTTTTCAGAAAAAAAAAAATGTACAGGATTTTTTTTTGTTCCATTTGGTTTTTAACGAGTGAGCCCACCACCTTAAATGACAGTCAGTGGACGGTTCAGTTCAGTTGGCTTCCCTGCTTTTGTGTTGCTTATTTCTTCCTGGTCAAGAAGTCAGGGACCCTTGTAAACACTTTCACCTTCAGCCACCCATGCCTTCACTTGAGCACATATTCTCTAGCTGCAAGCTTTCCAAGAAATCATGAGTGGGAAAATTAAAACTCAAAAACTGTGAGAGCCTGGGATGAAGGGTTTGAGGGGAAAAAAAAAAAAAAAAAAACATTTTGGAAAGCAGTGTATTTACTGTATAGTGTCCATAAAGTAGGCCGACTGCGCTGGACACTGAACACGAATAAGTGCTTTCAAATATCTGCCTTTAGGTTAAGCCCTGGAACCAGAAGGAAGAGCTAGGATTCAACAGCTAGGGAGGAAAAACCAACCAAAAGAAAAAATAAATATTAAGCATAGTGGTCATAATATGGCAGTTCAGAAAACCAGCAAATAAGTTTCAAAACCTTACATTTGTCCTATTTCTAGTATTTTTTGTGGCAGAGGGGCAGACTCTTCTCTCTTCTGGGACTGACTTGTTTTTGTGTTTGTGAGATCATTCTAGATTAAAGAGAGGACATGTGTGCTGAATACCGCCCATCTAGCCACTTGCCTAAGGCCCACAACAGCCTTTAAAAGGCTGTTTCCAGGGGCAAGGAGCCTTTTTAAATTCATAGCAAAGACTTGTAAGTGTGATGTGGTTACATATCCTGAAATATACAGATTTATTTAGCTGAGCCAATTGTATTACCCAATGAGAGCCCAGTCATAAAGATAGCATTTTTCTAGGAATTTTAAAAAATGGAACATGTAAATAGAAATTTTATTACAGCTGAGAATGTCTTCGGGTTTGAATTGTTTGCACCATTATATACAGACTCCTGGCTTCTGAAGGTTCTAAATGCAATTTCTTATTTAAAGGTAATGGCAATAATAAATGATTTCTAGAATCCAGACCTGTAGACAGGAAAGCGTGACTCCCAGCCTTCCATTCCTGTCACTTTCTTGCCCCAGCATGTTCCTAGCAAGGGCCTCGGAACCCTTTGTCCCTGAAACGCCCCTCTGTAGCACTTCAGTTGGTTTTTATCCTCGTAGTCTCCTGTTCCTTTTCTCATTTTCATCATTATCCCCACATTTTGAATCGATTACACTACGAAGACTGTTGTAAGGAAGGATGTGTTCCTTGTATCCCGGATGGAAACTTTGAACACATTTTCCAACAGAAACATTATTATAAATAGTGGATGAGTCTCACAGTACAATTAGCACAATATAGTATTTCAGACACATAAAGGTTAAATATCTGTTTCAGATTCAGGTCTTTCCCTAAAACTTTTACTGGACTCCAAGTAGTCCCTCCCCTGCCCTGCTCTCCTTTCCCCTCTCAGTCTCTTTCAACCACCAAACTCTTAAAAGAGTAGGGCTGGCTGGGCACGGTGGCTGATGCCTGTAATCCCAGCACTTTGGGAGGCCAAGGTAGGCGGATCACTTGAGGTCAGGAGTTCGAGACCAGCCTGACCAACATGGTGAAACCCCGTCTCTACTAAATATATTTTAAAAATCAGCCTGGCATGGTGGCAGGCACCTGTAATCCCAGCTACTCGAGAGGCTGAGGCAGGAGAATTACTTGAACCTGGGAGGTGGAGGTTGCAGTGAGCCAAGATTGTACCACTATACTCCAGCCTAGGTGACAGAGTGAGACTCTGTCTCAAAAAAAAAAAAAAGGAACAAAAAAGAGTAGGACTATGCCTGTATTCTCTGCTTTCACCATGCAGTCATTTCTTATTCTTTGCTTTATACCCAGTGCTCAGTTTGGTATAAGCCCTGAGTAAATTGTTGCTGAATGAAGAAATTGATTTGTTTATTTACATCTTTCAACCAATAAAACTGCATGCTTAGAAGTAATCAACTTCCTTCTACATATTTTTAGTATTAGCAACAGTAATCGTAGTACTGTAGTAGTAGTTGTTCTTGTGATCATTGTTATGTTGGTGATGATTGTAAGAATAATGTTAATCACAAATCCCCCTAACTCCCCTGATCGACATTCAATTCTGATAACTACCTCCTGGAAATTCTCTTCTCCCTTGACTCCCCAGATTCTACACTACCCTTAAAATTTCTTCTGTGGTTATTAATACATTAATGGCCTCTTTTTTTCTCTTCAGGGACTCTAACTATACATTCGGCCCCAAAGTTTTATGTTGTTTTTCTCTCTATTCTTTCTCTGTTAGCAAACTCACTCCTACAAGTTCAACTCTAATCCCTCTTGCAGAACAATCCCGACTGAGCACCTGACCCTGGCTTCTTTTCAGGTTCCAGACCGAATAGACACGTCTGCATGGATGATCTTTTGGCCTCTAGAACTCAGCATGTTTCCCCTCCATCCTTATTACTCCTGACTTAAATTGAACTGACAGTGTCAGCTGACTTTCTCCCTTCTCGCTTCCTACATCACATCAGTTGTTTCCTGGCTCTGTATTACTCCTTTCCTTTCTGTTACCATTACCCTAGTCCACTTTACACTTACTGCTTCTCCCCTGGACTCTTCCTGGGTCTCCTTGCTCCTTCTGCTACGCCTGCTGCTTGTATTATCACCATTGCAAATAAGTCAACCATACATCATTCAGGTCTAATCATACAGCTCCCCTACTCAAAAACTTTCAACTGTTCCCCGCTGGCTAACAGCTCCACTAACCTGTCTACCCTTCATCCTCCATTGTACCTACATGTGCCCTAAACATCATCTAGGGTAGACTATTTTTTTCTGCCTAAATATACCAATATTTTCTTGTATATAAATTTGGTAATGCTATTTTTACCAGAATATGGGATTGCTTAATTTTTCAGACATGCATCAATTCCAAATAATAATACAATACTGCTGTAAGTAGTCAGATGGGTTTCCAAAATGGAGGTGAAGCCAGGAGAGGAAATGAAAGAACTGATAGTATGGCTGGGTACACAGGTGGCTGGTGAATGAAGACGTCAAAGTCACGTAATTGTTAGGAGCTGGGGAAAGCGATGCTAGGTCTGGGCTCACATTCTGAACTGACAGTCAGGGGACAAGAGTAAACCGACAGATATATCTACTATTAAAGAACGTTCATCTTCATTTAAATGGCCAATAGTTATTTAAAAAAAAACTTTGATATTCACATGGATCCAAAGAATAATAAGATCATAAAATATATAGTGTTGACTTTTTCACATTTTGATCAGTTGGGTTGTCACAACCCAGAATAAATTAGATGTAACAAGCAGAATTAACTAAATACGTTACACCTTTACATTGTGGGCAAGATTTATGTACATATGTACATGAAGAGAGAAATATGCACGTATACATATACACACGCCTATATGTGTGTGTATGTGTTTACCTATGTGTGGAAGAGAGTGACAGGAGAGAGATGATACTTAGAGCTCAAAGGGATATATTCTCTCGGGAATCATCAAACCTTTTTGAAGAGGAGAAGGTAGAGGATACCTGCATAATTTAGTCAAGGGGCATATTCAAGGCTTAGAGAACTGACATTCGAAGGCTCCTTTAGAAGGGTGGCCTAAAAAAGAAAACAAAACCCAACTGACAGCTGAAGAGTGGCCAGACCAAAAGAGAAAAGGTGGCTTCGGTGTTCTTCAGCTCCTTCGTGATGAACTTAGGGAAGAAGGAAAGTCAATTGACGGCCAGGTGCGGTGGCTCACGCCTGTAATCCCAGTGCTTTGGGAGGCTGAGGCGGGCAGATCACGAGGTCAGGAGATCGAGACCATCCTGGCTAACACGGTGAAACCCTGTCTCTACTAAAAATACAAAAACATTAGCCAGGCATGGTGGTGGGCGCCTGTAGTCCCACCTACTCGGGAGTCTGAGCCAGGAGAATGGCGTGAACCCGGGAGGCAGAGCTTGCAGTGAGCTGAGATGGTGCCACTGCACTCCAGCCTGGGCGACACAGCGAGACTCCGTCTCAAAAAAAAAAAAAAAAAAAAAAAAAAAAAAAAAGGAAAAAAGTCAATTGACTTGACATGAGAGGGTATAATAGCTGTTAAAGAAATGGAGGGATCGAAATGAACTATTATTTGTGAAATCTTTGAATTTTGCCTTCACAAGAGTATGTTTTCTAGGAACCAATGTGTAGCACAACACTTTGGTACAGCTCTTAAAATAAATTCTAAATTGTTCTTTAGACAGTAAAGGTTTTCATTAGCTATATTTAGATTTTCTTATGTTTTTGTTTCCAAAGTTAATATAATTTGTATCCTGTGCAGATTTGGATTTGCCGTTCCCCAGAATAAAAACAGCAATTTCAGAAGGCTACGTAATAATTTTAATAATTTCCGCAGGTTCTAATTGCCTGCATACCTGGTAACCCCCCGGACCACCACTAGCTGGTAGAAAGGCACACCCGGGAGGCTGAGGCAGGAGAATGGCGTAAACCCGGGAGGCGGAGCTTGCAGTGAGCTGAGATCCGGCCACCGCACTCCAGCCTGGGTGACAGAGCAAGACTCCGTCTCAAAAAAAAAAAAAAAAAAAAAAAAAGAAAGGCACACCCTACTCACATATTATGCATTTCCATAAAGCTGCCAGAGTCCGGAGTTGCCATGTACTATCTACCTACCTTTCTGTAAAGCACAGCAATGGGAAGAGCGTGCAGGGAAAGTGAGAACGACCAATGTATGGTGATTATACTGTGGTTTCGGTTGTCAGTGTGCTATACTTTGAATGTGTTTTCCAATTATTTCCTGCCTTATGTCCACCATTCATATTTTTTATGTCCAGTTTTCTCCTTCCTGACCCAACATTAGCCAATTTTGCTTGGCATAGGTGATTTTTGGCAGGAATGCAAGCTTCGTTATAGTTCTGCTGCCGATCAGCACAGCTGTCTACCTTACTCAGTTCTTGCTTTTGAATATCACCCACAGCACCCACCTACACGGAAGGCAAAGTCTTTCTTCACATCTTCTCATCAAAAGTGAAAATTAGACCGGGACCCAGACAGTTCTAACCCAGCTTTCTTTCTAGTACTATTTTGGTCACTATTTACATTTGCTGGTGAAAAAAGCAGAGGGTTTTTTATTGTTGTTGTTGCTCAAAGCCCTTTTGAAGCCCCACAGCACAGCAGAAATTACATGTTTGTCTGGGCTTTGCCAGTCAGATGGAAGAGGGCGGCAACTACATGATGAGGATAGTGACGCGAATAACCCTGTCCTGTTTTATGTTATTTCTGTAAGCATTTTTAATATGCCATATATCAAAAGTACTTGGAACTATTTCTGCCTGAGATATAAGCAATGTTAGCCATCATTTCTCCAGCTACTTTCCACCTGACACATAAATACAGAATATTTCAGTCTCCTTAGAGATCTAAAAGAAGTGGATAAGAAGGTGTTTATTTTTTGTTCTACTATTCATCTTCTGTATATCATATCCGTGAATTATGGAAGAAATGATCATAATTGCCCCATGGGGGCCAGAACCATTAATTTCATACCCTGATTTTCCTTACTTATGGCATCTCAAGAATTATTTGGTTGAGCACAGTGGGCATTCAAGTATCCATTAAATGAGCAGAGGGTGGTGGTGAGTCTCCCTTTCAACATGCTGACTCTCAGATGTTGGTGTGAGGGTGGCAGTGCCCTCTGACCAAACAGGGAAGGGCTGCTGGGCATGCAGCATTCGCAGCAGTAGATGGACTCTGTTATGCAAATTAACCTGAGCAGTAGGTGCCTCTGGCTGTGGGGAAAGTGGTAGTGGTATTTTATTTTTGCTTTGTTTCTACCCTGGTACTTTGCCAAAATGCATGCAGTGAGCATGCTACTTTGGCAATGGGCAAAGGGTCGGGGGAGTTATGTGTTCAGTCATGTGGTTGTTTGGTAATGGACGTGGTACCTGAAACAGAAAGTGGAATCTGTCTGCTCTACCAGAAGATCATGAATGAGCTCCCAACCCTCTTGCACTTCTTGTACTTTATGGCCATTTGTTCATTTTTGTGACTATAGCGGGGGAGATAGAGGGAATGAAAATGTATGTTAAAAATGTTTTGACTTCACAAATGCTTTGACTCAGACGTTTGATAAAACCTTGATGAATCTCTAAAAAGCTGGAGAGTCCTAGCTTGGTCAGCAGTATACTGTTAGATAGCCCTCATATAGAGTTTCCGTAAGAAAAATAATTACAAAAACTTAACAAAAGTGTGATGTGGAATCATATAGGTAAATATAGTTGCCCATTTCTTACTCCCCAGGTGTGATAAAATAGCAACTAACACCTATTGAGCTCTTATATGTGCTAATACTGAGTTTTTATGTAATAATCCTCATGTCCACCATATGAGATAGGCACTGTTATTATTCCCCATTTACAAATGAGTAAACTGAGGCCCAGAAAAATGTAAATAACTTGCCCAAAGTCACATAACTAGCAAAGAGTTGGAACAGAGATTCCAGCTCAGGCAGCCAGACTGGAAACCTTGATTGCTTCACTACTCTACCATGCATCTGAATGTTTCACCATTAGACTGAACAGCCTCTCTAATACTAGAAACTCAATTGATCGTATAACAGTTGAATTTAGTGCTGGAAGATGACTCTCAAATGTCTCGCTGTGGTATAGATGAAAACACAGGTTCAAAGAGGTCACGTGTCTTGCCTCCAACCATGCTGCTAGAGAGAAAGTGGAGCTCCAGGTTCACCACCTACTCGTTGCCACCAATGAGCCATGCTGTCTCACCCAGGAATGCCATCACAAGCAGTTGACTATCATTACATGAACCCGTTTGTGTTTTGTTTTGTGTCACCACAGGAATTAATTAGTTTTTAGACAGAAACACCCAGTTTTCACTTTTCAATGAAGATTGCCACTTTGGAGTCCAGCTCATGACAGAAAAGACCAAGAGCAGAAAGTCCTTATTTACAAAAGAGCAGAGATGCAGAGTAAGCTGGGACCTGGATGGCCAGCACACTTCTTAAGCTACAGAGAAACCTAGACCTCCCACTGTGACATCCAGCCTGCCACAAGCCTTACCACCAATGCTCTTTTGCCTTCGTATCTTCAGTTCCTCTTATACAAGAGGTTTCTGTGGAAAATACCTCTAGGTTTGTGATGAAAACTGACATGAGACTTCTGCACACACAGACAGGTTGGATTGGGAGAAGTTAGCACTGGTGTCAAACATGCCATTTAGGGCAAGGGAAGGCCAGGAAATGAAATATGTATTGACTTTATTACTTTCTTGCTATCTTACACACATACAAATATCATGGGCTTATACCTCACCAAATCCCCAAAAGTATTTCAGGTGACTTAGAGAGATGCATACGGTACAACAGGATAAAAATTAATAAGAAAATCACAGTAAAACAAAAAGATTTGAAATAATACGAGATCAAGAATAGAATTCACGAACAAAATGCCTGCCATGAAGTCCAATAAAGCTGCTAAAAGGAGAGCTCCATGTTTGGCCTGGACTTCGTAGTAGCTAAAGACAAGAAGAAATCGAATTTCAGTAGCCCGTGTCCTTAATAGAAACCAAGTCAAGTGCTTAGGAGAAGCACAGCTTTTCTGATGATTTTTCAGCAGAGGATCTAGGTCAGGTTTGTTTTGGAAAGATCATCAGTAGCAATGTAGAAGACATTGCAGAGCAAAGAAAGCTCAGTGGAACAAAAACTGTAAGATATAGCTGATGTTCTTAATATTCTTACAGGAAAAGTAGTATCAAGTTTCTCAGAGCAATTTTGTATAATGCTGCTCAATGTGGACTGATGGCACACACCTAAAGCACATGCTTCCACCTGGGACCAGATGATGGTTATATCCATGAATTAAAATTTGAATATTGATATGGTTTTGCAGTGTCCCCGCCCAAATCTCATCTTGAATTATAGCTCCTATAATTCCCACATGTTGTGGGAGGGGCCCAGTGGGAGATAATTGAATCATGGGGGCGGTTTCTCCATATTGTTCTCATGGTAGTGAATACGTCTCACAAGACCTGATGGTTTTATAAGGGGAAACCCCTTTCGCTTGGCTTTCATTCTCTCCCTTTCCTGCCACCATGTAAGATGTGCCTTGCTCTTCCGCCATGATTGTGAGGCTGCCCCAGCCATGTGGAACTTCCTTTATATACCCAGTCTCAGGTATGTCTTTATCAGCAGTGTGAAAACAGACTAATACAAATATCTAAGAATTGTTGTAACATATATATTGCAAATCTTTATTAATGTTATTAGTTAATTAAAGTAATCTTTTTATTAGACTTAGGCTGCAGATTTGATGTTTTACTCTCTTGCAAGAACCTGGAATTCAGGCATCTCATTTCACTATGAAGGGGAGATTATTGTTATGTTTGATCCTTATCTGCGGAAGGGAGACGAGAGTGAAGAGGACTCTTCATCCAGCAGGCCAAGAAAAATGCACAGAGACCTGCAACAAAGAGCTGAAGCCGGGCAAACAGAGTGAAACAGACGTTGAGGGATACTCCCAGAGAAGAACAGAATATAACAACTAGGAGGGTGAGGCCAGGAGACACCAACACATCCAGTCCAATCTTAGTCATCGTTAGGGACGTTGGTGTGTGAGGCAGGCACCATAACCACTGCACTGGGGTTCAAGTCCCTGGGTCAAAGACAAACAGGAAGTAAAAGCACTTTGATGACAGGTCAAAGAATGGTGTTCTGGAATCCTTTAAATATGTCTTGCCTTACATTAAATTGCCCTTAGGAACCATTTAAGTTTCGGTTGAGAATGATCTAAATGGATTAAAACTTCGTCTGCAATTTAAAGTGACTGTAGGACTAGAGTGACCTGAAAAATCAAGGCACCCTTCTGAATTTTCACCGAGGGGCAAGAGAAGAACTGCCTCCCACTGTTCCTTTAACAGTGGGAGATGAGAGAGAGAAGCTTCTATGATTACACTCAGGGAGTCCTACAGAGCCAACATGCCAGTTTCATATGAATAGGAAAAAGACGTGGAAAGAAGGCACTGTGCTAATAGTGGTTATATCTGAGTGCAAGGATTATGGAAATTTTTTTTTCCTCTTGATGCTTTTCCATTTTTCTTCAATTAGCCTGTATTATTTTATAATCTGAAGTAAAACATAAATTTTTAAAATTGATATTAGGTCCTAAAATAGGATTTGATCCCTTAGTAGGAGATCAAATGGATTTAGCATTTCAGAAGTTGGACGGGCAAACCATACTAACAGTACATCAACGGGGAAATAGAATTTTTCAGAATTAATTTTGAAAGTCAGATTTCCTAGACCACACTTATTTCAAGAAGACTGGTCATGTAATACAAAAACAAAGGCGGGGGGGTGGTTGTCAGTTTTGAAGAGAAACACTATATCCTAAGCTTTAGATGTTTGGTTTGTGGTGGTTCATTTCAAAGAAGTCATGTTCACCTTAGAGTTTGAGTTACAGGCATGATTCCTTAGCAAAGGAAAGCCTTAGATGAAAGGTGAAGGTTGAACACATTTTCAACTACACTGTTAAAATGTCGGCTACACTGCCAATAACCAGTCTTGGTTTGTGCTTAATAATGTATTTTTGACTATTTGCATTCCTCTGTTAAGTATGCTGGGTGTGTGGAATCACACCAGTTTTTACACAGTACAAGAAGTTCTTTTTTTTTTTTTTTTTTTTTTTTTTTTTTTAAGACGGGGTCTCGCTCTGTCGCCCAGGCTGGGGTGCAGTGGCACCAACTCGGCTCACAGAAAGCTCCACCTCCTGAGTTCATGCCATTCACCTGCCTCAGCCTCCCAAGTAGCTGGGACCACAGGTGCCCATGACCACGCCCAGATAATTTTTTGTATTTTTTGTAGAGATGGAGTTTCACCGTGTTAGCCAGGATGGTCTCGATCTCCTGACCTTGTGATCCGCCCACCTTGGCCTCCCAAAGTGCTGGGATTACCGGCATGAGCCACCACGCCCAGCCAGTACATGAAGTTCTGATTCATCTTGCACATTGTCTCTTTGATTAAAGTTACTTTGAAAGGTGTTAAAACAATATTAAGAGTTTTTCTTTGTAAAACACATGTTTTTCTATTCCTTATATACTACTAGTGCAAGAAGAAAATGCTTATACATTCCTAACGAGAAACTTTAATCAGAAAGATTAAAGATTAAAGAAGGGAAGTGCTAATGGTAATGAATTTGTAAGGTTCAGAGAATAGTAGGAAGGCAAATGAGACTGGACCAAAGTGGAGACAGGTACAAGGAGAGGCCTGAGAGGCATGTGGAAGCCACGCCTTGTAGGACCTTCTAAGCATGATGAGGAGCTTAGATATTCTAAGTGTAATTGTAAGTCGTTGGAGAACTTTGAGCGTGTAAGGGACATGAATGGACAGACCTGACATGTAGAATGTATGGGAGGGAGATGGAGATTGTTATGCTATTGGAGTCATCTTTAGGTAAAAGATGGCCATGACTTGGACCAAGGAGGTAGTACTAGAGATGGAGAGAAGTGGGTAGGTTATGCATGTTTTTAAGGTTTTTCTTTATCAAAGACTTACAATTTTCTATTCATCATGTGCTACTCCTAGTGAAAACTGAATGTGGCAGGGTAAAGTTTCCTTTAGGGAAAGAAGGGATTCAATGATAACTCCTAAATAATGACTTCCAAAATAAGTGGCTGCTCTATGAAGATAAACCCAGAGGAATGGATGGAGACCAGAAAGCGGGTTCTGACAATATAATCAGAGAATGTCAGTAAAAATGGCATGAAGTGGACCAAAGTAAAAGAGATTGAATCACAGGGGTTAGTGGCAAATAAACGGGAGCCTTTGGGAGGGAACAGGTGGAATGGAAACAAGTTGTCAAAGAGATCTCCTGAATTTTTGCCTTGGATAACTTGATGCCTCATGTGTGTGGTAGTGGTACTGTGCAGTGAGGTATAGAAACTAGAAGATGATGGGGAATATTGCTCTGGCAATAATGAATTGGAACGAAGTGATCTATGACTGTAGTCATCGTCCAGAGGAAAAGAGACAAGAACAATAGCCATAGGGCTGAAGAGGAGAAATATTTGGAAGGCTGGTAAATGGCTAGATGGCAGAGAAAATTCAAGGGTGCCCTTGCAGTTCCTGATTTGGATAACTAGGTGAATATGGGTTCCCTTAATCCAGATCTGAATATATACGAACATAATTAGATTGAGGCAAAGGGGTGAGTGGAAGGAGAGGGAAATAAAGTGGGAAAACTGATAATATGTCCAGTTTTGAACCTGTTAAGCCTGGGACACATGTTGTAAATGTCTAGAAAGTAACCGTGTGTATCTTTCTTGATTTTAGGCATTGCACAAAAGCCCCTCTCCTTTTCACCAAGTGTAACTAAAGCCTGCACTCTGAAGTTCACTGTGCTCTGACCTCCTGTTTTCAGGTGTGCCTCCCCTTCACATATTCCAGGTCCTGCTCCATGGACTGCACACCCTTTGTTCAGCACACCCCCATTTTCCTTGTATTTACTTTTGCAAATGCAACTTCTTTGACAGACAATTCTTTCCCCTTTCCACCTTAGGCCTGTCAGAATTGTAGCTATTATTCAAGACTTTTCCCAAATGCTATTTCCTTCCTGAAGACGTTCCCAATCTCTTTGTGTTTTTCTCATATCATTTTACTGTACATAAAATGTTTGTTTCTTTTTTAGTTTTATTATGAAAATTTTCAGACATACCCAAAAGTAGAGAGAATACTAGCCGGTCACCGACCTTCAGTAACTATCAAGATTTGGCCACATTTACTTTGTCTTTTCCCCCTCATTCCTTGCTAAAATATTTTAAAGCAAATTCCAGACACCAAATCGTTTCACACTGTGTATTTCAGAATGCCTCTCAGAAACCATGGGCTTTGTCTTACACAGTCACAGTGCCATGGTCATACCTAAGACAGCGAACAATGGTCTTTTAGTATCATCGAGTATTTACTTCATAACTAAGTATTCCAAATTAACTTCAAAGTATCATTTTACAGTTGATTTGTCTGAATCAGGATCCAAACATTACATTTGATTGTTACAGCTCTCATGTCTTTTCAAATCTAAAGCAGACCCTTCCTCGCTTTTTTCCCATGTCATTGACTTCTTGCAGAAATCAGGTCAGTTGTCCTGTAGAATGTCCCACATTCTGGATTTATCTGCTTGCTTCCTTGTGGTGTCATTGAACGTCTTCCTCTGTCCTTCCTTTTTCTTTTTGTTCTCTCAATTGAACACTTAACACACTTACCATGCTCTCCTGCTTTTTGTCCTTATCGCATACTTTCTATGATAATGTAAGTGCCGTAAAAGGTGAGACTGTGTCTTACCCAACTCTACCTTCTAATACATTGTACAGACTCAAAAAATAGTGTTCGCTTGCGTTATTCAGAAAGAGTTTTATTCCCCTTGCCAAAACATGAACTGAAGCTTATTCTCAATCTGAAGAAATTTACATTAGGAATTAAGTTGCCAGAGGAATCTTCTCAATAATGTAGGTCACTATTTCCTCATTTGCGTTGAAAGAATTTATTTTCCTCTCCTTCCACTCACCCCACTTGAAGTGGCACATTCTTATATCTGAAAATTCTTGCAGTTGGGAGCATTATGACACAAATGAAATTTCCATGTCCCTTGCATTATCTCTAGGCCCATACAGAAGTGATTTCAGAAATCAACTGTTTTGTGCATTCAGCATGAAAACTAGGTCACTAATCATGTTTCTGATCAGGAGAACTGAATTTTGCTTAGTCGTTCAGAAATCAAACTGAAAGGCTGACTCTAAAAACACCATCACGTGTATGCTTTGTTGTTGATAACTAACTGCAATCCAAGCTTTAATAACTAGAAGGGAGTGGAAGAAACTTCAAAAGGTTGCATGATAAATGTTTTTGACAATGTGTCAGCTGAACATTAAACAGGATCTTTGTAAATCCTCTCATTCTAAGTGGTTTAAACGGAAAGTTTTAAACTTCTTCCTTCATGAGTATTGGCTCCAGATACCACAGAATCCTAAGGTTAGAAAAAGAAAAACACTTTATCTGGCGTGAATGATTTCTATCCGTCATGTGAATGTGGGGTGTGAGAGGCAGGCTCACCTGAGGTTTTCCACCTCTGCATCTCAAGCAGTGTCTCTTTCATCGTCTAAGAAGGAGCCATCATTCTATTGGAGTGGCTTCCTTAATAATCTGATATGACCATGTACACACACAAAATTAAGAAAATACAGATGGATAAATATAACATAGTAATACCCTAATGCCGTTTTCCAGATTGTCTCATAATGAGTGGACTGTTGGCCCTCACATGGGTAAAATGAGGTCTAGTAGGACTGGGTAGTTGAAAGAAATGTTTGTGTGCGTGTGTGTATTTTACATATTTTCAAAGAGAAAATGGAAACAAGGGACGTTTCTTCCCATGTGTAACAAAGAACCAAAAACTGGGTGGGTTGAAACAACGAGAAGCTATTATCTCACAGTTCTGGAGGCCACAAGTCCGAAGTCAAGGTGTGGGCAGGGCTGTGCTCCCTCCGAAGGCTCTAGAGAGGAATCCTTCCTTGTCTCTTTCAGCTTCTGATGTTTCCCAGCAATCCTTGGCATCCATGGCTTGTAGATGCATCACTCCCATCTGTGGCCCTGTCATCGCAGGGCCAACCTCTTCCTGTGCGTCTCTTCTTGTGAGGACGCCCATCATACTGGATTAAAAGCCCACTCTCTCCAGGGTGACCTCATCTGATTATGTCTGCAAGGATCCTATTTCCAAATAAGACCATGTTCTGAGGTACTGGGAGTTAGGACTTCAGCATGTCTTTCTGGAGGATATAATTCAACTCATCACTTTGTGTAATACCCTGTAGTTTTGGCTCCACACTCTAATAGGGAAGCCATCGGAATCATTATGACTGTTGAATCTGCGACACAAAAACTTGTTTTTCTTTTTGTTTTTTGTACATTTTAATTCGTTAAATACTAAATATCTTAATAGTAAATCTAGAGCATTTGGGGACACAGAAGGTTTCAGAAGGATCGAAGTAATAGCAGGAGAATGGCATTCTAGATATGATGAAGACAAGACCCACAGAGCTCACAGGGCAATGTGTGGAGCTGGGCCCATTGGTGGCGAGAGGTGGAGGCTGAGAGGCAGAGAGGACCTGGGCCATTTCCTGTCTGCAAGACTTCGCAGCTGTGTAGCCTTGATTAGCCTCTAGAAACCTTAGCTTTTCTCTCTCTCTCTCTCTCTCTTTTTGAAATGGAGTCTCACTCTGTTGCCGAGGCGGGAGTGCAGTGGTGCAATCTTGGCTCACTGCAACCTTCACCTCCCAGGTTCAAGTGATTCTCCTGTCTCAGCCTCCCAAGTAACTGGGATTATAGGCACCTGCAACCGCACCTGGCTAATTTTTGTAGTTTTAGTAGAGACAGAGTTTCACCATGTTGGCCAGGCTGGTCTTGAACTCCTGACCTTGTGATCCACCCGCCTCGGCCTCCCAAAATGTAAGCCACTGTGGCCGGCCCTTTGCTCTTTCTTATAAGGTGAGGTTTCTACCTCAGAGGGACATTGTGAAAGTCAGTAAAGCTGTTAAAGCCACAGCACAGTGCCTGCACGTTGGAGCTAGCATGACAGCTTTGAGTTAGGACAGCAATCCCCTCTTATGCACAGGGGTTACATTCCAAGATCCCAGTGGTTGCTTGAAACTACAGACAGCAATGAACTTGATGTATCATATGTTTTTCCTGTATATACATACTTATTGATATGGTTTGGCTCTGTGTCTCCACCCAAATCTCACCTTGAATTGTAATAATTCCCATGTGTCATGGGAGGGACTGGAAGGGGGGTAACTGAATCAGAGGGGCGAGTTTTTCCCATTCTATTCTTGTGATAGTGAATAAGTCTCACAAGATCTGATGGTTTTGTAAAGGGCAGTTCCCCTACACACGCTCTCTCTCTGCCTGCCTCCATGTAAGATGTGCCTTTGATCCTCATTCACCTTTCGCCATGATTATGAGGCCTCCCCAGCCATGTGGAACTGTGAGTCCATTAAACCTCTTTCCTTTATAAATTACCCAGTCTCGGGTATGTCTTTATTAGCAGCATGAGCATGGACTAATACATTTATTATGAAGTTTAATTTATAAATTAGGCACTGTAAGAGATTAACAACCATAATAAAATAGAACAATTACAACAATATACTGTGATAAAAATTATGTGGTCTTTCTCTTTCTCCCTTTCTCTCTCTTTCTCTCCTTTCTCACAAAATATATTCTTGTCTGTACTGTACTCATCTCTTTTTGGACCATAGTTGACCATGGGTAACTGAAACTAGGGAAAATAAAACCACAGTTAAATGGGGATTCCCATATATTGAGCACAGTAAGAAAGAAGTCCAAATGGATACATGAAGCTAGTTTAGGAAGGGATTCAGAGCCAGGGAAGAAATTTTAACCTTGACAGGATAAGGATGCAGGGTGCAGGATGCTAACCTTGACCCATCCTGCATGCCAGGATGCAGGAGGACACAACTGGGAAAGAGTCTGGAATCCTGGTGTGCAGAAATCAGGACGTAGAGTGGAGTCATTTCAAATAGAAGTTAGGCCAGGTGCAGTGGCTCATGCCTGTAATCCCAGCACTTTGGGAGGCCGAGGCGGGCGGATCACCTGAGGTCAGGAGTTCAAGACTGGCCTGGCCAAACTCCATCTCTACTAAAAATATAAAAATTAGCCAGGTGTGGTGGCAGGCATCTGTAATCTCAGCTACTCAGGGAGCTGAGGCAGGAGAATTGCTTGAAGCCAGGAGGCAGAGGTTGCAGTGACAGCCTGGGCAACAGAGCAAGACTCCATCTCAAAAAAAAAAAAAAAAGAAAGAAAGAAATTGAAGGAATGTGGGCAACTAACTAGGAGGGAGAACAGAGAGAGAGTGGGGCTTACAGATGATTGTGAGATTTAAAACCAGGAACTGGGTAATTGAATGAATGATTTTGTCATTGATCAGCAGGACAGGTGGAAGAGAAGCTGGTTGAGGGGGAAAATTATGAGTTTGATCTTGGACTTGATAAGTTTGAGATGATGGTGAGGCCACCATATATACACATAAGAGAGACAGTTGGAGATGTCAAATTAGAGGACTTGTGCGATCCTGAGCACGGAGATGAGTGTAGGAGTCGTCACCAGGCAAGCCCTACTTAGAGCTGGTGTTTCTGTTGCCCATCAGGCAGGAGAGCTGGATGTCGTGATACGCATTCAAACTCAGTGGCCCTAAAATGGAACTCATGATCTTACTTCCCCAAAACTGTTCCTTCCATGGTTTCTTTTTTGACACCATACTCTAATGGTCAAGCCATTGGCATCATCATTCCTGTTGAATCCGTGTCGTGCAGAAACCTAGTTTTCCCCTTCCTTTCTGTATATTTTAATTCTACTGTGTTCTCTGCCTTAGTTTATGACAGCACCCAAGCCACCTATGCTGAAAGCCTCAGAGTCCTTCTTTAAACCTCCTTCTCACACCTGGCACATTCGTCGCATGACCAAGCCCTGCGGCCTGTCTTGTGGCTCTGCTGCCATCCTGGCACGTGCACTCCCCCAGGCCCGTCATTTCCTACCATCTCCTATCCAAATCAAGCTCATCTCCCACGTGTTATTGTATGGCCTCCTGATGGCCTCCCAGCCATGGCAGAGTGAACTCCTGAGACAGAGTTTCTTGCATATTTGGTTACATGGTCTGTAAAACTGTGCTTTTTTATTCTTTTCATTTTCAGAGTTTCTAAAGCATTTCTCATTGACCAAAAATTTAATGTCCTAAGCCTCATTCTGTATTCCTGGCCTTTTAACAAATGATCATGAAGCTTACGGGTGTATTTTTCTGGGCCTGGTTTTCTCCTGTGTACTGAGAGGGCTGAGTGGAAACGGATCCTTGCCTCTGTCCTGTCCCATAGATTCACCCATGTCTTGCCAAGACTCTGTTAATTGTCCCCAGCAGGCCTCCCTGCCACCATTTTCCACACTGTCACCTGAACATTCATCCTGTATTGTAAATCTGATCATCTTAGGCACTTTCGTGGTTCCCATTCCTACAGGGTAAAATCTGTAGTCGTCCTGGCACACAAAGCCCTTCTAAGCAACCCAGGCAGCCTCTCCTGGTTCAAAGCCACCCCTCTGCTTGGCCGTGCCTTCAGTGTAGCCAACGCGCATTGCAGGTCTATGCCTTCGTGTCTTTCCCCCTGCGATGGACTCCCCAGGACCACTCTCCTCTCCTCCTGGGAAACCCTCCAGCTCCCACGTTGCCTCCTCAAGGAAGCTCACTGTGTAAACCTTCCCCGGCGTTTGTTGCTTTCCTCCTGGGTTCAGTCGCAATGCTGGGTAAGACTTCTTTTTAGCAGTACTCATGTGGTATTGTAATAGTTCCTTTATAAGCTTGCCGTACACATTAGATTAGATGCTTTTTGAGGGTAATGTTTAGTACCACATCTAGTACATGCTGTATGCCCATAATATAGAAATACTTCCATTAACTTATGAAATTAATGATCCAAAGGACACAGTGTATAGAAAGAAGACTAGAGAGGTAAGAACCTAGTTAGGGAAATATCCACAAGTAAGAGAGAAGAGGAGGAGGAGGAGCAGAAAGCATGTGGGAAGGAGGAGGATAGCATGACATGGTGGTGTCAAAGGGAAGGGTTTCTAGAAGGAGAGCGTTCTGATAGTGCCCAGTGCAACAGAGAGGTCCAGGAGAATAGAGTTGTGGAAAAGGCCACTGGCTCATCAACAAGAGAATCATTGCTGACCTTGCAGAGAACAAGTCTCATAATTAGTTAGAAACCAAAATCAGATCACTGATGAGGAAGGAGTTCACTAATGAGGGAGAAATAAGGGTGCTGGAGTCAAACACTTGAGAAATGTGGCCAAGAAAAACAAAAACAGCCAGGTGCAGTGGCGCGCCCCCGTAGTCCCAGCTGCTTGGGAGGTTGATGTGGGAAGATCACTTGAGCCCAGGAGGTCCAGGCTCTAGGGTGCTACGATCACGCCTGTGAGTCACTGCACTCCAACCTGGGCAACATAGTGAGACCCCCATCTCTTAAAACAAACAAAAGAAATGTGGCCAATTTCCTGAAGGGCAGATGGGTAAAGACAACATACCAGTGTAGACGCTGAGAGGGACATAGCAGAAGGGAGAGAGCAGCAGTGGTGACCAGCCCTCTAGAGTGTGAAAGAAAGGGTACTGATAGATGTGTTATTATTAAAAAACAAGAAGGGAGGCCATTTCTGACACTTGAGGGAGCAGACTGGATAAAACTCAGTTATTTTTCTCTAGGGACAGAATGAGAGGAAATGTAGCTTAAGGGGGAAAAAAATCCGAGAATTTTAGTGGGAGTACCCCAACTGTTTTTTTTTTTTTTTTTTTTTTTTTTTTTTTGTTTTTTTTGAGACAGAGTCTGGCTCTGTCGCCCAGGCTGGAGTGCAGTGGCCGGATCTCAGCTCACTGCAAGCTCTGCCTCCCGGGTTTGCGCCATTCTCCTGCCTCAGCCTCCCGAGTAGCTGGGACTACAGGCACCTGCCACCTCGCCCGGCTAGTTTTTTGTATTTTTTAGTAGAGACGGGGTTTCACCGTGTTAGCCAGGATGGTCTCGATCTCCTGACCTGGTGATCCGCCCGTCTCGGCCTCCCAAAGTGCTGGGATTACAGGCTTGAGCCACCGCGCCCGGCCCCCAACTGTTTTAAATGAAAGGCAACTTGCTCTTTATAGAGTTGGTTAATGTTACCAGTAAATGCTCATTACCGTAGTGTAAATAACACTTTCCCAAGCATTTCAGAGACCACTTAACAAATAATGGCGGGGTAAAGGCTGTTGCTCTTGTGAAGTTCAGAGCCTAAAATGAGAAAAGAAGTTAGATAAATTCACAATAGGAAGAGATCTATAAATATGTTACCATATAGGGAATATAATGACAATGGGAAATAGTTTAATCTGTGTTGGAAATTTTTCATGGAAGAAATGAATCTTAACTTCAGTTTTCATGGAAGAAATGAATCTTAACTTCAGTTTTCATGGAGGAGAAATACAGTCTGGTGGAGAGGATTGGAAATGATACTGCAGGCTCAGGGGATGGCATGTGTGAGTGATTACTCTTTGTAAAAAAATCGAAATTTAAATGAATGGCTTATGGGTCCTCCCTCTTCCCTGGACTTGCGCTGAAGAGGGGTGGTCTGTGAGGATTGAACAGTTAACACTCTGTTCCGCAGAGACTGAACTCAAGTTCCAGTGCTTATCACCCTGGCCAGACAAGGAAATGCCTCTATGATCTTGCAAAATCCTAGCTGTGGTTCTTGAATTTGATCCTAGATTTCTACCACCCGAGATAAGAACTTGTTCACAAGTGAAGCTGTCTCGAGCGACGAGCGACGAAGGTGGGGAAATGTGCTTTGAATTTCCTGAGTAGAAACAGACTGGCCCCTTTAAGAGGAGATGTGGGTAATGTCAGGATGGTCTTTTGTGTGACTAGGAAAACATGAATGAGGTGCGTTAGGAGATTCCGGCTTCCTTAGATCATCAAAGTCTTGAAATAACATGATTTCTTTTCCTGGAACCCCTGTTAAGACCAGGAAACATTAACTTTTTTAAAAAGTGCATTTTTAGGACCTTTAAAGGAAGTCCTTTAGGAATTTGAAGGACTGAAAATAGGTGAGAGAGAGAAGAGAAAACGCGAACACTTTTATACTTGAAGAATAACAAACAAGAAAAACTCTTGCTCTGTATAGTGTCCACAGTTTTTTGCCTTTTATGTTGAATCAGTAGCCTAATAAGTACTACAGCAACAGCTCATATGCAAGTGCCGTTTCTCGTCCGTGTGGTTTGTCGTTTGTCGCAACAACAACTAAAAAGTTTTCACGTGAAAGGAATTTTGCCTTATGTGAGGAGTAACATTTGTATTGGGTAAAAACCTCCAAAGATCTCTTTTCCTTCACATCAATATCACAAAAGAGACAAAATTATCAGGGTTTTTTTTTTTAAAAAAAATAAATGTTGCTTGAAATGTGAAAAAAAAACGAAAACCTGAACATAAGCCATAGGGGAAAAAAATTATACAGTTCTGCTGTGAATACATTAGTGGCCTCTGCAGTAGTAACTGCGGCTCCGGCTTTAGATCTGCAGCATAACCCGTTTTCCATGACTGTAGAATCACTAATAAAACTGTTTTTTATGGTTTGTTATTCATCCTGGGTAGGTCTGAATGAAGAAATCGCTTTAAAAGAAATCTTGAGTGGCATTTCAGTTGAAGAAGACTAGTTACTTTTGTTAGTAGATTTAGCCTATTTAAAAATAATAATAAAACAGAAACTATAGTGGCCTCTGTAAATAGCCTGTGAGACCACCCAGTAAAAATGTCACGCTGCCACTGTGTCACTTTCGGTAGCCCCAGATTTATCGCTCCTTGTGTGGATGACAGGGCTTGATCCTCTTGCTTTGTCCTAGTCATTTACAATATGATTTAAAAAAAAAAAAAAAAAAAAAGTCTGTAAATCTCACATGAAAATAGAGCGAGATTTTACTGCTTTATTTGTGTTTTACCTTAGCCTTCATTTAACAGTAGTAGAAAGAAAAACATTTACTGTTTCGGTGTCAATTTACATTGCAAAAGGAGACCTCATCAGAAATATTATCAGCCCAGTTAATAGATTGAATTGGAGTAATGCTGCTTAAACAAGTGTGGGCATTATTAAGAAGGTAATTAAGGTTTAAATGAGAGTCACCCTTATTTCACCTTTATAATTAGTGTCTCTTCACTGTAGTCACAGCTCAGGCATCACGCCTGTCTGAAGGACCAAGCAGCCAGGGGAAGAGAAGTTTACGTCAAGATTTTATAACTTAATATTTTATGACATACATTTAAAAATCATCTTACATGTTTTAAATGGAAAACAGACCATTACCATGAAAAAATAAACATTGAATTGGATTGTATGTAAATTATACCTCAATAAAAATAAAAATAGGCCTTCCCTTTCTAGTTATCTTCTCCTTCAGTCAAAATATGCACATCCCACCCCCTGGTCTCTTCATTCTGTCTTCAAAACATTCATGGGGTAAATCCTCCCGTATCCCTCCTGCCCACTGAGTGGCGAATGAATCATCTGTTTTCTCCAAAGTAGGATAGTAAATTCAAGCCTCATGAAGGAAAGGATATGATGACCTCATTTTTTTTTAAGTGGGACTTTTTTTCTTTTTTCAATGTTTCGACTTTTTATTATGGAAGCTTTTAAACATACACAAAAGTAGGGAGAAGAGTACACAGAGCCGCCGTCTACCCGTCACCCTGCTTCAGCAGTTTCCCGCAGTTTGCCGGGGCGACTTCTTCTTGGCAGCATCTTCAGTATAAATACTCTGGCTTTTTCTTCTTGTTAAAACTCAGCTATGCAGAGCTTGCAGCTCGCAAGGCCCCCTCTCTGCGCTTCACCCAGCGGAGGTTCAGCTGGTTCCTTGTTTCACGGCCACAGACTGTACCCAAGGCCCTAAAAATCCACAACTCTACCGACCCCAGTTTTATATTTATATAGGGCAAAACTTTAATCAACACTCTTTCTGCTTATATATGGTTCAATCCAGTTTATTTTAAATAACAGAACACTATAGCATTCAAGGTTCCCACTTCCCAGAGGACATGTGGATGAACCTACGGACAGAACCAAGGAAAGGATCCATTTACCCTCTGCCCCTTCAGGTAGGGCAGGCCCAGAAGAATGTGCTCATAGACCTCATGATGATTTGTGAAAAGGCCAGGCACTACTAGCATTTTACCAAGACTTAACAACACAGAATGAGGCAGAATATGTGTCAAACACATTACATTTCAACTCAATGAGAACTGCTTTGAAACTCTCTAAAAGGAGACAAGAACCCGACCCTACGAGCTCCATGACAGAAAATGTGTAAGAGAATGTGTCTCTGGAGTCCAGCTCTGCTAGGACAGTGTTTCCAGGACCGCTGACTCAGAAGGGTGACTTTCCTACTGCTGATGATTCTGTCTTGATTTGCAAGTGGACTTTTCCAAATTTCTCATACATGGAGTTTTGATAAAGATGGGAAAGTAGAGTTTGAAATTGTATTCTCTGATATGAACTTAAAGTACCGATATTCTGAGCTATATAAGCTGAAGACCAATTTGTATGCTTAGACAGCCTGTTGGGAAAAGGGTAGTAAGGTAACAGCTCTTGGGTTGCTGGAATGGAGTTGGCTAAGAAGTGGGCCAAAGGCGAGATCAGAAATCTCTAGAAAGATGTCTGGTCTTGCTACAGTACTACATCTGAAAGCCTCTCTCTGTTATGTACCTTGTATTCTGGGAACATTTAAAAAAAAAAAATTTTTTTTTTTTTTTTTTTTTTGAGACAGAGTCTTGCTCTGTCGCCCAGGCTAGAGTACAGTGAGGCGATCTCAGCTCACTGCAAGCTCCACCTCCCAGGTTCACGCCATTCTTCTGCCTCAGCCTCCCGAGTAGCTGGGACTTGTGGGTGCCCACCACCACGCCCGGCTAATTTTTGTTTTGTTTTGTATTTTTAGTAGAGACGGGGTTTCACCATGTTAGCCAGGATGGTCTCGATCTCCTGACCTCATGATCCACCCACCTCGGCCTCCCAAAGTGCTGGAATTATAGGTGTGAGCCACCACGCCTGGCCGTGTAAAAAAATTTTTTAATCATTGTGACATAGTATATCTGTCTTCCAATAAAGTTTTCCTTTATTAAATAACCTTTAAACCACTTTATAATTAAAATGAATTTGTGTTTCATTTATTCATTATTAAAAGGCATGTATCTGCGATCACTTTATTCTTGTTTAATTGACTCAGAACTACAAGAGAAAACTTTGTTTTTTAAATAAGACTCCAAATAATTCCTTAATGCGTAGTTTTACAAGTTAAGGAGTGGCTTGAGCTGAATTATGTTCATACATTTTATTAAAATAACATTGACTAGTTACTCTTTTTTCCCCAAACTCACAGAAAAGCCCTGTACTGTCACAGGTGCCATTCAATGGGCACATTAGCTACCAGGTCTTTTTCCTCACCCTGAGGAGCCCATTAACATGTTCAATTTTTTACACTTTCATTTGCTCTCATTATTTTCAGATTTGAAACAAACAAATCAAATTATCCTACAACGCTCTCCCTTTGAAAGAGTGCGGTGAAGGCCGGGCGCGGTGGCTCAAGCCTGTAATCCCAGCACTTTGGGAGGCCAAGACGGGCGGATCACGAGGTCAGGAGATCGAGACCATCCTGGCTAATATGGTGAAACCCCGTCTCTACTAAAAAATACAAAAAACTAGCCGGGCGAGGTGGTGGGCGCCTGTAGTCCCAGCTACTCGGGAGGCTGAGGCAGGAGAATGGCGTAAAAACCCGGGAGGCAGAGCTTGCAGTGAGCTGAGATCCGGCCACTGCACTCCAGCCTGGGCGACAAAGCGAGACTCCGTCTCAAAAAAAAAAAAAAAAAAAAAAAAAAAAAAGAAAGAGTGCGGTGTGCGCTCGTTGTTCTTGTGGAGCTTATTATGTCATTTACATTTTTCTTCTGGAAAGTGTCATTCTTTACTCCCGACCAGGAGAAAGCACTCTGAAAGTCAGGAGCGGTGTAGCTTCCCACAGCCCGCTGACTTACATCATATTTAAAGGCAGATTTAATTGGGAGAAAAGAACTGTCTTTTCAGTAATGATGCCAGTTAACACTGCAGAGTTAGGAGAGGAGGGACAGTTCTGCAGAATAAACAGTTTAACTGTTCAAGTTGGATTTTGTTTTATATTTTTGACCCAGTGTTGGACATTCTATTCTTTAATTATCTTGGGCTTTTCTCCGGAAGAAACTAAAAGTTGTGATTTTGTGTGTGTGTGAAATGTCAAATTTGAAGCTTTTTTGAATAAAGAAGACACAACTTAAAGTCCCTGGTTGTACTTATTGAGCAATTGTGGTCATTTTCACATAGTCCTTATGTCAAATTCTGAGGTTGGAACTCTAATAACCTAATAATTTTTTAGAATATAAAACCAGGACCAGCCGCCAGTATAAACTGTCATTTTCCTTTCATGCAGTACATTTTGACTTTTTTGAAAGTGAAATATTATTTGGTGACTTTTCAATTTTTTTAACTGATCTTTAATAGTTGACGGAAGTCATTTCTAAATACAACTGCTTTCTCTGATTAACTTTAGAAAGATCACATTTTACATCTTTATGAGGAAATTTTTAAAGGCCTGCCTTTTTGAAAAGCGAATGTAATTTGAATTCCATTTTAATAATATTGATAAAACATAGTCGACTTCATAGTCTGTTCTCTATATGAAGTACAGAAAAAGGATCAGATCTACTTCGCTACGCTGCCTTCCTTGGAACTTTCTTTCAGCTAGATTTGCATAATATGTCATCCTAACTTCTCCTCAATTGCCTCCTGCCTATCTGGACTTTCAGCAGCTTTCTGGGCCTCCATCTCCTCCTCTGCCTGTCTGAGTGTGGGCATCCCCCAAAGGGCAGGTTTTAGAGCCTCTGCACCTCTGTCTGAGAGCATGCCCCACTCTTCAGACCCACTGAGCAACGTGATCTGCTAGCTAGGGGTTCTAGCAAGCGCTGGTTGCTGTACCGTTATCCCTTGGACAGGGTGGCTCCTAAACACAAAAGCTTATTTCCCACAGCTCTGGAGGCTGGGACATCCAGGATCAAAGCACCAGCAGATTCAGTGTCTCGGGAGAGCCTGCCTGATTCCTAGTTCATTGACACCCATCTTTGTGCTGTGTCCTTTCGTGGTAGAAGGGGCCAGGGACCTCACTCAGAGCTTTTAGAAGGGCACCCGTCCCATTCTTGAGGACGTTCCCTCCCAGAGGTCCTGCTCCTGATAGCTTTGAGGGTTAATATTTCAACATATGAATTTGGAGGAGGCACAAATATTCAGACTCTAGCAATAGTTCCTCCTTGAAGTCCCACCAGCACCTTCAGCCCAGCATGTCAGAAAGCACACAGCCCCACCGCTTCTGACTTGTGCTTAGCAAGAATTCACTATTCTCTGGTCATTCCATCTCAAAGCCTTGGGGTGTCTCTGAGTCCCTTTTTTCCAATGTCCTGTCAATGGTTCCACTGCACCCATCCCCTTCTCCATATCCACCACCCTCTTTCCAGGCCTGTTGTCTTTGGCTTTCACTTTTGCAGCATCCTCTTTTTTTTTTTTTTTTTTTTTTTTAATCCCATGACTTCACTGAGCAGAACTATTTCCTCAAAACTCAAGAGAAACACACAATTGGGCATGAGTAGGGCCAGATGCTTCTGTGGAAAAAGGAAGAAAGTTAGCTTCTGGCTTTGGCATTTGGGAGATGACAAGTGACTGGTGTGAAGACTGACTCAGGAGAGCAGTGGGAACGGGGGCAGGTGTAACGGGGTATGTAGTGAGTGGGGGAGGATGTGGGATGCCGAGTGTGGCACTCTCAGGGTTCTGCAGGTGAAGGCAAGGAGGGAGAGAAGCCGGGAGGTGGGGAACAACTCTTCATTTTAGGGAAGGGAGAGGCACACCATCTTTCTTTTCTGTGAAATAAAATTAAAAGCAAAAAAAAAAAAAAAAAATTAAAGGAATATTTTATATTGTAGCAGAAACCAGACAATATATTATCAATTATTATTATTGTGATATGTGTGTGTACGTTCAGAGATAGATATAGATATTTGGAGGATATATTTGTATATTTTGTGTCTCAGGACACATAATCACCTTTGGTTAAATGTGCCACATGAAGGACAGTCAGAAGCCCTGATGATTGAAGTAAATATCTTTAGGGAGTAGAGTTTAAATGTTTATGACTTCCTTCCACAAACATGAATTCAGTGTCACCTGTGTACCAGGCATTGAGCTGGCTTGTCACTGGGCTTGCAGAAATAAAGAAAGGAGATCCCTGAGCTGCAGTTTCATGCAGACAGTTGCATGCCACCCAGACACGTGAATTAATTCTCTTAAACACTAGATGGATGAAAGCCCAGAGAAGTCCATATTTAGCTCTTGTACAGATCAGGGCAATTACATCATTGAGCAGAGTAGGTGCGGTAGGGACTTCCAGGCAAAGAAAAGAGAAAATCAGTACAGAGTGGGAAAGAGGCAGCACGGAGTAGCACAAGCATATTGAATTTGAAGTTACAGAAATGTGTTAAAATTCCAGTCCAGGCCGGACATGGTGGCTCACACCTGTAATCCCAGCACTTCAGGAGGCTGAGGCGGGCGGATCACAAGGTCAGGAGATCGAGACCATCCTGGCTAACATGGTGAAATCCCGTCTCTACTAAAAATACAAAAAATTAGCCGGGCGTGGTGGCACACGCCTGTAATCCCAGCTACGTGGAGGCTGAGGCAGGAGAATTGCTTGAACCTGGGAGGCGGAGGTAGCAGTGAGCCGAGATTGTGCCACTGCACTCCAGCCTGGGTGACAGAGCGAGACTCCACCCCCCCCCAAAAAAAAGAAAAATCCCAGTCCAGTGCCTTACTGCTAACCACATGGACTTGAGCAAAGTAGTTAACTGCATGCAGCCTCAATTATATCCTTTCTAACATAGACGAAATAATACTGGGTGCACAAAATTGTCATAAGGGTGAAAAATAAAATCCACTCTGTGGATGATAGCACCTGTTATTATTGCTGGTAATGACATCTGCACGGCACACCAAGGCTTCCTACGGCACGGCGTGGCTGGAGACCAAGCCAGTTGATGAAGGCCCTTGGATGCTATGCTAAGGAGTGAGAGCTGTCTCTCAGCGGGGCTGGAGTGTTGTTTCAGCATTTTAGTCAGGGAACAACATAATCAGATTTAAGTTTAACAAGATCACTGTGACAGTGGTGTGGGGATGGATTAGAGAGCAGGAAAAAGTGGGGACAAAAAAAAATGGATAAATATTCTTCCCGATACAGTAATCATTACTTTCCCCAATTATGCCATAAGAGAAGCTGATGAGATCCTATTTATTGGTAGCTATGAAAGTCGGGAGCAGGGGGAAGGCTACCTCATCAACAAGCACAGGAACTATTACATTCATCCTTTTGGAAGTAGAACACAACAGAATTATGGACAATTCAAGAATGGAGAGATTTCCAAGCTCATTCTCAGACCTGGTTGAATTGTAGATTTATAATCAAGTCTCATATCAAAGACACCCTAAAGCATGCAAGCTCACTCACAAACCATTTCAGACACCCTAAAGCATGCAAGCTCATTCACAGACCATTTCACTTTTTAAATTAGTTCTTAGCCTGGGGTCCATTCACCGATGGGCTTCAGGCAATCTAGGAATGCCCTACAGTGAGAGGCAAAATCATAAAACTATGGTTTTTCTCCTTCTAGGGAGTAACTACTTAGCTTTCATGAGATGCTCAAAGGAGTCTAGAACCTCCCAAAAGGTTAAGAACCACTATTTATCTGGACATAAAAAAGACTGGCATTGTGTCGCAGGAATCTTTAATGGACACTAACTTAGCCATTGTGTCTGAACTCCTGTCTCCACCTGGATGTGTAGTAGGCATTTCAAACTGAACCCAGCTGAGGCTAAGCTCCAGCTCCTCTCCCCCAACACCGGCCCTGTCTCTGTGAATGCCAACTGCAGTCTTAGCTCCTCAGGCCAGAATCCCTGGGGTCCTGTTTATTCCTCTCTGCTTCCACTGTCTCGGGGCCATCATCTCTATTTCATACCTGGACCTGATCCTTCCTTCATCAGCTGTTACCACCTGGCCCCGCTCTCCATCTTCCCTTTCCCAGTGTTGCAGTGGCCTCTCCCCTGCTCTCTGCCTCTGCCTTGACCCTCAGTCTGCTCCTCTCAGGCCACGCTGCTCCCTGCCTCTCCCCTGCTCTCTGCCTCTGCCTTGACCCTCAGTCTGCTCCTCTCAGGCCTCCCCACCCTGCTCCCTGCCTCTCCCCTACTCCCTGCCTCTGCCTTGCCCCTCAGTCTGCTCCTCAGACAGCAATGAAAGCAGCACCGGCTCCCCACCCCCCAGCAGCTTCCTGTCCACCTCTAGGCAAAATCTAAAGCCGTTGACCTGTGAGACTCCATGTGACCTGCTGTGACTTGAACCCTGTTATGTCCTTGACCTCACTGCTGCTGCTTTGCTCACTCTCAACAGTGACCTTATGGCTTCCACAAACATACCATCTCGGAGTCATTCCACATGCAGCGGCCACTGCTTGGAAGGCTCTTCCTGTGGAAATGTACATGTGACTTGCTCTCTCTTGTCCTTCAGGTCTTTGCACAGATAGGCCTTCTTGGACCATCTCCGCTTCCTCACACCACTCTAGAATGTCCCCTTCCCTGCTTTATTTTTCTTCTGCACTCATCACAGATATATAATACACTTACTGTTTGCTTATTGCCTACCTCCACCCCATTATAATCTAAGCATGTGAATGCAAGGATTTTTTTTTTTGAACAGAACAGGGTCTCATTCTGTCACCTAGACTGGAGTGCAGTGGCACAGTCATAGCCCTCTGCAGCTCCAAACTCCTGGGCTCAAGTGATCGTCCTGCCTCAGCATCCTGAGTAGCTGGGACCACAGGTTTGCACCCCCACACCCAGCTAATTAAATTTTAAAAATTGTAGAAATGATCTTGCTATGTTGCCCAGGCTGGTCTTGAATTCCTAGCTTCAAGTGATCCTCCTGCCTTAGCCTTTGGAAGTGCTGGGATTAGAGATGTGAACTACTGTGCCTGACCAGGGTTTTTGTTTTGTTTTATTTGGTTTGGTCTATTTTCTTTCACTGCTATGTCTACAGTACCTATTTCAATTCTTGACATAGAGCAGGAACTCACTAATATTGACTGGATGGATTGAATTTTGTGAATTTGACACCTTTGCTGTTACCACCCCGTGCATTCTGCTCACTGTAACTTTCCATGTAGTGTTTCGATAATGACACTGGATTGTTTGAACGGACAATCCAGTGTCACTATAGAAATAGTACGTGGAAACTACAAGTTCTTTTTCTAGTTCACCCCTTTACCTAACATAGATTGATACAGTGATAATTATTGGTCTTTGTGGTTTCTATTTCCCATATCAACCTGAATTCTATTTCAAACAGCTACTTGGCAACTGAAAGAGTTCACTTCTGTCCATTTCTTACAAATTCCTCAAATTCCATACCATTCTCTCTGACTTTATAAAGAAATTCATTTATGGCTACTATAATTTACTCAAATTATCATAATATAATTTTGAAAAATGTTCTGCTAGTCAGATATTACAATTCCTATCTGTCACAATGATATTCAGAGTGTAAGTGTATCTTGCAGGTGTCCTGAGGGAACCATTTTCATTGCAATCGTGTTATGCTTTATTACATATGCTTTATTACACGCTTGTGGTTCTGCGCGAGAAGGATATGAGACGTTTTAATGTATGATTGACACCTGCCAATTTGTCTGTTTTATAACTTTGAGAGTTTTTGTACTAGGTATTCTTAAGGCAGAAAACATCTTGGTCTGACACACAAAAGTCTGATATTGTTTTGCCTGAATGCTTTGGAACAAGAGTAAGAAACTAGAAATCTGAGGCCTTTTTAATGCCAGTTCATGGTGTAAAACTGTTTTTTCAAGTGTGCTAATTATTAATGATATCTTTATTTTATACTGTTTCAGATTTTACAAGATGAATTAGAAAACCGTTCTAATCAGGTGCGATGTGCAGAGAAAAAGTTACAACACAAAGAATTGGAGTCACAGGAACAGGTACCCTCTCCTTTCCTGTTTGACTCTCCTGTTTACTTTCTCTAGGTCAAGAAGTGTGTGCGGCCAGGTGCAATGGCTCACTCCTGCAATCCCAGCACTTTGGGAGGCCAAGGTGGGTGGATCACCTCAAGTCAGGAGTTCGAGACAAGCCTGGCCAACATGGCGAAACCCCGTCTCTACTAAAAATACAAAAATTAGCTTGGTGTGGTGACGGGTGCCTGTAATCCCAGTTACTTGGGAGGCTGAGGCAGGAGAATTACTTGAACCCCGGAGGCAGAGGTTACAGTGAGCCGAGATCGCACCATTGCACTCCAGCCTGGGTGACAAGAACAAAACTCTGTCTCAAAAAAAAAAAAAAAAAAAACCAGTTTACGCATTACCTGTTTCAGTTATGATGCTTTGGGTGCAAGTAACAGAATATCCCACCCATGGTTGACATAAAAAATAAAGCAGTTTATTACCTCACAGAACAAGAAGTCCACAAGTAAAGCATTCTCATGGCTCTGCTGGTGCTGGCTTCATTCTAGAAACTTCATTCTTGAAGTTTCAAGATGGCTGCAGCAGTGCCAGGCATCCTGCCCAGATCTGCACTATTCGGAGGCAGAAAGGGGCTACCAGTTTCTAGGGCCTAATGCGTAAGGAAGTCTTTCCCGGAAAGACCCCCTCCCTTTACATGTCATTGGCCAGAGAAGATCACATGCTTAGCCTGGCATACCCAATCCCTGGCAAAAGAACCGAGTATACAAAACTAGCCTAGAGTAATCAGGACCCACATGCTGGTGATGAAACTGGGAGAAGAAGGAAAACTGGAACAAAAAGGAGGGGAAATGGAGTGTTGAGTATGCAGCCAACAGCGTCTGCTGTGTCATCGTTTCAAAATAAATGGATATTATTTTGCTTAGAGGCATAAATCATGTTTTCTTTTAAATTTCAGTTTTCTCCTCTTTCTTTCCATTCTTTTCAAAATAATGTAATTTAACCCAGAATAGTATGGCTATGACAATAGCTAATGACCTATTTTATTTTTAAATGGCAGCATTATTTTCACCAACTCTTCTGGTTATAATAAATTACACTTAGTGGTAATTTTGACAATTTAAAGTAAAAAGTCAACATGTATCAATAGAGACCATGAATCTTGATGAAACCCTTTATAAATGCATTGTCCTCAGCCATTGAGTATAGCATTGCTAATATTGATCTAAGTGCCACCAATCTATTATGTACAGAAACAGTCATAGGAATTGACTGTTTATACTTTGGTTGTAAAACTCAGTACAAGAATGTTGGCATATTATATTAGCTTATTCTGAATTTCAGGGAAGGTGAAATACAAAAGTAAGGGTAATAGGGAAGCTTTTTTTTCTTCTTTAATCTCTGGAGATATTTATAAACAGGATCCCACGGTAGAGGATTGTACAAAATGATGAAAGTAAGTACCTAATAGATGCTGACTGTTAATACGTAATGAATTGACTTGCCCTCCTATAATTCCTTCCTACTCGCTAATAAACTCTGTGTCATATGTGTATCACATATGTATGTACATATCATGTATATAAGATATGCATAAATATGCACATATACATATACATTTTATACAATGTCTATGTATAGGATAACAAAATAGAATAATACTAGAATAAAAAATTAATAACTACGCCAGGCGCAGTGGCTCACACCTGTAATCCCAACACTTAGGGAGGCCAAGGTGGGCGGATCAACAAGGTCAGGAGTTCAAGACCGGCCTGGCCAACATGGCTAAACCCTGTCTCTCCTAAAAATACAAAAGTTAGCCAGGCACGGTGGCAGGCACCTGTAGTCCTAGCTACTCAGGAGGCTGAGGCAGGAGAATTGCTTGAACTGGGGAGGTGGAGGTTGCAGTGAGCCGAGATCACGCCACTGTACTCCAGCATGGGAGACAGAGCAAGGCTCCATCTCAAAAAAAAAAAAAAAAAAAATAATAATAACTATACCTTATCAAATGCTGACAAGATGACAGAGACTGTACAAGAAATGTTACACATACTGGTTCATTTAATTTTCACAATAACCGCGTAAGATCATTATTATCATCTGCGTTTTGTGAATAGCTCGCCAAAATCCAGAGTGGTTGAGTAACTCATCCAAGATCACACAGCAGTAGATCCAAATCACATGGTAATAGAGGAGTATTCAGATCCATGTTTATCTGAACTCCAAACTTTTGTTCCTTTCATGACAATTCTCAAGTTACAGATCTAGCAAAAAGAAGCCTGAATAGCAATGATAGAGAAAGTAACTTATTAAGGACGGCAGGCAAATAGACATTGTGTTCCTGCTTCCTGGTAGAGGAGCAAATGCCATTGACTTTCCATGGGCAGAGAAAAGCCATGAGCAAAGGAAGCACAAGCATAGCAGACTTGCCCATCATGTGCCAAGTCAAGGAGATGAAAATGCCTCCTCAGATGGGAGCATGGATTTGTTCATGTCAAATCAGCAGGTCTGATTGTCACTGAAGGTCAACTGAGCCTCATCCTCTGTAGATGACGCTTGTAACTAAAAGAAGGAGAAAAGACAAGCTTCTTAAAGGCAGGAAAAGGTGCTCCCTGGAGGGCTGGGGCTTCTCTAGTTTGTGGTAAAATATGACTTAAGGTAAAACTTTTGTTGACATCAATTTAATTCATGGCAAAACTTCACACAGAAAATTCCATAATATATTGAGAGTAGGGAAATTAAGAAATCCCAAATGAACAATAGAGAAGGATTCAGGAACTACTTTCAGTCTTTTTTTTATTGACTTCTTTTTGATCATCAAAGTTGCTTTCATCTTTGTAGTGACAATAGCTTTTTAGAATATTTCTTACACTAATTCCTGATATCTTCTGTTAGGCTACAGTTTACCAAAGAAATGTCAGGAAATACCCATGGGTAAAGCAGAATATTTCATAATCTTTGTAACCATGAGATGTTGGGTTCTTTCCACAAGGTCCTAGGGTGTAGCTAAAAAAAAAAAAAAAAAAAAAAAAAAAAAGCCAGTTGTTTCAATTAAACTGAACAATAAATAATAGATATTTAACAAATACTGTTCATCTATATTTAACTTAATCTTTTATCCGAATTTGACCTATGTCCCCCTTTAAATTTGTGACACTAATACAAATAGTCAAAAATAATTAGAACTAGGCTGGGCATGGTGGCTCATGCCTGTAATACCAGCACTTTGGAAGGTCGATCACCTGAGGTTAGGGGTTCAGACCAGCCTGGCCAACATGGTAAAACCCCATCTCTACTAAAAATACAAAAATTAGCCAGGCATGGTGGCGGGCACCTGTAATCCCAGCTGCTCGGGAGGCTGAGGCAGGATAATTGCTTGAACCTGGAAGGCAGAGGGCGCAGTGAGCCGAGATTGTGCCATTGCACTCCAGCCTGGGTGACAAAGCAAGATGCTGTCTCAAAAAGAAAAAAAAAATTAGAACTATTTTCATAGACACTTTTTAGGATCTGCTAAATATGAGTTTACTAAGGACATCTAAAATGTTGAGATTGTTACATTATGAATGTATTTTTTTGTTGTTCGTCAAAGCAACTTCAATAACAGTAGCTAGTCTCACATCAGCCAATCAAACAACTAAAATGTGTTTGAAACAGCCCCTGAGAACTATCTTCTCTTTCTTTTCAAGCAAATATTGTTATCCTGATACTAGTTGCATTAAGGAATCAAAATTGAAACTGGCAGAATTACAAAAGACAATTTCCTAAGCTGCTTTTTTTAACTTGCTTGCTTTAAAAAAGTTTAAATGGTTTCTGGTTTTCATTTAAGAAAAATTTCTGTTTTGATTCTATAAAAACAAGAAATGAATGAGGCATTTTAAGAGTTATGCTTTTAATTAAGAACAAAAAGCTGCTTCTCATCAGGTCTTGGTGGGTGGCATCTTCGTTGCCCACCACATGCCTTGGTGCCACCAACTCTCTCTTCTGTCCCCTCATGTGGACAGATCAGCACACGGAGTCCTCAGGGAAGGTGTACTCATTGGGAGGCACAAAGGGTTAATTTACTCCTTGTGCAGATTCAAGAGAAATAACACTAATAGAATCAGGAAATAAATTGCCCAAGTCAGCTTTACAAAAGTGTGATGTCTTCTCTAATCAATAAACAGCAATTTAAAATCACCATGATTTTTATTCATAAGAGGAGGGAATAATTTCTAATTCCAGTTTAATCTGAGCAAGAACCCCATAATTTTATCAAAGAAGGGAGATCAGAGCTTGAGTCAGACTTCTTCATTGTGCAAAGAAACTGAGTCATCAGGAAGGATGTGACTTCCCTAATGTACAACACAGTAGTGGCAGACCCAGGGTAGGTCTGTAAGTGGTCTGCTTACTCCCAGAATGTTATTTTCCACTGTGTTAAACACTCTGTAAAATGGATATTTGCCATCTGTCACTCGGGTGCAGGTACAGATTAAAATATTATGGATAAAACTAAAATTCACTGAGTTTCATTATTCACAATGGGGAGCAAACAATGTTTCGTTATTCACAATGAGAGGAGATAATTTGGCTTGATAAATTATACAAAAGAAAAGGAAGAAAATAAATAGCCTAGAAGTTTTCTTGGTATTCTTAACACTGAGTAAAGCATGTATTTATAACAAAGACACCAAACAATGTCAGATTCTAACATAACAATATGTGGATATTAACATTCACAGAGCAAAACCCCTCCTTCAAACTGGCTATCTTAAAATTTGAAAGTATGAATAGCTTTAATTACGTTGATCACTCAGTTTCCCAGAAGAATATTTTATTAAACAAATTAGTGAGGAAAAAAACAATACTTTAGAGATGTTCTAATAAATAAAATACAATGCTGAGTGTTTCACAGGAGACTCAGTCTTTTTTTACTCAACATTTTATTCTTTTAATAGGTATGTTTTGCTAAACAGTGTTAGGTCTGAGAAGAAACGAAGATGAATAAGTTACAGATTTTGCCCTCAAGGAGTTTACAGTCTGATAGAGTAAATGGGATGTGTATAAAATGTAGACCTCAGGCATGAAATGGAAGTTGGTTCTTTTTTTTTTTTTTTTTTTTTTCTGTTGCCCAGCTGCAGTACAGTGGCGCTATCTCAGCTCACTGCCACCTCCGCTTCCCGGGTTCAAGCGATTCTCCTGCCTCAGCCTCCCAAGTAGCTGGGTTACAGGCACCCGCCACCACGCCTGGCTAGTTTTTTTTTTTTTAGTAGAGACAGGATTTCACCATATTGGCCAGGCTGGTCTCAAACTCCTGACCTTGTGATCTGCCCACCTCGGCCTTCCAAAGTGCTGGGATTTACAGGCCTGAGCCACCGCACCCAGCTGGAACTTGGTTCTTTTTCTAAATGGCTTGGAGGCTGAGAATCACTGTATGCAGAAAGAACACAAGCACTGGTCCTTCCTTCCATCTTCCCTGATCCTGTGGGAAGGAAGGGGAGGATCTTTAACCAGGGGAAGGTTAGGGTCCCACTGCCTAGGCAGTGTGTGGCACTTGCTAATTTGGGGTTTTTTCAAGAGCTTGCAGCCCTCAGGGGAACTGGGTCCTTCCAAAGCTGGTCAGAAGGGATCAGCATTCTGCCAGCCTTCTCTTGAAGGCACCTGGCTTCTACCTTGTCTTGCTGTCTTGGGCTGCCCCTGGGGTCCTCTTTGGTTTTCTGCTCAGTATTTTTTGCAGCCAGCTGGTTTAGTTCTAAGTCTCATCTGGTTTTGCAAGCATTAAAGGCCTGGACTGTGCAGGCACAAGTGACTCATACATTATTTTCAAATAGCTAAAAGTCACACTTTAACATTTCGATCACAGCTTTGCAGCAACTAACTTCATGTTTAAGGCCTAGACACATCAACTAATTTAGGAGACACTAGTGACCAAAGACAGTCTCCGTGGTAATTGTGTGTGTTTAGGAGTTGCAGGGTGGGGAAAGAGGCTCCCTCTTGGGCTGCAGGGTCCCAGAGACCCTCACCAAGGCACAGGGAGGGACATCAGAAGAGGCTTCAAGGACTGTCATGATCTAGTGGGAGAAGCGCTGCTGGTTCTCAGTCTACCTTTGTCGCTACTAATCATGTGGTCATGGGTAAGCCACTCAACCTTTCTGGATATTGGGTTCCTAATCAGTAAAATGTTAGTAAAAATATCTTCCCACAGGGTTCTTGGGAGCATCGAAACAAGATAAAGTGTGTAAAAATATTTCAAAAACTATAAAACATCATAGAGATGCAACGTGTGTGATACAGTTATTTATAGAGGAGAAGGGAACATCTGGGCTGGGCATTAACAGACAGAAAGGACATTCTAGTTAGAGGGCAGAGTGAGGAGCACAACATGCCCAGTGTTCAAGGGACGTTGAGTAACATCTTGACCAGAAGGTGTGATATCAGTGAAGAGGAAAACAAGAACCAGAAAGTTCATTTTGTTCATTTCATCCATTAAAAAAAGAGAAGAGGGATCCTTTGTTACTGAGTATCTACTCTTCACTGAGCACTGTGGTGTGTGTCAGGACCACCAGCCAATTCTGGATGGAATGCTGAGCGGTTCAGTCATCTGTTAGAAAGCAGTTGCCAGCAACGGAGGACTTTCTCTTTGCTGGGGAGAGCTAGATGACTGAGGTTATATTTTAGGAAGGTTAGTCCAGCAGGGAAGATGAACAAGAAATGAAAGGAGACCAATTCAGATGTTTTTGCCTAAAATTCACATCACTGGTCACAAGAGAAATATGGAAGGCTTGAACTGGATATTGTCAAAAGGGGTAGAAAGAAGAGGGTAGATGTGAAGACGCATTTAAAAGGAACAATTCAGACCAGGCGCGGTGGCTCATGCCTGTAATCCCAGCACTTTGGGAGGCCGAGGCGGGTGGATTACAAGGTCAGGAGTTCAAGGCCAGCCTGGTCAAGATGTTGAAACCCTGTCTCTACTAAAAATACAAAAATTAGCCAGGCACGGTGGCAGGTGCCTGTAATCCCAGCTACTCAGGAGACTGAGGCAGGAGAATCACTTGAACCCGGGCAGCAGAGGTTGCAGTGAGCTGAGATCACACCACTGCACTCCAACCTGTGTGACAGAGTGCGACTCCATCTCAAAAAAAAAGAAAAGAAAAGAAAGAAAAATTCAAGCCCGGCATGGTGACTCACGGCTGTAATCTCAGCACTTTGGGAGGCTAAGGCAAGCAGGGTGCTTGAGCCCAGGAGTTCCAGACCAGCCTGGCCAACATGGTAAAACCCCATCTCTTAAAAAAAAATGCAAAAATATTAGCCAGGTGTGGTCATGCGCACCTGTAGTCCTAGATACTCAGGAGGCTAAGGTAGGAGGATCCCTTGAGCCAGGGAAGCAGAGGTTGCAGTGAGCCAAGATTGCGCCACTGTACTCCAGCCTAGGCTACAGAGGGAGATCCAGTCTCCAAAAAAAAAAAAAAAAAAAAAAAAAAAAAAAAAATATATATATATATATATATATATATATGTATATATATTTAAAAAGGTAAAATTTACAGAATATAGAGATTTGGAGAGTGGAAGAAAGGAATATGTTGAAAATAATACCATGTTTTTTAATTGATAAGCTGGTGTATAGTGGACAATGACACTATCATTTTTTTAGATGTTTCATCCTAGATGCTAGCAGGAGGACATTCATTTGGAGGCATTTAAATGAAAATCTGAATCCAGAAGTCAAGAAAGAGCCCTAAGACTTTAAGCACGTCAGAGTTATCTTGATGCGGATATAGCAGAAACCCAGAATGTGTGGATAATATTGACAAGGAAGAGCATAGAGGGATATAAGAGGGCCATGAGCAGATTGGTAAGCAGGGCCACAGCCATGGGAGCAGATAAGATAGAGGAGGATGCAAAGAGGATTGTAAAGGAATGGACAGGAAGGGCAGAGCCAGGAGAATTTAAAGCCAGGAAAACCAAAGAGAATTTCCCACTAGACATTACACCCCTTAGGGTAAGGGCCTGATCCGTCATCTTCATGGCATCCACCAGCGCTTGTTGAATTGAATCACTCTGTAAGGCCTTTGCTTTCCCGAGCCCCCATCCTCAAACCAGCCCTACCCACCTGATGTCCCACTTTTATCTATCTGTGCCTTTGCAGCACTTCCTGTGGCCCCCTGATGTGGTTAGACTTTGTGTCCCCATCCAAATCTCATCTTAAATTGTAATCCCCTGGTGTTGAGGGAGAGACCTGGCGGGGAGTGACTGGATCATGGGGAGCGGCTTCCCCCATGCTGTTCCTGTGTTGGTGAGTGAGTTCTCATGAGATCTGATGGTTTTATAAGGGGCTCTTCCCCTTTCTCTCTCACTAACTCTGTCTCCTGCACCTTGTGAAGAAGGTGCCTGCTTCCCCTTCCGCCATGACTGTAAGTTTTCTGAGGCCTCCCAGCCATGCAGAACCGTGAGTCAATTAAACCTCCTTTGTTTATAAATTACTCAGTCTTGGGTAATATCTTTATAGCAGTGTGAGAACGGACTAAAATCCCCCTACCATCACGATTAAAGCTTTTTCCATCGAACTCCCTGAGTACTTGGTGCACTCTGAGGGTGGGACCTGAGCTGGGACTGTGTCATGTTTCTCCTTGTATCCCAGCATTTGGCTCAGCATCAGGCCCAATGGTACGTGGTGAATTAATGGGAGGAAGAGAGAAGGGATGGAAAGAGGGAGAGGGAGGGTGACAGATGGAGGGAAAGAGGGAGGAAGAATTAGCCGGATCACAGGCCGCAGGGACTTTGAGGACGAAGAGTTCCAAAAGCTGCTGAGCTTGGGGAACTTGGGTACTGATCACAGGCCCTTGTTATTGGGCCTCCTAAATATATTCTAAGTGACTTTTTCTAAGTGTATTCTTGTCTAGACTTAAAAAATATATATATATTAAAGATATTCTTTTTTCATTTTCATCCGGGGTGGTCATTTCATCTGCTAGGATCATTCATGGCTTCTCTGGGCCCTCAGCTATTCCTCAGACATTATAGCACCAAAAGGGTTCACAGGTCAGGGGAAGATGAAGAGAAAGCAAAATGCCAATGCCCTGCTCATGCGGCCCATCTTTCTGCTGTCCCCTAAAACAAGACAGATTTTTCTTTCAGATCTCTCCTGTAAGAAGGCCAAAGCAGAAAAGACACCAAAAAAGTCCTTGATTTTTCTCTACAGATGAACTTAGCATTCTGCTGATTCCTTCTTGGGTCTCTGGGTTTTTAAAGAATAAAACTTGGTCCCTTTAGTATAGGCAGCTTTCGGGTAATATTAGACGTCTCTAGAAGCGCCTTCTCTCCTTCCGCCTGTTATACCATCACAACTGGTATCGTTTGTATTCCCAAAGAGTTGATTTGCCTCCCACAATGCCCAGTGATCTATCCGGGAGTAGTGTGGATATTAGGAGAACCAAAATCAATAAATTGAAAGCTTTCAGTGGATAGCACTGCTTATCTTTAGACCACCTCAGTCATCATCAAGGGTAACCAACAAATCTATGGAGTCACAGATAGCCTTAAAGAAGAAGATGCTATAGAGACAGAAAATCAATTGTGCAACAATTGTGACAATTGTTGAAAAGAATTGGTCTTCTACAGATTTCCAAGCCTTTAATTTCCATTTTCCATAAAAGATTTTAAAACTTCACAGTCTTAGCTGCTGTTGGACAACTCATCTGCAGTGAAGTCTATTTGAAAGTACTAACAACTCAAAGCTATGTTTCATCCCAAAGCACATTATGAAAACAGGAATTGCAACAGAAGTGTAATTCAAAGACTTTTATTGACTTTTCATGTTTAATGGTTATTATTCTGGTTTGTTTCGAGTAATTTTAATAACCACAGTTTATTTACAAAATTCAGACTAATTCTTTTGTTCCCATGCCAACAAAATACATTTGTTCCCAGACAGCTGGTATGATGCATCATTCTAAGACTTGTTATGAGAGATAGAACCACATTTAATTTTGGCCACATGTTATTCTCCGTGACAGTTTGAATACTTGCCTCTGTTTTCTGGAAAAAAAAAACCAAAAAAAAAAAAAAAAAAAAAAAAAAAAAAAAAAAAAAAACCCTTGAACCTGTGTCAAGGACATTAGTATTTTTATTAAATATCATCTTATCAAAATATTTCGTATAAATCAGTTATTCTGATAGATTTTGGTGGCAAAGCAAGTCAAACACTTGTACCCAAAACCCCCACTAAAAACCATATAGAATGATTGCAATGCCATTTTTAAAGGATCACTTAAAGCACTCTTCTGGTGTGAACGTGCTCTGTTTCATCTTTGCTTTCTTGAGATTCTCTTTGTTTTTAACCTCACTGGGCTGACTGTGCTGGGGGAGGAGAAAAGAGGCGGGATCCTTTCTGTGCTTGCTGCATGTTTTTAATCTCGTGCTTTGCTGACATATCAAATCCACGTGTCAGCAAAGCACCGACTGCATCGCTGCAGCTGTTTTTCCATAAAGCATTTTCTGCATTGTTGAAGTGGCTCTTCATCCCTCCAGTGAATACTGAGGGATGATGAAGACCACAGGGAGGGCGCAGGAGCACACAGGGCTCTGACCTGGGACTGGAGGGTTCAAAGCCAGGCTGTGCCTGCCTTGGGGCCAGGTCTCATCTTCTATTCTTAGAATGAAGTAATGGGTATAGTCTCATTTCTTTTCATTTAATTTTTAAGACAGTTTTGGCTTTAATTTTCACCTTATTAAAAATTATGTTTTCGATTAAAACATATGATTTACTCCCAACAAGTAAATTATGGAAGCTCTTAAAGAATAAAATAGAAAAAGCTTAAAACCAAGATGTGTTCTATCCCAGCTTTTAAAATTGGTGGGCAAGCAGAATTATCAAGCATTAACCTGGGTGATCAAATATAGTTTCCCAAGAAGATAAAATGAATATATTTGTATATGTTTCCACAGTATTCTATCAAGTCTTACTGTTCTGATAGTACTAAGCACTGAATTCATGGAATTCAGTGAACAGGTAGAAAGAGAAAGTAGAGATCAACACAGTGATGGTAAAAAGAGGGTTGGGGGTGAGTCAGCAGAAAGAAATGTTTGCGACTACTGATTGTGCTTGTCATATTCAGAAAAATGTATCAAACATCCAAGAGGCCACTTAACTTGCAATTCCTTTTTTTGCTATAGTCCAGCCCTTTTCCTGTTGAGAAAGGGCTATTTTGAGGTATAAGCAGTTGTAATTGTTTTTTGGCAAACAAATGAAAAAGCAGAGATTTATTTATTTATTTATTTATTTATCCATCCTTTTTGGAGACAGAGTCTCACTCTGTCGCCTAGGCTGGAGTACAGTGGCTCAATCTTGGCTCACTGCAGCCTCTGCCTCCCGGTCTCAAGCTATTCTCATGCCTCAGTCTCCTGAGTAGCTGGGATTACAGGCATGCACCACCACACCTGGCTGATTTTTGTATTTTTAATAGAGACCTGGTTTCACCCTGTTGACCAGGCTGGTCTCGAACGCCTGACCTCAAGTGATCCACCCACCTCAGCCTCCCAAAGTGCTGGGATTACAGGCGTGAGCCACCGCGCCCAGCCAAAGCAGAGATGTTTTAAAGGTACCAGATATACATCAGTTGAAACTAGAAACAAGGAAAGAAAGGTGATTTTTCAATACAACAGACCATTCAGAAGTTTAAAAGGCCGTTTAAATATATGTTCCATGTAGATACCCTGTTGGATTTACATACAAAATTAGACGGCATAGTTCCAGTAGAAAAAAAATACAGTTAGAAAATGTTCAAATGCACGTAATTTGTTGAATTAAATGAAAAAATAAGAATTAGTAAAGAATATAATGTAATTGTCATCATTTAAATTTTAGTAAGTGCAAGGTTTCTTTTGAATCCGGCAACTTAATACGTACTTAGCTCTCAGTATATACAAATAGCATAGAAAACTTGGTCATACTGTAGGAGCTTCTATTATAACAAAGGAAAATAAATAGTTTAAAGATCCTTTTCAGGTTTTGTATGTGAGATTTACTGCTGAGTTTATTCCAAAATGGTGAGAAGAAATAGGAGGTAAAGAGCACGCTGACAGCCAGATTGTCTAGTTTTTTATTATTAATAAGAAGGAATTTGTAGCCTGCTTGTCTTGGCCCTGACAAACTTATTTGGGGGGCTCTTGTCAGCTCAGTTAGGTAGCAAGCTATGGTGGAAAGGGCACAGACATCGTGTTCAGATGCTTGTCCTGTTTCTTACGGTTGATAATCCAAGGGGTGGTGCTCAGGCCAGGCTCCCCCAGTTGAAACCAGAGCAGCAATTTATCTTATTTTTCTGCTCTTCAGCTTAAGATTTTATTTGCCTGAATGCCCTGAAGAAAGAATGAAAAACTAAACCGAATGATCCCAACTGCTGCATTCGGCACATAAGATTTTGAGGCTTTGTGTGATTTCATAAACAGGAAGATAAATGAGATGGTATATCAGAATGTGCCATGGTAACTGAATGAAGCTCAGCGTGAACTCTTACTGTAATCTCTTTAGATACTTTGAACCTTCAATTCACCAAACATTTACTGAGCACCTACTATATGACGTGGATATACATTGCTGAACAAACTGAACAAAAATCTTTGCCCTTGTGAAGTTTATGTTTCAGTGGTAGGTTCTTCTGATTTCTATATAAATTTTAGACTCGGTTTGTCAATTTCTAATGTCTTCCAGTCATTACTGTGAACACAGTATATCCTTTACTTTATTTAAACATTAATTAATTTTTCTATTATGTTTTACATTTTCTACGAAGATATCTTTAACATCTTTTGGGTCATAGGATTTGCTCCTATTTAACATAATGCTGTTTTTAATGACTTCTTCTTTTTTTTTTTTTTTTTTTTTTTTTCTTTTAAGACAGAGTCTCACTCTTTCACCCAGACTGGAGTGCAGAGGCATGATCTTGGCTCACTGAAACCTCCGCCTCCTGGGCTCAAGCGGTTCTCCTGCCTCGGCCTCCCAAGTAACTGGGTTTACAGGCACATGCCACCATACTTGGCTAATTTTTGTGTTTTTAGTAGGATGGGGTTTCACAATGTTGGCCACACTGGTCTCAAACTCCTGACCTCAAGTGATCTGCCCGCCTCTGGCTTCCCAGAGTGCACAGTGCTGCGTGAACCACTGCACCTGGCCTTAAATGACATTTTTTAAAATTGCATTTTCTCACAGTTTGTTGCTGACATACTGAAATACAATTGACTTTGTATAGGCTCCCTTCATCACAATAAGGAATTTTCTTTCTATCCTTACTAAGAGTTCATTTTCCATTTTTAAAATCACAAGTAGATGTTGAATTTTCTTAAATGCCTTTTCTCCATCTTTTGAAGTAATCATATGAATTTTGTTTCTTATTCAGTGAATGCAATAAAATTTACAGGTTTATTTTCTAATGTTATTGATATAATAATAATAATATAATAATATTGCATTCATGGAATTAATCCCATTTGTTATCCCTTTTTTTAACCTGTAGATGGATTTTGGTCTACTAATATTTTGTTTAGGATTTTTGCATCTATGTTTCTCAGGGAGATTGGCCTATAGCTTTCTTTTATTATAATTTTCTCATCAGATATTGATGTTAAAGTTTGCTGGCCTCATAAAACAAATTATTCTCTCTATTTTCTGGAAGAATTTGTATAAAGTTGATAGTCTTTCTTCCTTTAAAATATTTGGGGTACTGAGCATGGTGGCTCACTCCTGTAATCCCAGCACTTTAGGAGGCTGAGGTGGGTGGATCACTTGAGGTCAGGCATTCGAGACCAGCCTGGCCAATATGGTGAAACCTCATCTCTAATAAAAATACAAAAATTAGCTGAACATGGTGGTGGACACCTGTAATATATATGGTGGAGTTCACTGATGAAGCCATTTGGACCTAGACTTTTCTTTGTTGGTAGATTTGTAATTGATTATGGATATACTTTTTTTAGTAGTTAGGGTATTTAGATTTTTCTGTTTTTACTTCTGCCTAACTCTGTCTCTGTGTCTTCCTTCTGGAAATACAATTATATATATATTAGACCTTCTAGCCCTATTTCCTATGTCTGTTTTTATTCTGGATATTTTATTTTTACCCAGCCTCTAGCTCACTAACTCTCTCCTTAGCTGTGTCTAACCTACTCTTAAACTCATTCTTACTTTTCCTTATTATATTTTCCAGAGCTAGACTTTCTAATTAGTTCTTTTTGACTTACTTATTCTGTATCAAAATTCACAATCATTTTTCTTATTCTGTTGGACCTGTGTCTTGGTTCTTATAAAGTCTAAGTCTCATAACCATGATCTGGAGCTCACAAGGATCTTGTTTCATTGTCTTTTGTTTCTCTTGGCATGTTGTCTTGCTTCTTGTGAGTCTGGCTGTTTTTGATTGAGTGCCAGATATTTTACATGAAAATTTATAGAAACAATTTATGACCTAGGATGATGTTAATTTCCTCCAGAGAACTTACATTTGTTTCTAGATAGACAGGTAGTGGCACTTGTAATCTTGAATAGCCTTAATTTATTTTCAGAGATTGAGATGATTTGAAGCTAAACTTCACTTCTGGAGAGAGCTGGTTTATTTCCAATTCACTCCTACTCCTAGAGTGTAGCCCTTTGGAATCCACCCAAAGCATAGGGATTTTATCAGACACTCCCCCTTAGTGAGCCCTGGACTGCAATTTTTGTCTCTTTGGATTTTTTGTGTGTGAAACTGTTAAAAGAAAGATTTGTTCAGCTTCTCAGCCTCTCACCAACCACTCTAGAATTGGCAAAGGCCACCATGTAAAAATGTCCCCACGTGCCAGCTTTACAAATTCTCCTGCTTTATGTCATCTCCAGGATCTTGACCCCATAATTCTTCCCTGCTTTGTCTAACATTTTGAAACAGACCTGCGAATGGATTATCTAAACATTCATTAATAAGAGTGGAAAGCATTTGCATTTCCATGAATTGCTTGATCACATTTATTGCTAATTTTTTCTATTGATTTGTTTTTCTAATTTCATCTATAGAAGTTTATTTTTTGGCCGGGCACGGTGGCTCACACCTGTAATCCCAGCACTTTGGGAGGCCGAGGCGGGCGGATTGCCTGAGGTCAGGAGACTAGCCTGACTAACATGGTGAAACCCCGTCTCTACTAAAAATACAAAAATTAGCTGGGCTTGGTGGCGCATGCCTGTAATCCCAGCTACTCGGGAGGCTGAGGCAGGAGAATGGCTTGAACCCAGGAGGCGGAGGTTGCAGTGAACCAAGATTGTACCACTGCACTCCAGCCTGGGTGACGGAGTGGGACTCCATCTCCAAAAAAACAAAAAAGTTTATTTTTCACATAGTCTGTATGTTAATTATTTGCTAGTTAGATAAGTTGCAAATACTTTCTCAGAATTGCTTATCTTTTAATTTTTATTCAATATTTTAATTTTTTGAGAAGACTATCTTCTATCTTTTTCCTTATGGTTTCCAAGCTTGCTTAGGAAGGTCCTCCCTAACCTAGATTATGAAATATATTCTCTTTTATTTTCTTATACTTTTGAGAGTTTTGTTTCATACATTTAACTCTTTAATCTACCTCAAATTTATTATGTTATGTGAGATATTATGTGGGATAAGGATTGGGGTAGACAGAATGGCCCATGAGGGAGGTCCATACTCCATTCCCTGGCATCTGTGACTATGCACATTGCATTGCAAGAGATTTTGAAGATATAATCAAGGTTACTAATCAGTGACCTTAAAAAAGGGAGATTATCCCAGATTATCCAAGTGGTGGGGCCGATCCAGGCACATGACCACTAAGGGCTGAGAACTTTCTGTAACTGGAGGCAGAAGAACATGGCAAATGTGGCAAAAGGGGGCGGGGGGTGGCTAGAAAGATTTGAAGCATGAGAACCATTGCGCCATTGCCACTTTAAAGAGGGAGAGGACAACTTGATGAGGAGTAGCCGTCGCAAGGAGATGAGAGGGACCCCCAGCTCACAGCCAGCCAGGAAATGGGAACCTCAACCCTGTAGTGCCAAGGAAGTGAATTCTGCCAACAACCCAAATGAGCTTAGAAGTGAATTCTCCCCGAGAGCCTCCAGATAAGAGCCCAGGCCAGCTGACAGCTTGATTTTGACCTTGTGATACCCAGAGCTGAGGATCCAGCTGAGCTCCCTCAAACTTCTGACCTGCAAAACTGTGAGGGAATAAATCTGTGTTGTTTTAAGCTGCTAACTGGGTAATTTGTTACAGCAATGATAGAAAACTAATACAGGAATCTTACTAGTTTCCCTTCCAAATAGATAGCCAGTTATTAATACTAATACCATGTACTGACTGAGATATATTTCTCACATTTTTTGGAAATGTCATCATTTCCAAAAATCAAATTTTTGATATGCGTGTGAATCTGGGACTTTTTCTTCTTTCTCACTCATTGATTTCCTCTGCCAGTATGAGCCATCTATTATGGTACTTAAGAGCATGAGCTACGGAGTCACAGTGCCTGATTTCAGATCCCAGCTCTGCCACTTCCACTTAATTGCTATGGAACCTCAAGCAAGATATTGGCTTGATTTGCCTCAGTTTCCCTATCTTGAAAAAAGATTAATAGCGGTACTCACTTTATGAATTTGTTGTGAGGATTCAATCAGGCATTACAAGTAAAACCTTTTGGAAGAGTACTAATATGTAGTAAATATCCTCTATAAAGAGAAGCCTCCTCTCATCATCTTTTTAAAGAATTGTCTTAGTTATTCTTAAGCATTTTCTCCTTCACGTGAATCTTGGGCTAAGATTGTAGAGTTCATTTTTTTTAATCCCACTGATTGTCTTATGGGGACTGTATTGAATTTATGAATTAGTCTCAGGACAATTGACATCTTTGCAATATTGAGTCTTCCCATTCAGGAACTTTACATCTCTTTGCATTTCATTCGTTTTTTCATTACAATTGAAATCTATCCTAATATGGATGGTTGTGTTGTACATTTCTTATTAAACTTATTCCCAAATGTATTATGGTATATTTTCTCTTCATGGATTTCCCTTGTTTTTTCCTAAATGGATAATTCTGGTATTTAGGAGTATCACCGTTGTCTCACCAGAGCTCTTACCAACATTACTTCTAATGAGCTTTCAGTTGATTTCTTAAATTTTCTAAGTAGGCAGTTGTATCATTCCTAAACAGGTAAAATGTTTGTATCTTCCTGCGTATATTTCATCCTTATTTATTAATGTTTGTCGTATTGCACAGGTGAGGCCTCCAGTTCCATATCGAGTAGTACCAGTGATAGTATGTGGCCTTGTCTTTTTCTTTAATGAGAATGCCTAAGTTTCACTGAAAGAGTTTGCTTCCTGAGGATTTCTAGTAGCTACCTTTTGTTGAGTTCAGACACATCACCTTCATTCTAATTACCTGTGGACATATTTTGTCATTTCCACTAGACTAAGGCTCCTCTGAAGGCAGTGAATATGTTATAGTAGGAATACACACACACATACATATGTACTAAATAGATATATACACACATACACACACTATAAATACACACATACTATATATACACATACACATATGTACTATATATACACATACACATACATATACATATGTTGTGTGTTGGTGTATATAGTATATCTGTTTGTTCCACAGTCAACTTTCACCACACAGAAGATGAACAGAGTTTTTCTCCAGTTGGTACAGGGAGTTTGTACCAGTGAGAGACAGAAAGCCTCCAAGTCCTCTTGCATATGCAGGATGGAAACACCATTCTTCTTGTCCTTACATCAGTCACAAAGAGACTTTTTGGCCCTTTTCTCTTACACCTATCATTGGCTCCCTTAGACACAGTGCAAGATCCTCTTTTCTGAGACGTAGCGTTTCCCGTACGTGGGGGTACTTCTCCCCTTGTTGATGCTACCTCCCAATTTCCCCTTCGGGAGCTCTTAAAGTGTAGTCAGGGCTCTCTTTTCTGTGATGTCACCCTGTGGTCTGACCTTCAGATTCCTGACCCCCACTGACTACTGTTTTCCCTTTTGCCACCTGCTTATACTCCTTCTCTTTCCACCAGCTGCATACTATTTGTTTTACCCACCCCCTTCTCAGCCAAACAACCCCAACAGACATCTGAGAAATATGCTTCCCTTTAGAAATAATAGTGAATATTTATATATTTAAACTCTTTATATCTATTATGTTGTTTTGATAAATTTCTTTATAATAATGGGTTATTTTTTCAACAACTGTAGTGTAAGTTGATTCCCCAGTTATCTGTATTGAGCTTAATCTTGGTGCTCCCCCCACCCCACTACCACAGTGCTTTGTACAAAGCAGGCATTCAACTGCATGATCAGTAAATACAGGAGTAATACATTCCATAAGGTTTTGGACCCTGAGTTGGCTGACAGTCAGATTCATAATTCTGAAGTAGCATCTACTTAGTTTTCATTAATTCTTAAAATGGCTACATTTTTGCATAGGTGTATACTGACCTTTTTAGTGAAGCTTGTGAAAAACTGATTGTGAAAATTAATATGTAATAAGTGAAAATTAATATGTAATAAGTATTGACTGATGGTAGCGTCTGTGAAAATTAAGTTGGTTAATTGTTGCAGGCTCTATTTCTTCGTGAGCTGTGATGTTTTGGAGCTTCTAAGTCTGGAGGAAGGTGGGGTTAAGGTGAAGCCTGAAGAATGCATGATGGGTTTTAAAAGTTGACACTTGTTGGTATTCAGTTTTTAAATAGGGGACAAAGAAAAATAAATGTGTTTGCATTTGTGTATATTAATATACTGCCAGTAAATAGAAAAGTTCTTGAGAATTTCAATTATGAGGGTTATTATTTTTTTTTTAGTTACAACTGAGTTATAAAAATATACAGAAAGTAACAGGACCCAAACAGTGAGTTGAAATCCTGCCTGTTGGGAAATTTTAACTATGATACCTATATAACTATTAGGGTATAATTAGAGGATATTTTGAAAATGACAGAACACGAAAGTTTCAGACCCTCTTTTAAGCATCAATTAAAAAAAAAAAAAAAAACCTCAAAGAACATATGCCCCAGTGAAGCGACAAGCAGGTTATTTTTAAAAAGAGAAGGTGCTTATTCAGCAAACATTTATTCAGCACCTACTATGTACCAGGAGCCATTAGCCTTGGACTGTAAGATAAATAAGAGAGTCTTTTTCCTGAAGGAGCTCATAGCCAAGTAGAAGAGATTTCTGAGGTTAATTTGCATTGACTTCTTACCCCAACATAATCCTATTTTTCTTCTCCTTTTTTAGACCTCAGCTTCTCAATCTCTCCTATTGACTTCTGATTTTGGGCCTTCCCCATACAGTAGATAATCTCTGTTTTCTGGTATTTATTCCCTACTTCTTCCAGCTATACATTCTCTCTCCCTCAGTGATATCATCTATCCCCACTGGCTTCAGGTCTCATTTATTGTGATGATTCTCAAATTGTTATCGCTAGGCTATGCATACTCTTTTTCAAACTCCAGCCCTACATTTATACCCCTGTGGTAACACACGCATTTCACTCTGGCATATCAGACTCTAAAGTCTAAAACTATTCCTTAGAAAGAATTTCTTGCCACCAAATCTAGTTTTATGCTTGAATTTGGGGCTCGATCTCATAACATCTTTTCAAAAGGAAAGAGAAATGAGTCAGTAATAGGCAGTAGTAAAAGAATTAATCTTAACACCAGGCGAAGTCAAACTGGTAGCGCGATTTCAGTGAGGAGAGAAGGGCCAGCTGCCCCTGTCCCAAAATGCTTCCCCTGCCTACCTGCCGAAAACTGAACTGATGGGGGCCAAAACATTCAGGTGTTAGGGACTGGACCTTTACTTGACAATCAGAGGCTTTTTAATGCAAGTTACCCATTGAAATGGTCACACATTAGAGACTTTACCAAAAGAAGTTTGCTAGGAGAAAATGGGGAGAAAATGTGACAACGCGGGGCATTAGATGGGGAGGGCAAGATTCCGTAAGTGGAGTGATGGAGAGAGAAAGGAGAGGCCAAACGATCCAAAGAAAAGCATCTCTTGCCAATTTTGTATGGTGCTTGCCTGGCAGTCGAAAACAGCCTGTTCAAAAGTGACTTTGGCTAAAAGGGTGGAACAAACTCTTCCAGCCAATCAGTAACACTGAGTTGAGAGAATAGAAACGATCCAAATTCTAACAAACATGGAAAGGAAAGGAAACACTTCTTGTTCCATCCCAGGAAAGAAGGGAAAGTAACTCTAACTTGGTGCTGTTGTCAGAAAGCACTTTTATTCCTTTTCAGCTTGTGTGATCCCGAGAATGTTGCTTCCCGAAGCCACATGCAGTCAGGTGGTTTTAGAGTTTTCTCTGCCTTCTCTGCCCTTGCAGTTATGAATTATATAGACTTTTAGTGCTTAACTACAAACAGAAGATCTTCCAGGTGGGGGATCTGAGTTAGGAAAAGAAAAATGTGGAAATACAAGTCACAGGGGTAATAAGGTCTCTTGGATGTGGGTAGAAAGTTCCTGACTAAATGCGGAAGGCTTAACGTGTGTATTGAAGAGCTCAGCGTACCTGGAGGGCCCTGGGCATTACCGAAGGAGCAGGGCAGAGGTGTTTTCCATGTGTGAATTGTTTACAAGCCAAAACCAAAATAAACATTGGCCCTGTCACCAACTTGTAGTTTATTGAAATGGAGTAGGTCCCCTAAGAATAGTGCACAAGGAGGCCGAGCACAGTGGCTCATGCCTGGAATCTCAGCACTTTGAGAGGCTGAGGCGGGCCGATCACTTGAGGTCAGGAGTTCAAGACCAGCCTGGCCAGCATGGCAAAAACCCATCTCTACTAAAAATACAAAAATTATCCGGGCACGGTGGTGCATGCCTGTAATCCCAGCTACTTGGGAGGCTGAGCCAGGGGAATCACTTGAACCTGGGAGACAGAGGTTGCAGTGAGTGGAGACGGCGCCACTGCACTCCAGCCTGGGTGACACAGCGAGACTCAGTCTCAAAAAAAAAAAAAGTACACAAGGGAGTGACGCGGGCATCGGCCTCCCTCTGAGCATGGTGGCTGCTGCAGGTCAGACGTCACTGCTAGGTGAGCTTCCATGGGTCCTGCTGTGACTCATTATTGCGTGTTTTGCTCTTCATGGTTCTACAAGTTATGTTTATCCTCAGTATACAAATATCACAAACTGATTTTAATCAGGTTTCTAAGTTGGTCTAATTAAGTATGAGAAATTTAAAATACTGTATACCTGTACCTAAAGTGAATGACCACCCTAAAATAGTATTGCTTCTAATTTTTAGCCTCTATGAAAGATTCCACTTAATAGGTTGTGTGTGTGTGTGTGTGTGTGTGTGTGTGTAACAGTGCAAATGTTGTTAAAACTCATATCCTTCTTAAATTATAGATGTACAAGTGAAAATAATAAATATTTTTTTGCTTTCTAGCACATTATAGTGGGACAGCAATTTTAGTCAATCCTATAAAAGATACCAACTCAGAATATGTCATGTTATTCCCCACTCCATTGCCCTGGAGTTGTGATTCCTCCGTAATTCATCGGGCTTCTACATTTGGTTCCCTGGACATTCTCCCAAGCTTGTTCAACCATTAGCCTTCTGGAGTTCTGGGTTTAAGTACTGTCAGATCGGATTTAAATCATGTGTTAAGGCTTGGTGGGTCCATCATTGTCCTCAATTTAAGAAGCTTTATAGAGGTCATGACATTGCTACAAAGAAGGTGGCACTAATCCCTCACTTTATAAAAGGGAATGCTGTGGTGTGCATTACACCAAAAGACCCAGCCCCACCATCACCACAGCCCAGAGAGCCAGCAATGTGTTCATTTCCTCCACCCTCCCTGCATACTTCCAGGGATGGGTAGTACAAAACCAGATGTAAACTATTTTTCAAATACTCCTCTGACTTAGCATTAAGTTTCCTTTAGACCAGATGCCAGTGTTTAAATAATATCCTGAAGGATCCAAAGAGAAGGAATGACTCATTGTGTTTCATTCATATAAAATCTGAAATACGGAGGGAAAGAGTACGAAGGAACCAAGTACCTTGAGTATGCCTTGCTGGAGTATAATAATTTGAAAAGAATACTGCCTCACTGATAAATGAAAAGAATACTGCCTCACTGATGAATGAGTGCCCAAAAGTGAAGTGTTGTTTTTTTAAATTTAATTATCAATTGAACTTTCCATTATTTGTTATTAGTGCTCTTTAGGAAAAATTAAAAGCAAACCATTATGATTTCTTTTGCAAAGCAATTTGGTTATGTTTTCAGGAAATTGGGCAACGCTTGCTTTAAAGTGGCTCTGTCCTTTAATCACTTCCATTTACTTATTTTATTGATTTATACCTTGTTCTCTGCAATTCCTACTTTGATGGCTTGCATCAATTAAGACGTACAGCAAATAACAAAACTCTTTGTCTTTGTGTAAAGTTATTTCTCTGGTGCTGCCTAAGTTTTACCAAAGGCTTCACCCAGCACAAGAGACTAATGAACCCTAGATTACAGCAGGGTCACTCATCAGCAGATCACCAGTAATGTTGGCTACTAAGCATGTGGGTGTCCCATGAGATAGACATTGTATGAAAAAGGCCCCCACACTATGTAAAACAGAGACCAGTTAAAGGTTGCCCAGCAATGGAGAAGGTCCATCGAGGTTAAATAGCATGAATTTGTAGATGACCCTAATGAAACAGAAGCGTGTATTTTATTATTGCTATTTACTTTCTGTAGCAACAGAGGGTAGCCTGGGGATAAAGCGTGCAGGTGTCAGGGAGCTCCCAGAGTTCAGGTTTGGCCCAAAAAACCCGGCAACATAAGTTTTTGTGTATAAATTGTAGGTTAAGCCACCAAGAGACTACACGAGGAAACTAACTCAATTCAGAAAGTAGGCAAGTTTTGAGTGATCACAGTTGAAATGCAGGTAAACAGTGAGGTAGGCAAGGTATTTGGACATGTGGAAGTTGGTTTGGGAGCTGGGGCAGGTGTCAGTACCCAGAGCAATCCAGTCTAGCCAGTAGGGTGTGGCAGAGTTCAAATCGAGTGGCCTTCACTACCTTGCTGGGGGACTGCTGGGGCCAGCTTATAGGGTGCAAAGTCTAGGTCCTTGGCAGGGAATCTCAGCCCCAGTAAAATAGTTTATTAGAAATAACTGGTTGGAGAACAAATGGTTTAACCAATAAGAAGAATGTGTTGCTTCATGTAAACTGAGAAGTAGCATTGGCTTCAGGGGAGGCTTAGTCTAATAGCTCAAATTATGTGACCAAAAGCCAATTATTCTCTCTCCATTTTTTAACTCTGTTCCCTTATTGTTGGCTCCATTCTCCACAAATTGTCTTTTTCATGGTTGCAAGATACTTGCTATCAGTTCCTTAGCCTATGTTTCCAGGCTCGTATTGGAAGGAAAGAGAAAGTTCTGTTCCACAGAACTTCCCGCAGTATCCTAGGCTCGTCTTTCATCTGCCCTGTGCTCTAATTCTAGCAAGGACCTGCAGCAGTAGGCAGGAGGGAACGGCAGAAGCCCATGCATATGAACTGGGTTAATGAAGCATACCCTTGAGTTGATCCTGAGACCCCGATACTGGGTCTGCAATAGCAAGAAGAATTCAGTTGTCTCCAGCTGATGGACTGAGGCTCCTATATGTACCTCCTGTCCTGACCTGCATTGTCTTAGCAGTTTGGTGTAGGGCTCAGCTTGCCAATGGAAAGGAGGCCAATGACACAGCAAAGTGGGGGTGAAAAAAAATCTATGGTCTGGAAAAAAAGGCATTAAAATTGAGGTGGTGTTATGGGCTGAATGTTAATACCTCTCACCCCACCAAAATATTGAAGCTCTAAGCTCCAGTGTGATGGTATTGGAGATGGGGCCTTTGGAAGGTAATTGGGCCTTTGGAAGATCATGAGAGTAGGGCCTTCATGGTGATATTAATGCCCTTACAAAAAGAGACGTAAGAGAAATCTTGCACTCTCTCTGCCACGTCAGGATACAGTAAGGAGGCAGCCATCTGCAAGTCAGGAGAGCCCTCACCTAAACCAGACCATGCTGGTACCCTGATCTTGGATTTCCCAGCCTCTAGAACTATGAGGAATAAATGTTTGTTGTTTAAGCCACCCAATCTACAGTGTTTTGTTATAGCAGCCTGAGCTGACTAAGACAAGTGGAAACCAGGAAACCAAAGATACCAAAGATAGTTCAGTGGGGACGCTGAGTGTTATCAGGATTGAGAGGAAGACGGCTGGAAACCTTGGCATTCATTGTCTTGGGCTCTACCTGCTGCATCAGTCACATCTTGTAACTATGTCATCACCAAGTCATGTTATTTCTAACTCCAAAATGTCACTTTAGTTCTCTTCATCTTCTCCGTTCTCCCCATGGACATCTTTGTTTGACTCCTAATCACCTTGGATTTGGACAAAATGGTCTCTTCCTAGCTGCGTCACATCTGGGCAATCTTCCTAAAATACCATTGTCATCATGTTATTCCCCTGCTCAGAAAAACAACTGCCTCACACTCACTTATTGGATCTCTCTGCCAGACATTTAAGTTCTCTTAAAACTTAATTAATGGACTGTCCAATATTATTTCTAAGCATTCCCCAGCATCTCCCGTCAAGCCCTCAGCCAAGTGCGGGTGCTCAGCTCTCACACCAGCCATACTCATTTTCGCCTTGGCTCATGCTTTTTCCTTCACCTGGAATTTCCTTTTGCCAAACTTCTGCCTGTCCAGCTGCTACTCAGCTTTGGGAGCATAGCTCAAGACTCACCTCCCACAGACCTTCCCGAGCAATGCCAGGCCCAAAGATCTTTTTCTTTCCCCAAATGTCTATTATACTGAGTTTCCCTGTAGCTGGATGTGTAATTTTTGTTGTTGTTGTTGTTGTTGTTGTTGTTGTTTGAGACAGAGTCTCGCTCTGTTGCCCAGACTGGAGTGCAGTGGTGCAATCTCGGCTCACTGCAAGCTCCGCCTCCCAGGTTCACGCCATTTTCCTGCCTCAGCCTCCCCAGTAGCTGGGACTACAGGCGCCCACCATCACCACGCCTGGCTAATTTTTTGTATTTTTAGTAGAGACGGGGTTTCACCGTATTAGCCAAGATAGTCTCGATCTCCTGACCTCGTGATCTGCCTGCCTCGGCCTTGTATAATGTTTATAGGTTAATTTTGCCTTCCCCCAAAACTGTTACTTCCTTGAAGACAGGGTTTGATTCTTCCTTTGGGTCCTCCACAGAACAGAGGCTACTTCTGGTCAACTCTTAGGCGTTCAGCATTGATCAGGGAGGCAAAGGAGGAAGCTGGCATAAAATGCAGATGTCTAGTTCTATGCTGGGTTGTGGGCTGGGTTTCCTACGCAGCTCCACCATCCTAGCACTTTCTCACCTAACTACCCACCAGTCTCTACCATTCGATTGGCTCAGAATAGTTTAAATTAAGAAATATAGGGAGCTCCTACCTTCTACTGGCCACCCCACTTTTTCTCTCAGACTTCTTATGGTTGCCATATGTGATCCACAAACTAAGTTGAGCTATACCATGTGTAGACTAAATAAAAAAATCTCAGACAAGTCTTTTGAAAGTTCTCATTCCATCAAACATCTACTTTGCCTTAAGGGACATTTAAAATATATATTAACCTAAGTTTATAATACAACAGCCCTTATATTTCCAAGATTACTGGATATGACAAAGATCACATAAGATTACTGGATATGACAAAGATCACATAAGCCGCCTTTAGTACAGGGATTTGGTCTCACCTGTCTTGGTGTTTTAAAGCTTCCTAAGGAACATAAAAAAGCAAGATTAATTCAGCTCATCAAAATGAAGGAGAAGAAAAGAGTTTTCTCAAAGCTGGATGAAAAAAGTTAACATCATGCAAGATAAAATAGTATCCTTAACCCTAAAATCTTAGCCTCTGCTGCCGACGTCAGTTTTAAATACATGTGCAAGATAAAGAGGGAATGAAATTGCTGTAGAGACCTAAGTTTCCAACTTGGGCACTCAAGCTACACAGAAAGATCCTTCAGATGGGAGCCTCTTATGGTTGGAAATAAAGCAAAAACACACCCTCTAGAACTCTATTTGAATAAGAAAAGATGCCCTTTCTGTTTGTTTCCACTTATAAATGAAGTTGGGATTTTTACCATAATATGTTTTACCATGTGGGCCAATAAACATGAAGAGTGGCATTCATCATAATATCCACATATGTTTAGGATTTTTTTTTCTCATTTTAAATCGTGAATTTTTTCTGCCATTTGAAGTACAGAAAAAAGCTGTCCCAATGAGGACCCCGCGGCCCTCAGCCACCAGTGATTATTGAGAGCTTTTTTCTTTGTCTTTTTACTCTTTACCATGAATTCTTTTCAGACATCATCAGAATATGATTTCTACATTTCAGTACATTTTTAATATTAAAGAAATGCCTTCAACGGAAAGAACAAAATCTTCTGCTCTTTATTTGACCTTTTTTGGTTTGATGTGATTTAGAAAAAGATCTGGGCAACAGTTTTATAAAGAATGCACGGAGACATTCCTGAAAGAGCACACTAGTGAAAATAATCATGAAAAAAAGATTAGAAGATGAAGCCTCTTGCTCAATCTAACATAACTATTGCTCTCCCGGTACCATTTCTTAAGGTTGCACTGGTTTTGTCTAAGTCAGTAACAGTGTACTTATCTTTTTCATATTCTTATGTAAGTGTTTCTAACAGAAATTGTACTTTCATTTATGTCTAAGTGGACCAAGCCAAGTTAATATTCGTTACCACCAGGCTAGGCAACATGGCGAAACCCTGTCTCTATAAAAACTACAGAACTTAGTCAGGCGTAGTAGTGCCGACCTGTGGTCCCAGCTACTCAGGAGGCCAAGGTGGGAGGATCATCTGAGCTCATGAAGTTGAGGCTGCAGTGAGTCATGACTACATCACTGCACTCTAGCCTGGGTGATAGAGTAAGACCCTATCTCAAAAAAATGTTTTTAATAAATAAACATATATATATGTGTGTGTGTGTATATATATATTCATTACCAGTTTATCTGCTGTGTAAAAAAAAATATAGACATCAATCTCTCTTGAAAGATGGAAAGTGAACTACTAACTGGCTGCCGTTTCTCCATCTTACCCAGAGCAGGTATAACGCCGATTAAGTGAGCCCAGGTCTACGTGGTTGGATATGTTCTGCTTCATGCAAACTCCAGCCTACATAATAGGTTAGCAAAAATGTCTTTACATTGGCAAAGACAGTCCATGTAATGGTCTCAAACTTCAAAAGAATAATGATTTAATCTTATATAATTTTGAAATAGCATTGCTCTCTGGTTCAACATAGAACTTGCTCTCAGGGAACCCACAGTCCAATAGGAGAAAGCAGTGTGCAAATCCATAGTTACAATAGTATCTGATAATGAAGTACAAGCGGAGGCTCTCGGGTGAGGAAGACCTCACACAGGTCCTGACTCAGGTACCAAGTAGCTATGTGACTATGGATAAGCCTATTTCTTCTTATGTAAACAGCCATAAAAGTACCATATAGCATTCGTAGAAGGTTAAATGAAATATAATATATGCAAAAGAGTACAATATGGTGCCTAGCACATAGAAAACACTCCGTAAGTGGCAACCAATAACTGTTAGATGAACATAATACCAAAGCATTTTAGTGGAGAGGTTGGTTACCATGACCGGAGGTTGAGGGAGAGTGTCATGGAGAAGGTCCTATGTGAGAATGGAGAGTGGTTCTCTAGCCAGTTCAGAGGAAGGAAGGATGCAGAGGAGCACAGAACACCATGTGCAAAGGCATGAGTCACAACATGACGTGGGACTTTTGGGGAAAATGCCAAGTCATTACTGGAGCACAAGGTCCTGGAAAATTAGTCTAAGATCATATGAGAAGGTTCTTAGATGATCCATGCAAAGGAGGTTGTCTTTAATCTACAGATAAAAGAAATCACAGAACTGTTTTTATATGGGAGTGGAGTTAGGGTGAGATGATCAGATCTGCATTTTAGAGAAACATGCAACAGTTTGGAGAATCAGCTGGAGAAGAAAAAACTAAAAGCATGATGATGACATTAGGTTTTTCTTCCTGTAACAGAAATCAAGGTATGTCCAGGCGGCACTTTGGGAGGCCAAAGCAGGTGGATTGCTTGAGCTCACCTCAAGTGGGTGAATTGCCGAGCCTGGACTGGGCAACGTGACAAAAACCTTGTTTTTACAAAAAAAAAAAAAAAATACAAAAATCAGCAGGGCATGGTGGTATATGCCTGTAGTCCCAGCTCCTTGGGAGGCTGAGGTGGAAGGATCACCTAAGACCAGGAGGTGGAGGCTGAAGTGAGCTGTGGTTGCATCACTGCACTCCAGCCTGGGTGACAGAGTGAGAACGTGTCTGAAAAAGAAAGAAATGAGAAGAAAGAGGGGAGGGAAAGGAAGGGGAGGGAAGGGAGTGGAGGGGAGGGGAAATCAAGATATATTAATCTCCAATCAGAAACCTTGAGTTAGTTTTTCCATTGTCTTCAGAATAAAGCCCAGGTACCTTGGCATAAGCTTCAAAGTCCTAACCACCTTGTCTCCACCTATCTCACTTATCCCCTGCCCACCCCATGACCTCCACCCATACTCTACCCTGTGACAGTCCTGAAGCATGCCACACATAGTCACCCCTATGCTTCCTGCCCTTTCCCAGGCTAGCCGTTTTTTCTTCCTCTCATCCATCTTGAAAGTTCCTACTTGTTCTTCAATGTTCCAGTCAAATCTCATCACCTCTGTAAAGGCCTCCATTATCCTGCATCAGTAATATAGGAGTTACTGATGTCTCCTGTTCCCTTCCCGGCCTATTATATGTCAGTTATGTATTTCTGAAGCTCCTTTTTACTCCTCATGTAAAAAGTATAAGCTTTTTTCTTTCAGAAAGCCTAAAGGAAGTCTTTTGATGATGTCACACTCCCTAAGTTTTAATTGAACAAAAATTTCTTTTCTCTCCGCTGTGTAAAGGTGAAAACTCCTGAATGGAGTCAGTGTTTACAATGGTGTTAAGAAATGTTCTGCTGTGAGGTTGTGGGGTCTCGGTTCCCTTTAGCTGGAAGGTGGGGGGATTTATGCACAAAATCCTCATTAATGTTCGTTCGAACTGCCTAAGTAAATCTGGGGTACACCGGTGGGACAACGGCTGCTTTTGTCTTCCTGATTTGTGTTTTGTATAGAATACCATATCTGGCAACTCATACCTTCTCAAACATAAGGAGATAATTGGTACTTTGAGGGAGAGGTTTAGCTTATTTATAATTGTCGAGAGTTTAAATATGCAGAAAAGAAAGAGCAGTCATAGCTTGCCTCTTTTGAAAAATACCCTCAAACCAGGTCAGAACTCTGTCTAAATCAGATACTTTGAACGATATTTAACTGACGGTTAGATGCGGATATTTTATTTTAAGTTTTGCTTTAAAATAGGAAGCTATATGTTTATCAACAAATTAATTTCTTCTTAAACTCCTCTATTTGTAGCACTGCTGCTCACCAAAATCTCTCGTGATTAATCTGCTGTCTAGACCACTCTATTTCCTATGCGGTGGTGATAGTCAAGGCAGGGGATAGAAATGGCCTGATCTTTCTTTTTTTTTTTTTTTTTTTTTTTTTTTTTTGAGATGGAGTCTCACTCTGTCACCCAGGCTGGAGTGCAGTGGTGCGATCTCAGCTCACTGCAGCCGAAATGGCCTGGTCTTCTTGCTTATTTTCCTTGATCTCGGCAGCACCTAACACCTACTTTCCCTCCTACCCTTGGGAACCCCAAAGCCTTGCTCCCCACTCTCCTAACTTTCATCTCATCTCTAGGGCCATTTCTGGTCATTCCCTGCTTCTGCTTCCTTCTCCTGCATCCTAAATGTGGAAGTCCCTTATAGATGAGCCTTGGCTCCTGGGACATTCCTGTTCTCCCCTTTCCCCTTCAGAGAGCTCTTCCATTCCCAGGGCTGCAGCTTCTTCTTCTGGCCTGTGATTCTTGGGTCTCTAGTCCTGCTTTTCTCCTGAGCTCCACTCGCATATTTCCTCATGAATGTCTCCTCTGCTTCTCAAACTAAGTACATGCAAACCCCCAAACATACCTTGTGTCCTACACACACCCAGACCAACTCCCTGTACTGTACCCATTGCCTTGTCTCTGCAGGGACATCACCCTTCTTCTAGGCACATGGCTGAAGCATATATTCTCATATAACTCATCTCTTGTTTCTATTCTACGAAGACAGGTAATTAATCAGCTTCTATTTTATGACCTTCCCATAGCCGTCACCTGAGATCAGATTAGGAGTTCTTCACTTTCCTAGATCACTCCAGCAGCTCCCAGCTGCCCCCCTGAATCCCAGAATCTCCTGTCCTGAGATTTCATCACAATGCTTCCAGATCAATCCTCTTCCCTTCTCCACCTCCCAGTAATAAATGGGCACAGTACAGGGTTAGATGTCAGGTTTCAATCGTGGTTCCAGCAGTTAACACACTGTGAACCTATTTCCTTCTCGATGAAGTAAGTAGATAATGTCTGTCTTCCAAATTGTGTGTAAGAATTAACTAGAATCATCACAGCATGTAAAAGATTATGCATCAATTGTTTAATACAGTATCTGGCACATATAAGGTGTTCATAATGTGGGGTTTTCTTTGCTTTTTCTATTTTTTACTACATTCCATCTCAATTTGTTGATATAACCTTTACTACCTTCCATAATTTCAAGGTGCCACCTACCTATTCAGCAACAACTTTGTTCAGCCGTTTACTCATTAAAGCAATATTTACTAAGCATTTGCTATGTTCCGAGTGCTCCAACCTTACTTCTGTGTACAAATTGTAAATATCAGGGAGACTCCAAAACCCCCATGAGCCTCCCTAAGTATCAGCCTTATTCTGTAGGTCTTCTTGGGTCTTTTATTAGCAAAGTCAGTTATAAACCTCAAGAGTCTTTCTCCACCTACCCTTTGGTTGGGGTTTTGGTCCTTTGTTGATGAAAACTACCTTTTTTAGGAAGTCTAGCCCCAACCAAAAAGGCCTAGTCACCCTCTTTCTGAGAGGAAAGTCAGACATGATAAACAGAAGTGAAAAACACCCTATCCCTCCCCCAGGTTTTCCCCAAACGCTTTCAGGGATGTACCTTGCAACACAGAGAAGGTGCTTCCTTCCAACTTGTTTAAACTTGGTCCTCCAAATATTCACGTTCTTCAACACGTACCTGTCCAGACTTTCTACATTCAGCCTTTCTCATCCCATGCCTGTAGAATTGCTGAACTGTTCAAACTGCTTTAGGACCTGTACCAGCTCTTCTTTGAAAGAGTGGAGTATTCATAGTATATATCAACCTAAGGAAAGAAAACATATTAGGAATGTTATTAGTAAGAAGAAAAACATTAGAAATGAGACCAAAATTATATATTCTAGCAAGAAAGGAGCTGGCATTTGGTTTTAGAAGAAAAGAGGTGTGAGTCATTGACTATCTCAACCATATAAAAAGTCTGATAGTGAGTAAACCAGAGAAGCACAGAGGAGGAAGGAACATGACGAAACCAACTCCCCTCCTTCGGGGTGAATCTCTAAGATCCCCTTTGATCTCAGCAGCCCTGTAGGCCCTGGTGTTTGCCTCCGACTTTCTCAGCTTTGAAGCCAGCCTACTTATTAATAGCCACTGTGCTGATTAAGAACTGCAATACTGAGATGACAGAATCTTCTCTTTGTCTTTAGGGAAAGCATGTGTGATGAGCTTACTCTAGACATTCTGAAGACCTTGTCATTTTGAGACAAAGACTGACTTAACACCAAAGGTTGTAAGCTCTGTCTGATTCGTTCATTCATCAGCAAATATTTATTGTGTTGAGTTGCTACCATGTGCCAGACACCATGCTAAATGCTGAGGCCGTAGCAGTCAGCAAAGCGAACACAGTCCCTACCTAGTGGAGCTCAGTCTAGTTGCAGGGGTCAACCAACTTTCTATAAAGGGCCAGATAACAAATGTTTCAGGGCTTGTGAGCCATAAGGTCTCTGTCAAGACTACTCAATACTGCCATTGTCATGAGAAAGCAATCACAGACAATAAGTAAACAAATGAGCATGGCTGTGTTACAGGAAATCTTTATTTACAAAAACAAGCAGTGTGCCAAATTTGGTCTGCAGGCTGAAGTCTGTTGACCCCTGGTCTAACAGATGCGACACACATAAATGTAAGTGAATATTTTGCATATTCCATGTTGTGTCAATTCAGACCGTTTGGGTTGCCAGGGACAGAAAATCTAACCCAAGCTGAAAAATCCAAGGACAGGGCTAACTTTAGGTACGGATGGATGAAGGGCTCAGTTTATTTTTCTCCACTTCTCAGTTCTTCCCCTGGATTGCCAAAACCCTCAGTTCACTTCTTACTCCGTGGTAGCAAGACGGTTGTCACAATTCCAGAATGACATCCACGGGGAAAGTCTGGTGGATGAGTCAGTCTGCATCCTTTGACTATCAGTGACTCTGATTACCTGGACTTGAATCATGTTCCCAGGCCCTAAATAGTTATGGCTCCAGATAATGTGATGTGATGATTGCCTTAGGGTCCTGTCACATACTCTACCCGTGACCCTTGGGTGGGACAGAGAATGGGAGAGGGGTAGATTCCAGTTACCAGAAAACTGGTGGATAATGCTGGAGTAAATGCTGGAATGAATGCTGCTGAATAAAATCTCCGCTACATGTGTCTTGTGAAATTCTAAATGAGTACCTCCCAAGGCCACATTTATTAATAGGAGCTCTGTAATATGGTTTCAGCTTTGCCATCTCCATCAGGAAGTAAAGGGTACTGCTGATATGCAAAATACTGTCCAAAATTTTAATATTCACATGTTTATTTTATATCACAACCTCAATTTTTTTCCCTGTTACCAGCATTTTATTCAGTTTAGTCTATGCTAGAATATAAATACATAACAATATGTCCTTTCTTGTCATGGGTAGTCTTTTACATAACTAAAATTTGTGGCTAGCAGTTTATATAACAAAAGAAAGCTAAATCTGCCAATTATCAGAAAAGAAGCAAGGTTATAGGAAAATAATACATTTTATATGAATTATAAAGGACAGTTACAATGAAAATCCATTACTCTCCTCTCAACCCAATTTTACAAAATGAAGTCAATATGTATTATTCTGTGAATTGCTAGGAGTACATAAACACTGTGGCCCATTCAAAAGACAGCAGTCAAAGACAAAATGTTATCTTCATGTCATGTACAGTTCTTAGTTCTTTACTGGAGCTGAGCTTCCTTTCATAGTCTTCTTTAGGTGGTGGTAATTTGGCAAGATTTTCATCAAGAAATCCAGCTGTAGTGTCCGGGGCTGCGGTCGCTCAGCCTGCACCCGACGAAGGCAGTCTGCACCATAGATCACCATATTCTCAGGGATGACTTTAAAAGTATCTAGGTTACAGCAAGCCCCAGTGAGGCAGCCACTTGTCAATATTCCATTTCTGCCTACATATGCTTTTAATTCAATGACATTATTGTCTCCCATTTTCATGGCTTGGGAATGACAACCAACTTCAAGCACATTATTGGTGCCAATGATCATAGGTTTTGGTTCTGGATCCTCAGTGTCAGGAGTGATATTATCCGAGGGAGCATTTATGATAAGGGCCTATTCTTCTATTAGGTTCCCTTTGCCAATCACTATTGGCCCGGCTTCCGCAATAATTCGTGCTTTAGGATGGATCACTGTCTGAGCTCCTCTTCTGAGTCTTTGCTGCCATGGTACGGCCCCAGTGACAACCTCAATCTTATTCAGAATTTAAGTCTTTGATTCATGAACAAATTCAGACAGTTTATTAGTAAGTTTCTGGTCTTCGACTGTCTTACCCATTTTCTGTCTTTTCTCTGTGTGTGAATCCTTAGAGGTAGACTTAACAGACCCCTGTTTTCTTTTTGGTGTCAGGGAATCTTTTGAACTACCTGAAGCTGGATTTAGAGCATCTAAACCTAATTAAAGTGCTAGGTTTGAACCGTTCACTCATGCTAAAGCCAACTTTCTCTCCATGGGATCAGAAAATGGCCCTGAAAATATAACCCTTTCCAGAAACTAGTTCATGCCACCCTTCAAACAATAGAGGTCGGCAACTGCTTCCTGCATCGCCACCCCCTTGCCTTGGAGTCCCAGGCCCGTTAAGCAGCAGGCTTCACTCCCTTGCGGTGGAACGGTTCATATGAACAGGGAACGGAGGACTCCTATTGCGCTGCGTGCTTACTTTGAGAAGACGCCAGTTAGAATAAAGAACCTGAAGAGGAAATGGTATTGAAGAAAGGGGGGAAATGAATATTTTTAAGATCGTTAAGAAAATTGCAGTTGTTTTTACATTTTCACTTTATATTTCAGAATCAAAGCACACGAGCTCTGCAGCAGAGCACCTTTCTTAAAATGGATTTTTCTTGGCAGTTGCTGTGGCAACACATGGTACCTTAACCCCAATAAAAATGGAATTTCTTAGAAGGCGGTGCATTTTCTCACCTGTACTACAGCATTTTTTTTGGCATCATCTTTTACTAGTATTTCTTTCATTCCTATTCTTTTTTTTTTTTTCTTTTTGATGGAGTCTCGCTCTGTTGCCAGGCTGGAGTGCTGTGGCACAATCTCGGCTCACTGCAACCTCTACCTCCTGGGTTCAAGTGATTCTCCTGCCTCAGCCTCCCAAGTAGCTGGGACTACAGGTGCGCACCACCACGCCTGGCTTATTTTTGTATTTTTCGTAGAGATGGGGTTTCACCATGTTGGCCAGGCTGGTCTCGATCTCCTGACCTCATGATCCACCCACCTCAGCCTCCCAAAGTACTGGGATTACAGGCATGAGCCACCACGCCCCGACCTCATTCTTATTCTTGAAACCAAAATATACTCATTCCCCTAAAAAGCCTATGCAAAAACACTGGCTGCATAGAGGCCCATCCTTCAGAAACATCCTCCACATTCCTGTTTATGTTACATCTGATCCCTCCCAGCAAGCCTCCTTCCTGTGCCCAGTTCCTGCCCACCTCCTCTGGCCCTTCGCCACCCCTCAGAAGCCCTGTGTCTTTTTGCTGCACTCTTCTTACACCAGGTGGCCAATTGCAGTACCTGCCCTTGTCCACCCTCCCTCAGACTACATGCCATGCTCCGAAGTCACCTCTCATTCTCCCTCCCCTCCTCCTGCCGGCTTCAGTCTCCCCACCAGTCAGACTCACTTTGCTTAACACATTCTGCTAAGCCCGGCATTCAGAGAACAGGTTCTGAATAAACTAATCCACAATGAGTAGAAGTATATGTTATTTTCCCTTAGTCCTCCTATGTATTGGTGGAAATCCAGTTGGAAAGAGTTTTGAGCTGAGATCCTTCCCTTAAATTAAGTCATTTACAGTGAAGCAATGGTTCCCCACCTGTGGGCCAGAGTTACTGACAAGGATCTGAGAAAATCCGTATGCACACTGCTATACAATGACTGTTTGTGTCCCCTCCCAAATTCATGTGTTGAATCCCTAATCTCAAGTGTGATGGTATTTGGAGGTGGCCTTTGGGAGGTAATTAGATCTAGATGAGGTCATGAAGGTAGGTGCCCCATAATGAGATGAATGCCTTTATAAAAAGAGAAAGAGAGACCAGAGTGCGTCAAGGAAAGGCCATATGAGGAGGTCCACATACACATTGCTATAAACTGGAAGCAGGAGGAGAGCCCTTGCCAAGAACCTGGCCATGTTGGCACGCTGATCTTGGACTTTCAGCCTCCAGAACTGTGAGAAATACATGCTTATTGATTAAGCCGCTCAATCTATGGCATTTGTTATAGCAGCCCAAACTAAGGCACTCACCAGCCATTGTTGGTAGCCTGGATAAACAGGCACTACTGTTTTTCAAATGTATATGGATTGTTTTAAATTATAAAATCTAAATTCATTTAGAATTGATTCTGAATTCATAGGAGCTTTTGGTAAGGTACTTTCTCAATCCACAGATACTAAAAAATATAAAAACATTTCAATGGAGGCCTCAATTAATCACTAATTTAAGCAAATAATTTGCTATAAGGATTTCTAATGTTGCAAATAATTGGAAATAGTAAAGTCTAATGATAGAGAATTGGCTAAATGGAATATGTATAAATATAATTCATACTATATACATAATATAATGAAATATATATAATAAAAATCTCCATTAAGTCATATAATGATAACTAATGTTTACTGAACATTTATTATGTGCAACTCTTATACAAGTTTTACAGGTATTAAATCATCTAATCTTCACAGTGGCCTTGAAAATTATTTTCCTGATAAGGAAACTGAGGCACAGAGAAGTTACTCCTTCTGGGAGCACACAGATTTAAGGGCACAACTCAGACCCAGCTCCAGACACACCAGTTCCAGCGTCTGGGCTCTTAACCCCTACACTTTATTAAATCAAAAGGTTACAAAACAGTCTGTGCTTTCCTACTGGACAGCTCTATTAGGGGATATTACCAGACACCCCTCAGCTCCAGACACTCTACAATGATTGATAAAATATAAAAAGAGATCACATTGTGGTTTTGATTTATTAGGGGATATTACCAGACACCCCTCAGTTCCAGACACTCTACAATGATTGATAAAATATAAAAAGAGATCGCATTGTGGTTTTGATTTGCATTTTCCTGATCATTAGTGATGTTGAGCATTTTTGACCATTTGTATACCACCTTACACTCTCAAGAATGGCCATAATCGACTGGGTGTGGTGGCCCACACCTGTAATCCCAGCACTTTGGCAGGCCAAGACAGGCAGATCACCTGAAGTCAGGAGTTCGGCACCAGCCTGGCAAACATGGTGAAACCCTGTCTCTACTAAAAATATAAAAATGAGTTGGGTGTAGTGGTGGTGCACGCCTTAATCCCAGCTACTCAGGAGGCTGAGGCAGGAGAATCACTTGAACCTGGGAGGCAGAGTTTGTAGTGAGCCGGATCATGCCACCGCACTTCTGCCTGGGTGACAGAATGAGACTTCACCATCTCAAAAAAAAAAAGAAAGAAAAAGAAAAAGAAAGAGGGAGGGAGGGAGGGAGGGAGGGAAGGGAAGGGAAGGGAAGGGAAGAAGGAAAGAAGGAAGGAAAGACCGTAATCAAAAAATAATAGATGTTGCTGTGGATGCAGTGAAAAGGGAGTATGTCTGCACTGATGCTGGGAATGTTAACTAGTACAGCCACAATGGAAAACAGTGTGGACATTTCTTAAGGAGCTAAAAGTAGAACGATCACTTGATCCAGCAATCCCACTACTGGGTATCTCCCCAGAGGGAAAGAGGTGATTATATGGAAAAGGTACTTGCACATGCATGTTTATGGCAGCACAGTTTGCAATTGCAAAAATGTGGAACCAACCCAAATGCCAATTAATCAATGAGTGGATAAAGAAACTGTGGTCAGCCGGGCGCGGTGGCTCAAGCCTGTAATCCCAGCACTTTGGGAGGCCGAGACGGGTGGATCACGAGGTCAGGAGATCGAGACCATCCTGGCTAACACGGTGAAACCCCGTCTCTACTAAAAAATACAAAAAACTAGCCGGGTGAGTTGGTGGGCGCCTGTAGTCCCAGCTACTCGGGAGGCTGAGGCAGGAGAATGGCATGAACCCGGGAGGCGGAGCTTGCAGTGAGCTGAGATCCGGCCACTGGACTCCAGCCCGGGCGACAGAGCGAGACTCCGTCTCAAAAAAAAAAAAAAAAAGAAAGAAACTGTGGTCTACATACAATAGAATACTACTCAGCCATAAAAAGGAATGAATTAATGACATTCACAGCAACCTGAATGGAGTTGGAGACTATTATTCTAAGTGAAGTAACTCGGGAATGGAAAACCAAACATCATATGTTCTCACTCATAAGTGGGAGCTAAGCTATGAGGATGCAAAGGCATGAGAATGACACAATGGACTTTGGGGGCTCAGGGAGAAAGGGTGGGAAGGGGGTGAGGGATAAAAGACTACCAATTGGGTTCAGTGTACACTGCTCGGGCCATGGGTGCACCAAATTCTCACAAACCATCACTGAACTTACTCATGTAACCAAATACCACCTGTTCCCCAAAAACCTCATGGAAATAAAAAATATATACATAAAAAATATATATTTATAGAGCGAGAGAAAGAGAATTAGAAAGATGTATTTTTTTTTAATCTTGGCTCACTGCAACCTCTGCCTCCTGGGTTCAAGCAATTCTCCTGCCTCAGCCTCAGCCTCCCTGAGTAGCTGGGACTACAGTCGCTTGCCACCAGGCCCAGCTAATTTCTTTTTTTTTTTTTTTTTTTTTGGTATTTGCAGTAGAAAAGAGGTTTCACTGTGTTGGCCAGGCTGGTCTTGAACTCTTGCCCACCTTGGCCTCCCAAAGTGCTGGGATTACAGGCATGAGCCACCGCGCCCAGCCGGTATTTGGTATTAAAAGCAAGACGAACATTTCTGTGATGTAGAAACAGAACAGAACCTGAGTGGTGAGTGAGGCCACAGCCTCCAGGTACTGAGCCCAGCAGCAGGCAGAGGCAGCTGGAAGGAAACCTGTTAGGGATGACAGAGGCTAAAAATACTAGAAGTGCTCGTTGCCAGGAAAGTGCCAGGAGCCTGGGTTGCAGCTTGAAAGTAAGGGCTGGTGTGGGGCCCGTTCTTGGTAATGAAGCTGGTGCCTGCCACATTCAAGGCTATTACTTGTCTAAAGGGGAGTCAGTTGGCCCCAACACAGCCTCATCATGAAGGCCTGGCCAAACTCCCTCCCTCTAGGTGCCTAGATCTGCACCCTCCCTGACATCACTACAGAGCAGGGACCCCCAATATCCAGAGGTCCAGATGGACACAGTGGCAAAACCCCACACAACAAGAAAGAAGAATCAGAGAAAAACAAGAACCATCCTAATTCACAGGGCATTGGTGAATGAATTGAAAGAAAGCAAACACGTCTAGTATTCCAGAGGCCAGGTGACTCTGGAGTTGCAGGTTAGGAGGTGAATAGGGCCAGACAGTACAGGGCCTTGTTGGCCATATACAGGATATTAATTTTGATCTTAAAGGTTGAGCAAATTCTGCTTGAAAAGCAAAACCAGCATACCAATATTGCAGTCATCCAGGTGCAAGATGGATGTATTGAATGTATTCTGGACTGGGATGGTTCCAGTGGCAAAATGGAAAGATTCAGGAGATAACATCAATAGAATTCTTACGTAGTTTCCTTTGTTCTCTGCTAAACTGACCCCAGAAATGCTTGTTGGGCTTTGTAAAGTAATATTAGGCACACTTTTTTTTTTTTTTTTTTTTTTTGAGACAGGGTCTCGTTCAGTTGCCCAGGCTAGGTACAGTAGCACAAACATAGCTCACTGCAGCCTGGATCTCCTGGGCTCAAGCGACCCTCCCGCCTCAGACTCTCAGGTAGCTGGGACCACAGATGCATGCCACCACGCCCAGCAGATTTTTTTTTTTCCCAGTAGAAATGAGGTCTCATTATGTTGCCCAGGCTGGTCTTGAACTCCTGAGTTCAAGTGATACTCCTGCCTCAGCCTCCCAAAGTGCTGGAATTAGAGGCATGAGCCACCATACCTGGCCTCAGGCACACTTATTTTCCTGAACTGCTTCACCCTTACCTCAAAATGTGATAATAAATAACTATGCAGAGACATACAAACAACTACTGTAGCATAAGCCAGTGGCAATGCAATAGGAGGTTCCTCTTTTCTCAGCTCATCAAAAGACCATTCTGTGTTGGGTACATTGGAGCTTGCAAGAAAATAACTCGCATTTGAGGCCTGTGCCTAAGCTGATTGCACAGAGCTGTACATTTCAATCTTAGTTTTTGTTTCATTGTAAACAAGATGACATATTTGACATGGTTTTGACATATGGACATGACTAGTTGATACAGTATTTGTTTGTTTGTTTTGAGACAGACTCTCACTCTGTTGCCCAGGCTGGAGTGCAGTGGCGCAATGTTGGCTCACTGCAACCTCCACCTCCTGGCTTCAAGCGATTCTTCTGCCTCAGCCTCCTGAGTAGCTGGGATTACAGGCGCCTGCCACCATGCCTGGCTAATTTTTGTATTCTTAGTGAAGACGGGGTTTCACTGTGTTGGCTAGGCTGGTCTTGAACTACTGACCTCAGGTGATCCACCAGCCTTGGCCTCCCAGAGTGCTGGGATTACAGGCATGAGCCAACACGCCCAGTCAATACAGTGTTTTTTTGAATAAAAACATCATAAAATATGTTTTAGTTCTCCCTTTGCTGTTTTTAATGAAATTACAGATTTTCGAGGCTCCCTTTTTCCAATGTCACTTTGAATTTTTATCTCTAGGGACCCCTTGGCTCAAGTCAACTGCACATTCCATAGACTTTGTAGTCTCTTATTTATGCAAATGAGCATTTGTCTGATTACCCATGATTTCAGTTTTACTTGATTGGAATGTGAAACTCTAGTTAGGGATGGTCTTGGTCTTCACAGTTTACTTTAAAAGTTAAGGGAATCATAGTGTCAGTGCCACGCCTTGGAGGGAAGAGCAGGCAGATTGTTGCCACGGAGCAGGGCACAGCCTGTTAGTCACATGGGCACTGTGTTATAAAGACCCCATTTCCACTCAGCTTACAGGAGTCTTATTACTAATTATAGAAATGTCATTATCACAATGTCCTGAGTGAGTTTCCTAATTTTATTTTGCTAAGGGAAAGAAGATGAAGGAAGGTAGAGAGAGAAGTAACCGTGGTGGAGAGAGGGAAGCCCCTCTCTTTGGTGCGATGTGGTTGAGGGACATGGAAGAGCACGTAATTATCCACAGTGCTTTTTGAGGATGGTGGGAATGGAGAGAGGATGGAAATGAGCCACAGCAGAACAGCCTTTGAATACCCTAGTGTTTAATAGACATCACACTGGTATAATAAGATGCTTTATGCTAAAAAATCTAATATTCAAATATAATAATAAAATACATGTATGTGTAAAAATTTTGATCTTGAATCAAAGGAATTGTGTGTCCATCAAAACCTTTGCTTAACTCCACTCAACCTCGTCTTGCTTCGTGGTCTGTTGTAAGGCCAGATTGTTTGGGCAGTTCCAAATTCATGAATAGTCCATAAGTAAAAGTTCTCATTACCTCATTGTTTCCCCTTAAACGCAGCCTGGGTCAGAGGTGGGGATAGAAAAGCAGTAGCAAAAGCCAGGCATGGTGGCTTATGCCTATCATCTTAGCACTTTGGGAGGCCGAGGCATGAGGATCACTTGAGCCCAGGAGTTTGAGACCAGCCTAGGCAACATAGTGAGAAACTGTCCATACGGGGGAAAAAAAAATTAGCTGGGCATGGTGGCACACACCTATAGTCCCAGCTACTCGGGAGGCTGAGGCAGGAGGATTGCTTGAGCCTCAGGAGGTTGAGGCTGCAGTGAGCCGTGATTGTGCCATGGCACTCCAGCCTAGGTGATAAAGCAAGACCCTGTCTCTTAAAAAATAAAATAAAATAAAAATAAAATAATAAAATTTTTAAAAAGCCCGGGCAGAGTGGCTCATGCCTATAATCTCAGCACTTTGGGAAGCCAAGGAGGGTGGATCACCTGAGGTCGAGAGTTTGAGACCAACCTGACCAACATGGAGAGAGCTCATCTCTACTAAAAATACAGAATTAGCTAGGAATGGTGGTGCATGCCTGTAATCCCAGCTACTCGGGAGGCTGAGGCAGGAGAATCACTTGAACCCGGGAGGCAGAGGTTGCGATGAGCCGAGATCGCGCCATTGCACTCCAGCCTGGGCAATAAGAGCGAAACTCAATCTCAAGAAAAAAGGTCACAAGAATCAAGAGTGATATATAGGAATATAAACTATTTCTTTTTCTTTTGTCATTTTGCCATATGACAAATTTACATGTGTCCTTCACTGGTTGGATTTTGAATATGTGCTTCTTTGGGGAATTTGTGGAACTTTCAGGTCAGACATGTATGTTGCATTTGTAGAGGTTTTCTCCAGTTGGTCATATATAAATCCGTAGTAAGCTAAAATTTTAAAATCAATAGGAAGGTGTGGGGAGTCCTCTGGAACCAGTTGTTGTTTTCATGGTTGTCACTTTTTTAAAAAGATTGATGACTAGATGGATGTCTGGAAGCACTGCAGTTCAACGCCCCATCCCCTGGCCCTGGCCCCTGTTGTGCTGGTGAAAGCACTAGAACGTGGTAGCAAAGACTCCGCTAATGCACTTGTCTCTGGCATTCTCTTCCCCCTGGGGTGGAAAAATCAGCTCAGCATTTAGAAGGATTATTTGAGAAACTGTAGAGCAAAGTGGACAATAATATGTGCTTGAGAGTCAGACTACCTGAGTTCAAATCATGTTTTACCACTCTGTGCTTCCCTCATTGGGTCGTCAGAAGGATTAAGTCCATATAAAACATGGAGAGTCAACACAGAAAGTCCTCAGTAAATGTTTGCTGGTGGTAACTTTATTAACCTCATAAACAGAATGAAAACAGATTGGTTAAAGTTTTTCATGACTTTATTAAAGTAACAGGATTCAGCTTTATATAATGATTTTTAAATTCAGCATTTGAGCTTAAGGATTCAGGGTAGTAATATTTTCCCAGTTGACGGTCTCACTCATACATGAGGTAATTTCATATTTTCCAGAGGCTTATTTTAAATTCATTCAAATTCACTAAAATCACAAAAACAAAGAATAAAGGAGTAGACAGGAAGTATAAATGCACGAATCTTCAATAAATGTTGGAAAATGTAACTTCCGAATTTGAAAAGTGATGGAAGGAATAATGGTGATCAAAGAGCAACCTTGGACACACCCAATCTTCTACTCTCGATGGCCTAGCCTCCTACTAGAGAGAAACCATCATATGTGTGTGAATAGTGGGCAGGGCGGGAGGAAGGAGAGTCAGGAGAAACCAGCCACGAGCATGAACCAAAGGGCTTAAGTACTTGGCTGTGACCTCCAAAGTGGTTGAAAACTGAGGGACATAGGCCCCCAGAGCAAATGAAATCATAGATTTGGTCAAAGAGTAATGAAGACAACAAATCCAAATCATAGCTGTGGCCTGACCCCAGCTACCCCCGCCACACCTCAACTCTCAGCAAATAGCTGGTTCCATTCAAAAATGAGGTGTAATTTTTCTTTTGGAAAAAGGAACTAGCATATGATCTTTGCTGGATTAAAAGAGAGGGGAAGAAAGAATGTAAGCAAATAATGTTCTGTATATCAAATGGAAAATTACAGGAGGAAAGTTCAGACTAATTATAGTTCTTTATAACAGCTCTTCACAGTGTCAAAGCATTCACAAAACACATTTAGACATCTCTCTCTCAAGGAAGATGGTGGAGGGCGATAGAGAAGTAGGAAAAAGAAGAGACATATTTAAAGATTATATAAGTCAACAGACAGATGAAAAGTGATCTCTCAGAGCTTAGGAAAAATGGTAGACAAAAGCAAAAGATTGAAACCATAGTAGAAGAACCAAAATAGAAAAATCATAACTAAAACCATCCAAGGAAATATAGTAATTAGGCTAGAGGCTATTATATAAAATGAAATGAAAATATAAAATAGATATAAAATGATAAGAAGAGTTTGGTGCAGTGATGCATGCATGTAATTCCAACTACTCAGGAGGCTGAGGCAGGAAGATCGGTTGAGTCCAGGAGTTGGAGACCAGCCTGGGCAACATAGCAAGACCCTGTCTCAAAATAAAATGATACGAAAGTAAAAGTAATAATAGAGAAAATGTATAATTATGGGAGATTGTCAAAGAAGAGCCAACATTCGCAAAGTTTTTGTCTCTGAAGAAGAGAACCAACAGGAAAATATATATATATGTATATAATAAAATACAAATAATCCTTCTAACAAAGGAAACTTTTGTTTAAATAATGGAATGTAAAGGTAGAAAAGTCACACACAATGTCTCAGGAAAATTAATATAAAATAATTAGTATCAAAGCATTTCCCAGTGAAGTTAGTAAATGAAGGAAAAAGAAAATCATAGCATCCAAGCAGAAAAAGAAAGTTATATTCAACATGAAAAAAATCAGATTGGCCTCAAACTTTACCATGGCAATATGTAATACCAGAAAACACTGGAGAAATGTTCTGAGGGGCTCAAGTAATTCTCCCACCTCAGCCTCCCAAGTAGTTGGGACTACAGGTGCACACCACCATGCCTAGCTAACTTGATCTTTGTGTTCACAAAGTTATGAGAGAAAGAAAGTGGGATTGAAGCAGTTTTATACCCAGCAAAGTTGTCTTTTAAATGTAAAGGCAATGGAAAGGCTTTGTTCTTTTTTTTACTGTGAATATACTTTATAATTTGTGTTTACAGTTGAAATTCTGGAAATTCAAAATCAACATCTTTGCCCATGAGCTTCTTATAAACACCAGAAAAAGTTTTGACCTTGTGTTCCGTATTGTTCTGCTGTGCTTTGTCCAAATGAACCTTTATGAGCTGGCTGCCATCCAGTTTCATGTGAGAAGACCAAATCCTCAAGGACTGCATTGTAAATGCAACTGAGCTAAGCCATCTCCAGCTTCAGAAGACCCTGGAAAATGCCAGAGTTGAACTTGCCTGGCTTCTCATCATTGGGCTTCACCATCTTGGCACTCAAATGGAACATGGCCTTCTTGCTGAGTGCCAGCTTAGGAAAAACAGACATTCTAAACAGTTAAGGATGTAAGAAATAGTACATGCCCCAGTTACCCCAGCTATGGCCATTTTCTGGTCCCTAGTGCAACCATAGCTGAAGAACAACTGCAAGTTGAATTGTTCATGAAGGCTGGCAGTGATGGGGTCAAGATTGGGAACTGCCCCTTCTCCTAGAGACTGTTCATGGCGCTGTGGTTCAAGGGAGTCACCTTCAGTGTCACCATCATTGACACCAAGAGGCAGACCGAGATAGTGCAAAAGCTGTACCCAGAAGGGCAGCTCCCATTCCTGCTGTATGGCATGGAAGAGCACAAGGACACCAACAAGACTGAGGAATTTCTGTAGGCAGTGCTGTGCCCTTCCAGGTACCCCAAGCTGTCAGCTCTGAACCCTGAGTCCAACACAGCTGAGCTGGACGTATTTGCCAGATTTTCTGCTTACATCAAAAATTCAAACCCAGCACTAAATGACTGTCTGGAGAAGGGACTCCTGAAAGCCCTGAAGGTTTTAGACAATTACTTAACATCCCCCCACCCAGAAGAAGTGGATGAAACCAGTGCTGAAGATGAAGGCATCTCTCAGAGGAAGTTTCTGGATAGCAATGAGCTCACCCTGGCTGACTGCAACCTGTTGCCAAAGCTCCACATAGTACAAGTGGTGTGTAAGAAGTGCTGGGGGGCCGGGTGTCATAGCTCATGCCTGTAATTCCAGCACTTTGGGAGGCCAAGGTGGGCAGATCACTTGAGGTTAGGAGTTCAAGACCAGCCTGGCCTACAAGTTGAAACCTTGTCTCTACTAAAAAAATAATAATAATAATAATACAAAAAAAAAATTAACCAGGTGTGGTGGCATGTGCTTGTAATCCCAGCTACTCAGGAGACTGAGGCAAAAGAATTGCTGGAACCTGGGAGGCAGAGGTTACAGTGAGCCAAGATCACGCCACTGCACTCTAGCCCGGGCAACAGAGTGAGATGCCATCTCAAAAGGAAAAAAAAAAAAAGTACCGGGGATTCACCATCCCCGAGGCCTTCCGCGGCATCAGTACTTGAGCAATGCCTGTGCTCAGGAAAAATCTGCCTCCACCTGTCCAGATGATGAGATCAAGCTCGCCTATAAGTAAGGGTCCAAGGCCCTGAAATAAGACCCTCTTGGGACTCCTTCAGCCCCCTCCATTTTCTCCACAAAGGCCCTGGTGGTTTCCACATTACTACCCAATGGACACACTCCAGAATGGCCAGTGGGCAGGGAACCCTGGAGCATTTGTCCCGGGATGGTGTGGGGAAGAGGGGATGAGGGAAAGAAATAGGGAGCCTGGGTGAGATTTTTACTGTGGGGTGGGATGGGTAGGACGACGTATTTCAGTAATAAAACACAGAATAGGGCGTTTAAAAAGGGAATAGGGCGTGCATGAGTTGTTTTTAAAAGAGTTGAAACTCAAACTTCCAGAGCCAGTGTTGAGTGATAGAAAAAAAACAATAATCTATATATAACCCACGAACCCTCAATAAATGTTACCCTGAGGTCTGGTTTATAAAGCATGTGTTTTGCTTTGCATTTTTCCTTCGTTTGAGTCAGCTAACTGACTCAAGTAAGTGAGTAGCTGGAACTGGCTCACTTGGAAGTAAGTTGAAGAAGAAAAGATGAGAAAAATCAATAGATAGGAGAATCAACAGATATTTCATCAGCAAAGACTTTGCATCTGTGGGAGAGATCATATTTTATTATTTCTTTTTTTCCTTTAAGTATAAGTCACAGGATTATAGCATATCCCAAAAAAGGCACTTTGCCAAAAATTGAAAATTTGTATTCTAGAACAGTGGCCACAGGATTTTAGTAGGTAATGAAATGAATTGTGAAGCACATTTCTTCCTTAATTCAGTTTAGTGTAAGAAAAGTTGGGTCTTAAAGACTGTTCATTTTAAATTATCTTCAGCAAATTGATAGGCTTATCCAACTCAACTCAGTTGTGCACAGTTTTCATAGTATATTGCCTATTTCCAGGTGTGTATGATGAATCACTTGGTATGATACACTGCAGCTCAGCTTTAATGTTTGGTTAAGTCATGCACAGCACATGCAACAGATTTTAAAAATAATTAATTCTATCATATCTCATAGTAGGAGGAAGAGAAATGCAGAAACACAGCTGGAAAAAGGCACCAATATCTACACATGCATATTCATGCCTCATCCATGCACATCATCCTGCTCAGGCACATTCTTCCAAAGGCTTTTCTTCTACCCTCTCACTCACTGCTTTAGCCTTGAGAGAGATGAATGGGATGAGCCACCAACCTGTTTTTTTTACTAGCCCAGTGAGCATCAGTTAGTTAAACACAGGCCTGATAGTATTCAGGAGGCAGAAGGGAACCAGGAACCTTCCTATGCCCAGTGCACTCTACCTGTCTACTTGTGTCAAAGGGGGTTGGAGACACAGCTATGCAGATTCTCCTTCATTCATGTCTTCATGATTATATGAATCACACTTAGTGCCCCAACTACCTGTCAGTTTGGGGGAGTAGGGATTTTTTTGGGGTTTTGGGGGACAAAGTCTCACTCTGTCACCCAGACTGGAGTGTAGTGGCTCGATCTTGGCTCACTGCAGGTTTGACCTCCTGGGCTCAAAGGATCCTCCCACCTCAGCCTCCCAGGTAGCCGAGACTACAGGTGTGCACCACCATGCCCAGGTAATTTTTATATATTTTTTAGAGATGCCCAGGCTGGTCTCAAACTCCTGGGCTCAAGTGATCTGCCCACTTCAGCCTCCCAAAGTGCTGGGACTACAGGTGTGAGCCACCACACCCTCAAGGAGTATTTTAATCAAAGCAGAGACAGGCTATGAGTTGTCCTCAGATCACAGCTTGGTATGGCTGGAGTTCACATCCTGATCAAGGAGAGGCTGCAGGGCTAGCATAGTGGGGGCCCTCATGAGTGAAGAGGAGAAAACAATTATTTTACTTATCAGATGCTGAAAATTGTGTTCACAAGGATTTTAAAGAAAGTATTGTTACAGGGACTGTCTCTCTCAGAGTCGCAGGGTCAGGCTGGGTAGCCTTTTCAGTTTTTAACTCTTCTTCTTATTTCATCTTTATTGTCTGGTTTCTGACCGCATGTAACAAACCTTTCATTGTGATGAACAGATACTATTCTTGGACTTCTTAAATTCAAAACAATCGTTTATGTGGTAAAAAGATAACTCTTAATTTTTTTCCAATTTAGATAACTTACATACGACAAGAATATGAAACAAAATTGAAAGGGTTGATGCCAGCATCCCTAAGACAAGAACTTGAAGACACCATTTCCTCCCTAAAATCACAGGTAATTACTAGAATCAAGGCATTTTCCAAGGATTAGGTGATATGCATACTCTGAAAAGAAACTTGCAAATAAATCTGATTCCAAATTGATGCCAGAAATCAATGTGATGTCATTGTATAACCTGCTACTCAGGATAAATTGTTTTTGTTTTTTTAAAAAATTTTTTCTTGTTTAATAACTCATTGTCTCAATAAGAATTTCTTTGAAGCACCCTTAAAATTGAGAAGTTCAGTCAGTTGTAACATCAATTCATTTACAGTCTACCTTTCAATATAGCCTCATTCTTTTATTCTTGGTTTCAGGTCCAAAATGCCATCACTTAGCATATGGCTGATTCCTCACTGTGTAGAAGTGCAAAGAAATTGAAAGCACAGTTATGTTAGAAGCACTTTTATTCTGGTGTATTTTACATGGTCCTTAGAGATAACAAGATACATTCTATGTTCAAGGCAAAATAATGACAAGGTATTCAAACAATTAGGTTACATAGTTCTTGTTGAAATGTATGGTTCTTGGCTGGGCGTGGTGGCTCATGCCTATAATCCTAGCACTTTGGGAGGCTGAGGCAGGCAGACCTTTTGAGGTCAGGAGTTTGAGACCAGCCTAGCCAACATGGCAAAATCCCGTCTCTACTAAAAATACAAAAATTAGCTGGGCATGGTGGCCCGTGCCTATATTCCCAGCTACTTGGGAGGCTAAGGCAGGAGAATCACTTGAACCCAGGAGGCAGAGGTTGCAGTGAGCCGAGATCACACCACTGCACTCCAGCCTGGGCAACAGAACAAGACTGTCTCAAAAAAGAAAAGAAATATGGTTGGGTGCGGTGGCTCACACCTGTAATCCCAGCACTTTGGGAGGCCAAGGCCGGTGGATCACCTGAGATCAGGAGTTTGAGACCAGCCTGGCCAACAGGGTGAAACCCTGTCTCTCCTAAAAATACAAAAATTAGCTAGGCGTGGTAGTGCATGCCTGTAATCCCAGCTACTCAGGAAGCTGAGGCAGGAGAATCACTTGAACCTGGGAGGCAGAGGTTGCAGTAAGCTGAGATCGCACCACTGCACTCCAGCCTGGCTGACAGAGCAAGACTCTATCTAAAAAAAAAAAAAAAAGGAAAAGAAAGAAAAGAAATGCGTGGTTCTTGATGCGGTTCATGATGTGAGAAAACTTCTAACATGTTTTTGCTACATACTTCTGTATTGTTTGACTCTTTTACATATTGTTGATATCATGAGAAAGAGTTTACATATTCACATTTCCAATACACTTTGAATTTTATTTTATTTTTTTTCATTTTTTTGAGATGGAATTTCACTGTCACCCAGGCTGGAGTTCAGTGGCGCCATCTTGGCTCACTGCAGCCTCTGCCTCCTGAGTTTAAGCAATTCTCCAGCCTCATCCTCTCAAGTAGCTGGGATTACAGGCTCATGCCACCATGCCCAGCTAATTTTTGTATTTGTAGTGGAGACGGGATTTCGCTATCTTGGTCAGGCTGGTCTCGAACTCCTGACCTCTAGCGATTCGCCCACCTCAGCCTCCCAGAGTGTTGGGATTACAAGCGTGAGCCACCGTGCCCAGCCCACTTTGAAGTTTCAGACATATTTTTTCCTTGAAAAATTCCATAAAGGAAAGAAAGTATTTCTTTACTCCCTGTATCAAGTACTGTGCCTGGCACATAACAGGTGCTTAATAAATATATTTATGAATAAAATAAATGATATGGTTTGATGATATCCACCTTATCTATTTATAATATGTAAGATAAAATGTGGAACACATTTTAGCTGCTCCTTTTATATTCCCCTAGTAAAAAGTCTCTAATCTGATAATGTAATGTTCATAATCTCAATCCATATGCTACTGTTTCCGATTGCTTCTATGGGCTATGAAATTTGCTCACGCCTGCATATAAAAATAAGTACTGGAGGAGAATGGGAACATACAAAGGGTTAAGTAATCTTTATTTACATGAAAAGCTCCACTCCAGGTGTGGTTTACCCATTAAGTTTGTAGGTGAGCTACAGATAGTATCAGCTAAGTAGGACCTGACGCCTTCAGAGGGGTTTTTTTAGGAAGAGGGAAAAAAAAGAAATCTGATACCTACCTGCAGGGCTTCTGTTATCATTCATATCATTTCACTGTAATAAAAGCCACTTCAGCCTCCTAAAACTGCAGGCTGACCCAGAAAGAGAGTGCTGCCAGCTGCGATAGGGCCTCAGAGTTGGCAGCTGCACGGAGGAGTCACAGGCCATCCAGCGAGCAAATTTAGTTTGAAAGCACAGGTGCCTGTGTTTTTTGAGAATTGTTGGAATTCCGATTACAGAGTATGGTTGGGGGAGGGAAGTTCAATCAGTGTAATCCCTGCATCTGTCAAAATTATCAATTGTCCTATGGGTCACTTGAGCAATTGGATAAAATGAAGACGAGGGTGCCATACAAATCAGCAAAACCAGGAGGACCACTTTGAGATGCACCCATTTAGAAAGACTGTGTTTTCTTCTCTTTCAAGCACATTTTCTGTTCTGCCAGCTGTATTCTCTTGCATAACTATGTTTTGGGATCAACCGTTGCCATGGTTTCAGTTCAGACCAAAGACACAAGAATAAACAATTCTGAAACGATCAAATACCACTGACTCTTGATTACATTAAGCCATGGTATAAGTTAGCCCCAAACCATTTATATTGGGTTGTGTGAGGTACTTTTGAATCCACGCCTGATACAGGCATCTTTAATAGTATAGAAATGTATGCTTCACAATAATCAAATGCTTTGTAAGGTCTGATTGAAGAGAATATGCTAAAGAACGCAGTTTCCTCCAGCCCCCTAAGAATGGTGGTCTGGCGATTGTACCTGCTATGAGCTCTGCACTAGGTGGTTTCTCTAGTTGTTTCATGTCATCCTTATAACCCTGGGAAGTAGCTGTCATTAACCCTATTTCACAGATTAGGCATCAAGAGCTTAAGTAATTTTCCTAGAGCCACAAATGGCAAGCCAGGAATTGAACCCAAGTTGGCCTAACTCCAGACAAAGCTCAGGCTCTTTCCACTATGAAGTTCTGTCTCTCCAACCTCAGGGAATCCCTAGGATGGACTAAGGTTTCCAGAAAGCAGTAATTTTCTTTACACTCACTCACTCCTCCATTCATTCAACAGCTAGTGAAACCAGCTACATGCCCAGCCCTGTAAAAGAAACTGGGGTAGAGAGACAGAAAAGTCATTCTTGCCCAAGAGAAGCTCTCAGGTTTAGGGAAGACATATGAAAACAAATACCCACAAAGCAGTGTGAGAAGTACCAGTAATAGAGGGGAGGAACACAGAGGAGGGGACCACTGGCTTTGCCTGGGGCTAGGAGGCGAGGAGCAGTTGTGGAGGAGTTGAACGATTCCACAGGAGAGAGGACATTTAAACCAAATGGTGGAGAATGAATAGGAGACAGAAAGACAAGTGTTCCAAAGAGAGAAAATGGCCTGGGCCAAAGAGCAATGGAGTGAGAAAGACATGGTGTAGAAACAGCAGTGGTGGACAGGGCGTGAGGACAGGTAAAGCCACCGTGATGGGGGCGGGCCAGATCAAAACGGCGCTGCAATGAGGAGTTTGAACTTTATTCTGTCGTATCTGATGGATTTTCAATAAGAATGGGATGTGACCAAATGTAAAAAACACAACATTGACATTCAACAAATCCTCTGAGTTTTATCTAGGGAATTGTCTGAATTTAAATAAAATCTTACCATACTATTTGCACAATATTGACATGTAAGCCACGTCCACCTCTTCTCATACAAGGTGTCTTTTCTAGGTTAATTTTCTGCAAAAGAGAGCCTCCATCCTTCAAGAAGAACTGACTACATACCAAGGCAGAAGGTACAGCCCATAAGCAGGTGTCTCCTGATTAGTTTGTGTTGTGGCACCTGTAAGCCTCCTTGTTTGGCCTTTGTCTTTATTAAAATGCTTGGACATAATACAAGTTTTGAAAAAGACTTGTTTTTAGTAAGTAGCATATCTTTAAGAAGTCACCCCCCTTCTCATCCCAGTGCTTAGTCTGTACTATCAGAACAAGATGAGAGAATCTGCTGTGCATGGTGGCTCACTCCTATAATCCCAGCACTTTGGGAGGCCAAGGCAGGAGGATCACCTGAGGTCAGGAGTTCAAGACCAGCCTGGTCAACATGGTGAAACCCTGTCTCTACTAAAAACACAAAAATTAGCTGGGTGTGGTGGCACACACCTATAATCCCAGCTACTCAGGAGGCTGAGGCAGGATAATTGCTTGAACCTGGGAGGCAGAGGTTGCAGTGAGCTGAGATCATACCACGGCATTCCAGCCTGGGCAACAGAGCAAGACTCTGTCTCAAAAAATAAAAGATGAGAGGATCTGCAGGGGCATGGCAAGTCCAGGCCTTACCTGGACAAGAGGATAAGACGTTGTCTTGAGGCCCAGTGATGGAGTGAAGGAGACACGATCTTCCTTTAAGATAGAGAGATGTTGCAATGCTTGCTAGGATAGCTCACATCTTCAAAGTCCTTTCCCCTAAGGGTTTGGCGTTGTTCTCCAGACCAGAATAGATCAACAGCTCAGTGATCCAGCACTCACAGTGACTTGAGTACCCTCAGTGCTCTTTTTGGGGATGCATGAGACCTTTTGTAGTCAAAGGTTCCCAGTGATGTCACTAACACAGATTATGTTTACCTCCTGTAATTCCATCAAACGCCCTTCCTGTTTGTGCAGTGAAAGACTGAACTACTTATTTGGCTTTGAATTAAAAGGAAAGATCTTGTGGATCACACATTTTTCAAAAGATTCTGTTTGCTTGATGTCGGTAAGATTTGATCCCTTATAGATAAGCATAAATGATGAAATTTTGATATTAAATATCCTTTTCAAGCCCTATCAACTTCTCCAGAATTGGGGCTTATTTTTTGACTGACATACCTGTTAAACCTAGAGAAAGTCGTGACTGTGATTTTTTGGTTTACAGGTAACTGCACAAGAGAATGCAATGGATACAATTTCCAGGCTGCGCTGTGGACTTCTTCCAGCAGGTTTGAAGATTTGGATATTGTAAACTGTGAGATCAGTGGCATTTTTAAAATCCTTAAATGTAATTAAGATCATAAAAACATGCATCATTCATACGCTAGTGGGGTGGTTTTATTTGTGTCTGCCTAAGTTATCTTTTTAACATTCCTTTATTTCTGATTTTCATGTTTGTGTGCATTTGAGTATGTGCTGAGAACTGCTTATATTGGGCAAAGAAATGATTTCTTATGATACGCCTTGTTAATCCTTTTGCATAGAATTTTACCAGTTGCGTACGATCAAAATCACGTTTATAGTATCATATCAAAAATTCTGACCTGTTTACATTGTTTTCATGTTCATGTTCATATATTATTAAAATATTATTTTGTACTTATCAGTTTTATTTCTACTTTTTATTGAACTTCATTTGCTAAAATAAATGTGACATATATATGGTATTTTTCCCCAGCAAATGCTAGCAATCTCAAATTGTACTTCGGGAAAATATACCTTATATCATATCAACAATCAAATCCATAATTAGTGCATGAATTGGTGTTTAGGATAAAATTGCTGGATCATCTGATATCAGTCCAAGTATTTGTCTCATTGGTCTCCAATCATGTCCTGGAACCCTAGAGGCAGAATATGGTGTGACAATTTTAAATAGCTGCTGTGGTTTTATTGTTACTTTCTTGATCTGCCTTTTTATGGTGGTTGTTTTCATTATAATATCAATCGATGATCCTTAAGAAAGCCTAAAAAATGTGAGGTGAGGTTATGAGGACACGACACATTGGCAAGTAGCCACGGAATATGCTTTACTTGGTCCGGTTTGCATGTGGGCACCACATGGTGTTGCTTCCATGAGTGGATGGTGAAGTCTGGGTCCCTCTCCCCACCCAAATGCCCAGAGCTGTTCTGCGATGATTGGTCAACCCATTTGCCAAGGAAATTTTGAATTGCGGCGAATGAGTGAATGGATGCTCCAAATTCTTTCGACTGCATTGTGGTGTGCGCCATGGGCATTTTGAGCTCTCTAAAAATCTGGCCCATGGGCGGGGCTGTAATACTCTGGTTTACTGTAAAAGACACAATGTTTATTTACACTTTTTCAAAATTCTTTTCTCTTTCCCACGCCCAAGTCTGTTGTTTGCAGCCCAAGGATTAATTACCCCTTTTTGTACTGTAACTGAGCCACGAAGATGATAAGGAAGTAACAGGTTTTACAGCCACTTCCAAAGCCAGGGCGAGAATTGGCATAAACAGGACTGGGCTGTGGCCATCAGTAGGAGGCCTGGGATTCTTGCACTAACTCATCTCTGTGGGGCTACTGGTAATGTTCAGATACCCTGACACCTCCTCCAGGAATATAAGTCTGTGACCTTTGGAAGATGAGGTTTTTCCTGCATATACAATAAATTATAGTACTGGCTTCAAGAACATTTAGGAAAAAGCAAAATCATTGCAGATGCTATTAAAACAAATGAGGATTATTGGTACTCAGACTATGATTTAGTCTGAAGGGAAAGATTCCTGCAGGATTCCTGTTAAGTACTTCTTTCTGTACAGACCATGGAAAACAAGTTGAAGCTCACCAGATTTCATTAGTAAGGTTATGAGCTGCTCGAGGTGAAAATACTTTGTGAATTGTGTTGAATGCTGGCTTTGGAACTCCCACTCAAGACTATTTGTTTTCCATGAGTAAATATCAGTAGGTGTTTTGGAAGGTTGCCTGCCATTCTTTCTTTTCCTTATTTCAAGGGTTATGCAATTACAAACACTGGTGAACCTTTGACATTACCCAGATCCTGTTTCCCTTCTGAACCATGTCATGTATGTCTGGGAGTAAAGGGAATGAAACTTTAGGTCACTTTGATTGGATGTGATAGGAATGGATAGTTGACACTAATGTCTTTGTGAACATTCTCTGATAAAGGAAGAGAAAGAAAAATTGCATTTGGCATGTTTGAAATTCCTTACTGAGTTGAGCGGTGAGTATAGAAATGGCTACTGGGAGAAAAAAACTAGTGCTCAGGAAATAAATTATAAACACCGTGCCTTATTATAAAATCATCTAAGATTCCATCCGTTCTTTTATCTGCTGGAAGATCAATTGTTCATCACAAGTACCTAATTTCGTTACATCTCAAGTTATCATTATTGGCTGCTGTACCGGAGTCATCCACCTGTGCTTTTTCTATTCCAACAAGTAATTGTCAACAGGTAGTGGTTGGTAAAGGGTTTGGAACAAGCCAAGCAGAAGAAACAGTCTGCAACCGCGGGTTCTTGGTGTTTGTTGTCATCCACTTACGGGGTCAGGGAAGAGAAGGGCAAACAGCAAAGTTAGCTATTCAGTCATCCGCGTATGTCACAATTTTGTTCAAGTCCACCATTTCTGCATCACCAAGCAGTGCGCCCTTTCAGGGGTCTGAGCTCTGATTTTGCAACCTCCCCACTCAACAATGAACTTCACAGAGGGCAGCCATCATGGGCATAATGAAGAAAACAGGAAGACTAAGAGGGAACAGAGAATGACGGACTTGCTTCTAAGAATTGACTGTGATTCAAGGGAAATAGCTCAGATTCAGACATTATCCTGTAATGTCACATATCAACAGTGATTTCTTCAGAAACGGGTATATGCTTATAGTGGTGAGCAACCTCATTAAAGGCATCTGCAGAGACAGTGCAGACAGAAGGTAACTGTGAGTTGGAATTAACAATTAACAGCTCTCTTATTGAAGTGCATCACCATCCATAGAAGGCAGTGGTGTTTTAGCTTTCTTTCTAAGAGTAAAAAGGAAAGGTAAAACATCAAAAATGGTGGGAGAAAAGTTTCAGAACACAAGGTCATTTTAATTCATAGTTTCCTTAAAAGAACTATCTCTTCTGAGCTTTCATATTTTGTTCAGAAAGGTCGTCTCTTTTAAGCCTTGTCATTAAAGATGGCTTGCTCTTTAAAGTGAATTATCAAAGGGTATAGAAATTGCAAGTTACTGAAACTAAAATGCATGATCAATTTTAAGTCTGCTAACTAAAGCCTACTTAAAATTGGATGTGCTTTTGTCCTGGAAGCCCCTTTGATAAAACCAGAAAAAGATACATGGTTGGTCAATTCAAAGTAGGGAATGAAGATAATTAGGTAAAACTTTTTTTCAACTGATATTGAAGTGGTTCTTGGCTTTGGAGACTTGATTAGGAAGTGGTGGTATAGGCTGTAATAGTATTTGAAAAGTAAAAATGGAGGCCAGGTGCCATGGCTCACGCTTGTAATCCCAGCACTTTGGGAGGCCGAGGTGGGCAGATCATGTGGTCAGGAGATCGAGACCATCCTGGCCAACATGGTAAAATCCTGTCTCTACTAAAAATACAAAAACTAGGTGGGCGTGGTGGCATGCATCTGTAATCCCAGCTACTCGGGAGGCTGAGGCAGGAGAATCACTTGAACCTGGGAGGCAAAGGTTGCAGTGAGCTGAGATCGCACCACTACACTCTAACCTGGGCGACAGAGCGAGACTCTGTCTAAAAAAAGAAAGAAAAAGGAAAGTAAAATGGAATACCCTAGATTTTCACCTGGTTAGTGTTAACATTCTTCACTATATTGTTTTAAAATCAGATCATATTATTTGCTTCTCATATGGAGGAAGAGAAATGAAATTTGTAACATAAGACTGAAGGAATTTTAAAATCTGGATTCCTCACCACTATCTAGTTCTGCTGAAAATCTCTTCTTCCAGGCATTTCAGTTTTAAACAAGGATTTCCATCAGGCAATTTTTTTTTTTTTTTTTTTGAGACAGAGTTCGCTCTTGTTGCCCAGGCTGGAGTACAATGGCGTGATCTTGGCTCACGACAACCTCCACCTCCAGGTTCAAGCGATTCTCCTGCCTCAGCCTCCCGAGTAGCCAGGACTACAGGCATGCGCCACTACACCCAGCTAATTTTGTATTTTTAGTAGAGACAGGGTTTCTCCATGTTGGTCAGGCTGGTCTCGAACTCCTGAACTCTGGTGATCCACCTGCCTCGGCCTCTCAAAGTGCTGGGATTACAGGTATGAGGCACCGCGCCAAGCCCAGGCAAATGTTTTAAAACCAAAGACCTAAGATGTTGCTATGGATTCTGCTATTTTAAGAATGCTTAATCTAGACTTTAGACTAATACATATTCTTTTTTTTTTTTTTTTTTTTTTTGAGAGAGAGTCTTGCACTGTCGCTCTGTCGCCCAGGTTGGAGCACAGTGGCATGATCTCAGCTCACTGCAACCTCCGTCTTGTGGGTTCAAGTGATTCTCCTGCCTCAGCCTCCCAAGTAGCTGGGATTACAGGTGTGCGCCACCATGCCCGGCTAATTTTTTTTATTTTTAGTAGAGATGGGGTTTTACCATGTTGGCCAGGCTGGTGTCGAACACATGGCCTCAAGTGGTCTGCCTGCCTTGGCCTCCCAAAGTTCTGGGATTACAGGTGTGAGCCACTGTGCCTAGTCTAATTCATATTCTTATATCATCTTTGGAAGTCTGCCACGTAAAAGAGGTCGCATGGAAAATAGCTCGTTGGACACAAAGAGTTTATCATGGAACAGAAAGAAAGGGCTACCAAGTTAGAAGCCTGATCTATTTAATTAGCTAAAATGTGGCTATGGGAGGGAAACCATTGTATCCATACCCTTTACTTTAGCTAGGAAAGGAAATTCGTTCATAGGTGGAGTCTAACAATTAGTTTTATTTTCTTGGGTAATTCTCTTGACCTGTCTGGCTCACTTTTCTAATCTATAACAGAAGGACATAACTCGACCAATATTTCCCAGATTCTACCATTTCAATCTTCTCATTGTTTCTCAGACTAGCATTCTGTAAGCCCTGTTCTGTAAGATTTGTCTTGAAGTATTCAGGTGTCATATTTAGGAAATGTGGCAAAGATTCACATTTACACCACTCACTCAGTCATTCATTCATTGAATAAATAGTTGCTGATTGCCAACTGTGTGCTAGACAGCAACGTGAACCACCCCAAAACTTAATGGCTTAAACAGTAACTTCCTATCATCTCTCTCAGTGCTGAGGGTTCGTCGGGCTCAGCTAGGCTGTTCTCACTTGGGTTTTATGCAGGTGCAGTCAGATGTTGGCTGGGGTGGCAGTCATGGGAGGCAAGGGCTCAAGCCCACAAGACCCATTCACATGGTAGGCAACTGATGCTGCCTGTTTGCTGGGGAATGGCAGCTTTGAGGAACCCTCCAGAGCCAGCCAGAGACCAGACATGGAAGCCACCAACCCCATAAGGCCAGCACCCAGAAACTGGCCGGATCACTTCAACTGTCAAAGACAGAACCCGCCCAGAGACAAGGGCAGAGTATGTAGCCCAGCAAAGGCAAAGAATCTATTGCCATCTGTAAGCTGCCACACCCTTTGCTAAAGAAACCAATTTACCTTTCTTTTTTTTTTTTTTTTTTTTTTTTTGAGATGGAGTTTTGCTCTTGGTTGCCCAGGCTGGAGTGCAATGGCACCATCTCAGCTCACTGCAACCTCCGCCTCCTGGTTCAAGTGATTCTCCTGCCTCAGCCTCCCGAGTAGCTGTGATTACAGGCATGCACCACCACGCCCGGCTGATTTTGTATTTTTAGTAAAGACGGGATTTCACCATGTTGGTCAGGCAGGTCTTGAACTCCTGACCTCAGGTGATCCACCCACCTCGGCCTCTCAAAGTGCTGGGATTACATGAGCCACCGTGCCCGGCCTACCTTTCTTTAATCTGCAATTTCCTAAAATGATGTGATCAATCCATGAAATTATCTTTCAGCTTCTTCTGTGACTCGCTTATTTTATTGTAGAGTTCTGTGAAATATTGATCAGAGAAGCCCAAACCTAAGATATTGCTTAAAAGTTCCTTCCTGTTCAAAAATTCTGTTAATCTATGTTGCATTTCTAGAATCACAGGTCCAGCTGGGGATTTAGAAACACTTCCTGGAAACCCTGAGTCAGAGATATTTAGGAAGGCCATGTCTTTTTATTCTGTTCTTTTAAAAGATGGAAGCAACCTTCGTTGAATTTGTTTTCACCTCTCCTCTGCTTGAGGTTTGGTATGCATTACTTGTCTTAATTATATTAGCAAGTGTATTAGTAAAATGTCCTCAAAACCCATACCCTGTGCTCAGGAGCCTTCTTTCGTGGAACTGTCAGGCACATGGAAGGCTGTGGACCTGATAAGCCTGTGAGAGGAAATTTCCTGAACCGCAGAGCACTTCAAAACTATTCAGCTAAGTAGAGCATAATCATCTAGATAAACAAATGAATCAGCCTTCTAATTTCCCGTTAGCTTTCTCACTTTCTCACTACCACAGCCCAGTTCTCTCTCTCCTGGCCTCTTAGCCCATCTCCTGGATCTCATTCTTCTCAGCCTGAGCCTGGGGGTCGGGGGGAGAAGGTAACTGTGTAAAGGAAGCCAGGTGCAGGGGCTGGGTGGCCCCTCTGCTCTCTTAACTCTCCACATCTTACTGAATGCCGCAGTCACCAGACGATTGGTCCAACCCTGTGATCCGCAGGTGGTTTGAAAATATCTAAATAGGCTGGGCGAGGTGGCTTGCACCTGTAATCCCAGCACTTTGGGAGGCCGAGGCGGACAGATCACCTGAAGTCAGGAGTTTGGGACCAGTCTGGCCAACATATCATAAAAGCCTGTCTCTACTAAAAAAAAAAAAAATACAAAAATTAGCTGGGCATGGTGGTGCATGCCTATAATCCCAGCTACTTTGGAAACTGAGGCAGGAGAATCTCTTGAACCTGGGAGGCTGAGGTTGCAGTGAGCCGAGATTGTGCCACTGCACTCTAGTCTGGGTGAGAGGGTGAGACTCCATCAAAAAAAAAGAAAGAAAGAAAGGAAAGAAAGAGGGGGGAAGAGAGAGAGACAAAGAGAGAGAAAGAGAAAGAAAAAGGAAGGAAGGAAAGAAAGAGAAAGAAAAAAAAGAAAGGAAGGAAAGAAAGAAGAAAGAAAGAAAGGAAAGAAAGAAAGAGAGAGAAAGAAAGAAAAAGGAGACATGTAAAACGTTGGTTTGACTGGAATTCAGCTCAGTCCAACAGGCAGAGCCTGTGAGAGTTTGAGGGAGAAAGGAAAATAGAAAAGACACTGTTTCCTTAAGAAGAAATATTTGCCTAAGAGGATGGTGGAGGGTCCTGCAAATCTTGCACTTTTTAAAGAAATGTCTTGCCATCGACTGGGATTTCTCAAAGCTGAATTTTGCATTTCCCAGTTTTGCTTCCTGTGAGGTGACGGCAGCTGTCACTAACCTGACATCAGCCCTGATGCTGCTCGTCAGGTTACATGTAAGCTCGGGTTCTGGCCCACTTTCCCAGCTACTGCAGTGTCACAATCCTGTGTGCAGTCTTTTTCAGGACGGATCATTTGGCCCATTACACATCACTGTGTTTGTAATAAAAATATTTACCCAAGCCGGGCCGCGGTGGTTGCTGCGTGAAGCCTCAGCGGCGTTGACTCATCACGTCTCCACCTGTTCTTTCTCAGAGTTAAGGATCTGGTAGCAGTTTTCTGCCTAGAGTGATATTTCCTGCAATGTTCGAGAACCTTTCTCTGACTGAGTTCCCACTTGTGTTATCTGATTTTCTTCTCCAGTATTTTTATTTATTGCATTCGGGCATGTGAATTTGGAAGCTGCTGAAATATAAATAGGGTGGATTAAGAGTTTTCTTTTAAAACCCTTTATACCATCTTATTTGGATTGTGGGGTATGTGTGGGAGGGTGTGTGTGTGCGCACGCGAGAGTCATAGTAAATCCATATACCTTCAAAGGCAAATCCACACATCTTTATAGTGCCAGAAATCTTTTTTTAATAGGCTAATTAAGATAGCAAACCTAAGTAGACCTACCGCTGGTCCCTGCTGTCAGGTACTTTGCCTAAAACCATATAATGTTCACTCTCTCTGCCTTTTTATTGGCAAAGGAGAAAGATTAATTGGCCCCATCTCCATCTCACGTTGTAATTACTGTTCTCCCTGTGATATCACCTCTAACACATGAGGAACACATTCACTTCATGCAAACTGTAGACTGAGCTCAACTCTTCAAAGCTGGATTAAATTTGCGCAAAAATTAAATATTCTGCAGACCTTTGCAAGTGCTTCATCTGTCCCAGGGACTGAGCCTGGAACTAAAAGGCAAACAAGGTTGAATAAGACCTGGGCAACATGCTCCTTGCCCAGAAAGAGTTTGTGATTCAGGAAGGAAAATAAAACATATGCACAAAAGGGAAAAAATGATAATACAAGAGAAAACATGATCTTTGCATATGAGAAATGGCAAGCATTATGAGATTTCCAGGGAGGCAGGAATGTTTGCAATCAGGTCTTCTAGGAAGAGGTGACACTTAGCTAGAGTTTAGGATAGCAGTAGCATTTCAGTAGGTGGAAATGCGGGAAGGGCCTTGTAGGTGGAGTCACAACCAGTGAAGTAGTTCAGACCATGGAGATTACAACTGCTGGGAGAAAAGTAGCATGAGATAAGCTTTTGAAGGTGTGTCAGAGTCAGATTATGGAAGACAAAAGGAACTATACATACTGACTACCTACAGTACTAGGAGAGGCCTCAGCACAGGTCAGTTAAGGATCTGGAATTGGGCTGGGTGCTTAGTTTCTCTGAGTCCGAGTTTCCTGATCCTAGAAAACAGAGGAATAAGGCCAGGTGCGGTGACTCAATGCCTGTAATCCCAGCACTTTGGGAGGCCAAGGTGGGCGGATCACTTGAGGCCAGGAGTTCAAGACCAGACTGGCCAACATGGCGAAACCCCATCTCTACTAAAAATACAAAAATTAGCCAAATGTGGTGGTGCATGCCTGTAGTGTCAGCTACTCAGGAGGCTGAGGCATGAGAATTACTTGAACCCAGGAGGCAGAGGTTGCAGTGAGCCGAGATCGTACCACTTCACTCCAGCCTGGGCGACAGAGAGAGATTCTGTCTCGAAAAAAAAAAAGAAAGAAAGAAAGAAAAGAAAGAAAAAGAAAATAGAGGAAGAGTAGAACATGGTTATGAAGATTAAATGAGGTGTTGCATTTTAAAAATTCTAACATGCAATAAACTTTCAATAAATGAAGGCTATTTTAATTTTATGACAATTCTCAATAGGTTTATAAGTCTTATTTATATTTGGGGAAGCTGAAGCAAAGAGAAGTTTGGAAACCTGTCCAAAGCCACATATCTAACATCTGGCAAAAGCAGAAATTGGAACCCTTGTGTCTCTGATTCACTCATTTTTGCTCTTTTCACTACAATGCATTGTCTCCATGCAGGAAAAGTTTGGAGGTTATTTTATAAGCAAGAGGGAGCAATTAGAGTCATTTGAACAGCAATTAGAGTCACTTGAACATCATCAGAAATTGCTGTATGAGCGTTTGTCCAGCAACAGCATGAAATAGAATGGATTTTTTTTTCTTTTTTTTTTTTTTTTTTTTTTAGATGGAGTCTTACTCTGTTGCCTAGACTGAAGTGCAGTGGCACGATCTCGGCTCACTGCAACCTCCACCTCCCAGGCTCAAACAATTCTCCCTTCCTCAGCCTAGTAGCTGAGATTACAGGCACCTGCCACCACACATGGCTAATTTTTGTAGTTTTTAGTAAAGACGGGGTTTCACCATGTTGACCAGGCTGGTCTTGAACTCCTGACTCAAGTGGTCTGCCCACCCCAGCCTCCCAAAGTGCTGGGATTACAGGCATGAGCCACTGCACCCAGTGGAGATGGGATGGATTAGAGCAGCAGTCCCCAACCTTTTTGGCACCAGGGACCAGTTTTATGGAAAACAATTTTTCCACGGACAGGGTAGGGGTAGGGGGTAGGACGCAGTGGGGATGGTTTCAAGATAAAACAGTTCCACTTCAGATTATGAGGCATTAGTTAGACTCTCATAAAGAGCATGTGACTTAGATCTCTCGCATGCACAGTTCACAATAGGGTTCACACTCCTATGAGAATTGAATGCCGCCCTGATCCGACGGGGTGGAGCTCAGGTGGTAATCCTTGCTCCAAGGCGGCTCATCTCCTGTTGTGAGGTCTTGTTCCTAACAGGCCACACACCAGTACAGGTCCTCAGCCCGGGGGTTGGGGACCCCTGGCTTAGAAGAGACAAGAGGCTGCAGGCAAAGAAAAATGTAGGCAATGTGTGTAGTGTTCCCATAAATCGGTCCAAGTCCTCAGTGAGGGAGGCATTTCTCTGCGAATGGAAAGTGGGACAAAGATTCAGTAGCCACCATGACACCTGAATAAATGACATGACTGCAAAAAAGAAACAGATGTGGGGCCAAGGCTTCCAGCTTCAGAAGACGTGGGGCCAAGGCTTCTAGCCTCAAAAGATGTGTGGCACAGGTTTGAGTCAGGGAAGAAGGATGAGTTTGGGTTTAGACATAATGAGCTTCATCAGGCAACTGGAAACCTGGGTCAGGGCCCAGAGATTTGTCAAGCCAGGAACATCTGGGTTACAGTTGATGCTGGGAGAGCCAATGGTTTCACCAAGAAGGGGAAGGTCTTGGGGGAAACAGAAAAGGAGAGGAAGAGGAATAGGAGAGGACCCGGGGAGAGTGCACTGTTCTTTCTGGAAGCTGAGGAAAGGAGTTTTTTGGTTTTTGTTTGTTTTTTGAGACGGACTCTCGCTCTGTCACCCAGGCTGGAGTGCAGTGGCACGATCTTGGCTCACTGCATCCTCCACCTCCTGGGTTCAAGCGATTCTCCTGCCTCAGCCTTCTAAGTAGCTGGGATTACAGGTGCACACCACCACGCCTGGCTAATCTTTGTACTTTTAGTAGACACGGGATTTCACCATGTTGGTCAGGCTGGTCTCAAACTCCTGACCTTGTGATCCACCCATCTCAGCCTCCCAAAGTGCTGGGATTATAGGCATGAGACACCACATGAGTTTTTGAAAGAGAAGTAGTGGATAAGAGAGGGGTGGCCAGCAGGGTTAGACAAAGGGTGCTTCAAAGAGGATAAAGTCCTTTGAATTTGCCCTTGAGAAAGAAGTCAGAATGGGCAGTGGGTTAGAGAAGACACATCTAATTCCTTGAGGGTCCAAACTAAAGAGTGTGGTGGCTCCCAGACATCTAGAGACCTGAGCTTAGTGGCGAGTGGACCAGGCATTCTGAGAGTTCCTCAGGAGTTGGAGGAAGTTCTTTCCTTTGATGCTAGATAACAGTTTGCAGTTGGGGGTGGCTTCACCAGACACTAAACCCACAAAATCACTGGAGCTCATACAGACCTGGCCATGTGAATTGGTATCCTGGATTATTTATGAAAGTTCAGGGAAATGTTCTTGAAAGTTCAGCTCTTCTCTCATCCTACAGTCTGCACCAATTTATAAATTTTGTGGAGTTGCTAAATGAAGTTAACCACTTTACCAGCTAGCCCTCCCTCAGGATAAATCCTGATAAAATGGATCCTCTGAAATAGAAGTTCCTCTGCACTCAGCAAAATGTTTTTTTTTTTTTTTTTTTTTTTTTTGAGACGGAGTCTCGCTGTGTCTCCCAGGCTGGAGTGCAGTGGCGTGATCTCGGCTCACTGCAAGCTCCGCCTCCCGGGTTCACGCCATTCTCCCGCCTCAGCCTCCCAAGTAGCTGAGACTACAGGCGCCCGCCACCACGCCCGGCTAGTTTTTTGTATTTTTAGTACAGACGGGGTTTCACCATGTTAGCCAGGATAGTCTCGATCTCCTGACCTCGTGATCCACCCGCCTCGGCCTCCCAAAGTGCTGGGATTACAGGCTTGAGCCACCGCGCCCGGCCAGCAAAATGTTTTTGCTTCTGATCCTTACTAATATTAAATTCTGGAATTTTCATTGATTTTCAGGCATTTTTATCCTTACTAACAACAACAAAATGCCAACTTTGACTTAAGGTGATATTTAGGTAGAACTTCACCTCAAGTTAGTATACTTACTCACAAAACTACTCTTATTAATAATGTCCAGCACTCCCCTCGAAAAACAAGCAAACAATAGTTAACCCAGGCAAATGATTGTGAAAACATTGTATTAGGCCATTCTTACATTGCTATAAAAAAATAAACCTGAGACTGGGTAATTTATAAAGAAAGGGGGTGGGGCACAGTGGCTCAGGCCTGTAATCCCAGCACTTTGGGAGGCCGAGGCGGGCAGATCACGAGGTCAGGAGATCGAGACCATACTGGCTAACATGGTGAAACCCCATATCTACTAAAAATACAAAAGAAAAAAAAGTTAGCTGAGTGTGGTGGCAAGTGCCTGTAGAACCAGCTACTCAGGAGGCTGAGGCAGGAGAATGGCATGAACCCGGGAGGCGGAGCTTGCAGTGAGCCGAGATCATGCCAGTGCACTCCAGTCTGGGCGACAGAGCGAGACTCTGTCTCAAAAAAAAAAAAAAAAAAGAAAAAGAGGATTAATTGGCTCACAGTTCTGCAGGCTATACAGGAAGCACAGTGCTGGCATCTGCTCAGCTTCTAGGAAGTCCTCCGGATACTTCCAATCATGGTGGAAGGTGAAGAGGGAGCAGGCGTCTCACATGGCAGGTGCAGGAGCAAGGAAGTGGGAGTAGGTGCTACACACTTTTAAACGACCAGATCTCATGAGAACTCACTATCAAAAGGACAGCACCAAAGAGACGGTGCTTAATCATACATTAGATATCTTCCCGTTGGCCCAACGTGGTGGCTTATGCCTATAATCCCATCACTTTGGGAGGCCGAGGCGAATTGGATTGTTTGAGCTCCGGAGTTTGAGACCAGCCTGGGCAACATGGCAAAACCCTGTCTCTACAAAAAATACAAAACTTAGCCGGGCGTGGTGGTGTGTGCCTTTGGTCCCAGGTACTTGGGAGGCTCAAGTGGGAGGATTGCTTGAATCTGGAAGGTCAAGGCTGTAGTGAGCCATGATTGCCCCACTGCATTCTAGCCTGGGCAACAGAATGAGACCCTGTCTCAAAAAAAAAAAGGAAAAACAAGAAAAGAAATATGTCCCCGTGACCCAGTCAATTCCCACCACCAGGCCCCACCCACCTTCAACATTGAGGATTACATTTTAACATGAGGTTTGGGCAGAAACACACATCCCAACTATGGAAACATTTTGGGGGTAGAGAAGATTGCATTAAAAATAGCCATGTAGGCTGGGTGTGGTGGCTCACACCTGTAATCCCAACATTTTGGGAGGCTGAGGCGGGCAGATCACCTGAGGTCAGGGATTCGAGAACAGCCTGGCCAACATGGTAAAATGCTATCTCTACTAAAAAAAATACCAAAACTTAGGCTGGCATGGTGGCAGGCACCTGTAATCCCAGCTGCTCAGAAAGCTGAGACAGGAGAATCGCTTGGACCTGGGAGGTGGAGGTTGCAGTGAGCTGTGATCACGCCACTGCACTCCAGCCTGGGCAACAAGAGCAAAACTCCGTCTCAAAAAACCAAAAAACAAAAAACAGCCATGTAAGGGGCTTTAGTATTGAACACCAGAAGATGATACAACTCTTTAAAAGGGAAATTAAACTTGTTAAAATTCTGGAAATACTGGTAAAACTTTCTCACTACATAAAAACGTTGTAATATCCTAAATTCTTTAGTAAATTTTGCAAATGCTTACTACAATGTCTACAAGTCATAAATATCTTCCTTTGCCTATATTTTTCATAGTTTGCACTGAAATTCCTTCATGCCAACACTAAAAGTTATTAATAGAGACTTACAAAGCAAGGCAAGACATTACAATTCTGTCAGATAGTTTAGGTTGTGAGCTTATTTAGAGGCAGGAAGGGGGAAAATGACTTTTTCCTACTAACGAAAATTGAGGGGCCGGGCACGGTGGCTCACTCCTGTAATCCCAGCACTTTGGGAGGCTGAGATAGGCGGATCACGAGGTCAGGAGATCGAGACCACCCTTGCTAATGTGGTGAAACCCCGTCTGTACTAAAAATACAAAACATTAGCCGGGCGTGGTGGTGTGCGTCTGTAATCCCAGCTACTTGGGAGGCTGAGGCAGGAGAATTGCTTGAACCCAGGAGGCGGAGGTTGCAATGAGGCGAGATCGCGCCACTGCCCTCCAGCATTTGGGTACTTTACAGTCTCCGGGGGGGGGGGGGGGGGGGGCTATAGAAGTAAATTCAGTAAATGCTTTGGATCTGCTGACTGTCCTTCAAAGAAGTGGCAAAGGAAAGGCAACTAGCCGTGATGCCCTTGAGATGCTGGGTGAACTCCGTCACCTCCAGCGGACTGTAGCATAGCTTTGAGAGGGTGTTGGGGGTAGCATTCCCCACTGGAAATGTCTGTAGAATTGACTATGGTTTGAGTAGATGCGCCAAAAACTGGGGGCTGTGCCACCATGAATCCAGCCCTGGATTTCTCTTTTAGTAATAGAATGTGCCTCTCCCGGGTGCAAAAAGAGAAGTCGGGACCCAGTTGCAACTTTAAAGGCATGTCAGTTAGCTAGTTGATTGCAGAGATCGAACAGTGAGAGACAGGTTGGTAGCGTGGACTTGGGATTTTTCGGTGGCTGGTATCGTAAAAGTGGTGCCACTCTTCTGCCAGGTGGCATTGGCTGAAATCAAGCTAAGAAATGCTGGGGATGATGGTGAGCTTGATTTTAGACTACTTACCACTCATTGCTGAGGAGGGTGTGCTTTTCTCCCAGGCTCTTCAAGTAGAGAGGATCCCAACACAGGAAAACTGTAGTATTGTGGACAAGCCCTGAGTTTCATTCCCAGAAATATATGTAAAACTGGGAGTTAACATTTCTCTTCATCTGAAAGAAGTGTTCAAGCCAAAAATAAATGGAGTCTTATTCCTGACTAGCTTCACTGTAATATAGTTTAAATAATTCCATTTTATGTGCTGAGCTTATGCTATAATTCCTACTTGGTCATAATGGTTTTATCTGTATTAATAAAGTGATTACACCCTAAGGATAGTTGAATTTAACTTTATTGCCTTCTGACCATGGAGAAAAGAAGGTATAATTCTACTGCATCTTCAGGCATGTTATCAAATTTTGTATAGTGAAAGTATAGTTCACAATACTTAAGGAAAGAGCTTGTATTGATAGCCAGATTCCATTTCTCACAGTTTGGTTATGTTGGCCTTTAGGCTAGCCACTTAAATTCTGTATGCTTAGCTTCCCCGTCCAGATAAATAGACAAGAGATAATGACTACAGCCTTATCAAACTAGTGATGTGTTTAATATGTACAAACCACAATGTAGAAATCACTTAGATCGTCTTTTTTTTTTTTTTTTTGAAGTGGAGTCTCACTCTGTCACCCAGGCTGGAGTGCAGTGGCACGATCTCCGCTCACTGCAACCTCCACCTCCCGGATTCTAGCGATTCTCCTGCCTCAGCCTCCCGAGTAGCTGGGATTACGGGTGCATACCACCATGCCCAGCTAGTTTTTGTACTTTTAGTAGAGACAGGGTTTCACCATGTTGATCAGGCCAGTCTCAAACTCCTGACCTCAAGTGATCCACCTCCTTCGCTCTCTCGAAGTGCTGGGTGGGATTACAGGCTAAGCCACCATGCCCTGCCCGCTTAGGCCATCTTGAAAGAGAAATGTTACCTGCAGCTGATATTTGACTGTAAACAACCCTTCACCCTTCTTACTCAACAGCTAGTCTTGCTGTCTGTCCCTTCTTTTTTCTTTTTTGAGACACAGTCTTTTTTTTTTTAATTTATTTACATAGGTTTTGGGGGAAACAGGTGGTATTTAGTTACATGAAGTTCTTTGTGAGAATTTGGTGCACCCATCACCAGAGCAGTATACACTGAATCCAATTGTAGTCTTTTTTTTTTTGAGACAGAGTCTTGCTCTGTCATTCACCCAGGCTGGAATGCAGTGGCGCTATCTCGGCTCACTGCAACCTCCACCTCCTGGGTTCAAGCAGTTCTCTGCCTCAGCCTCCCAAGTAGCTGGGATTACAGGTGCCTGCCACCACGCCTGGCTAATTTTTGTATTTTTAGTAGAGACGGGGTTTCATCATGTTGGCCAGGCTGGTCTTAAACTCCTGACCTCGTGATCCACCCACCTCAGCCTCCCAAAGTGCTGGGATTACAGGTGTGAACCACTGCACCCAGCCCCAATTTGTAGTCTTTTATCCCTCACCCCACTCCCACCCTTTACCTCGAGTCCCCAAGGTCTGTTGTGTCATTCTTATACCTTTGCATCCTCATAGCTTAGCTCCCACTTATGAGTGAGAACATATGACATTTGCTTTTCCATTCCTGAATTACTTCACTTAGAATAATAGTCTCCAGTTCCATCCAGATTCCTGTGAATGCCATTAATTCATTCCTTTTTATGACTGAGTAGTATTACATAGTATATATAGGCCACAGTTTCTTTATCCACTCGTTAATTGACGGGCATTTGGGCTGGTTCCATATTTTTGCAATTGCGAATTGCACTGCTATAACTCTGCCGTCCAGGCTGGAGTGCAGTGGTGCAATCTTCCCCTCCCAGATTCTAGTGATTCTCATGCCTCAGCTTCCCAAGTAGCTGGGATCACATGCATGCACTACCACACCCGGCAATTTTTGTATTCTTAGTAGAGATGGGGTTTCACTGTGTTGGCCAGGCTGGTCTCAAACCCCCAACCTCAGGTGATTCCCTAACTTGAGCCTCCCAAAGTGCTGGGATTACAGGTGGGAGCCACTGCGCCTGGCCCTATATGTCCCTTCTTTAAGGTCTTTTCTTAACCAGAGTTAAGATCCCTACTAACCACCAAAACTTGGATTTTCTATCGCCTGTATCAGTCTTCCAGTCAGAGTCAAGGTTGCTAATGATTCATCCTGAGCCTCAGGAAAAAAAAAAAAAAAAAACAGATCTTTTTGGCAACACTTCATTTTTTTTTAAATTCAAGTATTAAAATATTTTCATGCTTCACTGTATTTAAGGAAAGTAAATGTGATGTGCAGATTCTCAAATCAATAAAATGATCAAGAAAGACCATAGTTTTGGAAATAACTCATTTAGTCAAAAGTAAGAGGTTTCATTTGATGGTAAGCACAATTTTGAAGGACACAGAAAGCATTTAAAGCATGTAAAGTGCTAATTCCTCAGTTATAAGAGAATGTGATACTCATTTATGGAGGAGGAAACATTTTGATAGGATATAATGAACCTAATCAGATGAGATGAATCCATATGTTTCAGAATCAAGCAGTAGTTTGAGCAAAAGAACCAATTCTTTTCCTTTTTTTTTTCTTTGACAGAGTCTCGCTCTGTTGCCCAGGCTGGAGTACAGTGGCATAATCTCGGCTCACTGCAACCTCTGCCTCCTGTGTTCAAACGATTCTCTTGTCTCAGCCTCCCGAGTAGCTGGGACTACATGCATGCGCCACCATGCCCAGCTAATTTTTGTTTTGTTCTGTTGTGTTTTGTTTTGTTTCGAGACAATGTCCCGCTTTGTCATCCAGGCTGGAGTGCATGGCATGATCTCAGCTCACTGCAACCTCGGCCTCCCAGGTTCAAACGATTCTCCTCCGTCAGCCTCCTGAGTAGCTGGGACTACAGTCATGCAGCACCACACCCAGCTAATTTTGTATTTTTTAGTAGAGACAGGGTTTCACCATTTTGGCCAGGCCGGTCTCCAACTCCTGGCCTCAAGTGATCCATCTGCCTCAGCCTCCTGAAGTGCTGGGATTGCAGGCACCGGTCACTGTGCCCAGCCTAGAATCAATTCTCTTCTAAACACATAAGAACATGTAGACATTTTTAGCACCACCAAAGCAGTGTTTCATCACTTCCAAAAATGAACTTGGTGGCTTGATGTCAACAGACAAGAGAAAGTTTTAAAAACCTATTCAGAAGCATCAAAGAATTGTGCGGAAAAATCAATGAAGGAGGCAAGGGAATTTTTCTCTTCCTGCAGTTACCGCTCAGTGGATTTCTAGATCATCCATGCACAGTAAATCCACAGTAACTATTTTCTAGAGATGACTCTAATTTTGAACACAGTTCCAAGGCCCTTGGCTCAATGAAAAATGCTGATATGAAGGTAATATTTTCTGTCCAACATCACTGAGCTCATATTTTTAGAATATTCAACCAGTTCAGCCCATGAAGAAAAGCCTTCGAAAAGGAACATTTCAGGCTGGGCGCAGTGGCTCACGCCTGTAATACCAGCACTTTGGGAGGCCGAGGCAGGCGGATCACCTGAGGTCAGGAGTTCAAGACCAGGCTGGCCCACATGGCGAAACCCCATCTCTACTAAAAATACAAAAATTAGCCGGGCATGATGGTGGGCACCTATAGTCCCAGCTACTTAGGAGGCTGAGGCAGGAGAATCGCTTGAACCTGGGAGGCAGAGGTTGCAGTGAGCCGAGATCGCGCCACTGCACTCCAGCCTGGGTGACAGAGTGAGACTCTGTCTCAAAAAAAGAAAAAAAAAAAAAAAAAAAAAAGAAAGAAAGAAGAAGAATTTAACTTGTTACCAGCTTGGCAACCAATTAGGTTGTGGAGGATTGTTTGCCTTTATTTAGTGAATCTGGAACCAAGAATTGTTACGTTCACTTCTTCCAACTTTTATAAAGACAAAACATGTAGAACTTTTCATTCTAATAACCCAAGAAGGGTGGAAAGAGTAGAGCTGTTGGGTAGTCAGAGAAAATGACCTTTCCTGAATCAAGAACTTTCCAAGAATGTGTCTGGAAGATTCCTTTCCTCAGATCAGCTTAGCGAGTGACCCATGTGGCTGCTCCTTTGGCAGATACCCTTCATCAGCGGTTCAGTGCCACTCTGAGGACGGAGCTGGCTAAGAAGTGACCCACACCATTTAGGAGAAGTTGGGTGACAGACTGGGCCACGTTCCTCAACAGAGGGCACCGTGCCTTCCACATACCACTGTGGGAGCTGCACACTCTGCATGGCATGGTGTACTTTACCTCATCTGCCCAGGCCGTAGCCAGTTCCCTTTCTCATTCACCAACTCAGGGAATGTTTTCCAGCCTGCTTGATGTGGTTTGGCTGGGTCCCTACCCAAACCTCATCTTGAATTATAGCTCGCATAATCACGGGAGGGACCCGGTGGGAGGTAATTGAATCATGGGGGCAGGGTTTTCTGTTTGGTTCTCATGATAGTGAATAAATCTTATGAGATCTGATGGTTTTATAAAGGGCAGTTCCCCTGCACATGCTCTGTTGCCTGCCACCGTGTAAGACGTGACTTTCCTCCTCCTTTGCCTTCCACTATGATTGTGAGGCCTCCCCAGCCATGTGGAACTGTGAGTCCATTAAGCCTCTTCCCTTTATAAATTATCCAGTCTTGGGTATGTCTTTATAGCAGCATGAGAACAGACTAATACACTGCTCATGTTCAGACTCCTCGTTTCCTTCCTTTGCTTTATAAGAATAACGTGCCTCATTTAGTTTTTCATCCAAGATTCATCCTGCAGGCAGATGAATACAGAGCCTGTGCCTAGTGTTGCCAAACTGGCCAGTCACAAATTTGGGCACAGTCATAATTCTCTAATGAGACGGATTTCTCCCAGTTCTCCCAGCCCCCTGTAGAGTGATTCACCCTGGTTGGAATGAGGCCAGGTTTTCCCTTTGGTGTAGCCTATCCAGGTGGTCACTACTTAGCAGATTTTAAGATTCAGCGAGGCCCGACGCAGTGGCTCACGACTGTAATCCCAGCACTTTGGGAGGCCAAGGCAGGTGGATCACCTGAGGTCAGCAGTTTGAGATCAGCCTGGCCAACATGTCGAAACCCCATCTCTGCTAAAAATACAAAAATTAGCTGGGCATGGTGGCACGCAACTGTAGTCCCAGCTACTCGGGAGGCTGAGGCAGGAGAATCGCTTGAACCCAGGAGGTAGAAGTTGCAGTGAGCCGAGATCATGCTACTGCCCTCCAGCCTGGGTGACAGAGCAAGACTCTGTCTCAAAAAAAAAAAAAAAAAAGAAAAGATTTAGTGATTCAGGCCAGGTGCAGTGACTCATGCCTGTAATCCCAACACTGGGAGGCTGAGGCAGGAGGATTACTTGAGCCCAGGAGTTTGAGACCAATCTGGGCAACATAGTGGGACTGCAAAAAATAAAAAATAAAAAAACTAGCTGGGCACAGTGGCACAAGCCTATAGTCCCAGCTACTTGGGAGGCTGAGGTGGGAGGATAACCTGAGCCCAGGGAGATGGAGGCTGTGGTGAGCTGTGATCATACCACCGCACTCCAACCTGGGTAACAGAGTGAGACCCCATCTGAAAAAAAATTTTTTTAAAGATTCCATGATTCATTCTGTGTATATTCAAGACACATCCTCTGTGTGTCAGGCACTGACCCAAAGATGACTTGGGCACAAGTCCTATGCCCAGGGAGGTCACAGTCTAGAAAAAATAAAGTGGTCTATAAATACCTGTAATGTATAGGATTTGGTGGTACATTTCATAAGAGGGTTCTAAATAGGACCCCAGGAGAAGTGCTGTCTCCTAACCTGAGAGTTGAAGGAAGAGTAGCTATAATGCTCCAGGATGCAGGACGAGTGAGAACTTGTCCCCTTTCTAGAAGAGTGTGTTCCGTTGGGGAAACACTGGTGTAGGCAAGGTCAGCGCGTGTCCTTCCCAGCCCTGCATGAGTGCGACCCCATCAGGGTAGCTGCAGGTTCAGCTTCATATTCTCAAGTGGACGTCAGTGGAACTGGATGGGAGTAAAGAAAAGGCCACTTTCTGGTGAAAACAGCCAATCCCGATATTACAGGGAAGAGAAAACTCGGGTCAGAAAGGTCGGGCTAGCTGTGTATACACGCCTCCCAGAAGCCCGTGGCTGAGCAGACCCTCTTAGATTGCAGTACCGGGCAGATTTTGGATACTTTGTGCAAGAGCTTTTGTCCATGTCACCGTTAGCCAGAGAGTAGACACGGGGAAAGAAACGTTCTCTGAATTTGGGGAGAACTCCCAAGTCTGTGTGGTTTAGAAAGCCCCATCATCCGCCTTCAAGGGAAGCCGTTGGACTCCTTTGGCTATTTTGTTTCTACTTTAAGAGTGTGCCGGATGGGCACGGTGGCTCACACCGGTAACCCCAACACTTTGGGAGGCTGAGGCGGGTGGATCACGAGGTCAAGAGATCGAGACCATCCTGACCAACATGGTGAAACCCTATCTCTACTAAAAATACAAAACTTAGCTGGGCATGGTGGTACACACCTGTAGTCCCAGCTACTCGGGAGGCTGAGGCAGGAGAATCACTTGAACCCAGGAGGCAGAAGTTGCAGTGAGCCAAGATCGCACTACTGCACTCCAGTCTGGCGACAGAGTGAGACTCTGTCTCAAAAACAAGAGTGTGCAAAGTTTGCCTTGCCCACAGTTGGTATTTGTAACCCAGCCTGAACCAAATAAAACATGCAGCTGTAGCTGGGTTTGTTTGACAGCTCCAGGTCTGAGTCTCTATTTGGCTCTTTTTTTGTGTTACAAATTCAGGTTCCCAAAGATGTATACTAAGTCTAAGATAAGCTGAGAAATCTCAGCTAGATGTATAGCTTAGACTGGGAGACCAGTGTGTTCAACCATTTTATCTCAGGGATGTAGAGAGGAGGTCAGTGAATTTTTTCTGTAAAGTGCCAGATAGCAAATGTTTTCAGCTTCAGGTCATATAGTCTCTGTTGCAATGACTCAATTCTGCAGTTGCAGTGCAAATGCAGTCATAGACCATGTATATCTGCATTGCAGTACAATTTTATTCACAAAAACAGACAGCAGACAGGCTTTGGCCCACAGGTGAAGCTTGCAGTGGATTGATTTCCTCATGTGCATGCTTTTAATTAGAATTTTTTTTTTTTTTTTTTTTGAGATAGAGTCTCACTCTTGTTGCCCCTGCTGGAGTACAATGGCGGGATCTTGGCTCACTGCAACCTCCGCCTACCAGGTTCAAGTGATTCTCCTGCCTCAGCCTCCCAAGTAGCTGGGATTACAGCATGTGCCACCACGCCCTGCTAATTTTATATTTTTAGTAGAGACAGAATTTCTCCATGGCTGATATTGAACTCCTAACCTCAGGCAATCTGCCCGCCTTGGCCTCCCAAAGTGCTGGGATTACAGGGCGAGACACCGCGCCTGGCCTAGAAACTTTTTAGGCTCATAAAATCTCTAGGTTGCTAGGAGCCCTTAAGGTCACTTCTGGCTGAGTCTCTTGTGGAATGAGGCCCAGGACGGAGGGGTGGGGTTCGATGGATGATGGAAAAGTGGCATCCAAGTCAGGCTGCTTCTGGATGGTTCCACAGGATCATCATGTGCTGGTCTTGAATCAGCCAAATGCTTCCAGTGAAAAGGTAAAATTTTTATCTTCCAAGGCAACCCGTTTCATTGTAGGAAGCGCTTCTTTGTTGGAAGCTGTTCCTTGTATTGACTCAAAATTGTCCTTCCTATAACTTCTACCCATTAGTCCTAATTCTGCTCTTTAGGAATACCTGAAAGGAAATGAGTTCTTCTCCCTTATGACAGGTATTTGGGTATTTGAAGAAGGCTCCCTCAACCACCATCTCGAATGAAGAATCCTCAGTTCTTTTAGTAGCTGCCAGGCGCCTTGTTTCCAGATCCTTCATCAACTTCTGGGACCTCCTGGGCACACTCGGTCTGCTGACCATCCTCTTAAAAAGCGGTGCCCAGGCCGGGCACAGTGGCTCATGCCTGCAACCCCAGCACTTTGGGAGACCAAGGTGGGCAGATCACTTGAGGTCAGGAGTTCGAGACCAGCCTGGCTAATATGGCGAAACCCCGTCTCTACTAAAAATACAAAAATTAGCCAGGCGCAGTGGTGGGTGCCTGTAATTCCAGCTACTCGGGAGGCTGAGGCAGGAGAATCGCTTGAACCCGGGAGGCAGAGGTTGCAGTGAGCCAAGATCCCGCTACTACACTTCAGCCTGGGCAACAAGAGTGAAACTCCATCTCAAAAAAAAAAAAAGCGGTGCCCACTGAACACCTTCTTCCAGACGTCGTCTGAGTTGCTCTCTTCCCTTCAACCAAGCCTTTCATAAAAGCTCTTACACGTAGGTCTCCGCTCTCCAACCCTTCTCTTACTTTTCAGTCCACTACAGACTCACTTCCCATGCCTGTAACTACTGAGGCTGCTCAGGCTAAAGTTACCCCATTGTCAAGTCCAAAGGATATCCCCAGTTTTGCCTCATCTGCCTTTCTTCCACTCTCTGCTCTCTCAAACTCTTCTCCTTTGGCTGGTTCACCCGCACCCCCAACCCCCACCACCACATCTCTGCCATTGCAGTCTCCTTTATGGGCTTCTCTTCTGCGTTTGTTTGTTTGTTTTTGTTTTTTGTTTGTTTTGTTTTGTTGTTGTTGTTGTTGTTTATGGAGGCTCGCTCTGTTGCCAGGCTGGAGTGCAGTGGCGCATGATCTCGGCTCACTGCAATCTCCACCTCCTGGTTCAAGCGATTCTTCTGCCTCAGCCTCCTGAATAGCTGGGATCACAGGAACCCACCACCAAGCCCAGCTAATATTTGTATTTTTAGTAGAGACAGGGTTTCACCATGGTGGCCAGACTGGTCTCAAACCCCTGACCTCAGGTGATCCGCCCGCCTCGGCCTCCCAAAGTGCTGGGATTACAGGCATGAGCCACTGCGCCCGGCCTCCTGCTTTCTTTAATTGTTGGTTTCTGTAGACCTCATTCCATATATGATCATTTCCGTATCTAGGCTTCAGCTTCTACCCACCAGCTATGACACCCACCCAGTCCTTTCTTCTGAACTTACAGCCATTTCTTCAACTAACTGCTAGATGTCTCCACCCTCATGCCCAATGGGCGACTGAATTTCAAAATGTCTAGGACTAAAGTTGTCCCCTTTACTAGTCACCCACATCAGAAGCCCAGCAGACGCTTGATCCCTGTTTTTCCCTTCATGCTTACAACTAAGTAATTCCCAATTTCTGCAAGTTCCAGCATCTACAGAGCTTTCTGGCTCTTCTCCTTTTCTCTGTCTTCACTGTCAGCACTGTAGCCCAAGCCTCTGCTATTTCTCAACTATTGCAATAGCCTCTTCAGCAGCCTCACTGCTCTGCTGTCCATTTTCCCCACTGCCTCCAGCCTATCTCCTGGGAACCCAGCTCTCTCCCTGTTACTCTCCTGCCTGCACTCCTTAACCTCCATTTTCCCCTGGCCTCTGCTGTAGCTGATCTTAATCAAGGCCATTCTCCATATTATAGTACTCAATATCCTTTACAATCTGAGATGCCTCCTCTGCTAGTCCATAGCAGGCAATGAGTACATCCTACGCACACAATGTTGTCCACGCCTGGATGTCTTCCCCAACTGGATGAAACTCCCTAAGGGCAGAGTTGTATTGTTTCCATCTTTGTATTGACAGAACCTGGCATCTAGCAGGCACTTCGCAGGTGCTAATTTCAGTATTTCCCAAGTGAAGGAGTCTGACCTCCAGCAGCCACCTCTACCGTCCCACCCACAGGCGTCCCTGCCTTGTTACGTGACTTACAGCTGTCTGGCGGGGCCATGTGGCCTCATGCCTTGTGGCATTGTCACATGCCATTCCCTCTGTCTGGAGCTCCCTTTTCCAGGAAGCCCCCTGGCTAATGCCCACCCATTCCTCGGGACTCAGCTTGTATCAACCATCACCTCCTCAGGATAAAGAGTGTCTGCTCTGATTCCCGCAATGTGATGTCCACATCACTCTCATAGCTCTTAATGCACTGTATGTGTGATAATAGTTTATTTCTGGGTCTCCCTGGACTTTGAGCTCTTTGAAAGCAAAGATATAAAATTTGAATTGGCACATAGTAGACTTTCAATAAATGTTTGTTGAGGAATGAATGAATGAGTTTCATCCCCTTTGTTTTGTTTGTTTGTTTTGTTTATTTGTTTGTTTCGAGACGGAGCCTTGCTCTGTCGCCCAGGCTGGAGTGCAATGGCACGATCTCGGCTCACTGCAACCTCCGCCTCCCAGGTTCAGGTGATTCTCCTGCCTCAGCCTCCTGAGTAGCTGGGATTACAGGCAGATGCCACCATGCCCAACTTATTTTTGTATTTTTAGTAGAGGCAGGGTTTCACTATGTTGGCCAGGCTGGTCTCAAACTCTCAACCTTAGGTGACCCGCCTGCCTCTGCCTCCCAAAGTGCTGGTATTACAGGCTTGAGCCACCCTGCCCAGCCGGTTCTACCCGCTTTGATCTGGATCCTGTACATGTATCACGGCAGCTTAGGGCTACGTTTACTTTCCTGGTTGCTGCATCAGGTTAAACCTCAAGACACCTGCCATACTCACGGCACCCTCTTTAGGGGACCTGCCCTTCCCCTAGCCCCTGTTCTAGATGCAGCCAACCCAGCCCTCTTCTCAGTCACTGGACCAGTGACCTGTGGCCCGGCCTCATCCAAGAAGATTCTCACTGACAAGAGTTAAAGCTCAGAGCTAGCAAAGGAATGGGGCTGATGTGCTGGTGATGCCACCCACCTTGTTCAAGGCTGACAGAGGAGTTTCTGCTCCTTGCAATCAAAGTCCATTGTTTTGGCTTCTACTGACTTGTGGCCAACCAGAAGCCTTTTCCTCGTTTTCCTTCCTTTTACTTTCATACTTTTAAAAAACCTCTGCTTGGTTTCTTTGACCCAAACCCGTCATTTCTTTCCAGAATTGGTCCCCCTTGTTATAATGATGTCTTCTTGTCTTAGGAATTAAACATACCACGTCCCTTTCATTTGACTTTATCATTATAAAACTCTTGTTTCATCCATTAACTCAGTTTTCCCAAAGGTATGGACAAACCCTTATAGCTGGTATTATCAATGCCCCCCCTTTTTTTTTTTTACAGATGAGAAAGCTGAGAATCTCTAGGGTAAAATGATTTTTCTGAGATTAGAGGTCAGCTACCTAGTTGCTAAAATTAGGGCTAGAATCCAAGTTTTTGGCTTCAAAGTGTCTTTCCTGTTGCTTACTCCCTGACATCCTGATATGGTTTGGGTCTGTGTCCACAACCAAATCTCATGTCAAATTGTAATCACTGATGTTGGAGGTGGGGCCTGGTGGGAAGTGATTGGATCATTCAGGCAGATTTCTCCTTTGGTGCTGTTCTTGGGCTAATGAGTAAGTTATCAGAACATCTCTCTTCCTCCTGCTCTGGCCACGTGAAGATGTGCCTGCTTCCCCTTCACCTTCCACCATGATTGTAAGTTTCCTGAGGACTCCCCAGCCATGCTTCCTATGTAGCCTGCAGAACCATGAGCCAATTAAACCGATTTTCTTTATAAATTACCCAGTCTTAGGTATTTATAGCAGTTCGAGAACATACTAATACACACTCACAGCTTACTGTGGAGTATTAGACATGTCAACTTAACCCATGATGAGATGAGCCAACTCTTTTTTCTTTCCAGTGGTCACTCATGGGCCAATGTCCATCTACTAGTTTCTTCAGGATGTTATGTGTCTTGGGATGTAGAAAGGTTGAAAGGCTTAGTCCACTGTGGCCCTGGGAACAGTGTCTGTTTGGAAATGTAGGATACAGCAACAAAGCTTAATTTCATAAACCATCTGATAAGACGTTTTATAGGAGAACAGCACTTGGCCAGAGTCCCAAACAGTGGTATGTGCAAGAGTCTGCTCTTGGGTAAGAGTTTGAGAAATGGAGTGGGAATTGCAAGAGGGGAGTCCTGGCATCCCTTCCAAATGGCTTCGCTCACTGTTGCTCACAAGTAATTCTTCCACGCCTGGGCCCTCGGTTTCCTCCCAGTTCTCTGGAGAGAGATTTCTCTGGGCAGTGGGGAAAGGATCCATGAGGAAGCTGCAGCCTTTCCCATTATTTGCGAGGTTAGAGTTACCATTTGAGGTAGGTCTTCCCTTGTCCTTGAAGGTAGCGGGCCCTCATTCCTCTAAGTCTTGGAGCACTGGTGTCAGGGAAGCAGTAGGAGATGGGAAATTGCATTCTGTGAACCCGTGATCTGTATCTCTCGGGTCTTTGTAATGCCAAGACTCTGTGACAAAATCTTAGGAAGCAGATAAGTAGCTAACCTTGAGCAATGGGTGGGGAAAGTGTGAAGCAATCAGCAGATCCTTGATGTCCAGCCAGATGTCCCCACACTGGGACATTATTAAAACTGGATGCCTTCACAACGCCTCAGACACATAGGATTTGGCTTTCACATTGCTGATGTCTCTGATTTTCTGTTTGGAGATGATGGAAAAACAGCTGAGGAGAGATGTGGATGGAATGTTTCTGGTTCCTAGGGCAGCCAGGAAGGAAAGAAGCTGAACCCCCTCTTTTCCAAGTTTGATTCTCTCTGTGGCCAAAGACAGATTCAAAATGTTACATTTTTTTTTGTTTTGCTTAAAATAAAATGCTCCAAGGGAGCATAATGTGCAAATCATATCTCAGGAGCCAGCAGCTTCCAAACCCTTAAAAGTCAGGAGGCAAGTTTCCTTCAGAATAAGCCTGGACCCCACTTTCTATAGTTTACACAGAGGTGAAAAACGGGGTGTAGACAGTTCCTGAGTCAATGGCTGTGTTTTATTTATTTATTTATTTATTTATTTATTTATTTATTTATTTGAGACAGGATCTCACTCTGCTACCCAAACTGGAGTGGAGTTGCATGATCATGACTCACTGCAGCCTCAACTTCCTGGGCTCAAGCAATCCTCCTACTTCAGCCTCCCAAGTAGCATGGGAGTGCTCCCAAGTGTGCACCACCATGCCTGGCTAATTTTTGTATTTCACTTTTTGTAGAGATGGGGTTTTGCCATGTTGCCCATGCTGGTCTAAAAAATTCCTGAGCTCAGCAATCCATCCGTCTTGGCCTCACAAAGTGCTGGGATTACAGGCATGAGCCACCATGCCCGGCCTGTTCTTGAACAACATATAACTTTGAACTCAAAGTTTTCAAGTGTGGATCAGTTCTGATTGTAAATCATCTATTTTTGGAGGGCATGGCCCTTTTACAGGCATTGCTCCCTAAACCCTCTTCATGGCTACTGTATGAGGTAGAGTCCCTTAACTCTTCTTTGCAGATGAAGAAATGAGTCTGAGAGGTTATCTCTCAAGGAGAAGCAGCCATGGTGATGCAGCAGGGCCTGATGAAGACTTCTACTAACTCAGGGAGAGGGCACAGTGCCTCTCACCCCAGGCTGCACATCAAAATCGCCAGAGGAGCTTCCAAGACACGCCCAGGCCCAGAGCCCACTGCAGACCAATTAAAAGCTCAGGGCTGGGGTTGCGAATGGTTTTGAAGCTTCTGAATGATTTGAAGGTGTGTTCAGGATGAGAATCACTTTTAGAAGACCTTCTGATTTCACACTTCTTGATTTGGGTTTGTTTTTTTTTTTTTTTTTTTTGGAGACAGAGTGTTACTCTGTCGGCCAGGCTGAAGTGCAGTGGCATGATCTCAGCTCGCTGTAACCTCTGTCTCCTGAGTTCAAGCAATTCTCCTGCCTCAGCCTCCCAAGTAGCTGAGGTTACAGGTGCCTGCCACCATGCCCAGCTAGTTTTTTTTGTTTTTGTTTTTGTTTTTGTTTTTTTAAGTAGAAACGGGGTTTCACCATATTGGCCAGGCTGGTCTCGAACTCCCAACCTCAGGTGAGCCGCCCACCTCAGCCTCCCAAAGTGCTGGGATTATAGGTGTGAGCAACCATGCCCGGCCCCCATTTTAGACTTTATAGAGCTTTACAAGAATTTCCTGTAAGAATGGAGAAGGAAGTTACCCAGGAGAAGGGAATGTGCCCAAACTGGCCACTAGATCAAGGCTTGGTTGCCACTTTGAAGCCTTTTCTGGTGATTGGGAGCGGATGCCTTGTGGTGGAATGAGGTTTTCTATGAGCTATTCATGAAACGTGTCCCTGCCTCAGCTATTGATACTGGGGAAATAAATCTGTGAAGGTAGGAGGACCCCCTGCACAGTGTGGCCATTTGGCTATCTATGGGGGAGGAATGAATAGTTGGGGTCTGCACTGCTTCGAAGTCCATTGTGAACTTGGAGCTGCCGGGTGATGCCCTCTTTCCTGCAGATGCTTTTATTGCTCTCATTACCCCTTGCATTGGGGATGAACGAACACATCCTGCCTCTGCTCTCATTACCCCTTGCATTGGGGATGAACGAACACATCCTGCCTCTGCCTCTCCCAGCCTGAGCGGAGGCTCTCCCAGATACCCACTTCTCATGAGAATCTGTGCAGTCGTGTCTGCCAGCCCTTGGTGCCAGCAAAGAAACAGAGGCACTGTCCTCAGATCCCCCACCCCTCCCTCGTAAGACTCACTCCTTAGGTCAGAAAACCTGCCATATGTGGTTGCTGTAGGATTAAAGGCAGTGGTGACCGTCATGCCAAGCCAGGGCCTAGTAACTGCAGAGTACCCCACACATGGCAACAGGAGTGATGGCAATGAGGAGGAGGACACCCTTTACTTTTCCAGTGTGCTTCTCTGCTTTGGTGCCCTGCCACTCCTGCCAAGCCCAGGGTCTCAACACCAGATTCTTAGGAATACACAGGAAGGCACTTGATTCAGGGCCCTCCTACTGAGATGTCCCCTGCCCAACACCAGCAACCTAGACTCTTCCTCATCACTCTCTTCACTTATGGCTCAGCCTGGGACTGGCCCGTTCCTGCCAGGGGACTGTGGGTGCTAAGGAATCTGTTCCTAAGAAAAATAAGGAGGCCGGGCGCGGTGGCTCACGCCTGTAATCCCAGCACTTTGGGAGGCCGAAGGTGGGCGGATCACGAGGTCAGGAGATCAAGACCATCCTGGCGAACACGGTGAAACCCCGTCTCTATTGAAAATACAAAAAAATTAGCCGGGCGTGGTGGCGGCACCTGTAGTCCCAGCTTCTAGAGAGGCTGAGGCAGGAGAATGGCGTGTACCCGGGAGGCGGCAGAGCTTGCAGTGAGCAGAGATCGCGCCACTGCACTCCAGCCTGGGCGACAGAGCGAGACTCCGTCTCAAAAAAAAAAAAAAAAAAGAAAAAATAAGGAACCAGCACACGCCTAACCAGGGCAGAGAATGGCTGAGACCTAACTCGAGCCTGAGCTGCCTTCAGGTCTGCTTCCGGCATTGACTAACTCTGCAAACTTGGTCACACTGAGTTTACTCTCTCCGCCAGCAGAATAGGGATATTGCACCTACCCTGTCCCTCCCTGCACTAAGCCTAGCACTGCCTCTTCCCCTCCAAGGTGATACATCACCCTAACCCAGACAAAATACTTCTTCAGAGTCCCAAGATGAGTAGACAGTTAGGACTGGCAGGCAAATACACCTCTTATCAAAATCCCTAAAATTGACTCCTAGAATCAGTCCTCTGCCTCCCACCCCTTCAAAGTTTCCACACAAACCGCAGCTTGTCCTCAGTTCCTCTCCAGAGCATATCATTGTTTCAAGTGTAAAGTACTTTAGGATCCATCATCATTCCCTTCCAGATCCCAGAGAACATTGTACAACCAAATCCATTTAAATAGAGATCCTATTACACCCTTCACAGTGTCTTCATAATGACCAAAGGGGACAAGAGGTTAACATGAATTTTTTTTTTTTTTTTTTTTTTGAGACAGGGTCTTCCTCTGTCACCAGGCTGGAGTGCAGCGGCATGATCTTGGCTCACTGTAACCTCCGCCTCCCAGGTTCAAGCCATTCTCCTGACTCAGCCTCCCGAGTAGCTAGGATTATAGGCACCCACCACCATGCCTAGCTAATTTTTTTTTGTATTTTTAGTAGAGATGGGGTTTCACCATGTTGGCCAGGATAGTCTCGATCTCCTGACCTTGTGATCCACCCACCTCGGCCTCCCAAAGTGCTGGGATTACAGGCATGAGCCACTGTGCCTGGCCTTTTTTTTTTTTTTTTTTTTTTTTTTTTGAGAAGGAGTCTTGTCCTATCACCCAGGCTGGAGTACAATGGTATGATCCCAGCTCACTGCAACATCCACCTCCCGGGTTCAAGCCATTCTCCTGCCTCAGCCTCCCGAGTAGCTGGGATTACAGGTGCCCGCCACCACACCCAGCTAATTTTTGTAATTTTAGTAGACACAGGCTTTCACCATGTTGGCCAGGATGGTCTCGAACTCCTGACCTCATGATCCACCTGCCTCTGCCTTCCAAAGTGCTGGGATTACAGGCATGAGCCACCGCACCCAACCCAAAATGAAATTTTTCTAATTGAAAATCAATAGGACTTTTCAAACTTGATTTTAAAATTCCGTTTTGAAACCATAGCAAGTATTGCCTTTAAATCTACAGCCTATGTATCCAATTCAAACGCCCCTCCCCCTTCAGTGGCAGCATCTCTCATGGGTGACCTAAGAATTATGGCGGGTCCCCACACACACTACAGATGATGTGGTCTCTACCCTGAAGGATCCCCAGTGTTCATCCCACTGCCCTACCCCCATGGATGCTTAGGAAAATTTCAAATAGGAGCATACACAGCTATCTCCTTGGATGCCATTTTCCTTGACATCACCCCCTCCAACATACACACACAGAAATATACACATACTCTAGATATTCCAAGGTATAGTGGTGTGAATGTGTCCTTCAAAGATCATGTGTCAGCAGCTTAATTCCCAATGCAATGTAATAAGTGGCCTTTTTCCTTATGGAGTTGGTTAGTGCCGGCAGAAGGGATTCGGGTTGAGAGTCACCCATCCTCCAGCCCTGGCACCATGAGATTTAATCCCCACTATCTGATCCCTGAGGAAATGAAGAGACACTGCCCACAAACATTATGGAGACCGAGTTTGACGAATTTCATCCTAAGAGACTAAGCAATGCCAAGCATCCCCAAACTCTTGTGGAAGGTGGAGGAGGGGAGATTTGCAGGCTGAAGCAAAACAAAAGTGGAAGCATTTGGGGACATCCTTAGGTCAAGGCCAGTTGGGATGGATGGGGCAAGGTCACCATAGTGAACTTATGAAGGGGGCTTTGGCCCGAGTTCACAAACTAGAAAATTGCAGAACTGAGCCTGATGCGACCTGAAGCCATAGTCGTGTGGCTTTATTTAGTCAATTGAATTAGTGAACCACTAAAATGCCTTTTCCTTGATTTGTTAAAAAAACAAACAAATAAACAAAGGGAAGCAAATACATCACTATTGTTATGAGAGGCTGACTTAGGCATTTGGAAGAGCAGCGCAATCACAGCCCATGGTGTCAAATCATCTGTGATGGGATTTCTTGATGGATGAGATATGTTGTGTGACAGATAAAATGTAAGCATAGCTCCAAAATGATTGGCCTGGCCAGGCGTGGTGGCCCGTGCCTATAATCCCACCCAGCACTTTGGGAGGCCGAGGCAGGTGGATCACCTGAGGTCAGGTGATACCCAATATCACATAGCCAGTTAGTGATGGATCTAAGATTAGATGTTGCTATGGTGTGAATGCACCCTCAAAGATCATGTGTCAGCAACTTAATTCCCAACGCAACAGTGTTGGGAGGTGGGGCCTAATAAGAGATGATTAGGTCATAAGAGTTCTGCCTTCATGAGTGGATTAATATTGTTATCTCAGGAGTTGGGTTAGTTATCACCAGAGTGGCTTTGGTATAAAAAAATTCAGCTCCATTTGTTTGCTCTCTTGCTCTCTTGCCCTTTCCCCTTCTATCTTCCACCATGGGAAAAAGCAGCAGGAAGGCCCTCACCAGATGCCAACACCTTAATAGTGAACTCTCAGCTTCCAGAACTGTGAGAAATACATTTTTCTTCTTTATAAATTACCCAGTCTATGGTATTCTGGTATAGCAACACAAAATGAACTAAGACAGGTGTAAATTTTTTAATGCGCAAAGTACTTTACCACACAGCTGTTTTCAATTGGGACTAAATGATTTGCCATAAGTTGCTGTGTTTCTGGGTGAAGTTTCGTTGTTGTTGTTGTTGTTGTTGTTGTTCTATGAAAATGTTACAAGGTCTCTGAGAGCAGGAAATTCAGTTCAGGTCAACATTTACTGATGAAATTTCGATTCTGTGCAAGATGCTTTCTTGGCCCCAGTGCCTCAGAAGAACAGATGGTGAGGTTTCTACTATGAAGAATCCCCAGTGTTTATCCAATGCCATACCCCCACAGATGCTTATAAAATTTCAAATAGGAGCAGATCCAGCCATCTCCTTGGATGCCATTTTCCTTGACACTGCTGCCTCCAACATACACACACAGAAACATGCACATAACCTAGATGTTCCAAGGCATAAGAATCACCTCCACAGGCCAGGCACAGTGGCTCATGCCTGTAATCCTGGCACTTTGGGAGGCCAGGGCAGGTGGATCACGAGGTCAGGAGTTCGAGACCAGCCTGACCAACATGGTGAAACCCCATCTACTAAAAATACAAAAGTAAGCCGGGTGTGGTGGCATGCACCTGTAATCCCAGCTACTCAGGAGGCTGAGACAGGAGAATTGCTTGAGCCCAGGAGACAGAGGTTGCAGTGAGCCAAGATCACACCATTGCACTCCAGCCTGGCCAACAGAGCAAGACTCCGACTCCTGTCTAAAAAAAAAAAAAAAAAAAAAGAGCCGAGTGCAGTGGCTCACACCTGTAATCCCAGCACTTTGGAAGGCCGAGGTAGGCGGATCACCTGAGGTCAGGAGTTTGAGACCAGCCTGACCAACACGGTGAAACCCTGTCTCTACTAAAAATACAAAAGTTAGCCAGATGTGGTGGCATGTGCCTGTAATCCCAACTACTCAAGAGGCTAAGACAGGAGAATCGCTTGAGCCCAGGAGGTGGAGGTTGCAGTGAGCCAAGAGCTTGCCATTGCACACCAACCTGGCCAATAGAGCGAGACTCTGACTCCCATCTCGAAAAATAAAAGAAAGGAAAAAAGCTGGGTGCAGTGGCTCATGCCTATAATCCCAGCACTTTTGGAGGCCGAGGTGGTCAGATGACGAGGTCAAGAGATTGAGCCCATCCTGGTCAACATGGTGAAACCCCATTTCTACTAAAACTACAAAAATTAGCTGGGCATGGTGGCACTTGCCTGTAATCTCAGCTACTCGGGAGGCTGAGGCAGGAGAATCGCTTGAACCTAGGAGGTGGAGGTTGCAGTGAGCTGAGATCATGCCACTGCACCCCAGCCTGGCAGCAGAGCGAGACTCCGTCTCAAAAAAAGAAAAAAGAAAAAAGAAATAAAGAATCACCTCCACAGCATTTTTCTTATTTTTTAGATGAAGGAATATGTTAATTATATAAAAGATTAAGAGACAAAGATCATAAAAATTGTGTGAAGTTCCAGTTCCAGTAATAGAGCTAGTTCTCATTTGGAGCTATTATGAATATAGCTGCTATGGATATTATTGTATGTGTCTTTTGGTGAACATGTACAAGTATTTCCCCGGATATATACCAGAAGTAGAATTACCAGGACATAGGACAAACATATTTAGCTTTAGCAGGTATTGCCAAACAATTTTCCAAAGTGATTGAACGAATTTACAACCTTATCAACAAGGTATGTGAGATCCCATTGCTTCATATCTTTGCCAACACATGGTATTGACAGTTTTTAAAACTTAAGCCACTCTGGTGAAAGTGTAGTGTTAGCTCATTGTGGTTTTTGTCTTCCCCAGTACAACATGATGTACATGTGGCGTTGTCCAGCAACTGGCACAGGCTGGAGTATACAGTGGGCACTGAGGGTTTGTTGGATTAGATTGAGTGAGCTCACTTCCGGTGCAGCTCTCCATCAGCCTCCACCCTATCTCACTTTTGCAAAGAGACTATGGGACAGATTTTTCCAAAAGTCAAAATGGGAAATTAGTAGTGGGGAAGCAGGGATACATACCTATCCCCCACCTTAAGGCTTTGCCTTTGAAATAGGGATATCATGTCTACATCTTTATTCCAAGGGTCCTAGAACTGGGCATTCTAGACCCTTTATTTTGAGGATCTAGAGTTCTTCACAACACATCTGTACAGTGAGATCAGTCACTCAGGACTATCCCTATAATTTGGCTCCAAGAAGGAAAGTGGCAGTCGAAGGTCATTAAATCAAGATGGTAACAAAAATAAGATGTGAACACAGGTCACCTGGCTGAATCTAAGCCCATGGCTGATCCCCTACAACATGCAGTCCAAGGCAAGCTGCACTTTGATGCCTTCAAAAGACCATCACCTCTAGACCCATCCTGTTTTGGGGTAGTAGCCTGTTGCCAGGTGGCAGATATGTGAAAACCCTTTGCCTTGGGCCCTGGATGGGAAGGACTTCTTTTCATCCCTACCTAGATATTAATCACTTTGCAAGCTGCCAGCCTTTTGCCAGCTGCATTCCTTGATGGCCCATGTTTTAATAAGGCATGAGCACTCCTGGCAGGCTGGAATACAATGTGTGGATTCACCAGACAGGATTACAGAAGGGGCTTTTCTTTGCTCCAACTAGGGCTGGGGGTTTGTGTGCATTTCTGCTTCGACACAGCATCTCCAAGGAGGTTTTCACTTTCTGAGAAGGATGCTACCCACTGAGCTATTCAGAGTGGGTAAATGAGAAAATGGGTTAATAAAATACATGCTAGAGAAAAAGAAAATAAGATTAGAGGCCTGATGTTTGGGCTGAGACTGCTTTGCTGGGCCCCAGGAAAAATAGAACAACATGATTATTTTCTTTTTTTGGCCCAGAGGACGTCATGCCCAGAACACCACCACTAATCCTATTTTCCTGTTCTAACAAGTATTTTATCAACACCTTTTTAAAAGTTCAGTTCTTCTACTGACTAGCCAGTAGCCCCACTTTATAGATATATTTTCAATTTCTTTGGCAGAACTTGACTACACAATGCTTACGTGTCCTGACACAGGGGGAGCGGGGTGTGTTCAATGTCGTGTTTCTACCACAATCACAGTTTTAGGGTTTCTCACTCTTAATGGCCCAAGAACCTATGAGTTTTTGCTTTAAAAAGATACACTGGGACCTGATTAAGAGTCACTCAGGTAGTGTAGACGTGAAAAGTCAGCAACCAGCACCGAATATCCGTCCCTTTCCCAGGCTGATTAGAGTTGACCTTGTTTGGTGAACAGACAATACTAATTTTTCTCCTTAACCAAAGGAGGGGGAAGGGAAGACACAGGGAAGCTAAGAACTGAGAGTTTCGTCAGTTAAGACTCTTTCCCCAAACTTTCAAGCTGAAAAGGTTTTTGAAGAGTTTCAAGCATGTTTTTGCAAGACATTAAAAAAGAAGAAGAAAGGTTAAATATAAAAATTGAAGTTTGGCAGGCAGTATTCCCTGAACTCAATGCATTGCTTGTGGTATTTTGAAAAAAGAAAAGAATTTTGCTTTGAAAATGTCATACTCCAAAGAAGTTTTTGGAAGTGATTTCTAGGGGAGTTGACTCCTATTTGGTTGAATGGATGATTTGACTGTTCCTTTAAAGATATTTCAAACTGTTCCAAACAGTCTCTCTTTTTTTTGAACAACAGAAGACCTACCGTACACAGCGTTCTAGTAAAACAGGGTAGGAGAGAAGACATTTCCATTTCAGTGGAGAAATACTAATTACAAAAACGCTAAGATGTTAAGGCTCATACCTGATCATCTTCTCCAAAGATATGGAAACAAATGCCATTCAGCAGCTTCCAGAAAAGTCCCCAGGTTTTAGGCAGTCAATCAGGGAACTATCAGAAGCCCCGCAAAGGCGAGGAACGTCTCGGAGGAGCCACTGTGCCATCAACGCGGCTGTTTTAGAGGAAGAACTCTCCCTGTCTTTATTCTTCAACCTCAAGTAGCCCAACTTCCCCCTTCCCTTCAGGTGGTGCTCAGAGAGGACTGGATGCGCTGTCATGTACCCAACTTGTTTCCCTTCGCGTCAGGGGACAGGCATGGCATCAAGGCCTTAGTGCTTTGGCAGTTCCAATAAGGAGCCTGCCAGAATGGATGGCACCAACAGTGATGAGGCACTCAGGAGGGAGGGAGCAGGCTTTTGATAGAGGAAAAAAACATCTGTGTGTGAAGAGAGATGATGTGGCAGAACATGATTATGACAGACAGTGACAAAATTTATTACCACCCTTTAGTAACACTGTGTTTATCCAGAGTGAGGGCGATTACCTGATCTTTTCCACACGCAGCATGATGCTTAGAATGTTTTTGCTGAAAGAGACTTTGGAGATGATCTAGTCCAACCCCTCACTTTACTGAAGAAGTAACTAATTGACAGAGAATGTAAATGGCTTGGCCACAGCCACATGGCTAGCCAGGGATCATCAGTACCACTGAACTGCTCCAATGACTCTAACACAAGGTGAGCACAATAACAAATGTGTCCCCTAAAGTACCTCTTTTGTGGTGCTCTAGGAGGGCTTCAGTCCTTAGCACAGTGCCCAGCACATAGTAGGTGTGTTCAGCGACTGTTCATGGAAACAAGTGAATAGACAACCTCATCGGATTATCTGCACAGCAACCCTTCCCAAGAGTAAACATTAAGGCAAGGGCATGACACTCACAGGTTCCAGCAAAGATCACTACGAAGTGAATCCTATTTTCCCATTGACTTCTATTGCAAGACTGGAGTTACTGTCTCCAGGTGGAGGAGGGGAGCCTCTCCGGTTGGTTAGTTCAGTCCATCAGACCATCCATCAAGGCCATGGTTTTGAACCCCTCTTGGTGCATCCCAGTTTTTAATGTGCCACCATTAGAAATTGTGCCCTAGTCAGGCATTTTACATGTTTGTGGAGGGTCATGAAGCTCAGACAAGATAGCTAGGGCAGATGGAGCCAGATTCATCTCAACTGTTGGCCAGGCGGAGCCACTCCCTAGGATCAGATTCGTGTGGGAACGACGTCTGTGGCATGTTGGATGTGCTTAGTGGCCCAGGTGTGGCAGACTGCCAGCAATTTGAGAACTTGGTAGCATTTGACTCTTCCTAAGTTGAAATGCCTCCTCTACCTTTACCTCTTCTTCTATTGATTCTAGGGGTTGAGGATCCTTCAACTCTGAACCTGCTCCTTTCCTCCTCCTTTGCAATGTCTAATAGACTCAGGTTGCATTTCCAAGCTCTATCAGTAGGTGCCCCTGTTTAATACATCACAGACTTCAACTTGTCCTTAAAGCTTGCTGTCTGTTCGATAAAAGTAATGTTTCCAATTTTAACAATCCTATAAGATGATGCTTTTTGTTTTGTTTTGTTTTTGAGACAGAGTCTCACTCTGTCACCCAGGCCGGAGTGCTATGGCGTGATCTCAGCTCATTACAACCTCCACCTCCTGGGTTCAAGCGATTCTACTGCCTCAGCCTCCCGAGTAGCTGGGATTACAGGTGTGCACCACCATGCCTGGCTAATTTTGTATTTTTAGTAGAAACGGGGTTTCAACATGTTGGTCAGGCTGGTCTCGAACTCCTGACCTCAGGTGATCCACCTGCCTCAACCTCCCAAAGTGCTGGGATTACAGCCACCACACTCGGCCAAGATTTTGCTTTTGTAAAGCAAAGACTACTGTAGTTCTCATCCCCTGCCCTCTCCTGACCAACAGCAGTTCCTCAGTGATCTATACCAGCAACCACAACCGTGTATTAGAGTCCATCATACTCCCAGCAGTGTGCTGGAACCTGAGGCTACAAAGTGAGATGCAGTACCTACTCTCAGAAAGCTTACAGTCTTGGAGCCTAAACAAAACCCATTCTTACCTGGTTTTTTTCACACAGAAGAATTACTGGAAAAATAAGGCCGGGCGCAGTAGCTCACGCCTATAATCCCAGCACTTTGGGAGGCTGAGGCGGGCGGATCACCTGAGGTCGGGAGTTTGAGGCCAGCCTGACCAACATGGAGAAACCCCGTCTCTCTAAAAATAGAAAATTAGCCAGGCATGGTGGCGCATGCCTGTAATCCCAGCTACTCTGGAGGCCGAGGCAAGAGAATCGCTTGAACCCAGGAGGCGGAGGTTGCGGTGAGCCAAGATGGCGCCATTGCATGCCAGCCTGGGTGACTAGAGCAAAACTCCGTCTCAAAAAAAAAAAAAAAAAAAGGGAAAAATAATGAGTATACTGAGTGCCTGCTATAATGTGGCAAAGACAGTACACTACCTCTAATAGTCCCCAATCCTATGACACAGGAGTCCTCCTCTGTCTTACAGGCTAGGAAATTGAGGCATGGAGGGATTGGGTAACTTGTCCCAGGAAACCTATCCTCAGTCAGTGTGTGGCAGAGTGAGGCAGAGACTCAGGCTATATCTGATAGATAAAACTCTGCAAAGCCCAGATTCCTGGGGCGGCAGGTGTGACTTACCCTGGGGACTGTGGATCTTAAGTTCATTCTTACCTTCCACGAGAGTGAAAAGCCTTCTGGAGTGTCCGCGGCACCCTCAGAATAACACTTCCACTCACACACTCACACACTCACATGCACCCCGCCCCACCTCCAGTGTGAGACTGGGCGGGAAGCATCTATCCTCTGTGTTGGGACCGAGGCCCTGTTTCTGCTTTGAGGCTGGGGACTTATTAAAAAGAATATCCCTGGCTTCGGGCCTTCTCCTGCTTCCAGCAAAACCACCTTTAATAGGAGCCTGTTCCTGACACCTACTCTCATCACAAACGAAGACTTCCTCTCTGAAAACAACATGAAAGGATAAGCCTTTTACTTGGTTCCTAAAGTAAGACTTCTCTCTGTAGCCCGCAGCTTCTTTCGGAGAAGCCTCTTCATAAACTGGGGTTTAGCTTCACTTGGTAATTAACATCCATTTTCTCTTGCTGCAGAAATGTTTGTCACATAAACAAACAGCCCCCCACCACCAACACTACGTAAAGGTGAAATATTGGCATATTCCAGTGGGTAATATGGAAAAGTGATGCTGGGATCAAGCCAGTCCCTGACCCCAGTTCCCCAAAAGCCTTCAACATTGCCCAGCTAGACTCCCGGGGCCTCGGTGCCAGCCCAGAGCCCTCTTCCCCCATAGTCCTTTCTGCCCAGCAGAATTACATATCCGAAGCCAAGATGAGACCGTCCCAAAACCGATCATCAAAAATACACTTCAGTCCAGGCATGGTGACTGTGCCTGTAATCCAGCACTTTGGGAGGCCGAGGCAGGCAGATCACTTGAGGTCAGGAGTTTGAGACCAGCCTGGCCAAAATGGTGAAACCCCGTCTCTACCAAAAATACAAAAATTAGCCCAGTGTGGTGGCGCGTGCCTGTAATGCCAGCTACTTGGGAGGCTGAGGCAGGAGAATCGCTTGGACCTGCAAGGTGGAGGTTGCAGTGAGCTGAGATTATGCCACTGCACTTCAGCCTGGGCGACAGAGTGAGACTCTGTCTCAAAAAAAAAACAAATAAAAAAATTTAAAAAATAAAAATATATGTATACTTCATGTCATATCTTCCTTTTGTGAGGAGAGAAACTTAGAATAAGCCAGGGCATTTAAAAACTCTTTACAAAATCCAGGCCCTCCATAATGGTTTTTTTTCCCCTCCTACTATAAGGATCCCGATCCCCAAGCATCTTACTTTCCAAGGTGCAAAGATTAGAAAACCACCATAAAATGGAAAATCCTAAAGTGAGGAGAGATTACCGTTATTCTTAATGTGGGCCGATTTAGGCTTACCATGTTTTTTGTTTGTTTGTTTGAGACAGGGTTTCACTCTGTCGCCCAGACTGGAGTGCAGTGGTGCAATCTTGGCTCACAGTAACCTCCCTGTCCCAGGTTCAAGGGATTCTCATGCCTTAGCCTCCCAAGTAGCTGTGATTACTGGTGTGGGCCACTACTGCCTGGCTAATCTTTTTTTTTTTTTTTTTTTTTTTTTTTTTTTTTTTTTAGTAGAGACAAGGTTTTCCCATGTTATCCAGGCTGATCTCCTCGAACTCTTGACCTCAAATTATCCATCCGCCTCAGCATCCCAAACTGCTGGGATTACAGGCATGAGACACTGTGCCTGGCCTTACCGTGCTTTTCCAATATTTTATTTCTTCACAGTAGAAATGTTTGAGTAGTTGTAGTTTGTGCAGAAAAGCCAAGGAGTCCCTCCAATTCAAGTAGAAGTTCCTCCAGCATCTGCATAAATTGTATTATAAAGCAGCTTTTAGGTATCTAGAATAATGACACTTGATTTGAAGAGGTTTGCTTTTTGTTGAGCTAACTTTAGCATTCGCTTTCATCAGGAGCAGATACATCATAGCATCCTAGACAGCCCAGCACGTTTGGTTCACATATAAATACATGCATGTCTGTCTAGGCACCGTGTCCCAAGATCAGCACAGCTGAGGACATCACCACCCTGACCGTTGCTCAAGCCAGCCTAAATTTCTGTGATTTCTCATTGGCTGGGTCTGGATCATGTGCCTCTGTCCACCAGCCTATCATCACTCAGGCTCTCGTTCTAACTAACCCTCATCCTCCAAAGCAGAATGACCAGAGCCCCGTGGCTCATTTTGAGTGACATGTCCACATCTGTGACCCCTCTGGTTTCTTTAAATCCAAGAAATGGAAGAGTGACCTAAAAGAAATGAGGGCTGAGGCTTTAAAGGATTACTGTCTCTGAGAAAAAGTTCAGTCCCTGGGAGAAAAGAGCCCTAGGCCTTTGGAGAAAGTATGAGAAACATTTCGATCCTTTCACAGAAACCACTCTACTTTTCAAAACCTGCTGTCTTTTTTTTTTTTTTTTTTCCTTCCAGAGTGCTAGCTGAGTGTGTGTGTGTAAATAAGAGAGAGGAAATAAAAACCCAAGACAGGAGCGTTTTGAAATGAAAACCCAACAGGCTCATTTCAAATTGAATCCCAAGCATACACATTAGGGTCTCCAAGCTGTTTGTCCTTCTTCCCGGCACTGGCAGGAGGGCCTGACTCAAGTTATTCCCAGGAACATGAGAATGTTCAGCCATTGCTTCCTGTCTGAACAGACTCAGGGGGCTACCGGCTGCCTCCCTTAAACTAGAAGTCACATGAAGCCCAGGCCCCAGAACCCAGGCCAAGGGGACCGGCGCTGGCTCCAGCCTCCAGCAGGCAGAGGGCAGGCCTGTTTGTGTGACCCCCTCCCAGGCTTGCTCACCAGGGCTTCCAACCCCCAGCCTTCGTGACACATTGCAGGAGGAGATGCTGGCTTTGTGGTTGCAAACACTGTCAGGACCCAGCAGATGGAGAAGGGAGCTTTCCAGATGTTGCACACAATAAAAGGAGTTTTTATTTTATTATTTCTTTTTTTAATGAGGAGTGGGGGAGTTGTAACAAGGGCAAAATGTGAGCTTTCAAATCCTCAGTTGGCGGTGTTTGTGTGTGCATGTGTGTGTCAGGCTGAGAGGTGCGGGCTGCGTGGTGGAGGGGCAGACGCGGCGCTGTCACATCTAAAACCAGGCTGGGGCTGCTGCTCGTTACTGGAGAAGGCTTCTTGCTCATTCCAGTGCGACTGGGAAACTGCAGAGACAGACTCTTCCCTCCTGTGTTTTCCTCTTCTCTGTGTAGACAAGCATTCCAAATGGGATTAAACGAAAAGGAGAAATGAAACACACGTTGCCAACATTCGTTAGCGCACACACACTCCGTTTTTCTTTTGTTTTTTTTTGTTGTTGTTGTTGTTTTCCTTCTTTTCTCCTGTCTCTCTCTTTCCTTCTCTCTTTAAACAGGGAGAGGCCAGCACCGAGTATAATGATCCTGAAAGAGCTGCTGCCTCTAGGACCAGAAACACTTTTACCAAAAAAAAAAAAAAGTTGTGATGTTTTTTCCTCCTGATGGTGAGGATCCAAGTGAAACTGACTTTCCTCTTTGGTGGGGAAGCGGCAGGAAAGTTTCCCCTCTTTCTGACAGCGTCTTTGGTGGACGGATCTTTTTAACAAGCCATTTCCTGGCGCTTGAATAGTTGATCCCCTTCCCCCTTTAACAGTGTCATGCACCATGTCAGACATCAAAGCCCTAATTAAACCCATTCTTTAATTGTGTCTTTTTGCTTCATTACTTTCCCTTCTCCTTTGATGAAGGCTGCACCTCTCTGATCACCCCCAAATTATCGTTTTCTCTTCATTTTCTAGAAGATCTGAAAATTGCTCGCTGGGTCATTATCAGGTACCCCCACTTCCTTTTTTAGTTCTTCAAGTTGGGGACACAGGGCCTTCTCGGCCCCCATCCCCCATCCCCCATCCCCCCATCCCCTTCCCCCCAACAGTTAAAGGGATATTCACACCTTTACCCCTCCCGGCTCTTCTATTCTTATGAAGTTTCCATTGATTATTGTCCTGAAATTCCTTGGTCCAGTCATAGATAAAAGGATAATGACTTCAAAGGGAAGAGTTAAGAGTTTAACCCCAAGCGAAGAGAGTGGACAACTAGGTAATTGAGGGTAATAACCCATCACAGACTTGCTTTCAAAGGATCGCCCAGCTGAACTCTCAGGTGGCTTTAATTTTATTAACATTTGTAGCCGCTGACTTGAGAAGACGGTCTGGAGTCATTACAAGCTTCAAAGCTCCAGGTAACACTCCGCCCGGCCGGGAACCTGACATCAATTTGGGCCTGAGCGCCCCCCTCATACGGATGGCAGTGACTGCTGCTAACCCCAAACTTCTCTGCCGAACCACAGACCCCAGAAACTCTGGGGAGGCGAGATCAAAGGTCCCCCTCAGCCACACCCCTCCACAATGGCAATCAAGAATTCAAATCAAACGAAGACACTTAAAGGCACAAGGTTTGGGGGTAGAGGGGAGGAAAGCCTCTTCCTTTCTTGGTGTCAGTGGACCTGGGTCTTCATGGGTGCGCCCAGGACACCCATGGCTTGATCCCTCAGGGGCCTCCCCCACATCCCCCACCTCTCTCACTCTCCTTGCATCCTCTGAGACGTCCCTGACACCCATCAGAGAGAAGCAGACCTGGTGACCGGGCCAACATCTTTATTGTGTGAATGAGAAAATAACATTTCAAAAGCCAAGATGACTTGCCTGGAGAGCACCCATGACTTGGTAGTAGCAGAACCCCCACCAAAGGCAGAGCGGACTCCCGCAGCTAGAGCTGGATGAGCAGACAGGAGCCGGGGAAGAAAGGAAGACTGCATCAAACATCGCCCCAGGGAGATCCAACACTTGTATGACACTGGCATCATCCCTGCTAGCATCTTTCCAAAGCCTCCTGTCGCCTTCCTGCCCTGCACACCTGTGTGTTGCCCTTCAGTAAATCCCAAAGCCAGAGGGGGCCTCCCCTGGGTCATGATGACCCCTGGGGTGCCATCCCCTGATTTATTGGGCTGATTGCCCAGTTTAGGTCTCCATTCTAGGTGCTGGAGGGGTTGGAGGGGAGCTCCATAGACTTCCTGGTCACCGAAATTGGGAGGCCTTCCTGGTGCATGGCTTCAGGCTGTCCTTTCGGCTGTTAGAAGTTTAACAAAAAGCCTTTGAAATGGATAGACACTTGAACAGCTGCCAGGGCAGCTATAGCCTCTCTGCAGACTTCGGCAGGGCTCTCCGACCACATTCCTAGTCCCGACCAGTGGGGAAGGCTGGGTGCTGGGGGAGGTTATCTTCACCACTGCCAACATGCCTCAGCCCCACCAACCCTCATTCGGGCTTCTACAGAGAGCCATCCGAGTCCTCAAAGGACCAGGAAATGCACCCCAGACCACCAGGGCAACACAGTGCCCTACACAGAGCGTGATTCTGTAAATGTTCCCTGAATGCAGGCAGAGTGCAGAGGCCTCTGTCCAGCTCTCAGGAGACAGTCACCAGCACACCTGAGAAGACTGTGGCCCCATCCATCTGCAGCCATCACTCCAGTCCTTACAAAAGGTGGCTGTCACCGTGGCTCATACCTGTAACCCTAGCTCTTGGGGGAGCTGAGTAGGAGGACTGGTTGAGGCCAGGAATTCATGACCGGCCTGGGTGACAGAGTGAGACCTTGTCTCTGTAGGAAAAAATAATAATAATATACATATGTATATATACACACACACACATATATATATACACACACATATATATACACATACACACACACACACACACACACACATATATATATATATATAGAGAGAGAGAGAGAGAGAAGGTCTCACTTTATCACCCAGGCTGAAGTACAGTGGTTTGACCATGGCTCACTGAAGCTTGAGGTGGGCTCAAGGGATCCTCCCACTTCAGCCTCTCCAATTGAGTTGGTACTACAGGTGTGCGCCACCACATCCAGCTAATTTTTTAAAAAAAATTTTGTAGAGATGAGGTCTCACTGTGTTGCCCAGACTGGTCTCAAACTCCTGGGCTCAAGTGATCCACCCGCCTCAGCCTCCCAAAGTGCTGGGATTACAAGTGTGAGCCACCGTGCCTGGCCTCTGTTTCTATTCTCTAAAAAAAACCAAAAACACCAAAAGCTGCTCTGAAGTAGTATAAATGTACCCTAGGGAAAGGGACTGCAGCATCTCAAGACACAAGTCATACTTGCGCCTCAGGTGGAAGAATCAAAGGAGGGCAGGAGAGAGCTGGGGTCCTCCTACTCCCTCTGCAACTGACTCTTGTATCGTGGTGTGGCTGCCCTGCAGCTGCCAGACCTTTGCAGAAAGGCTGTGTTGGGAAGATGACTCTGGCCAGAGCCAGTGGCCCCCTTGATTTGAGCACCTTTTAACACTCATGATCTAACCGGCTGGCCAAATTTCACTTCCAACCGTTTATCCCCCTTTCTGGTTTTTCAAGCTCAGAAAGAAACACTGTGACCGGGCGTGGTGGCTAACGCCTATAATCCCAGCAATTTGGGAGGCGAAGACAGGCGGATCACGAGGTCAAGAGATCGAGACCAGCCTGACCAACATGGTGAAACCCCATCTCTACTTAAAATACACAAATTAGCCAGGCGTGGTGGCGCACGCCTGTAATCCCAGCTACTCGGGAGGCTGAAGCAGGAGAATCACTTGAACCCAGGAGGCAGAGGTTACAGTGAGCCGAGATTGTGCCACTGCACTCCAGCCTGGGTGACTGAGTGAAACTCCGTCTCAAAAAAAAAAAAAAAAAAAAAAAAAAAAGAAAGAAAAAAAGAAATACGGTGGCCAACTGTGCCACAGCATCATAGAGTGTTCCCTGAAGAAGGGCAGGTAATGTGTAGCGGTGCATAACACAGACTCTCCTTGATCACAGACAGGTTTTGCACTCTCCAGAGGATGCCAGTGAGGGTTGTTTGGTCAGTTCATTGCATTTGATTTGTTCTTGGAAAATTATGACGATTAGCTGGGCATGGTGATGTGCACCTGTCATCCCAGCTTACTTGGGAGGTTTGAGGTGGGAAGATTACTTGAACCCAGTAGTTCAAGGCTGCCATGAGCCATGATCATACCACTGCGCTCCAGCCTGGATGACACAGTGAGCCCCTGCCTCAAAATTAAGAATAAAAATAAATAAAATAAAATTATGACGAATATTCAATGTAGACTGATATGGGGAAATGATATGATTTGTTCCACAACCCAATCCAAAAACTTTAAAAATCATCTGATAATTTAGATTTTTTTTTTTTTTTTTTTAAGACAAGGTCTTGCTTTGTTGCCCAGGCGGGAGTGCAGTGGTGCAATATTGGCTCACTGCAACCTCCACCTCCCTGGTTCAAGTGATTCTCCTGCCTCAGCCTTCCAAGTAACTGGGATCACAGGTGTATGCCACCACACCCAGCTAATTTTTGTATTTTTAGTAGAGACGGGGTTTCACCATGTTGGCCAAGCTGGTCTCGAACTCCTGACCTGAGGTGATCCACCCGCCTTGGCCTCCCAAAGTGCTGGTAGCTCATGCCTATAATGAGCCACCATGCCTGGCCGCTAATGTAGGTATTATACAAGGCAGCCTACGTCCTCTTAGAGAAGAGAGAAGTTGTTGGTAACCGAAAACATCCGTAGTGTGGCCCCCAGAGAGGCTGCATGGACAGCGCCCTCTGCACTCTCTTCCCCAGAGCCCCTGTCAGCAAAGAGGTGCCTGAAGCCAGGGTCACCAGTCCTTGGCTCTGGGACAAAACTGGTCCATGTGTGAAACTGGATGCTGGGAACGTATTGCCAACCTTTGATTTTTATGATGTTGTAAACCCAGATGTCTTAGCTCAGACATATGTGTGATGTACTGGAACAAGCCCAGACTTTGAAGTCAGGCAGACATGTGTTCAAGTCCAGACCCTGCCGTTTACTGACCAGCTTAGCTTGGGCAAGTCCCACAGGCTCTCAGATCCTCAGTGTTCCGGGTGGTGTGTGCTGAGTCCTGCATCAAGGACACCTACCCGTGCTGGGCCCCTGCTTTGGGTGAAGCTCTGGAAATGCAAAGGTGAGTGAATCTTTTCCTTGCCCTTAAAGAGCTCACATTCTAGAGCTGTGGGCAGAGGTTCCCGTGCCGTGCAATGGGGTGGGGACTTTGATGTAGACACTGGGGGTGGCCAGGAGAGCCTGGCCATCCTGGAGCATGGCATAGACTTCCCGCTCCCTCACTCTCATCCCCACATCTGGGGTACCAGGGTTCCCACAGTGAGGTGGGACATGAACCCTGGCAGAGAGGCCGACAGAGATTATACAGGAGTTCCCTGACAGTTCAGATGTTACAGTCATAGTCTCGTTGTTTTCTTGCAATCTTGAGGATCCAAGACAAGTCAGCTTTGTAAATGGGCCTGGGGCGCAGATTTGAATGTTTCACAGGGAGATGCTCTGCTTTTGGGTCTATCAGTGACAGGACCCAGTGGGCTGTCAAGAGGAAGGGGGAAAGGGATGGTGTCCCAGCCACATCATCCACAGTCCTGATTTTCCAAGAGAAAGCTGACTTCCATGCACCATTATAACAGGGAAGAGGTTAACCTGGAAGCTCAATGGCTCTGGGACACTGTGGAAGGCTGGCCTGGCCCTGGAGGGTGGGAGGCAGGACAGGGAGTTGACATATGGGTGGCTGAGTGTGTCTGGCTGGATCAGGAGTGCGGGCGGCCAGCGAGCTGGCACCCGGCCTGGTTAAAGGCCTATCAGAGTCTCATTGACTGGCTGTCTTTGATCTCTGTTTATTCACAAGTCTGAGGAGGTAACGCCCGTGCTCAGTGATTAATTGCATTTTGGGTGGAGACCACATGCCTTAGTGATAGCTGCGGCCACAGGGACAGACCAAGGTTTCTCTCAGTATCCAGCCTTGAAGGTCAAAGTTCTCCCTATGCACCTTCTCGTCACCTGCGTGAAGCTTGCGAAGGCAGCCACCAACCTGTAGGGGACATTCAGTAAATGTCACTTTTCTCCCTGCTGGCCGTTGTCTGACATTACTCAGCATTTCAGAAGTGGCATACACTACGGACTTACAGCAAGCCTTGAACATTCTTGGAAAACTTGCCCAAGCTGGAATCCCATTTTTATCTTTATAACCATCTTAGAGATGAGTAGGGCATGCAGAGCCATCGTGGTTGTGGAGATAAAGAGCACTGAGTGACTGATGAATGCGAACTTGGCCTTCCCCACATCAGTTAGCCAGTCAGTGGCAGCCCTTGGATGGGCCCTGATTCTTGCAGCAAAGCCCTGTTGTAGCCACTGATGTGGTTCATGGTTAGCTGGTGAGGTCAGTATGGGGCATTCCTTGCTTGCCAAATCCCTCGTCCACTCCCGGCTGGAAAAAATTTTTTAGAGTCATAAAGTCCCCGTAATCCCGGAAAAGGAGCTGATGTGGCTGTCCTGTTTTGGGCTTTCCTCGACATTCTAGATTTGAACCATACTAAGTTCTTCCCAAGCAGGGATTCCTGGCTGGCCCTGGCTAGTCATGAGATGCACTGGAAGTCCTTGGGCAGCCTTACATAGCACCAGATGCCCTCAGAGCTCTGCTCTCCCACCCCCTCTCCCCTCACCCCCACCCCACCCTGGACAACAGCTTCTTCCTGCTTCACTCGCAGCATTTCCTGCTGCCTCTCTGGTAGAAGCTGCTAGAATGCCTTGTGCCGGCAACTTGGAGAGCAACAAGTGTCTGCATACCCTTAACCTCCTCCCAGCCCTTAACCAGTGGTGGACAGATGCCGGGGTATAAATCCTCCAGCTCCCTTGTCCCCAAGCCAGGACAGTGGTGAGCCGTGACCTATGCTGTCTTGAGATTCCCCCGTGGGTGGAACCAAAGTCCCCCTCTGTGGACACTGCTCGGTGTCACAGCCTTGCCTGGCTTCCTTCCCTTCCATTCCCTCACTCCCCTGCAGGGTTTTCCTGAGACTTTCGTAGTAATTCACATGCATTCCCCTCACAGGGCCAGTTTCTGGGGAGCCCGACCTAAGACAGTTGCTGAAATAAAATATGAATATCTAAACAAATACGATCGCTTACATTGGTGTAATGGACTCCCATGGGGTCCCTGCTGCCTGAATCCTACCTCTCATTACATCTAGCCCCAACACGCCCACAACAGGGAGCTTTCTAAAACCCAGCTCGGGTTACACAGCTCCCCAACTGCCCGGTTTAAGACAATTTATCTGCGAAGTCAAGGCCATACTCCTCGCAGAGCCCTGGGTTTCTCCTTGATCTGGCCACAACAACCTCCACTCCAGACAGCCCCCTGTGAGTTCCGTGCCGTCCGGCTCCACAGGGAACCATCCCCTCTCCCCAGGCTGCGTCGAGCTTCGGAGCCTGTGCTCGTGCTGTTCCATCTTCCAGGTTTGCCCTTCTCAGTTTCCTTGAGCTGATTTTACCCCTTGTCATCTCCTCTAAAGTAGACTCAGTGCCCCTTCTTGTTCCCCCAGCACCCTGGGTACATCTCCGTCTTGGTCATTACCCTGTTTCTATGTTGATCTCTCACACAATGAGGGCTCCTGGAGAGCAAAAGCCTGGGTCTGACCATTGCTGACACTGCCCCCAAGCCTATGCCAGTGCCCACCTGGCAGGCCCCTGACATGTGGGTTAGATCAACCTGGTGGTGCTCCCAGAGGAGTTCCATGAAACATGGTGCTATGGACACCACTGTGTCTCCCCAAAATTCCCATGTTGATGCCCTGACCCCCAATATTCAGAGATAGGGCCTTTGGGCAGTGATTAGGTTCAGATGAGGTCATGAGGATGGGGTCCTCTTGGTGAGATTAGTGCCTCTATAAGAGGAGACACAAAGTCCAGGCACAGTGGCTCATGCCTGTAATCCCAGCATTGGGAGGCTGAGGCAGGCAGATCACCTGAGGTCAGGAATTTGAGACCAGCCTGGCCAACATGGTGAAACCCTGTCTCTACTAAAAATACAAAAATTAGCCAGGTGTGGTGATGTGTGCCTGTAATCTTAGCTAGTGGGGAGGCTGAGGCAGGAGAATCGCTGGAACCCAGGAGGCGGAGGCTGCAGTGAGCCAAGATCATGCCACGGCACTCCAGCCTGGGTGACAAGAGCAAGACTCTATCTAAAAAAAAAAAAAAAGAGATGCCAGAGAGCTTGCTCGCTCTCTGTCTCTCAGCCATAGCACAACATAGCCAGACGGCAGCCCTCTGCAAGCCAGAAAGAGAGCCCTCACCAGGAATCAAAGGGGTCGGCATCTTCATGTTGGACTTCCAACCTCCAGAGCTGTGAGAAGTAAATGTCTGTGATGTAACCATCCAGTGTCTGGTGTTTTGCTATGGCAGCCCAAGCTGACTAATGCACACGGGTACAGTAAACCCAAATGTATATTTCTGGGCAAATACCAAAGATCCTATACTAGAATTCAGTGTCAAGACCTACCAAACATCTTTTAGCGTTGGTTTTCTTAATTATGAGAGAAAGAATTGAGGCATTTCTGTGCATTAATTTTATATGTATGTAATGACAATTACATCCATTTGTTTTAGGCTATCTTGATCCAGGGTGGTCTAAAAAATCACTGGGCTAAGCTGCTGACCCCTCAGCCCGACCTCCTGAGTCTCCAGAGAGAAGCTCTGGAATCTGGCTTTGTGTAGACCTCCCCGAGGACTCTGATGCAGTGAACAGGTGCAGCCCACGGTGCTGTCTGGCACCCCTGGACTTAAGAGCTCTAAGGCCAGGTCTGAAACTGAACTCATGAATGCTCTCACTCCAAGATCCCACGTGATCTGTTTGATCTATTTGATACAGCATGATGTGTTTGATATTTAAGTTTTATGAATTGTTTGCAAGTGACATACAATGTCCACAGTGAGTCAGGCATCCCCAAAGCCAAATAGGGTGGATTCATCCGAGATAAAAGCAGCCAGCGAGACTGGCCTGCAGGAGTCATCCCAGCCACTCTCAAGGCATGTGAATGTTAGCCTCACCTTCCAAGGCCCAAAGTCCCCGCTCTTCCTAAGGTTCTCTTGGATTGACCAGAGGGGCCAGTGCCTGCGCTCTGCATTCTGCCTTGGGTTGGAGGATTGGCTGAGAAGGGATCTCCTAGCTTCTGGGCCTGAGCAACATTCAGAGCCTCCTGGGGCCTGCGGGACTCCCTGGTGGCGCCACCAGCCCTTTTAGTGCCAGCACGTTGGCCTTGGCTTTGCTGGCTCTGCCAGCAGCCAGCACTGTCCCTGCCAGGAACTCTTAACTGTGATCCCACAGCCAAGGCTTTGTAGCCTCTTCATAGAGAGAGAGGCTATGCAGCTTCCTCTTCAGCTGGTCCAGGGCCCCTTGGGGTTCCCTTTCTTCCAAGGCCACATCCCTTAAGAAAGAAAGCAAGTCCTTCTCAGGTGCTTGTGATCCTTGCAGGGGGTGCCTCAAGGACCTTCCAGGCAGGTGGAGAGGGGCAGTGACCCAGTCTTACAGGAAATGTTCTCACATCTTCACGCAGAAAGCCTTGGGGACCTGGGCAAGAGAAGAGTTAAATTCTGGGCTGAGGCTTCAGTGTTCAATTTCTTTATTTCCTGTTGATGACATTATTGCCTTCCTACAACCATTGACACATGTTGCTTTCATCTGTTTCATTTCAAGACATGAGTACACTCGCTGGAAACTATGCTTAATAGCTAAACTCAAAACATTTGGATTTCCTTTCCTTCTGTGACTCTTTGCTGGTATGCTGCATTCTCTAGTTTTTTTGGGTGGTGGTGGTGTGTGTGTTTTTTTCAGCCACCATTTCTAAGCAGCAAAAGGAGAAGTCACTGGCTCTCTGGCCAACTGCCTCAGGCCCATCTGCTTCATATGGGATATTTCCTTTCGCTGGAGGAGGCCTATGTTTGCCCCATGTTGTGGTGGTTGGAGAGCATCTCTTCGTCCTCTTCTTTTCCCCAGCTCCTTTCCCTGCCTGTGAGGGAGAGGACCAGCCTTGTTTAACTATAGGATGGGCAGATGGCTTCTTCCGGTTGCTGTGTGCCCTGGAGCCTGCACCTACCCTTCCCACCTTCCCCAGCGCCACCAGGCTCCATGACTCATGGCTTGGACCTTCTGAACAGAGCCTCCGGAACAGAGAGGTGAGCTTGACAGTCTGGACCCGAGGACTCGGGGGAACAAATAGGCCTTGCTGCCTGGACTGCCTGTGGAGGGGATCTGGGCAAAGCTCCCCTTGGCCAGACCTTGGATGGAAAGCGGCTGTTGGAAGCAGGCCAGCCTCATCTGGTTGGAATTGGGTTTGACACGTGTTTCCAAACCTGGTCGCAGAACTGCAGCCACCACTAGCCCTTCCCTGGGCCTGGACTGCACTGCCCATTGACAGTCTGCAAAGCAAGCAGTCAGTCTGCTATGGAAAAGTCTGCAAGGTGGACACCCCCCTAGCCTGGGGTGACTGCCCAGCCCCCACCAGGCTCCTGGGAAGGACATATTCCCAGGAGGAGGCCAGAGGGGAGTAGGAAGGGAAGGCAATCACAGTCTGACTCCCTAAGATGAAGAAAGTCACTTGCGGTATGCATGGACCTTTATGTCTATTTCTCATTTTATCCTTCCTGTAACAGAGCAGCTTATTCCCATTTTGCAGTGGGAAAAGTGAAGCTCAGGAAGGGTGAGAAATTTGCTCAAGCTAGGCCAGGTGTGGTGGCTCACGCCTGTAATCCCAACTGAGGATTACAGCTGGGAGGCTGAGGCAGGAGGATCACCTGAAGTCAGGGGTTCGAAACCATCCTGACCAACATGGTGAAGCCCCATCTCTACTAAAAACACACAAAAATTAGCCAGGTGTGGTGTCAGGCACCTGTAATCCCAGCTACTCAGGAGGCTGAGACAGGAGAACCGTTTGAACCAGGGAGGCAGAGGTTGCAGTGAGCCAAGATCATGCCATTGCACTCCAGCCTGGGTGACAGAGCGAGACTCCGTCTCAAAAAAAAAAAAAAAAAAAAAAAAAAAGTCCACACTCCTCCCCTTTTTCTCCTCAGTCCTTCTCTCCCACTTCATCCACCCTGGGCCTCTTCTGTTTAGAAATCCACATTTCAGGCAAGTAGGAAGCAAGTCCGCTAATAGGTAAGCGTGGTTGTGTGCATTTTATCCAGGAGGAAGAACATTTGAGGCCATTCCGCTGTGCCTTTCAAGTCCGCAGATCTGGCCAAGAGCCTGAGATAGCAGGAAGTGTGAAGAACAGAAACTTCAAGGGAAGAAGCGTGTGAGGGGATGGAAATGCTAGAGGCTTCTAGGGCCAGGAAAGTTATCACTCCCATCTGTCTGTACTCACTCACAAAAGTCCCCTTGCTCAGGAAATGGACTTCCAGTTCTATCAAACTCATTATATATCTTCTTCCACTTTCTTGTCTGGTATTTCCAGGCTGCTGGTGTCCTGGTTTGGGTGTGTCTGAGCATCTGTGTGTGTGTGTGTGTAAGCATATGCATGTGTGCGTGCACACGTGTGTGTCTGTGTGTGTGAGAGAGAAAGCGAGAGAGAGGCTGGGCGCAGTGGCTCACAGCTGTAATCCCAGCACTTTGGGAGGCCGAGGTGAGCAGATCACTTGAGGTCTGGAGTTCAAGACCAGCCTGGCCAACATGGTGAAAACTCATTTCTACTAAAAATATGAAAATTAGCCGGGTGTGGTGGCGGGCGCCTGTAATCCCAGCTACTCAGGAGGCTGAGGCAAGAGAATTGCTTGAATCTGGGAGGCAGAGGTTGCTGTAAGCCAACATTGTGCCACTGCACTCCAGCTTGGGCGACAGAGTTTAACAACATCAAAAAAAGAAAGAGAGACAAAGACAGAGAGCTGAGAGTGTGTGAGGCAGTACAGAGACCACATGTAAATGGAGATCCACCAAATGTCTGAGGATGTGATCAGCACAAGATAGGCAATGCCAAGGTGCCTGTCAAAGGTGACGAGGCCCTGTTTCCCTGGCAGTTCGTCTCCAACAGGCCCTGGCTGAGACTGTCTGATGGCAGAGTCCCAGAGGGACATCCAGGGGTGCACAATGTCCCAACAGCCTAGAACTCTAGGCTTTCTAGCTCTTCTATAGCCCTGGTGGAAAGACACAAGACCAGGCAAATTTATAGTATTTGACTGGGTATAAGAAGGCATTCCAAAATGACAGGGTCACCTGACATGCTGTGGACTTCCCTTTTTGGTGGTTCCCTATTGTATTAAAAGTTATATAGGCTGCGTGCGGTGGCTCACACCTGTAATCCCAATACTTTGGGAGGGTGAGGAGGGAGAATCGCTTGAGCCCAGGAGTTCAGGATCAGCATGGGCATCATGATGAGACTCCATCTCTACAAAAAAAAAAAAATTAGCCAGGGCCAGGCACGATGGCTCACGCCTATAATCCCAGCACTTTGGGAGGCTGAGGTGGGTGGATCACCTGAGGTCAAGAGTTCAAAACCAGCCTGGCCAACATGGCGAAACCCCATCTCTACTAAAAATACAACAATTAGCCAGGCATGGTGGCAGGTGCCTGTAATCTCAGCTATTTGGGAGGATGAGGCTGGAGAATCCCTTGAACCCAGGAGGCAGAGGTTGCAGTGAACCGAGATCACCCCATTGCACTCCAGCCTGGGTGACAAGAGTGAAATTCTGTCTCAAAAAAAAAAAAAAAAAAAAAAAAAAAAAGCCAGGTATGGTGACACACACTGTAGTCTTAGCTACTCCAAAGGCTGAGGCAGGAGGATCACTTGAGGCCCGGAGTTCAAGGTTACAGTTAGCTATGATAGCGCCAGTGCACTCCAATCTGGGCCACAGAGTGAGAACCTGTCTCAAAAGCAATAATAATAATAATAATAATAATAGTATAGAGCCATAGAAATTGTGGAAGGTGTAACATAACATTTTTCAGCTGCAAGGACCAGAGACCCTCTCAGTTGACCACAAGGGAAAATGGGAGTGTGTTGCAAGAATAAGGTTGCTTGTGGGGGAATTGGCCAAGGTGGCTGTTGACTTCTCTGTCCCTAGGACTTGGCTTTCTCTGCTGGCCTCTGGCCCCTGCCCCCTCATAGCCTCAACAAGCCCCTCGCCCAAGGTGGCCATTCCTCTAGCAGTGTTCTGGTCCCCTCCACAGCTTCAGTCCAGTGGAGCAAACTTTTTTCTTTGTTTCTCAGTTCACATTTCTGAGCTCAAGAGGAAAGCTGAACAAATAACTCAGCTCATCTTTCTAGGCCAGACTACTCAAGTCACATGGTGTTAGTCTGCCTATAGCTGGCTACCCACAAGTGACATCCCTGGGAAGGGGAAAGTGGGTGGGGGGTCACATGGTACAAAATATAGCCAGCCAGGCCTGGCTTCAGGAAGGGGCTGGGGTGGCCAGCAACAGAAATGTACTAATGCAAATACAAAAAGCAAGAAAAAAATGTTCCACAATCCCATCATCTGTACTGGTTGTTGTTTTTTGTTTTGTTTTGTTTTTTGTTTTTGAGATAGAGTCTCACCCTGCCACCCAGGCTGGAGTGCAGTGGCATGATCTCGGCTCCCTGCAACCTCCACCTCCCAGGTTCAAGCGATTCTTCTGCCTCAGCCTCCCAAGTAGCTGGGACTACAGGGGCGTACCACCATACCCGGCTAATTTTTTATTTTTAGTAGAGACAGGGTTTCACCATGTTGTCCAGGCTGGTCTCAAAATCCTGACCTCAGGTGATTCACCTGCCTCGGCCTCCCAAAGTGCTGGGATTACAGGCCACCACGCCCGATCCTGGTGGTTTTTTTCTATGTATTCTACCTGGTTGAGTACATATTCTATCCAGTTTTGTGCCTTGCTTTTCTGAGTTAATATTACATCATAAGCATTTCTGATATCATTACAACATCATTACCGTTTCAATGACTATATAATGTTCCCATGTGCGTCCATGGTTTTCTTAATCCCCATAGGCATAAATGTATTTCCTAATTCCTATGATTATACATAACCCCACATGCTTGGAATGGTTTCAGGAATGTACAGGATGACATCCTAGACTCCACTAACTCTAGGAGTGTTTAGGAAACCTGGCTTTTTCTCTTGAAGAGGAGGGATGACGGCTTTTTGGAAGAGGCCACAGGGAAAGCAGGAATACATTGGTTGGTCCCAACCTCTTAGCATCTGCCTATATCCTTGCTATTGTCCTTGAATGCTGTACCTGAGAGCCAGACTCAAGGCCCAGGCCAGGACCTCTCCTCTCCCTGCCACGCTCCAAGGAGGCCAAGGACAGCCCAGGCTGTGAAAAGGGAGGAAGAATGAGTGGGTGCCTTCTGAAGTCTTTGCTCTGATGAGTCTGTCCACCTTGGAGGTGAGGCTGAGCTGCCTCCCAGGCTAAGATTATGCAGTGAGGAAGAAGAATGGGGATAGGAGAGCCGCTAACGTAAGAGTCATGGAGGCAGAGAGGCTGATGTTGAAGACCCTCCTTGTGTAGATGAGGACCTCTGGCAGCCCAGAGTGTCTGGGGTCACAGAGGGAGCTGGAGCCATCACTAGAATGTGGGCCTCTGAGCCCAACCTGGACTCTCACCACTAACCCTCCTGACTGTCCATTTAATTGATAAGAACGTGTAGTCAACCGGAAAATTAATAAAAATGCCAGTTTAGTTTGATGACTCTGCTCTTAAAAATAGCAGCTCGGACTAGCTGCCTTCAGAGTTGTGGGCCTATGAACACTGACGCCTGTTACTCAGAGAAGGGAAAGCTAACACTGGACCAGGGGTTTGAGGAAACGCCTCTCTGCATAAGAGGGCACAAGACAGGCAGACCTGTGCCCTGGGCCCGAGGCAGGTGAGTTCCTGGTGGTAGAGTCCACACTTCCATTCTGGAGGACATTTATGCAGCAGCTCCTTCCAGCCCTGGCCACTACCACTGCCCTAACAGGGTGTCTAAGGGGATGGAAATGCTAGAGGAGTGTAGGGCCCGGAAAGTTACCACTCCTATTTGTACTCACTGAAAAAAATCCCCTCGCTCAGAAAATGAATTTACCATTCTATAAAAACTCATTATATATATGTATTTTTGTTGTTGTTGTGATTTTTGTTTTTGTTTTGAGATAGAGTCTCACTCACTCTGTTGCTCATCCTAGACCAGTACAGTGGCATGATCTCGGCTCACTGCAACCTCTGCCTCCCAGGTTCAAACAATTCTCCTGCCTCAGCCTCCTGAGTAGCTGGGACTACAGATGTGTGCCACCACGCCCGGCTCATTTTTGTATTTTTAGTAGAGACAGGGTTTCGCCCTGTTGACCAGGCTGGTCTTGAACTCCTGACCTGAAGTGATCCGCACCCCTCAGTCTCCCAAAGTGCTGGGATTATGGGCGTGAGCCACCATGCCTGGCCTCATTATATATTTTCTTTCACTTTCTTGTCTGGTATTTCCAGGCTGCGGGTGTCCTGGTTTGGGCGTGTTTTGGGTGTGAAAGTGATGGGATTACAGGCGCGAGCCACCATGCCTGGCCTCATTATATATTTTCTTCCATTTTCTTGTCTGGTGTTTCCAGGCTGCTGGTGTCCTGGTTTGGGCATGTTTTGGGTGTGTGTTTTGCTTGTCTAAGCAAGTAGAGACTGACATCTTACAAGACAATGGCCCATCTTGAATTCCCTGCCTTATTGGAAGAACCCACCTCTCAGGGAGCTGTGCGACCCTCAACAGCTCCTTTACCCTCTCTGAGCACTGCCCATCGTATAGAAAGGACGGGAGGAACTAAAAGACCCACCCAGGGCTTTGTCCTATCCCACTGCACTGTGTTCACACCAGAGCCACCGCTTCTTACTACCGTGTGACCTTTGTCAAGCGTCTCAACCCCTCTAGACAGGGCCAGCTTCATGGACATGAGATCGGTGCAGTCACACAAGGCCCCGCACTCAGAAGGCCGCCCACTAGCTTTAACCTTCTGTGGCTGCCATCTTGAAATTCCTGACAAATGGTGCACAAGGGGGCTGACGTTTGCATTTTGCACTGTACCCTGCTCATGATGTAGCAGATCCTGCCTCTAACCCGGGTCTCCTGAAAAATAGGTTGGTAATGGAGGAGGGGGCGTCTCACTCTCGGTTGGGTGGGAGAGCAAATGAGGTGATCCCTTTACAGGGACCTGGTGTGCAGGAAGTGGCCTTCGCCCGAGCCACCCTTGTGGTGTTATTCCATGGCCCCTTCTGTAGCCGGCCTCTTGGCCTTCGTCGGATGCCCCCTCCTGTCCTTTCCTGTCCCCTCTGACGGTTTCTCCTCCTTGATCTTCCCTCTGTGCACTCTGACCCAAGGATTCAAACATCCAGGGCACGCGAGCCCAGACTAGGAAATCGCAGCAGGTCTCCTGCAAACCCTTGAAGCCCTTATCAGAAAGGAAACTGCTAAGGACTCTGGCTCCAGTTTATGGCGGCTCCTCCCTCTGCCTTTATGGCCTTTTACTGCTCCTTGGCCCTGGGGGTTCAGACAGTGCCGCTCTTTTGTGAGGGAAGATGGCGCCAAGGGGCTGAGCTGTGTTGCTGGTCCACCTTCCCTCTGAGGGCCGGGCAGTGGATTCCCTGTGGCTGGTGCCAGGCCAGTCTGCAAGGGTCTATGGGAGCGCCTGACTTGGCCTAGCAGCCATACTTACAGGACAGCCTGATCACTATGGCCAGGTATGCAAGGTCGGCTTTTTGGATCAGAGCACCTCCGAGGAAGATGCTAACACCAACCACAATGCCAGCAGACATTCTGCTCCCTCTGCTCCAGCAACTGTGGTAGGCACTTTGCATATATTATCTTTTCTTTTTTCTTTCTATCTTTTCTTTCTTTTTTTTTTTTTTTTTTGAGGCATTGTTTCACTCTTGTTGCCCAGCCTGGAGTGCAATAGTGTGATCTCCACTCACTGCAACCCCCCACCTCCCAGGTTCAAGCAATTCTCCTGCCTCAGCCTCCCAAGTAGCAGGGATTACAGGCGTGTGCCACCATACCCGGCCATTTTTTGTATTTTTAGTAGAGATAGAGTTTCACTATGTTGGCCAGGCTGGTCTTGAACTCCTGACCTCAGGTGATCCACCTGCCTCAGCTTCTCAAAGTGCTGGGATTACAGGCGTGAGCCACCACGCCCGGCTTGCATATATTATCTTGATACCCACAATATCCTGGGCCTGTTAGGTGGGAAACATATGAAAAAGGATAGCTCCGCTGGGCGCAGTGGCTCATGCCTGTAATCCCAGCACTTTGAGAGGCCGAGGCGGGCAGATCACCTGAGGTGGCCATTTCGAGACCAGCCTGACCAACATGGAGAAACCCCATCTCTACTAAAAATATAAAATTAGCTGGGCGTGGTGGCACATGCCTGTAATACCAGCTACTCGGGAGGCTGAGGCAGGAGAATCGCTTGAACCCAGGAGGTGGAGGTTGTGGTGAGCCGAGATCATGCCACTGCACTCCAGCCTGGGCAACAAGAGTGAAACTCCGTCTTAAAAAAAAAAAAAAGAAAGAAAAAGAAAAAGAAAAGAAAAGAAAAGAATAGCTCACAGATGATTTCACACAGCGGATAAAAGATGCCCTCACAAAGTGGGTCTTTATCCTTAGATCCATTTAATGTATGGTGATATTAAAGCTTAAAAAGGATGTGCAACTTACTCAAGGTCTCAGCTAGTCAGTGTAGGGTTAGGATTTTAAATCTGATTCGTCTTTCTGACTCCAAAGTCCATAGTGTGGTGTTACTTCTTGTTCATTAATTTCCTCGCTTGCTTCTTTTTTTTCTCTGAGATGGAGTCTCGCTCTGTCTCCCACGCTGGAATGCAAAGGCACGATCTTGGCTCACTGCAAGCTTTACCTCCTGGGTTCACGCCATTCTCTTGCCTCAGTCTCCCGAGTAGCCCGCCACTACGCCCAGCTAATTTTTTTTGTATTTTTAGTAGAGACAGGATTTCACTGTGTTAGCCAGGATGGTCTCAATCTCCTGACCTTGTGATCCACCCGCCTCGGCCTCCCAAAGCGCTGGGATCACAGGCGTGAGCCACTGCGCCTGGCCCGCTTGTTTCTTAATATTACATGGTGCTGGATACAAAACAAGTGGAAGGCTTGGCCCTGGCAACTTTCCTGGCTCCATGTTGGTTGGACTGTCTGGACAAGCACCTTTAGAAAAATCCAGCACCCTGTAGTCCCAGCACTTTGGGAGGCCGAGGCGGGCAGATCACGAGGTCAGGAGATCAAGACCATTTTGGCTAACATGGTGAAACCCTGTCTCTACTAAAAAATACAAGAAAATTAGCCGGACGTGGTGGCGGGCGCCTGTAGTCCCAGTTACTGGGGAGGCTGAGGCAGGAGAATGGCGTGAACCCGTGAGGCAGAGATTACAGTGAGCCGAGATTGCGCCACTGCACTCCAGCCGGGGTAACAGAGTGAGACTCCGTCTCGAAAAAAAAAAAAAAAGAAAGAAAGAAAGAAAGAAAAATCTGGCACCTCGTATATACAATACAAACAGCCTCACCCAGGCTGCATGCAGACACGTGGCAGAAAATCCGTCTGAGAGAGCGTCACTGTGGCTTCCTACCTCTGTGCATCCCCTCCTTTGTCCCTTTTGGGCCCGGTTTTGGGTTCCCTTGGCTAAGGCCCAACTCAAAGAATAAACTTAATGAGGAAACTACTTCTAAATTGGGTGTTGAGGTTTTAGGGGGCTAATAAATAGTACTGCTTTTCCTTGACCAAGCAGAGAGCAAATTGAGAGCAGACACAGGAGCCAGGCAGATGGAAACAAAACCTCAGATCAAGTAAGAGCATTCTAGAGCTGGATCCCCAATTAGGCACAGTTACTACCTGGTGTGGTTTGAGTGTCTGTTCCCTCTAAAACTCATGTTGAAATTCATTTATTTATTTATTTTTATTTATTTATTTTTTTTTTGAGATACCGTCCTGCTCTGTCACCCAGGCTGGAGTGCAGTGGCATGATCTCTGCTCATTGTAACCTCTGCCTCCCGGGTTCAAGCGATTCTCCTGCTTCAGCCTCCCCAGTAGCTGGGATTACAGGCTCTAATTTTTGTATCTTTAGTATAGATGGGGTTTCACCATGTTGGCCAGGCTGGTCTTGAACTCCTGACCTCATGATCTGCCCACCTCACCCTCCCAAAGTGCTGGGATTACAGATGTAAGCCACCACGCCTGGCCTTCATGTTGAAATTTAGTCCCCAACGTGGCAGTAATGAGAGGTAGGACCTTTCAGAGGTGATTGGGATGAATGAATTGACAGGTGAATGGGTTCTCATGAGAGTGGGACTAGGGGCTTTATAAGAACAGGAAGAGAGACCTGAGCTAGCATGCTCAGCCCTCTCATCATATGATGCCCTACACGGCCTTGGGACCGTGAAGAGAGTCCCCACCAGCAAAAAGGCCCTCATCAGATATAGCCCCTTGACTAGATATAGCCCCTTCAAGCCTCCATAACTGTATAAGAAATAAATTCTCCTTCTTTATAAATTACCCAGTTTCAGCCGGGCGCAGTGGCTCCCACCTGTAATCCTAGCACTTTGGGAGGCTGAGGGGGGTGGATCACCTGAGGTCAGGAGTTTGAGACCAGCCTGGCCAACATGGTGAAACCCCGTCTCTACTAGAAATAAAAAAATTAGCTTGGTGTTGTGGCGGTCACCTGTAATCTCAGCTACTCAGGAGGCTGAGGCAAGAGAATTGCTTGAACCTGGGAGGCAGAGGTTGCCATGAGCCGAGATGGCACCACTGCACTCCAGACTGGGTAACACAGTGAGACTCCATCTCAAATAAATAAATAAATAAATAAATAATCCAGTTTCAAGTATTCTGTTATAAGCAACAGAAAACTGACTAAGACACTGTGTGACATTAGTTTGGCTGGACGCAGTGGCTCATGCCAGTAATCCCAGCACTTTGGGAGGCCAAGGCAGGTGGATCACGAGGTCAGGAGTTCAAGACCAGCCTGGCTAAGATGGTGAAACTCCGTCTCTACTAAAAATACAAAAAAATAGCCAGCAATGGTCATGGGCACCTGTAATCCCAGCTACTCGGGAGGCTGAGGAAGAGAATTGCTTGAATCCAGGAGGTGGAGGTTGCCATGAGCCGAGATGGCGCCACTGCACTCCAACCTGGGTGACAGAGCAAGACTGTCTCAAAAACAAAAAACAAAAAACAAAGATACTAGTTAGTTTAGAGGAACAACGTTGGATTCTCCCAATGAGGCCTGGGATCCCTCCTCCTCTTCACAGGCCAGGGGTCCCTGCCCCACCATGGAAACGGGAGGGGTGGAGGGCAAGCATGCCCCCAACCAGAGCCAGCAGAGAAGGACACAGCCCACCAGGCCGCCCAACAAAGGATGGAACAGACCTGCCCCAAGAAGCGTGGTGGGAAGATGCAGACAATGAAGAGAAGTGCCCCTCGAATTCTGTCCCCAAGCCCTTGGAACTTTGTTCACTTTACTGAAGTAGGCAAGGCCAAGCATGGACAGTCTGGCTGGAAAACCAAAAACAAATGCTCTCCTTGCCCTCTTCCGCCATCAAATGTTACTCTAGCAGAGGAAGACAAGTCTAAGAATGCCTTTGCTGGGTCCACTGTGCCTCCTAAAGCCATCCAGCCTCCCTCATTGCCACCAGCCCCCACCAACCCCTACGAGAGAGAAACATAATCTGAAAACTGATGGCTATCAGTCACGCAGATACAGCCACACACACTGTCAAAGTCAAGTACTTCCAGGATGAATAAGCACATGTCTCCCTCTCTGCCTCCCTTCTTACCTCCTTTCAACACTAAATGCCCGCCATGCTGGGCACTGTCCTGGCCTCAGAGACAATGGGAAACACCAGTGGGTTTGCACACACCTTTGTGTGGGTTTGCACTCATCTTTGGTGAGGCTCTGGCAAGAGAGCCTTGGGAACCCAGGACAAGGAGCCTCTAGGATGTAGACTGGTGCCAGGCACACATGGAAAGAGGACAGCCAGCCGAGGCAGGGCAAAGCGCGCAGAGGTTGGGTGTGTACAGGGTGTTGAAGAAATGTTGAGTCAATAGTTCAGCATGCAGAGGACTGGAGAGGAGCCTGGAGGGCTTGGTCCTGATGGCCATCTTTTTTTTTTTTTTTTTTTGACATAGAGTTTCGCTGTTGTTACCCAGCCTGGAGTGCAATGGCACGATCTCAGCTCACCACAATCTCCGCCTCCCGGGTTCAAGCAATTCTCCTGCCTCAGCTTCCCCAGTAGCTGGGATTACAGGCGCATGCCATCATGCCCAGCCAATTTTTGTATTTTTAGTAGAGATGAGATTTCACCATGTTGGCCAGGCTCATCTTGAACTCCTGACCTCAGGTGATCCACCCACCTCGGCCTCCCAAAGTGCTGAGATTACAGGCATGAGCCTCCGCACCTGGCAATGATCGCCATCTTTTAAACCACCTCCCATCCACCTAGGTGTTGCCCTGATGACACAGTAACATCAAGATATCACAATCAGCATATCTCAAAGTTACACAGAGGCCTTGTTTGTGGGCGAGACACACCCACTCTTCAGGAAAACATGCCCATACCTGGCATACTGCCGCTGCTTTAGAAACGCCTGGTCAGCAACAGAAAATGCACGGTGGCTGGGAGGTGTGACATGTCTGTGGCCATCCTAATACTTGCCCCAAGGGCTCCCTTTGAACAAGCCTTTTTCTGATGCAGAATGTGAATGAGGAATGGAATCTATACCCAAAAGAATGGATGAAACAGAGCTTCCTGCAGGATTTACAAAGCAGGCACCAAAGGTGCAGAAGGAAGTCCTCTTGAACTTGGTGATCATACCTCGATACTTACAAAATTCTTAAGAGAGACCCGACATGCTGCAGTGTATATCTGTTGCCAATTATGGAAAAGTCTGTGGATGATGGAGAGAAAGGGGCACTGCACAAATGTTTGAGGGATAAGCCGGGCCTGAAGATGGGCACTTTGACTTTCCTGGCCTCACCCCCTGGGGCCCACCTTACAGCTGTTGGGAGGAGGAACAAGAATTAGAGAACAAGGCCAGGCGTGGTGGCTCATACCTATAATCCCAGCACTTTGGGAGGCCGAAGCAGGTGGATCACCTGAGGTCAGGAGTTCAAGACCTGTCTGGCCAACATGGTGAAACTCCATCTCTACTAAAAATACAAAAATTAGCCAGGCATAGTAGCACATGCCTGTAATCCCAGCTACTCGGGAGGATGAGGGAGGAGAATTGCTTGAATCCAGGAAGCAGAAGTCGCAGTGAGCTGAGATGGTGCCATTGTACTCCAGCCTGGGCAGCAAGAGCGAAACTTCATCTTTAAAAAAAAAAAAAAAATTATAAAACACATCAGTGCAACTTTTGGAGCTGAAGGAAGGCCCAGGAGTCGTGGTGATGGGGGCACCTAGCAAGGCTGGGGGCTGTGATGCTATACAGGGTTCAGGGCTCCTAAATTCAAAGAACACTTGACCATTTGCAAGTACCTAGAAGTCCCTGCTGTCATCACAGCAAGACTTGAGCATGGGAGTGGGCACATTCTGACAGAGACTCACCAGGTGTCACCTGGCTGCAGCCGCTACCCCTAGCTGAAGACTTGTAATGAGCAGTGAAAAGATTAAATATGCGCCAAGACCTTTATGGGCCTTGGGAAGCCATTTGTGCCAGAAAGCTGAGCACTTACATCTTTCAGAAACGAAATGTACTGGCTAGACTGTTTCCATTCAAACCTCACCTTAAATCTGTCATATTTCATTCCCACTTTATAGAGAAGGGAGGGAGATCTTCAAGAGCCCAATAACTTGTAGGACCTCCCTAGCCAGGGTAGCAGGGCCCTAGGCCAGGTTACTCTCTTTGTTTTTTTCCAAAGATGTCTAACCTTTACCAGGTATTCCCTGGGCATCAGGGGGGTTCTAACCACTTTACTGCATCACTTCTTTTCTTTCTTTCTTCTTCTTTTTTTTTTTTTTTTTTTTTTTTTTGAGACAGGGTCCCACTCTGTCGCCCAGACTGGAGTGCAGTGGCTCACTGCAACCTCCTCCTCCTGGGTTCAAGCAATTCTCCTGCCTCAGCCTCCCGAGTAGCTGGGACTACAGGCACATGCCACCATGCCCGGCTAATTTTTGTATTTTTTGATAGAGGTGAGTTTTCACCATGTTGGCCAGACTGGTCTTGAACTCCTGACCCCAGGTGATCTGCCCACCTCGGCCTCACAAAATGCTGGGATTACAGGCACAAGCCACCAAGCTCGGCCGCATCACTTCTTCATTTAATCCTCCCAACAACCCTCCAGACAGGCACTGCCATTCCTTCCATTATACACTCAGGGAGGCACAGAGGAATGACAGACTCTCCATAGGAGGTGTGGCCGTCCGTTTCCAGAGCCTCTGTGTTGAACCATTGAGCCACACTCCCCCGGCTCATCCGGACACGGTGGGATAGAGAAAACAACTCTTGGCCGTGGCCCACAGTGCTCTGCCAAGCCGGCCTAAGCCAGTCTGCCCCACCTCACCTTTCCCCCTCCCTGCTGTCCCTGGTTCTCAGTTTTTATGAATTTCTGGAAAGGGCAGAGCTTCCTCTTGCCTGGGGTCTTTGCAGGTCCTATTCCCAGCTGCCCACAGCCTCCAACTCTCCTATGCCCTGTGTCTGTCTCACCTCTCCTGCCGATCATGTGGCACAAAAAAATATCAAAACAGGGATTATCGGTGTCCTCTTCCCACCCTCCCCCAGACTGGGGGCTGCTGAGGGCAGAGACACTGCTTTTAGGTTCCACTTGGGGGCCCCAGCGCCCACTGCCTTGAGTGCCTGCTTTCCTCGTGCCACCCTGGCTCCCCGAGAAAAGGCCCAGCCCCGTGTTCCCAGGCACAACTGCCTCCCTAGGGGCATGAAAGACCCTCCATTGTCTTGTAGAGTTTAAGGTTGATGCCTTTTCACAGGGAAATTCAGAGCAGGGCATCTCTTGGGGACGGTGAGAGAAGGGAAGGAAGGTGGCCTTTGTTGGGGAGAAAAGGTCAAAGTTCAAGGGATGGGAATGGAGTGGGGGAGGGCCAGGTCTATTACATATAAACCAAGTTCGGCTGGAGCAGCTGCTGGACCTGCACAAAGTGGGTGGCTGCCTGAGCGAGCGGAAATGGGTGAAGTCCCAAGGCCACCCCACGGCGCCCCATACTCCCTTCCTGGGTGGCCCTGGTGCCTTTCTTGGTCTTGACCTCAGGAATCTGTTCTACAGCTGAGGGTGTCCCCAAGGGCATGGTCTGAGTATCCACTCTGCAGACAGCGACACTGCCTCCCCCTCCTTCCCTGGGCAGGCCGCGTCTGGCACCTGCCTTTCACACCTCTGTGCTCTTCCAAATTGCTCTGGCTCCTCTCTGACCTTGGAGTAGAAGAGAGGATGGGAATGGAGCCCCTTACTTACTGCACTCTGCTCTTTGTGACTGCATTTTCTGACCCCAAAGTCAGGCCGCCAGGTCTTAATCATTTTCTGCTTTGTGAACCAATGAATTCCTGTGAAAAGTTATACAAAGGTAGATAGATGAATGCATTTAACAAATTGAGTTTCTTGAAAACAAGGCAGTTTACAAAAAGAAAGACTCGTTTCAGTGGGGGTGGTGTGGGGGCAGGGAACAATATTATCAGCTAAAAGATTTGCCTTGTCACCTAACCTCACTCTGCTTGACCCGTTGAAGCTGGTGGGATGTCTTGCTCCAGGCTTCCTTATCTGAAAAGCTGGGCTAGCTCAATACTTGTTTTTCACTGAATTCTTTCTTTCTTTCTTTCTTTTCTTTTCTTTACTTTTTAATTTTTCCAGGAGACAAGATCTCACTCTGTCTCCTAGGCTGGAGTGCAGTGGTGCGATCTTGGCTCACTGCGGCCTCAAACTCCTGGACTCAAGCGATCCTCCCACCTCAGCCTCCTGACCCCAATAGCTGGGATTACAGGTGTGCGCCACCATACCTGGCTAATTTTTATTTTAAGTTCCAGGATACATGTGCAGGATGTGCAGATTTGTTACATAGGTAAAAGTGTGCCATGATGGTTTGCTGCACCTGTCAACCAATCACCGAGGTATTAAGCCCAGCATTAGCTATTTATCCTGATGCTCTCCCTCCCCCTGCCCCCCTCAGCTAATTTTTGTATTTTTGTTTTTTTTTTTTTTTTTTTTTTTTTTTTTTTGAGACGGAGTCTCGCTCTGTCGCCCAGGCTGGAGTGCAGTGGCCGGATCTCAGCTCACTGCAAGCTCCGCCTCCCGGGTTTACGCCATTCTCCTGCCTCAGCCTCCCGAGTAGCTGGGACTACAGGCGCCGCCACCTCGCCCGGCTAGTTTTTTTGTATTTTTAGTAGAGACGGGGTTTCACCATGTTAGCCAGGATAGTCTCGATCTCCTGACCTTGTGATCCGCCCGTCTCGGCCTCCCAAAGTGCTGGGATTATAGGCTTGAGCCACCGCACCCGGCGTATTTTTGTATTTTTATAGAGACAGGGTTTTACCATGTTGCCCAGGCTGGTCTTGAACTCCTGGGCAACAGGAGCAATCCATCCTGCCTCAGCCTCCCAAAGTGCTGGGATTACAGGCGTGCACCACTGCACCTGACCAGTTTTTTTTTTCCCCCCAACATCCCTTAGGTGTTTGGGTGATTCATTGAGGCTATCAGGATAGATTTTCTAGTTTCAATAATTATTGTATCTTTTTCTGTGCTCAAAAGTTATCAGCAAAAGTATTTGCCCAAAGAGCATGACTACCAGGAGGTGAGGCTCAATCTACACCTTTTTTTTTTTTTTTTTTTTTTTTTTTTGAGTCGGAGTCTCGCTCTGTCTCCCAGGTTGGAGTGCAGTGGAACATTCTTGGCTCACTGCAACCTCCATCTCCCGGGTTCAAGTGATTCTCCTGCCTCAGCCTCTCGACTAGCTGGGACTACAGGCACGCACCACCATGCCTGGCTAATTTTTTGTATTTTTAGTAGAGACAGGGTTTCACCGTGTTAGCCAGGATGGTCTCTAGTTTCACCGTGTTAGCCAGGATGGTCTCTACCTCCTGACCTCGTGATCCGCCGCCTCGGCCTCCCAAAGTGCTGGGATTACAGGCGTGAGCCACGGCGCCTGGCCAATCTACACATTTTATTGTTTGTGATAGTAATGTTTTTGCTAAGAAAGCTATTCACGTTCAACCATATTGATCTGTAGACCATTTCTCCTTGTTTGTTTAGAGAACATACTCCCAGGGCACACTGTCATTAAAAGGGTCATCAAATACCAAGATTTCTTCAAAGTCTTTCTGAGCCATAACATTCAGGAATCCTCTCCACCAATCCCCGCCCCCCGCCCCCACCACTTCCCATCCAAATTCAGTGACAAGGACTCTGAGGTCTGTTTTCTAAAAACCATCGTCATGCATAGAATTAGCCCATGTCCCCGATAATTTTGCCACCACATTTAAGTCACACGATACTCTTATTAGCCTCTTTTTTCCAGGTTCCTAGTCACTCCATAGGGAAGATTCATTTCCTCTCCCCTAATTTGAATGCAATAGTTAGCAAGGACCATTCACATTTACCTCCTAGACCAATGGGTCCTTTCCATTTGGGAAGAAAAAGGTGGCAGCAAAGCAAATACCGTTTTTGAGTGTGACCAAATGTCTCTACGCTGTAACTCAGTAACACCTCAAAATAATTCGATATTTCTTTTTTTTTTTTTTTTTTTTTTTTTGAAACGGAGTCTGGCTCTGTCACCCAGGCTGGAGTGCAGTGGCGCGATCTCGGCTCACTTCAAGCTCCGCCTCCCGGGTTTACGCCATTCTCCTGCCTCAGCCTCCCGAGTAGCTGGGACTACAGGCACCTGCCACCTCGCCCGGCTAGTTTTTTGTATTTTTTAGTAGAGACGGGGTTTCACCGTGTTAGCCAGGATGGTCTCGATCTCCTGACCTCGTGATCCGCCCGTCTCGGCCTCCCAAAGTGCTGGGATTACAGGCTTGAGCCACCGAATTCGATATTTCTTAATCTATCAGGAGAATTTTGATATATTTAAATAGAAATTTCCAGTAACCTTTGAAGAACTTCAAATATGTGATATTTATTTATTTTTATTTATTTATTAGACGGAGTCTGGCTCTTCTCGCCCAGGCTGGAGTGCAGTGGCACCATCTCGGCTCACTGCAACCTCTGCCTCCCGGGTTCAGGCGATTCTCCTGCCTCAGCCTGCCGAGTAGCTGGGATTACAGTCGCCTGCCACCATTCCCAGCTAATTATTTTGTATTCTTAGCAGAGATGGGGTTTTGCCATGTTGGCCAGGCTGGTCTCGAACTTCTGACCTCAGGTGATCCACCTGCCTTGGCCTCTCAAAGTGCTGGGATTACAGGCACGAGCCACTGGGCTTGGCCCAAATATGTGATAATTACTGCCAGTAGCTTATACTTGTCGTCATTGACCATCAACGTGCTGTCATTTCATAAAGTACAGAAAAGGGTCGGGCACAGTGCCTCACGCCTGTAATCCCAGCACTTTGGGAGACTGAGGCTGGCCGATCACTCAAGGTCAGGAGTTCAAGACCAGCCTGGCCAACATGGTGAAACCCCGTCTCTACTAGAACTACAAAAATTAGCCAGGCATGGTGGTGCACACCTGTAGTCTCAGCTACTCAGGAGGCTGAGGCTGGAGATTCACCTGAACCTGGGTGGCAGAGGTTGCACTGAGTTGAGATCACGTAATTGCCCTCCAGCCTGGGCAACACAGCGAGACTCTGTCTCAATAAAAGAAAACATAGGCCGGGCGCGGTGGCTCAAGCCTGTAATCCCAGCACTTTGGGAGGCCGAGACGGGCGGATCACGAGGTCAGGAGATCGAGACCATCCTGGCTAACAAGGTGAAACCCCATCTCAACTAAAAAATACAAAAAATAACTAGCCGGGCGAGGTGGCGGGCGCCTGTAGTCCCAGCTACTCGGGAGGCTGAGGCAGGAGAATGGCGTAAACCCGGGAGGCGGAGCTTGCAGTGAGCTGAGATCCGGCCACTGCATCCCAGCCTGGGCGACAGAGCGAGACTCCCTCTCAAAAAAAAAAAAAAAAAAAAAAAAAAAAAAGAAAAAACATAAAAAATAAATATAGAAAAGATTCACAACCTGTATGTCTTGCAACTGGGTTCTTACCATTAGCAATGTTAACTGACAGGGCGAAGTCTTATCAGCAGGTCGGTTTTCGCCACTCCCCACCCCAGAGGATACATCTTCATCTGTGGGTCCAGAATCTGGATATGGCTTAACAGAGTGCCTCCTCCTTGAGGCTACCAGCAAGCCAGCAGCTGGACCTGCATCATGTCAAGGCTTGCCTGGGTGGCGTTCGGCTTCTGAGATCACTTGGTTGGTGGCAGGGCTTGTCCCTTGTCACACGGGTCCCTCAAAAGGGATGCCTCAAGATTCTAGGGAAAGCACCTAAGGAAGAAATTGCAGCCTTTCGATAGCCTAATGTGGAGGGGATGTGCTGTTGCATCAGCCACATTCTATTTGTTAGAAGAGAGTCAAATGCCATCCATGCTCAAGGGGAGGGAAGTACGCAGAGTGTAGAACCAGGAAGCAGGGATCATCAGGGCCCAACTTAGAGGATGCCATCCACAGCTCCTTATGACACAGTGACTACTGGCTTGACTCTGGCAGAGGGTTTCCAAGACCCTGTTCCAGATCCTAGGCTGGTATCAGTTCTGATTGGCCAGTGAACAGGTTTCACCAGCTGTTAAATATCTCCCAGGTCCCCCCTTCCCACAATCTAGTTCAAGGGATGCAAGTATCACAAAACATGGTCCCTCTCCTCAGAGAGTTCATGGTTGGGTGGGTGGGACAGAGAAGTAGATAACCACAGTGTTTGCTAGAGGTGAGCCCCAGATGCCACAGGAGTAGGAGGACGGGCTCTAGCCTGGTCTCAGGGGGATGAGGTGGGAGAGGACTGAATAAGTGGCAGAGGGAGGGCAGTCGGCCAGAGAGGAAAAGGAGAGGCAAGCCAGCATGCATATGGTAGGGACAAGGGGGTGTCAGCAAGAAATAGAGCTGGAGGGCCGGGCATGGTGGTTCACGCCTGTAATCCCTATACTTTGAGAGGCCGAGGCGGGCAGATCACCTGAGGTCAGGAGATCAAGACCAGCCTAGCCAATATGGTGAATCCCCATCGCTACTAAAATTATGAAAATTAGCCAGACGTGGTGGCACGAGCCTGTAGTCCCAGCTACTCTGGAGGCTGAGGCAAGAGAATCACTTCAACCCGGGAGGTGGAGGTTCCAGTGAGCCAAGATTGGTCCACTGCATTCCAGCCTGGGCAACAAGAGCGAGACTCCTCTGTCTCAAAAAAAAAAAAAAAAAAAAAAAAAAGAAAAAGAGAAAGAAATAGAGCTGGAAAAGGGCCTGAGGCCTGGGCTGTCTACCTGTGCACCACACAAAGGGTTCTGGGCCTTATCCTGAAGGTTATGTGCAGCCGGGGAGGATCTGAAGCAGGGGAATGACGTGGTTGGCTTTGCACTCACAATGTTTACCAGTACAGCACTATGTAAGGGGGGTCAGGGGTTGGGGCTATAAACTGTAGGTGTGAAGCATCATTAGAACATTTGGCTATTCCTGCAAGAGCTGTGATAGTGGTTGTGGATTTGCGGAGCAGGGGGTGATGCTAGGATATTCTTTACAGGTAGAATCAACAGGGCTGGGTGAATGAATGGAGGCGTTTGAGGGAGGGGCAGAATCTAGATATTTTTTTTTTTTGAGACGGAGTCTCGCTCTGTCCCCCAGGCTGGAGTGCAGTGGCACGATCTCAGCTCACTGCAACCTCCACCTCCCGGGTTCAAACTATTCTCCTTTCACACCCTTCTAAGTAGCTGGGATTACAGGCGCGTGCCACCATGCCCGGCTTATTTTTTGTATTTTTTTAGTAGAGATGGGGTTTCACTGTGTTAGCCGGGATGGTCTCGATGACCTCGTGATCCGCCCGCCTCAGCCTCCCAAAGTACTGGGATTACAGGCGTGAGCCGCCGCGCCCGGCGGAGAATAAGGCAATTTATTTCAAGCTCAGCTAAACTTTGCTTTCCAGAAGTTGTTTAAAATGAGCAAAATAAGATATCAGGAGGTGAGGAAAACGTCTACGGGGGATGGCTTAGGAACACAGACGTATGGATCAGCAAAGCTGCATGTGTCGCAGGTTGGCGTGATGACTTTAGGGGGATTCCTTTCTATTTTTCAGTTCCTTTTCTAAAAATGACCTTGGGGGGCTGTTTTCTTCCCCCACCTCACCCTTTGTTTTGTCTCTCAGTGTCTCTCAGTGGAGAAGATCACTTAAGAAAACAGAACCTCTGGGCCGGGAGCGGTGGCTCACGCCTGTAATGCCAGCATTTTAGGAGGCCAAGGCAGGCGGATCACAAAGTCAGGATGGGGGAATCACAAGGTCAACATGGGGAAACTCCATCTCTACTGAAAATACAAAAAAAAAAAAAAAAAAAAATTAGCCAAGCGTGGTGGCGAGCATCTATAATCCCAGCTACTTGGGAGGCTGAGAAAGGAGAATTGCTTGAACCCGGGGGGCGGAGGTTGCAGTGAAACGAGATCATGCCACTGCACTCCAGCCTGGGCGACAGAATGAGACTCCATCTCAAAAATAAAATAAAATAAAATAAATAAGTAAAATAAAATAAGAAGAAAGAAAAAATAACACAAAACCTCTTTCTGGATTTGTTTTAATATAGGCATATCAGTGCTCTCCTCTGGTTACAAGTTCAAGCCAATTCCTAAAAGCCAAACTTGAAGACCATGAAGGGCGAGATACTGAAAAAAAATTGGCAGTTTGCAGCTCTATTTATAATCCATAATAAAAGCACTCGAAAGTCAACGCAATTAGGAAGTTTTAAATTACTGTTTAACTGTGTTTTAAATTTCATATATAAAAAAAGATATTTTATCAACAAATAAATTCCCCCAACACTTCTGAAGAAGAGATTTCTTTTCTTTTTTTTTGAGGCAGAGTCTCACTCTGTCGCCCAGGCTGGAGTGCAGTGGCATGATCTCGGTTCACTGCAACCTCCGCCTCCTGGGTTCAAACGATTCTCCTGTCTCAGCCTCCCGAGTAGCTGAGATTACAGGTGCCCGCCACCACATCAGGCTAATTTTTGTATTTTCAGTAGAGATGGGGTTTTGCCATGTTGGCCAGGCTGGTCTCAAACTCCTGACCTCAGGTGATCCGCCCACCTTGGGCTCCCAAAGTGGTGGGATTACAGGCGTTAGTCACTGCATCTGGCCTTGAAGATGGGATTTCTTAGGGAACCTTACTTTTCCCCTTGTGGCTTCAAAATCTCCACCTTGGCATTCCCAATCCCTCCTCTGCAAAGGGGAGAGGAAAGTAGGTCCATTCCCTTTAGGTGGATCAACTTCACGGAGATGCCCACGTAAACGGCTGCCACTCTAAAAGACGTGGGTCGCACTGTCCCAGATCAGGCAGAGATTAGGCACTACCCAGATCAGGTAGCCCAGCTGGCAGAGTCAAGGCAACCTACCTACAGGTAGGGGCTGGATGAAGCGTGCTTCAGAAGGATTGCAGGCAGAAGCCCTGTTGTGATTCTTTTAGGAAAGTATCCCAGATTGTATGTATTAGTCCTGTTGTAAAAGTCAAGACCTCCAGATGGTCCCGCCCCCTCCATCTCAGCCAGCCCCACCCTGCGTCTCTTCATTATGGTGTGGAGGAAAAAGAGGCTGGGCCAGGAGTCAGGACCCCTCAGAAGTTCCAGCTCATCTCTGATACGGGCAAAGTGATCCTGGGAAATCTCACTTTCTCTTTGCTTACTTTGTCTGATTTCTTTCTTTCTTTCTTTCTTTCTTTCTTTCTTTCTTTCTTTCTTTCTTTCTTTCTTTCTTTCTTTCTTTCTTTCTTTCTTTTTCTTTCTTTCTTTCTTTCTGTTTCTCTCTTTCTCTCTCCTCTTTCTCCTCTTTCTCCTCTTTCTTCTCTTTCTCTCTCTCTCTCTCTCTCTCTCTCTCTTTCTTTCTTGAGACAGAGTTTCGCTCTTGTTGCCCAGGCTGAAGTGCAGTGGCTCGATCTCCACTCACTGCAACTTCTGCCTCCAGGGTTCAGGCGATTCTCATGCCTCAGCCTCCCAAGTAGCTGGGATTACAGGCATGCACCACCATGCTCAGCTAATTTTTGTATTTTTAGTAGAGACAGGGTTTCACCATGTTGGACAGGCTGGTCTCAAACTCGTAACCTCAGGTGATCTGCCCACCTCAGCCTCCCAAAGTGCTGGGATTACAGGCGTGAGCCATCACACCCAGCCAATTTGTCTGGTTTCTTAAATGAAGGGTTGGACTAGATAACACTTGAATGGCCCCTGGGCTTATTTATTTCTGCATAGGACTGTCCTTGAAAGACGGTAGCAGGGCACAGCCTCCTTTGTCTCCTCTGGGCCCCCTGTAGTCAGCCTCCTGGGGTCACACTCCCCCAGGTTGTCGCTCCCAATGGAAGGTATCTTTGCTTTGGAGATGGGGAGTTTCTTCCCAGAATAGGTAACAGACTATTGAGGGAACAGAGTTACTCTGCAAAAATAACCACCATGTTCTGAACATCTATTCTATTGTGTGTCCAGCTCTGTGCCAGGCATTTATCGTATTGCTCAGGCTCACAACAGCCTTTGCAGGGGAGGTTTCCTCCAGTCTACAGGTGAACAAATGGAAACTCAGCGTGGTTAGGTAACCTTCGGTCTTAGGAAAGGTTACCTGTGTCTCTCTCCACCTTCCTCCCCAAACAAAGGTACATTGTCTACGGCGGCACTTTTCCAAAGGAATAAAAGACAAAGTTACTGAATCTGAGAGAGCAATGTCCTGGGTCTCAGCTCCTCTGAAGTCCCAGCTGGTGTGACTTCCCCTCCACAGTGGTTTTTGTGAAGCTGACTAAAGGTCAGAGATCTGGCCAGATGCCTCCCAGGGAGCCCTCAGTCCTTGCTTTCTGGGATTCTAGGATTTCAGCCCAGTGTATAATTCCAGCAAAGAATCACTCTCTGCTTTATTAAACTTGTCTGCACTTAGGCAAAGTGGACTGTTTATCCTCTGCAGGGTTTTTCTTTAAAGGTGGAGCGGGGGGTGAGTGAGCATGTGCAGAAATCCATCACCTTGCTTTCCAGTTTCCAGGCAACCGTGCAGGATTACAACAAGTCACATGATAGCGCTGCTGCCAGGGAGAAGGGGAAAATGGAAAATGTGCTATCTTGAGAAAGGGGCTGGTATAAGCATAGGACTTTGGATTCTCCTCTAGAAATATTATCAACAAGTAGTCAGAGACTCAGAGGCTACAGAGAGGCCTTTCCAGCACTTGGCCTGGCCTCCTGCTGGAAGGGAACTCTCCCACCAGATATAAAGCTGCAGGAAACGGGACAGGCCACGGGTGATGGTGGAAGGAGTCATTGCCCTAAGGCGACCCCAGCACCTGTTCTGGAAACCATGCTCTCAGAGGAGTTGTTTTTCTATTTATTTTAATTTATTTTTTATTTTTTTATTTTTTGAGACAGAGTTTGCTCGTTGCCCAGGCTGGAGTGCAATGGCATGATCTCGGCTCACCACAACCTCTGTCTCCTGGGTTCAAATGATTCTCCTGCCTCAGCCTCTCAAGTAGCTGGGATTACAGGCATGTGCCACCACGCCTGGCTAATTTTGTATTTTTAGTAGAGACAGAGTTTCTCCATGTTGGTCAGGCTGGTCTCGAACTCCTGACCTCAGGTGATCCGCCTGCCTTGGCCTCCCAAAGTGCTGGGATTACAGGTGTGAGCCATCGCGCCCGGCCCTCAGAGGCGTTACTACTGACTGAGAAGATCCAAACCAAACCGGGCCTTGCTCCTGGGTCCCCAGTCCCAGTCCCCTCTTGTCGCGGTCACAGCCGTGGGATAATGAGGTAGTCCTTTGGTTAAAGTTGAGCCTACAGTGAGTAGGACTGGTTGGGGGAGGCAGTGATGGTCAGTGGTGACAACTGGGAGGAGAGGAAAACCACCCATGAAGACCAAGTTTCCACTTCCTTTTTGAAAACCTCTTTTTTCTGAACATTGTTTATTTTGATTTTAGTTGTTGTGATTTTTCTATCTCTCCCCCGCCCCCCACATTTTGTGTGTGTGTGTGTGTCTGTGTGTGTACCTTTACTGTTGTTTATATGGTAGACACTTCTATGGCAATCCATACCCCTCTATCTACACTTCTGTTCCAGTAATAACACCCTCTGTGGCCTCAAGACTCCCTGGAACCCAGTGACAGTTTTACTCTTGGCACTCCTGGGGTGGCCAAAGGGGGTGGCTGTGTTCGTGGCCCTGGGCCAGCTCAGAGCTGGTGGCTAAGAGGGGCCATGGACCACTGACCCCCCAGAATACCAGCAGGCTGGGGCTTTTAGAGCCCACTGGTTTCCTCACACCAGCAGTTGTCCTAAGGCAAAGATGAGTCATCGGGCCACACTCTTTCCCTGGCCTTCCTGGCTGGCTTGACAGCCACATTTCAGAGCCGGTACTGCTGCCTTTATGGCAACCTGGCTGCCTGGGGTCGAGAGCCTGGAGGGGCAGACCATGGGCACTGAGAGGCAGGTTTTGGGGAGGAGCTGCCACCTGTCATGGCACCCATGAGCCAGAGTCCAGCAGCATGGCTCTAAGAGCTTTCTGGTCCTTTGTCACAGCCCTTTCGGCTGAGGGCAGGTGGCACACAGTCCTGCCGCCTGCCCCTTTCCAGCAGATAATGGGTGGTGGATCCTCCTCCTCTTTTTCTTTCTTTCCTTTTTTTTTTTTTTTTTTTGAGATGGAATCTCACTCTGTTGCCCAGGCTGACTGCAACCTTAACCTCCTGGGTTTAAAGGATTCTCCTGCGTCAGCCTCCCAAGTAGCTGCGACTACAGGCGCCCATTACCACGCCCGGCTAATTTTTGTATTTTTAGTAGGGACAGGGTTTCACTGTGTTGGCCAGGCTAGTCTCGAATGCCTGACCTCAGGTGATCCGCCCACCTTGGCCTCCCAAAGTGCTGGGATTACAGACGTGAGCCACCATGCCCAGCCTCTTCCTTCTCTTTTTCTATGGATACCTAGATAGAGCCACAATTCTTGCATGTTTTAAAGTTCTGAAGGCCTAATGACAGGCCATCTCGCATTTAAAAGGGCTTGTCATCCATTAAGTTGGAGAGTAAGAGCCTTGCACAGCTCTGAGGCCGGGACTCTGCCTTTCACTTCTTGGATCTCTTTGGTTCACACCTTTATGGGTTTTTGGTTTTTTGTTTGTTTTTGTTTTTGTTTTTTTTTAATAGGGAGTCTTGCTTTGTCACCCAGCCTGCTGTGCAGTGGCGCCATGTTGGCTCACTGCAACCCCCCACCTCCTAGGTTCAAGTGATTATCCTGCCTCAGCCTCCCAAGTAGCTGGGATTACAGGCACGCGCCACCACACTCGGCTGATCTTTGTATTTTTAGTAGAGACGGGGTTTCACCATGTTGGCCGGGCTGGTCTCGAACTCCTGACCTCAGGTGATCCTCCAGCCTGGGCCTCCCAAAATGTTGGGATTACAGGCGTGAGCCACCATGCCCGGCCCTTTATGTTTTTTAAAAGGAAGAAAAGTTAATTATTCGCTCATAAGGGATCATTCTATAGCAGCAGATGAATAAATACATAATGCTCTGGGTTTGTGACATACTTTCTCATTTTAAGGGAGAAGGTTGTGTGTGCCTTATAAACGTTGTGGGGAAATGTGGGAGAAATTCAAAGGTGACAATGGGGTGAGGAGTTTTCGATACATTAAAACGGCATGCCTTGTCGTTTGGAGTGGGAAAAAAGATATTCCATATCGGTTTAATATGTAACATATGGCAGAAGAGGGGACTTCGGAAGAGTAACGGGTATGCAGTTGTTTGGCAGAGATGGCCAATGTGTGCCGCTATTAGGGTCTTATGGCCAGCAGGTTAGGAAGCTGGACTTAGGTCTTCAGGGCACTGAGGTATGCCTCCTAACTGGTGTTAGCACTCAGGCCTATACTGGCGGATTCACACCCCACCTTCACACATGTACAAACGCAATTCATCCACCAACTGCAGTCCTATATTTACCCGAACTCAGATAGATGCACGTGCACAATCGCGCACAGGCATGCACACGCCTCCAGCGGCTGGCCCCGAGTCCGCCCTATGACAGCGGGCCAGCCAACCCCAGGGCCAGAACTCCCTTTATAAAGTCCTCCAAGCCCAAATTCCCAGGGAAACTTGAATAGAAGTAGAAAAGTGTTTGATGATAGAAAAAAAAAATCTGCTTGCTTGCAGTTCTTGCGATGGCCATAATGCTACAAGAAACTGTTGCATTCCAGAGCGGGGGAGAGCGAGGGCAGGCAGGGGGTGGAGGCGGGAGCAAAGAGGCCGGAGAACTTGAAAGAAGAAATCAGAACTCGGGCTGAGAACGCCCTCCGGGCCGCGGGGGGCTGGCAGGGGGCGGAGGAGAAGCAGGGGAAGGGTTAACGCGGGAGCGGAGCGTGCGGCGGGGGCGGACCGGGGCGGGGCGGGGCGGGAGCGGGGCGCTGTCCCTTTAAGGCGGGCGGCGCGGGCCGGCCGAGCGCGGCTGTGATTGGCGCGGCGGGATCACTGGCTCCGCGAGCCCGGCCCGGGGGAGTCGGCTGGAGCCGGCTGCGCTTTGATAAGGTCCTGGCAACTCAGTAACAGCCCGAGAGCCGGGAAATAAAAATAACCCCTCAGAGAGATGGATTTCGGGGCCGCCCGGCGGCCGAGGCGCCCGCCGAAGGCCCTGCTGTAAAAGGTGGGGGTGGAGGCTCGGCCCCAGCTGAGCCGCTTCAAAGAAAGCCCCCCTCGGACAGGGGGCGAGGTCGCGCCGAGCCGCGGCGTGGGCGCTGGGGGCGGGAGGGGGCCCGGCCAGGCGGAGGCCGGCCCTAGAGGGGGTCGCGGGCGGGGCGGCCCTGAGGAGCAGCGGCGGGGCTGTGGGGGGCGGCCCGGGGCGCGGCCGGCGCGTACCTCCCTTTCAGGACCGTGCGCTCGGCTCGCGCCTTTGAAGTGCACAGTTAAATCCACAGCGCAGTTTTTGTTGGAAGCGCCCGGAGGACATTTGGTGCGCCGAGTGACTGCTGGAAACAGGACCTGCGTTGAAAGCCGGGCCGGGCGGGGGCCGCAGGGGCCGGGGACGGCCGCGGCGGGGGCGGAGGCCCGCTCGGATCTTTTGCATAAAAGGGGCGGCGGGGCGCGCCGCTCCCCCTCCCCGGCCGGTGGCTCTCGCTCTGATCCCGGGATTGTTGTTTCCCGCACCCCCTCCCCCGCCGCGCGACTCCCCATGTTCCCCGACGCCGCAGCCGGCCCGGGGGGGCCTGGGGCTGCCGCCGCGAGCCGAGCCGGGGGCCGGGGCCGGGCCCCTGCCAGGGGCGCCTGCGAGGTCTCGCCGCGGATCGCGCGCGGGGATCAATGGTGAGTGCCGAGGCCGAGGCAGCCGGGCGGCCCGCGCGCTTTGATGTGCGGGGCGGCCCTTTGAAGTTGGCAGGCCGGCTATTTTGGGGCGCGCTAGGGGCAGGCGCTGAGGGGAGCGGCGGACCCCAGCGCCCAGCCTTCCCGGGGGACTTGGCCGGGCAGCCCCGCGCGCCCTGCGCCGGAGCCCCCTCCCCAGCGCGGGGACCGGGTTGGCGGGGGGCCGGGAGAGGAGACTTCTCCGAGTGGCTGCAGTGGCGGGGGCGGAGAGCGGGCAGATACCCCCCGGGGGTCGCGTCGCTGTCGCGGTTATGGATGTGAGTCGGGGTGTGAGTGCGCGCGGGAGTGCCTTTGAGAGGTGGGATGAAAGGGTAGCGGCGCCCCCCGCTTGCCCTCCCCCCGCCCCCCGCCTCTTCTCCGCCCCATCCTCTCCTCCTACTTCTCTCCCCCTCCCCTTCTCCCCTCCCTGCTGCGGGTCCGCGCTAAGGGGCCCACGGAGCTGGCGGAGGCTCAGTCTGCGCGCAGGACCGGCCCAAGTCCGGGGCGCCCGCGTCCCTCGCGTCCCTTCTCCCCGCCCGGGCCCCGAGCCCGTGGCCGCCCCGGCCCCTTTTGCGGAGAGGCAGGGACTCCGCGCGTCGCCATTTCTGTACTAGGCTGCTGCTTTCTGTGCTTTTTCTGCGGGCGCCTCTGCGAGCGGCGGCGTTGGGGACCGACCCCCCGCCCGGGCACGGGACGCTGCTGGCGCGTCCCGGGGCTCCGGCCTCGAGGTGTGCCCGCCGGGGCTCTGGAGGCGTTCGGTTGCATTTGGGCCGGGGGACCGGGCCGGAGGGGCTCGGAGGACATGAGAGCCCGGCCTCGGCGGCCTTCGTCTTCCAGGTAACGGGGCCGCCCCACCTCCCTGCCGCCCGGGTAGCGCGGTGCTAACGGCAGCCCCACTACTCCGTGGGCCACGCCGCCCAGCCCCGCGGCTCGAAGCTTCGGTCGGGGTCAGCGTGCACCCATCCCAGACCCGGGGTCCCTGGCTCCTTGCCCGGGGTTGCACCCCGTCCCCCGGTCCGCCCCTACCCTTCCTAGTTTGATCCTTTCCGTGCTAGGAAAAGCAGCTTGTTTATTGGTTAGATAAGACTTTTTTCTTTTGGAAAAAAGACAGGCTTGAAATCAGTAGAGTTTGGGATTCTTGACACAGGCAGTAGTGGCGTGAGATGGCTGGTGATCCAGTTTTGTAGGTTTCGCGGCTCGCGGAGGTGGGTTGGGGGCACGGGGGCGACGGTTCCGAGTCCGAGGCTTCTCAGCTCTCAAAGTTTGAAGATCAAAGTTTCCACTGAGTGAGTTGGTTTCTGGTTTGGGGGAGGTCAGGGAAGACAGAGGTGTTGACTGAGCTGGATTCTTGGCGGGGGTAGGGGGCGCGCAGCGAACACTCACATCTGAGTTGGGGAGGGGGCGTTTGCGTGCTGAATCTGGGAGTCCGGGAGCCCAATCCGCCTATGCTGGGCGGGCTTCTCTCGGACGAGGATCTTCTGAATTTTTAAGGAGTGGGAAGAGGGAGCGCAGAGGGAGGGGGCGGGTGGGGAGAATGGGAACCAGATGCCGGGGAAGGGCACGTTTGGAGCTCGAGTTATCTGTGCAGAGCCGAGTGGGGAAAATTTACCGAAATTGGTTTCACCTGCACACAGCCTAGCGGCTGGGAGTGCGCCTTTTTGGAGTTGATGGTATCGGGGGAGGGGAAAGTAGGGGAAGCGAGGCGCGGGCTGAGCTGCCCTGCGTGCGCCCTGGCCGAGTGGGTTTTTGGAAGGTTGTGTCTTACACCTCCGGTGTCCCCCTGCCGCCCCCAGCACTTGCCCTCCTCTCACCTTCCCCGCCTCTCCCAACAGCTCCCTCCCACCCCCAACCCCGAAAAGTGTGCAGGGAGCTCAGATTTCGCCTTTGAAAAGCAGCGCCTGATACTTTAGATGAGCACTTCGCAGATAGCTGGGTTGCTTGATTTGAATTTGAGGAGTTGAAAAGCCTGTTTACTTTCTTGCTTTGATGTTGGGTAGATCTGGTTTTGATTAGATCAATACCCTTTTCTCTCTCCCCACCTCCCCCCTTCCTTTTCTTTCCAGAGAGGAGGCTCAGATGAGCCCCTGCTGACTTGAGAGAGACAGAGAGACCACGCCGATTGCTGAGAGGAACTGGAAGAGGAAGAAAAAAAATTCCCAAACTCTGTGGGAAGAGCTCCCTCACCATGAGTAGCGCTATGTTGGTGACTCGCCTCCCGGACCCCAGCAGCAGCTTCCGTGAGGATGCCCCGCGGCCCCCAGTGCCAGGGGAAGAAGGGGAGACCCCACCGTGTCAGCTAGGGGTGGGCAAGGGCCAGGTCACCAAACCTGTGCCTGTCTCTTCCAACACCAGGCGGAACGAAGACGGGCTGGGGGAGCCGGAGGGGCGGGCATCTCCGGATTCCCCTCTGACCCGGTGGACCAAGTCCTTACACTCCTTGTTGGGCGATCAAGACGGTGCTTACCTGTTCCGGACTTTCCTGGAGAGGGAGAAATGCGTGGATACCTTAGACTTCTGGTTTGCCTGCAATGGCTTCAGGCAGATGAACCTGAAGGATGCCAAAACTTTACGAGTAGCCAAAGCGATCTACAAAAGGTACATTGAGAACAACAGCATTGTCTCCAAGCAGCTGAAGCCTGCCACCAAGACCTACATAAGAGATGGCATCAAGAAGCAGCAGATTGATTCCATCATGTTTGACCAGGCGCAGACCGAGATCCAGTCGGTGATGGAGGAAAATGCCTACCAGATGTTTTTGACTTCTGATATATACCTCGAATATGTGAGGAGTGGGGGAGAAAACACAGCTTACATGAGTAATGGGGGACTCGGGAGCCTAAAGGTCGTGTGTGGCTATCTCCCCACCTTGAATGAAGAAGAGGAGTGGACTTGTGCCGACTTCAAGTGCAAACTTTCGCCAACTGTGGTTGGCTTGTCCAGCAAAACTCTGAGGGCGACGGCGAGTGTGAGGTCCACGGAAACTGTTGACAGTGGATACAGGTGAGACTTGGACGAGGGTGGGTGGGCTGATGCTGTGGATTTTGCAGATGTTTTAGGTATGGTGGATGGATGGATGGGTGTGCTGCAGAGACTGACAGGTCTGTTGAGAGTTAGGACTGCTGGCCATGAACTCTTTTTGATCTTGCTTTTTGTTGTTTAAAGAGGGGGAAAGTGATGAACATACGGCTAAATACCTCAGTCTTCCAGTGCTGACATCAAACAGTGGCAAGGAGTATTCACTAATGTGGGTTACTTATTATCCTGGGCCAGTGTCTCAGAAGCGGCTGAGAGAGAGAGAGAGAGAGGACAGCAGCTTTTGATGCCTCTGAGTCACCAGATCCACTAAGCGCTGGTTTTGGAAGGGGTCACTTCACCACTAATCAGTAGGGGGTGGAATTAATGTGGCTAGGGAGGCAGCTGGGTTGTGGTGGAGGCACAGGAAATAATGTGTGCACCCATTGAGGGGTAAGTGGGATTTTTTTTTTTTTTTTGAACTTTTCTGTTAAGATAAGAGCCAGCAATTGGCTTAACTGAGTTTGTGGTTCTCTTTGTAGAACTAGATATTTACCCAGAAAGAAAGGCCTCTAACTAGGGAAGGTCCTGTGACTTTCCCGAATGAAGGACCCTTAGCTTTAGAGCCTGCTGGCATATTAATCCAGGTTTTAAATGCTCATGAGTCCGAGGGTCAGACTTCAGTTGATTATTTTGTTAGTGCTGATGGAGAAGAGATCTTGGCCCGGGAGTTCTGGGGCCCTGGAGTACTTTCTCTTTGAGGCTTCAAAGACAAATAGTTCTTTGCAGAATGGCCAAGTCTTAAGATTCTTGACCTTTGGAGGCAACTTCAGACCTCTTGTTAGAATGAGTTTTTCTGTTTTCTCCCCTCCTCCCGACTTCCAGATATCCGAAAAGAGAATGAGCCTCTCTATTCTGGGGTGTGGTTCATGACAGGCAGGGAATGGGGCTGCACTTGACTGCTCTCTGAATGGTGTGTCTTGCTGCCTGTGTGGATTTCTCTGTGTGTTAGGGGCCCAGGATGCGATCTGATAGCTGCCTCTGGATTTCCCTTTCTCTGTAGGGTGTGGTCTCTAGTGCTCAGCAGCAGGAAGAGAGGTGGGCACCAGATGGTTGATCCTGAGCCTCTTGGGGGGGCCAGGTCTGATCCTAGCGGGCCATGATTTTAGGGGTGGCGGAGAGAGTTGACTGTTGGCGAGGAGGGGAAGGGCTTGTTCTCCAACCACCAGGGGGCGCGCTTGTGGCTTGGGAACCAGTTTTACTCAGACATCTGGTCTACACCTAAGTGGAACCAGGTTGACTTTTGCAAGGAAGCACAGGTTCCAGGGAGGTGTTTCAGCGTCTTTATGCTTATGGAGTCAGGTTGTCTGGGAGGAAGACCCTGGGTCTGGCCTCTGCAGTGGGTCAGTCGCTGGGCACCTGCTATGCCTGCCGGCACCATTATGAAAACATTTGGGTAAGCCTCTGGCGCTGGCCTCCTTGCCCTCTAGTCTGGCAGCCAGAGCTGAGACTACGTAAGGGCCGTGGTAAAGGCTCCTTCTCCAGGGGCCTCCTGACTGGGGCTTCTGTGTCTCCCACTGTCGGGACCGGAGTGTCACCTTTGTAAATAGCAGTATGTGGTTTTGGATGTTCTCCCCAGGCAGGGCTCTGCTGTGAACCCTCCCCTTTGTGGGTGGGCAATTGAGACCCAGCCTGGGCTTGCCTCATCTGGGATATTACCAGGATTCGACTCCTGAAGCTTTTGAGATCCAGAAGGCAGGGGCAGAAGCTCCTGTTTTCCAGGGCTGCCTTCTTGGCTGTGAACTGTGGACATCATTGATAAAGAGGTGACAGCTTGTCATTGACCTGAGAGTTTCCATACTAGATTCATGTGTGCTTCCTCCCACTGTTGGGTTGAGATGAAGCATCTTCATGGACTCTCTGAAGCTCATGTGTCTTAACTGGGCATATTTAAAGAGACTTTAAGACATAGCCAGATGATCTAACATCATTTTAACGTGCAAGACATTCGAGTGTGTGCACAGTATATCAAAAGGTCTGCTGAGTTATTCCAAGGCTTGCGTTCCAGCCCGGTCCACCACTTACTACCTGGGTGTTGAAGCCTTTCTGAACCACATGTAATGGGTGGGCACCATTCCTTCTGTCTGTGTCATAGGATTGTTATTAGGACCAAAATAATAAACATGAAAGCCTTTTGTAGAGACAAACGTTTTGAACAGCCGCAAAGTGTTATAATTAGTATAATTAGTAATGATAATGTCAAAAGGGCAACCAGGTTGGGATGTCACTTTTAAAGGGTGACTCTTGGCTTAGCCCATTTTCCATTGTAAGGTTTTAGAATGGCCCCCTGTCCCCCATGCCTCAACTTTCTTGTTGAACTGAAGTCTGGTTTTCCAGCTAGTTCTTGGAATGTAGAGATCCCCATGTAAGATTTAAGTGCCCCCCTTCCCTCCCTCGCACACTCACTCATTCTGCAGAGTACCTGGCATCTGGGATGGGCTTAATAAGTTAGTAAAATGAATGAAACAGAAACGTCAGTCCTGCTCAGGAGGGTCTTGCTTCATCAGCTGCTGAGGAGCGGTCTTGGCAGCTGGATGCCCAAAGCACTGGCCAGGCTTGCAAGCCCTGTGTTTACCTTGGGCACTCAAAGGAGCCTCATTTTTAACGACTTGTTTGTGTCCTTACTGATTTGGTGTCAGGTTTAATATAAATAGTTGGGGCGGAAGAGCAGGAATTATCCTCAGAGGGCAGGACTCTGGTCTGAGTGGTTGAGGGGGTTGCCTGGGCTTTTGACAATGGCTATAAATAACCTAGAGCAAAAGCAACTTGTTGGTAGCAGCACGTGTAAAACCCCGGCACACAGACACACGCACAGTGTTGAGGTGTGTGCGAAGGGGGGTTGTGGAATTAGGCACTGGGCCCAGCATTTATTTTAGGGAGGAGAATACGGTGCTGGGTGCACAGAGCCCTCCCTGTGTCCTCGCCTTTCTGCACGGGCCCTTGTGTGTCCTGCCCAAGGTGGAGCTCATCTGCCTCCCGTTGGGCCCTCTGCTCTGGCCTCCGTTAAAAGAAGTCGGGCCCAGCAGATGGCCCTCTGCTGGCTCCGAGTGCTGCTTCCAGTTCTCTGAAAGGACTCGCTGATGAGGCCCGTTTTTGTGCGGAGCCATTGGAATCAAGCTTGGCTTCAATTATCAAAGAAAATGATGCCATAGGAAAGATATGCTGGAAGCAGTAGTCCGCAATTAGAGGATGGAAGCTCTGGTGAGGGCAGTCTGCTAAGATCCACTTGTAAAAGTTTGCCTGTTTTCAAAAGGCTCCGTTGCCCAGTGCTGTTGGAGTCCTGGCCCCTTGCCGAGTGCCCCTTGATCTTGCCTTAGAAAACGCTTGTTGAAGAGGGTATTGCCTTTTGGGCAGTGACCTTGTGAGTACATTTGCAGAGGGCTCTTGGAAAGCCCTGAACGCACAGACTTAGAAGCATATACTTTTGAAGTTGCATTGTTTTGAGAAGGGAACGTGAGGAGGAGGAAGAGGAAGAGGAGGAGGAGGAGGACCCCTTATGGTCAGTTCTATCGGGTCAGTTCTGTGTTCCCTATGTGGAGGCTCCCGTCTGGTATATGGGGCAGGGCAGGACCACAGCATCTCATTAAGAGGAGATAAGAACAGGATAGGGGAAAACAGAAAGCAGCCGGCACCTCCTTTCCCTGAAGGTTCCAGGGGTTTCTGCCACCTGCAGGCTGAAAACCCTTTGCTTACTTGAGGTTGCAGACCAGTCTGTGGATGTGAGGCTGTTGCAAAATCTGCACCATAGGCCTCTACTCTGTGTAGGAATTTAAAATCCTCGCAGCAACTGGAAGCACAACAGTCCTGAAGAAATAAAGCATCTGGGTACAATTACCGTAGCCTGGTTAAGTTTCTTCCCCCACCTTTTTTTTTTTTTTTAAAGTAATCACAAGAAAACAGCCCCACTCCGTTTTCTTAAAATTATGTGGCACTTTTGACAAAGGTCTGAGTTCTGAAAAACTGAGTCTCTGCCTCTCCCCACAACCCTGCCTCCTTTCTCTGCCCCGTCTTGTTATGATTGTAGGAAAATCCAAGTACTTTATTGCAGTCAACTGAGTTAAGAGCAGTATATTCCATTTTTAATTACTGGTCACACAGTAGTCCTCTATTTTGGAAGTGAAGGGAGACAAGTTTATTTTGGGATCCATGTGTTAAACGAGTGCAAAGCTGTGTGAGCACACATAGGGTTTGAGTTAGGTGTCTTTTTTGCTGGGAGGAAGGAATTTTCTATTGAGTCATTTTCTCCCCACAGAGGCTGAAGTATAGCTCTTATACTGGAGACATGGTTGATGTGTTAATACCACCAAGATAGCAGGACTGAAGGCATGGAAGAAAGAGTGTTTGAATGCTATTTAAGGCTGTTTTGGCTTTTTCGGTGCTGCACCATGCCTGTTAAACTAAAAAACTTTTCCAGCAACCCATCTGATGGTCGTAGGTCCTTTAAGGAGAGTCAACAAGGTTTTGAGTCCCTGCCACGTGCCACTCGCTACTTTCAGCATCGGAGATTCGTGTGAGGACAGGGCTGTCCCTCATGGAGCTTACAGTCTGGTTTCACAGGACAGGTGTTCAACGTGGAAACACCAGTGTCCAATCATTATAAATCATGATAAAGATGATGAAGGAAATTAGAGTATTTGAGAAAATAGGAGCTCTCTGGTTTTGTTTTTGTGTGTGTTTTTTGTTTTTGTCTGTTTTTTTTTTTTGAGATGGAGTTTCACTCTTGTTGCCTAGGCTGGAGTGCAATGGGGTGATCTCTGCTCACCACAACCTCCGCCTCCCAGGTTCAAGCGATTCTCCTGCCTCAGCCTCCCGAGTAGCTGGGATTACAGGCATGTGCCACCACACCCGGCTAATTTTGTATTTTTAATAGAGACGGGGTTTCTCCATGTTGGTCAGGCTGGTCTCGAACTCCTGACCTCAGGTGATCCACCCATCTTGGCCTCCCAAAGTGCTGGGATTACAGGCATGGGCCACCACGCCCGGCTGGAGCTCTCTGTTTTTGTTGGCGCTTGGGTTTTTTTTTGGAATTTTCCTGTGATTTTCCCCAAATTACTGTGCCTTTGTTGGTTCATTTGGAAACCTAAGAACTTGACGCAGAGGGCCAAGATCCAACTGCCTGCTCTTCAGGTGGGTGCCCACGTCTGGAGAGGTTGTGACTCAGCCCAGCAGTGAGCACTGCAGCCAAGTAGGCAGCCGTGCCCAGCCTCTGACTTCTGATCCCTACTGAGAGTTTACAGAATGGCCTCATCACTGGATTCCTAACCAGAGGAAAAGGCCCCAAGGAAGTCATCTTGTGCATCCTGCTTTGAGGCCTCACTTACACACCCAGATGGCCGGGCACTTTGGCCTGTTTTAAAGACTTGGGTGATTTCACAGCCTGTCCCCACCTACTTTATGGATTTTCTCTGACCATTTAGAAGTATTTTTTTCTTTCTAACTTTTGAAGCCCGTTTCCCCTTGTTCTTCCTTTAGTGGGGATGCTGAACAGAGAGCCCTCCTTCTGAACTATGAGGCCTTTTTCACTGAATCAACCTTCTCTTCTCCAGAAGAATGAACTGTTCTTTTCACCCTCACCACTCCTCTCTGCCCTTGGTGTTGGGGAATTCCGGATTGAGGACACCTGGACCTGGAGGAAGGCCTGGAAGATCTTACCATTCTCATTTAATCTTCACCAAAAAGTCCTAGGATGTCGTGAGACTTCCTGCCCTCTACAGATATGAGAACAGGGTCAGAGTGTCCACGTGACAGTCACAAGTCACTTGGTCAAAAGTGTTGAGGGGTTCATGTGCAGCGCTGCTGGTCTGCACCTTCTGGTCAGTTCTTTGCCTACAGCATATTTCTAAGATCTGACTTGATGCAGTTGGACAGGATCAAGGGTACAGCTGTGGTCCAACTCCTCTGGCCAAGTCTGACAAGGCCTTTGGCCCATGTCGTGCTCAGTTTCTTCCTTGGGTGTTTGTGATGATTACGGGGGTCCCTTCTGGCTTAAAAAGTTTATGGCCCTGTAACTTTTTGTGTTTGTTTGGTGACTCCACCTAGCGCAAACTCCTTAAAGGCAGGGACTGCCTCTCCCACCTTTTCCGTCCCACCATCCCCTGCTGAGACAGACCCTCACACCAAATTGTGGCGGTGGCTTCCCCCGGGGCTCCCTGCCTGCACCCACCCCTCCTTTCAGTCCAGCCTGGTCAAAGACCTTGGATCCTATGTGCTTTCTCCCTGCCAGTCCCCTGGCACCCCTGCTGTCCCCGGCCCCTCCCCATCCTGTTAAGACAGGACTCTTGACTTCGCAACTGAAGACCTACTTCCATGTCTTTGCCAGGCCTTCTTAGCCTGGCTAATTAGACCCCTCTCTCTCCCTAGTCTAGGGAGAGATTTTCACTGCCTTTCCCTTTACCTAGTCCTGGGTGTCATCTCCTCAGTTCCTGCTCATCTATGAGTCCCGTCTATCCCAGGGAGTCCCATTAGTCCCATCTGTCCCAGGGAGCCATCCCCAGCCGTCACTCCCAGAAACGTTCTATCCATCATCTGGGTTACCTATACTAAGCCACTCCTTTCCTGCCCTTTATTCTATGAGAACCTGGAAACATGTTGAGTCTAGTCTTTGAATTGGGAGGCAGTCTGATTGAAAGCCAGGTGACTCAATCCATGCCCACCGGTTCCAGCTGTGTGATCTGGGCAGGCTGCTGGAATTCTGGACTCCAAGGGCCTCATCTATAGAATGGGCACAGTCCAGTGCTCCTTCTCCCCTCCTCGTGGGCCTGTAATAACACTGAGCGTACCTCCCTCATGACACCCCCACAGTATGCTGACATGCCCCCACTAGGCCCTGAGTGCCAGGAGACCAGAGTTCAGCACGTAGCAAGTGAGTAGGTGCTTGGTGAACATGTGCAGACAGCTGACTGTCACCTTTCTGGGTCCTTTTCATTTGCCAACCCCATGGCCATCTTTACAGACCAGCTGCTGTGGACTCATAGAATATTTTCTCTTTTCTGAGCCTTTCTTTTCTCCCTCACTTGATTTCTTTGTTGCTGGCATAGACTTGGTGGGACCATTGGAGGATGCCAGGGTCTTTGTGAACAGGCCTCCTGCGACTTCAGGCCTTAACGTGGTCCCTTACTGCAGCCTGCCGACCTATCTGCCCCTCCCCCCTACTTAAGCCCCTCACTGGTGACACAAGAGGAATGCAGCCCGGCAGGAGACATGCACACTGGTTGTTCTGGAAGGAGATCAAGAGGGTGAAATGAGGAGCCAGAGGCCATTGAAACAAAAGGGCTGGAGACACCGGAGGAGGGGCCTGGGCCTTCCTTTGAAACAGCTGTGTTGCTCATTTCACTCCTGCTGCACTAGCCAGCCCTGGGGAGAGGAAGCCGGGGATGGGGGAAGGGGCATGGCAACGGCTCATGGCAGAGCTCGCAGGTGGGATTGGAGTCCTGAACGTTGTCTTGAACTTTGCTGTCCCATCTGTCCAGCTCACCGTGGGCCCAGGGTCGAAGTGAGAAGACCACACTGGCCTCTAGCTGTTTGCATCTCCGGACTGGGCTAACAGACCCCAGACAAGGAGTTTGGATACTTAAGATGTCTTGGGGCCCTGAAATTGTATTCTTTGGTGCAGGATTGGATAGGGAGGTGGAGCGGAGAAAGATATTCCATCTCCACTGACTTGTTCCCCTGTTCCATTCCATGGCCTCCTCTCCTAAAGCAGAGTCCAGTTCCTTCCTCTCTCTAAGTGCATTTAGAACTTCACAGGATCCCCTGGGCTGCCTCTGGAATACCCTCTGCCCTGGCAGACCCACCACTGGGGGCAGAGGAACCAGCTTGCTTTCTTCCCAGGGTGATGAGCTGGTGGCTCAGGAGGCCTCCCTTTTGTGGCCTCTGCTTTCTGCCCAGGTGAGCAGCTAGACCCGGGCAGCAGGTTGGCGTTGAGCAGATTGTGGGATGGTGCGCTGGATTGTCCTGGGGTCACTTGATTACCTGGGTTTCTGGTGAGGGTCAGTGACTGAACCACTGTTGTACTTTGCCCATAGGTCCTTCAAGAGGAGCGATCCTGTTAATCCTTATCATGTAGGTTCCGGCTATGTCTTTGCACCAGCCACCAGTGCCAACGACAGTGAGATATCCAGCGATGCGCTGACGGATGATTCCATGTCCATGACGGACAGCAGTGTGTGAGTATCCTGGCCACCCTTCCGTGGGCTTGCTTGGGAATGGAAACCACCTGGGCACTTAGCCAGAATCGTCTGTCATCCTCACCTGGCTTTGCAGACCCCACCTGTGCGTGTATGGATATCGGTTTGGTGGGAGGGGAGTATGACAAGGGTATGGTGCTGGTTAAGGAGGATGGGCCATCTGGGTAGGGTAAAGCTTAGAGCTTTGAAAGTTGGGGGGATATTGTAACAGAAGAAAACTAAAGGACAGTAGAAGATTAGGATGAATGAATATTTATAGATTCCTTGAGTTTAAAAAACCTTCTTCTGGTTGTCATCTGGTTGTCCCTGTGGGAACAGTTGCTTGGCTGGTCCAGAAACCCAGGTATTCTGTCTACAGAACCAACAGCTGGGAGACAAGGTGGCATTAGAAGGGTCTGTGTTAGGTATTCATTGTTTTTGGAGGAAAAGGCATTGCAAGTGGGGGTGAGAAAGCCAGAAATCTCTAAAGAGCCACAGCGTGTAACATTCCGCACTGTTATGTTTTTAAATGGACATCGTTTATTCAGTAAGTGTGTGTGGAGTGTTAGATACTGAGGACCCTAAGTAGGGACTGTCTCCAAAGTCATGTCTGATCTTGGACCTTTGGCAGACAGCCTTTGATTTTTGAAAGTCACCCAAGATATTGGCGTGGTCTGATGAGGTCAGAAGGCCCTTAGTCAAGGTAACGTTTTGAATTTTAGGTCATCTGAAGTCAAGTCATGGCAATCTCTGTGGATGGACAGCAGTGATCCTCAGTGAGTCTCACGAGGAGGGATGTGTAGCTGTGGCCTGGGTATCCCCGTCTCCTGCCATCCTTTGAGGTTTTGGTTCAGGAGACCCAGAGTGGAGCCTGGGGATGGGGGGGATGGCTGAAATTTCCCAAAGGTTTCGCACCTAACACCCGGTTGAGACTCATTGTTCCAGAAATGGTCTTTGAAAGCTTTTCAATGTTTTGGAGTCAGAATTTCGCCTGCTAAGGGAACAATTTTGAAAGGCAAACCCATTGAACCGTGTAAGTTCTGGCACACTTATTTAGAGTTTGTTCCTTTTAGCTTCCTAAAACTGGACCATCTATTCTTCCAGTTTGTTTGAAACTATCTGGTTTTCATTGGCCAATGTCCTGTTGCCTGGCCTGTGGGTGGCATGGGACCAATTGGAGGGAAAGTTGATGAGGTGAGTTTGGGAACCTACTATTTATTTTGCTGGTGTCTTTTATTGTGTTACCTCAAATTCCCTTGTTAGTAAAGGGAGAGAGATTCTTAAGGTGCAAGATTCAATTTTAATAAAAATAGCATTTTGGCATTAATACACATCTTCCATCCAATATGGAAACAGGAAAGTACACACCTTTCATCCAGTATGGAGATATGAGAAGTTTCACAGAAGTCAGTTTTCCATATTGACCGAACTTTCAGTATCCATACTTGAAAAAATTATGCTTTGATAATTTTTTGGTGGACATATTTCTTAGAATACATTTGCTCTGTCATTATTGAATAGTATTAGACAGGGCATAATTTATCTCTCAGTTATCCAAATAATACCAAGATCTGTTTGTGTACTTTGTTGTAGTGGTTCTCTCATAGTCAATGAGGGTGCATAGGGTTATCTGACCCTTTCCCCTTTGAAAAGTTTCTCTCTTTTCTCTTTTCATTCTCCCTGCTGTGATGTTTTGCTGTCTGTGTGCTTGCTTCTAGCAAACATTCCTCCTGTAGCATATATTAATTTGTGCATTGTGTGGGAATCTTAGCATTATGTGTAAAATAAGAGTAAGTTGAAATTGATTGAAGGCATTGAGTGAATCTCCTAAGTCAAATGCAGTTTACGTAAGATGATAAGACTTCTGTTTAGTTTTCTTAGAGACTGTTTTTGGCTTGCTTCCTGGTCCTTGGCTGCATGTCAGTCCCCATCATTGAGGTGTTATTCTGGGTTCATGATGAGATAATTTGGGTGTAGTCCCATACTTATTTCTGTTTGATCCTAGCAAGACCCAATCAGAAAGGTAGGCAGGCAGATACCTGGGATTTTACAGATGAGGAAATAAGGTCTGGTGCTTCCACAGCCATGCACCTCTGAGACAGACCTCAGGTCCAGGCCACACACAGGCCCTGCACTTTGCCCGCTCTGCCCTTCCCCCAGGCACGAGCATTCTCAACATGAGATCTGTGAATAGGACCAGTTGGTCATGAGACCTTTGAGCCACTTTGGGTTTCTTTTATTTGTATTTCTTAGTAATCAAGACTGCTTTTTAGGAAGACTAGTTCAGGGAGGGGTAGAAGGGAGCAGGTTCTAAGTTCTCCCCTGCAGCCACCCCATTTACTTCCTCTTCTTTTATCCTCTTCCCAGAAGAAAAACTTTCTTTTATTTAGAGGTGACTTTACAACTCTCACCCTTCTCCCTTTAGCTGAAGCACTTTGGATTCCAAGCATGGGGGAGCCACTTTTCAGGGATCAGAAAGGTTACCTTTGCCAGTCCCTATTCTAGGTGGCAAGGGTTAGTGTGTAGGTCAGTGAGGCCCACTTTGATACAGAGACAGAAGGGCAAGTCCCTCACATAGCAGCTTTCTCTTTGGGGGCATAGTAGATACCTTTAGGTCCCTGGTGGCAGAACCTGTTAGTGTTAATAAGCCTATCCTGTGGCAAAGCTGCCTTGGATGGATAATGAGTAAACCAGTAAGCCAGGAGGAAGTGCCTGCAAGGCCTGGAGACCCGTGGGCTCATGGTGTTGGCTCTGTTCGTCCTGGTGGTGTTGCGTGGCTCTGTGCTCTCTGCTAACCAAGTGCGCAGGTTATCAGGTTAACTGTCACAGTTGTGCCCACCTGGGCATTTATACTAATTGGGAGTGCATTTGGCATCCATGTGGGATCACTGTCTCTTGGGCATTGTCTCACGCTGCCTCTAGTGGGGCTCACTAGAAAACATCAGAAGGGTCTCCAGACTTGTTGGCACTGACTCAAGCTGCCATTGGGTGCCAGGCATGGGGGTCTCTGGGGCCCTCCCCACTCTGCTACAAGCAGACTTGGCGATGCAACGTGTTCTCTGGCCGACTGGCCCTGGGTGTGTGTGATCCTGCCCAGTGCTGGGCGGTCACCCGGGATTCCCAGGGCTGGGATCAGACCCCCTCTTCAGAGCTCTGCCAATTGTGGGCCTCGTGCAGATGAGAGCGCCGGGCGAGAAATAAAGTGTGTGGGGGATGAAAAGCTGAACTGAATCGCTTTCAGCCCATTGTTCATCCCGGGAAGCTTAGAGGGGATAAGAGGGTAGCAGGCCCCTTTGAAATTTCCTTGAACAAGTGAATAGGAGCGCCCCATAAAGCATGAAAAGAGCCCTGGCTGTTTCTCCCCGTCACAATGGCCAGTGCGGGCTGTGAGGGGCTGGGGAGGGGGGCTGGCTGCCCTGCTGGGAGCTGGGGAGGGAACAGGGCTGGGGAGGGGGGAGGGGGAGAGAGGGGGTCACAGGCAGCCTTCAATAGACTCCAGAAGGTTGGAGTTCATTAGACACAAGCCCAGGAAAGCAATCGTCTCATTTGCGACAGAACCAATTAAGTCCCGGGGGCCTTTGCAAGAGGCCTGCGTAGAAGTTGGGGCAGTGCTGGCCTGCACTTGGTTATTCCAGGGAGCCACACGCCGGGGCCTGAGTGTGCAGAGCAGGCAGGGGCTTTAAAGAAATCATTGCCTTCTTCCAAAGCCTACTGCTGACTTCTGTTTTCCTGCTAAGTAAAAAGCCCTGTTAAAGATGGCTGGGGATTTGGGCCTCTGAGAAGGCTGTTTTATGAGCCTGTTACTCTGAAACCTGCATTCTCGGAAGAAATGGCTTAATTTTTTTTTCAAGACGGAGTCTCGCTCTGTTGCCAGACTGGAGTGCAGTGGCACAACGTTGGCTCACTGGAACCCCTGCCTCCTGGGTTCAAGCGATTCTCCTGCCTCAGCTTCCCAAGTAGCTGGGACTACAGGCGTGTGCCACCACGCCCAGCTAATTTTTCTATTTTTAGTAGAGACGGGGCTTCACCATGTTGGCCAGGATGGTCTCCATCTCTTGACCTCCTGATCCGCCCGCCTCAGCCTCCCAAAGTGGTGGGATCACAGGCGTGAGCCACCGCGACCTGTCAAAAAAGTTTTTTAACTTTAACTGCCAGACTCCCACCAAAATTCTTGCAGCACTGGAGGCAGAAGGCTTGTGGGGCCATTCCAGGGCATCAGGCTTAGAAAGATGGAGTGAAGGGGCAGGAAACATCAGAAGCAGCAGACTCTTTGCCGCCCAAGTGTAGCCATGGTTAGAGGTTGCCAGGAAGCATGAAAGCTAAGTCAGTGGCGTGGAGGCCTTTGTCCCTTTCTGCTAGGAGCTGCTCTTATAATCAGGATCAACATACGTTTGTATGTTGCTTTAGCTCTGAGTGTCCCCAGATCAGCACAAGATGATTTTTTGGTGTTCCACACAGGGAATGTCGTGAGTTATTTATTTGTATTTCTTTATATCTTATTTATGGGGGTTTACTTTGGACACCAGGAAATGCATCTGAGTGAACTTCAAATATTAACCTTTTCCTACAAACCAGGCTTTTGATGTTGGCTGTGATCAGAGGCTGCCTTCAGAGTGGTTGCCAAATGAAGATGCGAGTGGACGCATGTGTTCATGAGTCTGCTATTTCAAAGTCGCCAGAAAATGACATTCAGGGTAGGTCGGGCATGGTGAAGTCAAAAGGCTAAGCTAATTGGCTCGACTCAAATGGCAGCTAAGTGGAGTCCACACTTCAAAACCGTGCTCCCCAGAAACAGCTGGGCCTAGCAGCAGGCTCGTTAACTAAAATGTTTATAATTAAAGGAGACCGTATAGGAACCGAAACTCTGGTGCTCTCCAGCCTACAGGCTTGAGCAGCCAGGAAACTGATCATAGACTTTTAGAGCTTGAATAAAAGAAGAGAGGCCCCCTTTTGGAATGAGGGGCTGTTTTGGAAGAAGATTCTTGGCTGAAGGGAATTAAAGCCACATTTCCTTGAAGGCGTCTGTTAGCATTTCTGAGCCTCTATGGGCTGACATCTTCCTTTTCTGCTCTGGTTACAAGTTGCCTTTCCAGCAGTTTAGTCCTTCACCTGCCCTGGGTAATGGAGTGTGTGTGGTGGTGGTGATGGGGGCAGTATGAGGTGCTTATGAAATAATTCGTTCCTTTTGCCTTCAATATTGCAGTTAGCTACTCCCCTCCCCATCCCTACCCCCATCCTGGCTTTTTTTTTTTTTTAAACCTTATTATATGGAAGAAGAAAAAGAGGCATAAGAGCTCTACCATTGACTTTCATCTGGGAGAAGGAAAAGGAGAAAAGAGTGAAAGCTACCAGTGGAAACGTCAGCGTCTTGGAGGGGGTGAATGGGGGACTCTTCTAGGACTCTTGAAGCCTTATGTCACTTGTGTCATGGTGGGGTCCATGGAGTGCTTGACTCCTGCCCCCAAGACTGTCAGGAAGAGGCCTGGAGCAGAGTCATCCACTGTCTTAAGTCCCCGAAAGAGAGAGCTCTAAGGCAGCAGAATTTGGTTAGACCAGCATGAGCCCAATCTGTGGGATACCGCCACCCCCACCATACAAGGTGTTTTAGGTGAGAGATGGGGATATTCAGCATGGCTTGGGAATCACCTGGCAAGCCCCATAGCTAGTGAGTACTATGAGGTTGGGGAGGACTTTCCAGAACATTCCACAGATTTCCTCCTCATCTCTTCTGAAAGGTGACTGCATGGGGCTTAGGAAATGGCACCTCCACATTCAGACCATTAGGAAGCTTGACTGCTGGTTGGGGCTGGGAAGGGCATCTTATTGAAATGAGGACCAAGTGTAGGTTGTTAACAGATGCTTGTTCTGGAGTCCAGCAGTAGCTTGGGTATGAGTTCTCAATCTGCTACTGACTGTAACACTAGGTGACTAATTGAGCATTTCTGGTCATCTGTAAATGTGGCTCATTAAGGTTCTTATGAGAATGAAGTCTGATTATAGGTCTGATGTCTGACCTACAGTAGGGACTCAGTATGTAGGAGCTGGCATTCTCAGGTTGGGATCAGTTGCCTTGGGTGCGATTTGGTTTCTGGTCAAGCCAGGCATGCTTGAAGTCCCATTTTCAACTGTGCCTGCTAAACTACCCAAGGTGAAGAAACAGAGTTTTGATAAATAATCTTTAGGTGGGCTTGGTCAAGTGCCGAGCCTCATGAGTAGGAGGCTGACTGGGAGATGTGTTTCTCCAGCACTGGTCAACCAGCTGCTGCTAATCTTTCCCACAGTGCTCTGTCTCTGCTCCATACTCACCTTTCTTTGGGGCAGTACTCACACTTGTGGGTAAGCTGTTGCTGTGGCTACTGATCTCTCTTCTCTCCCTTCCTTACTCCCCTCAATGCAATTATCCTTTATGCACTCCTTAGCCAGGCTTTGGTTAACATACATTGGTTTGTTGATCTATTGGAATCTTCATTGTCCCTTGTGTGGCCCCATTTTCTGACCTAGGTCAGCAGACTTCCTGAAAATGCAGCTACTTAGAATTCTAGGGCATTTGAGATAAGGAGCTAGAGGTTGACCAGTTACTCCTGGCTGCCTCCTGGGTATTTTTAGACATTGCTAATTATCCTAAAGTATTTTTCTTCCACCCTATGAAGAACCAAACATTGGGGAAAGGGAAGTAGCCAAACACCCAGTTTCAATATTTACAGCCTCCAAGTATGATTCATTATGAAAATGTTTGCACCCTGAGGCTTTTGTAAATAAGGGACCTCCTGAAGGGACATCAATGGGAAAATAGTCACACCTTGACCATTCTGCTTTTAAGAAGGAAATTCTTTCTGGAAAAAAATCATGGCAACTCCAGGTCATGGTTGTAGTGAACAGTAGCTGGAGTGCAGGCTTTTTAAACATTCTTCTACTTGTTAATGTTTTGTTTTTAAAAATATAATGGATAGGGGCCCAGACTTTTACAGGTCTTTGCCCAAAGGTCCCTTTCTCAATGAGGACTTCATTGACACCCACATCCAATTTAAATTTGCAGCTTACCCACCCGCCAGTGATTCTCCTTTTCCTGCTTATTCATAGTACATATCACTAACATACTATTTTTTATTTTGTTCATTGCCTGTGCCTCCCCATTAGAATATAGACTTCAAGAAAGCAGTTGTTTGAATTATGTATCCACTTTGTCTGCTGCTCTCTTGCCTAGTGCCTAGGAGAAGATCTGGCACATAGTAGGTGCTAATCTTTAAATGGATTGCACAGACCACCACATAGTAGGGGCTTTTCTTTTCATGCCCACATTGGTCATGCATCTTTGAAAATTCGTTGGTTGGGGGGTGGCAGGGTTTGGAGCTGAGAGAAGGGGCCAAAATGTTATATATTCTTTTTATTAATCACCCTGTACTGGTTTATAAAAAGAATACATTTGGAAATGACTGGGAAGTTGACTTAGAGAGTTATGCATACTTCACTAATGCCTGATTTAGCCCTCTGTAGGTTTGGTCCTTATCCCTACAACTTTCTGCCCTGGCCCTCTCCATAAGGTACTGGTTCCTGGTTTGAAGCAGTGGGAACAAGTGGGAGGACCAATGGGGCCTGAGAATCTCCTACTTGGGGCACCTATAAAATAGGGGAGCCTTTGCTCTGCCTAGGCTGGCTGGAGTGTAACCCAGTTCTAAGACAGCAGCCCAAGAGATGAACTTTCCAGGCTCTTTCCAAGTCGATGCTCCTGCATCCGAGGGAGCCAAGTTTCCATAGATGATTGATGGGCAGGATTTAAATTTGATCTTGGGTGGATCCTTCCCTGTGGGAACACTGATGGTATCTGGAGACATGTGACACTCCTATGGAAGCATGTGACCCTGTCGGCGGGATCTTAAGATGGCATATGAGAGTAGCCCATGTGCTGAAAACATCCTTGTAAGCCTGTGGATTCTGTCTTTTTCTTTCCCTTAGAGATGGAATTCCTCCTTATCGTGTGGGGAGTAAGAAACAGCTCCAGAGAGAAATGCATCGCAGTGTGAAGGCCAATGGTCAAGTGTCTCTACCTCATTTCCCGGTGAGTACAGTCTGGAGTGAGGAGACACCTGTTTTCTGCCATGTTGAGTCCTAAAGAAAAGGAGTGGGAGGTGGAAGTTGGGAGGTATAGGGAAGGTAGAAAAGAGCAGTCCCTAAGGTCCCCTAGGGCAAAGGGAGAGAAAAGAAGAACTGGACAATAGGCATTACATGTTTTTTGGGTTGTGATAGTGAGCACAGTAATGTGATTATGAGGTTGTCAATCAGTTTTGCTATAAAGGAATACCTGAGGTTGAGTAATTTATAAATAAAAGAGGTTTATGGCTGGGTGCAGTGGCTCATGCCTGTAATCTCAGCACTTTGGGAGTCTGAGGCGGGCAGATCACCCTAGGTCAGGAGTTCGAGACCAGCCTGGCCAACGTGGTGAAACCCCACCTCCACTAAAAATACAAAAATTAGCTGGGTGTGGTGACGCGCGCCTATAGTCCCAGCTACTTGGGAGGGTAAGGCAGAGGAATCACTTGAACCTGGGAGGCGGAGGTTGTGAGCTGAGATCATACCGTTGCACTCCAGCCTGGGCGACAGAGCGAGACTGTCTCAAAAGAAAAAAAAAAAAGAGGCTTATTTGGTTCACAGATATGCAGGCTGTACAAGAAGCATGGTGCCAACATCTGCTTCTGGTGAAGGTTTCAAGAAGCTTTCAATCATAATGTAAGGGGAAGGGGAGCCACTGTGTAAAAGGGAGAGAAGCAGCAAGCTAGGGTTGGGGGTGGTGGTGGGCAGTGCCATGTTCTTTCAAACAACCAGATCTCATATGAACTAACAGGGAAAACTTGCTCATTGCTGCAGGGAGGGCACCAAGCACCCAAACACCTCCCACTAGGCCCACTTCCACCACTGGGGATCATATTTCAACATGAGATCTGGAGGGGACAAACAGCCAAACTATGTCAGAGGTTTGATGACCTATTTTTGAACCTTTGCATTTTCTGAATTTAAAAAAAAAAAAAAAATTCCCTATGAGAAAGAAACTGAAGCACTTATTTCCCAGAAACCAAGAAATGCTAGATAATCCATGCTTCTCTACAGCTTGGTGAGCTCACTGTATTTCCACTAGAATGGAAGCCCTCTGTGGGGAGGGGAGGAGTTTTATCTCTTCTGTTAACCTCTGTATGCACAGAGACTATAACACTAACTGACACATAACAGGTGCTCAGTAAACATTTGAGTGAATGAATAAGGAACCTCTGCCCCCTTGGGACAGACACATAATAGGTGCTCAATAAACATTTGAGTGAATAAGGAACCTCTGCCCCCTTGGGACATTCTCCTGCCCTCCTCACTGGGACATTCTACTTGTGTCAATCACAGGACTCCAAGTCATTTTAGTCAGTGATTTTAGTCATTCATTTATGTATTGATTGACCATTTCTCCTCCTGGCTTCTGAAGCCCTGGAGAGTAGCTGTTCCTTTCCAGCTCCAGAACTTGGCTTGGTACCTGCTGGTGAGTCTGTGCCTATCAAATACAGAATGAACGAAGTGTTTAGAAGTGAGGATCTCCTGAGCAGCTTCTTCCTGTAACTCAGATGGTGGATGAAGGGCTTTTCTGGGACCTCTCCTTTTATTTCCATGCCTGCTAAAGCAGCCAGCACATGGCTGTACTCAAGAGAACTTCCCCATCTACATTCCCATTTTAGGGCTGTGCTGTTTACCATAGCCTCAGATCCAGGTTGCAGTGACACTCTTCTTTAAGGAAGGGAAGAAAGCACCCAGCTCACAGCAGGTGTTTATGAATCCTTCCTGCCAGCTTCAGAGAATCCCATTGGTCTGTCTGGTTATGTTGTGGTTAAAAAATTAACACATTGAATTGCTAAACCTATGGTGCATTAGTGCACCAACTGTAGCTCTTCTCTGAAAGCCCCTCACACGGACAAGGGCACACTTACCTTGTTTTAAAATTAGCATATTGAAATTGCTTTTCTGAGGACCTCTAGCATTCCCCCTCCTCCACAGTTAGTAAGTATTGATGACATACTATTATTGTTTTTTTGACTGGGGGATATGTGTGTTAACAAAGAAAAGTTCTATCGCCCAGGCTTGTAAATTAGATGATTTTGTCCTGGGGTGTGCAAATCGACTTTCTCCATCAGGCAGCGCTTTGATTGGGGGCTGCAAGGAGCCAGCCTGTGTGAGAATGGCCACCTACACAGGAGCCTTTCTCTCCCCTCTCAGTTTCTGCAGCTAAGTGGTTGCCGTGGCAAGGCCCATCTTTGCAGCTGGGGGACATGCTAGCCTTTGCAAGTTAGCTTTCTGCTCCCCCCACCCTACCCCAAAGGAGCCAAGCAAGAGGGAGATTAGGAAGAAGGAGGTAGAACAACTGGAGAGGTGGGGGGTTGGGTGGGGGGAGCGAGATGACAGGAAAAGGACAGAAAGCTGGGCAGCAGGGGTTCTCTCTGTTTGCTGCTTTTGGCAGGCGTACTCGGTGCCTTTTTATATTCTGCACTTGATTTGGAGATGTTCCCTTTTCCCTTGATAGATCAGCTTCAGGCAGCCAAGCTCAGCAGTGTTCTGCTACTAGCCTGCAGCAGCTTTCTTCATTTTCTGTACAAAGAGAGAGGGAGGAGGGAAGGAGAAAAACGAGGGAGATCGAGGACAGTGTTGAGACAACACCACCTCAAAGGTGCGCAGTGTGCGGCCAGGAAATAAATTACCACTTCTTCTCTGATCCAGGCCGTTTGACTCCCTTCCCCCTCCCTTTCCTCCCTCCCACCTCCTTTCCAATCTTATTTTTTTAAATTTTCAACTCCCTTTCTGTTTAGATTCTACTTTTTATTCCTTGAGTTGGTCTCTCCCCTCCCTACTCAGAGGGCTGCCTTTTTTTTTTTTTTTTTTGATGTTTGACAACAGTCTTTGAAGATTTTCTACTTCAGAGTAGCTACTGATGGGCTGGTTGTACTACAGAGAGAACAAGCAGGGCCTCTCGGAGTGCGACCAACTGCTCCTGCCCAAGGCAAACGCTGGTGGGGACCATGGCTCTCCATGAGGCCATGGCGTTAGCGCATAAAAGTCCCGAGCAGCCCAGGCCGCCTTGCCATCCACTCTCCACCCGAACATGGGTTTGCGGTATGCAGCGCCCGGTGCAGGAAGCTCCGGCCAAGCCACCGCCCGCCCGGCCTGCTGAACGTGCCTCCTCCCTTTTCTTTCCACGTCCTGTAGAGAACCCACCGCCTGCCCAAGGAGATGACCCCCGTGGAACCCGCCACCTTTGCGGCTGAGCTGATCTCGAGGCTGGAGAAGCTGAAGCTGGAGTTGGAGAGCCGCCACAGCCTGGAGGAGCGCCTGCAGCAGATCCGAGAGGTAATGCGGCCTAGGCCCTCTCCCTGCTTCCGTTCACGGGGTGCGCGCACTATGAATATGCGCATGCGTGTGGGCTGCCTGTGGGTGTGTGCATGCGTGTGGGCTGCGTGCGCATGTGCGTGTGTTGCGTGTGGGTGTGCGCATGCGTGTGAATTGCGCTTTTTATAGATAGGCCTGTGCGTGTGCGCAGAGGCGTGGCTGTGGGCGTGCACATGGGTGTACGTGCTCCTGCGTAGGGGGCGTGATGTGGCAAGCCCAGGGCCTCGGGCCCTCCTGCTTCCTGGGTCACTTCCCCTTCTGACGTCTTCCGTTTCAGGATGAAGAGAAGGAGGGCTCCGAGCTCACACTCAATTCTCGGGAGGGGGCGCCCACGCAGCACCCCCTCTCCCTACTGCCCTCCGGCAGCTACGAGGAAGACCCGCAGACGATACTGGACGATCACCTGTCCAGGGTCCTGAAGACCCCTGGCTGCCAGTCCCCGGGCGTAGGCCGCTATAGCCCCCGCTCCCGCTCTCCGGACCACCACCACCACCACCACCATTCGCAGTACCACTCCCTGCTCCCGCCCGGTGGCAAGCTGCCTCCCGCGGCCGCCTCACCGGGCGCTTGTCCCCTCCTCGGGGGCAAGGGCTTTGTGACCAAGCAGACGACGAAGCATGTCCACCACCACTACATCCACCACCACGCCGTCCCCAAGACCAAGGAGGAGATCGAGGCGGAGGCCACGCAGCGGGTGCACTGCTTCTGCCCTGGGGGCCCGGAGTATTACTGCTACTCGAAATGCAAAAGCCACCCCAAGGCCCTGGAAACCATGCCCGGCGAGCAGTTTGGGTAAGTGCCGGGCAGACCACAGTGTCCCGTGTGGGGCTTCTCTCCCAGCCAGGTCCATGGGCAGGTGTGAGGTGGGAGCCTTATCACAGGCGTTTAGTTTCTGAGAGGGCACGGCTGGGTGAGGGTGTGGGGAGCAGGTGCATGGGATTTTCGTGTCACCGCCCACCCCACTTGCTGAATTGTCTGATTCTAGGAGTCCCGGAGATTTAACCGGGTCTCTGGGTTGGGTGTGGTTCTTGGTTCCCCACAGCGGCAGCAGAGGCAGTACCTTGCCCAAACGCAATGGGAAAGGCACGGAGCCGGGCCTGGCCCTGCCCGCCAGGGAAGGAGGGGCCCCCGGCGGAGCTGGGGCCATGCAACTTCCCCGGGAGGAAGGAGACAGGTCGCAGGATGTCTGGCAGTGGATGTTGGAGAGTGAGCGGCAGAGCAAGCCCAAGCCCCATAGGTAAACACCACTTGCCGCCGTCGCGGCCGCGAGGGTCATGGGCACTCAGTACGGAGGTATTGTGGGAATGGCTGTTTTTGCAGTCCGCCGAATACAAATGTGACTATTTGCTCCTGCCATCTTAATATTAAACGTTGGACTGAGCAGACCACAAAAATGTCATGTTTTGGCACTGACCCCTGTTCGTGTTATGGTAGTTATTTTTTTCTTCTCTCTCCCTCTGAGCAGAATAGACAAGTTTCTATTGAAGTCACATTTTCCAGTTCTTCTAACCCAGTTTCTTTCCTTCTGTTTTCTCTCTGCTCATTCCTTGTTTAGTGCCCAAAGCACAAAAAAGGCCTACCCCTTGGAGTCTGCCCGCTCGTCTCCAGGCGAACGAGCCAGCCGGCACCATCTGTGGGGGGGCAACAGCGCGCACCCCCGCACCACCCCCCGTGCCCACCTGTTCACCCAGGACCCTGCGATGCCTCCCCTGACGCCACCCAACACGCTGGCTCAGCTGGAGGAGGCCTGTCGCAGGCTGGCTGAGGTGTCAAAGCCCCCAAAGCAGCGGTGAGTGGAAGTGAGGGATCCTAGTTGGGGCAGGGATTGGGTTTGGGTGGTGACCTGGTCTGTGGCTAATGGGGAGGGCCTCTCTTTCTGCCTGGGTCTCAAACCCTCCCATGAGAGGAAGAATTGCTTATGGATGAGTAAGCTTCTCCTTTCCAGCTTCTAGAAATTGTTCCCTTCAGTTATGTTCATTCTACCAGAGTTAAGCCAGGATCTGTGAGGCAAGTCATGCCTAGAATTGGGAGAATGAGTTTCAGTAATTCCTTACAAAGGCCATTTCTTACAAATGTCTGGATTGTTTAAGGCTGGTTAGTTGAGCGTGTAAGAAGCTACGAGATGGAGGAACAAGAGTCCTCAGCCCTTTGCTGGGGCTAAGTGTCCCGTCCTGGGCTCCCAGAGGGGCTTAGAATGGCTGTTGCAAGATGTCTGCCCAGCCTCCTCAGCCACTGTTAACCCAGGGTCTTGGTTGGGTTTCCATAGGGATGGAAGTCGGTTTCGTGTCTCTTCAGGAGGCCAAAGAGTAATTTTCTGTCTGCTCCTCAATTGCTCTGGGGACAACAGTGCACCTCTAAATCCCTCGCCCTGGCTGTGTCCTCAGGTGCTGTGTGGCCAGTCAGCAGAGGGACAGGAATCACTCAGCCACTGTTCAGGCGGGAGCCACGCCCTTCTCCAATCCAAGCCTGGCTCCAGAAGAGTGAGTGTCTTTACCTGGCATTACTGAGATCTGCCGAGTGGTTTATGTTTCAGAGTATTCGCTATCTGGAGTTTCATTTTCGTGAAACTTTTTTTGGTTTTAGAAATCACCTTGATTTTAGTGCTAGTGATGAGGAACAGTAAACATAGACGTGGCCATCCATGTCCTACTGACAAATGCATCATAGCGAAAGTTTTTTTGGTCATACACAAATCAAAAGCTGGGACACGCAGCCATTAGAAGGGTAGAAGGGACCTCAAATTCAGCTGGAAAAGTTGCCGCCATTCAACTTGCAAGTTAGTAGTACTGAAAACATTTGTCACCCTGAGCAGAAGGATCATTCTCCACTGTGGCAGAGATGGAGGGGACCATCCTCGTGTTTTTGCTTGGAGAAGACAGAATATCTTCCCCCAAATTGGGCAGTGATTCTTTCTGTAAATTTAGTCTCATTCAGAGTAGATTGAGAGAAGCCTGCTCAGTTTAGTTACTGGATGGTGCAATTAAAAAGAAATCTGCTAAAGAGATCTGAAATGGTCCGTAGAAAGTTTTCTTTCTGTGTCTTCATCCTGAGCAGTGAGCAATGTTTGAAGTCCTCAGTAGGTCACTACCCTGGATCCTTTCATTGTTTCAGTTGGTTGACCCTAAGTGTACCAGCCGTCCGGGTCTGGGCCAGCCACTTTTTTTTCTTTTTTTTTTTTTCTTTTTTTGGAGGCAGAGTCTCGCTCTGTCACCCATGCTGGAGTGCAGTGGCGCGATCTCAGCTCAGTGCAAGCTCCACCTCCCGGGTTCATGCCATTCTCCTGTCTCAGCGTCCCGAGTAGCTGGGATTGCAGTCACCCACCACCACGCCCAGCTCATTTTTTTTTTTTATTTTTAGTAGAGACAGGGTTTCACCATGTTGGCCAGGCTGGTCTCGAACTCCTGGCCTCAAGTGATCTGCCCACCTCAGCCTCCCAAAGTGCTGGGATTACAGGTGTGAGCCACCACACCCAGCCTAGCAGCTTTTTTTTCAGGCTACTCTACAAAATCTCAGAATAAATGGGGACATGGACATGACTGGGGGCTACCCGCCGTTAGTTGTTCTCATTCTACTGGAATAAGGGGTGGGCTTTAGGCATTCTGAATTCATGCCATCCCAAAGGTGTCCTGCTCTGGGTTTGTCTCTTTAGCACTCTCCAATCCAGGTGAGACCCGGCATCTCTGTGATAATTTCTCTTCTCTCATCTTCTTGGGGAAGCACGCCATTTATGCTAACCTGAAAGAGGCCGCTGTGTACCTTAATTTGGTGGCAGTGGGGAAAGCGATACCAATTCGTACTACTGAAAGGAAATCATCCTTTTCCGCGTGCTCCATGCAGAGCATGTGGGCTTGGACTGTGTGTCCCCCAGAGCTGCCTGCCTCTGAGATGTGGGGCTCTGCCCCAGCCCCCACTTTAACTGCAACCCTAGTGTTTGGATACCCTGTCACTTACGCACATGTGCGCACGTGTGTGTTTGCTTTAGATGTGTGTCTGCTTTAAAATGCTGAACTTGTTCCATTCCATCTTATTTTCAGTCACAAAGAGCCAAAGAAACTGGCAGGTGTCCATGCGCTCCAGGCCAGTGAGTTGGTTGTCACTTACTTTTTCTGTGGGGAAGAAATTCCATACCGGAGGATGCTGAAGGCTCAGAGCTTGACCCTGGGCCACTTTAAAGAGCAGCTCAGCAAAAAGGGAAATTATAGGTAAGAGTCCTGTGGCTTTTTTCTGCTTCCAGTTTGTTTGCTCAGAACCAAGAGCCAGAGCCTGGAGCAGCTCCCCTGGCTGAGCAGACCTGGGCGGGGCAGGGTGGAAGGGGGCTCAGCAGGCGCTGGGGGAGGCTCCTTCTCATTTCTTGTCTCCCCTCACCACTAGCAGAACAATGAAGCAGCAGCCGCAAGAGGGACGCTGCATGGAGGGTTCCCTGGGGGACCTGGCCAGGCTCTTTCCACCAGGTGAATCAGACTGAGGAGAAAAGGAGCAGCCGCTTGCTCTGACAGGAGGAGAGTGGGGCTCAGGCCGCACTGCAGAGGCTTTACCTGCAATTGAAGGGCTTGTGGGCGAGCGGGGAGCAGGGAGAAAAAAGAGGGACAGGCAGGTTGATTAGGAGGGAGGGTCTGGAAGCGCCACCCTCCTGGCTTGAGTTTAGGAGAGACCCTCACATTGAAGTCTCCAAATAGGAACCATGCCTGGGAAAGGTCCCCCCTGTTTTTCTCAGTCTGCCTTTCCATCTGAAGAACCTCCCTGGGTTTTATGGGCCATTAGAAGCAGGGATGCGCCTTTGTCCATAACAAAGAAGGGGCTGGACCTGTGAGTGGGCACAGGGTGAATAGGGCAGTCCACTCTTCCTGCCCGGGCCTGGGCCTCGTTGCCTTCTCCCCTGCAGGGGCTTCAGGAAGGGAACTTACTGGTCTCCTCACCTTGTCTGCAGAGTGGACGGAGGTGCCCTTGAGAAGGTCCTTGCTGACCTTTTAGGGCCCTTGAGAGGGTTCAAGAGCTGAGGAGCATGAGGGCCAGCCCTAGGCCATTCCTTCTCTTGATCACTTCCTCCTAACAGCAGGTGATGACTGCCTCAGTTCATCCTGAGTCCTCCCTTGTCCCTCTTCGTGGCCTGCAGCCCAAGAGAACCTGTGGATTCTGCTCCAGTTCTGTCTCAGGTTTAGGGCTCCAGGCTGGGACAAGGGTGAGATAGGGGCACCCTAGTTTAAGCAGGTGCTCACTCTGGGGTCTACACCCGAGAGAGAGTTCCAACTCCTCAGCTGTGTGCCGTGGACCCTGTACAGGACCACAGTCTATGCCCAGGTGTGAACCCATTGCCGCCACCAGGGCCAGGGATGTGAGTGGAAAACTCTGAATAGCACTTGGTAACCTGCCAGGTGGGCATATGGGCTCCTGGATGGGAATGAGTCCACCTGCAGGGCTCTGAGGCGCCCTCCCCTCTAGGGCAGGCCCTGTGTAGTTTTACTGCCACCTTCATCTGGGAGTTAGTCTGGGCGGGGGCTCAAGGTGAGCCCCTCTTTGGAGCGGGAGGGGATGGAGGTCGGACTGAGCCCCTCTTCGGAGGGGGAGGGAGGGATGGAGGTCGGACTGAGCCCCTGGAGGTGACTGGCCAGCAGGGCGTGTTGCTGGGCCTGGATATTCCCTTTTACACCTGGGCGGAGACAATTGTGAAAAGGTATCAAAGGGATGGGGGAACAGGCCTGGCTGCTGCTGCTGCTGCTTTTATCTTGAAAAGACACAAGGTGAAACTAATGACACAAGTGTGCCCCTCTGGGGATTCATTTTGATCTTGGCTTTGTCTCGGCTGGACTTTGAGTGGAACTGTAGGTGACCTCGGAGAAGAGCCATGTGGCGCTGGCATAAGCTTGCGGGGAAGGTGCCTCCCTCAGCTGCTCTGGCCACATCTGGCTCTGATTTTTTTTTTTTTTTTTCTCCCTGAGGCACAGTTAATAAGCCTGGCTTTGAAGCTCTGGCCTCCCCTTTAATGCACAAAGACTTGCACAAATGGTCAACCCTCCGATCCTCTCCAGTTCTTTCCTGAGTGCATCAGGCTGTGGGAAGGCCCTCCCAGCCGCCTTATCTCTGCAGGGCCTGAGCTGGACTCAGTGCCCTCCTGGGGTGGGACAGGGACACAGGGTGTCATGCCTCACCCTCCCAGCAGGGCTGGTGCTCCAACATCTCAATTTGTACAGATACATCCCCCTTCAAAAAAATTAGAAAGACCCAGTGAGGTTGGGGCCGTGGAGCAGGGGTGGGAGGTAGGGGGACCTGGGATGCGTTGAGTAATCTCAACATGGCAGGGGTTCAAAAAGCAAACAGTCCCTTCAGACGCGCCAGACGCTATTGGTGCCAGATGTCAGAAGAAAGCAAAGTTTGCCACATAAAGCATGTTGCAGTGGAAAAGCCTGTTTCTTGGAGAAAATGAGGGCAGTGCAGTGTGTTTGAAGTCCTGGGGGTGGGGCCGAGAGAATGTGGCCTCTCTCCTCTCTGGAGGAGGTTGCAATTATGTAAAAGGTCGCTGCGTGTTTGCTCAGACATGCTGTGAAAGCCCCACTTGGTGAACCCCGGAGGGGTCGGAGCTGGGGGAGCTGGGGCCAAAGGGGTCTGACGGAGGATGGCGTTGAGGTTTGAGCCCCTTACGTGGAAAAGTGACTTTTCCCCCCACTGTCCCAGGTCTCCTGTGCACAGAGCCCCTCCCCATTTTCTCACTGTCTCCTCTCACGCTCCCCCGAGAATTTTGACCCCTTGACATGAAGTGTCTTCAGTGCTGCCCAGTCAGAGCCATGCCGTTGTTCACCCCAGTGCATTAGCTGGGTCAGGAATGCTAAAAACAAAGAACCTTGACTAAACCCAGCTGTTCACTGTATTTAGCCTTATCTCCTACGAAAGTATTTGGCTTGCCTTTATTAAAGAGGAAAAAAATTGAGCTCTAACTAAGGGGAGTTAATTTTTTTTTTTAAAGGGAAAAGACAAAAACAAAGCCCAACCATAACCCTGAGACACAATTAAATGTTTGAAAGGTTCTCCCATCCCCCCAGGGGACTGTGACCTTCCCTCTGTGAGTGGCCTTTATGGGCTGGAAATGACAGCTTGCAGGGGCAAGTTTAATCCCTCTGAGGGGTCTCCCTTGGCTGGGGACAGGGAAGGAAGAGGCCCTCGCTTAATTTCCTCAGAAGGGGTTTGGGGGTGGGCCTGGCCCGAGAGGACAGCAGTTGTTTCCGAATGTGGCACTCCTGAGAGAGGCCAGGCATTTGCATCTGTACAATTAAACAGCCTCAGAAGAAAGAATGCTGGGGAGGGATAAAAGGAGCCTTTAATCAACGGGCATAATAGAAGGGCCTTTGGTGTTTGACCCTGGAGGGGTGGGATGGGAGAAGAGGCCTGGAAATGGGGAGAAGAGGGAGGGCATCATGGGGCCTGTGCCGTCTGTTCGGCCCTGGGAAGCTGCGCTGGGGTGGCTTGCCTCCTGTGTGGCTGTGCCAGGGCTGTCCAGGACTGTTGCACTTGGGCCCTGGAGGATGGGAAGGCCGAGAGGCCTCCGGACTGCTCAAGCATCTGGAATTCAGCCTTTCACAGACTTCGGCAGGTTCCGCCTCTCCAGGTGGTGGGTTCACAGACTTCGGCAGGTCCTGGCTCTCCAGGTGGTGGGTTCAGGATGTGGCTGAACCTAGAGATAGTCTGGAGTCTCTTTGAAGGACCTGCTTGGCTGCTGCTGCAAATTAACTGCAGGCATTTGTCCTTTCCTTCCCTCCTCCACCCCGCTGCTGAAAAAGGTTGGGGGGAAAAGCAGGTCTGTTTTCCACCATGTATGTGTGTCAGGAGATAGCAGAGATGCTGGGCTGAAGATTGCAGGTGGCAGGTCCGGCCCAGGCTGCTGCTCAGTGGGTGCCCGGCTTTCGTCATCTCGGCCCACCTGCTGCTTGTGGTGTGGCCAGTCCCAGTTGCCATCTTAAAGCAGTTACGGGCAACAGTGTACATGCACACCTGCCATAGCAAATTCCTAGGATACCTCAGTCCTCCATGTTGGCATGCTTTTCTTTTCAACAATGTGGAAAATGCAGTTTACCAAGAAGCTTTTCTGGTTTTCCTTTTAAGGTATTACTTCAAAAAAGCAAGCGATGAGTTTGCCTGTGGAGCGGTGTTTGAGGAGATCTGGGAGGATGAGACGGTGCTCCCGATGTATGAAGGCCGGATTCTGGGCAAAGTGGAGCGGATCGATTGAGCCTTGGGGGTCTGGCTTTGGTGAACTGTTGGAGCCCGAAGCTCTTGTGAACTGTCTTGGCCGTGAGCAACTGCGACAAAACATTTTGAAGGAAAATTAAACCAATGAAGAAGACAAAGTCTAAGGAAGAATAGGCCAGTGGGCCTTTGGGAGGGTGGGGGGAGGTTGATTTTCATGATTCATGAGCTGGGTACTGACTGAGATGAGAAAAGCCTGAACTATTTATTAAAAACATGACCACTCTTGGCTATTGAAGATGCTGCCTGTATTTGAGAGACTGCCATACATAATATATGACTTCCTAGGGATCTGAAATCCATAAACTAAGAGAAACTGTATAGCTTACCTGAACGGGAATCCTTACTGATATTTATAGAACAGTTGATTTCCCCCATCCCCAGTTTATGGATATGCTGCTTTAAACTTGGAAGGGGGAGAGAGGAAGTTTTAATTGTTCTGACTAAACTTAGGAGTTGAGCTTGGAGTGCGTTCGTGGTTTCTTCACTAACAGAGGAATTATGCTTTGCACTACGCCCCTCCAAGTGAAGACAGACTTTTAAAAATGGTGCCCTACCATTGACACACGCAGAAATTGGTGCATTTTTTTTTTTTTTTCCTATGCTGCTCTGTTTTGTCTTAAAGGTCTTGAGGGTTGACCATGTTGCGTCGTCATCAACATTTTGGGGGTTGTGTTGGATGGGATGCAGAGGGAGAGGCAGGGAACCCCGCTCCTTGGGGCCCCAGGTTGATCCTGTGACTGAGGCTCCACCTCCTGTAGCCTCCCCAGGCCCAGGGCCCCGTGGCTGAGGCCTGCTAGAATCACTGCCGCTGTGCTTTGTGGAAACGACAGTTCCTTGTTTTTTTTTGTTTCTGTTTTTGTTTTACATTAGTCATTGGACCACAGCCATTCAGGAACTATCCCCTACCCCGCAAAGAAAATGAACAGTTGTGGGGAGACCCAGCAGCACCTTTCCTCCAGACACCTTCATTTTGATGTTCGGGTTTTTGTGTTAAGTTAATCTGTACATTCTGTTTGCCATTGTTACTTGTACTATACATCTGTATATAGTGTACGGCAAAAGAGTATTAATCCACTATCTCTAGTGCTTGACTTTAAATCAGTACAGTACCTGTACCTGCACGGTCACCCGCTCCGTGTGTCGCCCTATATTGAGGGCTCAAGCTTTCCCTTGTTTTTTGAAAGGGGTTTATGTATAAATATATTTTATGCCTTTTTATTACAAGTCTTGTACTCAATGACTTTTGTCATGCCATTTTGTTCTACTTATACTGTAAATTATGCATTATAAAGAGTTCATTTAAGGAAAACGACTTGGTACAATAATTATTGTAATTAAGAGATGTAGCCTTTATTAAAATTTTATATTTTTCAAAACATTGGCCTTGTGTTTGAATCCTCAGGGTGGGCACAGGGCCAAGGGGCCCTTCCATGTGTAGGCGTCTGTGCTTGATTTCCCACCTTGCCCAAGCCCGTCTCTGACCTCGAGCCCTGACCTGATCTGGACCCACCTGGAGGTTTTGTAAAACCATTTCTTCAAATCACTTGGCTACTGGCTGAGACTTTTGTTGCCTTGGAGCAGGCTGTAGACAACATCTCCTTTGGGAGTCCTCTTCCCTCTAACACCTCCATTCAGCCTCTTCCTCCTGGGCAGATTGTCTCCAGTCCAGCCAGGTAGGTACAGGGGACTAGGGGATGAGAGGAGGCCCTCCCAGGAGTACTTGGCATTTCAATAGGTGTCTCCGACATGAAAGCCATTCAGCAGGTGGTTTCATAGACCTGGAATGTCCACGTGGGGCCAGTGGACTTAGAGATCAAAGCTAGCCAGGCACCCTCCCCATTCTGGGAGCTGATCAACAAGGCTGACTATTAATCCTATCTGACTATTTTATCGTGGGCCATCAGGCCCAGGGCTGGTCAGGTGTCAGGAATATAGCAAGCAGGCGGTGCAGGGGGAGGCGACACGAGCAGCTTCTGCTCCACTCAGTGGATAGGTGTGCTTCTGTGGCCGAGGACCTCAGCAGGCAGTTGCCCTCTCAACAAACATGCCCTCCCTGTACCCTGAGCACTTGGCATGCCAGGCCATTCTTCAGATCTGGGAAAGCAGGTCTTTTTAGTGGAGTCCTAGGAAGAACCCTTTTTAAAAAGAGAGGATCTGTAACTGCAGTTGGACTTCTTGTGTGCTGAGTTTTCATGAAACGAACTCCGTGGTCTGCAGTGGATCTGGTTGGCTTGTTCTTCCCGCTGCCAACTGGCATCAGGCCGGCAGCATAGAGAAAGGCCAGGGTTCTGGCCATGTGGGGTAGGGATGGACTCAAACCCAGTAGCCTCCGCGTGGTGGCAGTGGTAGGAGTTGTCAAGGCTGCTGGGAGAGTCCTGAGTTACCTTCCGAGAGGGCGAGGGTGTGAGGGCATCTGGCGAGAGGCTGGAGGAGCTCTCTGATTCTTTGAACTTGCCCCTAACCATGAAGGTTGCTGTGTCCTCCCCTCCTGGCTAGAATGGGGGCTCACACCAGGGTGTCCACCTACTTTCAGAATTATAAGCTTCTTTCCAAGACAAAAGGGTAAAGGGGTGCAACCTATTGTGTGTGGTGAGGATTGGGGTTTGTGGATGGCTTTTCATCTCTATCTTCAGGCCTCTTGATTGAGGAGAATGATGAGGTTGGGGCTTGGGCCTCAGACAAACTGGACTGAAGGCCCAGCACCACCACTCTCTGGGGGCCGTGAGCGGGTTCCTGGGTACTTCTAAGGTGCATTTGTGAGAGACAACTGGACTAGTTGATCACTCATGTTTCTACCTTCTGTTTTCAGTGTTTTTTTTTTTTTTTTTTTTTTTTTTTTTTTAAGACAGAGTCTTGCTCTGTCATCCAGGCTGGAGTGCAATGGCGCAATCTCGGCTCACTGCAAACTCCACCTCCTGGATTCAAGCTATTCTCAGGCCTCAGCCTCCTGATTAGCTGGGATTACAGGCACCCACCACTATGCCTGGCTAATTTTTGTATTTTTTTCCAGTAGAGATGGGGTTTTGCTGTGTTGCCCAGGCTGGTCTCAAACTCCTGAGCTCAGCAATCCGCCCGCCTTGGCCTCCCAAAATGCTAGGATTACAGACACGAGCCACCACAACCAGCCCCTGTTTTCATTTTTAAATCTTTTTTTTTTTTTGGAGACAGAATCTTGCCCTGTTGCCCAGGCTGGAATGCAGTGGCACGATCTCAGCTCACTGCAAACTCCGCTTCCCGGGTTCAAGCGATTCTCGTGCCTCAGCCTCCCCAGTAGCTGGGATTACAGGCATGTGCCACCACATCAGCTATTTTTTGTATTTTTAGTAGAGACTGGGTTTCACCATGTTGGTCAGGCTAGTCTTGAACTCCTGGCCTCAAGTGATCTGCCCTTGGTCTCCCAAAGTGCTGGGATTACAGGAGTGAGCCACCGCATCCGGCCCCTCTTAAACTTTTAAGTATACAATACAGTATTGTTAGCCATAGGGACAGTGTTGCACAGAGTATTTCTGGAACTTATTTATCTTGCATAATTGAGACTTTATGCACAATGACCAGCAACTCATTGCCCCCTCACTGCAGCCCCTGACAACCAGCATTTGGTCCTCTAATTCTGTGAAGTCGACTTAGATACCTATATAACTGGAATCCTGCAGTATTTGTCAATCCGTGCCTGGCTTATTTCACTTAGCACAATGTGCTGTAGGTTCATCTGTGTTGTCACAAATGACAGGATTTTCCTCTTTTTTTTTTTTTTTTAAGGCTGAATAGTATTCCACTGTGTATTTATATTACATTTTCTTTATCCATTAATCCATTGATGGACACTTAGGTCATTTCCACATCTTGGCTATTGTGAATAATGCTGCAATAAACATGGAAGTGCTAATATCTCTTTAAGACCTTGATCTCTTTCCCTTTTTTTTTTTTTTTTTTTTTGAGATGGAGTCTCACTCTGTTGCCCAGGCTGGAGTGCAATGGACTGCAACCTCCGCTTCCTGGGTTCAAGTGATTCTCCTGCCTGAGCCTCCCAAGTAGCTGGGATTACAGGTACCGGCCACCATGCCCGTCTAATTTTTTGTATTTTTAGTAGAGACGGGATTTTGCCATGTTGGCCAGGCTGGTCTTGAACTCCTGGCCTCAAATATTCCACTTGCCTCAGCCTCCCAAAGTGCTGGGATTACAGGTGTGAGCCACCATGCCCGGCAAGACCTTGATTTCAGTGATGTTTGATAAATACCCAGAAGTCAAATTGCTGAATCATATGGCCGTTCTATTTTAAATGTTTTAAGAAATCTCTGTAGTGTTTTCCATAGTGGTTGCAGCACTTTGCATTCCCACCCACAGTATACAAGAGTTCCAATTTCTCCACATCCTCATCAACACTCGTCTTGTGTTTTGTGATAACAGCCATCCTAATAGGTATGAGATGGTACCTCATCATGATTTTGATTTGCATTTCCCTGATGGTTAGTGACACTGAGCATCTTTTCATATACATGTTGGCCATTTGTATGTCTTTGGAGAAATATCTATTTTTTTTTTTTTTTTTTTGGCATTGAGTCTTGCTCAGCCACCCGGGCTGATCACACCAGTCCAGTGGTGTGATCTCGGCTCACTGCAACCACTGTCTCCCAGGTTCAAGTAATTCTCCTGTCTCAGCCTCGAGTAGCTGGGATTACAAGCACCCGCCATCATGTCCGGCTAAGTTTTGTATTTTAGTAGAGACCGGGTTTCACCATTTTGGCCAGACTGGTCTTGAACTCCTGACCTCAGGTGATTCCCCTGCCTCAACCTCCCAAAGTGCTAGGATTACAGGCATGAGCCACTGACCCCAGCCAAGACATGTCTATTAAAGTCTTTAACTCGTTTAAAAATTGGGTTATCCTAGCACTCTGGGGGTCAAAGTGGGAGGATCGCTTGAGCCCAGGAGTTCAAGACCAGACTGGGCAACACAGCGAGATGCCATCTCCAAAAAAAAAAAAAAAAAGATTGGACTATTAGATTTCTTGTTGTTGAGTTGTAGGAGCTCTTATATATTTTGGAACTGTGTATTTCTGCCTCTTCTAAGAGGGGCCCATTTTTGTGCTTCTCTCATATTAACACGTAGGGCCTCCTAATCCGGTGTGGATGTGCTTCCGGGAGTTGAGAGCCCTTGAAACGGTTCACAGTATCACCTGCTCGTGCCTTCCTCTGAGGCAAGGATCTGTATTTTTTATTAGATTCTTAAAGGGATTTGCGCCTCCAAAGAAAATGCTAAAACCCATGGCTTGGGCTGTCAACTTCTCTCTTCCTTGTCCCCAAATCATTTAAGACGCAACTCTTCCAGAAACCCTTCCGTCCCTCCCTGCAGGCTCTCGCTAGTGTGGTCTGAAGATCATGAAGCGGACTCATGTGGGAGCCTGAGCGAGGCAGAGGCTCACCCCATTCCATGGGATAGACGGGACCTGTGTGTTTCCCGCCTCTCCAGGGGACTTGTGCACACCAGCGTCCTGTTGCCTTAATCCCCCTCTGATCTTCCTCTTTTTCATCTCTAGTCTCAAGTCACATAACTTCATCTTCACTTCCTGGGCTTTTCGCTATGTTCCCGCCTTATTTATCTGATTAATTCTTAACCAGATGATCAGAGGTCAAGAGCAGGCTGTGGGTCGGGCAGGCCTGGGTTTGAGTCCACTCGGAGCTGGGCCGTGTAGGGAGCCACGGTTTCCTCGTTTGTTCAATGAGGAGAATATGTGAGTCCTCTGTCTAGAGTGGCTGTGATGGTGACATGGGTGAGGATCTCACCACTTGTTAGCATTTGCTCCTCGTGTGGAATCCGCCCTCGCAGCCTTCCTGCTGTACCACCTGGGGGCTGCCATCTGCTGTCTTGCCCAAGGTAGTGGGAGGGTGGGTTTGTGGCTTGCTTTATTTGGAAACAGACTTGCTGCTGCTCGAGGCAGCCTTTGGCCGCAAAGCATCTGTAAATTTTTCTTTATCAAGCCCAGGGCCTTACAGTACTTGGAAATTCTCTATGGGCTCACAGCCAGGAAGGCAGTTTGTATGGAAGGGCCTGAAATGTTGGATTTTGGGGGAGGAAATCCCATTTTATTCTCCCCACTCTAGAAAATTTTGGGGCCATCATCATGCTGTCAAAAAGAAGGAAATTGGCAATTACTCCTGAGAAAATATTACTGTCTACTTGAATAATCAGGCAAAGTTGTTTTTGTTTTAGGGTTTAGAAAAATGTCCCCCCCTTTTTTTTTTACTTTTAGTAGATAATGTAGTTGTATGGAAACACCCCAAATTACACAGAAGCTTCAAAAGAATGCTTTACATCCTTCTTAGTGGTTATTATCTCACTTTATCAACCGTATTTCTTAGAAATCTGATCTGACTGGATGCTACTACATGATTTGTCTCAGGAAGTGGGTATGGTGACTTGGTTTAAAAACAAACAAAAACAACCACCAGCCAAAAAGAAAAAAAGAGAGAGAGTCTTACTCTGTCTCCCAGGCTGGAGTGCAGTGGTACGATCATGGCTCACTGCAGCCTCAACCTCCTGTGCTCAAGCGATCCTCCCACCTCACCTCAGCCTCCTGAGTAGCTGGGACTACAGGTGCACACCTGGCTGATTTTTGAAAACAAAAGGCATTTTGATAAACGTTGGCTATTACCAGAATTATCCCAGGGAGCAGGCCGCCTGCTTGGCACAGTCCCCGGGCCAAACAGGGAGAATCGGCAGAGAACCTTAGGTCTGGCAGCTTAGGAGACGAGTGTGTAGGGACTGTTTTAGAAGGGTCTGCCCCAGGTAGAACCACGGCCCCTGAACAGGGCATCCTCTACCTCGTCCAATGCCTAGTTTCGAAAAACATCCTTTGTGCTCCCTCCACGCTCACCTTCTAGTTCCCCTAAACCGGAGTCCCCAGCCTCTGGGCTGCAGACCTGTACTGGTCTGTGGCCTGTTAGGAACCAGGCCGCACAGAAGGAGGTGAGCGGTGGGTGAGGGAGCAGGACTGTCTGAGCTCTGCCTCCTGTCAGATCATCGGTGACATTAGATCGCCACAGGAGTGCAAACTGTGTGTGAACTGCGCATGCGAGGGATCTAGGTTGTGTGCTCTTTATGAGAATCTAATGCTTTGATGATCTGAGGTGGAACAGTTTCATCCCGAAACCATCTCTCCCACACCACCCTCGTCCATGGAAAAATTGTCTTCCATGAAACCAGTCCCTGGTGCCAAAAAGGTTGGGGACCACTGCCCTAAAGTGACCTGCTGCGCAGGAGCTCTGTGTATGCAGCCCCTCTGCTGGGCACGCACCCTCCTTCACCCTTTCCTACGTTTGTCTCCTTTTAGCCTTCGGGTTTTGTCTCAAACGTCAGAGGTCTTCTCTGACCATGGGATCCATGTGTGTGGCCATCTGATCCTCTCCATTGCAGAACTTGCTTCATTTATTTCCCTGCAAGTTCTCATTTGTAATGAAATTTTGATTATTTAATTGCATACTTATTTATCTATGAGACGGGGAGTAAATATATTTTGTCTGTTTGCTTGTTTGTTTTTTGAGACAGAGTCTCGCTCTGTCGCCCAAGCTGGAGTGTAGTGATGTGATCTCGGCTCACGGCAAGCTCCACCTCCCGGGTTCATGCCATTCTCCTGCCTCAGCCTCCTGAGTAGCCGGGACTACAGTTGCCCGCCACCACGTCCGGCTAATTTTTTGTATTTTTAGTAGAGATGCGGTTTCACCGTGTTAGCCAGGATGGTCTCGATCTCCTGACCTCGTGATCCGCCCACCTCGGCCTCCCAAAGTGCTGGGATTACAGGCGTGGGCCTGTAATCTCTGTCAACTCTTTAAACAAAATTCAAAGTGCCAGAATTTCTGTATTAATTTACTTTCTGTTTAAAATACTGTATTAGTTCCCTAGGGTTGCTGTAACAAAGTACCACAAATGGGAAGGCTTAGAACAATAGAAATGTATTGTTTCACAGTTCTGGAGGCTGGAAGTCTGAGGTCAAGTTATCAACAGGGCCATGGTCCCTCTGAAACCTGGTGGGGAAGGAGCCTTCCTTACTTCTATCAGCTTCTGGTAACCCCACACATTCTTCGGCTTGTGGCAGCACAACTCCAGTCTTCACTGCATCCCTCCACACAGTTGTCTCTCTGGACGTGTCTGTGTCCAAATCAAATTTCCCTCCCCTCCACCGCCCCCCCTTTTTTTTGTTTTTTGAGACAGAGTTTCGCTCTTTTTCCTAGGCTGGAGTGCAATGGCACGATCTCGGCTCACTGCAACCTCCGCCTCCCAGGTTCAAGTGATTCTCCTGCCTCAGCCTCCCTAGTAGTTGGGATTACAGGTGCCTGCCACCACGCCCAGCTAATTTTTTGTATTTTTAGTAGGGTCAGGGTTTTACCATGTTGACCAGGCTGGTCTCAAACTCCTGACCTCAGGCGATCGACCTGCCTCAGCCTCCCAAAGTGCTGGGATTACAGGTGTGAGCCAATGCACCTGGCTTCTTCTTCTTTTTTATTTTTTTGAGACAGAGTTTCACTCTCGTTGCCCAGGCTGGAGTGCAATGGTGCGGCCTTGGCTCACTGCAAACTCCGCCTCCTGGGTTCAAGTGATTCTCTTGCCTCAGCCTTCTGAGTAGCTGGGATTACAGTCGTGCGCCACCATGCCCGGCTGATTTTGTATTTTTAGTACAAAATCATTTGTATTTTAGAGATGGAGTTTCACCACGTTGGCCAGGCTGGTCTCGAACTCGTGACCTCAGGTAATCCACCGACCTTGGCCTCTCCAGGTGCGAGCCACCACGCCTGGCCTCATCTTAACTTGATTATATCTGCAAAGACCTTATTTCCAAATCAGGCCACATTCTGAGGTACTGGGAGTTAGGACCTCACCATATCTTTTTGGGTGGACACAATTCAACCCATAGCAATGACCTAGAGTGCTGTCTGTCTCTGGACTGATAAAATTGTCACAGCTGTCATTTTCTCCATCCTAACAGAAAAAGAAAAGGACAGATTTTCAGAAAACAAAACTTGAAGCATCACTTCAAGGAGAAACTTTCACTACCACGTGCAAGACATCAGCACTCCTCCCTGCAAATCGTCTCAGTAACTGCATTTCACCTGCCTACCTCCCTTCACAAAACTGAGCAGGCTAAGCCAGATTTTCTTGGACATGCTCTCTCCTGACTACTACACACAGCTCTAGTTTTCATTGCTACCCAGCCTGGGCCAAACTGGAAAATCCAAGTTGCCTGTCTTTGCCCAGCTGAAGATGAAGATAGGATCTGAGCCTTTCCCTCTATGCTCATGGAAGGCAAAACAGGATGAAAAGCAGGAGATGTGCCGGGCGCGGTGGTTCACGCCTGTAATCCCAGCACTTAGGGAGGCCGAGGCAGGCGGATCACAAGGTCAGGAGATTGAGACCATCCTGGCTAACACGGTGAAACACCGTCTCTATTAAAAATAAAAAAAATTAGGCGGAGCTTGCAGTGAGCTGAGATCCGGCCACTGCACTCCAGCCTGGGCGACAGAGCGAGACTCCGTCTCAAAAAAAAAAAGGAAGAAGAAGAAAAGCAGGAGATGCAATGGTTCCTCCAAAAACCAACTGTTACCAGGATATAAAACTCTGCAGTAGGTCATTGGGAGAAACTATGAAATCTCTGTCTCCAAAGATTTCCAGGGAGATAATGTAAAGCATTGGATCTTCTGTGGCTTTCGGACTGCCACTGGCCTGGAGGCTGTGTCTTCCACTAGCTGTCCAAATCTTTTTCTCTAGGATTCTGAGTCTGGCACAGATCGGTGAGTGTCATTCCACCATATATTTTTTCCAAGGGAAGGAATTAACTACTGGGTGGTTTGGGGGTGAGAGTGGTCTTATTGACTCTCGGGAGGGTTTCCTGTGCTGGCTGGGACCTTCATTTGTAAATTAAGTCTCAACTCCCATCCCCAATCAGGCAATGGGTGTGTGGGTGTCTAGTTCCACTAGTGTAAAGTCATTTGTGATTATCAATTGTATAAATGATTTGTGGATCATTGTTGAGCCCTGGGCGGGCTAAAGACAGCAAGAAGCAATTAGTTTTCTGATCTACATGGTTTGTCAACATAAAAGGTTTGGGCTGACACGTCCTCCAGATGACACCCATTTCTTGGCATGGCTGAGATGGCCACAAGGCCTTTGTTGTTCATTCATCTTGCCTGAAGAAGCCCGGGAGGTGAGAGGAGGGGGAGGGATCCAAGCTTGGGGAGGGTCACAGCTGCTGGACATCTGAGTCCTATTTCATCAGCAGCAGCCAGGCTCAGTGGGAACCATTGCTAGGGCTTCCTGGCCCAGCCTCAGCTGGGAGAAGCAGGGCTCCCTCCCCACTTCACTTTAGGGAATAGGACTGCTTCCAGGCAGCCGGAGGCCAATTATCCAGACTGAGGGATACCCAGGGTGACAAGCAGAGACATGGCGAGAAAATAAAATAAATGGAAAAGTGGATTATTAGCGTGAAAGATTGACTTATACAGCATCTGATAGAAACAGTTTAGGGATGTTTTCCCCCCTTTAATTTATATTTTTCCTGACCACAAAAATAAATAGTCATGGTAGAAAATTTGGAAAACACACAGAATTATGAAAAAGACAAAGAAATTCAACTGTAATCCCCACTATCCAGAGATACCATCTGATAATATTTTGGTGTATATCCTTTCAATAGATGACATTTTCTCTTGACCAAATAAAGCGTTCTGCGCATCTCATAATTTTTCAGGATAAATCTCTCCATGTGTGAAGACTTTCGTTGCTTCAAGCAGAGTTTGTGGACATTTCTGCAAACCACCTCCATCCCCATCTAGAACTGCTTTGATGCCTCGACTTTTTCTAACAAGACGCATAGCATAGCCTCTCCCACTTGGAGGCAGGAGGTAGGCTGAGCCCTGGATAGGCTACTGACTCCCCAGGAACTGTATCATTGACTTCTGGACTGGGACAGAATTTGGCTTGGAGTTCCTGCCTGCCTTGCCCTACCCCCTTACCTAATGGGAGGGCCTGCTCCTTGGTCACCTGTTTGGCTTGTCTACTACTTGCCTGATTCCATTGCTCCACACCTTCCACCTTTGTATAAGATCTGATGAGATCTTGTTTCTGATCCTACCTTTGTCTTCACCCTTTCGTCCCTAACACACAACGTCTTCCCAGCCATCTCCCTCTAAGAATCTCCATAAATGGCACCAGTAAGATTTGTTCTTGCAGTGGTTATCTGTTGTTTTAGCTGGCCCAACATCTGTGTTTTCACCTCCTGATGTTAACATCTCGGTATTCCTTTGGGGAACACCCTTCAGTTGCAAAGATGCTCATATGATCTGGCCAATTAGTAGAGCCCATCATTTTGGCTACTGTGATTGGTCCAGGGAGGGACATGTGACTTAAGTTGTTCCAATGAGAGTCACACCTGGGACTTGTGCCAGGAATTCAGAGAATGAGGTGCGCTCTCCCTGTTGAAGCCTCTGAAATGGGATAACCAAATCCTTGGGCTTCTGGGGGCCATGGTATGAAGAGCTCCTATCTGGGATTGAAGCCACTAAGGCGGAAATCGGAGCCACAAAGTGGCAGGGTGGGGGTAGAGAAAAAGATCCATTAAGTCCTATGACACTTCACTTAGGTCCTTAGATTCAACTGCTCTGAAAGCCCAGCCTTGGGAGTCAATAAATCCTGTCATCTATTTTTTTTTTCTCTTCAGTCAATTTGTCTTGGGTTTTTGTCATGGCCAACCCAAATAATTCTGACTAATAATATGGCTCCTGTCCTAGGGGTTGGGGGGAATCTATTCTCAAGGCCAATTTGGATGTCAGGGAGCCCAAGTTCCTGGACATTCAGGTGCATACACCACATGGGGAGAGACGGTTAGAGAGGGGAAATTGGCCACTTTGGGATACAAGACGGGAGTGATGAAGAGATGCTTCAAGTTCCTGTCACAGAGGATGCCATGTTCCTGTCACAGAGATGCTCACAAACAAAGCACGGGGTATATGGTGGCCATTTTTAAAAGTGCTTCTTGGACCTAAGACTCTTTGGCGGTCGTGTGCACATCACTGTCATTGCCAGCATCACCAGCACCTGCTGAGGACTATTATGGGCCTGTGGAGGGGGTGGGGAAACAGACTATGAAAACCCAGAGGAGCACCTGATTGAGAGATTATGATTCACTGGAGAAGTTGCTTGAATAGCCTGTCATGGTGGCTCATGCCTGTAATCCTAATACTTTGGGAGGCTGAGGTGGGTGGATCACTTGAATCTAGGAGTTATTGACTCTAGTCTCTAGGAGTCTAGTGAGACCTCAAAAAAAAGAAAAAAAAGGTGGCTGGCACAGTGGTTCACGCCTGTAATCCCAGCACTTTGGGAGGCTGAGGCAGGTGGATCACTTGAGGTCAGGAGTTGGAGACCAGCCTGGCCAACATGGTGAAAGCTTGTCTCTACTAAAAATACAAAAAATTAGTCGAGTGTGGTGGTAGGCACCTGTAACCCCAGCCTGAGGCAGGAGAATCTCTTGAACCTGGGAGGTGGAGGTTGCAGTGAGCTGAGATGAAGCCACTACACTCCAGCCTAGGGGACAGAGAGAGACTCCATCTCCAGCGGGCGGGAGGCGGGGGAGTTGCTTGAATAAAATTTGTCTGAACACCCAGGGGGCTCCCCAGAGGAAAGTCACTGCTGAGCTGAGACTTTGGGAGTCCTGGGGGTGGTCAGAAGGAGAGTGGAAGGGTAATTCAGGTAGAGAGAGCAGTTTGGGCCAAGGCAAGAAGGTGGGAAAGAGGTGAGAGTTGAGGCTATAAGGGCAAAGCAGGTGGTGAGGGGTGCCCTGGACTTTAGCAGGTTGGGGCTCTACCCAGACGAAGAGTGGGAGTCAGATCTGTTCTGGGAGAAGCAAACCCTGGTGGAGGCGCGGAAGACAGAGAGGCAAGAAACCAATAGCCGCAGCTGCCACCTAAACAGTTTTTCACTTCCCCTCCTCCCCCATTTTCTCCCTCCTCCCCTACCTCTCCCTCACCCCTCTCCCGGCTCCTTCCTTTCTTTCTTCTCCCCTTTCCCTGCCTCCCCCTTTCACCCATTCTCTGCCTTCCTCATCTCTCTTCCTCATTCTTCTTTCCCCTTCCTTCTTCTCCCCGCCTGCTCCTTTTACCCTCCCTCCCTCCCCCCTCTGCCCTCCTCTTCCTGCCCCCCTTCTGCCTCCTTAGGGGCATAATCCCCCTGGGACGGGAGTAGAACCTGCTCCTTGACCTCCAGCAGCCACAGCCTCTGACAAGCTTATCTTGGCCAAAAGATGCCCCCGCCGCCCCCATCCCCAGCCCTAGGAAGGGAGGCCCTGAGACAGGAGAGCCTGGGGTGGGCCAGGGTTGCTGCCAGCCAAGAAGGGAAGTGAGGATTGAGCTGACTTTCTTGTTATTATTTTTCTCCCCTGGGGGCCACCAGCATAGACTTCTGGGCTTGGAGTCTTTATAGATTCTCACTCCCTTGGCAACACAGCGCTCCTGTCCAACCTGGAGTGTTTAATTACCAAGGAAAAGAATGATTTTTTTTTTTTCCCTGAGAATCCATTTAATTATTTGATTGCACAGTAACCAAAGAGTGTGAGAGGCCTGTAGCCAGAAGGGACTTCAAAGCATTACCTTGATGTTGCTGAGTGGGGCATTAATGGGTTCTGAAGGCAGGAGATTGCTAAAGAGAGGGAAAGTATTCAAAGCGCCTCGCAATCCTGCCAGCAATCTCGAAAAATGCATAAACACTGGAATGCTCTGTCGGAGAGGGAAGGAGAGTTCAAAGGGACTGGGAGAGTTTTCATGTAAAGTTTAGCGTTTAAGGCGTGACTGTTGGCTATGGAGACTCAGCGTTTGAACTCTTGTTTATTAAAAACAGTTTCCCAGCCATTCAGCGGGTTCCCAAAGACAACAGAGAAATGCAGACTTTTGCAGGGAAGAAGGTTTAAAGGCTTCATTGATTCCTACCTAGGGTTTTCCCCGCCTGCTCTTTTGTGCTTGTTTGCTTTCTTTTCTTTTCTTTTTTAATTTATTATTTTTTTTTAATCAAGTTTTAAAAGTCCCACTATCAGAGGGAGGAGGCTACAGAGAGAGAGGTCTCCTTCCCTAGCCCCACCCGGGAGAGCAGGTTGCCCTGCCCTGCTGTTGGCTGTTGTGCTGGGAGGCTGGGGACTGTGCTGGTGATGCTCCTACCTCCAGGTTCTTTGGAGGCAAAGGCTGTGGGCTGGATTCTGGGCCCAGCTCTGGCTTGTCCAGAGGAACTGCTGGCTGTGGGGTTCTCCACTTTTCTCTGCTCTTACTTGTTGGCCCCGGGGAATGGAAGCACCCTAGGCTCTCCTGCATACACCCTCCGATGAGGCTCAGAGAAGGCCTTCAACTTTCCAGGCCTGATTTCCAAGCCCAGGGACGTGGGCTAGTATCTGGTAGTGACCCAACACTGTTCCTAAAATCCCATTTGAAAGATGGTTTAGTTGGGCGCAGTGGCTCACGCCTGTAATCCTACCACTTTGGGAGGCCGAGGTGGGCAGAACACTTGGGGTCAAGAGTTCGAGACCAGCCTGGCCAACATGGCAAAACCCTATCTCCACTAAAAATATAAAAATTAGCCAGGCATGGTGGTGTGTGCCTGTAATCCCAGCTACTTGGGAGGCTGAGGTGGGAGAGTTGCTTGAACTTGGGAGGCAGAGGTTGCAGTGAGCTGAGATCACACCACTGCACTCCAGTCCAGGTGACAGAGTGAAACTGCATCTCAAAAAAAAAAAAAAAAAAAAAAAAAGGTTTAAATAAAATCCATAGAGGAACCCTCAAGCCACAGACCTCTCTCTGGCTCCCACGTCCCTCCCAAGCCTCAGCAAAAGATATCCAACCACACTTGGATAGCTGGTTGATCTCCTTGTTCCTCACGTCAGAAAGAAGTCAACTTTGCCTCACAGGCCAGCCTGGACCTGAGAAAATGAGAGACAGTTCAGGGCAGAGCCACTTCTCATGGGCAACTCTGGCCTCTGGGGAATGTTTCTCTCCATCCACCCTGACCTTGCTAGCTTGGAGAAGCAGCCAGGAAGTCAGGGGCAAGAGGCGCTGGGCAGGATGCCACAGCCCTGCCTGGCACTCACCTTGGGGACCTTGAGCAAAACGCCTCTGTCTTCTATGTTGCAGGATGACGCATATCTGAAGCACATCATACAGGGACTGTGGCCAAGCCCTCCCTGAATTAGGGCTTCTCTGTCCTTCCTTTGAGAACATGGCTAAGATCTCACCCAACTCTATACTCTCATTCACGTTTATTCTAACGCAAAGAACAGGTTTTCAAACTAAACATTTTGTTTTGTTTAACCAGAAGCCCCCAGGCTACATCACAATTTTTTATTAAAATACTGTATAGAACCTATCCAGGCTCCCCACCCACACCCCCTTGGCTTTTTGGTTTTTTTTTTTTCCATGGGAAGATGGATCGTCAGGGCAATTCCAACTGTCTTTATGACATAAGAGGAAAAAAACTCACACATTTCAAACCACAATGTTCATGTTCACACCCATGTGCATTCTCTCTTCCGTATGAATTTCACTTCTTTCTGAGTCAGCGGCAGTGATGTGCCAGCAAGCACTGAACGCCTGGCTCTCTAGGGGACAAGCCCTGATGTGTCACATTTGCCAATTTCCATGGTGTAAAGACTTCCGCCATGGTTGATTTCCAACTGCCAACCTGAGGTTGCTAAACCAGGAGTTTGTAAGAGAAGCCCTTGATCAGCTCTCAGAAGCCAATGTGAGCTCACTCCAGCTCACCACTGAGAAGGACTCCAAAACAGGTGAGTTTTTGAGAGGATTCCCATAGAAGCTGCTTTCTCTTCACAGTACCCTCATTCCAAAAGACTGCACCTTAGCTAAAAGGCTAAAGAGTCTTTTGGCTTCATTTATTTATTTATTTATTTATTTTTATTTATTTATTTTTGAGACAGAGTCTCACTCTGTTGCCTAGAATGGAGTGCAGTGGCACGATCTTGGCTCACTGCAACCTCCACCTCCCAGGTTCAAGGGATTCTCCTGCCTCAGCCTCCCAAGTAGCTGGGATTACAGGTGCATGCCACCGCACCTGGCTAATTTTTGTATTTTTAGTGGAGACCTGGTTTCACCATGTTGGCCAGGCTGGTTTTGAACTCCTGACCTCAGGTGATCCGCCCACCTCAGCCTCCCAAAGTGCTAGGTTTTCAGGTGTGAGCCACTGTGTCCAGCCTTTTGGCTTTATTAAAGCATCAATGGATGTAGAAATAAAAGCATAAAGAATGTGTTACTGAGGCAAAGGTTATTAACACTCATTTTATCCTTTCTTTGTACCAGACACCATGCAAATAGCACATGTGCCAATGGCTATGTGTGTCTCCATACACACACATGTGTATGTATGTAACAATATGATACTATAATACTATTGGTTGACGGGGAGGTTTCTTTGTTCTTGCTACTCTGTTGGTTCCACTATCCTCAAATTCCAATTAAAAAACATGGATTCAATTTTGTGGGATGTGTGGGGTTTCCCAATTTCTGTACCTAAGGTCTCATCCAGTAAAGAAAATAGCTTCACTACTGAGAGGTTTGCTCAGGGTAATTTACAGGGTAGTTAACTGATGGATGGGAATGACAAAAAAAAAAAAAAAAAAAAAAAAGTATTTTAAAGTAACATTCAGAGTCGTTTTTCTAAAAGTCAATTTTTCCAAGGTATAATTTGTATAAAATGAAATGCGTCCCTTTTACCACAATCAAGACCTAAAACATTTTCTCCACTCGCATGCCCCTTTGTGATCAACCCTCACTTTCCCACCCCCAGCCAGTGGCAATCACCAACCTGTTTTCTGTCACTATAGATTAGTTTTGTCCAGGGTTTCTCAGCCTTGCCACTGTTGACATTTTGGTTCAATAGTGGATAATTTGGATAATTCTTTGCTGTGGGGGTCTGTCTAGTGCATTAAAGGATGTTTAGCAACATCCCTGGCCTCCACTCACCAGATGTCAGTAGCTTATCCCAACTTGTGACAACCAAAAATATTTCTAGACATTTCCAAATGTCCCTTGGAGGCCAAAATCATCTGCTGTTAAGAAGTCGAGAATTTCCTATGAATGGATCATACGGCACCTACTCTTTCATGTCTGGCTTTTTCTTCTTCTTCTTTTTTTTTTTTCTTTTTTTTTTTTTAAGATGGAGTCTTGCCCTGTTGCCCAGGCTGGAGTGCAAAGGTGCGATCTCGGCTCACAGCAACCTCCGCCTCCCGGGTTCAAGTGATTCTCCTGCCTCAGCCTCCTGAGTAGCTGGGATTACAGGCATGTGCCACGAAGCCCAGCTAATTTTTTGTAACTCTAGTAGAGATGGAGTTTCAACAAGTTGATCAGGCTGGTCTCAAACTCCTGACCTCATGATCTGCCTGCCTCAGCCTCCCAAAGTGTTGAGATTACAGGCATAAGCCACTACGCCCGGCCTCATGTCTGGCTTCTTTTGCTCAGCATAGTTTTGGGATTTATTGTATACATAAATAGTTTGTTTCTTTTCATTGCTGATTATTACTCCCTTGCATGAATATACCATAACATGTTTACCTGTTAATGGACATTTGGGTTGTTTCAAATTTGGGGATATTACGAGTAAGTCTGCTACTTCAGACTTATTCATCCATTGAGATGTTCAGTGGGGTCAGGTGTGGTGGCTCACACCTGTAGTCCTAGCACTTTGGTAGGCTGAGGTGGGTGGATCACTTGAGCTCAGGAGTTCAAGACCAGCCTGGGTAACATGGCAAAAACTACAAAAGTTAGCCAAGTGTGGTGTGGTCCATGCCTGTAGTCCCAGCTCCTTGGGAGGCTGAGTTGGGAGAAAAACTTGGGCCTGGGGAAGTTGAGGCTGCAGTGAGCAGAGCGGAGATTGTGCCATTGCATTCCAGCTTTGGGGACAGACTGAGCCCCTGTCTTAAAAAATAAATAAAATAAAATAAAAAAGATGCTCAGTAAATGCCCAATAAGCATCTGTTTACAAGTCTGGATGGCCATATGTTTTCACTTCTCTTAAGAGTGAAATCATTGGTTTGTACTTAAGTATATGTCTAACTTTATAAGAAACTGTCAAACTGTTTTCCAAAGTGATTGTATCATTTTATATTTCCACTAACAGTATGTGCAAATGTATGAGATTCCCAGTTGTCCCATATCTGCTCTAACGTTTGATAAATCTTTTTAATTTTAAACATTCTAGTGTCTATGTTAGTGTAGTACATTTCATTGCAGTTCTACGATGACTAATGACATTGATCACCTTTTTGTGTGCTGTTGGTTGTTAATAATATGTCTTCTTTTGGGAAATGTCTGACCACATCTTTTGCTTATTTTAAAAATTAGATCTTTGTTTTATTTTTGAGGTATAAGAGTTTTTGTATATCTTGGTACAAGTCTTTTGTCAGATATTTTTATTTCAAATTTATTTATTTATTTATTTTTTACCAGTCCATGGCTTTCTTTTACAATTCTTTAATGATGTCTTCAAAGAGTAGATATTTTTAATTTTGATGAAGTCTGATTTATCCACCCATTTTTCTCCTTTTTCATAGTGCTTTCTGTATCCTTTCTAAAAAATCTTTGCCTGTGCCAAGATCAAAAATATGTTTGCCTATTTTTCCTCCAGAATTCTTTGTGGTTTTAGCTTTTACAAAGTTTAGCTCTCTGCTCGATGTTGGGTTAATTTTTGTCTACGGTGTGAGGTAAGATTCAGGGTTCATTTTTTTCTCATGTGTATACTCAGTTTTTCCAGCAGCATTTTTGAAAAAGCTATTCTTTCTGTCAAATTATTTTAGCACTCTCATTAAAAATCAATTGACCATATATGTGTGGAATCTTTTTCTGGATTCTCTGGTCTGTTCCATTTATATATTGATCTGTCTTTATGCCAATAGCACATTGTCTTGATTACTAGCTTCATAATAAGTTTTGAAATCAGTTTAGATGTAAGTCATCCAACTTTATTCTTTTAAAAAAACTTGAGAATTCTGGGATGTCAGTTTATGTCCTTTGTATTTCCATATAAATGTAATCATCACCTTGTCTATTTCTACCAAAAAAAAAAAAAAAACCCTCTAGGATTTTGACTGGGACTGAGCTGAATCTACAGATCAATTTGGGCAAAACTAACATATTGACAACACCAAGTGATATAGTTTGGCTCTGTGTCTCCACCCAAATCTCATCTCAAATTGTAATCCCCACATGTCAAGGGAGGGACCTGGTAGAAAGTGATTGGATCATGGGGGTGGTTTCTCCCATCAGTTCTCCTGATAGTGAGTTCTCACAAGATCTGATGGTTTAAAAGCATGACACTTTCTCTCTCCCTCTCTCCTGCCGCCATGTAAGACATGCCTTGTTTCCCCTTTGCCTTTTGCCATGGTTTAAGTTTCCTGAGGTCTCTCCAGCCATGTGGAACTGTGAGTGAATTAAATCTCTTTTGTTTATAGATTACTCAGTCTCAGGTAGTGTCTTTATAGCAGTGTGAGAATGGACTAATACACCAAGTCTTCCAACCCATGAACACAACGTATCTTACCATTTGGTTAGGTCTTCTTTAATTTCTCTCAGTAATTTTTTTTGTTTACCAAAATTATATTCATCTATATATTTTGGATATAGTTTGTTAAATTTATCCTAGGTATTTATGGATTTTTAGATGCTATTATAAATAGTATTTTGAATGTTATTTTTCAATTGTTCTGTGCTAGCATATAGAAATATAATTGATTTATTTTGACCTTGTGTCATATAACCTTGCTGAATTCACTTACTTCTGTTAGATTGTTAGGTTTCATAAAGATTGGTTATGTCTAAAATCATTTTCTGCACAAACGAGAACCAGCTATAAATGTTAAATAAAAGTTATGAGATGAAATACCCTTGCTCATTTCAGATCTCAGGTGAGAAGTATTCAGTCATTCATCATAAAGTTTGCTGCTGAAGGTTTTTTGTAGATACTCTAGGTTAGGTTGAAGATGTGCTTATCTAGTTCTAGCTTTCTGAGAATTTTTATTATGAATGCAAGTTGTACTTTATCAAATCCTTTTTATATACCTGGCAAGTTGACCACATGGTTTTTCTCCTTTATTGTTAATAGGATGATTTACATTTGTTGATTTTTTTTTTTTTTTTTTTTTTTTTTTTTTTTTTTTGAGACTGAGTCTCGCTGTGTCTCCCAGGCTGGAGTGCAGTGGCGTGATCTCGGCTCACTGCAAGCTCCGCCTCCCGGGTTCACGCCATTCTCCCGCCTCAGCCTCCCAAGTAGCTGAGACTACAGGCGCCCGCCACCACGCCCGGCTAGTTTTTTGTATTTTTAGTAGAGACGGGGTTTCACCATGTTAGCCAGGATAGTCTCGATCTCCTGACCTCGTGATCCACCCGCCTCGGCCTCCCAAAGTGCTGGGATTACAGGCTTGAGCCACCGCGCCCGGCCTACATTTGTTGATTTTTAAATGTTAAATCATCGTGTGTTCCTGGGATGAACTCCACTTTGTCATGATGTATTATCTCTTTTAATTTATTCTTGGTTCAAATTGCCAATACTTTTTTAAGGAATTTTGTGTTCACGTTCTTGAGAAATATTGGTCTGTAGTTTTCTTGTAATAGCTGTCCGGTTTTGGTACCAGGTTATGCTGACCTCATAGAATGAGTTGAGAAGAGATCTCGCTTCTGTTTTCTGAAAGAATTTGAGAGAAGCTGACATTAGATGTCCTTAAATGTTTGATTGAATTTACCAGTGTAGCCACCTGGCCTGGAGTTTTCTTTCAGGGAAAACTTTTAATTAGAAAATCAATTTATTTAATAGATTAGACCTGTTTCTGACTTCTTATTTCTTATTAAGCTAGATTTGGTGATTTTTGTCCTTCATGTAATTTGTCCCTTTTATCTAAATTGTTGACTTTATCGACATAAAGTTGTTTGTGCTATTTGCTTATTATACTTTCATTATATGTAGGATTTCTAATGAAGTCTCTCTTTCATTCCTTATAGTGATAATTTGTGTGTTTTCTCTCTCTCTTTTTTTCCCTTGGCTAGTCTAGCTAGAGGTTTATAATTTTATTGATATTTTCTAAGAATTAGCTTTGGGTTCCATTGAGTTTTTAAACTATAAGTCTGTGTTTTATTTCTTTGATTTCTGCTCTTATTTTTATTTTATTAGTATTATTTTTTTGAGATGGTGTTTCGCTTTTGTTGCCCAAGGTGGAGTACAATAGTACAATGTCTGCACACTGCAACCTCCACCTCCTGGGTTCAAGTGATTCTCCTGCCTCAGCCTCCTGAGTAGCTGAGATTACAGGTGTGCACCATCACGCCCGGCTAATTTTTTTTATTTTTAGTAGAATCAGGGTTTCACCATGTTAGCCAGGCTGGTCTCGAACTCCTGACCTCAGGTCATCTGCCTGCCTCAGCCTCCCAAAGTGCTGGGATTACAGGCGTGAGCCACTGCGCCCAGCCTCTGGTCTTATTTTTATTGTTTTCTTCCTTTTGCTTACTTTGGATTTAATTTGGTCTTCTTTTACTAGTTTCTTACTATTTACTAGCTTAAATGTAGTTTTTTTGGTTTGGTTTTGTTTTGTTTTTGAGATGGAGTCTCTCTCTGTCACCCAGGCTGGAGTACAGTGGTGCAATATCAGCTCACTGCAACCTCCGCCTCCAAGCCATTCTTCTGCCTCAGCTTCCCAAGTAGCTGAGATTACAGACATGTGCCACCATGCTTGGCTAATTTTTGCATTTTTAGTAGAGACAGGGTTTCTCCCTGTTGGCCAGGCTGGTCTCAAACTCCTGACCTCAGATGATCCGCCTGCCTCAGTCTTTCAAAGCGTTGGGATGACACGCGTGAGCCACCACGCCTGGCTTTAAATGTTGATTTTAGATCTTTCTTCTTATAAGCATTGAAAGTTATGTAGCTCCATCTAAGCACTGATTTAGATGCATCTTCCAAATTTTGATATGTTGTATTTTCATTATCATTTAGTTCAAAATATTTTCCAATTTCCCATGTGAGTTCTTTTATGATGCATGTGCTGCTATTTAAATGTATTTTGTTTAGTTTCCCATTATTTCAGGGTTTTTCAAACATATTTTTCTCTTTTTTAAATTTTAACTTTTTTTGTAGTCAGCAAATATAATCTATGATCTCAACTCATATATATTGGAAGTTGTTTTATGGTATAGCAAACTATCTATCTTGAATGTTCCATGTGCCTTTGAAAAGAACATGTCTTCTGATGCTCAATGGAGTGTTCTATTCATGTCAATTAGGCCAGTTAGGTTAACAGGGTGGTTGAAGTCTTCTATGCCTTTACTGATTTTCTCTCTGTTTGCTCTATCAGTTCTGAGAAGAAGTTTAAAATCTCTAGGTAGGGCTGGGCGCGGTGGCTCACACCTGTAATCCCAGCACTTTGGGAGGCCGAGGTGGGTGGATCACGAGGTCAGGAGATCGAGACCATCCTGGCTAACACAGTGAAACACCGTCTCTACTAAAAATACAAAAAATTAGTCGGGCGTGGTGGTGGGCACCTGTAGTCCCAGCTACTGGGGAGGCTGAGGCAGGAGAATGGCGTGAACCCGGGAGGCGGAGCTTGCAGTGAGCCGAGATCACGCCACTGCACTCCAGCCTGGGTGACAGAGCGAGACTGCGTCTCAAAAAAAAAAAAAAAAAAAAAAAAAAAAAAAAAAAAACCCACTAGGTAGATTAGAAGATTTCTTCATTTTGCCTTGAAATTCTGTCAGTTGATACTTTATGCATTTTGAAGCTTGGTCTTTATGTGCATATATATTTCTGATTGATATATTTTCTTGAAGTTTTATTTTTTTAAAATCTTCTAATGGATGTATAATAGATATACATATGAATTAACTCTTAAATCATTAAGAAATATCTGCTGGGCGTGGTGGTTCACACCTGTAATCCCAGAACTTTGGGAGGCTGAGGTGGGTGTATTGCTTGAGCCTAGGAGGTCAAGATCAACCTGGGCAACATGGCGAAACCCTCTCTCTACAAAAAATTATAAAACTATACCAAACCCCCCAAATTATGCAAAATTACAAAATTATACAAAAATTAGCCAGACATGGTGACACGTGCCTATAATCCCAGCTACTCGGGAGGCTGAGGTGGGAGGAGTGCTTAAGCCAAGGAGGCCGAAGCTGCAGTGAACTGTGATTGCACCACTGCACCCCAGCCTGGGTGACAGAGGATGACCCTATCTCAAAAAAAAAAAAAAAAAAAAACAGAGAAAGAAAAAGAAAAAAAGGAAAGAAAAAGAAAAAAAGAAGTATCCCTCTTTGTCTCTTTGTCTCTTATCTTCCTTGTTCTGAAGTTAAGTTTGTTCAACTGGCAGCTTTCTTATGCATGTCGTATCTTTTTCCATACTTTTTACTTATCTGTGTCTTACGATGTAAGGAGTGTCTTTGTAGACAACAAAAATTTGGCGCTTGCTGTTTTTTTTCCGGGGGGAAGAAATCTAGGTCTCTGTCTTTTAATTAGAGTGTTTGGACCATTTACATGTCATGTAATTATCAACACGATTGGGTTTAAGTCCCTACCATCTTGCTACATTTTTCCATTTGCCATTAATTCTCTTTTCTTCTCTAATTTATCATAATTTACCTTCAAAGAGTTTTAGGGCCTTGCTGTAAAAGTCACCACAGTTGCTGATTTACTAGATGTGAGGGTGAATGGGACAGCATAGTATCAAGGATGCTTTGGTTCTAAGATTTGAGGGTGGATGACTGGGATAATAACTGGTAGCTGTGTGAGTGCCAACAGTGCTGTGCTGAAGCTGGCTCATTCTGGCTCTGGAGAGCCGATTCTGTGCATCTCTTATCTGTGTTCAGTAATGTTATGGCTGAAGCTTTAAATAAGCCACGGTGGAGACTGGTAAATGTTATACATTGGGGCTTTTTTTTTTTTAAGAGAGCTGGTTTACCAGCATACCACTGGTATCAGGAAGGTTTGATGGAGGAAGGCTCCGTCACTTTGTTTTCACAGCACAATACCTAGTAACATGTTTATTGCATTCCACTGAATTAAATGGAAAAATAATCAGTGTCCTTTGAGACCTTGAGTTTCAGGAATCAGAAATGCATGATTTGAGATTCAGAGAAAAGTTAGAGCTGCAGATTTGGTTCTCCATGCTGTCTGAACTTGGAGGTAGAAATACAATTTCAGGGAGTAGAATGAAGAATTGGAATAAAGGGGATAGGCCTGAGAAATCAGGACAAACCAGGGCAAAAATTCTACGCTAAACTGTATGGGGTTTGGTCAATAGCATTTAATGGGACAGAAGTCCCCTTTCTTAGAGAGAGAGGACTAAGAAAAGACCAATAAGCAAGATTTTTTCTTTTTTTTTTTTGAGACGGAGTTTTGCTCTTGATGCCCAGGCTGGAGTGCAAAGGCGTGATCTCGCTCACTGCAACCTCCGCCTCCCAGATACAAACGATTCTCCTGTCTCAGCCTCCCAAGTAGCTCGGATTATAGGTGTGCACCACCACACCCGGTTATTTATTTTTTCGTATTTACTAGAGACAGGGTTTCGCCGTGTTAGTCAGGCTAGTCTCGAACTCCTGACCTCAGGTGATCCATCTGCCTCAGCTTCCCAAAGTGCTGGGATTACAGGTGTGCACCACCGCACCCAGCAATAAAGAGGGTTTTTAAGAGGTTGTTGGTGACTTGAAAATCTGTTCCGCAGAGAGACACACACACACACACACACACACACACACACACACACACACAGAGAGAGAGAGGTCTGAGGCAAAGGCTAATTGCTAGGCTTTCATAGGAGGGAAATGGTAAGGAAAATGAAGCAGATAGTGTCATGAGCCTTTTTTTTTTCTTTTTTCTTTTTTGAGACAGGGTCTCTGACACCTAGGCTGGAGTGCAGTGGTGCAGTCACGGCTCATTGCAGCCTCAACTTCCTGAGCTCAGACGATCCTCCCACCTCAGCCTCCCTAGAAGCTGGGACTACAGGCATGCGCCACCATGCCCGACTAATTTTTGTATTATTTTGTAGAGATAGGGTCTTGCTATGTTGCCCAGGCTGGCCTCAAACTCCAGGGCTCAGGTAATCAGCCTGCCTCAGCCTCCCAAAGTGCTAGGATTACAGGTGTGAGCCACCACGCCTGACTGTCAGGAGCCTTTTGAGAACCTGTCAGTGAAAGTGGGTGAGGGAGGCAGTGGAGAGGCTCTGAGCCTGGAGAGAGGGAGGGGCTCCACTTAGAGGGTGGAGCCAGGTGGTGGTGCAGGTGAGAGGGATGGGGGCAGCCTGCATCAAAATGGGGTGTGGGGCATAGAACAGATACAGTAGACCCCCTTTTTCCGCCAAAGTGTGATCCATGGACCAGCAACATCAGGGTCATCTAGGATCTGTTTAGCAACACACTCTCAGTCCCTTCCCCGGACACACTGAATCAAGACCTGCAGTTTAACTCGATCCTCAGTGCTTCTGAAATGTGCTCATGAACCAGCTGGGGACCTTGCCATGCGGCTGAATCTGGTCCCTGGCAGAGCAGGAGCTAGAGGGTACAGGGCCACGCTTAGGCTTTCAGTTTCTGGCATTCAGCGACAGTGTTTGCTATGGTTTGGACATGGTTTGTTTGTCCCCGCCAAAACTCATGTTGAAATTTGATCTCCAACGCGGTGGTGTTGGAGGTGGGTCTGGCAGGAGGTGCTGGGTCATGGGGTGGGTCTCTCATGAATGGCTTGATGCTGTTCTCCTGGTAGCGAGTGAGCTCTTGCTCTGGCAAGACTGGATTCGTTCTTAAGGGGATGGATTAGTTCCCACAAGAGTGGGTTGTTATACGGCCAGAAACTCCTGGTACAAAACCCAGTACCCACGGTGCTTTGGCCACAGGCTTATTGTTGGTGTCAAGCTCTCAGATGGTGGGGTCTGTGGTTCTCCCGGCCTCCACCCCCAGGCTTTCCCTGCATCCCCTCTGCTGGGCCAGCTCCCTAAATGCTTCAGCACACGAGTATCCCAGGTGGGGCTTAGCATAAAAAGCCACCCTGAAGACATGAAGGAATCTGCTTCAGGGAATCCCCTCCGTTTCCTTGGAGCTTCCTCAGACAAAGGATCCCCGCTCTCCAGGCTCCCAGGTTCTTCATATTCACTCCCTCTCCCCGCTTTGCCCTCCGGGGTTTGTATGGAGCTCCGGTCTGGGAGCCTTGGGACTCTCCTGGTGGATGCCCCCGTCTCTGTCTGTGGTCCCCGCTCCAGCTCCGCGGGCAGGAGCGGCGGCCCTCCTGCAGTCGCCCGGGCCCTCTGGATGGGCTTGGAGGTCAGACTGAGACTCTGCTGCAAACAAATAGACTGCTAAACAACAAAATAAATATAAGGAAATTAGCGGTTTTGGATTTTTCCCTATTTCAAAGCTTTTGGGAAATACAGCAAAATTACTTTTTAGGACCCTGCTTTGTAGGTAACTGTAAAGCACATGCTTTGACGGTCATTGAGAATTCCAGCATCACAGATGCCACCCTAATCTCCCCCTGCCCCAACCTCCATCACCACCACTGCCACCACCACAATCAACTTTCTCAACTGCACAGATGACCTATATATTTGTCTCTCCTGTGCTCCCTTCCTGGGGAAACCTCCTTGCCCCACTCCAGGTGACTCTGGTGAGCTGTCAATCGTAGAGCCCTACCTTTCCTGCCAAAGACTGGACAAAAGATCTACACAGAGCACTCAAGGACTCTCTTGGCCATTTCCTTCAGCCTGTGTTTTGTAAGCCACATTTCCTTAGCTTCCCAGCTTCCTTCCAATATATTATATTGTGAATATTTCTGTATATTCATATTCTTTGAAATTTTATATATATGTGTGTGTGTATATATATGTATATTTTATATATATATTATATATATGTATATTATATATATATATATATGTATATTTTGAGACGGCATCTCACTCTGTCATCCAGGCTGGAGTGCGGCAGTGGCGTGATCTTGGCTCACCGCAACCTCTGCCTCCCAGGTTCAAGCGATTCTCCTGTCTCAGCCTCCCACATAGCTGGGATTACAGGCACCTCCCACTGTGCCCAGCTAATTTTTGTATTTTTCAGTAGAGACGGGGTTTCGCCATATTGACCAGGCTGGTCTCGAACTCCTGACCTAGTCATCTGCCAGCCTCAGCCTCCCAAAGTGTTGGGATTACAGGTGTGAGCCACCGCGCCTGGTGAAATTATGATTTTTATTGCTGCACAGCATTCTGTCCAATATATTTATGCCAAAGTATATTAAACCAAGTCTCTATTTGCAGACATTTAGGTTGTTCTTTTTTTTCTTTCCTTTTTTTTTTTTTTTAATTTTTTGAGACAGAGTCTTGCTCTGTCACCCAGGCTGGAGTGCAGTGGCACCATCTTGGCTTACTGCAATCTCTGCCTCCCAGGTTCAAGTGATTGTCCTGCCTCAGCATTTAGTTTTTTTTTTTTTTTTTTGAGATGGAGTCTTGCTGTGTTGCCCAGGCTGGAGTGCAGTGACGCAATCTTGGTTCACTGGAACCTCTGCCTCCCAGGTTCAAGCGATTCTCCTGCATCAGCCTCCTGAGTAGCTGGGATTATAGGCGGGCACCACTACGCCCAGCTGATTTTTGTAATTTTAGTAGAGACGGAGTTTCACCATGTTGGTCAGGCTGGTTTGGAACTCCTGACCTCGTGATCCACCCTCCTCAGCCTCCCAAAGTGCTTGGATTACAGGTGTGAGCCACTGCACCTGGCCTAGGTTGTTCTTAATTTAAAAATTATTATGAAGAACTCTTTGACTAACATTTTTATATGCAAAGCTATGTATACACTTCTATTTATTTATTTAGTTTTTTGAGATGGAGTCTCGCTCTGTCACTAGGCTAGAGTGCTGTGGCGTGATCTCGGCTCACTGCAACCTCTGACTCCCTGGTTCAAGGGATTCTCCTGCCTCCGCCTCCCGAGTAGCTGAGATTACAGGCACGCGCCACCATGCCTGGCTAAGTTTTATATTTTTAGTAGAGATGAGGTTTCACCATGTCGGCCAACATGGTCTCGATCTCCTGACCTCATGACCCACCTGCCTTGGCCTCCCAAAGTGCTGGGATTACAGACGTGAGCCACCGCGCCCAGCCACTTCTAGTTATTTTCTTAAGAGACACTCCTAAAAGTGAACGTGAGTAAATCATATAAAAGTTTTAATTCATACTGGCAAACTGCCCCCAGAAATGTTACATCACTTTATATTTTCAGTAGCTTTGAATCAGAGTTTCTGTTTCCCATAATCTTATCAACATTAAGCATTTATTTTTAATCATTGACAATAAGCTAAGTGGGGAAAAAAAAGGAATTTCACTGTTATTTTACTTTGTATTTATTACTCAAAGGATATACTTTTTTTTTTTTTTTGAGACGGAGTCTGGTTCTGTGACCCAGGCTGGAGTGCAGTGGCTGGATCTCAGCTCACTGCAAGCTTCGCCTCCCGGGTTCACGCCATTCTCCTGACTCAGCCTCCTGAGTAGCTGGGACTACAGGCGCCCGCCATCACGCCGGCTAATTTTTCTATTTTTAGTGGAGTCGGGTTAGCCAGGATGATCTCGATCTCCTGACTTTGTGCCTCCCAAAGTGCTGGGATTACAGGCGTGAGCCACCGCGCCCAGCCAGGATATACTTTTTACATCTGTATGTCTTTATTTGTAAATTGCATCTTTATGTCCATTGAACTTTTTAGCCGGGATTTTTTCTTATTAATTTGTAAAAGCTGTTTACATATTAAAGATATTAATTTTGTTATATATATTTCAAATACTTTGTTTTTTAACCTATACAATGATACATAGTTTCTTTTTATCTATAAAATTGTTTTTCAGCTGGGCACAGTGGCTCATGCCTGCCACCACTTTGGGAGGCCGAGGCAGGTGAATCACTTTAGGTCAGGAGTTCGAGACCAGCCTGGCCAATGTGGTGAAACCCTGTTTCTACTAAAAGTAGGAAAATTAGCCAGGTGTGATGGTGGGCACCTGTAATCCCAGCTACTAGGAAGGCTGAGACAAGAGAATTGCCAGAACTCAGGGAGTGGAGGTTGCAGCGAGCCAAGATTGCACTACTGCACCCCAGCCTGGGTGACAGAGCGAGACTCCATCTCAAAAAAAATTGTTTTTTTAACATAAATACATTTTAAAAATGTATTCAAATATATCATTATTTCCATTATATGTTCTTAATATGTGTGTGCTTAGAAGTACTTCCCTACTTAAGCTCATAACTATTTTCTTCTGTTTATCATAATTTAAAAAATTTAAATGGCTAAAACTGTAAATGGCTAAAGAATTTAGTCATTTCTTTTATTCCCTTATCTGCCTTTTTCTAGGTGCTCCATTTTCTCAGTTGGTGTCTTCCTCCAGGACTATACATTCTTAAAACAACTGAGTACTAGCTCCTTTGCAAACTGGACCAAAATCTTCAAAGGAAAGAGAAAGGAAGATTGTCTGCTGATCAAAGCAGTCACCGGGAAAAGTGGGGTATCTCCAATCTCTTCCATCTCAAGGCCAACTCATCCCAACTTCTGGTTGTACTTCCTCTGCAGAAAGGCAAAGGAAAAATCTCTGAACCATCTCTGCTCACCTTAGGGATGGTGGTCGTCAAAGACGGCAGCCCAGGAAGGTCGGGGGTGGCCACTGTTACCAGGCCTCAAACCAGTAACCAGAAGTGGATTTGTTCTCCATGGGCACCTCCTTGTTTCCAGCCCTCCTCAGTCATTGCTGAATGACACAGAGCCAGGGCCCAGGGTACACTCAACACCATACACTCTTGAGAGTGTATACACAGGGGAGAGAGCACTAACATGTTTTAAACACCGTGTGCCAGACCTCAATATATACATGTAACTTTATTTTCACCCTACCACCACCCTATACTACCCTACCACTATTCTTCCACATCCTCTACCACCGCCCTACCACCCTACAACCACCCTACCTCTACCCTACCACCACCCTACCACCACCCTACCACTATTCTTCCACACCCTCTACCACTGCCCTACCACCCTACAACCACCCTACCTCCACCCTACCACCACCCTACACCACCCTATACCACCCTACCACTATTCTTCCACATCCTCTACCACCGCCCTACCACCCTACAACCACCCTACCTCCACCCTAACACCACCCTACACCACCCTATACCACCCTACCACTATTCTTCCACATCCTCTACCACCGCCCTACCACCCTACAACCACCCTACCACCCTAACCCACCCTAACATTCCACCCCTCTACACCACCCTACCACCACCCTACACCACCCTACCACTATTCTTCCACATCCTCTACCACCGCCCTACCACCCTACAACCACCCCTACCTCCACCCTCTAACACCACCCTACACCACCCTACCACTATTCTTCCACACCCTACCCTACCACCACCCTACCACTATTCTTCCACACCCTCTACCACCACCCTCCCACCACCCTACACCACCCTACTACTATCCTTCCACCATCCTCTAACACCGCCCTACCACCCTACAACCACCCTACCTCCACCCTATACCACCCTACTACTATCCTTCCACCACTCTCTACCACCACCCTACCACCCTACCACCACCCTACACCACCCTACCATCACCTTACCACCCTACAACCACCCTTCCACCACCCTACGACTACCCTATCACCACCCTATAGCATCTTACCACCACCTGACCACCACTGTACACTACCCTACAACCACCTTACCACCGCCCTACACCACCCTCTACCACCGCCCTACACCACCCCTACAACCCCAGTGGTCAGCAGTATTCAAGGCTCCTGAGATGTTGGACATGAAGAGTGGACATGTCCATGAGACTCAGGTCTGGGAAGCCATTAGACAGAACTCCAGGAGAAGGAGCCCCTGTGAACAAGTGATGTGGGGAAAGATGTAGGGTCCTGGCATGTTGACCCTAAAGAAAAATGGAGGTAGATGAAGGCAAATGCAGAGGGCACAGTCAGGAGCAAGCCATTAAAACCGCCAGAGTGAGCAGGGTGGTGGCCAGTTGCCTACTCTAAGGCTTGGAGAGGTGAACTTTTTCTTGAATGCTGCCCAACATCTCCTACCTCTGAGACTGGAGAAAGCAACAACAACAACAAACAGAGATGGGACAGGCCGGGCGCGGTGGCTCACGCCTGTAATCCCAGCACTTTGGGAGGCCGAGGTGGGCGGATCACGAGGTCAGGAGATTGAGACCATCCTGGCTAACATGGTGAAACTCCGTCTCTAATAAAAATACAAAAAATTAGCTGGGCATGGTGGCGGGTGCCTGTAGTCCCAGCTAGGCTGAGGCAGGAGAATGGCGTGAACCCAGGAGGCAGAGCTTGCAGTGAGCCCAAATTGCTGCTGTACTCTAGCCTAGGCAACAGAGCGAGACTCCATCTCAAAAAAAAAGATGGAACAAAATCCCCCTTCCACTGCCCTTCCCACTCCCATACTCCCAAGTCTAGTCCAAGTACCACCTATCCTCCCAACCCTTACCACAAGAAGATTTACCACCACTTCAGGCAAGCTATGTTTCCACCTGCTTGGAGGAGCACTCCCCAAGGAGCCGGGTTTGGGAGCAGGAGGCTGGGGATATCTTGGCACTGACCAGATGAGGGATTCCTGATAACCAGTCAAATTTAAGCTGGTTTCCCACCAGGGAAGAGAGGGCTGGGCTGGGGGCTGGGGCTCACTGTGATCCTGACACAGTGGAAGGATGCTGAGGGGGTGCTGCTGGTTTTTATTCCCTGTGGCAGCTCATCTCACTGCAAGCACCCTCCTGAGGGTTGGGAGGAGGGTGGGCAGGAGGTAAGGTGCTGCCTTTGGAGGGTACCAGCTGGCAGCCCTGCTCCGAGGCTCCCTCCCTCACACATGTGGCGGCCCAGGCTCCCAATCTCGATCTTAGTAGCCCAGGGGCCAGAGAGCTGAGCAGCTTCTTGTTAAACCTCAAAGACTTCTTTGTTCTATAGCTGAGGACCAAAAATTCAGGGCAGCGTCTCTTGGCTGGTTGCTTGGAGGTTGCTGGGAGAATCCTTCAGTGAGAGAAAAAGAGGTTTGGACCAAGATCACAAAAAGAAGCCAGTTCTTTTCTGCTTTCTGTTCTTCGCCTGGAGAGAGGCTCTGGCCACTTCCATTTTCTTTCTTTCTTTTTGAAATGAAGGAACAGAGCTTCAAGTCTGCCTTTGCACAGCAGCCCCCAGGAGTTTTAAAACCTACGGATGCCTCGGCCCCACCTTCAGAGATTCAGACTTAATTGGGGTGGGGTGGGACTTGCCAGGGTATTCTGATATGCCACCAAGGTTGAGGGCCACTGGCTAGTCACTGTGCTATCTTTTCCATGTTTACCTCTAACAGTGATCATGGATCCTTTCCTCCCCGGCTGAATGTATACAACCTCGCTTGGAGATCGAAAACCTACAGTGAGGCCTTCTTTGTGTTTTCAAATTGTTCATTTTATTTATTTTTTTGAAGATACTGCTTTTTATGACAAAATCAGCAGTTAAAGCACAGTTTGGGAAAGCTAACTGGTAACAATGGGTGAGAATCTCCATAAGTATAACAAAGAAAGTAGGAACCAACATCATTAAAAATAATTCCAGCACTTTGGGAGGCCAAGGAGGGAGGATCACTTGAGCCCAGGAGTTTAAGACCAGCCTGAGCAACATAGCAAGACCCCATCTCTAAAAATCATTTTTTTTTTGTTATTAGTCATTTCAACTTTCTTTCTTTTTTTTTTTTTTTTTTTTAATTTTTACTTTAGGTTTGGGGTACAGGGACAGTGCAGGTAAGTTGCATGTCACAGGGGTTTGGTGTGCAGATTATTTTGCCACCCAGGTAATAAGCATAGTGGTTTTAATTCCTCACTTTCCTTCCATTCTCTACCCTCAATAGGCCCCGTGTCTGTTCCCTTCTTGGCGCCCATATGTATTCATACATTTGAGGCTTTTAATCAGTGGGTCTCTTGACCCACTCTGAAGCAGAGCAATTTTTTTTTTTTTTCTGTCATCAGGACCGGCCAATGCAGAGCCTGAGGAAAGAGGATACGAATACTATGAAAGCCCCTCCTGCCTCTGAGTTGATGGTTTTCTCTCCCCGCCCCATCACAAACCCTGTTTATCCTGGAGCTTAGTTCCTCTAGCAAAGCTTCCTCTAACCAGCCCAAATCCCCTTCCTCTCCCACCTTCCTTCTCCTGGGATCTCTCTGCCCTTTGAAAGCAGAAAAACTGTACTGGGGTTTGCAATCATCACCCCACTAGAAACATAAACCTCATTGGGACAGAATGGCCTATTAGTCTCCTCTGAATTTCCTGCCTTTCCCGTGACAGTTGCTCAATAAACATTCTTTGTGTAGTGGATTCTGTGAGGCCATTTCTTCTGGGGCCCTCTGAGCCTCAGTTTTCTCATCTACAAAATGGGGATAATATTCACCTTGGGCCAGGTGCAGTGGCTCACGCCTGTAATCCTAGCACTTTGGGAGACCGAGGTAGGCAGATCACTTGAGGTCAGGAGTTCGAGACCAGCCTGTTCAATATAGTGGAAGCCCATCTCCACGAAAAATACAAAAATTAATTTGTCATGGTGGCACACGCCTGTAGTCCCAGCTACATGGGAGGCTGAGGCAGGAGAATCACTTGAACCTATAAGGCGGAGGTTGCAGTGAGCCGAGATCGCACCACTGCACTCCAGCCTAGATGACAGAGACTCCGTCTCAAAAGAAAAAAAAAAAAAAAGTATCTCGCAGAGTTGATGTGATGATGAATTAAAATGGACAGAACACTTTTCCTGTATCTGACCATGCTCTAAGAGTGTTATTTGTATTAACCCATTGGGTTCTCACAGAACCCTAAGAGGCAGGACCCACGTGACTGCCAGGAAGCAGAAACACAGAGGGGTTTGGTAAGTAGTCCAGGGTCTCAGGATTGAACCTGGCCAGTGGGACACGGAGCCTGCCTTTCTGGGTGAGCTTGATGGAATAGACGAAGCCCCCAATGCACCCGCCATGGCCTCCTCAACATCGCTGGAGCTCCCCCTGCTCCCCAGGCGCCCACCCTGCACGGTGCTCTCCCAGGGGCTGGCTGCTAACCATTGCCTTCCCCTCATTCCTGCCTTTCTGGAAGGTCCAGCGGGGCTTGCTTTTCTCTTCTGAGAAGGTCCCCCAAGGCGTCTCTCAGCATCTTCCTCAGCATCTCGTCTCTGAGAGGAATCTTGCCTCCCACCTGGAAGGCAGGTGTTGCCATCAATGCTGGGTCTGAAAACCATTGTCCTCTTCCTGCTAAGCACGGAAGGCCCCCTACACAAAGTTGACAATAATTGCAATTTTCCTCCCTTAGGAATGGGGTTTGTCTCTGGAGGAGGTCCCAGTCCTCCCTCCTCCTGCGCCCCTCCCACCTCCACCCCACTTTCTGCCTTCTCTTCCACTTAGAAATGTTGATGGAAAAGCTTTGATTAGTGGGACTCCGGCCACAGAATAAACAGACCCTGGAGGACTCATAACCTGTTCCCCATAGAACAGCCACACCTAGGGTGATCAGTGGAGAACAGAGGCGCTTGCAATCCCCAACAGTTACACATGAGAAATTCAGGGAGGAGGCCGGGCGCCATGGCTCACGCCTGTAATCCAGCACTTTGGGAGGCCCAGGCAGGCGGATCACTTGAGGTCAGGAGTTCGAGACCAACCTGGCCAACATGTTGAAACCGTGTCTCTAAAAATACAAATCTTAGCCAGGTGTGGCGTGTGCCTGTAATCCCAGCTACTTGGGAGGCTGAGGCAGGAGAATCGCTTGAACCTGGGAGGTGGAGGTTGCAGTGAGCCAAGATCGTGCCACTGCACTCCAGCTTGGGTGACAGAGTGAGACTCTATCTAAAACAAAACAAAATAAAAAACCCTAGCAGAAACAAACAAACACACACACACAAAAAAAAAAAAAGAAAAAAAAAAAACAAATAAAATTAAAAAAAAGAAATTCAGAGACATAGAGGTGGTCTCAACTGTGGGAAGAAGAGAGGGACAGGAGAGTGGGCATCGGGCTGAGCAAGGAGTATGGCCCTGGCCTAGAGGTGTGGAGGAGTTAAAGACCTTCCAGAGCTGCAAGTTTGCCGGAGCAGGGACCTGGGCTGGGTAGAGCTAATGAGGCAAGGAGGGAGAGCAGGTCAGTCTCTGCCTAACTTGGAGGACATTAATGCCTCCTTCCAGCAGACTGCATTTTCAAAATGAGTTTGGAAACCCTCAGTGAATCGTGACGCTAATATAGAAAGCTGCAGCCAGCATTAAAAAAAAAAAAAAAAAAAAAGTAGAAAATATGAATGCATTGCACATAATAGCGGCAAGAATTGTTTTGTGAGTTTTTCTGAGCTTAATATGTATGGATGTCTGTAGGTGTTGGCTGGGTCCCCACGGAAGATACCTGTCTTACCGAGGGTTGCCACAGTTGGAGGCTCGCTGCCGAGAATCACGGCCCCGTGGAGAAGGGTTCAGGGAACGCTCTTGCGGCTCCTTAGTCCGTCTTGTGACTGCTCCGCCTGGGTGCGGAGAACGGGAGGGGCCCCGCCTCGCCCCGCACCTGTGGGCTGCTGGCATTTCCTGAGGCTGCTGGTTGTTTGAAGGCTTAACTGCAACCTGCTGTGAAGCAGCTCTTGCTGAGTGCAAAGCATTTTTGAGGGAGTGGGGGGGGGGGTGTGGACTCTCTGCTTAATTAAAACAGGGAGAGGTTGACATGAGGGACCTTGCGTGGTTTTTGATCTCTGTCTCTTGCTCTGCCCGCTTTCTAACTTGAGGGGGGAAGAAAGCTTTTTCCTACTCTTTCTTCTTCAACCTCTCCCATCTTTCACAGACCTGGCAGGTGTGCTGGGCGTGCTGCCCTCCCTGAGGCCCCTCCTTCTCCATCTTGAAAGGGCTGCGTTCTGGGTGCAGTTTATACACAGGGTGTTGTTGCTTGCGGGGATTAATCGTTCACCCAGCTAAATGACCTTGACCTTCTGAAGAGTCTTGACCTTCTAAAGGGTTTCAAAAATACCTATATAGGCCGGGCGCGGTGGCTCACGCCTGTAATCCCAGCACTTTGGGAGGCCGAGGCGGCGGATCACGAGGTCAGGAGATCGAGACCATCCTGGCTAACACGGTGAAACCCTGTCTCTACTAAAAATACAAAAAAATTAGCCGGGTGTGGTGGTGGGCACCTGTAGTCCCAGCTACTCGGGAGGCTGAGGCAGCAGAATGGTGTTAACCCGGGAGATGGAGCTTACAGTGAGCCGAGATCGCGCCACTGCACTCCAGCCTGGGTGACAGAGCAAGACTGTTTCAAAAAAAAAAAAAAAAAAAAAAAAAAAAAAAAAAAAAAAAACCACAAAAAACCAAAAAAACCCATATATAACATATAAAATATAACAGAAAAATATATATTATATATTATACACTATATGTCATATATTATATATTACATATAATTATAAATGTATTATATGTAATTTTATACATAATTATAGTATATGTAATTTTATATATAATTATATAAGTATATCTAATTTTATATATATTATTATGTGAATCTGGTTTCCCTACAAAACAACATAAAAACATCTCATTGTAAATCTGGAAAATCTCTGTCACTTGGCAAAAGCACTGTGTTTTGGAAGGTACATAGGCTTTGGGACAAGCAGGTCCAGGTTCAAGTCCTGGCCCAGTCATTTATTAGCTATGTGACCTTGGAAATTGAACTTCCCTGAGCGTCTCTTTTAATTTGTTGTGAGGAAGTATGAGATGAAACCTATCCAAAGCCAGGCATGTGCTTGCTGAGATAATTCAGTTGTGCTCAAACTGTGGTGGAATTGTAGACATTATGGTTCAGGTCTCTCAAAATCTAGTGCCTATCAATAGTCACAGAAAGTTGGAACCAAGGAGCAAACCATTCACCCAAGTCCCTTTATTTTGCACATGGGGAAACTGAGGTCTGGAGACATTAAGCAATTTGCCAGCACCATGTGACGAACAGGTCAAGTATATTACACTTGTATTAAGGCCTCTGTGTTGCATTTATAACTAATCTCTCTAGAGAGTGGCTTTTAGAATATCAGAAAGATGCATTCTTCCCCACAACCCCTTAATTCTCAGGAACATACTTACTGTGTTTTCACAATAAGTTGTGTGGGATCAGCTGACCATCTGGTAATGATGGCTTGAGACAGAGCCTGTTCCCCAAGCCCTTCCATTTCTATACTTTTTTTTGTGTGTGTGTGAACCAGAGTCTCGCGGTGTCGCCCAGGCTGGAGTGCAGTGGCGACAGACTCTGGCTCGAAAAAAAAAGTATAGAAATGGAAGGGCTTGGGGAACGGGCTCTTCCTTCCGGGTTCAAGTGATCCTCCTGCTACAGCCTCCTGAGTAGCTGGGACTACAGGTGGACACTACCGTGCCCAGCTAATTTTTGTATTTTTAGTAGAGATGGGGTTTCACCATGTTGGCCAGCCTGGTCTTGAATTCCTGACCTAAAGTGATCCACCTGCCTCCACCTCCCAAAGTCCATTTCTATACCTTTGATTTCATTCCAGCAAACCAGTGGCAGGCAGGGCAGCTTGCGTCAGCGCCATACCTATTTTTCAGAGCGGGAAACGGAGGCTCAGAGGATTAAGTGACCAGTGCCAAGTTCATAGAGCTAGAAGTGGTAGTTATGTGGGTTCTATTTGAGTGCCTCCCACTGATAGCTACTGATGTGGCAGATACCCTATTACCAGGGAGAGAGCAGCCATCAGTTCAACACTTAAGAACAGACATACCAGCAGTGGTTCAACCTTGGAATCTGCTGGCTGGTGATGAGTATCAAAGTATCGAATGAAAAGCACCTGTTACTGATGCATATCTTCCATTAACCCCAGCACAAATCAAACTAAACAAAGAACCCCTGAGTGGGACCAACTCAGATAGAATGAGACCAGCAAGTTCACCTAACTTTTTGTCATATCTTCTTTTTTTTTTTTTGGAGATGGCGTTTCACTCTTGTCACCCAGGCTGGAGTGCAATGGTGTGATCTTGGCTCACTGCAACCTCTGCCTCCTGGGTTCAAGCGATTCTCCTGCCTCAGCCTCCTGAGTAGCTGAGATTACAGGTGTGCACCACCACCCCTAGCTAATTTTTTTGTATTATTAGTAGAGACAGGGTTTCACCATGTTGGCCAGGCTAGTCTCAAACTCCTGACCTCAGGTGATCCACCCGCTTTGACCTCCCAAAGTGCTGGGATTATAGGCGTGAGCCACCACACCGGGACTTGTCACATCCTTTTAGGCTGCAATGAGATGCGTGAAGTTAAACTCATCAATCACTCCTGTCTACACGGTCACAGAGCTAGGTCCTCAGCACTTTCTTCACGCAGTGAATGTGTATTCAGGAATTGCCCCTGTGTGGAACTGGGCTTACTGCCTTGCTCAGGAGCTGAGGACAATGCATTGAGCCATTCCTTCATGCCTGTGTGAACTCCAAGGTGCATTTAAGGACTCAAGAAAATAGATCCTAAAGTGAATCAGGCCTAGGTGCTCTGGACACACTAGGCCTGTCTATTCTCCAGCCTTTAGATCTGGTTTCCATGGTAACCCATAATCAACCACAACCTGAGCTTGGTTTCCCGAAGTCTTCTAGAGCCAACTACCTTGTATTTATTGAGAATTCCTCAAGGGCCAGGCACCTCGGTATGTGTGATTATAAATTATCTCACGTATAATTCTCACAACACTGTCATCCCATTTGGCACATGAGGACCTGAGGTTCAGAGAGGTTAAGTCACCTGATCAAGGTTCACACAGCTGACAGGTGATTACATGAGGTAGTTGGCGGGGGTGACTCTGGCAACCTCGTGACAAAGGGTCATGAGAAAGGCATCCTCCTATATTTGATTGACTGGTAGTGGTTCAGAGGCAACTAGGGATGTCTGATGGAGAAGGGAACAAGGCTTTGTTGGTTGGATCTACAAGGCCCATCGGGAGCCATTGTCTAAGAAGGCATTTGAAGCAGGAGAACAGAGTGAAGGTCCACCCTTATACTTTCCCTCATCCCACCCCCTCTCATACCCAACCCTCTCCATTCTCCATTGTTAGTCAACATGATTCTTGCTCTTATCCTGGAAGACCCCTTGCTGTCCTGTGGGCACCTGGTCATGCTCACTCCATCCCATCTTTGTCCTCACCCAGAGCCCCTCTCCTTTTCCTCTCCAAATTCTAGCCATCCCTCCCAATGCCTGCCCCATCTTTTCCAGCCATTCTTGATTTCTCCTAGCCTTGATCTTGTACTGGAAATAGTAAGTGGCTTTTAAACATTTTTTTAAGCCACAGATCCCTTTGTTACAAGGAAATCGTACCCAGAAATAAACACAAGTAAGACTGATAAAGGCAGAGCTGCTCAGAAGAAAGCTAGGGTACGGGAGGAGGCTGTCTGGAACCCTCCCCACTGGGGTCTTTTCCCTTATACACACTCCTGGCTTCCCTCCTACTTCCATCTGCTCTGGGAAGTCCTTGTGACTTCAAAACCCCTGGCCCAGACAGTAGAACTTAGTATTTAACAAGATACGTGTTTCATTCTTATCTTAAACTTCTTGGGTTCTCTTCCCTGTCTCTCTTGCTCAGACAGCAGCAGTTCTTTCTCAGAGAGCTTTTGTCTTACTTACCCTAAGCTTCTATCCTTCCATCCTCCTGATAGCAAAAGCAAAATTCTTGGGTTGCTGGATGCCAGGGAATATGAACAGCAAGTCACTTACATTTGGGAGCCTCCGAGGCTAGTGGGTGAGGCTGGAGCTAGGCATCTGGGGGCTTCTATTCCAGGACTGACTCTGTTGATAAATACCTGGGTTGCCCTGCCTCAGTTTACCCCATCTATAATGAGGAGAGGCTTTGCTTAGGTGTATTTATAAACTGTCTGGATGTATCTCATTTCATGTTAACAGATGTATATTGGGTGCCTGCCAGGGTACAGAGCCCTGTCTGAGTTTTGGGATGTAAGTAGGAAGACATGAAGGAGGCATGGTTCTTGCCCGAGAAGCTTATTGGAGGAGAGAGAAAGATGGACAAGGGAATAAAGTAGGGTGAAGGGGCAGGGCTGTGCACTATGGACTGAAGATGGCAGCTGCCTGACTCAAAGTCCAAGGCAGAACATGGTGACACCGGGATCCGATGATCTGATTCCCTCTACGTCCATGGGGGAGGGGCTCATCTTCCTAACCCTAAGGTAAGTCCGTGGATGGTAGAGACTCAGTTCTCACTTCTCCTTTCCTTCACAGCTCTGCCTTTTTGGTCTTATTTGTGTTTATTTCTGGGTATGATTTCCTTGTAACAAAGGGATCTGTGGCTTAAAAAAAATGTTTAAAAGTCACTTACTACTTCCAGTACAAGATCAAGGTGAGGAGAAATCAGGAATGGCTGGAAAAAATGGGGCAGGCATTGGGAGGGATGGTTAGAATTTGGACAGGAAGAGGGAAGAGGAGAGGGGCTCTGGGTGAGGACAAAGATGGGATGGAGTGAGTACAACCAGGCACCATGGGAAAGCAAGGGGTCTTCCAGGATAAGAGCAAGAATCATGTTGACTAACAATGGAGCATGTTGACACTGACTGTGCTCCATTTATTTATTTATTTATTTATTTATTTATTTATTTATTTATGACAGAGTCTCACTCTGTCACCCAGGCTGGAGTGCAGTGGCATGATCTTGGCTCATTGCAACCTCTGCCTCCTGGGTTGGAGCAATTCTCCTGCCTCAGCCTCCTGAGTAGCTGGGATTACAGGTGTGCACCACCATGCCCAGCTAATTTTTGTATTTTTAGTAGAGACGGGGTTTCATCATGTTGGCCAGGCTGGTCTTGAACTCCTGACCTCAGGTGATCCACCCACCTCAGCCTCCCAGAGTGCTGGGATTACAGGCATGGGCCACCATGCCCAGCCATCCATTTATTAAGGTTTTACTCTGTGCTAGACAGTTGACATTCATTCTTGATCTTCACAACAACCCAATGAAGGAAGATACTATTATTAACCTATTTTCAGAGGAGAAAACTGAGGCTCATCGTTGTTAAGCAACTTGACGGAGGTCACACCCTACTGGGTGGCAGCTGGAGTTTAAGCATCCTGAGCTTTCGGGCCTAGAACTGACGCTTCACTCCTATGCTAGACCCACTGGTTATTTGAGTTTGTTTAATCGGTGGCCAGGTTGAAGAAAGAGAAAGAACCTTCCCCTTTTAACCACCGTTCATTCCCGGCAAAGCGTGGGCCCCTCTGCCTCCATCTCATCTCAGTAGAGGGTGAACAACCCCAATGGGGTGTTTTCAACAGCTACTATATGACTAAGAACATGTGTTCCTGCTCAGGGGAGAGGCGAGTATTTACGTCTGTCCCATGATAAATCAGCAGCCGGCTGTTTGTCATGTGGCAGGGAGTTCCTGCACAATCGCCCTCAGCCTCATTAGCCTGATGATTACTTATTATTGCTTTACATTTGTGGGGAACTCAGCCTGGCTCGCAGACAGCTGGAAGAAAAGAGGCCCAAAGGAGGTGAGGACGGAGGCAAGAGATGTGAAGAGGTGTTTCGACTCTCACACGGGAGCGCTAGTTCAGACCCAAAACCAGAGAGACAATGCCAGTATCAGTTCCATGTCTGTCCCATTGCTTGCCAGCTCTGCAGATGGCCTGGCTGCAGGTAACAGAGACAGTGAGGAGGGGACGAGCTCTGAGACAGGATAACTGTATATGGTTTGGATGTTTTTTCCCTCCAAATCTCATGTTGAAATGGGACCTCCAATGTTGGAGGTGGGCCTAATGGGAGGTGTTCGGGTCATGGGGGTGGATCCCTCCTGAATGGCCTGGTGCTGCCCTTGTGGTAATGAATGAGTTCCCCCTCTGAGTTCACACGAGATCTGGTTGTTTAAAAGAGTGTGGCACCTCCTTCCTCTCTCTTCCTCTCCCTCTCTCTCTCCCTCTTCATCCCTCCCTCCCTCACTCTCTCCCTCTCTTCCTCCCTCTCCCTCTCTCTCTCCCCCTCTCCCTCTCTCTCCCCTTCTCCTTCTCTTTCTCCCCCTCCCTCCCTCTCTCTCTCTCCTTCCCTCCCTCCCTCACTCTCTCCCTCTCTTCCTCCCTCTCCCTTTCTCTCTCCCCCTCTCCCTCTCTTTCTCCCCCTCCCTCCCTCTCTCTCTTCCTCTCTTTCTCTCTCCTTCTCTCTCTCCCTCTCCCTCTTCCTCACCCCCTCTCCCTCTCTCTCCTTCTCCCTCTCTCTCTCCCCCTCCTTCCCCCCCTCCTCTTCCTCTCTCCCTCCCTCTCTCTCTTCCCTCTCCCCTCTCCTCCCCTCTCTCTCTCTCACTCTCTCCCTCCCTCCCTCTCTCTCTCTCTCTCTCTCTCCCTCTCTCTGTCCCTCTCCCTCCCTCCCTCTCTGTCTCTCTCCCTCTCTCTCTCCCCTCCCTCTCTCTCTCTCTCCCTCTCTCCCTCTCTCTGTCCCTCTCCCTCCCTCCCTCTCTGTCTCTCTCCCTCTCTCTCTCCCTCTCCCTCCCCCTCCTCCCTTTCCCTCCCTCAGTCTCTTCCTCTCTCTCCCCCTCTCTATTTCTCCTCCTCCCCTCTACTCCTCCCCATCTCCGTTTCCCTCTCCCCCACCCTCTCCCCCACCCACTCTTTCTCCCTCTCTCACCATGGAATGAACTGGCTCTGCCTCGCCTTCCCTGAGGCCTCACCAGAGGCAGATGCTGGGGCCATGCTTTCTGTACAACCTGCAGAACCGTAAGCCAATTAAACTTTTCTTTATAAATTATTCAGTCTCAGGTATTTCTTTACAGCAATGCAAAACAGACTAATTCAGGGCCCTTATAAGACAGGCTGGAAGGAGCTCCCCAGCCCCTTCTGCCGTGTGAGGCACAGCCGCAAGGTGCCGTCTTTGAAGCAGAAAGCAAGCTCCTCACCAGACACGGCACCTGCTGGCCCCTTGGCCTTGGTCTTTCCGGCCCTCAGAACTGTGAGCAATACATTTCTGAGGTTTATAAACGACCCAGTCTAAGGCATTTTGTTCTAGCAGCCTGAACAGACTAAGACAGTTTCCATAATAAATAGGGTCTGCCCCATGGAGTAGGGGCTTCCTGAATAAAACTTGACCAAGACGAGGGAGGTGGCCATACGAATACCCGGTAGAAGAACGTTCTAGGCAGACGGCACGGCTAAGGCAGAGGCCTCAGGGACTGCTTCTTCCGGGTAGAATATAAGCTGTCTGAGAGTAGAGGTACTGTTTTCACCGCTCAGCAACCTCAAGCCTGGCACTGTGCTTGGCCTGGGGTGGGCGTGGAAGTGTTTGCTGAAGGAATGAATGAGACGTTAGTCTCCTGCTGCCAAAGCCGGGAGCGACCAGTGTGGAGGGGGTTGTTTAAAATCTCTGGCAGTGGTCCCTGACTCTGACCTCCCTATGGAAAGATGCCTTTGAGCTCCAGAATTTTTTTTTTTTTTTTTTTTTTTTTTTGAGGCAGAATTTTGCTCTTGTCGCCCAGACTGGAGTGCAGTGGTGCAATCTCAGCTCACCGCAACCTCTGCCTCCCAGGTTCAAGCAGTTTGCCTGCCTCAGCCTCCGGAGTAGCTGGGATTACAGGGGCCCGCCACCACCCCTGGGTAATTTTTTATATTTTTTAGTAGAGATGGGATTTCACCATGTTGGCCAGGCTGGTCTCGAACTCCTGACCTCAGGTGATCTGCCCGCCTCAGCCTCCCAAAGTGCTGGGATTACAGGCATGAGCCATCACGCCTGGCCGAAGATTTCAATCCTAATTCCTTGTTCACATATTTGTCTTCGGTGTCTTTGAGTTCCCAGCACTTGGGCAATGCCTGGCACAGAGTAGGAGGCAATGCCTGGCCAGTGTGGAGGGGGTTGTTTCAAATCTCTGGCAGTGGTTCCCAACTCTGATCTCCTTACGGAAAGATGCCCTTGAGCTCCAGAAACTCTTTTTCCTCCAACTCGATGCCCCATTTCATTCCCCTCTGCCTCATTTTCATTTTCCCTTGAGTCCCTCCCAGCCAGCTGGCTCTGCATGATTCTCCCGCCTTTACTTTGCCTCCCTTTAGCTTGGAGCCCTTATCACATCCCCTCTTTGTGATGGGGCCAAGCTAAACATATTTGGGGACTGTTGTGCTTTTTTCATATTTCCCCATGAGTCAGTCTCTCCAGCGTTTTAATCATTTCTCCCCTGTGAATGGTTGGCAAGGAGCAGGGACCCAGTTCTCAGCTTGGAGACACAAAGATCTTCAGCACTCAGGCGCAGCCTGGGCCAGATGGGCCTCCCAGCCATGGTCTCCTAGAGGGTGGGGCTCCTTGAGGATCTGGGCTGGGGGCCACCTGTTGGGCTAGAGAGCCTCCCTCCCTGGCCAGTGACCAGGTGTTGTGCCTGGCTGCCACCCCAGGCTAGTGTAGCTTATCTCGAGGGGTCTCCTGCTGACTTAAAAAGAAAGTACAATTAATTTCAGACTGAGTTGAGAGATGGGGGCCCAGCTCAGTGGGGCACAAGAAAAACTCCATGACTAAAACATTTGTTAAGCACCTAGTCTGTGCCAGGCATTGCCCAAGTGCTGGGAACTCAAAAACACCAAAGACAGATCTGTGAACAAGGAACTAGGATTGAAACGTTAACAGCGCTTGAAAGAAGTCCTTGCTATGGGTAACCAAGGAGGGGACATCTCGTCTGCTTTGATGACAGGAGGGGTGGGGCATTAATATCGGTTTAAGAGCCAAAAATGTAGACACAGGTAGATCTGGGTACAAATCTTGGCTCTGAAGGTACTTACTAGTGGTATGACCTTGGATGGTTTACTTTCACTGCCCAAACCTGTTTTGTTGTCATTGTTTCTTTAACCCATCAAGTGGGCATGATAATGCCAGTCTTGTAGGGTTGCTGGAAGGATTAAATAAGATGATATAATAATGGGTACAATTACTATGATGGAAGGAGTCATGATTATGCAGGTACTCGCTGCTACTCAGTGTGGTGTGCAGTAGGTGCTTATGTAAATTGTTCTGAAGCAGAGGGTTTATTACTTTCAAGTGATTCCTAAAGGGGCTTGTGGAGTGCATGGCTAGTCTTGCATTTGAGATCAGTGAAGTGTTGAGTGGACGGGGACACGGCGTTTTCATGGCAGTCCAGGTGAACGGCGATAAAGACATAAAGCAGAAATGAGAGAGGAGGGGAATGACAGAAATGGGAATAAGCACGCAGGGATTTGTGTGAGTTCTAGGATCGGTGGTGGCGGAAGTGAGCGGGTGTGAGCTGTTGAGACTGACCTGCAAGTTTTTAGCATGAGTAGTTCCTGAACATGTGGTTGCTCTATTTGGCAACATAGGGAATGTAGGACAAGGGGGACCTGTAAAGAAGGAAAACGGAGAGTTCAGAAGATGGATTGAAGGGAGAATATTCTGGGGGAACTAGAAGCAGCAGACTGCTTACAGAAAGCTTGCCTTCTCCTTAGCTGGAGTCAGTACTGGATAAACCAGTAAGGTATTGATCTACAATACCAATGAATGCAATGCATAGTGAGTTTAATAGTGTCTGCCCCCCACCAAAATTCATGTCCATCTAGAACCTCTGAATGTGACTTTATTTGGAAATAGGGTCTTGGCAGATGTAATTACTTAGGATAAGGTCATACTGGATTAGGGTGGGCCCTTAAATCTAATGACTATAGTCACTATATTATAAGAATAGGAGTGCACGCAGAGACACACAGATGGACGAAGGCCGTGTGAAGGCCGAGGCAGAGACTGGGGTGATGAGCTACACGCCGAGGAATGCCAAGGACAGCCTGGAGCTCCCAGAATCTGGAAGAGACAAGGAGGACTCTTCCCTGGAGCCTTCAGAGGAAGCGTGGTCCTGCCAACACCTTGACTTCAGACTTTTAGCCTCCAGAACTGTGAAAGAACACTCTTTTTGTTGTTTTAAACCACCCCGTTTGTTTAATACACCATGGAAGCTGAACACAGTTGATAAGCCTGGAGAACATTCTCTCAAAGCCTGGCAAATAATTCCTAAAACACACCTGATGTGCAGAACCTCACCAGCTTGCTCTCCCTCCAGGTTCACTGAGCCTCAGATGTTTGCTTGCCCTGGGGGATCAACAAGGTTACTGTCAGGTACCCTCATGAACAGCACAGATTTGGGAGGTGGTGTCCTCTCCACATCTCTCCTGGGTGAAGTCTTTCTTCTTTCTTACCCTGAACTCCAAAACCCATCCCTGGCAGACCTTTCAGATTCTTCCTCTTTTCGTTTGCTTCCCATTCCTTCCTCTGCCATCTCACCTACCTCCAGCCTCCCTCCTCAGACATTCCTGGCCCAGGGTTCTAATCTTCACATCTCCTGGGGGTATCCTGTGATGTGATAACATCGGCAGGCCAAGAGTAGCTTAAGACGCTGTTTTTCAAACTGGATTCCACAGAGGTGCCTGGGAAACTGGAAAAATGTTTGACTTGAGTTTAATGGGCCCTGGGGTCTGATGGAAGACAAACGTCATTAATAAGTAGGGTCATTTGATCCTGGTCATCTGCAGACAGTTCCTGTCATCCCATTTAATTAATTTCATGCAGGTTTGGGCAATATGTTCACTGTATCTATAATCCATATTCCAGATATGTGCATTTATTTAATAGCCTAACTGTATTAGTCTATTCTCATGCTGCTAAAAAAAGACATATTGGAGACTGGGTAATTTATAAAGGAAAGAGGTTTAATGGACTCACAGTTCCACATGGCTGAGGAGACCTCATAATCATGGCAGAAGGAGAAGCAAAGGCATGTCTTACATGGCAGCAGGCAAGAGAGCATGTGCAGGGGAACTTCCCTTTAGAAAACCATCAGATCTAATAAGTCTTATTCACTATCATGAGAAATGCACAGAAAACCTGCTCCCATGATTCAATTATCTCCACCTGGTCCAGTCCTTGACATGTGGGGATTGTTACAATTCAAGGTGAGATTTGGATGGGGACACAGCCGAACCATATCACTAACTATTCTCAATGAATACCTTCCATAACAAGTAAATGCCAATTTGAACTTATAAAATGCATATATAGGCTGGGCATGGTGGCTCACGCCTGTAATCCTGGCACTTTGGGAGGCTGAGGTGGGCAGATCATGAGGTTGGGAGTTCAAGACCAGCCTGGCTAACATGGTGAAACCCCGTCTCTACTAAAAATACAAAAAATAGCTGGGTGTGATGTCACACACTTGTAATCCCAGTTACTTGGGAGGCTGAGGCAGGAGAATCACTTGAACCTCAGCAGTGAGCTGAGATTGTACCACTGCACTCCAGCTTGGGCAACAGAGCAAGACTCTGTCTCAAAAAAACAAAAACAAAAACAAAACAAAACACAAAAAAACACTCATCATTGGATTTAGAGTTACCTGGTGGATCCAGGATGATCTCATCTTCAGATCCTTAATAGCAGCTACAAAGACCCTCCAAATAAGGTCACATTCACACAGGCCAGGGATTAGGACTCAGACATCCTTTTTGGGAGCCATAATTCAACCCAACATAAAGTCCTAAACTAAGCAGCATCTAATGGTGTAGTTTTCAGGCCCCATGGAAAAATGGCTCTTGGGTTTGTTGGTGGCGACCTTGGGGCTGGGCTTGCCTTTGGGTGGAACCTGCCCACACACAGGGGCTGCCTTCTACTGGGTGACTGTCTTAGACCGTTCGGGTCACTATAACAAAATATCACAAACTGGGTGACGTATAAACGTCAGACATTTATTTCTCACAGTGCTGGAGGCTGAGAAGCCCAATGTCAAGACATCGGCAGATTTGGTGTCTGGTGAGGACCCGCTTCCTGATTCATAGCCATCATTTTGCTGTGTCCTCATGTGATGAAAGGGGTGAATGAACTCTCTTGGGCCTCTTTCTTTTTCTTTTTCTTTCTTTTTGAGACGGAGTTTCACTCTTGTTGCCCAGGCTGGAGTGCAGTGGCACAGTCTCGGCTTACCGCAACCTGCGCCTCCTGGGTTCAAGCGATTCTCCTGCCTCAGCCTCCCGAGTAGCTGGGATTACAGGCATGTGCCACCACGCTCGGCTAATTTTGTACTTTTAGTAGAGATGTGGTTTCTCCATGTTGGTCAAGCTGGTCTTGAACTCCCGACCTCAGGTGAAACCCGCCCCCCACTTGCCTCCCAAAGTGCCGGGATTATAGGCATGAGCCACCACACCCGGCCCTCTTGGGCGTCTTTCATAAGGGCACTAACCCCATGAAGCAGAACCCTCATGATTAATCACTTCCCAAAGGTGAATACCATCACATCGCGGCTTGGGATTTCAACATACCCATTTCAGGGTAGTGGGACACAAACACTCAGACCATAGTAGTCTGACATAGCTGTTGGACAGCACCACCTTCACTCTCCAAAGAGCCCCTCACCCATTCTCATCTGCTATCCCAGCAGCCCAGGGAGTTAGGTAGGAAAATGTAATCATTGGCCGGGCATGGTGGCTCATGCCTGTAATCCCAGCACTTTGGGAGGCCAAGGTGGGTGGATCGCTTGAGGTCAGGAGTTCAAGGCCAGCCTGCCCAACACGGCGAAAACTTGTTTCTACTTAAAAAAATACAAAAATTAGCCAGGCGTGGTAGCATATGCCTGTAATCCCAGCTACTTGGTGGCGGGGGTGGGGTGGGGGGGTGGCGCTGAAGCAGGAGAATTGCTTAAACCTGGGAGGCGGAGGTTGCAGTGAACCTGGGTCACACCACTGTACTCCAGCCTAGGAGGCAGAGTGAGACTCCATCTAAAAAAAAAAAAAAAAAAAAAAAAAAAAAAAATTATCATCAACCCTGTCTGACAGGTGAGGGCTTAAAGATGTTCAGGGACTTGCTGGAGGCCTCATCCTTGAGCTGGAAGCACCATCCACGTCTTCCAGTGTTGGCTTTTGGATCTCTCCATTGCTCCTGAAGGACATCTGAAGTCCAGGGCCAAGACAAGCAAAGGCAACTAATTCATTAATTCTTTCACTGTGGCTGCTCATGGCTAATACGGTCAGAGTAACACCCTCTCCTTCTTTTAAAAGTTTCCAGCCTTCTAGAGGGGAAGAAAGAGCCAGGATTAGAATATGTAGAAGCTTAAATACGGCACCAAGAACCTTACTGCAGCCCCATGTCATACACATCCCACAGTGGGATTTGGTTTGTCGGGCCAATTGCTTCCCAGTGATTGGGAATTGGGTGCGTGTGTGTCATCAGTCAATGTTGCTGACTAATGTCCACAATGGGTCAGGGACAAGGTCTCAGCAACTGGGCATACGACCCTGGAGGCCAGTGCCTGGCCCCAAAACCCATGCAATAACTGTTGTTGAATAAATGGACTGCAGAGCCTGTGAATCCTGATGCTCAACACCACCAAGGCTCCTGGATGGGAAGCACCAGAACCTTGTGAAAGACCAGTGGTTTAATTGCCTCCTATTCACCCAATGGGTGAGAAGGGGACTCCCACACTAGGGTTACTGCGATGGCCAAATACATGGCACCTGACACTGGGCAGATGAGCCCAATAGCAGCTGAGTGCAGGGGTTATGCTGAGGCAGGCACAGAAGGAACAAACAGGGCTGTGGGAGGCAGGCTTTGTGGTATCAAGAGGGTGAGGTGCCCCCTGATTTCCATGAGGGGATGTGATTGACTTGTTGGAATAAGTCCATGATTGGCAGAGAACTGAAACCTACTACTCAAGGATAAGCAAGAACTGCACCTGGTGCCTTTGCCAAAGAGGATTGCTTGGCTAGGGGATCTTTCCCATAGCAGTGGGGAGAGGAACCTGTGGTTCGGCCATGCATCATCTTCCCAGTCTCACCAGATATCAAGGCAGCTATACTATTGGCCTTAATTTTAGTCCTTACTCCACAGCCAGGTCGGGAGAGTGGCATAGCAACGGCTTTTTGCTCTGCCATTTCTTCAGCCTTGGAGATGATACTGGGTCAAGTCTCGTTGCCATATATGCCAAGGCTGTTGCAATGTATTGATTTCCCTGGAACTCATTTCCAACATTTCTTCAACCCTGGAGATGACACTGGGTCAAATCTCATTGCCATATATACGAAGACTCTGTTGAAATGTATTGATTTCCCTGGAACTCAGTATACTGGTTTTTGTCAGGGCTTGGAAATGTTTATATGACATAGAGGTTTTGTTGTGATGGGATTTGTGGTAACCATGTATGGTGGGTACATCCTGATTGGCCGAAACTTCTTGATGGGCCACAACTGTTTCCAGTTTCTTCTCACCTCTTTCCTGATGGTGGATCCTTAGTCTCTGTGGCTGAAGGCTCGGCTCAACCTAAAGGTACCCAGGAGTCCTGCGTGTCCCTGGCGGTGGCTCAGACTCTGACTTTAAGGGGGCAGCATCCAGGACACCCAGACTCTGTGTCTTTGTTTTTTCTTCTGCACAAGATAATGAGTTACTGAAGCATGTACATTTGGTGATATGGTGTTATGTGGTATATGTGATGTGACATATGTTATGTGTTATACGTTATGTAATACATATATTGCAATTATGTGATAAATGTTATGGGATACTGTGTTATCTGATATATGTTATGTGATGAATAGTATGTGGTATGTTATATGTTGCAGCGTTATGTGATGTATATGATGCTGTGTTATGTAATGTATGTAATGTGATGATGTATGGTATGTGATGTGATATTATGTGATGTATATGTTGCAATATATGATATATGATGTGATGCATGCTATATGATATGTTATATGTTGCAGTGTTATATGATATATGATGCAGTGTTATGTGATGTGTGTTATATGATGATGTAAGGTATGTGATGTGTTTTATCATGCATGTTACATGATGCAGTGTTATGTGGTGTGTATGTTATGCTATGTGGTATTATGTGCTGTATATGATGCAGTGTTACCTGATGTATGTTCTATGATGCAGTGCTATGTTAAGTGTTATGTGATGTGTTATATGACAAAGTTATGTAATGTCTGTTATGTGATGCATGTTATGTGATCTGTGTTATGTGATACATGTTATGTGATGGTGGCTGGGCAGAGCAGCCTGTGCCAGGAAGGATCACTGTTCTTTTTTTTTGAGATGAAGTCTTGCTCTGTAGCCCAGGCTAGAGTGCAGTGGTGTGATCTCGGCTCACCGCAACCTCTGTCTTGCGAGCTCAAGTGATTCTCTTGCCTCAGCCTCCAGAATAGCTGGGATTACAGGCGCATGACTACACCTCACTAATTTTTGTATTTTTAGTAGAGACAGGGTTTCACCATATTGGCCACGCTGGTCTTAAACTCTGGGCCTCAGGTAATCCACCTGCCTCAGCCTCCCATAGTGCTAGGATTATAGGCGTGAGCCACCATGCCCAGCTTTTTTTTTTTTTTTTTTTTTTCTGAGATGGAGTCTCACTCTTGTCACTCAGGCTGGAGTGCAATGGCACGATCTTGGCTCACTGAAACCTTTGCCTTCCAGGTTCAAGCGATTCTCCCACCTCAGCCTCCCGAGTAACTGGGATTATAGGCGCGCGCCACCACGCCTGGCAGGCGCTTATAATTTTGTGTATTTTTGTGTATTTTTAGTAGAGATGGGTTTCATCATGTTGGCCAGACTGGTCTCGAACTCCTGACCTCAGGTGAGCCACCCGCCTCAGTCTCCCAAAGTGCTGGGATTACAGGTGTGAGCCACCGTGCCTGGTCAGGATCATTGTTCTTAACGGAAACAGTCTTTTGGTTTTGTTACCACTCTGTGACTGACAGTCGTCTTTGGGGTGAAGTGAGCAAAACCTCATAACTAATCCTTAAGGGAGTAAAAAAGCTTAAGGTTCCAGCTATGCAAATATACACATACATGTGGAAAGGACTAAGGACTTTTACCTGAATGCATGTGGTGGGGTACAGAGTAGAAAGAGAGCCTTAATTTCCTTTCCCTCCTCTCACTTATGTTTAAAGTGGGAAAAGAAGCCTTCAATAGCTTTCATTCTTTAGTTGCAGGCCAAATAAATCCATGTGAACTAGCTTAAGCCAGAATGAGGGCTTTGCTCTAAGGATATAGGACTGTCTTTTGTAAACTGAGACAGAGACACCATTGTTCTAGTGATCTATTGCTGCTTAACAAACCAACCTCAAATTTAGCAGTTTTAAATGACAATCATATATTGCTCCTGAGTCTGCAATTTACATGGAGCTCACTGGGGAAGTCTCACCTCTGCTTCACGTGGTGTCACCTGGGCCGGTTTCACGGGGACTGGAGGATCTGCTTTCAAGATGGCGCACTCACCTGGTGGCAGGTTGGTGCTGGCTGTCAGCTGGTTGCTCAGCCAGCGCTGACGGCTGGGGGCCTCCATTTGTCTCCCCATGGGACGCTCCATGTGACCTGTGCTTCCTCAGAGCATGGTGGTTGTGTTCCAAGAATGAGTGTCCAAAGAGATAGAGCTGTGTGCAAGCTGTGTTGCCTTTTATGATCTAGACTCAGCGATCACACAGCATCACTTCTGCCACATCCTAGAACTGTGGGCAGTCACAGAGGCTCCCCGTTTCAGGGGGAAGGGATATAGACACCATCTTTTGATGCAGTGACCAGGTTCTGGAACAGAGTGTGGGATGAAAAATATTGTAACCATTCTGGAAAACACATTCTGCCACATTGTCATGCCTCAGAAAGGGCCTGGAAGTGTGAAGGGGTTGGCTCGTTTTCTCTCTGGTGTCTTGAATCCAGTTTTCTTGGACATCAATTTCATTCTCTTCTTTCTTTGTAGACTAGGCTTTTCTGTTCTTTAGCCCCCACGGCACTCCCGGCAGGCCCCTGGCTTATGACTGTTTATGTTACATTTCCAGTTTCTGCTGAGACAGACTCTTTTGGTCACCATTCCCAAGAGAGGGAGCCAGATTGGCCCAGACTGGGTCAGGTGCCTATTCCTGGACCAATTGGCTGTAACCAAGGTCATTGTCGTGAAGCAGAAACAAGTCACATTAGGAGCATCTCTGCAGAGATGGGCAGACATTTCGATAAATGCCAGTCTTATAGCAGTGACTTGTGAGCAGGGCATGGTACCAGACTCTTCAGAGATTGCTGTTGACCTTCCCGGGGTGATCAGTGAATGAATGGTTTGATACTATTAGAGCAGGAATGATGATTTTTTAAAATGGCCAGAGCTTACATGGTTATTCTCTGCCCTTAGGAGATCAAACAGGAAGGAATGGGCTTAATTAAAGTACAAGAATCGTTGACTAGAATTTGATGGATCTCGGTGAAACCATCTGGTATACCCCTTCTGTCTTCAGTCAGGAAAAATTGTTATACCCTCAGATGTGAAGACTGAGGAACAATAATTACCAAGTGACTGAGAGGGGGTCAGAAAACAGGCTCTCTTGCTTCTTGGTATAATTTTTTCCCTCTGTGGATAACTTCCTTGGTATCCAGAAGAGGCTAATAATATAATTCAAAAAATAATAAATTCAACAAATAAATAAAAACATAGCTAACAGAGTATGCGTGCTTGCTGCCAACAGGCTCTCTGCTAACCAATCTGGTGAGATAAGCATTATTACCCTCATTTTAGAGATAAGAGTTGAAATAACTGGCCCAATGTCACAGTTAATGAACAGAAGAATTACATTTGAGCCCAGTCTGGACTCACAGTCGGTACATTTAACCTTGATCCCACTGATACTTTTTTAACACTGTATATTTAGAACCACTGCTCCATCCACCATCTCTGCTGAGAGATCAGACCTGTCATTGTTCTGATATCATGTGACCCCTTCCACCTCAGCTGATTGGACCAGAGGAAAGCATCTGACCCAAGAGCAACCAGTTCATTGGCTGGCTGGTAGTCTATGGAGAGGTCTAGTCTGGAACTTTCTTAACAGGGGTAAGGGCAAATTAGGTTCCTCAGAGTCTCTGTCTTTAAGATTTGAGCTGAAGGTATAGAAGTTGAGAGTCTAGCAGTTAGTAGTGGGGATAGAGTCACATTAATAATCAGGTGCTACAGAAGATGCAAGAGAATAGTGTCTTGATTCCTGGTCTTCCTGTCATCTTCTGCATCACATTTAACCTTTGGAAAGACTGCGTTTGGAGTTGTTCTACGATTTTTGTGAGAATTCTCTTTCTTACTGACCCAAGTTCCTTAATTTAAATTTGAGGGAGCCCTCAAATTTAAGGGGGTCCAATTAAGCCTCAGATCCTTGCTTCTCAAAGGCAGGAGGTTTTCATTGTGCAAATAGGAACAACTTGAATATCAGATCAGAATGGAGGTAATTAAGTGAAGAAAGGTGTAAGATTACTATGCCAGGTGAGTGAGTGATGCTCTATCTATCTATCTATCTATCTATCTATCTATCTATCTATCTATCATCTATCTGGAATCATCAATATCTGGAAGAAAGGGTGAGATATTTGCCTGGTCAAAGTTGAGAAGATAAACTGGTATTCTGTGATCCACTGATAAGGGCTTGTCTGGAAACTCAATGACTCTGTGGGTGTTAAATGATCTCATCTGGATGAACTTTAGCATCTAGGAGTGCTTGATGAACTATAATTAGTCCTGTCTGTCTTGGTCAAGACTGTTTGGGTTCTATATAATAGAAAGCCAACTCAAACAAATTTAATATAAAAAGGAGAAGAAGAAGAAGAAAAAGAGGAGGAAGAGGAAGGGGAAGGAGAAGGAGAGAGAAGAGGGAGGGAGGGAGGAAGAAAGGAGGAAAGGATGGAAGGAAGGAAGGAAGGAAGGAAGGAAGGAAGGAAGGAAGGAAGGAAGGAAGGAAGGAAGATAGATAGATCAAGAAATCTTTTGGGACCCGGTTCAGAAATGGCAGTGTCTGTGCTGTCCAACGGCAACGGAACTTTTTATGATAATAGAACTCTCCTATATCTGTGCTGTATGGTACAGTAACCACTAGCCATGCATGGCTATTAAAACACTTGAAATATGAATAATGTGGTTGAGGAGCTGAATTTTTTATTTTAGTTAATTTTTAGTTTTCGTTAATTCAAATTTAGATCTAAATGGCTACACACGGCTACTGGCTACTGTATTAGACAGCACAGATCTAGATCCCAAACTGTGCTGTACCTTACTCTCCTGTGGGTGCTCTCATCAGCTTTTCTTAGCTCACGGGTCCATGTCTGAACCAACTGTGTTCGCGGAGATTGGGAACTGTGGCCAGGTCTGGGTCATATGTCTGACCCTGTGAACAAGGTTCACCTTATCTGAACCACATGAAATGGGTCCCTAGTGGAAAGGGGATTTCTGTATGAGAAGTAGAGGAAAGAGAGTTAGCTGGACTGGCAAAATCTCTATCCCTCAGAGACCACCCTCAAGGTGCCATATGTCTTGCTGAAGAGAAAGAAGGGACGGGGACAGGAACAATGGGCATCCACCTGACAAATATTTATGGAGATCCTTGGTGCCAGACACTGCGTTAGATGCTGGGGACACTAATAAAGAAATCATGTCAACAGCAAGAGAGACAGACTCTCTGCTTATTCTCAGTCTGGTAGAGGAAGCTGACTCCTAAAGAAACAGTCACAAAACAGGCAAAACATCCCAAATATAGAGGAATGAACACGGCATTATCAGGACAGCAATTTGGTGTAAATTTGGCAAACTGCTGATGTGCTGAGAAGTGATTTCTGTATTACCCCCTTCTTAAAGGAGCATTAAGAAAATTGCTTCAGTTCTCTCTCACACTTTTTTTCTTTTTTAAATCAGAAAACAAAGTCCAGTCTCAGAGAGGGGCCAGAGTCTGGTGGATGGCTAGGCATGAGTTGTCTAAAAATAGAGTGGAGGCTGATTAATGAATGTCTTTAAAACAGAGATCAAACCCAGAAGCTGTACCAACACAGCCGACATGCATTCCTCTGGGGCTTAACACTCCTTTAGAGAATTGCTTAAAACTGGGTTACCCAAGAACTTGGCCCGCATGCCTGACACTCCACTCAGCTAGAGAGGGAGCAATTCTCGGGTCATACTGGCCGAAGGTGGCATGGGATAGAGGCCTCCAGTCCCCTTGACCCTCCCTCCCAGTCCCAGTCCTGCTGGGGCAGCGCCTCTCCTCATCCCATCAAGCCCTCTGTGGTGTCCGGACAGTCTGCAGCCAGCTTCACCATCTCCCAGAAGCCTGCCCTGGGCTTGGTTAGCCTAGACCTCTGGGTGTGGGAACCCCAGGCAGCAGGGTTTTAGATTATTGAGGGATCTTTACTGACTATTAACCCCAGTTAATCCTCCAACAAGCCTGTGAGCTAGATCCATATTAGCTCCAGTTTATAGATGGGAGAGATGAGGCACCCAGATGTCAATAACTTACACAAGGTCACAAAGTTCATAGATGGAGAACTGGGATTTGAACCTAGGAACTTGGTACCAGAGTCCACACGCCTGACCACCTCCCACACTGTCCCTCCAGCTATCCTACGAATAGGTACTATCCCTATCCCCATTTTACAGATGGGAATGAAAATGTCTAGCTGAGTGAGAGAAACAAATGGCAAGGTGGACGGAGACCTAGAGCCCCAGGTCCTGGTTTGGGCTCTGCATCCAATATGCTTTGTGACCTTGGGATTGTTACTCACCCTCTCTGAGCTTCAGTTGGGTCATCTGTGAAAAGTGGTAGCGACCTTACCCTGACCTATGGTAGCCATTCCTTTGAGCTTCTAGAACATGCTGGGCCTCGCACTGGTCACTCCACATGGATTATCCTATTTAATCTTCCAAGTGCACTCGGAGGCTGAGGACACCGGGAACATATCCCAGGTCACCCACAAAGAGACAGAGTTAAGAATTTGCCAAGAATTTCCCAAGTCTGTTGGCTTCCAAAGTCCCTCAGTTTCTCTCTACTTGACAATAGGAGGCTTACAATGAAGCAACAGGTTAAAAACCTCCAGGGAGAAAAACACGTGCCTTCTACCAGTGAGAGGTGGCTGGATTCTACTGATCGGCCCCAGGATTTCTCTGGGGAGTGGTGGGGTGTGCAGAATGTCAGCAACCTAACCTCTGCTTCTTCCCCTCTGCAAATGCAAAGGGAAGGTCTCAATAAATGGAAGGCAGAGTGGGGAGCTATGGGAGCAGGTGACCACAGACGGACTGTGGCCACCAACGCTGAAGGAGGGAAGACTGCGGAACCCTCTGACTTCTTCACACCCCATTCTCACCTCCTCTCCAGAGTTAGATGCATAAGTCAGGCTGTGATGAAACCTGTAGCCACCAAAGAGGTTTATGGTCCTCGCTTCCCTGCTGGTTGATAGATGTTTCTTTTTGGCCGTCACCAACCCCACCCTCCGATTTTCTATTTTGAAGCTTCCTCAACTGCAGAGAGAATTCTCTTTGTCTCTTGAGGACACTAAAATCTGGTCCAAACAGTGGCTCTGATAATAAATGCCTTTTTTTTTTTTTTCAGGGGATCAAAAGCTCCCCAGACACTTTCAAAGCGAGCCAGGGTGTTTTGGCTATGTCGTGGTGATAGCCTGGAATTCAGAGCGGCACAGGGGAGAGGGAGTTTGAGGACTCGGATCGAGGTGGTTTCCAGGCTCCTCTTGCTGAACAGAGGGCAACTGGGAACAGAGTGGGGGAGGGTTGAATTCCAGACCCCAGGGCTAAGGGGTAGGAGAGGACCTCTGCTTCTCCCCACTGGAGCTCCTAGGGGAGGCTCCAGCAGCTGTGGAAGGCTCTGCCTGGAGGAAGGTGGCAGACTGGGCCGTGGTGGGTACATCTGAGGGTGGCAGCTGGTACTCTGGGCAATTTCAGGCTTGGAGGAGAAGCTCTGAATGGTGAGGGTTGCCATGGCCACTGGCCTGAGCGGGCAGCTTCCAAACAAGGTGAATACCCCTTCCTTTCCGCAGGGCCTCCCAAAACAGGGAAGGGGGCAGACAGCCGGCTGCCTCCAGTCCCTGGGCAACCCCACCTCTTCTCTTGAGCCAGGTCTGGACTGGCTCTAGCCTTCAGCATGGGGTCTTTGTGTGCCATTATTCCCCAGCCAGCTGGACTCTGTTTAGAGGGGCGAGGGGAGGAAGGCATATGGCACAACCTGAATATCCTTCTCCTTCTTTTTTATGATGTGGGGGTTATGGGCATGGACTTTGAGCCAGGCACACCTGCATCTCAATCTTCTTATTCCCAGGCGTGTTGTCCATCCTCTGTATTCACCATCATTTTCTCTGTAACACATTACCCAACCCTTAGAGACTTAAAAACAAAAAAACTACTCAGGATGCTCAGGTAGGAGGATCACTTGAGCCCAGGAGTTTGAGGATGCAGTGAGCTATGATTGCACCACGGCACTCCAGCCTGGGCAACAGGGCAAGACCCCATCACTACAAAGAGAGGGAGAGAGAGAAAGAGAGAGAGAGAGGCTTATTTTTTTTTTTAATCTCACAGTTTCTATGATGAGGAATTTAAGAGAGGCTTTCCTGGGTGGTTCTGGCTACAGGTCTCGCATGAGGCTGTGGTAAACACGTCAGCTAAAGTTGGAAAATCTGCTACCCTGGCAGCTCACTTTCTTGGCAAATTGGTGCTGGCCATTGACAAGAGTCCTCAGTTCTTCATCATGCCAGCCTCTCCACAGGGCTGCTTGAGTGCCCTCATGGCATGGTGGCTGGCTTCCCCAAAGTTAGCCATCTGAGAAAGTGATGGAAGCTTCCATGTCTTCTATGATGTAGCCTCAGAAGTCATGCATCCTTGTTTCCACCACATCCTGTTGGTTACATGGGTCAGCCAGCCCTATTTGATGTGGGAGAAGGTCACAGCAGGACATGAATACCAGGGGGAAGGAACATTGAGGAGCACCTTGGAGGCTGGCTACCATATTCTTTTCGGGTTTTGGTTTTCTCTCTCTGGGCATAATAACCATACCTACTTTGTAGTATTATAATGTGGAGTAGTGATAATAGAAATACCATCAGTCATGGTGCCTGGCACACAATAGATGCTCAACAAATTGTGATCTTTCTTCAATAGTCATATAGTGGGAATAATATTATTATTTTTCAATGATAGGATAATGCCCGAGCTACTGTGTTTCAAACATTATTCTAGTGCTTTATCTTCATTGGCTTATTTAATTTTCACAACAATTCCCAAGAAGCAGGTGCTATTATCACCTTTGTTTTACAAAAGGAAACAGGTCTGGAAGCTAGTGAGTGTGGAGATAGGACTCACACCCAGGCAGATGGACTTCCAAATCCATTCTGTTTACCCCTTAGCCCATGAGGCCCCTCCTCTGAGAAGTCTTTTTGGAAGCATCTTTTACAAGCATTTGTTACAAGCCTAATTAATGGTTTCCTTCTCCCCGCTCTGTAGATCTAGATGGAAATGAACTAGAATGGGAACATCTGGCTTGCCCACTTCCTCACTGTGTGATCCTAGGCAAGTTCCTTCCCTCTCTGATCCTCAGATTCCTTATCTATGAAATAGGGACACCAATCACATCCCAGAGCTGTTGAGAGGATGGAAAGAGAGCCCGTGAAATGACCAATTAAGTGAAGATGCCCAAGAAGATCACTCTGTTTTTGCAATGACCTGCCCTTTTCTTGATCTTTGTTTTGTTTTCGTTTGGTTTGGTTTTGAGACAGGTTCTCACCAGGTTGCCCAGGCTCATTTGAATTCCTGGGCTAAGTGATCCTCTTGCCTCAGTCTCCTGAGTACCTGGGACTACAGTCATGCACCACTGCACCCAGCTCCTTTTCTCCGTCTTGTTCCTTTCCTTGTAACAAAACTGGTACTGGTTGCCTTTGGACGCTCAGTGATAGGACCCAATAATAAAGACTGTCAGTCACTCCTAAGCCTGGCACCTGCAGCTTGACCTTGCATCAAACTGATTGACCTGGACAAGTGGCTGAGTGTAGGGGAGAGGAGAAGGAGACCCTGCACCCCATGATTCTAGAATCCTGGGGTAGTTGGTGGGTGGTGGTTCCAAAACTGAGCATAAGAACAAGGAGGAGATGGGATGTGGGGTCCTGTAAGCCCCATGTGCGACCCTCTTTCTGTTTAGGCCTTTGCCCCCTTCATGGACTATGACCCAGGCACCTTGTCAGGGTCATTCCTATCTCCTCAGTGCTTCACTGGCACACCCTGATCTACTGTAAGCACTTACGTAGGATGTCACTTGGGTGATGAGCACTTATATAAGATGTCATGTGGGTGACGAGTACTCATATAGAATGACATGCGGGTGATGAGTACACACTTATGTGGGATGGGACGCAGGTGATGAGGACTTACATAAGATGTCATGCGGGTGATGAGCACTCATATAGGATGTTATGCGGGTGATGAGCACTTACATAGGATAGCACATAGGTAATGAGCCCAACTTACATAGGATGGCACATGGGTGGTGAGCACTTATATAGGATGGCACACAGATGATGACCACTCACATAGGATGGAGTGCAGGTGATGAGCAAGCACTTATGTAGGATGGCACGCAGGTAATGGGTAAGCATTTACATAGGATGGCACATTGGTATTGAGCACTTACACAGGATGGCACACTGGTGGTGAGCATTTACATAGGATGGCACATGGGTGATGAGCACCTACATAGGATGGCACATGGGTGATGAACACCTACGTAGGATGGCACATGGGTGATGGACACCTACGTAGGATGGCACATGGGTGATGAGCACCTACATAGGATGGCACATGGGTGATGAACATCTATGTAGGATGGCACATGGGTGATGAGCACCTACGTAGGATGCCACGTACTTGGAGTCAGGCAGGGAAGTGCCTCTAACCTGAGTTGCCAGATCAGTCAAATGAGGAGTTGCCAGATCAGCCAAATGAATACATCAACCTTGCACTGGGCAGTCGTGAGGGTTCAATGAGACAGTGCTTATCTAGCACCATGCCGGGCCCTAGACAGTGTTCAGTAGGTATTAACTAATAATAACAACAATGGCCGCCATTAAATGAGCCACTGGATTCTGCTCAGTGAGGAAGCAAGGGGGAGACTCTGGCAGTCTCAGTCTCTCCATTCTCCTCCTCTTTCTTCTTCCCTAGAATCCTGAATACAAAGTGTTCCTTTCTTTGGCTGGAAAACCAGTTGCTCCCGCCTTGCAAGGGCAGCTAGCCCCCAGGCTTCCCAGCAGGAATCTTCCTGGTAGACAAGGCCTTGCTGCGACCTTCCACCTTTTGGCCTGTGGGTGAAGGACCATTAACCAAACTGCCTTCCCTAGTCTTTTGTGGAAGAGAGTCCTTTGTGCAGCTATCCTCTAAAAATAAAACGTGGAGTGATGGCTTCTATCCCCACTCTACATCTGAGTGCTGTGCTGCCATCTTTGTTTGACCAGCATTTTATCATTTATAAAATTCTTTCAGTGTGTGTATGTTTATTGCGGCACTATTCACAATAGCAGAGACTTGGAACCAACCCAAATGTCCATCAATGATAGACTGGATTAAGAAAATGTGGCACATATACACCATGGAATACTATGCAGCCATAAAAAAGGATGAGTTCATGTCCTTTGTAGGGACATGGATGAAGCTGGAAACCATCATTCTCAGCAAACTATCTCAAGGACGATAAACCCAACACCGCATGTTCTCACTCATAGGTGGGAATTGAACAATGAGATCACTTGGACAAAGCAAGGGAAACATCACACACGGGGCCTGTCATGGGGTAGGGGGAGGAGGGAGGGATGGCATTAGGAGATATACCTAATGTAGATGACGAGTTGATGGGTGCAGCACACCAACATGGCACATGTATACATATGTAACAAACCTGCACATTGTGCACATGTACCCTAGAACTTAAAGTATAATAAAATAAAATAAAATAAAATTCTTTCAGTGTGCAATCTCAGGTCTCCAGAGAGGTTATATTTCTTGCCCAAGGTCACCCAGTGGGCAAGTGGCCGAGACAGGACTGGCTCATGAGTCTTCCAATTCCCTAACTCATCTCCATCCACTCTCCCAGGCTGCAATGCAAGAGGCAGAAAGGGCTTGGGGGTGGGTTGGAGGGACCAGTTAGATTTTACCCATGTGTGCCCGCATATTCCTTACTAGGCAGAATTTCTAGAAAAAACCAAGGGGAAGAGAGTTACTGTTTATGCTTATTGAACTCTGATGTGGTTTGGCTGTGTCCCTACCAGAAGTTTCATCTTGAATTGTAATGGTGGGACCACGGGGAGATAATTGAATCATGGGGGTAGTTCCCCCATACCACTCTCAGGATAGTGAGTGAGTTCTCACAAGACCTGATGGGTTTAAAAGAGGTCTTTCCCTGCTTCGCTCTGCACTTCTCCTTGCTGCCACCATGTGAAGAAGGAAGTGTTTGCTTCCCCTTCCACTGTGATTGTCAGTTTCCTGAGGCCCCCCCAGCCCTGTGGAACTGTGAGTCAATTAAACCTCTTTCCTTTATATATTACCCAGTCTTGGGTATGTCCTTATAGCAGCGTGAGAATGGACTAATACAGGCTCCTTCTTTTGCTAGACACTTTATGTAAGTTATCACATTGGTTAAAACTTAGCCTTCATGGAAAACCCTTAAGATGGATGTTCTTACTGCTTGCAGATGAAGAAATGAATATGGAGAGGCCAAGAAATGTACCCAAAGCTCACATGAACGCAGAGCCAGAGAGCAGGGATTTGTACTTTGATCTCCCAGGATTCAGAAGCCCATCCTCTCTGCCACCTTGTGTGTCCTGGATTGTGGTGGGCTCCTGCATTGACAGCAACTCAGAACAACTTGATTGCAGACCTGGGATTACAAGTTTTTCCAAACAGCAAGGTAGACAGGGTTCTGGGGGAGATGTATAATATGTGGGTTTGAGAAGAGCTCAGGTTTTGGAGCCCAGCAGACGTGGACTCCAATCCTGGCTCTGTGGTTCCATAGCTGTGAGCCTTGAGAACACCGTGTGCAAAACGGGGGAAATGTTCTCTGGCCTGCAGGATTGGTAATCATGGATATAAACTGTGTTCAAGAAATAGCAACTCTACACCAGGCATGGTGGAGCATGCCTGTAGCCCCAGCTACTTGAGAGGCTAAGGCAGAAGGATCACTTGAACCCGGGAGTTTGAATCTAGCCTGGGTAACCTAGTGAGACCTTGTATTTATTAAAAAAAAAAAAAACCTCATATTACAAAAAGAAAGAGTAGCCCTATTCCTGGGAGATTGGGAGAGAAAGCAGAATGGCACAGAAAACTGCTTTGCTTTTTTTCTACTTCTTTCTCTCTATCCCTTTTACCCACCCTCATTCTATTGCAAATAGAACAAACTACCTCACAGGCCTTCAGTAACAGGCTCCATTGTGCTCAGAGGGCTACAGGGGTTTGTATTCTGAGTCACAAACTCACCACTACTTGCACAGGGACATGGATTGAAGGAGAGGCACCTACCCCTCTGCTCTTCAGAGTCAGAACACCTAACCCTGAAGGCCAACCATGGAAACTTGTGAAATTGTATGCAACACCACAGGCATAATCCAATTCAACACACATTTAATGATCACGTAGAATGAGCCAGGGAAAGGACCCAACTGCACCAGTCAGGATTATGTTCAGCTGCCAAGTAATAGAGGCTCCCCTTCCAAGTAACTGCAGCTTAAATAAGATGCCAATTTGTTTCTTTCTCCCATAAAACCTCAGAGGCAGGTGGTCCAGGGTTGGTGTGGGGCTCTGCTCTAGGAAGCATTACCGACCTGGATTCCTTCTGTCTTGTTGGTCCACCATACATGTCTCCATTCCCAATATCACCTCATGGTCTAAGGTGGCAGCTCCAGCTCCAGCCATCATGTCCATCAACAACAGACAGGTGGAAGAGATAATGAAGAAAGTCAGAGCGTGCACAGCGTTCGCTTAGTGAAGATGCCTAGAAGCAGCCACTTGACACTTACACTTCAATGCTATTGGCTGAACTTGGCCACAGGATCACACTTAGCAGCATGGAGAAGTTGGGTGGTCATATGCCACTAAAAATTGGGGTTTCTATTGCTATGAGAAAAGGCGACAATTAGCGTTCTCCCGCACTGATGCATCTAAGCTTTTGTTATGGATGAGGTGCTATATTTTACCTTCTTTGCCCCCAACAACACTGCAATTTGATTATTAGGTTAGCGCAAAAGTAATTGTGGGTTTTGCAATTACTTTTGCACCAACCCAATATTTTTATCTTCTGTATATAAATGAGAAGTCTGATCATTAGAGAGGTTAAGTAACACATTCTAGGTCATCCAGGAAGGAAATGCTGAGGCCGGGCTTCAAGGCAAAACTTGTTTGACTCTGAAACCTGCGCTGTTACCTTTTCTATAAGGCCTGTGCTAGGGGGTAGGGATTCCCCAAATGAAAAGAAACCTTCTGCAAACATTAATTGAAGAATATTATCATTGCTATTTTGTGACTTTTCAGAATGAAAAGAGGTGACAGGTATAGATTTTGTTTTTAAATTTTCTTCTAATTAAAATTTTTTTGTGGGTACATAATAGGTGTATGTATTTAGGGGTACATAAGATGTTTTGATACAGGCTGAAATAGATTTCAGATGCTTTTATGGGTTAAATTGTGCCCCCCAAAATTCATATGTTGAAGTCCTAACCCCTAGTCCTGTAGAAAGTGACCTTATTTGGGAACAGGGTAATTGCAGATGTGATTAAGTTGAGATGAGGCCGTCCTGGAGAAGGACGGGCCACTCGTCCAGTACGACTGGTGTCATATAGGAAGATGACTATGGAAAGTCACAGAGGCACAGGGAGAATGCCACGTGAAGGTGAAGCCAGGATTGAGGTGAAGCAGTAGAAGCCAAAGAACACAAACCACCGGAAGTCAGGTGAGCGGCATGGAACAGGCTTCCCCTCACAGCCCTCAGAACAATCTATCCCTGCTGACACCTTGAGCTTGGATTTCTAGGCTCCAGAACTTTTTCTGGTGTTTCAGCCACCCTGCCTGTGGTATTTTGTTATGGCAGCCCTAGCAAATTAATATGAATGTAATGTGTTGTTCATTGCTTTGCCATGGAAACAATTTCCAGTGGCTGTGAGGATGTCGGATTTTCAGGAAGGCAAGTGCCTTGATTTTCATTACAAAGAGGGAGAGTCACTTTTCTGTGGGCTCTCCCCAGGTTTCACCAGGGCCACAAAGTTCTATGCAACTTTCGTTAAACCCCTTCTAATGTTCCAGGCTCTGTGCTAGATGCGTGGCCCAAAGAAACCAGACCAGACTTTTAGAAGACACCAGGGTGCTTATACTTACTCCAAAGGAAAGCCTTGATTTTGGCATGGGGCATCTCTATTTGAAGCTCAGACATTCCTGGTCACTGGCTACCTCATCGCCTTGGCATCAGGTAGGGTGAGAAGGGCAGGCCAGGGTTTGTTCAGCTTCTCTGCAAGGTGAGATTGACAAGCCCAGTGCAGAAGCGGGTGTGAAAAGACCACGTCCTCTCCCAGTGGGTGCTGAGCCAAGTTGTCTTGGTATTTGAGTTGCTTCATCTGCAGTCTCTTATCTCACTGGGTTAGAGTGTGCTGCACTCATGAAACCAATGTCCCAGTATGTTCAGAGGCTGGCTGGAGTATCCTGCTTATGAGTACAGCCTGTACCCCTGACTCGTGGCGCTGATTTCCAGGCAAGTCTGCGCACTGCTGCAGCAGTTCCTTGCTTTGTGTTTCAGGGATCTGTCCCATTGGCTCAACTCTATGGCCATCACCTGGAGTGTGTGTATGAATGTCTGTTGGGAGGACACAGAGTGGCTTTCCTCCTCTTAAGAAGAGCTAGTAGTCCCACCCCTCAACATCAAAAAAATACAAACAACCCAATTAGAGTCATGGGCAAAGAACTGGAGTAGACATTTCTCCAGAGAAGATTTACAAATGGCTAACAGACATGTGAAAAGATGCTCGGCATCACTCATCATTAGGGAAATGCAAATAATGCAAATAAAAACCGTGATGAGATACCAGTTCGCACCAATTAGGATGCCTGTTATAAAGAAAAAAAAAAAAGTCAAAAAACAAAAAACAGAAAATAACAAGTGTTGATGAGGATGTGGGAAAGTTAAAATTCTTGTGCGTCACTAACAGGAATGTGAAATGAAGCAGTCATTATGGATAACGTTACGGATGCTTCTCGAAAAAGTAAACATAGAATTACAATCCAATCCAGTTATTCCATTTCTAGGTATATGCCAAAGATAATCAAAAGAAGATATTTGAACAGATATTTGTGTCCCTGTGTTCATAGTAGCATTAGTCACAATAGCCAAAAGACAGAAATCACCCAAATGTCGGTTGATGGAGGAATGGATAAACACAAAGTGATATATAGGCATACAATGGAATATTTTCAGCCTTAAAAAGAATGAAATTCTGATACTGCTACAACATCATTGAGGACATTGTGCTAAGTGAAAAAAGACAACAGGACAAATAGTGTATGATTCCACTTATAAGATGTACCCAGAGTAGCCAAATTCATAGAGGCAGAGAATAGAATAGTGATTACCCAGGGCTGGAGGGAGAGGGGAATGGAGAGTTAGTGTTTAATGGGCAAAGGATCAGTTTGGAAAGGTGAATACATCCTGGAGATGGATGGTGGTCATGGTTGTACCACAATGTGAATGGACTTAATTCCATTGAACTGTACACTTGAAAATGATTAAAATGATGAATTTTGTCATACATTTTACCACAATAAAAATAGAGAATGGTTAGTGATAATACCTGCCATTTGTTGAATATAGTATTCCCTAGACAAAGCATTTTATGGGCGTTAGTTCTTCAAGGCACTCATTGTTACTAGCCTTGTTTTAAGGATACGAAAACTGAGGCTTAGAAAGTCTCAATCATTTGTTCAGGGTCACATGGCTAACAGTGAGCAGTGAGGTTTGAGCCCCACTTTGACTGGCCCTAGGGTCTCAGCTGCGACACACCTGTAGAGCTTCCTGGCTGCATCCTTGCATCTGGGACAAGGCCTGGATCATAGTAGGCACGTGTCTACCTCCGATCACATCTAGAGTGAAGTACAGACCCTGACAAATCCCCAGAGCTCACCGGAGGGTGGCTGCATCAACACTGTTTCTAGAGGAGGCACTCAGAGATGTCAAAGTTGAAAACATGTCTGGGTGCAGTGGCTCATACCTGGAATCCCAGCACTCTGGGAGGCCAAGGTGGGAGGATCGCCTGAGTGCAGGAGTTCGAGACCAGCCTGGGCAACATTGCAAGACCCAATCTCTACTAAAAATTAAAAAAAAAACTTAGCCAGGTGTGGTGGTGTGTGCCTGTGGCCCCAGCTACTCAGGAGGCTAAGGTGGGAGGATTGCTTGAGCCTGGGAGGCCAAGGCTGCAGTAAGCTATAATCACACCACTCCAGCCTGGGCAATGGAGCAAGGCCCTGTCTCAAAAAAAAAAAAAAAATGTTGAAATCATGACTCAGGCAAATATAGGCAACATGGGGCTGGGGCCAGGACTAGGGTGAGGCAAGGGAGCAGGAAACCAGCAGGATAGTAACATTGGTCCCAGGAGTGTACGACAGACTCATGCAGATGTAGCTATTGAAAGAGGGAGCACTGACAATGGTTTTGCTAAATCAAATTCAAAACTGGTTTATGTCCTATATATAGGACAATGAAACCATAACCTTTGGGGCTTTGTTTTTTTTGAGATGGAGTTGCACTCTTGTTGCCCAGGCTGGAGTGCAGTGGCATGATCTTGGTTCACTGCAGCCTCTGCTTCCCCAGCTCAAGCAATTCTCCTGCCTCAGCCTCCCGAGTAGCTAGGATTACAGGTGCCTGCCACCATGCCCGGCTAATTTTTTTTGTATTTTCAGTAGAGACGGGGTTTCGGGTTTCGCAATGTTGGCCAGGCTTGTCTGGAACTCCTGGCCTCAGGTGATCTACCTGCCTCCACCTCCCGAAGTGGCTTACAGGTGTGAGCCACCGCGCCTAGCCCGGGGCTATCTTTTCTATCAGACAGGAATTGTTTGCATGTCTACCAGACAAACATCATTTGCAACTTAGCAATTTCCTTTAAATTAGTGTCTGGAATCTGGGCCTTAATCAATAATGCATACTAAGTCAAAGTGCCCATCCCTTCACATTGACGGACCCTTGGATATTACCCAGATACCGTCTTTGGGGTTCAGCCCTGTCCCCCAGCTGCTGGGAGTATCAGCTGCTGATATGGGTAGATGGCTTACAGCTCTGTTCTTACCTGGAAATCACCTGAGATGGAAGGAAACTTCCTCCCCCAAGTGTACACCTTCCCTCCCTTACTCCTGGTTGGTCTTGAACAGGTGATACAAAGCCTGGTGCTCTTGCCTTAATTTGCAACAACACCGATGGCCACGAGCTTTCCATAGGACAGGCTTTCCAGAGCTTTCCATAGGACAGGCTGAGGCCTCAGCAGCAGCCTCGCTGTGGGTGAGCTTCTCCCTCACCCCTGCCTCCCTTTCCACAAGAGTTCCTGCCTGGAGCAGCCCCCACACCCTGTTCTTGCACCTGCCTGTCTCAGAGTCCGTATCAGGGGAAGCCAATCTAACACAGGACTTATTACACAATGCTAGGATGGCTTTGGGGAAAGGGTATGAAGGCATCTTTTTGCCTCATTTCCGAGTTTTTAGATACTTTCTCTTAAGGAAGATAGTAAAAAAAATCTGTGGAATGAACAGACAAGCGTGGGTGGAGAAGTCTCAGGGGAAACCCTCCCCCCACTGGGAAAACCCTCCCCCACACCTGGGAAAACAACTCTGGGTCCACTGACAGAGGCCACAGTCAGCCTGCAGACCCCACGAGGTGCTGGGAACTCGAAGGCATGGCTGCTTGGCAGAGGTGAGAAATTTGACTGGACAGCAGTTGGTGCTTAAGATCAAGTGAGTTTTTCCTTCAGGGAGGAGCTGGAGAAAGCACGAGAAAGCGTGCTTAAATCCTTGGGGGGTTGTTTTCAGTTGAATAAGAAAGCCTGATTGAAAAAAAAAAAAAGGCAAGGCTGAGTGCAAAGCCAGTGCCCCCTGCCTCTGCTTGGAGCCCATCACCCCCACCCTGCCGACCCCCAGGAGAGCCAACGCTAAGCTCACAGTGAATCAGTGAATTGGAAGAATCCAGGTTCTGCTCTGCCTCTTCCTTTCAGAGACAAAAATAAGGTTCTGGAAGGTGCAACTTAAAATAGACCTTTCATAAAAGATTCATTCCTGAACAAGAATGTCACAAAAGCATGAAATGTGAAATAGGTTGCAATCTGAATTCCATTTGAAGTCTTTGGTGGCAATTATTTTAAAAATTCCCCCACAAAAGGTGCTTTTCAATCATAGGACAGCAAGTAAGAGAGAACAGGGCCAGAGAATTTCTTCACTGGGGGAAAAACTAGTTTCAAGTTTTAGGTACTGATTTAAGGCATTTTGCAGAATATGCATGAGTATTAAATGGATTTAGTTTCTTTTTAAAAAAAAAAAAAAAGCCTAGAGCCATTGCAGAAAAATGCCTGAAAAGCAGAGGCTCAAACGAGATGTAAATTACCTCCAGGAACAGCCTAATAAGCCATTACTAACCACTGAGTCACTCTCTGTGAACAATATGTGCACTTAAGGATTGAGAACTATTGTGTCCTCAGAACCTCTTGGGAGATTGGGGTTGGAGTGATCGTGGTTCTGTCAGTAGATCTGTCTGTGTTTGGAGACTAGTTCCAGAGCTTGCTCTTTGATAGGAGATCCTGGGGATCCCCTCTCGAAATAGACTTGCTTTCTATCAACACTGCACTCACCTGCAAACAAATCTAGGTTGACAAAAGCAGCAATTTCTGGGCAGCCTCTCTGCTCCATCTGGTGTTCCTTACCTCGTTTTGTTTTGTTTTGTTTTGTTTTGTTTTTCCTCCCCAGATCATTTTACCTCACTCACTAGCAAGGGGGAGGAGGTGTAGGTTCTTCTCTTTCCTTTTCCTTGGGTGCTTGGCATGGTGTCAATAGCATAAGTTAAAATTCTAGGCTCATAACAGCTTTCTACAGACAGGTCTCAATCTCCTTCCTTGCCTCTGTAGGGTCTGCTTGGGGGTTCATTCCACCTGGTGTCCTTACCCCAGGTCAGTTTCCAGGGGTGAATTTCAGATCCATATGATTTCTCGTAGGTTCCAGTTCTCCCCCTCTAGAAGAAAGGTCTGGAGTGGTAAATTTGAAGTGGGCCGGGCACGGTGGCTCACACCTGTAATCCCAGCACTTTGGGAGGCCGAGGCGGGTGGATCACTTGAGGTCAGGAGTTCGAGTCTAGTCTGCCCAACATGGCGAAACCCCATCTCTACTAAAAATACAAAAAATTAGCCGGGCATGGTGGGGTGTGCCTGTAGTCCCAGCCACTCGGGAGGCTGAGGCATGAGAATTGCTTGAACCCGGGAGGCAGAGGTTGCAGTGAGCTGAGATTGCGCCACCGCTCTCCAGCTTGGGTGACAGAATGAGACTGTGTCTCAAAAAGAGAAAACTGGCTTTGTCTTATATATGGCCCCTCTCCACACCCCTCCAGGCCAGAGAAAATAAAACAAAACCCCAAATGCTTGGAAGTGGTTATGGCACTCACAATTCCCAATGGCCACTGGGTTTTCCTTCTGATCCTTTATGACTGATAACGTTAATTGCGCCTCTCATCCACAGGTGTGCTTTCTGGAGGGTTTGGAAGGAGTGGCGTGAATGCTGACAAGTCACTGGGGTTCAGTTCCAGCAACTCTTTTTAAGGTGAAAAGAGAACCAGTGTTAGGGTGGCCCCCCAGCAGAGATAGAGCCTAAGTGAGTGCAGGTGGCCCTGGGACAGGTGGGGTGGGAGGGGTTGTGCTGGCAGTGGGGCTGGGGCAGCAGCTCTTCAGGGACAGGAGCTGGGCTCAGCTAGAGGATGCCAAGGCCAGTGCTAAGGAGTGAGGAAGGAGCAGAGAGGAGCCTGGCAAGGCGTTCACATCCCCACGAAAGCCGGGGGACCAAGCTTGCCTTGAATGAAGCTGGGCACCGCAGGGCAGAGGACACTCAGTTTCCACTTCATGTCTCCTTCTGGGAATAAGGTTTCTGACAATAAAGGACCGCCCTAGCAGTGGGGCTGCACTCCAGACAGGAGTCCTCATAGAATCCCAAACTCTCAGGGAAGGTGATCAGCTTTTCCTGGTTGGGACAGCACATTCTGGGTTTTAGCACTGAAAGTCCCACCTCCTCGAAACCCCCTTGGTCCTGGTGAGCCGCTTCCTCACCCTATGATCAGGTGTCCCCACCCCACTCCCCACCCCAGGAAGGAGCTGCAGAAGCAGGTGTGTCACAGAGCAGACTTATAGGAGCCCAAACGTACCTTGCCACATCTAGAGCAGGTGGAGTTGGGCATTTTATCACAGAACCCAGCTGTGCCCTCATTTATAAGCGAGAGAGAGAAGAGAAAGAAAAATCCCGTGTTGATCTTCGGAATCCAGTGCCAAGTTTCTAGTCTGAAACACACACACAGTGTCCATGCAATGTAGGTGCTTTTTTTTTTTCAAACACCTGTCAGGCAATGTTGGGTGGTAAAAACAATACCTCTTCATTAGGCCCTGAGCACCTACTGTGTGCCAGCCACTGTTGCAGGTGCCTGTCATACAGGAACATATCTAATTATCAAAACAATTCCATGAGATGAATAAGATTTTCTCAGTTTTCAGCTGAGAAACTCAGAGAAGTGAAGACATTTGCCCTGGTAGCAAGTGGCTGAGCCACAAATAGAGGCAAAAGCAAAAAATAGAGGTGGAGGTGCTGTGCAGACACAGAGAAGCGCATGGTATGACTGCTATGTAGGGTGAGTGGGGCGCTTCAGCTGGCACGTGGGCTGGGTGTGGGTAGTGGGGTACAATAATTTCATTTATTTAACAAATACTCGTGTAGTGCTTAACCTGTTAGGTACTGTCCTAAGAGGGTGAACCATTGTAAACTCCTTTCATTCCCATAATCACCATTCATGAGGATAGTCTTTGATGCCGTAAACAAGGGGTTCTCAACTGAAGGCAATTTTGCACCCCAGGGGACATGCGACAAAGTCTGGAGACAGTTTTGGATTGTCACAAATGTGTGGGAGAGTGGGGGACGTGGTACTGGCGTCTCTGGGCAGAGGGCAGGGACAGTGCTAAACATTCTTCAGTGCACAGGACAGCTCCCACAACAGTGTGATCCAGCCCAAAAGTCAAGAGCGCTGGGGTTGGGAAAGTCTGTTGTAACTCATGGGAATGACTGGGACTCTGGGAGGTGCAACCTGAAAATGGTCAGTGTCCACGGCCACTCCCCTTCTCCAAAATAAGCCTGGAGTGGTTTTTCTATTGGTTTGCATCTTGCTGTCTTTTCTAGGGTTCACCCCAGAGTTTAAAATCAACTTCTTAGTTGCCGTGCAAGCAGCTGCAGTTCTCTGGCAATGCCACCCGGCTTTGTTCTGGTTTGTTAAGACAGTGAGCTGGATTCTACAGTTACTGCCCATGAAAGCCCCATAAATGGCATTCACAGCCATTAGCGGGGCTGGGTTGCCAGATGGGTAAGTTGAACTTTGTAGGATGACTAACACTCCAATGCCCTCTAGGGTTTGTCCAGCTGCTCAGTTACCCAAGCCTTTGCCAGGTTGCAGAAACGTTGGCCATGGACAAAATCAGAGTTCAAACAGGCGTGAGGTGGAGCCTGAGCAGCACCTCTGAGCTCATGTTGGCTGGCTCCTCATAGCAGGCTGGCACCTGCTCTGAGTGGGACAGAGAGGCTGCTTGGGGACCCCAGCCTCCATCCTTTGCCTCATCATGGGCTGTTATTTTTAACCTCAGGGGATCTGAACTAGCTGATGTTAAAACGGAAACTTTCTCCTTAGGGGCTTGGAAGCTTAGCTGCCTAGGCCTGGAAGGGGTTTCGGAGGTCATGCCATCTCGTCTCTCTGCCCGACAGGATCCTCCCTATGCAGGATCAGTTACATCATTTGCAGGGCCTGGCACAAAATGAAAACGTGGGGCCCCATGTTGAAAAATTATTAAGAATTTCAAGATGGCATTTCAAGAGCAGTTTTTCTTGAATAAGATACCTTTTCTTGATACTTCAGAGCATGAAACCAAGCACACGGCCCTCTGAGTGTGAGGCCATGTGTGACTGTACAGGTTGACACCCATGAAGCCAGCCTTAATACCATGTTACCGTGTGATCCCTGACAGTATGTAAAGGCTTGCTCGGGAGGGGCTTGGTTTGCTCCTGTTATGCCAATGTAATTATAGGGTCCCCCTTCCACTCTCAACACTGTCCTGGTTTAGACAACAAATTATATTATGTGGTAACCTTATAATCACATGACAACCTTCTAGGTAATTTCCTGTCATCCTATCTATGTTGTAATGTCACACCATGTCTAGCCATTGCATCATTTTATGTAGGGGACCAAGTGATAATGACCTTTTTTGTTTGCCATCATGGTTTACTGAGCACATGTGCGTGTGCTAACTCACTTCATACTCACAGTGATATTGGAACAGGGGAGTATATGTTTGCAGTTGAAGTAAGTGCAGCTTAGAGAGGGTAAATGCTGTCAAGTGGCTGGTGAGTGGCAGATCTAGGACCTAAGCCACGATAGTATACGATTTCCTGCTGGAGTGATCAGTTGCCCCAGTTTGTCTGGGAGTGATGAGGTTCTTTGAGCATGGGACTTTTTAATTTTAAAACTGGATAAGTCTTGGGCAAGCTTGGACAAACTAGTTACCTGATTCCAAGTCCACTCCATCTTGCAGCTTTCATGAATCATTTTGAATAACTTTATATTAAACATTTTATAAGAATTCTAAGGTTGGACTTCCCTTTAGTATTCAGAGGATTCTGTCATGACTGGTGGGTGGAGTATAAAGGCAAGATGTTCAAATCCACAATGATTTCTAGAAAACGTTTTACTGTATACCCTCCTACACTTTTGACTCTGTGTGTGTGTGTGTATATATATATATGCACATAAAATGCATTTTTGGAATCCTGCTTGGTAATAGTTTTTCATTTATAGCAGAGGTCAGTAAACATTACCATTAAAGAACCAGATAGTAAATATTTTTTGCTTTGCAGGCCATAAGGCCTCTGTTGCAACTTCTCAACCTTGCTGCTATAGTACAAAACCAGTATGAAGACAAAGGGACATGTCTGTGTTCCAATAAAACTTTATTTACAAAAATAGGTGGCAGGCCAGATTTGCCTGGCAGCCCATAGTTTGCCAGTCCTTGGTCTGTAGCATAAACACCTTTCTGTGCCAACTGTTACAGGATAATTTTCAAAAAGTAAAATTGTGACTGTCATGCAGATATAAGATAGACATATGTCAAAGATTTTATTCAGCTCATTAATTAACTAGGAATCCCAGTAATATGTTACAACCTGTTCAAGGAGAATCTGAAGAACAGACATATGTATAGCATTTTAGTCTGTTTGTGTTGTTATAAAAAATACCTGAGACTGGTTAATTTTTTTTTTTTTTTGAGACAGAGTTTCGCTCTTGTTGCCCAGGCTTGGGTGCAATGGCGCAATCTCGGCTTGCCACAACCTCCATCTCCCAGGTTCAAGCAATTCTCCTGCCTCAGCCTCCCAAGTAGCTGGGATTACAGGCATGCCCACGCCCAACTAATTTTGTATTTTTAGTAGAGACGGGGTTTCTCCATGTTGGTTAGGCTGGTCTCGAACTCCTGAGCTCAGGTGATCTGCCCACCTTGGCCTCCCAAAGTGCTGGGATGGCAGGCATGAGCCACCGCGCCTGGCCTGAGGCTGGTTAATTTATAAAGAACAGAAATTTACTTTCTCTCAGTTTTAGAGGCTGGGGAGTCCAAGATGAAGGCTGTTGAGGGCCTGGTCTCTGTTTCTAAGATGGCATCGTGTTGCTGTATCCTCTGGAGGGAAGGAACACTGTATCCTCATGTGGGGAAGGTGGAGGGCAAGAGAGCTGACTGCTGCGTGAAGCTTCTTTTATAAGGGTCTTAATTTCATTCACGTGGGAGACAACCTGAAGACCTAATCACCTCTTAAAGGCTCCTACTTGTTAATGCTAGCATACTCGCCATTAATTTTAAACACCTGAATTTTGGAGGGGACACATGAAACTGTAGCCTATAGGCCATCAGAATATCCAAAATGATTTGTTAACAGATGCAAAATGGGTTACTATCTCAATGGCCATAAAATGTTACATTTGGAATCATATTTTCTGCAGGGTGGACAATAATTAGGGCAAAATTCATTTGTATTTCTAGGAATAAGATTGATTTGCATGACTGCCTTTTTTTTTTTTTTTTTTTTTTTTTTAATAACTTAGAGAGTTGCAAAATAGCCTCATCAAAGACAATGGAAGGCGGAGACACCTATAGAATCAGATTACCTCAAAGGGCGCACTAGATGCCATGCAGCATTCCATGCAAATGACATTCCATACTCCTTTGCTCGGTTTCAAAATCTTTCGTTATTATCTCTGACACAACAGTAAAATTTTACCACATCATTTTTTAATGGCTACGTGGTACTCCATTGTACTGAACTACTCTATTTCTCAGTACTTAAACAAAGCTACCATGAGCATACATATGGATACAGACACACTTGAGCACATTCCACATGCCTGCTTCCCACCACATCCCTAGAACTGTAATTGCTGGATTTAAGGACATATTGACTTTTAAGGCATTAAATACACATTGCTCGGTTGCTCACTCGGTAGCTGTGTTTGAAAGTGTTCGTTTTCCCACATCTTTGCCAAAACTGAGAAACAGAGTCTTCCCGTTCTTTTTCATTTTAGCTAATTTGAAAGGGGGAAAAACTGTCTTTTTCTTTGAGATGGAATCTTGCCCTGTCACCTGGCTGGAGTGCAGTGGCACCACCTCAGCTCACTGCAACCTCTGCCTCCTGGGTTCAAGTGATTCTCCTGCCTCAGCCTCCCGAGTAGCTGGGACTACAGGCGCGTGTCACCATGCCCAGCTAATTTTTGTATTTTTAGTAGAGACGGGGTTCCGCCATATTGGCCAGGCTGGCCTTGATCTCTTGACCTCATGATCCGCCCGCCTTGGCCTCCCAAAGTGCTGGGATTATCATGATCCGCCCGCCTTGGCCTCCCAAAGTGCTGGGATTATAGGCATGAGCCACCACACCCGGCCTGGAAAAAACTGTCTTGTTAAAAAAACTTTTTAAAAAATCAATGACTTTCTCTCTCTACACTCTCTGCATGGTGTCATGTGGGCCCGTAACTCCCAATCCATTCAAGTGGGTAGACATCTCCATTTAGATGTTCAGTGGACATCTCAACTCAACCAGTCCTAAATGGAACTCTGCATATCTCCCCAAGGAGCGCCCTCCTCAGCATGGTCCCCATCAACCCTTACCCATCTCATGCCATGGCACTGCTATCCATTCAGTTCTTAGCTAGGAACATGCCAGTCATTCTTGATCTATTCTCTTCCTTTCCAGTTTGTTTCAACATTTCAGCAAGATGGGTCCAGTCCTCTTCCAAGGTACGTTCAATAATCTCCATTTTTTCATCTCCAAAATGAGGATGATAATAACAGTAAGCAGGTCAGAAGCCTGCCCACTTCTCTGCTCCCCAGGGCCACCATTTGCAGTGGTGGAAGCCACTGTCCTCTCTCATCAGTCCCCTTATGGTCTCCTCGTTTCTATTTTTGCCCCTTCACAACCCTGACACGAGAGTGACTTTTAAGCAAGTAAGTCAGGTGACATTTGTTCAGCTCTGATATCTTCTCAAGTTCCTTGCCATTTACACCATCTGGTTCCTGCTGGCTTTAGGACTTCACCTTAGACCCCTCCCCATTGAACCCTACTGTAGCCATATGGGCTGTTTGCTGTCCCTCTGTGTGCCTAAATGGATTTCCATCTTTGAGAATGTCTTAGTTTGGGTTGCTATAATGAAAATGCCATAGACTGAATTAAACATTTATTTAATAATCATAAATAATAAACATTTATTTCTCACAGTTCTGGAGGCTGGGAAGTCCGAGATCAAGGCATTGGCAGATCTGGTATCTGGTGAGCATTCTCCTCCTTGTGTGTAGACAGCCACCTTCTTGTTGCATCCTCACACAGCCAAGAAAGAAACCAGCTCTTGCATGTCTCTTCTTATAAGGACACTAGTCCCATTCATAAGGGATCTACTCTCATGACCTAGCTATCTCTCAAAGGGCCACCTCCAAATACCATCACATAGGGGAGTAGGTCTCAACATAGAATCCTGGGGGGACCCAACATTCAGGTCACAGCAGAGACCGTGTTTGCTGTTTACCCCTACTGGGATGCACTTCTACTCTCTCTTCATATGACTGGCTACTGCGTCTCATCTTATTCTAGCTCTAACAGCAGCCTCTTCTTCTGCCAGATCTTCTCTGACCACATGCTCATTGCCCCCTACCCAATTACTCTCCCCTACTAAATCCTGATTCATTTCTTTCATAGCATTTTTAAAATTTTGTATTTATTTTCTTTGCTCGCCTGTATGACACCTGTCTTTCCCAAGTAGAATGCGAACTTCCCAAGAGCAGGGTGTCTTGGCTGTTTTGATTGTGGCTTTCTTCCTGATGGTTACAGTATTGGGCCCGAAGAAAAGGCTCAACAACTGTTTGTGGATGGATTGATAGGTGGATGGATGGATGGATGAACTGAGTAAAACCTCTCTTCTGCCCCACCTTTGGTATCTTTGTCTTATCTTCTTTCATTTCTTTCAGTCTTTGTTCAGTCAGTCAGTAATATTTATTGAGTGTCTGTGGCAGATAGAGTTGAGGCTTAGGATATAGCAGTGACCAAAATAGACAAAACCCTGCTTCCGTGGCATGCATATTATGGTGCTCCATTTGCTTCTGCATATTCTTGTTGATCTTTCCGGGAATCTTTTGCATCAGGCAACACTGTCTTCTTCCTTCTTTGCCCTCTGTGTCTCTACTTGTTTTCTCTCCTGCACTGCTCTTTGCCTACTCCTTTGTCCCAGAGGCAGGCACCTCTATCCCTGTGTCCTTTTGACTCCCAGACCCTCCTCTCAACTGTTTCCTTCTTATACCCATAGTTCAATTCAAGTGTCTGGCTGCATTTTCCCTTAACTGTTTTCATTCAAAGCACTTCCTGAAATCCAACATCCTCATTGCCCTGGTTTCTTCCAGAGCCTCTTTCCTATCCCTTCTGCTTTCAAAACCCAAGGTAACTGGCCAGGCACTGTGGCTCATGCCTATAATCCTAACACTTTGGGAGGCTGAGGAGGGCAGAATTGCCTGAGCTCAGGAGTTTGAGACCAGCCTGGGCAACATGGTGAAACCCTGTCTCTACTAGAAAAAAAAAATACAAAAATTAGTCAGGTGTGGTGGCACGCACCTATAGTCCCAGCTACTTGGGAGGCTGAGGCATAAGAATCACTTGAACGCAGGAGGCAGAGGTTGCAGTGAGCAGAGATCGAGCTAATGCACTCCAGCCTGGGCAACAGAGTGAGACTCTTGTCTCAGAAAAAAAAAAAAAGGAACTTCTTGGGAAGCTCTTACAAGCTAACTTGTTGAATTTTCTCTTTCCCTCTGGGTTGACCAACTAGGCTTGCCTCCTGCACACTTAGGCATGACTGTGGCCACTTGGCATGAATAGCCTCTCCCTCCTCAGAAATCATGTAGAACTGGGCTGTAGTTTAGACAGAAAGCTTGAGCCAGTAAACTTTCTTACCTGAACTCAGTTTCCCAAACTATAACTTTAGCACATTTGTGGTTTTCCCCAGTGTGAGAAAAAGGAAAGGTGAAATTGTATTTTCCAAACCCCAAATGAAGAAACATAGTCTGATAAAAATTGTTTTCCTGAATTGCAAGGGTTTTTTTCCCACCAAAAAGTATTATACTGGTATATAAATTAGAACATGAATGATGTATTTTCTAATAAATTTTATTGTATATAGAAGGAATCACTTTTATTTAAAAATAGGAATAGCACATAAAACCTGGGCTGTTTTGAAAAATCTGAGAAGAGGAATCACCCTAGAGGACAGACTAATCTTTCTGTGAAAGGTAGAGCCAAATGGCTAAAGTTTGGGAAAGAGAGATATTAAGATTCCGTCTTCTAGAAAGGTCCCTTTGGCCCCCATATTAGTTGTCTATCAGTGCATGACAATATTATCACAAATATGGCAGCTTAAAGCAACAGGCATTCTTTATCTTAAAGTTTCTGTGGGTCAAGAGTTTGAGCACAGTTTATCTGGGTTCTCTGCTAAGGCTCTCACAAGGCTGCAATACAGATGTCATCTGGGGCTGCAGTTTTATCTGAGGCTCAGTTGGGGAAGGATCTACTTCTAGGCTCATGTGTTTCTTGGCAGCATTCAGTTCCTTGCAGGCTACTGAGTGAAAGCCTTCAGTTTTGTTTTGTTTTTGCTACCTGTTGGCCAGAGGCTGCCCTCAGCTCTTTGTCATGTGGCCTTCTCTAGATGGTAGCCCACAACTGGCAGCAGACTTCTTTAAAGTCAGCAAAGAAGAGGAAGTCTCTTCACAAGATGGGCATTGCAAACTTATGTAACACAGTCACATACACGTGGTCATGCACATCTCTTCACCTTTCCCACATTCTGTAGACCGGAGGTGATTAACAGGTTATGCCCACACTCAAGGGAAGGGACCCACAAGGGCATAGATACAAAGAGGTGGGGCTCACAGGACCGCACAGTCTCCATCCCTCCTGACCCCCCCACCCCCCACGCCACCCAATGATTTCATTGCCTGGAAAAGAATCTGGCACCTGTTAGGAACCGCATAAGTTCCTTCTGCAGTTAGGAATGTCAGGAACTCAAATGTTAGGAACTGCATGTTTGTAGAAAGAAGAAACCTGCTATCTCAAACTCAGTGGCCAGGAATCTTTCTTACCTCCTCCCCTCCTGCCATAGTTGCTTCTCTTTTTTCACCTCTATGACATAACTGAGTGCCTTCCTTGTACTGGGCACACAATCTTGTTGACTTTCCCTCTCTCTCTCTCACATCTTGCAGCACCCCAGCTATAAGATATCATGCTTAGAAAAGAGCAACCACCTTTTCCATTGAAAGCTCCTATCACTAAGTGGCCCCCACCCAGTTATGTTAATATTTATGCTCAGAACTCAGTGCCTGCTTCAAAGCTCATAGGCTTGTCTGTAGCTGCTTGGGCCTCTCTGAGACAGCCAGAAATGTGGGCAGTGGTGACTTCATGTAAGGTTAGAAAAAGTAAGGCACTGTGGTTTAGAACTCTGGCCTTGAATAAGATAAATCTGGGCTTCTGTCCTGGCTCTGCCCTGTCCTGACTATGCACCCTTAGACATACTCTTCACCTCAATAGGTCTCCATTTTTTTTATCTCCAAGATGAGGACCATAATAACAGTAAGCAGGTCATAAGCTGTTGTTTGAATCACCTGAGATAGCCCAATGTAAAGTCGTTAGCACAATGTCAGACTAGAGGGAATCCTCAATAAACATGGGCTCTTGCTTTTGTCACCAACCAGGGTGCCTGCTAATTAACAACAGCTCCTTTCAGTGGTCTCTATCAGGGAGGGTGGGTCTCTTTCCTACCCCTACCCTCATTCTCATCTTACAGAATACAGTACTCCTAAGGGCTGGGAGGATGGACCTTTGCTCACCCTCCCTAGTCCTCCCCTATAGTGACTCTATTTTGGGTTGACAGGGACATTGACATATGTTGCTCCAAGTCTAAAGCACATATCCAGAGTGTGGCTTGCGTGCCTTACATGACTTGAACTTTCCAGTAGCTGCTATTTGAGTTCTTAGCATTAATTTTTTAAAATGTAAAATTCCATTAAATTTTAAGATCAGCATTTTTACTCATTCCCATTGCCCCATCTGAATTATCGAAAAGTATAAATTAGGGTACATTTGGGAAGGTTTTACTTCCAAAAGCGTTTAGTAAAGCAATCCAGGTTAAGAAGTGCTGTCAAGTAGAAATTCTGCAGACCTACCTTACTGAATGGATGAGTGTCTTTTTATATAATCGTATCGCTTGGACCGTAGACAGGTCCTGCTAAAATGCTGAGAAGTTTGTTCCCTCGAGTAGATTAAACATTTCTCTTTAATTTCATTTTATTGTCTTTATTGCTTTAGCTCATTCTTTCTTCATAAGCAAGATATTTCAGCCTAGTCCCTACTGATCTTGCCATGAATTCCAAATCAAAAGATTGGAAAACCATACAACTGGGCTGCTCTGGTCCACTAGGAACCTCAGAGCCTGTAAGCTCCATGGTCCTGGCACGGCTCAGTAGCCTCTCCTGTTCCCCTTCAGTGCTGCCCAGAATCTTTACTGCTGTCTCAGAGCTAGCCTGGTCACCCCATGCTTGTCCCCTCACTTCTGGCAAACACTTCTGCCCACTAATTCTTTAAGAAAATCCAGCTTATCAGGCTGACCTCTCTTGACATCTTGCCTTCGCATGGACACATTTATCTAAATCTTGACGCTCCCTTCTCCCTTCTCTTCTTTCCTCCAGCCTCAGAAGAGGAGGTGCACCCTGCCTTCTAAACTCGAATCAATCCCCCTCCACCCCTACACCTGCTGAGGGTCCTTAGGCATACTATAAACATGTCCAAGCCTTTTACTCTCTTAAAATAACAACAGCCTAAACCTCTAAGCCTTAAACCTTCTCTCCATCGTGTGGCCCTATCTCTCTCTGTCCCTTCCCTGCCAAGCTTCCTGAAAGAGTTGTCCCCAGCCACAAGGCCATGTCATCACCTCCCATCTTCCTATCCATCAACTGCGTGCTGGCTGCCGGTCCCACCATTTCCCTGACATGCTTGCCAGCAAAGCTAGGGACTTCTTTATTGCAAAATCCAGTAAGCACTGTTTAGTCCTCATCTGACCAATTTTCCTGCAGGTTTTGACTATTACCCTCTCCTTAAGAAGCTTTTCCTTCTTGGGCTCCTAGGTCACCCCTCTCTCCAGGTTTTCTTCATACCCCTTCATTTGTCTTCTGGGACTTTATACTTGTCCTGTGTCTTGTTCTATAAACTCTCCCCTGAGTGATGCATTCAATCTAGTGCTCTAGCCACCATTCACATTCGTAGCCGTGGACATCCCGGGATGACTCCCAGCTGTCTTTCCAGCTCAGGTTGGAAGCCCCACTCCTCTGTATCCCACAGCCCATTGGACTTGTCTCATTTCTTTCCTGTGAGCACCACAATCTCAAAACACCACAAAATATCTCATATCCTCCTCTCTTGTGCCCCCCACCCCTCTCACAACAGCGTCACTTGTGCCGGGACCCTGGTTGCCACCTCTGACTCCCCACTCTCCTGCTCCCCCATAGCAGCCCTCCTGGCCTTGTCTGAACTTGCCCTGGAATCCCTCTCCAACCTGAGTATTTCTCCCCCATGGCCCCAGCACTGCTTAGCTTTGGTGACCATTAGTTCTCACCTGGATAACTTTGACAGCTTCCTAACAGCTCTCTCCACCTGCACACATGCCCACATCCAACTCACCTACTGCACTGCATCTGGAAGGCACCCAAAACGAAAAAAAAGCCTCTGTCCTCTTTGGAGCTGCCGATGGTCTTCAGGGGTCAGTTGGGCCATCTCCTTTGTGCCTATTTAAGCATTGCCAGAATCACCAACCTCACCGCCTTGACCCCTGTTCCTACTCTCCACTTCAGTTCACACGAACCTTCTTTCCCATGTCCAATCCTGCTACCTGACAGATCCCACCTTCTCCCTCTTCCTTCAGCCTTCCCAGTCTGGGCAGGTATATTCCTCCCAGCTCCCTGAGCTGCCTGGGCACTTCTTAACCATTGCCTTCATCACATGACTTTGTCAAGAGTCCTTCTCTTCCACTTCCTAAGAACGTGTATTCCTGGAGGACAGGGACTCATTGTGTCTGGGTAATCTCAGGACTTAGCCCAGGGCCTGGCATCTAGTAGACAGGCCAACAAAACAAAGAAATAAAGGCTGTTGTTTCCTTGTTCCATTTTAGGAAGGCTTACAATTATTTTTTCAATTTTACCTTAAGTTCTGGGACACACGTGCAGGTTTGTTACATAGGTATGCAGGTGCCATGGTTTGCTGCACCTATCAACCCATCATCTAGGTTTGAAGCCCCGTATGCATTAGGTATTTGTCCTAATGCTCTCCCTCCCTTTGCCGCCCACCCTCTGACAGGCGCCGGTGTGTGATGTTCCCCTCCCTGTGTCCATGTGTTCTCATTGTTCTCCTCTCACTTATGAATGCGAACATGCCGTGTTTGGTTTTCCGTTTCTGTGTTAGCTTGCTGAGAATGATGGAGGAAAGCTTGCAGTTTTATCCATGGGCTTGAGTAGCACAGAATGCAAGATAACAGCATGGACCTCAAATGGCTTCTGGGCTCTTCTGTCTTGGGACAACCTCTTGGTGGACCTCTGGCTTCCTCTGTATCCAGCGTTAGTAACGACGTTTTTGACTTCAGGTAGGTTCCCATGACTAGAGGTAGGAATGAGGGAGCAGATGTCAAGTTTGGGTATAATCACTTTTTAGTTATGTGACCCCAGGCAAGTCACTCATCCTGTCTGAACTTTTCTCCCTCACCCATAAAATGCCAATTAAAAATAGAATCAACCCTCCTAGAGATATTGGAAGTCTCAGATACAAAAGTAAATGTAAAAATGTGTTATTAACTGTCAAGCCATTGGTTAAAATTTGAGGGATGGAAGGGTACCAGGACAGGTCTCTTTCTGAGAGACTTAATTAAACAACTAAAAATTTCATGAGAAACTTCAGGTTGATATTTTGCCATTAAGGTCAATGCTTCCCTAAACCTTATTAGAGTGTGGGTTTCTCAGCAACAGGAACTGGGGTCTTGTAACCCTTTTGTATCCCCTAGTGCTTAAGACACTGCATGGTCAAAAGTAGATGTCAACGAGTGGTTCTTATGCGGATGATATATATCCCAGGCTTGAGTGCAGTGAGTGGTAATCATGGCTCACTGCAGCCTCGACCTCCCAGGGTCCGTCAGTCCTCCCACCTCAGCCTCCCAAGTGACTGGGACTACAGGTGCATGCTACCGCACCCAGCTAATTTTTTTTACCTTTTGTAAAGATAGGATTTCACCATGTTGTCCAGGCTGGTCTCAAACCCACGGGCTCAAGGGATCCACCTGCCTCGGCCTCCCGAAGTGCTGGGATTACAGGCATGAGCCACTGTGCCCAGCCGCTGCTGGTATATTTTTATTTGTTTATTTATGTATTGTACATAAAGACTTAAAAACATCCAATTTAATACGTTTTGGAAAAGCAAATGTAAAATGACTTGGGCTTTAGTTTTTTAACTGACAAGGAGAAACTGTATATGCCATTGATATTTCAGGACCAGATGAAAATGCTGTTACTTCCTCTTTTCTTGTGAGGAAAGAAAATGGCAAAAGAGTGTCACATGCAGGAGACAGAGCTGGGATGGGAAATAGTGGAGACCCATTATTTTTTGATTCCCAGCATTCATTTACCAACTCCTAATGATGCAATTCACTTTTTCTCAAGGAATCACTTGTCTTCCACCCTCAGTTCTCAGTCTGGGGATGGAGTTGACTTTGCTACTGGTTCTAGGTACAGGCCTGGCCAATCAGAGCATCATATTCCTCTAGCCACTGAGATGGGCATATGACCCTATTAGAGCCAATGGGTCTTGATGAGTCTAGCGCTTAGACTTTTGGGAGAGGGGCATATTCTCTTTCTGTTGGACTCAAACATGGGAGGATACAAATATGAAATTTGCCATTTTGTCACCATGTGGAGCTTGAGACAAAAGCAAATATGGAGTGAAACATAGATACTGAGCCCAGTGACATCTTTTGAACTCCTGGATCAAACCATACCTGAAGCTAGTTAGACCTCGCTCAACTGTTCAGTTTTCTGAGTCAATTCATTTCCTCTTTTGTTTGTCAATGTAAATTAGGTTCTCTATTATCTGAACTGAGAAACTTGGAGTTTTCTGACACTTGGAGCACTGAGACTCTTATGGGATTGTGGCCAGGGCGTTGTACCACCTTACCTTCAATTCCTCCTATACCTTACTGCTCTCCCTGGTGTTGATGGACGAGCTGAATATGACAAGATCTATGCAGATTCAGGCACTGAACACCTCCAGGATGATTTAAAGGAAGAGATGGACTTAGGAGATTCTCAGGGAACTCTTTTAACCCTAAGGTCCCCAAAGTCTACAAAAGGGCTCAAGGATTGTAACTTCATACTGCCAATAATGCTACAAAAAGTCTCATCTGGCTGTGGATCAACTGCCAGAAAAACCTTAAACACTGGCTCTCCTTCAGTGTCGAATTATAATTCTCCTCTTTCATCTTCCCCTGCAGTTCCTTCTGTTTTTCATTTCTCTTGATTTCTTTCTTTGGGCTTTTGATCTGTTTTCTATTGTTATCATTCAGGCATCTCATGCCTGAACTTTCCAAGTCCGTGTAATCCAACCATAACAACATCTGGGATCTGTGGCCGTGTATTAATGTTAGTTCCTCCTGATGCACCAGGACTGGGTGCTTTGCTGGATTATTTTATGCCTTTGTTCCACGAAGCTGATTTTCCTCCAAATCTGAGCCCCAGGATTTTCCAAGGAACTTTCCAAAGTGGGCAGGAAGTAAAGAGAGCTCTCAGGGAATTTCCTGTGCTATCTTGTCTGGTTCACTTGCCCCTACCAGTGGCTTTCATATTTCTTTGCCCCTGATGACTGGCTCCTTGGAGTCTTGCTTCCAAAACCTTGGAATATTCCCCACCACCCAGCCTTGGATGGGGTCTGCTGGATCTGGCTTGAAGGACAGCTCTGTTCTTTATTGGCTGTTTGCTTGAGAGCAAGTCACCTAACCTCTCTGAATCCCAGTTTCTCTGGAGTAAAGCTGGTGATTTTAAAGTACAGGATTGTGGTGAGGATCACACGGAATTTGATACAATACTTTATATAAAACTCCTGGCACAACATGGTAATAGCTACCTTTTGTTGAGTTAAGAAACTTCATTAGATAGCTTGCTTCTATTATGCCATTTGGCCCTAGGATGACCATGCATCGGAGATACTATTATTCCCACTCTGCAGAGGAGGAAACTGAGGCTGAGGAGAGTCAATGTCAAAGTTGGCCTCTCTTCTCTCCCCCATGCTGCCTGAGACAGAGTCATCACTTTCAGCATGGAAGCTGTGATGTCTGTCCTTCCTCTCTACCAAAGTCACTGTGGTTTTTTAGACTGTGGTGTCACCACCTGGTACTAGAAAGTAGCAGTTGTTCACTAAGTCCTAAGACTGCATTGCCTGCCTGTGTTCATCAAAACTCTTTGCAAGGGACAAAAAGCAAATTCAAACGACAGTCAGTGGAAAGCACAAAGAAAACTGTGTTGCCTTAGGTAAGGGAAAGCCCCGGGGGTAGATGTGATGTCAGCTCCACTGGCTCTGAGGCTAGATGGCGCGTTCACAGGCCCTCCTCTCCCTCTTCCAGCCCTTAAAGGGATCTCTGCCTTGCCTCGGTCCTCTCTGGGTGGTGGCAGATGCCCTTGGCAGCACCGGGCTTTTCTGATTGGTCCAGCAAAATTCCCCAGGGGGCCTCACTTGTCCTCTTGGATCACATGTCCTTCCCCAGGACAATCACTGTGGCTGGCCTGGGTCATAAATGCACCTTGGCATGCAGGAATGGAGTCATCCCCACTGAAACCATGTTGACTCAGGCAGTGCAGGCACATGTGAACGTCAAGGGCCACGCTTCCCATTGTATGATCCTGTGTTTCCTGAACTCACTTCTAAACTATGATGTTACTACCCACTCTGGTTTCATCTCAAGCAATACTATTTGTGATATCACAGGCTTGGGGATATCTATATGTATGTAAAATCTATCTATCTATCTATCTACCTACCTATCTATCTATCTATCTATCATCTATTATGTGTCCTTTCTAATATACATGAAGATAAATATATAGCTATGGAAAAATATTATAATCTCTCATCCCACCAGTATCTACGCCACACTTGGAAAACACTGATCTAATCCACCCTTGCCTTTTACAGCTGAGGAAACTGTGAGCAGCAAAGCTAAGCAATTTACTCAAGGGCAAATCGAAAGTGGCAGAAATGGGACAAGAAGGCTGACTCCAGCTTTGTATGTGCTTATATTTTAATTTGTTTTATTTTGAGAAGAAGCCTCTCTCTGTTGTCTGGGCTGGAGTGTAGTGGTGCGATCTTGACTCACCACAACTTCCGCCTCCTGGTTTCAAGCGATTCTCCTGCCTCAGCCTCCTGAGTAGCTGGGATTACAGGTGGCCGCCACCACGCCCAACTAATTTTTGTATTTTTAGTAGAGACAGGGATTCACTATGTTGGCCAGGCTGGTCTCAAACTCTTGACCTTAGCTTATCCACCCACCTTGACTTCCCAAAGTGCTGGGATTACAGGCATGAACCACTGCTCCTGGCCCATGCTTATTTTTAATTCCCCAAGGCAACATGGTTAGTAACTCTGCCCCTTACCAGCTGTGTATCTTTGGGCAAGTTACTTAACTTCTCTGTACCTCTGTGTGCCCATCTGTAAAATGAGGGACAATGATAGTATTTACTTCATAGAACTGTTATGAGGATTAAATGAATTTGTATTTATGAACCACTTAGGACAGTGCCTGGTACATAGTAAGCATTATATGCGTTTGTTAGATAAACCGGATGTGACTTGGAGTCACAGGAAATGTAAGCTTGTAGTTCATATTCCAAATTGCCAGAGGAGGGAATTTGGATGGTTTCAGGTTGGGTCAGATGCCCAACCCTGAACCAATCAACTGTGGCCAGGAGGATGGGATCACATGATTAGGAAATGGCTATACTCACTGCAGCCCCCGAAACAGGATCTGCCAGGCACAGGAAAGAGGGGAGGAGAAAGTGAGAAGGTTGAAGTTACTGCTCATCCAGGCTCTGGTGGTCAGCAGTGTTCCCTGGGATCCAGTGGGGGTATGCAGAGACTCTCTACTGATCCCTGCCTGACTCAAAGCCCCCTCTTCCAGGAAGTCTCCTTTGATTTACTTCACCTGTTTGGAAGAATGTTCTGCTCAGTGCCATCCAGACAAGGAGAGTTCACTTGTTGTCTGACTTGTTTTCCATAGTTGGTTAAAAAGTGAATGTTCTGCTTCTCCCAACAGATCACGTGCACCTTGAACATGGCTGACTAATACTTTACTCTTTTATCACTACTACCGAGTGTCTAGGTCAGGCCCAGCCAGTGTTCAAAGGGTGAATCCCTGTAAAATAAGCAAACTTTCAGAGACCTGATCCCTTGTTTTGAGCCTCAGTTTGGCCGATAGATGTTACCTGAAAAAGGCAGGAGTAAAACCATTAGGGAGATATCAGTTTACAGAGATATCACTTTACACAAAATTGATGTGAATAAGAATTTTATAAACGCTTTCTTCATTTCTATTAATCTTCTCAGTTTCTCTGCAGCCTAGACAGTCTGTCAAGTTAATAACACCAAACACTGAGAACTGGAAAAGTTCTAAGGGGGTTCATTTCAAGGAGCCAGGGGACGAATCTTTTTTTGTAGAAGAAATATCCTTACTTTGTCTGCTGTGTCAGTTTGTAAGCAAACCTGCCCAAACAGGGGTCATTTAACAAGCAGGGACATTTCAGACGTGCCTACACGACCGACATTAACAGCTTTGCCTTCTCCAGTGAATGCTTTTCCTCTGGAGACCACAGCATTAGAAACTTTGCCTATATAGTCAAGCTCCAATGTAAAGCACCACAATATCCCATTCATAAAGGTCTGCCTCTTTATAAGGAAGTGATGATCTGTGCAGGAACTAGGTTGAATTTTACTTTGAATTAGAAAACTTTCTCCTCCTTAACTTCTTCTCCCTCCTAAATCAATGGTTCTCAAAGGAGGGGGCAGCTTTACTGCCCAAGGGACATTTGGGAATGTCTAGAGACATACTTGCTCATCACAACCGAGGTGGTGTTACCATGATCTGGTGAGGGGAGGCCAGGGATGTTGCTAAACATTCTTGACAGCACAGGACCGTCACAACAAAGAATGATCCAGCCTCTAATGTCAATCAAGCCCAGGTTGAGAAACCCTGCCTTAAATTAACAACTGCCACCACCAAATGCTGCAAAGTATAAGAAGAGTTCAAACGGAATATTTAAAAGTGCTTTTTGGGGCTGGGCGTGTTGGCTCACACCTGTAATCCCTGTAGTTTGGGAGACCGAAGTGGGTGGATCACCTGAGGTCAGGAGTTCAAGACCAGCCTGGCCAAATATGGTAAAACCCCATCTCTACAAAAAATACAAAAACTAGCCCGGTGTGGCGGCGCACCCCTGCAGTCCCGGCTACTTGGGAAGCTGAGGCAGGAGAATCACTTGAGCCCAGGAGGTGGAGTTTGCAGTGAGCTGAGACCATGCCACTGCATTCCAGCCTGGGTGACAGAGCGAGACTCCATCTCAAAACAAACAAACAAACAAACAAGCTTTTCATGTTTTAAATGCCCTTGAGAACTTAGGTGGACCTACTGATCTACAAACGATACGCAGAAACGCGTCATTTTTCTGATATCCTTGAAGCAGTTTCTTTCCTAGTCTCTTCTGGATTTGCCTGATTTAATTTACTTTTGGGTATGAAAGTAATGAGTGCATTTCTTAAGCAAATGTTGTTTATAACAACATCTTCTTGTTAATTAATTCTGGCCTCTTCTCCACAAGTTTCTCTGTAAGTGGGATCTGTCCATCTTCTTGTGGACGCAGAGGACACCTGCCAAGAGAGGGAAGGGCTAAGAGGAATCATTGTGATTCAGAGCTACCCACTTTCCAACTCCTTTGAGTCCAGTGCCAGCCTTGGCAAAAACACTGTCTCCTGAACAAATGCTGTTTAAAAATCCGAAGGCAGCTGTGTGGGAGCAAAGTCCAGGGTGGCGGAAAGGGACAATGGACCCCTGCTGGCTTCCTGCCCACTGTTTTGATCAGCCAAAGCCTGGATTCTCCATCCCTTCTATGTGCAGCCAGATGAAAGCCAGTGTCGGCACGCATCCTGTTTGTGACGAAGGGGTGTTTACTCACAGGATGGCTCTGGGGAGAGCCTCGCCCATGCCTCCAGCAAATGGCCAGATCTGGAATTGCTCAGCAGGGACGTGGTGGATGAATCCAACACTGCATCTGCAAGGACTGCTCCTAATGAGTCACTCACCACTCAGCACTGGGCCGCACTGAGGGACTATGCTGTGTCCTTGGGTGTGTGTCATTCACAGGTCTGGGGTCAAGGAGGGCTGAAAAGAGAAGGATAAAAAGGAGGGAGAGGCACACAAAAGGGAAGAGGGCCCTGCCATGCGGGACGGCTGAGCAGATTGGCTGGGCATTAGGTTGGTATTGCCGCTCGATCGCCTCCTGATGGGGCAGTGGGCAGTGAGGCCAGGTTCAAGGCCCTTTGAGGTTTGAATCCTTTCTGTGGGAGCTTTGCCGCGTCTCTCTGATCTTCCACCAGCCCTCACCGGAATCTTCATCTGGGTTCCTCGCCTTGGCCAGGAGGCCTGACCGTGCTTCTGCTTGCTGTTTGGAACTTGGACAAGCTTTATCCTAAGGGGAGGGTCTGTATCCGGTCCCCGACGTTGGTAAAATGAGAGCCTCAGGCTGCTCTCACAGACCCAGAAGCCAGGGAGACAAGGAGCTGATTCTGTCGCTACTCTGCTGAACCAACATCCCAGCCCAAGACGAGAAAAGCCTCTGAGGGTTCTGCCGGCTGTGCCTACCGTAGGGCAGTCATGGTCTTGTCTGCGGGGCTGGCTGACCTCCCTACATGCAGCACAGAAAGCAGCAGGAAGCCGCTTCCTTCCCCAGGTCTGGGACGGGGGTCCCTTCTCATGGTCACGACCACTCCCTTCATTAGGGAGCTTCCAAAAGGCTTTATAACATTTTCATCCAACTCTAAGGCATCAAAGAAGCCCTGTCTGTAATCCCGCTAATCAATCATATGCATTGTTTACATTCCTCCATGACCCCTTTCATTTTTCATCTGTAAAAATGTATGTTTTTATGTAGTTATAATTACAGAACATATATATTTCATTCAGCATTATTTCCTGTGTATTTTTCCAAGGTTCTACCTGGTGCCCATATTTATTATTTTTGCAGCTGCCTAATATACCATTGAGTTAACTACACTGAAATTGGCTCCATTATTCCACTATAATTCTACATTTATTTGGCTTTTAGATTCTTACGATTACAAAGAGGTAACAAACATCTGTACACAACTGGCTCTTTTTTTCTTCTTCTTATTTCGAATGATTTCCCTCGGATAAATTCCCAGGAGTGGGATCACCGGGTCAAAGGGGATGAACATTTTTATAGCTCTTGATATATATGGCCAAATTATTTTCCAAAAAGGTTGTATCAATTTTCATAGCCATAAGAGATGTAGGAGTATGTTTCAATGAGAGTAGGAGCAAGACTTAAAAATTTCAAAATATAATTTATTGTGTTTTTTTTTTTCCTCTCCTGCCTGTAATGGGGAAAGTTAAACCTGTAGTTATGTTTCAAGTGGTTTTCAAGTACAAATGCACTTTTTTTTTTTTTTTTTTTGAGACGGAATTTCGCTCTTGTTGCCCAGGCTGGAGCGCAGCCTGGCTTGGCTCACTGCAACCTCCGCCTCCTGGGTTCAAGTAATTCTCCTGCCTCAGCCTCCCGAGTAGCTGGGACTACAGGGGCCCGCTACCACGCCCAGCTAATTTTTTATTTTTAGTAGAGACGGAGTTTCACCATGTTGGCCAGGCTGGTCTCGAACTCCTGACCTCAAGTGATCCACCCACCTCAGCCTCCCGAAGTGCTGGGACTACAGGCGTGAGCCACCACGCCTGGCCACAAATGCTCTTTTATCATCCCCAGCACCCTCATGGTGCTGGTGATTTCTTTCCATTCCTGTAGTCCTCTGGTAAAGGATCCAAACAGGAGGGGACACTTTTGAGTGGTAATAGAATTAGAGTCGATGGTATACGTTGACTGATTAGAAGTGGGCGGTGTCAAATGTGGAGAAGACGAGACAGACTCTCGGGTTTTGGGTAGGAAGCCTGGCTTGTAGTGCCTTGCTCAAAACGGGGCAGGAGAAACTGATTGGGATAGAAGCAGGTCATAACAGGAATGGCAGCCTGTAGTCATAGGAGAGAGGAAAAGTTTCGGAAAAATGCAGGTTCAAATCCCAACTCTACCACTTAGGAGCTGTATGAAATTGGCAAATCATTTCACATCTTGGATGCTTTGTTTCCTTATCTGAAAAATGAGATGAAAGGAAGTACCTACATATGGAATTGTGAGTTGGACGGCATGAGAGATTTCAAATGCCTGTCACTGTGCCTGCCTTTTAGCAAGAGCATGATACACAGTAACTACATTACCTTATCCTATCATTATTATTGGGTAACATTAAATCCCAATATGTTTTACTGTGAATGCTTTTCCAAGATGCAAAGAAGCAAGTACACCCTGGGAGGGTAAACTTTTTGTTGTTGTTGTTGTTGTTGTTTGAGACAAAGTCTCACTCTGTTGCCCAGGCTAGAGGGCAGTGGCACGATCTTGGCTCACTGCAACCTCTGCCTCTCGGGTTCAAGTGATTCTGCTGCCTCAGCCTCCTGACTAGCTGTAATTATATGTGTGTGCCCCCACGCCCCACGCCCGCTAATTTTTGTATTTTTGTAAAAAATGTGTTTCACCATGTTGGCCAGGCTGGTCTCGAACTCCTGACCTCAAACGATCTGCCTGCCTCAGCTTCTCAAAGTGCTGGGATTACAAGGCATAAGCCACTGTGCCGGGCCTTGTTTTGTTTAAAATTTGGACTGCGATTTGCAGCTAAGTTAGAAATGCTGCTTTCCTCACTAATTCATTCTACTCTAGGTTGACCAACTAAAGCATGGCGGGTGGCGTGGGGGTTGCTACTTTTCTTCAGAGCAGTTTCATTTTCAAGGGTTAAATGGGATCATCTGCTCTGGAATCATCTGTCAGTTCTGCCCCACTGTCTGCTGATTTGATCATTACAGTCTCTATTGCTGGGAACTTGATGAGCTTCCTCCTGAGAGGCACGGTGGGGAGCCGGCTGAGAGTGCTGACTGGGGCATTGGAGGCGGGAAAGTGGTCAGATAGACTGGGATTCAAATCTTGGCCCTCCCATTCACTGTCTGATTATGCACATTGATACACAATGATTTAACCCCTCCAAGTCTCAGTTTCCTCATCTTTAAAATGGGGATAGTAAATTACTTTATTCCATGGGTTGGGTTGTTAGAAGATTTAAATGGCATATTAGACACACAGTACCCTTTGTAGCTAAGCAAATTCTAGTTGTTAATAATATCATTATTTCCATTAAAGAAGTGGTAAAGAAACAGGAATGTTATGTTTTAAAATATGTTTTTAGCATATATAGGTACATACACGTATATTTCAGACAGGATCTTGTGCTGTCACCCAGGTTAGAGTACACTGGCGTGATCATAACTCATTGCAGCCTCGAGCTCCTGGGCTCAAATGATCCTCCCGCCTCAGCCTCCCAAGTAGCTGGGACTACAGTTGTGTGCCACCATGCCTGGCTACTTAAAAAAAAAAAAAAAAATCTGTGGAGATGGGATGTTGCTATATTGTCCAGGTTGGTCTCGAACTCCTGGCCTCAAATGATCCTCCCACCTTGGCTTCCCAAAGAGCTGGGATTACACGCATGAACCACCGTGCCTGGCCCTCTTTTTGAAATTAATTCACCTTCCTGGTTACACTTGAATTAAGCTAATACTAAAGTCATTTGGTTTTGGTGGAATCTACTTCAACCGATTGTCAGAAGTTGCATCCCTGAGTACATATTTTCATTTGCAGTGACTGGTTTAGGATAAAAACGGTTGGCTAGGCTTTTCAACTTCCTGTGCCCTTTAAATTGGCATGGACTAAGGAGTACAGGATTAGGACAGCAGTGTGGAATGTTCACGTCTCTACTATTTAATACAGAGAGTCAGTTCTTAATAGCAGCACTAGATTTATGTAGTTGTTGATAGCATTTGCAAGGACCACCCAGGTGGGTTTTTCCCAAACATTCCCACCTGATTTGTCATACCTGCTCAACAGCCTAATAGTCAGGTATTGCGTATGGAGGCCCCACCCACCAGTGATTGAAGAGGGCTAGAAAACCACTGGGATACTCATTTTAAGTGGAAAGCAGAAAGAATTCAGTCAAAGCTGGCTAAGTGGCTATGCACAGTTATACACAATTATTCAGCCTCTCTGAATCTGTTTTCTCATCTGTAAAATGGGGCTAATGAAATACCAAAATGTTGGTACTTTAATATAATATAAACCCAAAATGTTTTTGGTTCCTTACTTGCCACTGTATTTCCAAATTTATTTGTTTTTCCCAATCTCTCACCCCAGACTTAATATAACTGGGCCTAGGCCAGTTACATTTTCAGGGCAGAAGACCTGTCTTTTGGAACTGGGAGTCACCACCATCCATTTTTCCTATGAACGGTGCTGATATCTGGGGCTCGAGGTGTTCACCGAGGGAAACGTATCCGCTAACTGTGTGTGCAGCTGCTGTAACATTATGAGCTACACTCCTAATTAATCTCTTGGAATTTCAGGCATTTTTCTTTCTGTCCTCAGCTCTGATGAAGGTGCGTCAACAACTCCTTGCCTCCGAGTTCCTAAATGAGCCCACACCCTCTGCCAGCGCTGCTATAATTTTATCGGAATGGGCCCCATTCCCTTTGATCTCCTCTGGTTTTTAAACCCAGCAGTTGTGTGTTCGAACATCAATGGAAACGGGGTTTCAAGCTTCCTCTTTCATTATCTTTCTCAAAGATTAAAAAAAAGCAAAAGGGAAAAAAATGTCCTGAGCTTTGTAGATGAGGCAATATTTTTACAGTAATTTCTTTATCTGATTTTATCAGATCAACAAAGTTGTTTAGAAATGTATGTCCACTCACGTCTCCTCATCTTAAAGGTGATATTTCTTAGAAATAAATAAAAGTGAAATGCATCCAAGACCTCCCTCACCTCCCTCTACCACAAGCACTAGCGGCTTCTTGTTTTGTCCATTATTGTGGGCGAGGGATAGTGTCTGTGGGTTTCTGGGCTTTGGAAATCTTGAGGTGGGTCTGAGAGCTTTGCAGATCAAAGATGAGATTCAGTCCTTATCTTTTTTCCAAAATGAACTTTCTGTTCTTGGCAGTGTGGGGAGAATAGACTTCTAGATTAGAATAATTAAATATCTGACCCACAACTCCCCCAAATGCCTGTGGCTTCTTGGGCTTTGATGTGGGCAGCTTACTGTAGAACGGAAAAGTACAGCGTCTTCTCAAGGCTCTCAGCATCTGGGAGCAAGGAAGGCTAACAGTGAAGAACTCCAGGGTCTCTTTCTTGAAAACAGACAGGACCTCAGCCAGAGTCTCTGGATAGTGGGAATGTGAATAGGTATGAATCTCGCAGGTGCTACGCCTTCACTTGGCCAATACGTGGCCTGCACAGTCTCGTCTCTGCCAACCACTGCAGCCTTATCTTGAATCCACCATCTCTCACTCTGTTCACCTTCCTTGACCTTTCTCAATTCTTCCTTCTTGCTTTTCTCGCTCCCACCACAAAGCCTTTGCATTGGGCCATTCTCTCTGCTAGGATGCTTTCACTTCCTCTCTCTTTATTTAGACCCTATTCATTATTCAGCTCTCTGCTCAACTGTGTATTAGGATAGGATGAGCTAAGCTGCAGTAACAAATAGCCCTTAAAAGCTCAATGGCTCAACACAATTAGTCTAATTTTTGCTACTTTTTTTTTTTTTTTTTGAGACGAAGTTTCACTCTTGTTGCCCAGGCTGGAGTGTAATGGCATGATCTCGGCTTACCGCAACCTCTGCCTCCCAGGTTCAAGTGATTCTCCTGCCTCAGCCTCCTGGGTAGCTGGGATTATAGGCATATGCCACCATGCCTGGCTAATTTTTGTACTTTTAGTAGAGACGGGGTTTCTCCATGTTGGTCAGGTAGGTCTCAAACTCCTGACCTCAGGTGATCCCCCTGCCTCGGTCTCCCAAAATGCTGAGATTACAGATGTGAGCCACCGCACCTGGCCTTTTTGGTACTATTAAAGGCTGATGTGTCTCTTTGAAGCGATCACTCAAGGATCCAGGACCTTACCTTTGCATAGCTCTGTCATCTTGGAATTGAGAATGCCAATTTCAAAGAGAAATTAGAATGCAGTGGTGAGTGGCTATGGAAGATTGCATGAAAGATATTTGATGGCCAGGCCTAGAAATGACTTACCTTACTCTGCCTTTATTCCACTGGCCTAAACTTAGTCACATGGGCCCAGCTAGGTGTAAGGAAGGTTGAGAAATGTAGTCTTCTTACGTGTCCAGGAGGAAAATGGAAGTTTGATGACTACATAGCATTGTTTCCATCACAAGTGCCATATCCTCAACTGAGTCTTTCGTTGCCTTCTGCATAAGGTGAAGTCTCCCACGTGTAGGCACCTGTTACTTTGTTTTTCTCTGGTTCAGAGCTCTGTCACAACTGCAGCTTTGCAGTAGTGTGTGTGGCTTTTTGGTTAAAGTCTGTCTCTCTGACCACACTCTGAGCCACATGAGCGCAGGTTTTATCCAATTGTCTGTCTTTGGGATGCCCATATCCCCCTGCTCTGTATCTTAGGTGGTCAACTTCAGTGTTCAGGGATTGAGTGCCCACAATTTCTTTACACCACACCATGAACTTAGGGAGAAGCCCAAAAAGGATTTTTGAAAGGATCAACTGAGCATCCTGGATATCATCATGTCCTGCCTGAAACACAGCAGGTACTCAGTGACTATCTTTTGAATAAAGGAATTAGTCTGTTCATTGTATTAGTCTGTTCTTAGGCTGCTGATAAAGATATACCCGAGACTGAGTAATGTATAAAGAAAAAGAGGGTGAATGGACTCACAGTTCCACGTGGCTGGGGAGGCCTCACCATCATGGCAGAAGGTGAAAGGCATGTCTTACATGAGAGAGAGATGAGAAGGCAAGAGAGAGAATGAGAATCAAGTGAAAGGGGTTCCCCCTTATAAAGCCAACAGATCTTATAAGACTTATTCACTACCACGAGAACAGTATGGGGCAACCACCCCCATGATTCGATTATCTGAGGGTACTGGGTCCCTCCCACAACACGTGGGAATTATAGAGCTACAATTCAAGATGAGATTTGGGTGGTAACATGGCCAAACCACATCAGCCATGAATAAAGTTTCTAAAGCCTCCTAATCCAGATGCTTCTCTGGACCACACCAGGATCGGAGGGGATAGAAGAGCCTTAAGAAAATATCTTTCTCTTGGTTATGAGGCCGCTTACATAAGAGGGAACATACATTTTGGATAACAGGGGTGCTGTGTTAACTATCATGTTAGTCAACATTCACAATTGCAAACAACAGAATTCTCTCTAGAGAGTATAAACAGATAAGAAATTTATGTAAAAATATTAACAAAGACCAGAGAACCAGGCCTGGAAGCTCTGCAGCCTGACACGATGTCCAAATGACCCTAAAACCCTGGTCATTTTACTTGAGAAATGCAGGCAGAGCCTGGGACTTAACTGCCTCTGCAGCCTCTGCTCTGGAAGCTCCACGTCTATGCTGGAAGCCAGATGTTTGGTTACACAGTCATCCTTTACTAAATGAATCTTGTGCTGTGCCCAGTTCTTGGAGGTGCCCCTGAATCCATATCCCATGAAGGTGCTTCTGATTGGCTGAGCCTAAGTCACATGACCATGCCCCTGCTGCAGAGGAGGATGGGAAAGTAAATTTCTGGCTTCTGTCTTGGTGAAATGCAGACCATGAAGGGAAAAATAACTATGTAGGGAATGCAGTGCGGCGGGGGGGTGGCTAGTGTTCACAGGGGACGTTTCAGGGTCTGTTTCCAACATGGAGTAGTTTGGAGATAATGTTATGAGGGTGTGAGGAGACCAAACAGAGACTCCTAGAGTGACACCAAGTACACTAAAGGCATGCCATAATTTGTTGTTGTTGTTGTTCTCCTTTTCAAAGTTTGATGAAAAACATAGGACTATAGAGCTAAACATGGGGGAGATACATTTTTTGGGTCAGAGTCTAAATATAAATTATTTCAATGCCTCACATTGTTTTTCATAAGTTTGCTTTGTTTTCCATTTGAACTTATTTTTAAAAATCAGACAGCAACAGAAACCCAGAGAGGCAGATGGTGAGGTGGGGGGATTGGGGTAGCTCTGGCCCACCCTCTGCCATCCAGGCTTGGATCCCAGCTGCTTCTGCTGGAACTCGGGCCCTCTATGTCCATCAAGCAAGACAATGGTCTGAACCAGGCCCCTTGGTCATTGGTGCAGTTCTGGGAGCTGAGAACCCAGCAGCACAAAGCTTCCCCTTTTTCCTGCCTGGCAGGACATACTTTCAGGAATGCCATGAATGCCGGCTGCTGCAGCCCTGGGCATCTTCCAAAGGATGCTCAGTAAGTAGGTGGCGGGAGAAATATTGCAGGCACAGCATTGACAAAGCCTTGGCACCTTCACCAACCTGCAGAAAACAGTATGTTGCTGAGCAAGCTCTGTTAGGACCCAGAACTGAGGTTCAGTGAGGGGCAGGAGTCATAGAATCTCAGCCTTGAATCTGGCTACAGGATGTTGTATTGAAGTTACACTTGAGAGGGCATCTGTACTCTGAAGGTTTAGTTGTGGTTTAACATGGTTAGAGCTAAGTGATGGGGTGGAGAATGACAGGAAGTGCAGATCCAAATTTCCTTAGATGCCTTTGTAAAATCTGGAAGAGACGTACGAGTCTTACTATAAGAAGGTCATCAATCTCACAGAGGCCAGGGAATGATACAAAGGATTCATTTGCTTTTCCTAACCAGTCTTCCTTTGGTGTCTTCATAATGCTCCTTGGAGAGACACCTGGATGTTCCTTCTCTATCTTTTCTCCTGTATCAGTTAGAATAGGCTAGCCATGCTGCCATAACAAATACTCCCTCAAATCTAGGAGTTTAAATTATGCAAATGTTTGTTTCTCACCCACTTCACCTGTGCCTCGTGGGATGGCAGGTGTTCTGCCCCAGACTGATGTAGCTGCCATCATCGTGAACATCACCAGCTACCATGCTAACAGAAAAGGAGAGTGCTGAAGGGTCTCTCATTGGTAATCAAATACCCCAGCAGGGGAGCAATGCCCATCACTTCTTCTTGGCTTAGTTGGCATGAACTAGCCACCTGACCCCACCCAACAGGAAGTGGGCCAGGACATGCGATCTTACCTATGCAAGAACTGGAAACCATGGATGTTAAGCACTTACACTTTCTTAATGTCCCTTCCTCTTCTTCAAGATTTTCTCTTCTTTTTTGCCCCTCTCTTTTCTCTTCATGGAGTCCCATTCCATGAAGAATGCTAATGGCCACATTACATCTTATATCAATCTTAAACATCCATGTAACGGGACATCTTTGGTTTTTCAGAATGAAGCTCCAAATGAGATCCCCCTTGATTTTGCTATTATTGATGGCCTCTCAGAGAATACCTTGGTAGGTTATCGTGCTGATAAAGTCTGTGTTCTCTTATGCTGTTTTACTGAAGAACTCCAAGTGTGAGTGGAACAGGGAGAGAGAGAAGTGGCTAAGGAATAATGAAAATCCTATCTTGCTACATGTAATGTTTTCTCTTAGAATTAAAGACATGATGGCTGTGAGTCATCCTTCTGTTTCTCTGGTCCTGGGTGAGGAAGACCAATGCTCTCCAACACAAGCATAATGAGGCAGAAGTTCACCCAGATATGGCTTCAAAAACTGTATACCAGCAGTTCTCCAGCTGTGGTCACTGGGCTGGCATCATCAGCATCACGTGGGAACTTGTTGGAGATACAAATTCTCAAGGCCCACTCCAGACTGATCGACTCCAAATCCCTGGGGATGGTATCCCACAATCTGTGTTTGAATAAGCCCCTCATTTGATTCTGCTGCTCCGTAAAGTTTGAGTACCACTGGTATATGCTATCACTTTCTGTGTGATCTTGGGCAAGAACCCGAACTTCTCTTTTTTAAATTTATTTCTTTTATGTCTATAGGTTTTGGGGGGAACAGGTGGTGTTTGGTTACATAAGTAAGTTCTTTAGTGGTGATTTGTGAGATTTTGGTGCACCCATCACCTGAGCAGTGTACACTAAACCCAATTTGTAGTCTTTTATCCCTCACCTCCTTTCCACCCTTTCCCCCTGAGTCCCCAAAGTCCATTGTGTCATTCTTATACCTTTGCCTCCTCATAGCTTAGCTCCCACTTGTGAGTGAAAACCCACAATGTTGGTTTTCCATTCCTGAATTACTTCACTTAGAATAATAGTCCCCAATCCCATCCAGGTTGCTGCAAATGCCATTAATTCATTCCTTTTTATGGCTGAGTAGTATTCCATCACATATATATATATGTGTGTGTGTGTGTATATATATGTGTGTGTGTATATATATATGATGGAATGCTATTATATATTATATATAAAATAGTATGTATATACTAATATATACTACTATATATACACATATATGTGTGTGTATATATATATGATGGAATACTACTCAGCCATAAAAAGGAATGAATTAATGGTATATAAAGGGTGTATATATATATCTATATATGTGTGTGTGTGTGTGTGTATATGCATATATATATGCGTCAGACATTGTGGAAGAGAGACCATATATATGCTTTTATATATACACACACACACACAGAGACACATATATATGCGCACACACACACCACAGTTTCTTTATCCACTCGTTGATTGATGGACATTTGGGTTGGTTCCACATTTTTTCAGTTGCGAATTAGGCTGCTATAAATATGCGTGACAAGTATCTTTTTCATATAATAACTTCTTTTCCTCTGGGTAGATACCCAGTAGTGGGATTGCTGATCAAATGGTAGTTCTACTTTTAATTCTTTAAGGAATCGCCACACTGTTTTCCATAGTGGTTGTACTAGTTGACATTCCCACCAGCAGTGTAGGAGTGAAGAACCAGAACTTCTCTGAGCCTTCGTCTGCTCACCTGCAAATTCAGAATAAGGACTCCCACGTGGCATGGTCAATGGAGTTGTTAGTACAGAGAATCGAATATAGAGCGTGATCTCAAGCATCATTTCCATCCTTTCTTCTTTTCTTCCCTGTGTAAAATAAAATTTTCCCAAAATGACCACAACAGTATCTCCCATGCCATGCTCTTCTTATACTGTAGAATTCTCCCATTGAGTGGGGGCCCATGTCCCCTCCCTTAAGCCTGGGAAAACCTTTGTTCACTTCCTCTGCCAGTAGACTATGACCGAAGTGACACTGTGTGACTTCTGGGGTTAGAGCGAAGAAATATCACATAATTCCACCTTGCTCTCCGGGAATGCTCACTCTTTAGGCTCTTGAAATCTGACCACCATGCTGTAAGGAAGCCAAACTAGCTCATATGAAAAGACCACATAGAGAGGCCAGCGTAGGCCAGCAACCACTCTGAGATCTCAACCGAACTGATATCAACTATCAGATGTGTGAATAATGGTATTTTCAGATGATTCCAGTCATCTCTAGTCCTCAAATCTTCCCACCAGAAGCATCAGACATTGTGGAACAGAGACCAGCCTGCTTCCCAGTGCCATGTTCACACTGCTGCTCATATAATGTCAGGATAATAGAATGGCTGCCTTATGCCAGTCTGTTTTGGGATAGTTTGTTATGCAGCAATAGAAAACGGAGATGCTACCCACATGTTGAGCTGGGAATGAATTCAACCCAGCTGGCCTTCAGCACCCAAGAGTGAAGGGGCAGAAGGTGGTGACAGTTAAATGGAAATGTGAATAAGAGGCAAAACCCCCTTTGTGGGAAATAGGAGACAAGAGAACCCTAAAGAGTAAGCAGTAGGAGGCTGAGATGGCAAGGAATGTGTAGCTGCTGTTCACCAAGAGATAGTCCCTCCTGAAGATATCCCACCAGGCTCCCCCCTAACATTTGTGGGGCTCAGGATGGGAGTACAAATAGCGGCCAATGCAACACATATCTAAACAACTGAAAGGAACAAATCAAGCCCACAAACTATGAAATATGTTCCGTCCTCCCATTGTGACATATGTAAGTTCAGAACAACCTTCCAGGTCCAATTCTTGAAGTCTTCAGAATGCCTCGCTGCAAGGTGGTAACATATGACAATGATCAGAGCTCAGTCCCTTCCCTTCCCATCCCCAGCTCTGTCTCAGTATCCTCATTTGTAAAATAAGGCTCCAGATGCCATCTACTTCTCAGCATGTGAGGCAGATTAAACATGATAACCATGTACTGGCATGTAGTAATTAATAAATGGAAATAGTAATAATAGTATTTTGACTTTAAATATTTCAAGAGCTATCACGTGAAGGAAGTCTTTGATCTATTTTGTATAGCTCCTAGGCATATAATTAAGACCAGTGGTTCAAAGTTACAGGGAAGCAGATTTTGGTTCAACCTAGATGAATCTTTTTGTCACAAGAACGCACTGAAAATGGATTGAAATCCTTCAGGACGTCGAAATTTAGAGCCATTTCATATGTCAGATAGGCACTGGATTTGGTGGCCTTAAAGTTCACTTCTAATTCTGATGTTGTGTGAAATTACCTTTTTTGCTTTGGGTTTGTTCTTGGGTTTTATCCAATTGTCTGTCTTTGGAATGCATATATCCCCCTGCTGTATATCCTAGGTGGTCAACTTTGGTGTTCAGGGATTGAGTGCTCACAATTTCTTTATGCCATGCCATGAACTTAGAGAGAAGCCCAATGAAGATTTTTGAAAGAATCAACTTAGCATCCTTGGTAGTTATGATAGGACAATTCTAATTGAAGTTACTGAAACCCAGCTAGCTTAGCAAAAGAGGGGAACTAGCTGGAAAAATACTGGGTGTATTAGTCTGTTTTCACACTGCTGATAAAGACATGCATGAGACTGGGTAATTTATAAAGAAAAAGAGGTTTAATGGTCTCACAGTTCCACGTGGCTGAGGAGGCCTCATAATCATGACAGAAGGTGAAAGGCACGTTTTACATGGCAGCAGGCAAGAGAGAATAAGAGCCAAGTGAAAGGGGTTTCCCCTTAAAAAACCGTTAGATCTCATGAGACTTACTCACTACCATGAGAATAGTATGGGGGAAACCACAGCCATGATTCAATTATCTTTCACCAGGTCCCTCTCACAACGTGTGGGAATTATGGGAGCTACAATTCAAGGTAAGATTTGGGTGAGAACACAGCCAAACCATATCACTGGGGCATAATGTAGAATCCAAAGAAGAGTTGAACTCCAAGTGGCAAGAGGGTCAGGAAAGCACATGGATTCAGGGCCACCTGGAATCAGGGACCAACACATTGCCAAGATATCTCGTATTAGTTCATTTTCTTGCTGCTAATAAAGATAGACCTGAGACTGGGTAATTTATTAAGGAAAGAAGTTTAATGGACTCACACATGGCTGGGGAGGCCTCACAATCATGGCAGAAGGCAAATGAGGGGCAAAGTAGCATCTTACATGGCAGCAGGCAACAGAGCTTGTGAGGGGGATCCCCCATTTATAAAACCATCAGACCTTGTGAGCCTTATTCACTCCCACGAGAACAGTATGGGGGAACCCCCCTCCCCCCCACACACACCATGGTTCAGTTATCTCCACCTGGCCCTGCCCTTGGCACATGGAGATTATTACAATTCAAGGTGAGATTTGGGTAGGGACACAGCCAAACTGTATCATATCTCTCCCCCGAACTTTCTGCTCTGGCTGCCTTCTTTCTGCTCTCCGCTGATTGGCTTTATCTGTAAGGTGGATTCCTTGTGACCTGGCTACCACAGCTTCATAGATTGATATATTACAGCTTCAGCTACCAGAAGGCTTGGCTCTCTTTCTCAGTGCCAGTCCCACATTTCTTAAGAAGTGACCGGGAGCCTGCCTTTGACCAATCAAATGTGGCCAGGAAGGCAGCAGGGTTTTGTTATATAAAGTGGTTGTTTCTATGCTAGTCACGTGGTGGTCGGGGGCAGGGGGTGGCAGGATGGGAAACTGGATGGGGCAGACATATCTACTGTCCAGATCCCTGATCTTGGGCCTGTCTAATGGGTGAGGGCCCATGCTTGGCTTTTGGCTCTCTTGATGGAGACTGGTGGAATGTGTTCCTCAGTCCGGAGTAAGATGGAAGTGAAACAACGAGGATGTACGTAGGAACCTCACTCATTTGTCTAGGACGTTGTGAGTGATTTCTTTGCTGAATTAGATAATGGCTTTTGAAGCCTGGAAGTCTTTCCTCAATCTTTTGTGTGTGCCATTCACAATGTAATGGCTATAGAAATGACACACTTTTAATATTAACCTGCATTTTTAACATTTTCTCCATCGCTTTTTAAAGTCTAGAAGTCCAGAAGACAGTAAATCAAGCCTTGGTCTGTAGCATCTGCCAATTTCTGTGGTGTAAATACTCTCACCGTGGTCAATTTCAAGGGACCACTGGGATGTCACTGAACAGAGAGCTGGGAAGGGGTTGCACAGCAGCACGGCTTTCTGCACTATTTCCACCCCACAGATATTCTACAGGTGAATAACCCCGAGTGTGTAGATAACAGTAGAAAGTTGTAAAATAATTAGGAGTACATTTTGAGCTTTCATTACCTGCGTTTCCAATACAATTTATTTAATTATACATTCATATAATTTAACTTTGAATAATGACTTTGTTTCATAACTGGTTTGCAAAATTCTTGAAACTTTGACAACTGGAGATTGCGAGCTGGCACTGACCAGCTCTGGCACCTCATAGGGTTTCACCAACGCTTGGCATGAGATCTGCCACAGAGGAGACACTGAATGCACGCCTGCCTGATGAGCGCATATTGTCCACCTGGTCTCTAACTCTCTGAGGGCCTGGCCAGGTCACTCACCTCCTCTTTCGGTCCCTCTAATGTAAGAGGCTATTAATGCTTACTTCATAGAGGTGCTGGGAGAGTTAATTAAGGTTCGCTAAGTGCTTTGAAATCCGTGGATGAAAGGCCCAGTTGGGGAGAACTTTATTATTATTCTCATGCATCATCTTAAGAAGTGTATGGTGATGATACCCACCTGGTACTTTTCATCTTCAAAGCGTTCTCCAGACATTAGCCAATTAAACGTCACAGTTCTCTGCCCAGTCAGTGGGTGTCCTCCAGGGAGGGAACCATGCAGCAAGTGGGTGACTCCTTCCCCACTTGGCCACCAGGGAGTGGTGGTCAGAGCCAAGACCCCAGCTCCTCCAGCTTCAGCCTTCTGCTGGGCTCTGTTTTGACCCTCCCAGCCCTCAATCTTTTCTGCTACTGGGTGTGGGCGAGGACTGCTTAGGCTCTGGGACTCTGAAATCACATTGCTTCTTATATAGTGTGTGTGATGCTACTCACTGAATGTCTTCAGTGGTGAGATGCATTTTTTTTTTCCCGACAATTGAACATCCCTGAAATCAGTAGGTATCTTATAACTGATGAAAGGTTATAGTTCAGTTGAAAGTGTTTTTTCTTCTTACTAGTAAATAAATAATAATGCATCATACAATTGTCGTATGTCAACAATTGTTGAAATATGATATTACCACGATTTCTATTTGTAGTTTATTGTAGATTTGTAGTTTATTTCCTGCTGATTTTCTAGAAAAACCTTTCTTCTCTCCACCCCCTTGATAACAGTAACGTATGGTCATTACAGTACATGAAAAATGCAGATAATTAAAATGAAGGACAGGCAACAATAATCCCAAGTTTCACAACCCAGAGGTCAATGCCAGTAACACATTACTATATTTTCTTCCAGCCTTTTCTCTCTTCTTTATTAGGAACAGTTCCCTCCTCTGGTTAGAAAAGGAACTTGTGTCCCCTGTAGAAAAATCTGAAACTACAGAAACTGGTGTAATACTAACTACCAAACACTGATAATTACATCGCCCAGAATGACCACTATTAAAATTGTAGTAACTATGACATTTCTATATTACGTAAGTGAGTCATGTTAATTATTTTTAAAAAGACAAAAAAAATCTACAGTTAACTTTCAGATAAATTTCTTTCTATCATATATCTCTATTTGTCTATATTTCTATCTGGGTATATATGTGTCTGTATTTATATCTATGTACACACATACAATTGGAAACATAAAGTATGTAAAATTTCCCCTGATTTTTAAATTTAACTTGTGTGCTGTCCAGTGGTATCTACCAGAGCTTATGATTATATGATTGATATAAGTACTTTATGACTCAGCAACTCAATTCTTAGGTGTATGCCTATATTAGTTTGCTAGGACTACAGACTGGGTAACTTTTTTTTTTTTTTTTTTTGAGACAGAATCTTGCTCTGTTGCCCAGGCTGGAGTGCAATGGTTCGATCTTGGCTCACTGCAACCTCTGCCTCCTGGGTTCAAGTGATTCTTCTGCCTCAGCCTCCCGAGTAGCTGGCATTACAGGCATGCAACACCACACCCAGCTAATTTTTGTATTTTTAGTAGAGACGGGATTTCACCATGTTGGTCAGGCTGGTCTTGAACTCCTGACCTCGTGATCCACCCTCTTCTGCCTCCCATAGTGCTGGGATTACAGGCGTGAGCCACCGCACCCAGCCCAGACTGGGTAACTTAAAAACACAGAATTTTACTTCCTTATGGTTCTGGAGGCTAGAAGTCCAAGATTAAGGTGTCAGGGCTGGTTCCTCCTGAGGGATGTGAGGGAAGGATCTCTTCCACGCCTCTCTCCTTGACTTGTGGATGGCCGCTACCTGTGCGTTCGCATGGTCTTCTTTCTATACGTGTGTGTGTTCAAATTACCTCATCTTATTAAGAGATCAGTCATATTGGATTAGGGCTGACCCCAATCACCTCATTTTTAACTGAATTACTTATGTAAAGACTCTGTCTTCAAATATGGTCACATTCTGAGGTACTAGGGGTTAAGACTTCAACACATGGGGCCAGGCGCGGTGGCTCCTGCCTGTAATCCCAGCACTTTGGGAGGCTGAGGTGGGCTGATCTCTGAGTTCTGGAGTTTGAGACTAGCCTGGCCAAGTCTACTAAAAATGTAAAAATTAGCCAGGCGCAGTGGTGTGTGCCTGTAATCCCAGCTACTCAGGAGGCTGAGGCATGAGAATCGCTTGAACCCTGGAGGTGGAGGTTGTGGTGAGCTGAGATCCCACCACTACACTCCAGGCTGGTCAACAGAGCGAGACTCTGTCTGTAAAAAAAAAAAGAAAGGAAAAAAAAAGACTTCAACATATGAATGAGGGGGCACAATTTATTCCCTAGTAATACCCAAGTGCTTATGTTTACCAAAGAATGTGCAAAAATGTTCATAGCAGCTTTATTCATAATAACCAAAAATTGGAAGTAACCCAATGCCCACAGCAGTAGAAAAGATTTAAAAATGTGATACATTCATACAATGAAATACTATACAGCACTAAAAAATCAACTTCTGCTACACATGACAACATACATGAATCTCACAGACATGAAGTTGAGCAAAAGAAGCCAAACACAAGTCTCCAGACAGTTTGATTCCATCTACGTGAAATTCAAGAATATGCAAAATAAATGTATGATGATAAAGTCAGAATAGTGGTTAGCTCTCAGGTGGGTGTGCAGTGGAGATTACATAGGACTACCTATGTGCCTAAACTCATTGACTGTAAGCTTAAGATTTATGTACTTATGTTAGACCTCAATGTTTATGAATGTACTTACAGAGATTCCCTGTGTCACTAGAGATTTTTCTAAAACATGCTGTCCAGTGACTACAAAATGTCCCGTTTTCATAAAATGGCTAACAATGGCTGATCACTTACTACATGCCAGGGACTGTTCTAAAGACTACCTGTACTAAGTGAATTAATCCTCACCAAACCTTACAAGGTTGGTTATCAACATTATCCCCATTTTGCAGAGGAGGAAAACCAAATGCAAAAAGCTAACTTCTTTAGGTTAACATCATGAGGGATCATCAACAATCTGATTAAGAGGTCACATGCTCAACTACTCTGCCATACTGTCTTTCTGGTCAGGCATCATGACACCTGCCCCTGCTTCTCCCCATATAAACAAATTGCAATTGATTGGATATTAGGTTGGTGCACAAGTAATTGTGGTTTTTGCCATTACTTTCAGTAGCAAAACGCACAATTACTTGTTGTCTTCTTGTTGGACATTCAGATCAATACCTTTTTTCTCTATTATAAATAAAGCAGCAACCAACAGTCTTGTATCTTTTTCTGATTAAAAAAAAGTACATCTTTTTCTGCATCCTGATTCTTCCTGTAGCATAGAGCCCTAGGTTCCTACTACAGCGTCCAAGTCTTTGAACTTGAGAGCACTTGATCCAAATTGCTAATTTGTTCTCCAGATAGATTACACTAGCTCATATACCTGCAATTAGTTGCTCATTTACATATCTCCATAACACATCTCACTTCTATTAGGCCACCCAGAAAGGTTCCGGTCACTGGCCGTCAGTTGATTCATGCTCAGAAAAGTTAGAATGAAATGCTATTTATGTGTATATATATATGTGTGTGTGTGTGTGTGTGTTATATAGATATAATGTATATAGATGTATGTCGATGTAAATAAATACCCACACATACACACATGCTTCCAAATTAGCCTTCTAACTCTGTTTGGTTCTAGTGAATCTTAGAATGAAAGACCAGAAGAAATAGCTCTTTGAACAAGTTTCACTTCAGTTCCCATGCATTCTGGTGGATTCTGAGAGCTTTAATGAATTGATTTCAAGTGAAGAATGACCCTTTGGTTACAGGGGAGAGCATGATGTCAGAGGAGTATGTAGAATTTTTTTTTTTTTTTTTTTTTTTTTGAGATGGAGTCTCACTCTGTCGCCCAGACTGGAGTGCAGTGGCATGATCTTGGCTCACCGCAACCTCTGCCTCCCAGGTTCAAGCGATTCTCCTGCCTCAGCCTCCAGAGTAGCTAGGACTACAGGTGCCCGCCACCACACCCAGCTAATTTTTGTATTTTTAATAGAGACAGAGTTTCACCGTATTGGCTAGGCTGGTCTCGAACTCCTGACCTTGTGATCCACTCGCCTTGGCCTCCCAAAGTGCTGGGATTACAGGCGTGAGCCACTGTGCCTGGCCAGGAGCATGTAGATTTTTTAAAGTATCTTTTATTTTCTAGTTGTTTATCTACAAGCCTGTCCTTTGAAGCAACGTGATTTTACTTCTTAGTTGATGGGACTTGAGAAACTGTTCCTTTCCTCCCAAAGAACTTTTATTTACACACTTATTTGATGAAAAAAAGCATGTATCAGTAGTATATCAGAGTATGAATCACAGATGGCAAATGCCTAATAAATATCCATTTGATTTGATATTATATATATATAAAAAAACCTGTACTCTATAATGTTCCAAATTATTTTGTGATATTTTATTCAACAATTTATTTAATATATTAAGCAACACATTGATCATCTACTAACTGATCATCAACTAACTTATTGATCATCTACTAACTATTGGATAGATGATAAACATCTTGTGGGCTGGGCTTCTTGTCCCGCATTGATAGCTTCTAGATCAGCAATAGGGCCTTTGGCATTTGAGTGGGGAACATAAAAATCTCCAAGTCTGTGACTTCAGCCATAGCAGATAATTCCCCTACAAAATGCATTGTGAAATAGCAGCACTGCTACCTTATAAACAGTCGTGTCTAATAAATAACACCTCTTTCCTTTTTCCAAGTTCCAAATCAAGAGAGAGGAGTCAGATGGCTGGAGATAGTGATTGAAGCTGGATTGGAGACATGGCTTAGGCATATGGCCCCAATGGGCTTTCTAATATTTCATCCCTGAGCTGGACATTCCTACCCACCCAGACCCTGGCAGAGGCAAAGGTCCCCTCTGCCAGGGTGAGAGCCTTCCATGTGGTAGAGAAGCATTGAGAATGCACTGCCACTCTGTGGCCAACGTGAGCCCAGGAGGGACTGAGCTGAGTATGCCCAGTTTCTCCTGCCAACCTCACCAATCAGACCAGCAAGCCCTGCTCCCAGGAGCAGGGCAGAGGTGGGTGGGGAGAAAGGCTTGGACACTACCCTGGTGGAAGCCTGAAGCCAGGGGGATGAAATGCCCCTAACAGAAGCCCTTCCTGAGATCATGTTTCCTGCAAGAGGTGGAAGTCCTGGCTGAGTCTCACTTGGTTTGGCAACTTTTTCATCCACATCAATGCTGTCCCATTCATTGGCTGCATGCAATTTTTATGCAGCTTGGAGCAGTCTCTGAAATTTCTTCACAAATCACATTTTCTTGTTTCCAGAGGGTTGTGTGTACATGTGTCTTTCCTGTTCACTGCCATCACCAAATTCTACTATTTATCTAAAATTTCTATTTACTTATAAGAAACTTTATGTGGGAGGCTGAGGCAGGAGAATCGCTTGAACCCGGGAGGCGGAGGTTGCAGTGAGCCGAGGTCACACACCAGTGCACTCCAGCTTGGGCAACAAGAGCAAAACTCTGTCTCAATTAAAAAAAAAGAAAGAAAGAAAAGAAAAGAAACTTTATATTCTTAGGCCTCTTAATTCTTTTTTTCTTTCAGGGCTATTGAGAGAAGGTGTTTTTGTTGTTGCCATCATTGATGGTGGTGGTGATAGCAGTAATTTTCTTTTCATCATCTCATGGGAATGACTTGCATAGGATGAGATAAGCTTCAGGTGCTTGGCTCAATCACTGTTCCTTCCTGGGACCTGCAACCCAGACCTGCCACACTGCAAATAGCATTCAGATGGGTTATTAAATAATATCCTCAGACCATTGAGACATCTCATGAGTAGTTGAAACAAAAATTACGACATCTAAAAATATCAAGAGTCTAGAACAAGGATTGGCAAACTTTTTCTGTTCAGGGTCTGATAGTAAATATTTTCAAGCTTCGTGGGCCATGTGATCTCTGTTCCAGTGACTCAGTCCCGCTGTTGTATTGGGAAAACAGCCATGGATAATATGTAAACAAATGTGTGTGGCAGTGTTCCAATAAAACTTTATTTACAAAAACAGACTGCCAGCCAGAATTGGCCCCAGGGGTTCTAGTTTGCCATCCTTAGTTTGGGCACTGAGTGGATCTTTCCTAAGCACAGTTGATCAGCGATTATAACAAACCACAATGGCGAAACAACAGTTCTAGTCCCAGCTCTGCCACTGACCAGCTGCGTGACTTTGGGTAAGTCACTGAGTGTCTCTGGAACTGTTTCGTTTTCCCTTCTGTAAAATTAAGGGGTGGATCTGCATCAGAGCCTGCAAACTGGCAATCCAAGATTGCGTCTGGCTCACAGATGTGTGTCATTTGGCCCACGAAGTATCCAAAACATTTTGAATTCGTTTCCAACATTTCAGAGGGGGAGATTTCATTTAAAAATCCAGATTTCTGGCTACTCTTGAAATATCAGAGAATCTGGCACCCCTGGGCCCACATTCTCTCGTGGCAGCCGTTGGCCAGGGCTGAGTGCAGAGTCTGGTTGCTCTGGCTGGGTGTGCGCCTGCAGAACACAGCAGCCTCCCGCTGGCCCACTTTGACAGTTTGCATTATTGCCTGACACTGGAGCATTTTGGTCTATGACCATGCAGGAGACCTCTGGTGCCTTCGAGTTTAATAATCTAGTGTTTGTTAATTAGTCCAGACCATTACTTAATTATTGTGCAGTAGATGCCTGCATCCTCTTTTCCCTTCCCCTTTTCTAAAGTCCTCGGTCTGCGCTGGAAAGCCATGTAGTGGTTGGGGAAAGACAGCACTACTCTGCACTAAGCCATTCAGCACATCCTGTCCCCTCCCTTGCCGTACAGTTCGTTCAGGATTGATTGGGTGTGCAATTCATCGGTGTGTCAGAGTGGCTCTCAGGCTTGGTGTGGAAAGCTGGGAGAGAGCTGTACTCTCCTTCGGTGGGGGGTGAGGAGTGAGGCCTTTGACTGCTTTGGAATCTTTGTTACCATAAGGGAACTCTACCCTAAACCAGTAACTACTGACTGGGATGGGCAGATAAATGCCCTCCTCCCTTGCTCTTTGGGCAGGGTAATTTGAAGATGCATGCTCTACATTGTCTCTTTGCGTTGCTCCGTGGGTTAAGCTCCAGTTGCCCTTAGTGGTCACTTGCTTGACAACACACCCTGTTTTCACCATCTTCCTTGTTCCCGTCTCATCTCCCCAATTCCTACTGGAGTTGTATGGGAATCCCAAATAAACCACTTGCCTCTGAGAATCCTGCTATCAGACTCTGCCTCTCCAGGCACCCAACCAAAGATAGTGACATATTATAAAGGGCAGAGAAAATACATTCATAAAAAAAAAATCAATCAAGTCCTTATGATAGTTTGAATGTCTGGATCAAACCACTCCTGAAGCTCACACAACTTTTGCACTTTTCATTATAAGAAGCAACAACTTCCCTTTGTATTCAAGCTAGCTCGATATGAGTTTTCTGCCATTTGTAGCCAAAAACATCCTCACTGCTACATGGAGATTTATCTAACCATTTATTTAGATAAATAACATTTTTTGTATTAAATACCAGACTAATGAATGAAGTCATGCATGCAAGCTTCACGACCGGCGACACCTTCTTTATATGGAATTTCCTTGAGTTGCTTAACCAGAATGACCTTGGGCTGGTTCAGCTGAGATGTCATATATCATGAAGTTCCATGCACAGGCTGGGTGTGGTGGCTCACGCCTATAATTCCAGCCCTTTGGGAGGCCGAGGTGGGTGGATCACTTGAGGTTGGAAGTTTGAGACTAGCCTGGCCAACATAGTGAAACCCCATCTCTACTAAAAATACAAACAATTAGCCGGGCATGGTGGTGCCTGCCTATAATCCCAGCTACCTGGGAGGCTGAGACAGGAGAATCGCTTGAACCCAGGAGGCAGAGGTTACAGTGAGCCAAGATCACACGATTGAACTCCAGCCTGGCCAACACAGTGAGACTTCATTTCAAAAAAAAAGAAAAAAGAAAGAAAGAAAGAAAAGAAGAAGAAAAAACGAAAGTTCCACACACAGGGGCATGCTTGTGTGTATCAGCAACCTTTAATCATGTACTGCCTGTTATAAAGATGCACATTTCAACTCATACTCCTTATAAAGATGCACATTTCAATTCATACTCATTATAAAGATGCCAATCTCAGCCAGGCGCAGTGGCTCACGCCTGTAATCCCGGCACTTTGGGAGGCTGAGGCGGGTGGATCACGAGGTCAGGAGATCGAGATCATCCTGGCTAACATGGTGAAACCCTGTCTCTACCAAAAACACAAAAAATTAGCCCGGTATGGTGGCAGGTGCCTGTAGTTTCAGCTACTTGGGAGGCTGAGGCGGGAGAATGGTGTGAACCCAGGAGGCAGAGCTTGCAGTGAGCTGAGATGGTGCCACTGCACTCCAGCCTGGGTGACAGAGCAAGACTCCATTTCAGAAAAAATAGATAAATAAAATAAATAATAAATGAAATAATAAAAATAAAATCAAACAAAAAATAAAGATGCCCATCTCAATTCATACTCTGATGAATAAAATACAGAGTGGTTTTAATATCTAGATTACTTGCCAGTTTGGAGACAGTGCAGTGGAAAATGCATGCACAGAAACTCCTCAGTCACGCCTACGGTGGGGGTGGTCCATATAGTGGGAGTGGGATGGGAGAAGCCCCCACCCTCCTCCAGTTCACAGTGGTGTGGAAGCCGTGCTCTTGGTGTTCCCTCTGCCTGTGGCTCCCCTGGCTCCAGGGCCTGCCAGGGCAGAGAAGAGTGACTCAACAAACAGAGCAAGAAGGCTCAGAGAAGCCAGCCTTCCTGTCCCCTTTACCTGGTGATTGTCCAGAGAGGGGCTTGCCCACGCTCACCCAGCTTGTCTGTGGCAAGAGCTGGGGCTAGAACCTGCTTGCCTCATGGTTTGCTCTTCCCTGGACTGGCATCCTCCGGAGAGCATGTCTAGAAACCCCCAGTTAGGACCAAACTCAGGTTTTCTAGGGTCTGTAGCTTACACAGTTTTGGGGTCTCCTCTTTAAGAGAAAGAATACAAATTTTTACTAAAGTGTCAGAAATGCTTACAGAGAAATGTGTCTTGATCGCCACCTGGCTTCTCCTCCCCACTAGAACATTCAAGAACTCCTAGCACCTGCCAGCACTCAGAGGGGCCCACGTGAGTGAGGGGTCCTGAAACTCAGGCATCATCAGTATTGGTAAGGCCCTCCCTCCTCACAAGAGGAAAAGTGGAAGGTTCTGTGTGTTCCACAGACCTTGTTCTTCCAAGCACACCAGCCCCACTAGGAAAACGTTTGCCACACAGCTCAGCTGCAGCCAGAGATGATTCAGAATCGGAGGCCGGCATCCTGGAGTCTCCCTCACAGGTTGCCTTGGTTACCTGGAGTCTTTGATCTCATTTTTGAGAGCAGGCATCTTTACCATGAAGCTTTCAGTTGATGCACAAAGGATGACCCCTATAAGCTCACTGACAAAAGCATTAGGGGGAGAGGATGACGCAGGGACAACTGCACAGAACACTAGACTGTGGTCAGATCCTAAGCCTGCCCCAAGTTTCAGACCAAAATGATGTCACTCTGAAGACCAGGAGTAATCTAAGTGCTTTTCATCAGATCGTCTGTGGCTGTCATAGTTAAACAACAGCATGTGACTCCCCAAGGACAGGGAGTTTCTTCGGGCTTTTTTTTTTTTTTTAACAGTGGAATCCCCAATGCCCAGAGCTGTGCTCAGCACATTTCAGGTAGCCGAGAAATATTTGTTGAATAAATGAACGCATTTGTCGCACATATACTATGTGATGGGAGCCGTGTTTAAAAACTTCACATTTAAGGCCGGCACTGTCGCTCTGAAGTAGAGGCTGTTACTGTCCTTGTCCAGAAGGGACCAGGAAGGCATAGTAACTGTAAGAACTTGCCAGGTACACAGAGCTCAGGAGTGGCAGCAGCAGTCCTGGAGCCTTGCCCTCTGTGCCAGTAACTACAGGCACACCTCACTTTATTGCACGTTGCAGATAGTCTGTGTTATTTACAAATTGAAGGTTTGTGGTAACCCTGTGTAGAACAAATGTATCAGCACCTCTTTTGTTTCTTTTCTTTTCTTTCTTTTCCTTTTCTCCTTCTTTCCTTCCTTCCTTTCTTCTTTCCTTCCTTCCTTCCTTCCTTCCTTCCTTCCTTCCTTCCTTCCTTCCTTCCTTCCTTGCTCTGTCATCCAGGCTGGAGTGCGGTGGTACTATCTCGACTCACTGCAACCTCTGCCTCCTGGGTTCAAGCGATTCTCCTGTCTCAGCCTCCCAAATACCTGGGACTATAGGCATGCATGACCATGTCTGGGTAATTTTTTTGTATTTTTAGTAGAGATGGGGTTTCGCCGTGTTGGCCAGGCTAGTCTTGAACTTCTGACCTCAAGTGATCTGCCTGCCTTGGCCTCCCAAAGTGCTGGGATTACAGGCGTGAGCCACCGCACCTGGCCAGCACTACTTTTCTAACAGCATATGCTCACTTCATGTCCCTGTGTCACATTTTGCTAATTCTTACAATTTTTAAACTTTTTCATTATTACTTTATCCATTATGATCTGTAATCAGTGATCAGTAATCTTTGATGTTTCTATCGTAATTGTTTTTGGGTGCCATGAACTGGACCCACGTAAGATGGCAAACTTAATCAGTAAATGTGTGTGTTCTGACCTCCACTGACCAGCTGTTCTTCCACCTTTCTCCCTCTCCTTCGACTTCCCTGTTCCCTAAGAAACAACAATAATGAAATTAGGCCAGTTAATAACCCTACAATGGCCGCTAAGTGTCCAAATGAAAGGAAGAGTCACACATCTTTTACTTTAAATCAAAAGCTAGAAATAATTAAACTTAATGAAGAAGACATGTTGAAACCTGACATAGGCTGAAATCTAGGCCTATTGTGCCAAACAGTTAGCCAAGTTGTGAATGCAAAAGAAAAGTTCTTGAGGGAAATTAAAAGTGCTACTCTAGTGAACACACAAATGATAAGAAAGTGAGAAAGCCTTATTGCTGATATGGAGAAAGTTTGAGTGGTCTGGCTAAAATATCAAACCAGCCACAACATTCCCTTCAGCTGAAGCCTAATCCAGAGGAAGGCCCTAACTCTTCAATTCGATGCAGGCTGAGAGAGGGGAGGAAGCTACAGAAGGAAAGTTGGAAGCTAGCAGAAGTTGGTTCATAAGGTTTAAAGAAAGAAGCCATCTCTTTAACATAAAAGTACAAGGCGAAGCAGCAAGTGCTGTGCAGACGCTGCAGCAAGCTATCCAGAAGATCTAGCTCAGATCATTGATGCACTTGGCTACACCAAACAGTAGATTTTCAATGCAGATGAAACAGCCTTTTGTTGGAAGAAGATGCCATCTAGGACTTTCATAGCTAGAGAGAAGTCGATGCCTGGCTTCAAAACTCCTAGGAACAGGCTGACTCTCTTGTTCGGGGCTAAAGCAGCTGGTGAATTTAAGTTCAAGCCAATGTTAATTTACCATTCTGAATACCCTGGACCCCATAAGAATGATGCTGAATTGACTCTGCCTGTGCTCCATAAATGGAACAACAAAGCCTGGATGACAGCACATCTCTTTACAGCATGGGTCATTGAATATTTCAAGCCCATTATTGAGACCTACTCCTCAGGGGAAAAAAAAAAAGATTCCTTTCAAAATATTACTGCTCATTGACAATGCACCTGGTCACCCAAGTGCTCTGGGGGACATACGTAAAGGGATTAATGTTTTCATGTCTGCTAACACAACATCCATTCTGCAGCCCATGGATCAAGGAGTCATTCTGACTTTCAAGTCTTATAATTTAAGAAATACATTTCATAAGGCTGTAGCTGCCATAGATAGTGATTCCTCTGATGGATTTGGGCAAAGTCAATTGGAAAGGTTTCACCATTGTAGATGTCATTAGGAACATTCGTGATTCACGAGAGGAGGTCAAAACATCAGCATGAACAGAAGTCTGGAAGAAGTTGATTCTAACCCCCACGGATGACTTTGAGAGATTCAGGATGTCAGTGGAGAAGGTTACAGCAGAGGTAGGAAAAATAGCAAGAGAATTAGAGGTGGAGCCTGGAGATGTGACTGAATTGCTGCAATCTCATGATAAAACTTCTTTTCCTTTTAGTTGACATGGAATAATTGTACATATTTACGGGATACAGAGTGATATTTTGATACATGTATACAATATGTAAAAATGAAATCTGGGTAACTAGTATATCCATCACCTCAAACATTTATCATGTTTTGTGTTGCGAACATTTAAAATCTCTCTTCTGAGCTGGGTGCAGTGGCTCATAGCTGTAATCCCAGCACCTTGGGAAGCTGAGTCAGGTGGATCACCTGAGGTCAGGAGTTTAAGACCAGCCTAGCCAACATGGCAAAACCCTGTCTCTACTAAAAATACAAAAATTAGCCAGGCATGGTGGTGGCTGCCTGTAGTCCCAGCTACTCAGGAGGCTGAGGCATAAGAATCACTTGAACCTGGGAGGCGGAGGTTGCAGTGAGCCAAGATCATAACCGCTGCACTTCAGCCTGGGCAACAGAGCATGGCTGTGTCTCAAAAAAATAAGAAAAAAAATTATATCAGTTTGAAAATATACAATAAATGATTTTTAACCATGTGTGCCCTATAGCGCTACCCAACAGGGGTCCCCAATCCCTGGGCTGTGGATTGATACCGGTCCAGCCTGTTAGGAACCAGGCCACACAGCAGGAAGTGAGCAGCAGGCCAGCCAGCATTACCGTCTGTGCGCCACCTCCTTTCAGATCAGTGGTGGCATTAGATTCTTATAGGAGCCTGAACCCTATTGTGAACTGCACATTCGAGGGATCTAGGGTGCACAGCCCTTAAGAGAATCTAACTGATGCCTGATGATTTAAAATGGAACAGTTTCATCCTGAAACCATCCCACCCCAAATCTGGTCAGTGGGAAAACTGTCTTCCGTAAAACTGGTCCCTGGTGCCAGAAAGGCTAGTGACTGCTGTGTTAGAAAATTAGAACTTATTCCTCCTATCTAGCTGTAATTTTGCATCCGTTAACCAGCCTCTCGTTATCCTCCCCTCACCCACCCTTCCCAGCCTCTAATAACCAGTATTCTACTCTACTCCTGTAAGCTCAATTTTTTTTAGCTCCCACATGTGAGAGACAACAAGAAGTATTTATCTTTCTGTGCCTGGCATATTTCACTTAACCTAATGTCCTCCGGGCTCATCCATGTTGCTGTGGATGACAGGATTTCATTCTTTTTTTATGGTTGCATAGTATTCCACTGTGTATACATATCACATTTTCTTTATCCATTCATCTGTTGATGGGCATTTAGGTTGATTCCACATCTTCTCTCCTGTGAATAGTGCCACAATAAACACAAGGATGCAGGTAACTCTTTGGTATTCTGATTTTTTTCTTCCTTTGGATAAATACCCAGTAGTGGGATTGCTGGATCTTATGGTAGTTCTCTCTTTGGTTTTTTGAGGAACCTCCATACTGTTTTCCATAATGACTACACCAATTCACATTTCCACCAACAATGCATGAGTGTTTCCCTTTCTCTGAAACCTCACCAGCATTTATTATTTTTTGTCTTTTTTGTAGTAGCCATTCTAACTGGGGTAAGAGGATATCTCACTATAGTTTTGATTTGCATGTCCCTGATGGTTAGTAGTGTTGAGCATTTTTATATACCTGTTTGCCGTTTGTATGTCTTTTGAGAGGTGTCTGTTCAGATCTTTTGCCCATTTTAAAATTGAATTATTTACCTTTTTGCTGTTCTTTGTATATTCTAGATATTAGTCTCTTGTCAGATGAATAGATTGCTAATGTTTTCTCCCATTTTGTGTGTTGTCTCTTCCCTCTGCTTGTTGCTTGCTTTGCTATGCAGAAACCTTTTAGTTGATGTAGTCCCATTTGTTTATTTTTGGTTTTGTTGCCTGTGCTTTTAGTCTTACTCATAAAATCTTTGTCTAGAAGATGTCCTGAAGCATTTCTTTTATGTTTTCTTCTAGCAGTTTCATAGTTTCAGGTCTTACATGTACGTCTTTAATCCATTTTGAGTTGATTTCTGTATATGGTGTGAGACGGGGGTCTACTTCCCACCTTTTGTGTATGGTCATCCAGTTTTCCCAGCACCATTTATTGAAGAGGTTGTCCTTTCCTCAAAGTGTGTTCTTGATATCTCTGTCAAAATCAGTAGGCTGCAAATATGTGGATTTTTTTCTGGGTTCTCTGTTCTGCTCCATTGATAGAACAGTGGTTTTTTGAGATGGAACCTACTCCTGGTGAAGATATTGTGAACATTATTGACATGACAACAAAGGATTTGAAAGATTACACAAACTTGGTTGATAAAGCAGCAACAGGGTTTGAGAAGATTGACTCCAATTTTGAAAGAAGTTCTACAGTGGGTAAAATGCTATCAAACAGCATCTTACGCTGCAGAGAAATCTTTCGTGAAAGAAAGAATCAATTGATGTGACAAACTTCATTGTCGTCTTATTATAAGAAATTGTCACAGCCACTCCAGCTTTCAGCAACCACCACCTGATGAGTCAGTAGCCATCAACATCAAGGCAAAAAGATGATGGCAGGTTGAAGGCTCAGATAATTGTTAGTATTTTTAGACAATAAAGTGTTTTTTTATTATGTCCTTTATTTTTCCCCCCAGAAATAATGATATTGCACGCTTAATAGACCACAGGATGGTGTAAACATAAGTTTTATAGGCACTGAGAAAACCGAAAATTTCATGTGACTCACTTTATTGCTGTGGTCTGGAACTGAACCCGCAATATCCGAGGTATGCCTGTGCATTGTTTCCCAATCTATGGGATGTGTGTGATTTCTAGGAAGGAGAGACGATTTTAGATTGTAAAGGAATACAGCCTAAATAGTGTCGAATCACACAGCAAGACAGTTACCCCTCCCTGCAACTTTCTTTAAATCCTCTTGATCTCAGGCAAGAAGAAAGGCTCAGTCTGGGATGAGAGTGGCTTTAACACCCCTCTAACCTGCTAATCTCCCCTACCTTTAAACGGCAGAGAACAAGATCCAGGCTTAGAACCCTCAGTTGAAATAGGACCCACAGAGAATCTAATTTAATGTTGCTTTGTTCCTACTGCATTGATTTTTATGAGGTATCTTTTATGCATGGCAGTCCTGCTTCTTTTCCATCAAAGGGGTGAATAGAACATTTCCTTTTAAAATAAGTATTTTAATAATACTGAAATAATTTAAAAATTTAAATAATATTTTAAAATAAATAAGTCAATAACTTTAATAGTATTTTAATCATTAGTAATATAATAAGAATCTTTGAGTAAAATTCATGAGTCTTATATATGGCGAAAGGTATGAAGCTGGCACAAGGATGCATACTGAATCAGTCCAGGAAAATGTAGTTTTGGAGTGGGACAGAGCAAGAACTGATGGTCTTGGGCCAGTTTCAGTTGTTAGCCATCACCTGGTAGACGGTAGGGGCCCCTGGAATCAGTCTGCAGATGACATGGTACAGCTGGGCCTGGCACTGAGAAAGGAAAGAGCAGCAGGAGGTCAGGAAAGTTGTGGTCCGTGACAGTGAAGTTGTGGGGCTGGAGAACAGGAAAGAAAAAAAACGAGAAAAGATAGTTGGCTGAGTGAGGGAGTGTTAGCAGCCCATTTTAGAAGGTGCTGGGAAGATGATGGAGCCATTGCTTATGTGCTAATTTATTCCTCTCTCCACAAAGCATGCTAATGACAGCTCAGCTCAGTCCCAGGGCAGAGCTCATCAACCTTTTACAACACAGGCCCCAAGAAGGCTTTGTTGGACTTGACTCTGTGTGGTCTGTGTTATGAATATAACATCTCCTTCCCCAATTCTGATATGCAGAGCAGAGTCATCTCCATCTTGGGACTCTGAAAATTACTACCTTAGAATCATCAACAACAAATCCCAACTCTTTCTCTCATCCTGGGAACATTTCGGTGGAACATGCATGAGTAACTGGGGGTTCCCCATTCACTGAATTCAATTTCTATTTTAAAAAATCAAGACTTTCAAAAACTGTTATCAAAAAACAACAGGTCTACACATGAGTGTTATCTACCAAATTGTAACACATCAGAAACCACCAATATCTTTATTGACTTATTGTCTCTGTAGGTCTATTTAAATCCTTATCAATGTGTCATTGATTAGAAAGAATGAATTGTTTTTTTCCTAAGTTCAGGTTTTGCAGGTTTGCTCACATGATTTTGTACTGCCACAGCTGACATGGGCTCAACTCCATTCACAGGCAGACATAACTCAGGCACATCTGCTCAGCGCATGTTCTTGGCATTGTCTTATCAATTGCATGATAATGAGTAAACATAACACGTGTCCTGATAATATGTATTATAGATATTTTCTGCACTTGTTCTAGGTTAAGATGCTTCCTCTTTCACTTCTATATGTATGATAAAGAATGTAAGCCAAGGTTAGATACTGTATGTGTTTCAACTTGAAAATAAAATTTCAAGCTACGTCTCTTTTGAGTCTTCAGATCCACTTAAAATTGAAGAGTATTCTGAGATTGCAAGGTGAGATGTATAACAAACAAACCATTCTCAACCTCTAGTCTGTGCAAATCAAAAGTTTTTTTATTAATGTATAGCCAAAATAAAATGTAGAAATAATTTATACATTGGATGTTGAGGCTCGTTTAAGAATGAGTTATCATCTAGAAGAGGGGTAGGCGAACTCTTTCTGTAAAGAGCCAGATGATAAATATTTTCGGTTTTGTGGAACATGCAATTTCTGTCCTGATTACTCAACTCTGCTTTGGCAGCAGGAAAGGAGCTACATACAATATGTAAAAGAATGATTATGGCTTTGTTTCAATAAAGCATTATTTGTGGACTGTGGACCTTGCAATTTGAATTTCATATATTTTCATGTGTCATGAAATGTTCTTTTGATTTTTTTTTTGAAACCATGTAAAAAGGTAGAGCCTTTTTTTTCTTTTGAGACAGAATCTTGCTCTGTCACCCAGGCTAGAGTACAGTGGCGAGATCAGGACTAAATGCAGCCTTGACCTCCAAGACTCAAGCAATCTTCCCACCTTAGCCTCCTGAGTAGCTGGAATTACAGGTGTGTGTCACTATACCTGAATAATTTTGTTATTTTTTGTAGAGACGGGGTTTCACTATGTTGCCTAGGCTGGTCTCGAACTCCTGAACTCAAAGGACCGTCCCACCTCAGCCTCTCAAAGTGGTGGGATTACAAGTGTGAGCCACTGTAGCCCTAGAAATCATTGTTAACTCACAAGCTGTTTGCTGATTTTGCACCTATAACCCTAAATTTAATATTGTTTTCATCAACTGAAATAGCTTCATGATGGCAGAAAACTCTAGGGGGTGGAAGGGGATGTGATTGGAAAGGGGCAGAGATGGCGGGGGGTGGAAAGGAAATTGAAACTCAATTTCAGGCAATGTTCAATTTCTTCCCATGGGGGTGGCTACCTGGGTGTCGACATTGTAATTATTCGCTAAACTCCACATTTATTTTCTATACATTTTCATATGCATATGTAATATTTCACAATAAAAATTGTTTTAAAATAAGTAGTATATAAATTAACATATATAAAAATCATGTTTATCACTGACTTCGTAACTAGTAAATGTTATTAATTTGACCTTAATTTTTAAATTATTACTTTTTTCAGACAGAGTCTCACTCTGGCTGAAGTGCAGTGGAGGCTGGAGTGCAGTGGCACAATCTCAGCTCAATGCACCCCCTGCTTCCTGGGTTCAAGCCATTCTCGTGCCTCAGCCACCCGAGTAGCTGAGCTTGCAGGCACATGCCGCCATGCCCAGCTAAGTTTTGTATTTTTAATAGAGACGGGGTTGCACCATGTTCGCCAGGATGGTCTCGAACTGCTGGCCTCAGGTAATCCACCCGCCTTGGCCTCCCAAAGTGTTGGGATTACAAGAGTGAGACAATGCCCCTGGCCTAATTTGACTTTAGAAAATAAATAAATGCTAATTGAAGTGGCACTTTTGTTTATGTGATACATTGAGGTTTCATGTAATATATATATATATAGAGAGAGAGATATATATATAGAGAGAGATATATATATATATTTTTAGATGGAGTCTTGCTTTGTCACCCAGGCTGGAGTGCAGTGGCACTATCTCAGCTCACTGCAACTTCCACCTCCCAGGTTCAAGCGATTCTCCTCCTTCAGCCTCCCGAGTAGCTGGGACTACAGGTGCCCACCACCCCACCTGGCAAATTTTTGTGTTTTTAGTAGAGGCAGGGTTTCTCCAAGTTGGCCAGGATGGTCTTGAACTCCTGACCTCACGCTCACGTGATCTGCCCGCTTCAGCCTCCCAAAGTGCTGGGATTTACAGGCGTGAGCCACGGTGCGTGGCCTCCAATAGAACCTTCTGTGATGGTGGTCATGTTCTGTCTGTGCTGTCTACGTGTATCAGACAGCACAGGTTTATCTTTTTTTCACTTGTTCTCCACATTGTAATTTTATATGTATGCGTGTTTGTCTGGGTTCAAATCTCAACTACACCATTAGGTAACTGTGTGATCTTGTGCAGCTTGCTTGACCTCTCTGTTTCTGTTCCATTTTTGAAATATAAATAATGATAGTACCTATCTCATAGTGTAGTTGAGATTAAATAAGAAAGGTTTATGTGCCTAGTACCATGCCTAGTCCATACTAAGAATTCAATGAATTTGCCATTATAATTATTGACAATTTCATCCTTACAACAGTCTTATAAGGTTTATAGAAGAGGAGATCAAGGCTCTCACAGATAATGAATTGCAGTGATGGATTGAAATCCAGGTCTATCCAAGTTCTCATGTGTCACTTGGACTCCCCAAAAAAACTCCTGGCAATATAGCAATTAGAGTAACCCACTGCTGTAACAGCCCTCTGAGGAGTGGAATATTATATTCATGTAAAACAGAGTGGGTTCTGAACTCTAGTAGGTGTCCTTCTGAGCTTGTGTAAAAAGAAACCCTAGCTGGGCTCAGTGGCTCATGCCTGTAATCCCAGTGCTTTTGGGAGGCCAAGGTGGGAGGATTGTTTGAGCTCAGGAGTTTGAGACCAGTCTGGACAACATGGCGAGACCACATCTCTACAAAATATTAAAAAATTAGCCAAAGATCCATCAGAGAAATGCAAATCAAAACGACAATGAGATACCATCTCACACCAGTGAGAATGGCAATCATTAAAAAGTCAGGAAACAACAGGTGCTGGAGAGGATGTGGAGAAATAGGAACACTTTTACACTGTTGGTGGGACTGTAAACTAGTTCAACGATTGTGGAAGACAGTGTGGTGATTCCTCAAGGATCTAGAGCTAGAAATACCATTTTACCCAGCCATCCCATTACTGGGTATATACCCAAAGGATTATAAATCATGCTACTATAAAGACACATGCACACGTATGTTTATTGCGGCACCATTCACAATAGCGAAGACTTGGAACCAACCCAAATGTCCATCAATGATAGACTGGATTAAGAAAATGTGGCACATATACACCATGGAATACTATGCAGCCATAAAAAAGGATGAGTTCATGTCCTTTGTAGGGACATGGATGAAGCTGGAAACCATCATTCTCAGCAAACTATTGCAAGGACAGAAAACCAAACACTGCATGTTCTCACTCATAGGTGGGAATTGAACAATGAGATCACTTGGACACAGGATGGGGAACATCACACACCGGGGTCTGTCGTGCAGTGGGGGGAGAGGGGAGGGATAGTATTGGGAGATATATCTAATGTAAATGACGAGTTATTGGGTGCAGCACACCAACATGGCACGTGTATACATATGTAACAAACCTGCACGTTATACACATGTACCCTAGAACTTAAAGTCTAATAAAAAAAATTAGGCAAACAAGTTGGCTCACACCTGTAGTCCCAGCTACTTGGAGGACTGAGGCGGGAGGATGGCTTGAGCTCGGGAGGTCTAGGTTGCAGTGAGCTGAGATTACGCCACTGCACTTCATCCTGGGGGACAGAGTGAGACCTTGTCTCAAAAAAAAAGAAAGAAACCCTTCCAGAAATACTTAATGATTGAATAAAATTAAAAATAATGGTAATAGGTAGTTACCTGTAGCCCCAACTGACACAAACTTACCTGTTAGCCAGGCAACTTCCCTATTGGCTAAAAGTTAAGTTATAAGGAAGGAAAAAAACTAAAAGCTTCACTCCAGTTACGTTACAAGCAAGCCTTTAAAAATTGATTTTGACAAGCTTATTTTCCCTGGAACTTTTCCCATGGCCAGTTTTCACAGCAAGGGAAGACACTTGTCCTGAAACTCATCCCAGAGCCTCCAGACCACATTTGTACGTTTGTAATGGGTGGGGTGGAGATCCAGGGATAAAGCTCTTGGGGGATTGAGATTGATGTTTATGACTCTATCTGTCCTTGGTGCCTTTGATCTGTTACCCTGAATGGATGGGGCGGCAGGCATTGTTTGTGGGAGTGATTGAGTTTTTGTTTTATCAGATTCCTACACACAGAATATAGGGTGGAGACATTACAGTACAGGTTTGGAATTCGGATGGGTTGGGTCGCTTGTGCTGTGGGAATGTGTCAAACTTGAGTTTTGCTTGTGGGGGCTAGATTCTGGGCCTGGGTGGGAGTGGGGGGTGTGGACCGTTGACTCCACTCTGCGACCCTGGCCCCATCAACATTGCCCTCACGTAGCCCCTGCTCGTAGCCGATTGGTGTGCTTGGGCTGAACACAGTTAGGCCTCTGTTGGGGGCCAGAGGTCTAGGGAAGAGATGAAAAAGGCAGACTATCTCTCAACAAAGCATAAAATGTCCCGCCCCCCAGCTGCTTCAACAATGAGCTGAAGGGGTCCCAGTCGGCGACTGTTGGTGGATAGAGCCCAGTGCCGCGGGCCTTGGCATATGGCATTGCCCCAGCCATGGCGTTGACCCTCTGTGCCCTGGCCACCAGTGTCTGGGCTGCCTGGATCTCCACTGCACAGAGGCCTGTCATGGCAACAGCTGGGGGAAGAGAGGGGGTGGGGAGATGCAGTTCAGCCTTGCCTGCCTGATGGGCTGAGATGGATGGGCTGCCGGCCATGTGCCTGAGGCCCTCGTCTTTGCCCCTCCCTGGGGTCTGTGGAGGGGCTCGGGGGCACAGCCTGGGGAAAAGCAGGAAGGCCTCGCTTTCTGGAGAGGCTTAGAGCTGGGACATTGGTGGGGGTGGGGGGATCCAAAACTGTAGGTGTCCCCAGCCAGAAACTCCCCTACCCACTCTACCCCCCACATCCCCCATGGAACAGAATAAGCCCAGAGACTGGCCATAGCCTGCTCAGTTTTCTTGGAAATGCCTGGAGGGGAGGACTCTGCAGAATGACTTACTTGGACCCCAGCTGAGCCAGGACCTCATCCGAGCAGATGACCTTTTCTCTCCTGACTGTCTCCCCTGGTGAGATTTTTTGACAGGTGGCCCATCTGTCCTCCAGCATCTTCATGGTCATCAACTGGGAGGAGCTGAATGGGGCGTTTGATTTGCAAATGTTAGGGGTGTTCTCTGCCCAGCTGGGAAGTGGGGCCGAGTCCCAGCTGGACTGCAGCGTGGTTGCATGGGGACGCGGGTATGGTGCCGTGTCACCCAAGACACAGGATGACTCCCAGTTCAGAGCTGAGCCCGATGTCGAAGCCTCTGCCTTCTGCTCTCGGTCTGCAGATCTCAGGTTTGTGACTGTCAAGGCGTTTATGGTCAGTACGGAGCAGAGAGAAGATTGGATTTGCTTTCTTGGTCATTCACTGACACGGGTATAGCAGGACACATTTTTGGTACCTAAATGAGAACCTCGAAGGCTGAACTACTTAATGACACTTCCTCTACCTAACTGATAAGTAGAAGAAGGACTGTTTCTTGTGGTTGCTCTCAAGTTCAGGCTCTGGTGAAAGCCATGAGTTGACGTTGCACTAGACTTAAATTCAGTGCCGTATTGGAGGCACCAAGTTTTTCTACGGACAGGTAAAAGGCTGATACTTGCCTTTGCTTAGCTGTGGATCTGGACATAATTGCTTGGTGCCTTTCCAGATACTCTTCTCTTGGTGCTCAAGCTCTTTTCCAGTTTTGATTCTTTTGTTCATATATATAATATATATATGCATACATAGAAAAAATATATATATATATTTTAAATCAAGGCCTGCAAGAAGTCAAATTCTGGTAAGCTGATCACCTCAAAATTAGAATCAACTAAAAATTAGGACATCTAGATAGGCTTGCAACCATCCAAGGGAGTCGTGTTGGAAAGGAGGTGCTGGGACTCAGTGGGAGTCTTAAGACATTGTTGGGATCTCTTTGATAGGGCACCTTAAGTGGAAATTATCAAATGGCTCTTTAAAACATGCACCCTTTTGTTTGATTAGCCTACTATAGATAACCTTTATTAAACCTGATCTGAAATTACAGCCATGGCCTGGCGCTTCTTTGATGCTGTGGCTGTTTCATTTCCTGTTTATACTATCATACACGTTGCACTAGGAGATAAAGCACTTCTGAGGGATATTAAGACATAAAAGTCCCTTGGCTATTTGCTGGCACTGTTTTGATGTTTTCTTGCTCCCTAGAAATTAGCATATCCTTTTCAAAGGCTGCCTCTGATGAGAGTAATCCTTTGCCATGATGTATTTGCTAAAAGTCATCAATGATAGTATATTGTGTAAAGAAATGACACATAAAAGGCATAATGCTAGATTATTGATAATGAGGCAACTTGTGTAACGGTTGCTTTTGGCTTTTCTAAAACATATTTTGACACCATAAATACACTGGGTTTATATTAATGAGGATTTAATGCTTCTGAGGTTTTAAAGAAACTTGCACAGAGCAACTTTTCAAAGGAAAGCGTTAGTAGGGGGCAATGTTTTTACTAATTTTACTAAGTTATGTTCTATAATATCAAAACATTTTATTGTCTTGGAAATAAGAAGTGATTGTAAGCTTTTTGCTTTTGTTTTCACAACTTGGAGCTAATGAATAAGTATTGCATGGAACCAATTTGGAGAAAGTGTTTTGCCCACACATCTAGAAATAAAAAAAAAAAAAAAAAGCAAGGAGAAAGGAAAAGGATATGAAAGAAAAGCAGGAAAGAATACAGAGAAAGACGTAATAGAAGAAAGCAATGAGAAAGAAAATACAGGAAGTTGACAAAGAAAGCTAAGGAAAAGCATGAAGGAGAGAAATAAAGCAGAAAAAGGAAAGAATAATGCAAAGAGAGAAGAAGGAAGGAGGGAAGGAAGGAAGGAAGGGAGGGAAGGAGGGAGGAAGAGAGACAAAGGAAAGAAGGAAGAAAGGAAGGAAGGAAGGAAGAAAAGAAGGGAGGGTTAAGGAAAAGAGGAACAAGAAAGTAGGAGGGAAAGACAGAAAAAAGAAAGAAGGATGAAAAGAGGACAGGGTGAAGAGAAGAAAGGCAAGAAAGGTAAAATTAAGAGAAAGAAGGATTAAGAGTGAAGGAAAGAAGAAAAAAGAAAAAAAGAAGAAAGGACAAAAAGAAGGAAGAAAAAACAAGGAAAAGAAAAGAAAGAGGAGGGAGGGAAGGAGAAAGAAAAGAAGGAAAGAAGAAGGAAGGGAAGGCTCCGTTGGCTGCCTGTTGATAAGGTATTCAAGAGAAGGGCTCTGTAAAAACTCAAGTTCAAAGTACATTTAGGAAAAGCATTTTTAATTAAGCTTCTCTGAATCAATCAATAGACTTATCCTTAGTTTCAAGTTAGTTATCCTGGGAGTTTAAACTTGGAAGGAATCTTAGCTCCCATTTCTGGGTCATGCCCATTTCTAGGCAGAACTGTATCCAACTTATTCCTGTTAAGATCATTCTTGAATTTTAGTTCTTTCTGTTATGATTCAATGCTAAGGGATACTTAACCGTTCTTTCGTAATTGCTGAAAAGTATGAAAGAACAAAGCAGTATGTAACAATCTGGCCAAAGAAATTTTCTTCAAACCACTGTTTTCATGCTGATGTGACTGTCAATTAATATTAAGCCAAAATTTAAGTTACCCTCAGCAGGAACATTTTCTTAGAAATCTACATATTTAAAAAAATGAAACGTTTCAAGTTTTCAGCCTTTTTTTTTTTTTTTTTTTTGGTCTGGTTCTCCGTGCATTTAACATATGTTGGCTTGCCTGTTTAAGGATTAAAATCTTCTCTTAATTACTGGCATACTGTTTTTGGATGGTGTTTTAAAATATTTTTCTCTTGGGTGTTTGATTCTAACTTGGCTATTAGAAGATCTGGGGGTAGGCTGGGCGCAGTGGCTCATGCCTGTAATCCCAGCACTTTGGGAGGCAGAGACATGCAGATGACCTGAGGGTAGGAGTTCGAAACCAGCCTGGCCAACATAGTGAAGCCCGTCTATACTAAAAATACAAAAATTAGCCAGTGTGGTGGTGCGCACCTGTAGTCCCAGCTACTCAGGAGGCTGAGACAGAAGAATCACCTGAACCGGGGAGGCAGAGGTTGCAGTGAACCAATATTGTGCCACTGCACTCCAGCTTGGGCAACAGAGCAAGACTTCATCTCAAAAAACAAAAAAAGAAAGAGAGAAAAAAAATAAAAAAGAAGATCTGGGGATCTGGGGATGACAAAGAGGATTGGCAGGTGGTGTGAAGAAGAATGATACTGGGTACCATGCCTCCAGCTGCTGGAAGTTTCTAAAGACCCCGAGTGAACATATTGGTGCAAACTCAACTTCACAAATGTAAACCTAGGAAATGATCAAGGAAATTCATTGACGACAATGGGGACCAGGAAGAACTGTGCTTGTGCTCGCCATCGCCACACCGTCATTAAGCACCTCTGATACTTCTCCTCGATGAGCAAACCTGTTATATTCTTGAGCCACTCAATGACAAAAGAACGGACTCAAACTTCTCTCTGATCAAGTATTATGTCTGTAAAGAGATTTATAAAGGGAGAGGTTTTGAGCCTTGCATTACAATTTCCAGGAATTGGAAAGCTGGGGATCTGGATGTACCTGGGAAATTAGATTTGTTGGGCTGAGGGTTTGATCCACATAATGGACTCAATTCATGTTCCATTTACTGTCCTGGCAATCTCCAGAACAAAAGAGTTATGTCCTTCCCCTTTAAATGAACTCCATTCTCTCCCAAATGCCCACTTCTTAGCTTTGAGGGACATGTTTACCCAAAGGGGTTTACTTATTAGAAACTCAGATCTCAGCTGGGCACCATGGTTCAGGCCTGTAATCCCAACACTTTGGGAGGCCAAGGCGGGTGGATCACTTGGAGTTCAAGACCAACCTGGCCAACATGGTGAAACCCTGTCTTTACTATTAAAAATACAAAAATTAGCTGGGTGTGATGGTGCACCCCTGTAATCCCAGCTACTTCAGGAGGCTGAGACACGAGAATTGCTTGAACCTGGGAGGCGGAAGTTGCAGTGAGCCAAGATCACGTCACTGAATTCCAGTCTGGGTGACAGGTCAAGACTCTGTCTCAAAAAGAAAGAAATTCAAATCTTTATATTCAACTCTGTCCAGCAGCAAGATACTCACCTCTGCAGAGAATACTGGTTCCATGATGAAAATGGGCTACCATGGTGCTTCTTAACCTCACTGTGGTTGTTTATTTTATTTTTGTTTGCATTAATTTTCAGTCAATTGCAGACCAACATGCTGTTCTACTGCATAAAACTGGTGTCAGGTGTCACCAAAATGGCTCACCAAGGAAGTCAGACAGCTTCAGAAATGATCTATACACTGTTCAATGACACAAATCCACGATCATTTGGGATCATCTAAGAGGTTGTGGCAAAGTCAGATCAGTTCATGGGCCAACATCAGTTTGTGGACCACGCTTTGAGTGCCTTGGCCTAGAGGAGGCTTTCTCAACAGCTCCAATTTTTACTTCAGGTGTTGCAGGTTACTTTGTTACTCACAATACAATGGATGCATAATTCTGTCGGTGATGGACATCGTAATCATGGGAAGGAATGAAAGAGGTTATCATCTTGGTCTCTACGTTAATCAATGGATTAGGATGGATTCCAGTGTATCTCTATAAGAGTGCCAAGCCAGTCATGAATTACAAATACTGATGTATCATTGAGAGTTGTGCCAATTGTGACTTATTATAGCCCTTAAGAGCTGTGATGTTGATAGAGATAGGTATTTTTTATTTTGCCCATGAATACATTTTTAGCAAGGAAGAAGGCAAGGAGAGATGAAGTATGAGCGAGAATAATATTATTTGCATTATCACATTGAAAATGAGTAGATTCTATGTGTTATCCTAAGTCATAATATCATGTTCATCTTTGCTCATTCATCAATAATACATTCATGCCTTGCTGAAATTATCTGTGGAGTAGAGATATGGGGAAAAAATCAACACGTATTTTTTTTTAATTCATTCTTCTGAAAAATTATGGTAACCTACTTTATTCATTTTCCCTTGTAATATGATCAATTATGTTATCTGTAACTGGACTATTTCATTCCTTATAGACTTATAAAGTGCTTGGGGAATATCATGCCCAACCCCCAGAAGGCTGCCCTACTTCCATTTCTTCTTCCCCGCACTAAAAAATTAAATTGAATGCCCTATGGCATTAGAGCATGCACAATTTATGGCAGTATGTTGCGTGCTATAAGTACCATGTTATGTTTTACAGCAGGATCCACTACCAGATTTTTTGACAGTCATTCTCTCAACCACCTATAGTCATTAGAGGAGTATTAATAGCTTGATGGCTTTTCCTTTCCCTAGTCTATTTCAAACCCACTGAAATATACCTTGGGAGAAGTTGGGAGAGACCACTGAATGGTCTTAGTACTTCTTCAACAAGGGTGCCTCCAAGAGAATACAGGTGAAGCTGGAGGCTTGCTGGGCCTCGCAGCAACGTTTCATGGATCTGTATTTAAGACACACTCACAGGGAGCTAGCTGCAGTAGGTCCTACCCTGAACATAATTGGTATTGGACTCTGAGAGAGGAGCTCATAGTAGGAGTGGAGAGAGTCCCAGATGGGCGTTCTAATGATCTGGACAACAGGTTAATATTTAACAATCTTGTGATCTTGCTTCAGGCATGACCTGACCACTTCATTCATTCCTCTTTAACCAGGGGGTTGCAGCTTCCTTCCTCTGCATACCTACTCCTCTTTCTTCCAGATACTCCACAAACTTCAGGGGTTGTTAGAAGATTATTAATGAGCTCAGGATTCATAAAGGATGTAGGAGTGCTTGGATGTGAGGGCAAAGTACACTATGTACCTGACAGGCTTATTGAGAGGATGTGCTAATTAATGAACAGGGATGCTTTGAAAATGGCAAGCATGATATAATAATAATTGGCAAGCTCCTTCATGGTCTGGCTTCCTCATCTGCACAATGGGGATAATCACACTCATCTCGCAGGGGTTTGGGGAAAATCAATGTTAACTCTGTCCTGCGTTGTGCTTTTAAATTCAGGAATGATATTTAGAATGATGTGGTGCAACTGCACATCAAGTGAACCCCGTGACTCAGAATTTCCATGTACGGCTCCCCTCATTATGTAGGAAAAGTGAACATGATATTTTTATTATTATTTATTTATTTATTATTTTAAGTTCTGGGATACATGTGCAGGACATGCAGGTTTGTTACATAGGTAAATGTGTGCCATAGTGGTTTGGTGCACCCATCCACCCATCGCCTAGGTATTAAGCCTCGCATGCATTAGCTATTGATCATGATGCTCTCCCTCCCCTCACACTCCCTGACAGTCCCCTGTGTGTATTGTTCCCCTCCCTGTGTTCTTATTGTTCAGCTCCCACTTATAAGTGAGGCCATTTGGTATTTGGCTTTCTGTTCCTGTGTTAGCTTACTGAGGATAATGGCTTCCAGCTCCATCTATGTCTCTGTGAATTACACAACCTTGTTCCTTTTCATGGATGCATAGTATTCCATGGCATATACGTACCCCATTTTCTTTATCCAGTCTATAATTGATGGGCATTTGCTTGATTCCATGTCATTGCTATTGTGAATAGTGCTGCAGTGAACATACGTATGCATGTAAGAAGGTATTTTATCTTAAAAGCTGACAAAAGAGAAAAAGGAATGCCTTCCTGAAAATTTTTGTCTTTTAAAAATTTGCTCAAATTGCATGAGAATGCATGTGTTATTTTTAGCCTCTGGGGAGACAAAAAAATTGCAGAAATAGGGCCAGAGATACTGTGTATATTCCACTAACCCTCCCCTCAAAGAGCAGATGACTTAGGATTATGTTTTTCCACAAAAGACAAAAGGCCCCAAATAGCAGCCTCTTCAACTACGAAGAAGCTTCATTTACTTTTTCTCCCATGAGGAATCTGGAGTCTGGCTGTCCATGACAGATGGTGACTTTTCACTGTGTCCTCACATGGAAGGGTGGGGCTAGCCCTCTGGGCTCTTTTTAATAAGGGCACCATGGATTCTATTCATGAGGACTCCACCCTCGTGACCAGATCACCTCCCTAATACTCTCACTTTGAGGGGCATGATTTCAACATAGCAATTCTGGGGGGACACAGACATTCAGACCTTCAGACCATAACAAGGGGATCCTAAGAGCAAAAAATCTGAAGACCTAGGGTAAGACCCTTGTCCTCATAGAATGGAAGTGTTACTCTAGTTCAGACCATCACATCTGCATTGCAGCCAGCAGGAAGGAGAAAAGCAGGAGGATAAGAGCACACTCCCTTCCCTTTGAGGATGTTCCCAGCATGGCACCTACAGCTTCGTGTACCTCACTGGCTAGTGCTTAGTCACTGCAAGAAAGGATGGTCAATATAATCATCAGGCCACATGCCCAGCCTGAAAGAGCTAGGGGAGGTGCCATTCCTGAGAATGTAGGCAAGAAAGGCTACTAGCAGCCTTTGCTACTGGCGAAAAGTGCAAAAACAATATTCCTGCTCATAAGAACTGGGCCTGCCATCTGCAGAGTGCAGACGGCTTTCTTTCTGCAGTCCAGGCAGATGGCTCTGAGGACTCTTGTGTGTCCCAAAGTCCTCACCCCCACATACTTGGCTGCACAGGTTGTTCTAATTTTCATTCACCCTCAAAACTTGGCTTGACCTATGAAGTGGTCTTGAAAGCTGAGCCCAAAGGAACTCTATGACTTGGCCCAATCTCTGAGTCTCTCCAGCTGAGTAAGGGCTGAAGGAGAGTCATTATTTTCCAAAGAGAACCACAATGGAGTTTAGTGAGGAAGAACTGGGTGAAAATTCTTTCATGTGTCAAGAAACCTAGAAGAAAAAGGAAGTGAGCGAACTAGAGCATGAACTGGTTGACAAGCAAGAACAGCGTTAATGTGGCCAAGACTTGAGGGGTTGCCTTGGGCCAGATGGACCAAATAGTTTTGCTCAGACCAAATCTTTAACCTTGATCTTCCACCTTGCAAATATCTGCGGTTTGTCACAAGACACACTCAGTGGAGAAGCACAGATGGTTCAACTCAACTTACCCCATCTCATGTTGGAAAATCACCTCCTAGTCTGTGCTCTTTTGATGATGGGTCTGCAGAATTATCTTTCTCTTGACTTTTCTGGCTTATTCAGAGGGCACATGGGGCTACAGGGATATAGCCCTCACATCAACTGTCACAAACTTTTATGCATAGAATTCTCTTTCTCCTGATTCCATTCAAAATCTGTGGTTATGGTTGGGTGCGGTGGCTCATGCCTGTAATCCCAGCACTTTGGAAGGCCGAGGCAGGTGGATCACCTGAGGTCAGGAGTTCAAAACCAGCCTGGCTAACATGGTGAAACACTGTCTCTACTACAAATACAAAAATTATCCAGGTGTGGTGGTAGGTGCCTGTAATCCCAGCTACTCAGGAGGCTGAGGCTTGAGAAATCACTTTAACCTGGGAGGTAGAGGCTACAGTGAGCCAAGATTGCATCACTGCACTCCAGCCTGGGTGACAGAGTAAGACTCCATCTCAAAAAAAAAAAAAAAAAAAAAAAAAAAAAAAAAAATCTGTGGTTCTTTGGCCTGGAAAGAGAACCCAGTTTGCTCATTTGTTTTCTTACCTCTTCCTAAGATTGTTTCCCGAGGTTCTCATGAAAAGTGGCTAAAATGTATTTGGTTCTTTGCATTATTTAGTACATTTTCTGGCCTTCAAAGAATATATGTGGATGTGAATTGATGTTTCCTATTTTGCAGTCGCACCCACCACCTCCCTCTACCTTCTTTTTACCAAAGACGAATTACCTCCCATGAAAGATGTGATAACATCTTGACTGATCTCTACTGGAAGACAATTTTTCCAAGAATATTACCCAGGGTCCCAGAGCAGGGTGTGCTTCACTAGGCATCCCAGCAAAGTGGCTTCCTTCCCACCCACCTGTCCTAGCATTGTCAGTCCCTCTGTGGTGATTTCGAGACTGTTCTTTGCAAGATGGAGGCCTCAGCATCAATGAAAGTTGACTGTGGGTTGTGTGAAGTTTGGCATTATAAAAGCAAAAACCCTAAACTCTTTTAGAAAAATCCAGGCTCAAAGTCAGACTTGCAGAACAGCGGGTACAAGCTGCAAGTAACAACAAAGAAGACAAAAGAAAATGGTTTCCTTTAAGCTTTCGGAAGGCATGATAATTATGTAACCTCTCCTCCCTCTCAACCACAACTAAACAATGTTGAGCATCTTGCTTGGATAGTAGACATTTCACACTGCAAACCAACCCCCGACTGGAGTCTTCTAACCTGTTTCAAAAGTTTCCTTTCAACCTGGACCATTCAATTCTGTCTTTATTCCTCGGCTTTTATCCATGTAACTATGGCAGTGCTCTCTGGAGAAGAGAGGAAAATCAATGATTCACCTGCCTACAAACCAGACTCGGTTAACCCGGCTTGAAAGGGAAGAGTATATTTCCCTCAGCCTCTCTTTGCCTGTCACTAACACTTTACTTCTCTCCTAAAGAAAACATGCCAGGATTTTGCAGCACAGAGGGAACAACCTGGGACCCATTTGATAAAAGAACATTCCCAAGGGTCTCGGATGTTTTAGGAAGCATGCTTTTCAGAACAATGTGGAAAATGAGGCCACATCAATTTTCTGGGTGGCTGAAAACTTCACAGCCATATTTTGGCATCTTGATGGACAAACACGTCCTACAGTTGCTGGCTGGGCCTAGCTAAAGTAAATTCAATGTCTGTTGCGTCTTTTTTTTTTTTTTTTTTTTTTTTCGAGACAGAGTTTCACTGTTGTTGCCCAGGCTGGAGTTCCATGGCCCGATCTGGGCTCCCTGCAACCTCCGCCTCCCAGGTTCAAGTGATTCTCCTGCCTCAGCCTCCCTAGTAGTTGAGATTATAGGTGTGTGCCACCACACCCAGCTAATTTTTTGGATTTTTAGGAGAGACAGGGTTTCACCATGTTGGCCAGGCTGCTCTCGAACTCCTGACCCCAGGTGATCCATCCACCTTGGCCTCCCAAACTATTGGGATTACAGGCATGAGCCACCACGCCTGGCCTGGTCTGCTGTGTCTTTTAAGCAAGTGAAGCCTCTTAGGAATTGTATCTCACAGTGGTTAAGGATGTGGGTTCTAAATTCAGATGGCCTGGGTTCAACTTCTAGCACTAGCATTCTCTAACCACTTGACTTTGGAAGCCTCAGTTTCCTCATCTGTAGAAAGGGATGATAATAGTACTTACTTTACAGTTTTGTGGAAATATGTAAAGTACTTCCCACAGAGCCTGGCCTGATGGATCCACACAATTAGGATGGGATACAGGCGGGTTAGATTTGGTTTGGTGTCCTTGCGGGTGGGGGTTATGCAGACTTGGTGACCTCCTCCCCTTTTAATTCTAAGACCTCCCTTTCTAAGATGTCCGATTGGGAGGTAACAAGTCTTCCTGTCAACTTTTTTGTTTTGTACTCAGCATTGTAATTTTTTTTTTTTTTTTAAGAGGCAGCTGAACTTTTCTTAGAGGGAAATCTTTACAGCCCTTCTTTTATTTATTTATTTATTTATTTATTTATTTATTTATTTATTACATTATTTTGAGACAAGGCACCCAGGCTGTAGTGCAGTGGCGCAATCATGGCTTACTGTAGTCTCGACTTCCTGGGCTCGAGCGATTTCTCCCATCTCAGCCTCCCAAGTAGCTGGGACTACAGGTCCATGCCACCATGCCTGACTGACTTTTATATTTTTTGTAGAGACAGGGTTTTGCCATGTCTTGAACTCCTGGCCTCAAGCAATCCCTCCGCCTTGCCCTCTGAAAGTGCTGGTTCTGCAGGTGTGCGTCACCATGCCCAGCCCCTTACAACCATTCTAAAGCCTCCTTGTCAGGCTGGTGTAAAGCTCTTGACCATCATTTGAGCAGCACACGACTGAGCTCCTGATCCAGCCCCTTCCCTCCACTCTCTTCTCTCCAGATCCATAGTAAATGCCCTCTCTCCCCACCCCTCACCTCTACTTCCTTGTCCTCTGTTAAGTCGCATCCTTGTTCTGGTTGCACAGCACTCCCATGAGGAGCTTCTGAATGCTCATTCTTCCCATGAGCCTGCTGGGATCGATCCCTGCTTTTCCTTCTCTACAGTTGGAACTTCCTTTGCCACCTGTCTGCCTCACACCGTCTTGGTTCTTTGTTTATATTTTACTCAGAGTTGCTGCTTGTGTTTCTATCTCAGATTGTGAAGTCCTGAAGAGCAGGACATTGGCTCTGTAATTTTCTAGATTAACCTTTGAAGATGGGCATCATCATCAGAGATGTTGTGGCCTGAAGGGATGCTTTCCTTTTGATGAGCGAAAATGAAAAGTCCTTCAGGCGTGGCCCAGCGGGGGTTTGCATGCTCTGGGTTGCTCTGTCCTAAACAGCCATCACTCCTGCTCTTGTTACTTCACTCCCTTGTTTCTTCCAAATCACACACCCTGAAGCTTGAGCACCCTGAATCCACCTGGCCCTCTGACTTATTTACATGGACCCATTTCCTAGAGCAAATACCTGTTTCAGATCCAGCTTAATTCTCATTATTCAGCAGGTTCACCAGCTGGACTATATAAAGAGCCACTCTATCCCTCATCCTGGGCTCTGAAGTTCAGCCTTCCCAGCTATTTCCCTCAGTAAGCCAAGAGGTTGATTGGCTGTCTAGGGAAGGTGGGTTTAATGACAGTTTTATAGGAGCACAGCCAAGCAGGGAACATCACACCAAATGTGGGTTGATACTTCTCCTGCCCCTTTGCCTGTGGCACAGATGCTGTGGCAGCTCCAAGTCTTGCTCACTCTTTTAATTTTTTAGACAGGACCTCACTCTTTCACCCAGGCTGGAGTGCAGTGGCACCATCATAGCTCCCTGCAGCCTTGACTTCCTGGGCTCAAGCAATCCTCCCACCTTAGTCTCCCAAATAGCTGGGACTACAGGTTTGTGCCACCATGCCTGGCTAATTTTTTTATTTTTGCAGAGATGGGGTCTCACTATGTTGCCCAGGCTGGTCTCAAACTCCTAGGCTCAGATGATCCTCCTGCCTTGCCCTCACAAAGTGCAAAGATTACAGGCATGAGCCACTGTGCCCGGCCTTTCTCACAATTCTTCACCTGGCCTTTGTGTTGGAGTGAGAGGGCAGCCTTTCCACCCCTTGATTTTGGGCTCGGCTGCATCATCTACTTTGGTCAATGCGACGTTAGTGGATGCGACGTAAGCAAAGACTAAAAATGCGCTTGTGTGGCTGGGCTTGCCCTCTTGTGCCTCTTCTCTTGCCATGAGAAGAATGGCCCCTGGCTGGCTGCTGACCTTTCACACAGACTCCAGAATGGATACACATGGAGCAGACTCAAGTCCAACTCACAGCAAGAAGACAAACTCAGCTGGATGGCAGCTCGAAGCAGAGCACTCTTGGCCTGTCAGCCTCGATTAGCCAAAGCACAGCTCCCACAGAGATAGGAGAATAAAGATAAATGATTCCTGTCTTCAGCCACTGAGTTGTGGGGTAGTTTGTTATGCAGCATTTTCGTGGCAAGAGCTAGCTGGGGCAGATGGCAGATAGGTGTTCTCTTGAATGTCAACTCTGTTCAATTGGTAGTGATTGAGCAGAGTGATCCACTGAGTGGAAAAGGATTGTGACAAATTTGGGCTGAGTATGAAAGAACTCCAGGACTGATTAGTCACATCTGCTGTAGGAGTCATGGCAGAAGTGCCGTGTAGCCATTATTCTGCATCTAAAGCCTCTCTAGATGACTTATCTTGGGGTTGAGTGTGGCTAACTGAACAGTACTAATAAACACAGGAGTAGATGACACATCCTCTGGGGTTTGCATATTTATTCATATCTCAGGCTGTCACCAGTATGCAAGGTACCACTAGCACATGCTGCTTCTTAGAAAAGTGCACTGCTGCAAAGATGCACGCACAGGGTTGCCAACTTGGTGAGCAGTTAATATTTGGGGGGAGGGGTTCATGGGGGGTGCTTCTTCTTCCAAGCAGATGTATCACTTTCTGGGGTACATGGCTTGATAAGTGTAGCACAGACTGCATTTCAGTCCCTGATTGCTCCCTTGGCTAAGCATTTTTGTGCAGTGCACAAACTGTACCACTGTACATGGCAGGCCTACCAGCACAAGTTGGGATGAAAGTTTGTTTGTTTGTTTAGGAAAAGAAGAACCAAGATGAAAGGAGAAAAGCCTGCCCTTCTCTGATGTCAGTCCCATCCACCTCCTTGGCTTTGGAGTTTTGAGTGAGTGACTTCAGCACTATCTGATCTTGGGTTCCAGGCCCAAAGTGCTTGTGCATTCTGGGAAGTTCGAAGAATGGTTGAATTAAAGGTGGGGATGTCTACTACTGAACAGGCATGTTCTATTATTCCAAAAGAGGAAACAGTCTGTCCCACTGAATCTCTACGCCTGGAAATGTTGGAAAGTGCTAAGCTGAGAACAAATTCCCTAAAATCTTTTGCCTACTTCTGCTTGTCAGGGACCTTGGAAAAGCAAACGCTGTAGTGTAAAAGTATCCTCTTCTGCAAGGTAACCGAAAACCCGCGTAAAGGCTGACCTCGGAATTAGATTTCTTGAGCTTGAAGAGCCAAATAAAAAGGAGTCACATCTGGTTCCATTTTTCTTGTGAAATCATCTCACACTGACCAAGTAGGTCCTTTCCTGAGTATATAAATACAGAAGACACACACATGGTTGTTATCAAACAGTATTGTGCAAAATTAAGTTGGCTACTTTATGGTGAAACGGAGAAGAATGGCAGGCATTTCAAACGCATGAGTTTCTCTTCATTGGGTCTGGAAGCAATCACTCATGAAGACAGCTACTTTATCTCCTAGAGTGAGAACCATTCTAGAAAGGACATCATGTTGGGTTAAAACCAGTGACATGGTCAGCCCTGCAGTGAATCAGAGTACACAGAGCCCTGATTGCCCATTGACTTGGGGGAAGATGTGGCTGTGTTAATGCCAGAAATCACCTCCACCCCATGTCCCAAGCTGGTCTTTTGGACAAGGTCTCTAATGTGGTGACCATATGTGAACTCAAGGCCAAAGGGAATGGACTTACTGGGATTTTTCAATTATCTTTTGGTCTCAGAGACTCACTGCATTGTTGCTACCTGACTCTCATCCCCAGACTGTTCCTGGGGAATGTACAACAGATGAGAAGCAGAAATCAAGGAAACACCCCAAGCCTCAGCTGTGGCAAGCCTTGAAATTGCTCCATAGTAAGCCAGATGGAGGGAATGTTGAAGGGGGCAGGGATATTCCTAGCTGGGCCTTTGGTTGAGCCTATCCTCATCCAGTGGCTATTCCAAAGGAACATGAATTCCCCTCCAGATGAACTGTCCCATAGGACCTGTGTGAACAGAAGGATGGTGGTGAGAGGTGGAGGAAGAAGTGAGATCATGAATTGTGAAGCAATAAAAACTTATGAGGCTGGGAGAGGGAGAGGAGCCATGAGATTGTTTCCCCTATCACCCTGCCTTGGAATTCCCAGATGCTCTCATTTTTATAGGCTGGGTTGAAGGATAAGAAGCTTACACAAAATTAGGACCCATGAATGGTACATAAGTAGGCCAAAAAGGAAGAGCACTGTGAATGTCCCAGGGATAGAAGCAGGGTCCTTGTCCGGAATTCATTCTTTTCTTTAACTTCGGTGTGTCCAAACTTACTATACTGCTGAGTATAGCACAAACTGCCCAACCCAACTCTCCATGCAATCAAAACGGTCTCAAGCTCTTGACAATTGTCTCCTGACGCACTATTCAATGAAGATTGCAGCTGTGGATGCCAGCAGTCTCTTGTAGTATATGGTATCAACATTTGAAATCAGTTCCTGGAAAGGTACTTCTGGTCTGTATCTTTTCTTTGTAACATTCAAAGGAACTGTGTCTAACAGGGAAAAGAATTGGAGAATAGGGTCTTTTCTTCTGTCTCTGCCCAGAGGATTAAGATGACCAAAAGGGTCCTTCCTTTAAATGGAAAGTGAGAAATAGAAAGATGTCTTATATAAGCCCTGGGGAAATCGTAATGTGGTCCACTCCTTCGTAACTGGGATGTGGGAAATGTGGGAAATTTTGATTCATTATAGTTCAGACTTCTCTTGAAGGGTCCTGGTGGGGCACCTGAAAGAGGAAACCTGTTTTATGGAACGGAGTTTTCCATTTTCAAGGGAAAGTTGTAGGTGTGGTCATAGGAACAGCATGGGGTTTTTAAGGCAATGTGATGTGAACTTGAAACGTGATAGTGCGGTTCTCTTAGCAATCTGGGTTGGGGTGGTTTGAAAGTCAGTGTCCAAGGAGCCTGTAGAGAGTTGTGCAATCAGCTTTCGTCGCCAGTGTTCCACAGATAAATGTCACTCAGCCTAGAAGTCCTAGACTCACTCAGCAAGTATTCCCTGCAATGGGCCAAGAGCATGAGTCTAGGACTGGTCCTTCTTGAGACCAGTAAGGGCACTCCCCTTCCACATCTTCTTAGGGACAGCCTTGAGATTCTCAGCATTTGTGTTTGCCCATCTGAAAAACTGGAAATGACAACCCAGCTTATGCTTTTTCTGAGTGTGAATTTATTAACACTCAAATGTTTTATTAACACGCAAATGTTTGCTAGTTGTCAACAGCTTGCAGCCTTCTTCAGCCCTGAATGCCCTCTGCAGGGCCACTGGCACCCCACAGATACTAAACGAAAGAAAAGGAATATGCAGAGACCCGGGGTGGTGGCTCACGCCTGTAATTCCAGCACTTTGGGAGGCTGAGGCGGGTGGATCACTTGAGGTCAGGAGTTGAGACCAGCCTGGGCAACACAGTGAAACCCCGTCTCTACTAAAAATACAAAAAAAATTAGGCATGGTGGTATGGGCCTGTCGTCCCAGCTACTTGGGAGGCTTAGGCGGGAGAATAGCTTGAACCCTGGAGGCAGAGATTGTAGTGAGCCGAGATCATGCCACTGCACTCCAGCCTGGGTGACAAAGAAAGACTCTGGAAAGAAAAGAAGAAAAGAAAAGAGAGGAGAAGAGAAGAGAAAAGAAAAGAGAGAGGGAGTGAGGAAAGAAATAAGAAAGAAAGAAACGAAAGAAGAAAGGAGGGTGAAAAAGAAAGAAAGAGAAAGAAAGAAAGGAAAGAAAGAAAGAGAGAGAGAGAAAGAAAGGAAGGAAGGAAAGAGGGAGGGAAAAAGAAAGAGAGAGAGAAGGAAAGAAAGAAAGAAAGAAAAGAAGAAAAAGAAAGAAAGAAAGAAAGAAAAGAAGAAAGAAAGAAAAAAGAAAGAAGAAAGAAAGAAAGAAAGAAAGAAAGAAAAAAGAAAGAAAGAAAGAAAGAAAAGAAAGAAAGAAAGAAAAGAAAGAAAGAAAGAAAGAAAGAAAGAAAGAAAGAAAGAAAGAAAGAAAGGAAGGAAGGAAGGAAGGAAGGAAGGAAGGAAGGAAGGAAGGAAGGAAAGAAGGAAAGAAGGAATAGGCAGAGAAGGATGGACAGGGGCAGGGTCTGGCAAGAGGGTCTACACTGTGGCGTGGGAAAGGCAGTGTCTAGTAGACATGCTGAGCGCCAGCCCTTAACCAGGACCAGGCCAATGTTCCAAGCCTCAGCAGTGGCTGCTGTCCTTGCCCTTCCTCCCCTGGCACTTATACCCATGAGGAGTGACCGGGGGCTCCCAGGACTACCTCTAGCCCCAGGAAAGCAGGGAGCTCTATCTGACAAGCTTCCCAACTGCCCTGAGAGTTTGAAGCTACTCCAAGAATGAGAGGAAATAAAGTCTGGAAAACCTCAGCAAGAAAATGGCCAGGTTATTCCACCTCATTTCTTCAGCCTTTTCTTGGCATGAATTATCGAGAAAACTAACTGGGTGGAACTGCAGGTGTCTAAGAAGAACTTTGATTTTTCTAAACATTTACAATTCTCTTTTATGTATGCAGTCAGAAAATGGGCGAGGAAATCGAAAATGTAAATCTTTCAGCAAACGTGTTTGTCAGGCAGATGCCAGACTCCCTTCAGAGGAGCAAATTATCATGAAAGAAGCCCAGAGATGAAAAACGATAGAGAGAATTTCCAGAGAACACTGGCTCCTCTGAACCGGAAGTGGAGCCTCGGCAGGAAGGGGCAGGGCTTTCCCTGAGAGCCAACGGGATGCCTGGCGTGGTCGGGGCAAAGATGGCGGGCTCCTGTGGGAAGGGCGCCGGTCCTCGTCCTCCAAGCCTCTCCTTAGCCGAGAAATAGTCTGTTATTGTAGCACGATGTGGGAGAATTGTATCTGGTTCTTCTGACTCTCCAGTTTTTAAAATGGTGTCCTGAAACATACCATCTTTCCTTTAGGGGTGTCACCATCATGAATTGAACCTTCCCTAGAATCTCTTGGGAAGATAAGGTAACACTCTGAGGTTGACCAAATTTGCCTTTATCTCTCTTTCCTTCTTTGCTACTCCTGCCTTCTTCCCATTAATGAAACTACTCATGCCAGCTGTGATGGCTCACACCTTTAATCCCAGCACTTTGAGAGGCCGAGTTGGGAGGACTGCCATTCAAGACCAGCCTGGGCAACATAGCAAGACCCTATCTCTACAAAAAAATAAAAACGTTAGCCAGGCACGGTGGCACATGCATGTGGTCCCAGCTACTCTGAAAGCTGAGGCGGGAAAATCCTTGGACCCAGGATTTTGAAGCTTCACACCATTGTACTCCAGCCTGGGCAACAGAATGAGAACTTACAAAAAAAAAAAAAGAGAGAGAGAGAGAGAAAAAAGAGAAAGGAATAAAGGAAGAAAGAGAGAAAGAGAAGAAAGAAAAGGAAAGAGAGAGAAAGGGAGGGAGGGAGGGAAGGATAGAGAAAGAAAAGAGAGAGAGGAAGGGAAAGAGAAAGAAAACAAGGAAAGAGAGAGAAAAAGAAAAGATAAACACCTTGCACAAAAATAATAATCAAATAGAACATATCAATGGAATATCAAACGCTAAGAATAAATTTAATAAGAATTGTGCAGAACTTACATGAAGAAAATGCTTCTAACATAAAGAGAAAACTAAATGGAGAGATATCCTTTGTTTTTGGATAGGCACATACGGTATTGTTAAGAAGTCCTTTCACTCTCAACTATTCTGAAAATTCGACCCAACATTAATCAAAACCTCAACAAGTGTTTTGGGTACTTGATAAAAATAATTCTAAAATTAATCTGGAAGAATATAAAGGTAAGAATAAACAGGAAATCCTTAGAAGGAAAACAAGGAAAAAGCCACCCCCACCCCCGATAATAAAACATGCTATTCAATTGCAGTTATTTTAATAGTGTCACTGAGAAAGAAAAAGACAAAGTAGTGGAACAGATTAGAGGTTCCAGAAATATCAACATGTAAATCTCAGAATTCAGTCTACGATAAAGGATATTTTCAAACAAGCAAGGGAAAAGATAATTTATTGAACACTATTGGAACAACTGGCTAGCCATTTGGGGGGAAGGTGCCATCATCCCCCCCAATAAATTCCAGATGCTTTAGATGTAAAAAATAAAGCCGTAAAAGTACTCAAAGAAAGCACTGATGAATACTTGTATAATCTTTGGACGGAAACGTGTAGGCATGGCACAAATGCCATAAGCCAAAAGAGAAAGATTGGAACATGTGGCAACATAAAAATTAAAAACTTCTGTACGACAAACACTGAAAACAAAGTAAAAAATAAAACACAACTAGAAAAATGTTTAGGACGCATGTCAGAAGGTTAATATCCCTAATACAGAAAAATTTCTTACTAGTAAGCCAAATAACCCAATAAGACTCTAAATGATACTTCATGGTTAATAAAATGATTTCCAACTTGAGTTGTCAGACAAAACATTTGAGATAGACTAACAAAATTATTGTTTATCTAAAACTCTAATTGGGCATATTGTATTTTTATTTGCGGAAGGTGGCAACGCTATTTCCGACACTTGTTCTCATTTCGCTCTGCAGTAACTCAATGAGATAGGGAAAGAGGTTAATTAACCTCTCCATCAGCAGTTTCCTCATCTGTCAAATACAGTGTGAGAATTAGATTGGGTAACAGAGGTACTGCACCTCAGGCAGGGCCTGCCACCTAGGGAGTATTTAACATATGTTGGTTTCCCCTTCCTCTACAGAGGGCTCAATTTACAGATGAAAAAATGGAGGTTCAGAAACAGGAAGTTACTGGCCCAAGTTCACTAAGCTAGTTGGACAGATTCGTTCCTTGCATTCCAGGCCCAAACTACCTCATTACCTGCTCACCCCTACACGATGTCCACTGTCTTCTGTGGGTCCTCCCATGTCTCAATGTGGCTGAGCCTATTGAACCTTTGGTCTGTCCCAGCTGTCTGATTTTTGTCCTCTACCCAAGCTCAAAGTGCTCTCTCAAGTAACTAGAGTCAACCTAATAAACAAACTTGTGCTAGAACACTGCTTCTCAACCTTGGCTGTGTGTTAGAATCACTTGGGGAACTTTAAAACTCTGCATGCTCCAGCCACATCAGACCAATTAAATGAGAATTTTGGAAGCAGGACCCAAGCGTCAGTATTTGTTTGTTTGTTTGTTTTTTGAAAAAAACTCCCCAGGAGAGTTCCATGTGCAGCCAGGATTGGGAATCACAGTGCTAGGGTATCGGTGGCTGTTCTTGAAGTTGTAAAATGATTGCCCATGAGATTATCTAATCTAATTCTCCCATTTTATACACGAGCAAACTGAGGCCCAAAGAGGTGAGAAGACTTGACTCAGATGGCCCAGCAGATGAGAGAGGCAAAAAGGAAATTAGAACCCAGTTCATTGTTTCTTCTTTGTAAATGTGTTCAGAAGATTTTCGGTTCTTCCCCAAACACATACAACCTTTGTTTTTTTAGGCACCTTCAGCCACAGAAAGAACATAGGGCTTGGGTTGCAGTGATTGAGGAATTTGACTTCAGCCTCCCCACTTCCACTCTACAAACTTGGTTCCCATGAATTTCATTCCATCTGCCTTGACTCCCCACCACCACTCCCCCCGCTCCAACACTTTTTCTCTTTTCTCAATTATCAGGTTAATTTCTGAAGAACATTTTGAACATTTCCTTCAAGTGGCCAGGCCTGAAACCTAGTGGCAGATATTTCTTCCTTTGCTCTGGTGGCACTTCCAATGTGTCCCTGCTCCCGAAGATAGTCCTGCAGGCAGTGGCTGTTCCACCCCAGTGAGCCCACACTCATGTTTTCTGATTCAGCATCCTCTACAGACACCAAGTTCTCGTTAAGACTTACCTCTTCTGTTCATACTCAAGTCTCTAATGGGTGACAAGAGCTAAGCTGATCAACTAATATTGCCTTAGGTATCACTCATTGTTTATTGTTTATGGCTTAGCCTTACAATAATAAATAATTTCTGTTTCCTCTTCACCAACTGTTTTCCTGCTCAGAAAATCTATTTGAGTTTTGTCTAGGGCTTTGTGGCCAGAGATGCTCAATCTGTGGTTTATGGACGGCCAACGGGTCATAGAATTCAAGGGGTCCATGAACATGGCTGGGAAAATATGTTTTTATTTTCACTAACAACAAAATATGTATTTTTTTAACTAAACAATAAAATACATCATTCCTTTCACAAACCCCTAATGGAAATTTGACACATGTTTTCGTTACAGATGCAGGCAACAAACCATAGTAAAATGGTTTTTACTGTTTTACATAGTAAAATAACACTTACATAATAAACACTTACAGAGTAAACATTTACATAGTAAAAGTGTCTGTGACTTTGTTGATTTTGTTACCATCAAAACAAATAAATATTTTCATAGGAAGTGTAGTAGTTGCATATATCTTGAAGTTATTTATTCTCAGTGTTACTAAAATTATGATAGGTAAAAAGCTGTCACTAGAGTTTCTAAAAGCAATAACAACAAGTGCACATAATACTATGTCTCGATTCTAAAATATTTTAACTCTTTTTCAGTGTAATTGGTTTGCTTTGTAATCCTATGTATTTTATTTTCTTGCATTTAAAAATATTTAAATGATTTAAAAAGCATTTTTCTGAGAAGGGAACCATGGCACAAAGCAGGCCAGAAGCCCTGCATCAGCATCTTTTGGATGTGGGGGCGGCACTGGGACACAGGGATTGTCCTTCTGAGCCTCTTAAATTGCCTCAGTGGCTGCTACCTGCCTGGGCTCAGTTGGCTGTGTTAGGCTGGGGCTGTTGGAAAGTTGGGCTCTTCTGAAAAGTTCACCCCAGGAGTTTCGTCATCTTTGGGCAGTTCCATTAGTTTGAGAGTCCAGCTTCCTTCCACAACCCAACAATCCTAACAGGGAATTACGTATTAAAGAAGGACAAATGGCAAGCATGAGTACTACAGTCAAAGCTGTAGTACTAGCTGTAGTACTACAGTCAAAGCTGAGTCAAAGCTGTTTTGGTAGCAAGGAAGAGAAATCTATTCACGCTGGCTCAGAGCAAGGCATTGCTGTACTGACCTAGAGTTCTCATGAAACAGAGCATAGCAGGCTACTTGGAGAGCAGAAAGCTGCCCAAGACTGAAGCATCTACTTTCTGGATCTCTCAGGAACCTCCTGCTCTCTGCTTTCCCCTGCACACCTGCCTCATTTTCTCTTTCCTGACCAGCCTCTTCTGTTTTCTCCTGAGGTCTGCTCTCCTATAACCTCAGCTTTGGCTCCTTCTGATGTCCACTCAAGCCCTGGTACTACATGGCCTTGCAGCCCACCTTCTCACAGTTCACTGGCTCCTCACTTCTCCTGGGTCTTGGGAAGACTGCACACCTCTACACCATTGCAAGCAGGTGGGGCCATGTGACTAGCTCTGGCCAATGGATTGTGAGAGGAAGGGAGCACGTGTCACGTACCAGTCGAAGCTTCTAAAGCCAGCAGGAGCCCCTTCCGTGGTTTCTTCCTCTGCTAAGGTGAACCCTGAAGCCTCATGTAGAGATGACAGTGTCGTAAGATGGGTGAACCTCTGTCATCCTGGGGCCTGAGTGATTATGTGGAACAGAGAAAGTCTCCCACCCCCCCCCATCCCACACTTGGCAACCTACCTTTGCATGTAATGCCAGGAATAAACAGGTGAGCAAGGAATAAACTATTTTTAATCCACTAAGATCTTAGGGTTGTTTACTACTGCAGCATATCCTATTCTTTCCTAATTAATAGACTGTCTCCCTGTGTGAGTATAAATTATTGGTGGAAGAATCTGAACGACCTAGCCTGGGTCAGTTGTCCATCTCAGTTCAATAAGATGTAGTTGGGGTTGACATAAATCATGATTAAAATGTGCCTGGCTTCATCATTTCCAAAAGGAGAGTTTGTAAGAAAAATATCTTACTCTTCAGAGAGGAGGCATCCAAGGTCTTTAGTGAGAAATGCACTCGTAATTTAGGGAAGATACTGCCTAGGGGTTAAAATGGTCTCGTATGGTGTATTAGTCCGATTTCACACTGCTGATAAAGACATATCCAAGACTGGATATATAAAGAAAAAGAGGTTTAATGGACTTAGTTGCACATAGCTGGGGATCCCTCACAACCATGGCAGAAGGCAAAAGGCATGTCTTACATGGTGGCAGGCAAGAGAGAAAGAGAGCCAAGCAAAAGGGAAAACAAACCATCAGATCTCATGAGACTTATTCAGTACCACAAGAACAGTATGGGGGAAACCGCCCCCACGATTCAATTATCTCCCACCAGGTGCCTCCCACAACACATTGGAATTATGGGAGCTACAATTCAAGATGAGATTTGGGTGGGGACACAGCCACACCATATCAGATGACTCTGATGGGTTTGCCAATTATACAACCTGTACTCAGGATTTTTCAAAAGTGGCACATTTGACATTAAGACGGAGTAATTCTTTGTTGTTGGAACCTGTTCTGTGCCCAAGAGGATGTTGAGCAGTATCTCTGGCTTCTATGCAAGATATTCCAATACTACACACACACCCTACCCTCCCAATCATGGCAATCAAAATTGTCTCCAGACATTGCCAAAACTGCCCCTAGTTGAGAACTACTACTCTATAATTTCAGGAGCAGTCAAATTTTAAAAATTCTATTCCATGGATTCCACGTATACTCCTATAAGACCATTTGTCTTCACTTTTGGTACGGAAATTAAGGTCATATTTATAATGAATTTATTAACAGCCTGGGACTGAATGCCATCAACTTTTTGGTCTTCACTATTTTTTCCCTATTACTTATCTTGTAAAGGCCTGATTTGGTAAAAGGAATGACGTCTGACACTTTTCTCTTTTCCTGGCACCCACTCTAAGCTACCTCAGGTGAGTAGGATCCGTATGTCCAAACCTATATACAACTCCCTTGGGAACTCTGCAGATGGTGCAGATGCCCATGAACAGATTGGAAATCTAGTGGTTATGCCTGAAGGAAGCCAATGGTTCACACCCCTATTCCACACACTCTCTTCCTTTGATTTAGTTTTTCCTTTAAGTGGATTATAGCAGCCAAATTTGGTTTCTCTGTGAGCCCCTTTTCTGTTGAGCCTTGTCAGAAGACCATGTGCCCCAGCCTTCCTCCATTTCTTTGTCGCTGCTTTAATTGGAGGGGCTTCCTCTCTGCTCTGCCTCAAGTGAGAGAGAAAGAGCCCTTTGCCATGTGAAAACATAATAGGCACTGTATGAAAACAGTCACCTAGCAAACAAGATCCTTGGAGGGCGTCTGGTGTGTGACTAGTTGAAAGCGACTGCTGGCTGACCAGTAATTAGCTTGGCTGAAGCCTGCACAGCAGACCTGGTGAACAACAAAAGGCAACTTTTAGGAAGAAGCTTCTTGAAGGAGAAGTGAGGAACCTTTCTAAGAGGTACTGTCCAAGTCTTTCTTGTGATCTTGCACAGTGGAGCTGAAAAGTGGATTAAGGCAGGAAATAATAAGCTATGTGTGTGCTCACATGCACACACATGTTCATGCACGGCTTCGCTTGCTCATTTACTTTCTATATTCAAGGCCTGCTGACCTCTGTACTCCACCGCCTCAAATTCAGAAGTGATGAATAGGATGCATTCTGACTTTACATGCGATGGAGAGCTTTGAAAAGATGAAAAATTAGCAACGTATGAGCTGAGCAACCCAAAGAGACCTGAAAAGGGAAGGAAATGGCTAAATGAAGTTTCAGATGTCACTGCGATCCTGAGGCTGGCGTTTGGATGTAGAGGTAGCTTCGTGTGGTTATGAAAAGGGGAATCAGGACCTCTCTGCCCACCCCTGACTTGCTTCCCTGTCTGAATCTTTTCATTTCCTTCTCTTTTCCATGCTCTGCCAAATGAGAATGAACCTGCTTCTGCCTGGAAATGGTCCCCATTCCGTCTTTAGGACATTCTGCCTGATGCTATCAAGGTAAAGGAGATTGATTTTCTCAAGCATGTTTCTCTCTCATTTCTTTTCTTCACCACGTCTTTTCTTCACCACTAGCTCTTGACCTTATCCTCAGATCTTCTCTGAAATGGATGAGATGCAAATGGTGCAGTAAAGTTTATCCCCAGATGCTTCTCTTCTGCCTGAAGAAAACAGCAATTGCTTTAAGTCCCTTGTGTTAGTCCAAGCTCTGATGGTTACAAGGTCAGGAAGCTAACTTAAGGTAGCCTAAGCCAAAACATTGTTTCACTTAAGGGCGAAACATTGTTTCACACTTAACGATGGGTGTGTACTACATTACAGGTGCTCCGGAAACTTAGATACTATCAGGATTCCCTCATGCTCTAACTCCACCACTCATTTCTGTCTCCCTTTGCACATTGGCCTCGTTCCTGCCTACTGTACATGGATGGGCTTTCTCCATACAGAAAAACATGCCCCTCAGTGGTGCATCAACTTAATAATTCCAAAGGAAAGAGAAGTATAACTCTCACAGCTCACTTCTACAAAAATCTAGAGAAAGACTCTGATTGACCCAGCCTGGGTCATGAGCCACCCCTGGACCAATCACTGTAGCTGAAGAGATGGGGTTCTCTGACTGGCCAGTTCTGGACGAATGGCACTTCCTGTGTCTAGAATGGGCCATCAGAATCACATGCAAGAGGTTTTGGGAAACAGGTGTCTAGGGAGAGGGAGGAGTTATAACCAGAGAAAATGAAAAAGGGATGCTAGGCAGACTTAAACAGCAGTGTCCACTAAATCATTTATCAGGCCAGGTGGGCGTGGTGACACACACCTATAATCCCAGCTACTTGGGAGGCTGAGGCAAGAAAATCACTTGAACCTGAGAGGCTAAGTTGTAGTGAACTGAGATCGCACCACTGCACTCTAGCCTGGGTGACAGAGTAAGACGCGGTCTGAAACAAACAAACAAACAAACAAACAAAACAGTTATCAAGAGAACATTGCCCAGTGTGTAGTTTTTGGGGGCTGCTATACCGTGTATCAGATGACCAGAATCTGGTGGCTTAAAGCAACATGAGGCCAGAAGTTCAACATCAAGGTGTTGTCAGGGCCATGCTCCCTCCAGAGGCTCCAGAGGAATTTCCTTTCCTTGTCTTTTCCAGCTTCTGGGGTGGTCAGCATTTCTTGGCTTGTGGCTGCTTACTCCAGTCTCTGCTTCCATCTTCACATGACCTTCTCCTCCTCTCTGTGTCTTCTCCTCTTATGAGGACACTTGTCATTGGATTTAGAGTCCATTCAGATAATCCAGGATAATTTCAAAAATCAAGATCTTTAATTATATTTGCAAAGACTGTCACATTTCCCATAGACTGTCACATTCATATGTTCTGAGGGTTAGAACATGGACATATAGTTTGGAGTCACCATTCAAACCACTATAGCCAATGTGGGGTGCCCCTGCCCCCAAGTGGCAGGGAAGCATTTGGACTGGCTTTGCCATCCACACACCATGAACATTTTTACAGGTACCCAAGTCCCGTTCTCAAACTTGCCAAGTCCATAGGTGGGTTTCTGAAGACGTAGATCGGGACCTGGACACAGCTTTGATTCATGCTAGCTTTCCATGGTGCCTCTTTCTTGCCCTTTCTCCTTTCTCATTATCTTGGCTCACTTTCCTCTCTACAGCTGTATCAAGGTGGTTAGTTAAGATTCTCTCTTGCTTGTCAGGCGCAATGACTCACAATGCTGGATAATCCCAGAACTTTGGGAGGCTGAGACGGGTGGATCACTTGAGGTCAGGAGTTCGAGACCAGCCTGGCCAACATAGTGAAAATCTGTCTCTACTAAAACACAAAAACTAGCCAGTGGTGGTAGTGCACATCTGTAGTCCCAGCTACTTGGGAGGCTGAGGCAGGAGAATGGCTTGAACCCAGGAGGCAGAGGTTGCAGTGAGCCAAGATTGTACCATTGCACTCCAGCCTGGATGACAGAGTGAAACTCCATCTCAAAAAAAAAAAAAAAAAAAAAAAAAAAAAAAAAAAAAAAAAAAAAAAAAAATTCTCTCCTGCCTTTCTTTACTGGCTATGTGACTTTGGGCAAATAACTTATCACTTTTCTGAACCTCAATTTTCTCATCTGTAAAATGGGGCTAATAATAGCACCTGTGTTGTAGGGTGCTACTCTGAGACTCAACTAAGTTCGTATAAGACTTACAAAGCACTTACAACCATACCCTGCATGTGGTAAACACTGCGTAAAAGCTGTAATATATAACCAGGTTGTATCTTCTAGCTTCTTCTTTACCCTTTAGTTTTTCTGGTTACTTCTTTATTTTTCCTTCAGGTTTTCTCTTGCCTAGTTCTTCTTGCCAGTGCAGAGACTGACTATAGTATGCACATGAATCACCTGAGGAAGATTTAAAAATGCAGGTGGCTGGGCCCCCTCTGGGGATTTGAATTCCATAGGTCTGGGGTAGGTCTTGGGCCTCTGTTTTTGACAGGTGCCCGCATGGTTCAGATGTAAGTGAACTCTGAGACCCTTGGTGATGGGAGAGGCACTAGGGGAGGTGGTTTTAATTCCATGATTCCTTAGTTTTCTGTATAGCCGTGGGTTGGTTACTTGATCTCAGCTTTCTCATCTTTAAGAGGGAGATAATATATCTTCCAGCCAGGATCAAATGAAAGCATGCCTACAGTATCTAAATATCCTGTACAATGATAAGACCTAAGATTTCTGATGCATTAAGAGTGCTGGAAAATCTCATATATTTTACTTCACTCAACTCTTTCAAATAACTTGCAGGGTTGAGGCCTGGTTTTCACTATACAGAGGAGGAAACTGAAGCTCATAGATAATTAAGAGGCTCAAATGAGTTCATGTCTATAAAGCACAGTGCCTAGCACATAGTGAGTGGTTTTCCCCTTGATTCTAACCTTGGCCTTCTCTGCCCCGTAGCAGCAACCTTTGTGCAAAGGTCTTGTGTGTGGACGTGACATTGAATCAGTCTCCTGTTTTCTCTAATGGAAAATAGGGAATGTCAAGATCGGCTCCTCGCCTGGTACAAAGAAATTCTTGTTCCTGGCTTTGCAATTTAGTTCAAGCACTAAAATGTTCCAAAGTACAGGGGTCAGCATCCATAAAGCAAACCCTCACAAAACCCTGTGCAGGTGATCTGAGTGCTGCCCCTTCCCCTTTGCCTGTCGGCCTTCCAGGGAGAAGGGAACCCACCCAGGGCACCAAGAAACTAGGGCACAGAGCATGACCTCAGAGCAAAAAAGCCCCTGGGTGAAGCAAGCCCAGGTGAAAAAACATGGGCCAGCATGGCTCAAGGGAACCGCGCTGCTTTTCATGAGAAAAGAATCCAGCCCCTCTTGCAACCTCTGGTTTCTTCTGAGCAGTTGCTCCTCTCCCACCCCTTACTGGTGCACCTGACTTAGGGGTTTCCAGGATGTCTGCAAAGCCCTCCCATGCCTGCTCTGACTTCTTGGCACATCTCTCTGGCCTCCTGGATCCTGAGCCGGATGTTTGCTTTCTGCATGGATTGTTGATCTGGCCACCTAGGAGCTGGGCTCAACCTTGACTTTCTCTCTTGCCCTGCCTCAGAGCTGCTACACAACTGGCATGCAAGTGTGTGCATGTGATTTATTTGTGAATAAGCTAGCTAAGCTTTTTTAAAATAAGTCAAGTTATAATTCACTTACCATACAATTTACCCACTGAAAGTGTACATCTCAATGGTTTTTAGTATATTCACAGAGTTGTGCAACCAACGCAATCAGTTTGAGAATATGATCATCAATGATGAGAAAGGAACTTCCAGTCCCTTGAATTATCGCTCCCTACTTCCCCCAACCCCTTAATCCCTCACTGGAAGCCACTAGTCTACTTTCTGTCTCTGTAGATCGATTTCCCTTTTCTGGACATTTCATATGAATGGAATTATATATGATGTGGCCTTTTGTGTCTGGCTTCTTTTACTTAGCATAATGTTTTCAAGGTTCATCCATGTTGTAACATGTGTCATTATAGTCGTCCCTTGGTATCCAGGAGGAGGATTGGTTCCAGGACTCCCTTCATAAACCCAAATCCACAGATGCTCAAGTCCCTTATATAAAATGGCATAATATTTGCATCTAACCTATGCACATCCTCTCATGTATGTCTAGATCACTTATAAATACCCCCAAACAAGGCTACACATCACTTCATTCACTTGGATTCAGTGTAGTACTTGGGGTATGGCAAATTCAGTTTTGCATTTTAGAGCTTCATGGGGGTTTTTTGTTTGTTTGTTTGTTTGTTTTCTATTTTTGATCCACAGTTGGCTGAATTCACAAATGTGGAACCCACAGATAAGGAGAACAGACTGTACTTCATTTGTTTTGGTGGCTGAATAATGTTCCTTTGTGAAGATATGCAATACTTTATTTATTCATTCAACAGTTGGTGGAGATTTATGTAGTTTCCACATTTTAGCTCTGATAAATAATGGCGCTACAGATAGATATTCACGTGCAAGCTTTCATGTGGATGTATGTTTCCAACTCTCTTAATTATATACCTAGGAATAGAATTGCTCCAGAAATCCCCTGGTAAGTCTATGTTTAAAGTAGCTAAAGCTTTTAATGTGTTAAAGAAGTTAAGATCAGAGCTCGTGCAGGACATTAAAGGTTAAAATCCTTTACTGCATTGGAGCTACCTGAAGAGATATTTATTTATTATCTGAGGATATTTATACCAGATGGGGGAGAGAAGCAAGCCAGAGAAAGACTTAGAAGCAGTTTTTGAAACTTCATAGTAAAACGCAGGTGCCTGCACCAGTCTATATTTTCTCACCATTTAGCTGAGCTGGAGGATAATGAGATTTATCTTTCCCCATATGGCCCTATCTCTGTGAGGTCAGGAGAGAATGAGAAGCTCTTGAAGGATGTAAACCTCTTTAAGGATCCTTAAACTGAGCTTTTCACAGAAAGCACTGGGGATATAGTTCAGGACCTGCTTTCGTTCGGGGAAGAACTTTCCCTCTGGGGACCCTGTCTGCATGGAGATAGCTCACTGTATTCTTGTTACATGGACGACAGTGCTAATTAGTGTTGCTAAAAATTTTAGTCTATATTTTATAGCATAAAGATATTATATACTCATTATAGCCCATTTAGAAATTGAAAAAAATAAATGGGAAAAAATTAGGCTTTATCCCACCAACCAAAGAAAGAAAATCACCATTAATATTTAGAGTATTTCCCTCTAGGGGTGTGTGTGGGTGTGTGTGTGTGTGTGTGTGTGTGTGTGTGTGTGTTTTCTGCATAGGATTTTTTACTCTCCAGGGAAATAACTTCTAGGCCTATGTGACGGCTCCCAGATTTCCATATGAGAGAGTTTGGGGACATCCTTCTGGTAGAAGGGGAGGCTGGAGGATAAGTCCTAAAGCTGTGTTTGCAAAACAAGCATGTGTTTACTGGAAAGAATAATAGTTTGGGCAGCTTTTGGGAGGAGCTGCTACAAGTTGGGAGGGATGTCAGTTTCACACCTCCCATCAAAGGAAGGTGAGGAAATCCACTAAACTTACAACCTCCAGGCCAAAAGCTAGAAAGTACCCTTTTCCCTGCATGCTCTGAACTCAGTGTCCCTGCCATCCTGGCTGCATGATGCTCCTGTCCCCACTTTAAGGTGACTCACCCCTCTTGCTCAGGAATGAAAGAGGTCAGTGAGCAGCTTGCTCTTCACCCCAGCTTCTCTAGAACTTAACTCAGGGCTGATAAGTGACCTAAGCAGCCCCGCTGGCTACTCAGTGTGACCTCTTAGAAACCAGAAAGGGAAGGAGCCACAGGCAAAACTCAAGGACACCATTTTTTCGCTTAGGTTTGTTTTAAATAGGGGTCTGTCCTTTCAAGTCCCTTCTAACCCTGAAGCTATGGCCGTGTTGCCGAGACAACCTGCTTGGAAGACTGAACAGGCAGGATACAGCTTACCGTTCTACTAAAGTACGGCGTGCAGCAAGTCCGTCTGATATGCTTGATGACGCACAGTTATGGAGCCACACAGCAACCAGACCCAGGGAACAGCGTTCTGCTTCATCACCTCTAATTTGTGGTGGTGTTACAGAACCAACACCGTTTTTGTTGTTGTTGTTGTTTGTTTGGTTGTTGTTTTTTCTCATTTTATTAGTTCTTCTGGACTGAACCAATAATCAGCATAAATGGTGAGGGGTTTTCCCAAGGTCTCATGTCCCTTATGACTGCACTTTTTGTCCTTTTTCCTATCTCTCTCACCTCACGCTTTCTTCCCCTTCTGTCCCCTGGACCCCAGGAGTCCCCCAGACTTTCTCCCTGCTTCCTGCCCCCTTCAGAGAGTACCAGCACCAACAAGCACCACGCAGAGGGACTTGTGGGCCAGGAGGCCAAGGACTGCCTGGTAAACCTGCTGACCTTGGCAGGGAGGAAGGGGAGGAGAGGGCTCAGGGTGAAAGGGCTTTAGATGCTGGCAACAGGGAGCCTGGAGGTCTGGCATGAGGCCGAGTTGGGGACTGGCCCAACCACTTCATCCGAACTTGGCCACCAACTCATTACATAACCTTGGAAGCCACTTCTCTCTCTGGGGCTTAGTTTCATCATGAGGGTGGGGGACAAGGATACACTCTGAAGTCTTTCCCAGCCCTAGCAGTCTATGATGTGAATTGAGACATGGACTAGGACCGAAATCTAGTGATGTGTACCCAAAATGGTAATAGAATTGAAAACGCCTTAGGTTAGCTGTCAAAGGTGTTGAGTTCTCTGTCAGTCAGCAACCCATAATGACCTTAGACAAATCATGCCTGAGTCTCTTTATGCATAAAACACGTATCTATTTATATCTCAGGTTGGTGAATAAAATGCTAGTGAAACAGCAGGCGGGAATTGTAAAGAAAAGATTATGAAGTTACTCAGCAGAGGTGAGGGCCCTGATGGGGGAGTTTGGAGGCCTGCGTTGGGGCCCTAAATGCCTGAAGGGTCAGGGGAAACCATGCTTCATGCGAGAGACACGACTGGATGCCTTGGCATTTACAGGTAATTGTGTGGCTCAGGCAAGGCAGAGGAAAATGGAACCACTTCCTAACTCCTAGGGCTGTGGTCTTGGTGGACAGAGGATTCAACTTGGGCAGGGGGCAAGTGAGGGGCAGGGTGTGGCATGTTGCACTGGACATTGTCTTTAGCCCAGTTCACGAAGGGGGTGGTAAGAAATGAAATGGCACAGTTACTCTGCAGTTGCGACACTAGGAGCATTCTAAGAAATAAAGGGAGAAGTCTAGGCCACTCATCAGGCTGTTTTAGGAGAGGTGTAACACTTAAGATAGGATGTGGGTAACACCACAAGCCCTAGAGCACACGTGGCCACCAGGGCCACCTGTCTACCCGGGAGGATACCTGATCCCGCCGGGCACCGGGCTGGGGAAGGGAGGCACTGAGACCCTGGGGTTCCCGTGAGTCTGCTGGTGCAGGCTCGGCTCTACAGATGGTCATTGTTCTCAACACCCCTTTGTTGTCCTTTCCCAGGCGCCAGGCGGGTGGGAACTGAAGAGTCGTGGCTTACCCAGAGATAAGGTCTTTTTATGAGCTTCCTGATTTCGCTGAGGGAGGAACTTGGCCAACGGGCACGGATGATGGACAGTCCCCTCTACCTGGTTCCTTCTGGGAGAGTGAAGCTCTTTCCAGTGCAGACGGAAGGGCGCCGACCGGCTCTGGGGAGACTCGTGCTGGGGTGCTCAGGTGCAGAGGTCCAACCCAGCAGGACATCAGCAAGAGAGAGGAGAAAGCTTTTGTTTATGCTGCTACGGTTCATGCCAACAAATGCTCAGGAGAACAAGTCCAACCCTCGCTTCTGGAGGTGGGCAGACTAGCAGATCACGTCCCAAGATTCTTCTGGAAATTTCTCCTTTCCCCTCCAGGGAAAAAGACAGTGAAGGGGATTAAAAGAAAATCAAAAGAAACACCCATGTATTTTATCTAAATTCTAAAATGCGGGAGAGACTTGAAGGTGAACCTTGAAACATCATTAGTCAGGTCCAAAGGACTTTAAATGAGGTAGTTTCAAACATTCATTCTGGTGAATTCATAAAGAAACAGAGACAGAGGCAGAGGAAAAGACACACAGAGAGAGAGAGAGAGAGTTTAGAGAAAGAGATTTTAAGTAAGGTAAACTTTTAGTATAGAAATACATGTGCTTGGTAAAATAGTCAATTAAAAAAGTATAGAGTGGCCAGGCACAGTGGCTTACGCCTATAATTCCAGCACTTTGGGAGGCTGAGGCGGGTGGATCACTTGAGGTCAGGAGTTTGAGATCAGCCTGGCCAACATGGGGAAACCCCGTCTTTACTAAAAATACAAAAATTAGTCAGGCGTGGTGGCCCGCCCCTGTAATCCCAGCTACTTGGGAGGCTGAGACAGGAGAATTGCTTGAACCCAGGAGGCAGAGGTTGCAGTGAGCCGAGATCGCGCCATTGCACTCCAGCCTGGGTGACAGAGCGAGACTCCATCTCAAAAGCAAACAAACAAACAAACAAAAACGGATAAATGCTTGAGGTGATGGATATCCTGTTTACCCTGTTGTGATTATTACATGTTGTACACTTGTATCAAAATATCTCATGTACTGTGTAAATATATATACTTACTATATAACCACAAAAATCAAAAATGAAAAAAAGATATGTACATTTTTCAAAAACAGAATAAAAAGAGAACAAAGCTTCTGTCCTGATGGTGGGAATAGCGGCAGGCAACGAGGTTTGAGGTTCGGAGAATCCAGCTGTAAACAAACACACAAACAGATCATAAAATGTGAGATACTGTTAAGTGTTAAGTACTATGCAGAGGATTAAAATAGACTCTGATATGTTGGTAAGTGATTGGGTGGTCACTCCGCCTCTTTGTGAGCAGACGGCTTTTAAGGTGAATAATATGAATAACTGGTACATCTCTTCCTTCTTTGTTAGCTTTCTAATCTCTAACCGTACTTAATGTGGAGAGTCGCTCCGATGCCATGTGTATGTCATCTCTCACTTATACAGACTCACACTGACATTCACACATTAACAGTCAAAGAGGCAGCCTCAGACCATTCACCATCTGGGGCCGCCTATTGTTCCCTCCACCCTCTTTCTTGTATCGGAACTAAGACCCCATTCTCCCCTGTCCTTATACACTCCACATGTTCCCCACTCCATCTGAGGAGTTCATGAGCAGCATGTTGAATATGTAAAGTGTATGATGCAAGTTGGAGATTGTGGAAGTGTGGGAGGCCATCCTGAATGTCTGCTAGCCTTAGACGGTCTTTTAGACACTCTTTGTTTTTAATACATCCCTGGCGCGAACTACATTAGGCCTCCTTTGTTTCTCCAAAGGACTGCAGAAGAAAATAAGCCAATTATGTAAGCATTCTGGCTAGCAAACTCTTGGTACCTACTAACCATAGATCTAAATGTTGTGTAGTAATGCTAAGGACTCCAAGTTCCTAGGAAATCCTCATTATTTTTACTCTCAATTCTAACACAGTAATTCTCTGAGTTAGGAGAGGACACCACTTCTCCCCAGAAACGAGAACACTTCTCACTTCCTTCTCTCTGCCTTTCTGCCTTCCTTTCTTTTCTTCCTTTCTTTTCCTTTCCTTCCTTTGTTCCTTCCTTGCTTCCTTCCTTGCTTTCTCTCTTCCTCTTTCCATGTTTCCTTTCTTCTTCCTTCTCATAGTTTCATTCTTTACATATGTATCCGTCATCAATTTATTGTTTACTGTTACCGTTTTTGCACTTTGTATTAATGAAATCATACACATATTCTATGGCTTCTTCTATGACACATTTCTTTGTTCATCATTTTTTCATGTTGTTGAAATTTACTCATGTTCATATCCATAGTTATTAGATATTTTCTCTAACCAATAGTTTTACTTTATATTAAAATGCCACAATTTGTCCTTTCTGCTGATGGGCATACAGGCAGCTTCTGATTTTCACTATTGCATACGATGCTGTAATGAACATTCCCTGTGCTGCCTCCTGGTGCACATGGACATACACTGGTGAACAGAATTCCTGGTTCAAAGTGTTATGAGCAGATTCAACTTTATCAGACAAAACAGAACTATTTTATTTTATTATTTCCCCAGAAGAGCTGTCATTTGAAGAAAGCTCTCTGTAGTTAGGAAAGGGGAACATAGGTCTGGGGGGGATTCAAAAGTAGCTTCTCTAACCATTACAAAGGAATTTATTAAATTTTTTAAAAAGTAAGTCTGCAATTTTAATAAATAAGAATCCACATAAACAAAGAACTTTGGCATACATGGAAGGAGCTCAGGCTGTGGGATGCATCGATGAATACAGGGTGCTTCTCCTGTTAGATAGTGGACTCTTCTAAGTAGGCAAAAGTGTGATGCACATAATTGTGATGTGTTTGAGGTAAAGCCAAAAGAGAAAGAGTCAGGGAATGCTAGGGCTACCCATGGCACTAACTAGTGAATCCCAGTTTTCAGATGGAATTGTCCCCTCTGGCTCATCAGTCAACATGAATTTGCTTGAAGGACCATCAGTTCCTTAAAGCCTCATCTCCCCCAGTGGGTGTTGTTTTATCAGCCTCCTTCTCCCTGTGTGGGGAAGCCCGCCTCGCTCACCCTCACTGTTTTACATAAAACTGGCCAATTCCCTCATTTAATTCATAATAATGAAAACTGAACATATGACTGCAATTTTAAATTGTTTTGGGTTTTGTTCATAATGATGCAAATAGAAATGCATAGATTCATAGATATACCAAAAAAAAAAAAATCTAGACCATTGTTTAACCCCAAATGGATTTTATACACAACATAGACCAAAGTGAATTTCAGTGAAATGCTGGAGTTTCCAATCTGTCATGGGTGCTCACAGGGGTGATTCCCTGACAGGCTTCCTCCACCCACACCAACGAAGCATGGGCATAGGAAGATGACTTCATCCTGTGCTCCCATTTTCTGATTGATTTGCATAATGCTTAGGAATTTGTGAAATATTTCCACCAGCATTGTTTAATTAGATTTTCATAACCTAGTGAGTGAGGAGGAACGGATGATCTCCAATTGTGAAGAATGAAGAAACCAAGGCCCAGGGAGGTTGACAGACTTGTCCTGAGTCACCTTTGCTCCTCTCCCAAGTGGGCTGGGTCCAAAAGGGCTGGATTGTGCCACAGTCAATGGAAACATGTGCATCTCAGGGCGCATCTTGGGATTACGGTGGTATTTCTCCATGCCTGGGGCTAACCGAGCTTAAACTCACTGAGGAGAAATGGGCACCCACAGAGAGAGGTGGCCATCCATTCCAGCATCTCATCACGGCCCTGGCCCCAACAGCATCTTCCAGAGGGACTCAAGCCCATCCAGGGAGAAACCATGAGCAACACAGTGATGATAATTGCGTAATAGGCAGGAATACGTTTCAGATTCCCACCTTGCTCTGATTTTCAGGCCTCTCTTCTGTGGTGGAAGGTAAATATCCCAAGAAAAACAAACCTTGGCTGCAGCTGTCTTCAGGGATCTGTGTACTTTCAAGATAAGGTGAGTTGCCCCAATCATTTTATGATCCTAATTGTTGGGGAACAGGATATTCATCCTCAAACACATCACCGCGGCCCTCCCAGCTTCCTTCTGTGCTGATTAAAATGAAGCCGTTTGCTTAGGAAACCCCCCAAACCTGTGGCATTGATAGTCATTTTTTTTCTCTCCCTAGAAAACCTAATTTCCAGAGGGTATGCCTTACCACAGCAGGCCTCCACGTGGCTTACACAAATAATGCAAAAATCTCCAACAACCCCTACCAAGAACTTACTCCTGGTGCATGGCCTGCATTTTATTTTATTTTGTTTTATTTTATTAAATTTTTAAAAATCTAACTAAAACATTTGGGCTGTTGTTTTCCTTACCCCTGCCCCCCAACACCTTCGACTGTACACAGAGTAATTTCAAACTGTAAGCTACTCCTGACTTAACTACTTATTAAAAACACTAATATGCTTGGCTGCTTTGATGTCTATGGAACAACAAAGGAAGAGAGTTACTCTGGGCCACTGTAATCCTTGATTTGTCACTAAGTTATGACACCCAGCAGAGCCGTGTGACAGTGCAAATCAATCATCCCGTGTGCTCCGCGGGGCCTTCCCTGCCTCCCGCCGAGCCGCTGCAGTTTAATTAGCTTTTTTCACACTACTGCAATGTACATCTGCAGCTTCAGCAAGAAAAAGAGATGGAGGCAAGTTCACTGGGAAGCGGGAGCCTTAAAAAAAGTTCATATCGTGGAAAAAAAAAAGTCTGAAAGAAGAAACATCAGAGACCTTTGTAGTTTTTGCTTCAGAGGCATTAAGACTGAGATACACAGGCCTCGGGTACACCAGATTGTTAAATGTAGACTTTAAAAACAGCTCCACCAAACCCTGTGCAGAGGAGCTATCAGATGGTGTTTAAAGGACTTTTTCTTCTTTTGGGGGTAGTCTGTGTCTCCTGTTTTCCTCCTGCTCTATACCCCACCTTTGGTTGATTGTGCAGAAATTCTTTGAGTCTGAACCTTCTTGAGCCCATCAAGATGAAAGAGGTGAGACCTTGATTCTGCCCAAGTTTTCCAAAACTTTGGATAAGTTCCTCCCGAAGGGTGGTGTCCTTGAGTGAAAAGCATGTTCCTCTGTTCATTTTGCAGTGATAAATAACTGCAGCCACAGGCTAAAGCCAGGAATGAGGCCTCGAAAGTTGGGAGTCATTGACGGGGACAGCAGGGGTGAGAGCAAATCAGGCCTCGGTGTCAGACACAGAGCGACACTTTTGTCCTGGCCCGGGAGGGAGTTAGACAGATGAGATCAAGCTGACCCTGCCTATGCTGGGGGTGTTCAGGACACTGTCTGGTTTCTCTGGAAAACCACCTACCAGGGGAGGGGCTGGGAGACAGCCAATCTGCTTTTCTGGCCAGTTCCTGGGCAACTGTTATGGCTCATGGGCTGGTGAGCTCAGACTGATGACAGTGATTTAAGGCATGTTGGAAGTTGGGTTTTCTCCTCCCAGAATTATCTTTCCCTAGTTAGGGGAAGGGAGCAAGACAGAGCATGGAGGTGCTGAGGGGTCACCTTGTCACAAGTCATCACCCCGTATTCAGGTGATGGCTTTTGCATCACTTGCAGGGAGGTGTGTATCTGAGGATGCCAAGAGCCCATCTCACAAGCTCTCCCTGGTGCTCCTTCTACCCATTTTGTTTAGGCTTTGGCAACAGCCTGGGCCCATTTCTTCTGTTTCTGTCCCTCACGTGTTGGCACATCTTAGCTGAGGGAGGCAGGCTCTGCTGTGTGCGCTGCTCTGAGACTGCACAGCCAGACCCTGGAGGGTCTCCCATGAAGATCCTGGCCCAACCTCCAGGACCTTCAGCCCCATATCAAAAGGTCAGGGTCAGGGCTAAAAAGAAATGTGCTAACAAGCCACAAAAGGACGTGGAAAGAACTTAAATGCATGTTGCTAAGTGAAAGAAGCCAATCGGAAAAGGCTATGTACTGTACAAATCCAACTGTATGACATCTGGAAAAAGGCGAAACTATAGGGGCAATAAAAAGGTCAGTGGTTGCCAGCGGGGAGAGGGAAGAGGGTGAATAGGTGGAGCATAGGGCATTTTTAAGGCAGTAAGACTCTTCTGCATGAGATTGTCATGGATACATATCATTGTATGTTTGTTAAAACTCGTAGAATATACAACACAAAAAGGAAAAACCCTCATGGAAGTTATAGACTTTAGTTAGCAATAGTGTATCAATATGGTCTTATCAATTGTACCAAATCTACCACACTAATGTGTTATTAACAAGATGTTAATAATAGGAGAAATTTGGTGGTGGCGTAATATGGGAACTCTGTTATTTTCACTTATTTTTTGTAAGCCTAAAACCACTCTAAAAATGAAAGTCCTGGCCAGGATCTGGATTAAAATGAAAAAAAAAAAAAAAGAAAGAATAAAGTCTGACTGGACAAGGTGGTTCACGCCTGTAATCTCAGCACTTTGGAAGCCCAAGGAGGCAGGATTGCTTGAGCTCAGAAGTTCAAGACCAGCCTGGGGAATATGGTGAAACCTCATCTCTACAAAGAATAGAAAAATTAGCCAGGCGTGGTGGGATGCACCCATAGTCCCAGCTACTTGGGAGGCCAAGGTGGGAAGATCATCTAAGCCCAAGAGGCAGATGTTGCAGTGAGCCATGATCACACCATTGCACTCGAGCCTGGGTGGCAGAGCCAGACCCTGAAAAAAAAAAAGCAATAAAGTTTATTCATTTAAAAAAATTTTTTTTAAGTCACAGGGACAAAAGCCACAAAAACAGGAAGGAGAGGAGAGGTGAGCAAGGGGAGGCTTCCCTCCGACCTGCAGTGTTTATTTTGTAGTTAATTGCCAGCGGGCATTCACTGAGACCTGTGGTTACCTGGGAAGCATCCTTTTCTTCTGAGACAGGCTTCTTCTTGACCTTGCTTTGAGCACTGAGCAACAATCACCTCCCTGTTAGTGACATGTGAAACCTGAGTCTAACTCTCCTTCCCTGGTGACCTCCAGGGACATCCAAGTGCCGTGTTTTATGTAATGGGTGGATGTAAACAGCATTTTGATATGTTGAATCGCCTTTTGAAATATACAAAGAAAATATTCTCTAGTGAACTCCTCCAGAGAGGAAAGAGGCACATAATTTCAGGGCAGAAATTGTTCTTTTAGGTCATGTGGTCCCAACCCCAGAGGGGTTAATTGACCTGATCAAGGTCATCCAGCCAAGCCTGGACCAAACTGAGACAATTTGAGGTTTCCTGACTCTCCATCCTATCCAGCATCCTTCCACTGGGGTGGCTGATAAATGGTCACCAGGGTGGTAGAAAGTTGGCCTGCTGACCTTCCAGGAGACCTGAGTCCCAGTCCTATATCTGTTTGTCAGAGATTGTGTGGCTTCATTAAATCTCATAACCTCCCTCTACACAAGCCCAGATGAATTTCTTTGTCTCCAAAATGGAAACACTCATCATATTAGAACTCTTGGCTGGGTGTTGTGGTTCATGCCCGTAGTCCCAGCACTTTGGGAATCTGAGACGGGTGGATCACTTGAGGTCAAATGTTTGTGACCAGCCCTGCCAACATGGTGAAACCCTATAACTACTAAAAGTCCAAAAATTAGCCAGACGTGGTGGTGTGTGTCTGTAATCCCAGCTACTTGGGAGGCTAAGGCAGGAGAATCACTTGAACCTGGGAGGTGGAGGTTACAGTGAGCTGGGATCATGCCACTGCACTCCAGCCTGGGCAACAGAGTGAGACTCCATCTCGAAAGTAAAATAAAATAAAATAAAATAACTCTCACCAGCTGTTACCAGGATTGAGGAATTTTTGCAGAATAGACAGCTTGTCCTGTGCCAGTTAATGCCGCCTTGGGTTACTTTCCTCTCCACTGCAGTTTTATTCCAGACAGGGATTATATATTCTTCCCAGAGACAGGCAAAGAGGTTATTTACTCCTGTGGAGTGGTGCTCCTCAAACTTCCACGTGCACCTGAATTCTGGTTGGGGGATCTCGTTAAGATGCCCATTCCGATTCTACAGGTCTGGGGTGGGGCTCCACGTGCTTCGTTTCTTCCCAGCACCCAGATGGAACTGATGAAGCTGGTTCCTGGCCCACACCCTGAGTGGCAGGGCCCTGGAGGACAGGGGGGCCGGGGGAGGGGCTCACAGAGTGAGAATCCCTTCAGCGGGTGTCTCTGGCTGCTTTTGTCAGGGATAGGGGGCTTAGGGGACAGGTCCCCATCTTTGACTTCAGGAAGGGCAGAATCAGAAGCGCCTGGGGCCCGGGACCTCCCCAGCATCTGGGGCATCTGCCAGGATTGACAGCTTGGCAGGGTGAGGACAAGGACCTCGAACTGCCCCTGGCCCCTTGTTCATTTTGGCTCCTGTTCAACTTCACACAAGGCTCAGCACCTTTCTCCATCCCCTGCCCTTCCTCACCTGAGGAGTCCACACCCCTCTCCTGCCTGAATGTCTGATGCAGAACTTTCAGCTGCTCAGAAGCTCGGCCTCACCAGACACTTCAAATACTTTCCCACCAAGGGGTTGGGACATCCCATGAAGCCCTCGCAGCCCCAGCACCGGGAGGTCAGCTTCAAAGATAATGTGTGACTGGGGGCTGGCTCCTGCTCGGAGAAGCCTTAGCACTTTGCGGGTGACTCCCCGGAGGAAAGGCCTTCTCATCGCAGAGGGGAAGGACATCCCTTTTGAAAGAAAAACCTTGTTTTCCTCCTCTTCCCACCCCCTGTTTCATCTGTTTCATGTCATCTCAGTCTGGGTCCAAGAAGATGTACGTGGGTGGGGCTGGGAGGGGTGGGAGTTTGGCACTCACGACCTCTCCTGGTGTGTGATTGCCTCGGGTGCTTTTGTTTGCACCTCGGGAATGCTGATGGCCCTGGGTAGGTTCACTGGAGACTGTTTTTGCACCAGTGTCTTGTTTCACATTTAGCTGACATTCCCCAGAGGCAGACCCAGCAAGCATGGAGTGAGGGCTCTGGGAAGACAGCGGGAATGAGGCCCCCAGCTGCCACCAAGCCCCTAGCTGCAACAGGCCCATTGCACTGTGAGGGGCATTTAGCATTCTTGGCCTCTTTCTACTAAATCAGAGTCCTCCCTAGACATGCGACAGTCAAGAAATGTCCCCCCACAGTTCCAAATGCCCCCTGAGGGGGCTGGTCCCTCTCCTGGTTGAGAAGTAATGAGGGCCTCGGTGACAGTGGAGACCTGCCCCTTTGGCCAGCCATGCAGACCTCCTGGCAGGGGGTTATGCACCTGAAAATTCATGGGTATAACCTGGACAGAACAGGACGCTGGGACTGGTCTCCTTCTGTGGCTGTTGGGTTCTATAACCGTAGTTCATCCAGGACACCAGAGCACAGGTGTCTGTGCCTCCTCCTGTCTTCCACTCTTCTCCCACTGCCTGCTGATCCCAAAACACCCACACACGTAGAGTTACTCACTCTTACATACACGTATGCACACACACTCATGTACACACATACTAATACATGCACACACATGTATGTACTCACACATATGCATACTTCCTGACACACACACTTACACACTGTGATGTCTGGTCACACACTCATATACACCTACCTACACACCTGTACACACACACTCATGTACAGGCACTCACAGTTGCACTTACACACAGCCCCCCAAAAGCCGAGGTTTCCATACAGGCTCCTCAGAAGAAACACCCTAGTGTCCTCTAAGGGAGTCCCTTTTTCTCAGAGTGCCTGGGCAAGGAAAGAGGAGGTATTGCTATCCTTGGGTCAGCCTGGCCCTTGGGGACAGAGAAGACAATGAGGGCTGGACAGGGACATAGTGTCACCTGTGTCACCTGCCACCAGCCCAGACAGGAGCAGAACTCTAGAGGGCCGCTGCTTAGCTATTTAATAGTTTTGTCCCTCTGGACACCAAAAATGATGATTTAATCTAGTTCCTCCTCCGTGCCCATCAGATAAGAAATTCATGATTATACAGAAAATGTAGAAATGACAGAAAAGAAAAGAAAATACTCCACAACACAATCTCACTGCTCACTGAGAGATAACCATTGTTAACAATTCTGTTTACACTTTCTAGTCATTTTTCTAATTGCCTATTATCATGCTTAGTTTAATTAATCACACCTTTTCTTTACTCTAATGCTTTAACATCTTGAGGCCTTGCTAACCCTCGAGGTACGGGCTCCTCCAAGTTTAGCCAATTTCTACAGATAGTAAGAGATTCACTTAGAGTTCCTGGCACATGCAAACCAACGAATCCAGAGCCCACACCCCAAGCACCTCCCTTATTGATAATATGGTTGGGCTGTGTCCCCACCCAAATCTCATCCTCATTCGTACTTCCCATAATCCCCATGTGTCATGGGAGGGACCTGGTGGGAGGTAATTGAATCATGGGGGTGATGATTTTATAAGAGGTTTTCCCCACTTTGCTCGGCTCATTTTCCTGCCGTCTTGTGAAGAGGTGCCTTCCACCATGATTGTAAGTTTCCTGAGGTCTCCCCAACCATCCAGAACTGTGAATCAATTAAACCTCTTCTTTATAAATTACACAACTTCTGGTATTTCTCCAAAGCAGGGTGACAATGGACTAATAAAATTGGGTTCTTATACTCAGGGCTACTTACTATTGCCCTTCTGCAGTCATTCCAGAGCCAGCTGTCAGCAACTAGGGACAGCCACCCTGCCCCAGAGCCCAGTGAAATTATTTAGGTGAGTCAATCCTAAGCCTGCCTACCCTGACTCACCCATTCCTTCCTGCAGAAACCACAAAAAAGGCTCTTGCCTGCATTTTCCCCTCACTCTCTGTGCCTCCTGACAGATCCTGGTACTCCCCTGTGTGCCTTCTCGTGGCCCCCACTGTGGCATGGTGCACCCCTCCTCACGGGATGTGTGAGCATAACTATTGGTTCAATGGCAGTTGCCCCCTGATCTGAATACCATACCTGAATAATAATAAAACCTGCATTTTAAGACACTGTAGTATCCAGCTATTGAATCAAACACTGATCTGGATGTTGCAGTGAAAGTATTTTGCAGATGTGGTTAACATCAGCAATCAGTTGAGTTTGAATAGAAAAGATTCTCCTCCATAATCTGGCTGGCCCCTGACATGGTTTGGATCTGTGTCTCCACCCAAATCTCATGTCAAATTGTAATTCCCAGTGTTGGAGGTGGGGCCTGATGGGGGGGTAATTGGATCATGGGGGCAGTTTCTAATGTTTTAGCACCATCCTCCTCGTGCTGTTTCATGATAGAGTTCTCATGAGATCTGGTGGCTTAAAAGTGTGTATCACCCTACTCCCAACCTCCTTCACTCTATTCCTCCTGCTGTGGCCTTGTAAGATGAGCCTGTTTCCCCATCACCTTCCATCATGATTGTAAGTTTCCTGAGGCCTCCCCAGAAGCCAAGCAGATGGCCAGCATCCTGCTTCCTGTACAGCCGGCAGAACTGTGAGCCAATTAAACCTCTTGTCTTTACAAGAGTCTCAGGTATTTCTTTATAGCAATGCGAGAACGGACTAATACAGCCCTCATCCAACCAGTTGAAAGGCCTTAAGAGCATGACTGAGGTTTCCCAGGAAAGAAGAAATTCTGCTGCAAGACTGCAATATCAATTCCTTTATATGTACATACATGCATATATTTCCTATTGGTTCTGTTTCTCTGGAGAATGCTGACTGATACACACCTATCTATTTATCCATTCATCTATTAATCCACCCATCAATCAATCTGAATCATATGCAATTTGCACCTTACTTTATTCCGTTAACATTTCTTCTATATCACCATTTTATTCTCGTTTTTTTTTTTTTTTTTTTTTTGGTTTGATTTTTTGAGACAGAGTCTCACTCTGTTGCCCAGGATGAAGTGCAGTGGCACCATCTTGGCTCACTGCAACCTCCACCTTCCAGGCTGAAGTGATGCTCGTGCCTTAGCCTCCTGAGTAGCTGGGACTACAGGCACCCACCACCACATCCGGTGAATTTTTGTATTTTTAGTAGAGATGGGATTTCACTGTGATGCCCAGGCTGGATACCCAGAACTGCTGACCTCAAGTGAACTACCCGCCCTGGCCTCCCAAAGTGGTGGGATTACAGGCGTGAACCACCGTGCCTGGCCCATATCACCATATTAATGACCATGTAGTAGCTCATAATATGGTTACACCACAACTCACCCAAATTCTCTATTATTGAACCTAATTTTTGGCCATTATAAATGTTACTATGAAATTTTTTTATATTAATTATTGTATGCATCTTTGATCAGTTCTTAGGACAAATTTCCAAGAAAGGTACTACTACATTTGTGGTCACAACTCTCCCTCAGGAGTCAGAGAGTCAGGGGCTGGTGGACGTGAACCCTACACAGACCCCTACTCACGTGCTGCCCTCACTCCCAGCAAGCTGCAAGAGCAGGAAGGTGGCAAAAGAACCCTCCCTTGGAAATGTCTGGAAATCCACCAGCACAGTGGAACGTGCCCCTGGCTCCCTGGCTGGGAAGTGGCTGCCACTGAGGAGCTCTCGGTCTCCACAGTGTGGAAACAATAGAGGCAGCCACAAGGGCTGCCAGGGCTAGAGAGGACCGGAGGCAGTGCCACTGGGTGTCCCATGGTCCTAGAGGGGAGCTGGAGGGAGAGCCGACCTCATGTGCCTCTGCTGTTGTGAATAAAAGGACAGCTGCAGTAGCTAGAAGGGAGGCTCAGAAGACCTGGGAGGTAGAGAGCGAGCAGTGGAGACCCCTCCAGTGATGCGGGTGTGGTGTGAGCCTCTCCTGGGGGCCAGACTGGAGCATCCATCAATGGGGAATCTGGCGTGGACAGACACAGCTCCCAGACGAGACCCTTCTTCTAGCAGCAGGACACTGAGCAGTCTTCCTTCCAAGGTCAGAGGCCACCTGGGGGAAAAACAAAAGAGGAAAAAATCTTATGGAGTGAGTTTCCTTAGAATCAACTGTGACTCCATTTCCTACCACTAAGTTGAATTTCAAAGTAGTCAATTATTTTGGACATCTGGACATGAGCTTCAAAATTTGTAATATACATATGCATATTATTTTTATTGCTAAATCTTCAGATTATCGTATATATACATACTTGTATATCATTCTGTGACTTGCTCTTTGAACTTGGCTATCTACCTCTCTATCTACCTATCTATCTGATATTTCTATTTCAGTTCATGTCTTCTGCCTCATTCTTTTTTTTTTTTTTTTTTTTTTAAATAGAGATGAGGTCTCACTATGTTGCTGAGGCTGGTCCTGAGTTCCTGGGCTCAACTGACCCTCCCACCTCAGTCTCCCAAAGTGCTGGGATTATAGACATGAACCACCATGCCCTGCTCACCTCTTTCTTTTTAAACATGGTCATCATATCTCTCTCTCTCTTTTTCTGTCTTCAGACTGGATGCAGTGGCTCACTCCTGTAATCTCGGCATTTCAGAAGGCCAAGGCAGGAGGATTGCTTGAGGCCAGGAGTTTGAGAGCAGCCTAGGAAACAAAGAAAGATCCCATCTCTACAAAAAATTAGCTGGGTGCAGTGGCACATACCTATAGTCCCAGCTACTCAGGAGGCTGAGGAGGGAAGATCAATTGAGCCCAGAAGTTCGAGGCTGCAGTGAGCTTAAGATCAAGCCATTGTAATCCAGCCTAGGTGACAGAACAAGACCATGTCTAAAAATTTTTTTTTCAATGACTGTAATATATGCTTATAATAAGAAACCACCAGGAAAGTCAGTCTCTCCAGCCTGGGTTCCTCATTCCCCTCTCCTCCCTGGGGGTAGCTATTGAAGCAGATGATGATGGTTTTGTTGACTGGAAGAGTCTACTTTCTTCTGAGATCTGGAGATGGGCCAGGGTTTCAAGCCTTGTTTGGTGAAAAGAGTCACTTCCTCCTTGGAGAGGCTGAGAGTGGATCCCTCATGGGGCGTTAGAATGAACTCGCATATTGCTTCCTGTTCCATAGTATTTGCACCCATCCCTCTTCCACAGAGGTTCAGCAGGAGCAGCTGAACATAAACACAAGATTGACAACATCCATACAAAAAAGTGTACGAAGCAAAAATGTATGGCTCAGCAAATTACCACAGATTTATTGTGAAAACCCATGTAGCCAGAACAAAAAACACACTCTAATATCCCCTCCCTATCACTTATCCCTCATATCCCCTCATATCCCCTCCCCATTACTAATCTTTCCCTCCCCACCATGAGTAAATTTTATAACCACTTCCTTACTTTTCTTTATAGCTATATCACCCAAGTGTGCATTCCTAAACACTATAGTTTGCCTGCTTTTTTGAATTGTATATAAATTGAATAATACAGGATACAAAGGAATGCACGTTTTTGCATTTGATGTCTTTTGTGCAACATCGTGAGACAGATCCACTCTCTTGTGTTGCTTTGGTTCATTCAATTTCATTGCCAGATAGCATTCCATTATATGAATATTCCACAATTTATTATTCATTCTGCTGTTGATAGACATGTGGTTTGTCTCCAATTTTTGGCCAGCATGAATAATGTTGCTAGGGACACTTGTGTGTAAGCCTCATTGTACACAGGTACATATATTTCTGGTAGGCATATACTTAAGAGTAGAATTGCTCATAGGATAAGCCTATCTTCAACCTCAATAAAGAATGCCAAATAGTTTTCCTGAGGCATATACTTAAGAGTAGAATTGCTCATAGGATAAGCCTATCTTCAACCTCAATAAAGAATGCCAAATAGTTTTCCTGAGTGATTGTAATAATTTACACTTCCATAAGCCATGCATGAGTGTTCTAGTTACTTCACATCCTTACCAATTATTAGTACTAGTTGTTTTTGCTTTTTAAATATTAGCCATTGTGATGGGTATATAGAAGTAAGTCACTGTGATTATAATTAGCATTTCTTGATGGCTAATGAAATTAATCACCTTTTCTTGTTTAGAGGACATTTGAATATCCAATGTGTAAACTACCCGCTAATATCTTTTGACCATGTTTCTATTGGGATTTCTGGCTTTGTCTTATTGATTTGTAAGAGTTCTTTATATATTTTACATTTAGTTCCTTGTTGTTATATTTACTGCAAATATCTTCCACCATCATGTGGCTTTCCTTCTCACTTTATGATGGTGTCATTGGGGAGGTGGAAAAAAGGATGTTACTAATTTCGATGTAGTCCAACTTGCTAAACTTTCACTTTATGGTAAGTGCTTTCTGAGATCTGTTTAAGAAATCTTTGCTCACTCTGAGATAGTGAAGATGTTTTTCTGTGTAGTAGCTTTACTATTTACATCTAAAATCTACCCCAGAATTGATTTTCATAGATGGTATAAAAAAGAATCAGTATTAATTTTGTTCTATATGCATATCCAATTGACCCAGCACTATTTATTGTGAAGATGTATCCTTCTTTTTTCATTGTCCTGTAGTGCCACCTTTATAATATATAAAGGTTTTGTATATGTATTGGTAGGTTTCTGAATTCTTCATTTTATTATTTTGGCTCATTTATCTAACATGTCACCATTACCACAATGTCTTAAATATAGCAATTAATATCTTCATAACAAGTACAGCTAGTACTTTTATTTTATTATTCTTTCTCAATATTATCTTGGCTATTCGTGGCTATATGCATTTCAGTATAAATTTTAGGATCAACACACACATAAAATGTCTGTCGAGATTTTGATTGGGATTGCACTGAATCAACATATCAGTTTAGGGAGAATTAACATCTTTCAATACATGAATATGATATAATTTTATATTTTTAAAAATTATCTTCGATTTTCCTCAATAATCTTTTGTAACTTTTATGATAGTGGTCCTGAAGAGCTTTACTAGTTTTCAGACTAACTGTATGTTTAATGGCTTTTTATGCATGTAAAAATAAAATTGTATTTTCTAATTGTTGCTGGTATATAGAAATGCGTTAGATTTTTAATATTAAATTTATATTCAAATAATTTTCTAAATATCTTATTTATTTCAGTTAATCAGAGATTCTTTTACATTTTCTACAAGCATAATTGTGCTGTTTGTGAATAATATTTCTTACACCTTTCTTTCTTTTTCTTGCCTTATTGCACTGGCTAGGTCCTTCAGTATAATGCTAAATAGAAGTGGTTGTAGTGAGCAGCCATGTGTCTTTCCTGATCTCAGGGGGAGACTTTATCAATATAATGTTTCTAGTAAGTTGTTTTGGGTAAATACCCTGTATCAAGTTAAGAAAGTTCTCTTCTATTCCTAATTTATAAAGACTTTTATTTTTTGATCATAAATGGTTGTAAAATTTTATAAAGCAAATTTTCTACATTTATAGAGGTAATACAATTTTGCTTATTTATTTTGCTAGTATGGTGAATTGCAGTGGTTAATTTTCTAGTGTTAAGCAAAGTTGAGTCTATTACTAAAATAAAAGTCTACCCAGAATTACTGCAATAAACTCAACTTGGTTGTAATATATTACCTTTTTTTAATATCTCAGGATTTGGTTCTCCAGTCTTGTGTTCAGAATTTGCATCTTATTTATATGATACATCAGCCTGTAATTTTCCCTTCTTATAAATGCCTCATCAGATTTTGGTGTCAAGGTTACGCTGTCTTCACAAATTGAACTGAAAAACTTTTCATTTTTTTTTTATTTTCTCGAAGAGTTCATACAAAATTGGTGTTTTTTTTCTTAAGTGTTTGAAATGATTTACTGGTGAAGCCATCTGGACCTGAATCTTTCAATGTTGGAAAACTTTATAATTACAGATTTATTGTTTCTATTAGATTTAGAACTATTCACATTTCTCAGTTCTTCTAGTGTCAGTTTTGGTAAACTAAATTTTCCTAAATGATTGTTACATTTAAATTTTCAAATGTATTAGTGTAAAGTTATTTATAATATCTTCTTTTATTATCATTTTCATGCCTTTAAGAATCACAGTAATATCTCCTTTTAAACTTAATTCCTGATAATGGTTATTTCTGTCTTCTTTCCTTTTTATTTGATTAACCTTATGAGGGAATTAGCAGTTTTATTAATTATTTTAAAGAATCAGCTTTTGGCTTTATTTAATTTCTACATTTTTATTTGTTTTCTATTCTATTAATTTCTGCTGTTAGCTTTATTTCTTATTACCGTCTACTTTGTGGTGGAGGGAGGTTAATTTACTGTTCTTTTTTTCTAGCTTCTCAAGTTTGATACTTAACATTGCTGAGTTTCAGGCTTTTTTTTTCTTTAGTCTAATGTATGAAACTAAGGCTATGTAGCTTACTCTAAGCCTTACTTTAGTTATATCCCACAAATTTTGATGTGTCACATTTCATCATTATTCAGTTAAAAATATTTTCTAATTTCTATTATGATTTATTCTTTTACATGTATATGTTTTAGAAGTATATTGCTTAATAAACATATGGGAATTTTCTACTTATTGTTTGATTATTGATTTCTAGCTTAATTGCATTGTGTTCAGAGAATTTATTAAGTATGACTTCATATTTGAAATTTGTTGATATTTGCTTTATGATCCAGCATATATTCATTTATAGATCATGCTTTTAAGGAATGCTTGAAAAGAATGTGTATCTGGAGTTGTTAATTCCAGCATTCTATATATATCAATTAAGTCAAGTTTGCTAATTATGTTATTCCAATCTACTATATTCTTACTGATTATTTGTCTATTTGCTTTATTAGTAACTTATGAACTGTATTAAAATATTTCTCTATGACTGTGGACTTATTCATTCTTCTTATACTTCTGAAAATTGTTGCTTTATATATGTTAAAGTGGTCTTGTTTGCTGCATACAATTCAGAATTACTATTTGACTTGCTTATGAATTTTAACTTTTTGCATTTTAAACTTTCTTGTCATTGTTCCCTTAAAATCTACATTGTCTGATTGAATACAGTTATACAGGCCTTCTTTTGTTTTATGTTTACACGGTAAACCTTGTTCCATGTTTTCACTTTGAAATTTTTTATGTCCTTATATTTTATATGAATCTCTGGGGAAAGTCAAATAGTTAGGTGTTATTAAAAAATAATCTAAGTTGGTGGCCAGACACAGTGGCTCATGCCTGTAATTCCAGCACTTTGGGAGGCCTAGGCAGGTGGATCAACTGAGTCAGGAGTTCAAGATCAGCCTGGCCAACAGGCCAGAGATTGGTGAAACCCAATCTCTACTGAAAATACAAAAATTATCCCAGCATGATGGCAGACACCTGTAGTCCCAGCTACTCGGGAGGCTGAGGCAGGAGAATAGCTTGAACCTGGGAGGCAGAGGTTGCAGTGAGCCGAGATTGCACCACTGCACTCTAGCCTGGGCAACAGAGTGAGACTCCATCTCAAAAAATATATATACATAATAATAATAATCTAAGTTAGCAATCTTTGCCTTTTAATTGGCACATTCTAATCCATTTATACTTGATGCAATTACTGAAGTATTTGGGTTGACATCTATTATTTTACTCAGAACTGCCTATGGTTTCACTAATCTATTGTCTTTATTTTTTTCCTTTTGAAAGAGCGAGGGTTCATTTGGATTAAGTGTATTTTATCATCCTATTTTATTTATCTAGTAACTTGCAAGTTACACACTCTGTTGCTCTTTCTCTAGTGATTACCCTGGAACAATTTTTATCAGCAGGGGGCTATTTACCTATCTCTTTATTATTACTGTTTTAGACAATCCATTTAGATTTATCCACATATTTTCATGTTTTTGGTGTTCATTCTTTCTTGCATTTCCTATTTTTTATCTGAGATAACTTTTCCTCTGTCTGAAATACACTTCAGTATTTCCGTTAGTGAAAGTGTGTTTGTGATGAATACTTAGTTTTTGTTCTTCTAAAATGTTTTTATTTAACTTACTTTTTTTTTTTTTTTTTTTTTTTGAGACGGAGTTTTGCTCTTGTTGCCCAGGCTGAAGTGCAATGGCACAATCTGGGCTCACTGCAACCTCTGCCTCCCAGGTTCAAGTGCCTCAGTCTCCCAAGTAGCTGGGATTACAGGCATGTGCCACCACACCATGCTAATTTTGTATTTTTAGTAGAGATAGGGTTTCTCCATGTTGCTCAGGCTGGTCTCAAACTCCTGACCTCAGGGGATCCACCAGCCTTAGCCTCCCAAAGTGCTGGAATTACAGGCATGAGCCACCACTCCTGGCTCTAATTGTTTTTATAACATCAATTTAGTCTCTCCCTCTCTTTCTCTCTCCTTCATTGTGATTATGTTTTACCTACCTTCCATTTCACTAATTCTCTCTTCAGTTTTGCCTAATTTTATTAAAAAATCTATTCATTGAGTTCTAATTTTTGTTATTATGTATTTTAGTTCTATATTTTCTTTTTGGTTTCTTTTAAAATATGCTATCTTCTCTCTTTTTTAAAAAAAGTATTTTAGAGTTACTTGTCAAAAATTATCTCTTCTTCATGATCGTAGTAAGCATAGTTATTTTAAAATCTGTTTCTAATAACTTCAGTATCTGGAGTTCCTGTAGATCTGTTTCTATTATCTTTATCTCACTAGTTCCCATTCATGTTTTCTTGTCTTTTTTGTATTTGATGATGTTGGTGATGATCATAATGATGATGATGACTGTGAGCTAGGATTTATATTTGAAAAATGACTTTTGGAAATAATTTGTGGACTAAGATGATGGTTATCTTCTAGAAATAATTTTCATTTGCTTCTATAGGGAACATCAGCAATATGGCATTGCCGTAATCCCATTTCCATTGAGATTACTGAAAGTTGGACTGTAGTCTTTGCCATAGATCTTTCTAAGTGCAGAAGTCTTACCAGGTGCCATCCAACATTGGAAGACGCTGGACAACAACTTTATTCTCTTACTACTGGGAGTCTGCAGAAGGTACTATTCAGCCTTTCAGTGTCTCAGTGTCTCTTCTAGAACAGCCAAATGCTCACAGAAGAAAGCAGTCCTAAAACCCAGGCTCATCTCTCTGTGTTGCCATCCTCTCCTAGATCTTGGCCCGATAATTCTTCAGAACCTTGTTAATACTCTCCTGCCTTAGAGTGATTTTAAGACTACTTTGTCCAGTTTATCTCATGGTACATAGTTTGGGATTTTAGTCTAAGTTACCCTGTTCTGCATTCCTGGAAGTGAAGTTTGAGATGACATAATTTAATCATCACATAATCAGTATTATATGAATTGCACTCATCTTATAAGGTGACTTTGCTATATCCCCTCAACATATAGTTTAAACCACTGGATTTAGTGGGTAGATTTAGAAATAGCAACATCTCCTGGACCAATCATTGGACTGCCTGTTAGAATACAAGCTTTTTTTCTCTCCCTATCACTAACTGCATGTGGCTCAAGCTGCAGTGGCCTTAGAGTCATAACATTTCAGTTTTACTATTTGTTCCCACCTCCTTTTTTACTTAAGGGAGAAAACACAGTAATGCCTATGATAAGCCTAGAATTCGTGGCAGAGGAATTCTGTGCCTGATATAATTTATGGAAGAAACCCTCTCTTTCCTTACTTTTGAAGACATGCTCTGGATTGAGGCAAACAAACCTTGATTCTGCTACCCTTCTTCTACTTCCAGAGTGCTGACAGGCATGATTAAGAATTGTATTAGCTAAAGTGGAGAAAAAGTGGAATTTCAAAGCTTCTACCTAGCCTTCATGTAGCTAGGATGGACATAAAGAGTGCGTGACTGTTTGTGAAGGTAATGGAACAGCTCCCATTTCTTAGGTCTGGTGGACATGTTCTATAAGCAGAAGAATTCATAAAAAAGAAAAATAGAAATTTCTCTGCCTATATTTCTGTATTAGGGACTGGGAAACCCTTGACCTATTATGTCATTTTAAGAAAATATTTATTACTCTGAATATGAGTTTAGGTTCCACTATCTCTGAGAGTTGTATGATATCCGTGGAAGTTATATGTATTCTGTCCAAATCTAAAGTCTCACTGGTGCCAAGACTTTGAAAGAGACTACATTTGCAGCACCAGTGCCCACCTTGGCTTGCCCCACAGAAGATCCCTACAGTGTTACTACAGGCTGTGTAACTCAGGTGGTTGGGTTGTAGTTCAGAGATTATTGCATCCCATGAATTGCACTGGTGGTAACAAAACAGCTCCCAGACAAAACAAACATTTTGTTTCATGCTTCAAACTCTTTCTTTCTTTCTTTCTTTCTTTTTTGAGACAGTTTCACTCTTGTCGCCCAGGCTGGAGTGCAATGGCGCAATCTCGGCTCACCGCAACCTCTGCCTCCCAGGTTCAAGTGATTCTCCTGCCTCAGCCTCCTGAGTAGCTGGGATTACAGGCATGCGCCACCACACCCAGCTAATTTTGTATTTTTAGTAGAGACTAAAAACACTCCATGTTGGTTAGGCTGGTCTTGAACGCCTGACCTTAGGTGGTCCAACCGCCTTTGCCTGCCAAAATGCTGGGATTACAGGCGTGAGCCACTATGCCCGGCCTCAAACACTTTTAGGAGAAACAAAATGTTTTGTGTTTCCTAAAGAGAAGCAGAGATAAAAGGATTGAGGTGACTCTATGTCTAAAGAAAGAAGGAAAGAAAAAGACCTTAAGGCAAGGAAGCTCAGCTTGGAAGAGTTTATCCTATTTTCTTTTTTCCTGATTCCCTTCAGTTCTGGAAACATTCATATTTCATATTCAGTTTGAAACACTTTTCCTTACATTACTTTTTTTTCTATTTATCTCTATACTTTCAGCAACGTCCACTATATAAACAACAGCCTTATGTTGGCAATGTATGTGTGCTGAGGGGAATTAAAGCGGTCAAGGGAAGTGGGGTCTGCCCCCGGACTATCTCTCCTCTGAGGGTACCACAACAGCAGCACAGCACTGTGTCAAATGGGGACAGTATGACAATCAGCAGAAAAACTAACAAGCCCTGACCTCCTTCTACCCCCACCGTCCCCCATAGACTAGAGGAAGATGCTCTTTGAAAAGAGAGAACAGATGCTGTGTTACACAGAACGCTTGCTCAGAAATACCCACGTTTATTGAACCTTCATGTTTGGGCTGGATAAAGGGTGGGAGGATCTGACAGAGCCACGATTAGGGTGAGGCAACTAAGGGGAGTTGTGCAAGCGTGTGGCCCAATCCTGCCTCTATTTAAAATTTTGTCACTGTTTTCATCATCGATTTTTTTGCATTAATTTTGAGTTTTTAAAATCTTGCATGGACATTTTCTTTATGTTGATGACTGAGGTTGTTCTTTTGTTGTCTACTTAAAATTGGGGCCCTAGGCAAATGCCTCACTTGCTTCACTCTAGTCATGGCCCTGCATCACACACACACACACACACACACACACAACGCACGCGCAACTGGTACTCTATTCTCCACCTCTACAAAACACATCCCAGTTTTTTTGAGCTCCTCATACTTTGCTACCAAGGGTGTCTGCTGCTTACAATGCCATTTTCTCTTCCCCACTCATCTGCTTATCTAACTCCTCAGTTAACTTTCAAGACTTGCATCAGCATCGATAATCTCCCCAGAAAGAAAGAATACCTGTTTCCCCTGTGTTATTTATTCACCCTGAACATACCTGTTTCACTGTACTCATCCCTCTGGACTTTAATGATCAATTTAAGTGTCCAGTGTCCACCTCTCCTACTAGAGCGATTGGTCTTTGAGGGCAGGCATCTTGCCATCTTGATGTCTTTCTATTTCCAGCAGCTGGCATGGAGTCGGTGCTCAAGAAAACACACAGTCAACGCAGAATAAAGACAAGGCATTGTCCCCATTTTATGGAAAAGGAAATAAAGTTCAGAGGGTTGGGATGGTTTGCTCAAAGTCACACTGGGTCAGCCGGGGCTCAAAGCCAGGTCTTCAGTTGCCCACAGCCAGTGCTGCCTGCACTCTGCAGAATAAATGGTGCTCTTTGTAGAGGACCAAGCCTCTCCATTTTGGGGAAAGCCAATGTCCCTGCCAACCACAGTAGCTGTCTGCCCAGGTCTTGCACCCAGCCCTGGCCCACCCTGGGCAGAGGCCCAAGACTTCTCTCTTCATCCTCCTCCCTCCAAGGAAACTGACTCATCTGGATTCCAAGCAAAGCTCCTGGACTCTGGTCCTGCTGGAGCTGGCCACCAACACACCCTCTGATTACCATGGCAGAGTTTCCTGGGATAAAAGGCATCTCCTCATCTCCAGAGTGGAGAGCCAAGCCCGGCCCAAAGCCTGGGAATGAATGCCCCATGTATCAAGGTGTTGCCCTCTGATGGAAGAGTGGTCTGCTCTTTACAAGACATTTTTCTGGAAAGCCTCAGGTCCTGAAAGGAAGCCGCTTAGGCAGTCAGAAAGAATTTTTTTTTTTTTTTTGGTTTTTTTCTCCCCCTTTTCTTTTTTTAACCTTCTGCTTCTGACTCTGCCAGTCTGTGTCTCTCTCTCACCCCTGGAGCTTTCTTTTCAATACTGGTCATTCGTGGAGTCGGCTCTGCCCTCTCCGCTTGTGACTGGTGGGAGAGCTGAGCCGCCTCCCTCTAATGAGGGGCTCTCCAGGCTGTGCTGCCCTCATTTTTGATACCTGGGGAGAGGATGTACAGGCAAGGGCCAATTGGATCAGAAAGGCCCCACTGAACAGACATCACAGCCAAGCTCAAAGAGTGCAGGAAGTAGAACAAAGAACAAAAACATTTACAGAAGTGCTACAGTGTAAGGGGAAAAAGTACTAGCAACTCTAACAAGGTCAATGGTGAGGGAAAAAATTTTTTTGAAAGGAATTGCTGAGGGAAAAAAAAAGAGAAACCTCAAAAAGGGGCCGAGGATTCCGAGTAGGTCCTGCTGGTTGGCTCCTGGGACGCCTTCCTTGATATCTTCCCATGAAGCACTGTTTCTGCAAGACTTCAATACATTGGAAAAGTTGATGCAATGGACCAGGAGGAGGGTTAGAAGTTGTGAGTCACCGTCATCAGCCCTGCGTGTGTTCGCTTCCTGTGGGACCACATAAATGGAGCCTTTCTGGTTCTTTGGCATGTGTTGAGGTGGGTTGGGATGGGGGTGTCTGGCCAGCCTATTTTAAGGGAGCGTGGGGTAGTGGGCCCTCATGGCTCCTAAGAATGGAACAAATGAGCTGACCTCACCTCGTACTTGGTCCTCCACGTCAAAGACTAACAGGAGGAATTTAGGTACTAAAGTTTCAATTCCACGACTTGGGGCAAGTTTTTGTTTTGTTTTTTTTTTCTTTTTTCTTTTTTGAGATGGAGTCTCCCTTTGTCACCCAGGCTGGAGTGCAGTGGCGCCATCTTGGCTCACTGCAACCTCCACCTCCCGGGTTCAAGCTATTCTCCCACCTCAGCCTCCCGAGTAGCTGGGACTACAGGCACCCGCCACCCCACCTGGCTAGCTTTTGTATTTTTAGTAGAGACGGGGTTTCACCATGTTGGCCAGGCTAGTCTCGAACTCCTGACCTCAGGTGATCTGCCTGCGTCGGCCTCCCAAAGGGCTGGGATTACAGTCGTTAGCCACCGCACCCGGCTACTGGCTACTTGGGGCAAGTTTTCTAAACACACACTACCTCAGTTTTTTTCACCTGTAAAATGGGTGAAATATGATCTCCTTTGCAGGGTTATTCTGAGGTTATTATGACACCCAGTCGGCACGCCAAAAAGCATGTCTAAACATAGAAAACATATCTAAACCTAAAAAGGTACGGTAAAAATACAGTATAAAAGATACAAAATGGTGCACTTGTACAGGGCCCTTAGCAGGAATGCAGCTTGCAGGACTAAAAGTCGCTCTGGGAGAGTCAGTGAATGAGTGGCGAGTGAACGTGAAAGCCTAGGATGTTACTGCTCACTGCTGTAGACTTTATAATACTCTACACTTAGGATACGTGACTATAATTCTTTTCATAGCTCCATACATAGCTTTAACTCTTTTTTCTTATCATTATTTATCACCAATAATGGGAATGTTAAAATAGAACTTTCCAAATCTTGGGTTTGTTACCTAAAAAAGTGGGCTCTTGTAAAGTCTGTTTCCCAGGAGATTTTTTTTTTTTAATTTTATTTTAAGTTCTGGGGTACATGTGCAGATTGTGCAGGTTTGTTACATAGGTATACATGTGCCATGGTGTTTTGCTGCATCTATCAACCCATCATCTAGGTTTTATGTTTGTTTGTTTGTTTGTTTGTTTTGTTTTGTTTTGTTTGAGGCGGAGTTTCGCCCTTGTTCCCCAGGCTGGAGTCCAATGGTGCGATCTCAGCTCACCTCAACCTCTTCCTCCTGAGTTCAAACGATTCTCCTCCCGAGTAGCTGGGATTACAGGCGTGCGCCACCACACCTGGCTAATTTTGTGTTTTTAGTAGAGATGGGGTTTCTCCATGTTGGTCAGGATGGTCTTGATTTCCTGACCTCGTGATCCACCAGCCTCGGCCTCTCAAAGTGCTGGGATCACAGGCGTGAGCCCCATCATCTAGGTTTTAAGTCCCTCATGCATTAGGTATCTGTCCTAATGCTCTCCCTCCCCTTGACCCTCATCCCCAGACAGGCCCCAGTGTGTGATGTTCCCCTCCCTTCCCATGAGATTTTTAGTGGAATAGACAGCCATCAGTCTCAGATGTGTTGGTAAATTTCATCTCATTTTGTGGATCACCTGTAGGCAAATGTTTAAATCTTTCTTCCTCTTGTGAACCAGCAAGTTTTAGGGTTGTTTCTCCTTGCCCTCTGTTATGTGGACTTTATCATGCAATTCATTTGAACATCCACCAAAATATTTGGAAAGCAGAGCTGCCACATGAATAATTATAGAAAGAGTATGTATTTCCTTCACACATACCATATAATGTACTGAATGTAAACTGATTGTTTATTGTTGTTTGTCCCTGTCCACCTACCAGAATATAAGTCCACGAGGGCAGGAAATTTTTAAAAATACAGTTTTTTATTTTTGAAGAGTTTTATGTTTACAGAAAAATTGCAAAGATAATGGAGTTTCCATGCACCCCACATCCAGTTTCTCCCATTGTTAACTTCTTACATTATTATGGTACATTTGTCACAACTAAAGAAATGACAGTGGGGCCAGGCACGGTAGCTCATGCCAGTAATCCCAGCACTTTGGGAGGTGGAAGCGAGTGGATCCTTTGAGGTCAGGAGTTCAAGACCAGCCTGGGCAACATGGCGAAACCCTGTCTCTACTAAAAATGTAAAAATTAGTCAGGCATGGTGGTGCCTGCCTGTAATCTCAGCTACTCAGGAGGCTGATGTGTGGGATTCGTTTGAACCAGGGAGGCAGAGGTTGCAGTGAGCCGAGATCACACACCACCATACTCCAACCTGGGCAGCAGAGCAAGACTGTTTTTGGCTTTTTATAATAGCCATTCTATCTCACTGTGGTCTTGATTTGCATTTCTCTAATGATTAGAGTTGTTGAGCATTTTTCATATGCTTGTTAGCCACATATATGTCTTATTTTGAAAGGTGTCTGTTCACGTCCTTTACGCACTTTTTGATGGGATTGTTTTTTGCTTGTTAATTTGTTTAAGTTCCTTATAGAGTCTGGATATTAGACCTTTGTCAGATGCATCATTTGCAAATATTTCCTCCCATTCTGTAGGTGTCTGTTTATTGATAGTTTTTTGTTTTTTGTTTTTTTCTGTGCAGAGGCTCTTTAATTAGGTCCACTTTTTCAAGTTTAGTCAATTGCTTTTGGCATTTTCATTATGAAATCTTTGTCAGGGTCTATGTCCAGAATGATATTTCCTAAGTTGTCTTCCAGAATTTTTACAGTTTTAGGTTTTATATTTAAGTCTTTAAGCTGTCTTGAGTTGCTTTTTGTATATAGTGTAAGGAAGGGGTCCAGTTTCAATCTTTTGCATATGGCTAGTGAGTTATCCCAACACCACTTATTGAATAGGGAGACATTTTCCCATTGCTTGTTTTGTTTTTTAACTTATTTTGTTGATGGTTGTAGATGTGCAGCTTTATTTCTGGGCTCTCTATGCTGTTCCATTGGAGTATGTGTCTGTTTTTATACCAGTATCATGCAGTTTTGGTTACTGTAGCTTTGTAGTATAGTTTGAAGTCAAGTAACATGATGCCTCCAGCTTTGTTCCTTTTATTTAGGATTGCTTTGGTTATTCAGGCTCCTTTTTGGTTTCACATGAATTTTAAAATAGTTTTTTCTAACTCTGTGAATAAAGTCATGGTAGCTTAATAGGAATAGCATTCAATTTATAATTTGCTTTGGGCAATATAGCCATTTTAACAATACTGGTTTTTCCTGTCTATGAACATGGACTGTTTCTTCATATGTTTGTGTCATCTCTGGTTTCTTTGAGCAGTGCCCCCATTCAATTATTTATGCAATCATTTTTATATCAGTATGGGCTCATGAATATTTATTTTACACCCTAGATTGTAACCCAATACTGTTATTTATCTTGTTACTCAGTTTTGGCTATTGGGATCCCTTTCTGGTTGGCACCTGTGTTATTGATATGCCCCCATGGTTTTGTTCCTTGAGCACTTTCCTACTTTCTAACACTATGAGATGCTACAAGCTCATCTTGTATATTCTGTGCCCAAAGCCCAGAAACAGCCATTTCTCCAAGAAGTCCTGGTTCTTTGTATTAGAGAATGGTGTTAGAAACCATGATCTGGGCTCCAGATGTGATTATTGCTACTGAGTTGTTATTGCTCAGAGGCCCATGGAGACAGAATTTTTGTCTGTTCTGTGAATCTCAAGCACTATAATACCTGTCACATAGCAGTTGCTCAACACGTATTTGTTGAATAAATTAATGACTAAATAATTTTCAAAACTACTCTGTAAAACTGGAATTTTATTATTATCATTTTATAAATAAAGTAACAGGGTCAGGGGAATAAGAAACTTGCTAGTCATACAGGTAGAAATGGCAGAGCAGGGATTTAAAACTTGTCTGACTTCAAAGCCATTGATGTTTTATTATCTGCCAATTTGAACTACCTGCTTGACTGTTTTCTTTGTTTACTATGGTCATCTGAAGATATTTTTAAAACAGTGTAACCTTTCATCTTTTTGGAGTGGTGTAGCCTAGCAGGATGAAAGAGCTTGGAAGCTAAGATCAGACAGACCTGGATGAAATCTGAACTCTATCTCTTAGTAGCTGTGTGATCCTAAGCAGGTTGACTTATTAATATCTTCTTTTTGCCTTAATTTCCTTAACTATAATGTGTAGACAGTAACAGTATCAGCCTCAAAAAAATTGTTGCAAATATGGAAAACAATATCTATGATCTAAAGACTCTCCCTTTCCCCACCAAAGGCATTTGCTGCTCATCACATACTTCTTCTAAGAGGTAAATATTGTGACTTCCCTAAGTCTAAAGAAAGCTTTTGTTTCCCTACTACTAGATACAAGGAAAGAAGACACATGCATAAACAGGACAAAAATATTTAAGGAAATAGTGTTTAGCCTAACTAACTCCAAAAGCTATAATTCTCCATGGCAGTGGATCTCAACCTGTTAGTTGCAGACATCTAGGGTTGGTGAGGTTACTTCAACTTATGCATATTTGCAGGAGCACCAGGCACTATGGATAGGCTATGTAAATACTATGTCTTATACATATATTCCATCTTATATTTTCATTATAGGTAGATGATATTATGGTTAATAAAGTGTAATTTTTATTGCACTTGTGTGGTATAGCAGACTGTTAATAAGCAGTAGTTATTGTTATTTTACTTAGTAGTAGGGAAGTTAACTAGATTTATTCATCACAGTCCCTTGTAGCCCTGGATGCCTGACTCTGGCTCAACATGCAATTTATACCCAAGTAATCAACTTTAAAAATTATACTAATAGTTTGAATAGGTTTTATGTAGAGTCTTTAAGAATTTTCTGTGTGGAAAATTGTATCTTCGCCAAAACTATTTGTTCTTTTTCAAACTTTACCTCTCATTTATTTTTCTTGTCTTATTTCATTGGCTAGGATCACCTGTGCAATGTTGAGTAGATGTATGAAACAGTGATAGGGACCACATTTATATCATTTCTGACTTTAAAAGGAAGCTTGTATTGTTTCTACATTAGGTATGAAATGTATTAAAGTTATTGGATGAGGGAGTTCCCTTATATTACTGATTTGTTGGGTGGTAAATTTATTGAATACTTTATGTCACATATACTAAGATGAGAATATGGTTGTCATTTAAAAATATGTTAATGTGTTGAATCACATACCTAGATTTTCTTTTCTTTTCTTTGTTTGTTTGTTTGTTTGAGACAGAGTCTCACTCTGTTGCCCAGACTGGAGTGCAGTGGCATAATCTCAGCTTGCTGCAACTTCTGTCTCCCATATTCAAGTAATTCTCATGCCTTGGCCTCCCGAATAGCTAGGACTACAGGTGCACACCACCACACCTGGCTAATATTTTGTATTTTTAGTAAAGACAAGGTTTCACCCTGTTGGCCAGGCTGGTCTCAAACTCCTGATCTCAAGTGATCTGCCCAGCTTGGCTTCCCAAAGTGCTGGGATTACAAATGTGAGCCATCATTCCTGGCCACACATACCTAGATTTTCTAAAGTTAATTAGAAACATATTCCTAGAATACTTTCTATGGAAGTTAGGCTTACAACTTAGTCTTTACTATATATATATAGCTGAATTTTATATATATAGCAGAATTTTATATATATATAGCTGAATTATATATATATATATATATAGCTGAATTTGATATGCTAGTATTCTTTTTACTCTCCACAGCAATTCTTCTTTCCTCTTTTGTATTTATAGAAATGTCTTCCTAGAACCTTTCTTCCTCCCTGCCCCTTCCCCTCTTCCCGATGGTCCCCAGGCAATCATGATCAGCTTTCTGTCACCATAAATTAGTTTGCATTTTCTACAATTTTAGACACATAAGATAATTTAGTACTCTTTTTTGTTTGAATTTTCACTCTGCATAATGTAGGTATGTTGTAATATGTATCAATGGTTCATTTCTTTTTTTATTGAGTGGTATTCCATTGTATGAATATATCATAGTTCAAGGACATTTATGTTGTTTTCAGCTTTGGACTATTACAAATAAAGTTGCTTGACATTTTGGGCTGGATGATTAAAAAAACAAATAAATTAAAATTAAAATTAAAAAACCAAATAAAGTTGCTGTAGACATTCATGCAAAAGCCTTGTAGATCATATGGTGTCATTTCTCTTCAGTAAATACCCAGGAGTAAAATGGTAGGATCATATGGTAGCTAAGTATTTAATTTTTTTTTAAACTGAAGCCAAGCATGGTGGCTCATGCCTGTGATTCCAACACTTTGGGAGGTCAAGATCGGAGGATCGCTCGAGCCCAGGAGTTTGAGATCAGCCTGGGCAACATAATGAGACCCCATCTCTCTATATATATTAAAAAATTTAAACAGCTGGGCATGGTGACACACACCTGTAGTCCCAGCTACTTGGGAGGCTGAGGTGGGAGGATCACTTGAGCCCAGAGGGTCAAGGCTGCAGGAAGCCTTTGTCTGCCACTGCATTCCAGCCTGGGTGGCAGAGTGAGATACCCAAGGAAAGAAATAAAAGAAAAGAAAGAAAGAGAGAGAGAGAAAGGGAAGGAAGGAAGGAAGGAAGGAAGGAAGGAAGGAAGGAAGGAAGGAAGGAAGGAAGGAAGGAAGGGAGGGCAAACTATTTTCCAAGGTACCATAGTGTGCCATTTTACATTTTACACTTCCATCAGAAGTGTATGAGAGTTACAGTTCCTCCACATCCTTGCCAGTACTTGACATGGTCAGACATTTCCAATTCTAAACATTCTGATAGATAGGTCATTGTATCTTTCCCTGGTTTTAATTTAAATTAATCGATGTTGAGGATCTTTTTATGTGCTTATTTGCCATCCATATATCTTCTTTGATAAAGTTTCTTTTCAAATCTTTTGACTATTTTTTAATTGGGTTGTTTTGTTTTTGCTTTCTTATTATTGAATTTTGAGCGTTCTTTACATATTCTATACTTAAGTTTTTAAAATTAGATATATGCTTTACAAATATTTTATTTTAGTCTGTAGCTTGTCTTTTCATTCTCTTAACAGTCTTTTTTAAAGAGCAGATTTTAAAAATTTTGGTGAAGTCTAATTTAATAATTTATCATTTTATGAATTATGCTTTTGGTGTCATTTCTAAGAAACTTTTGCCTAATCCTCAGGTCACAAAAGTTTGGTTCCTTTCAGATGCTTTATAGTTTTACGTATTAGCATTTAAGTCAATGATCCATTTAAAGTTAATTTGTTTTCACATGATATAAAGTATGACTCAACATTTATTTATTCATTTTTGATGTCCAAGTTCACTTTTATTGACAATCAACTTTATTTCTTTTTATTTTCCCTTTTTATTGTCCACTTTTATTCATGTTCAATATTTTCCAATATGTCCAATTCATTTTATTGGTACTCAATTTTCCAGCACCATTTATTGAGAAGACTCCTCTCTCCACTGAATTTATGTCCAATTCATTTTAATGATACTCAATTGTTCCAGCTCCATTTGTTGAGAAGACTCTTCTCTCTCCACTGAATTGCATTTATACTCTTCTTAAAAGTCAGTTATTTAGAACCCAGGTATGCATGGGTCTATTTCTGGACTCTCTAGTCTGTTCTGTGGATCTGTTTTTCTTTATACCAATATCACACTGATATTTTGTTTTTTACAGTAGTTGATTGCTGTAGTTTTACAGTAAGTTTTGAGGATGAGCTGTGAGTCCTGTGGGAGGCTGTATGTATCTGTGAAGAAGAAATTCAAGTGCTGACTTAGAGAGGTGCCAAATGAGGCACTCTAACTAATGTAATAAACATCACAGGGCCATGGTAAGTGAGAGCTAGTAGAGTCCTTACAACGCATGATTATTTCACTCCGTTATTAACTGAGTGTTTACTACATTTTAGATTCTATGCTAGGCACTGGGGATAAAGTGAGTATATAAAATCAGACAATATCCTCATTCTCATTGTGTTTATACTTTAGGAAAAAAGAGGGACTAATTAAATAATCACACTAAAATGTGTAATTACAACATGAAATAAATGTTGTAAAGGAAATGAATAGGCTTTTAGGATGGAAATAATTCTTCCTTGTGAAAGTAATTGTTCACCTAATTCATGAATGGGAGTTTACTAGGAGAAGAAAAGGAAGGTAAGAGAATACTGTATCACAGACTGCTAGTTTTCCTCAATACCTGATATATCTATTGTTTCCTCGATAGTACTAGAGGATTTTTAACATATTTCAGTTTTAACTAAACTTTTGACACATTTTCAACAAATTTTAGTTGTGTATACGATTGTTCAGCATGAAAACGATATTTCCCAGCCTCCTTTGCAGGAAGTGAGGCCATGTGATTAAATTCTGACCAATAGGATATAGGTGGAAGTCTGCGTGCAACTTCCAGGAAGTGTCTTTAAAAGGGGCTGATGTGCCTTTTGCCTTATCTTTTCAACTTTCTGCTAGCTGAATGTAGATATGATTGCCGAAACTGAGTAGCTGTATTAGCCCCAAGGTAGAAACTACGGGTTGAGAACAGTGCAACAACAAGATAGAAGGAGCTTGGGTCCTTGATTGTTTTGAAACTGGTAGATCAGCTTTAGACTACCTACCTGGAGAGAAATTAACTCCAATATCATTTTACACGCTGGTTGTTTTTTTTTCTCTCTATGCAGCTGAATTTAATCCTACCTATGCTAACTAATTAATTTAATCCTAACTAATTCTGTGCCCCAACAATGAGCACAAAGTCCCAATGGTGAGAAGGAATGAGATACAGACAGGGAATGGAGGGATCTGTACAGCTGAAGTGCACAGCCTAGCCCTTTCCTCTCTCATTTGATGGACAAAGCAGTCAAGAGCCAGAGAAATAATTAACTTAGCTCTGACTGGAGTCATGGGGACTGTTATCCAACCATAGTGGTCATTATTCAGAGCCTTTACAGTGTCTCCCACCATGCTACATGCCTGACAGTTATCTGCCCCTCGGGTCCTCACAGCAACATTGAGACATCATGTGCCACTTAACAATGAGGATACATTATAAGAAACGCATCGATAGGTGATTTCATCATTATGCAAGCATCATAGAGTACTCTCACACAAACGTAGATGGTATAGCTTACTATCTATATGGTATAGCCTATGGCTCCTAAGTCATAAATCTGTGTAACATGTGACTGTATGGACTACTGTAGGCGACAGTAACACAGAGGTATTTGTATATCTAAACATAGAAAAGGTACAACAAAAATACAATATAAAGGATTAAAAATGGTACACCTGGATAGGACACTTACCATGAGGGGAGCTGGCAGGACCGAAAGTTGCCCTGTGTGTCAGTGAGGGATGAGTGAATGTGAGGGCCTAGGAGGTTACTGCACATGACTGTAGACTTATAAGCACTGTACTTTTAGATGACACTAAATATTTAAAAATTTCTTTCTTCAGTAATAAATTGTACTTACTGTAGCTTGTGTTTAGCAGGTCTGAGAAAGAAAGAGACAATCTGAAGGCTGATTAATCCTCATTTTATTATTGGTCAAGCCAACCCCAAAGAGTAGCAATAGACAAAGGCAGCCTTTTCTTGCTTTTGTTTTCTGGATTTTTTCCTTAAAATTAGTTGTAGTGCTATGCATTTGAGGCCACCATGCTGCCCGCCTCCTGGACCTAAGGGATACATGTTTGGGATATAGATGTGAAGGGGGTAGGGAGGTTTGGGTACAAATCAAAATAATGCATTTCTGTGCATAATATACACAGAAGTAAGAAGACAGCAGAAACATTTGAGCAGTGGCTTGCCCCTGCTTGCAGCTCTGCCTCGCGTGGGAAAATGCTGGGATGTCAGAATGACCTGCACTCTCTGGGACATGCTACTCTGAACATCAAGCAAAGCCAGGCAGGCCCAAGCCTCTAGCCACTGAAGATTAGTTCTGGGTGGAATAGAAATCTATCATCTAGGCAAACAGCGTATCCTCTTTCTGGAATTATTTGCTCACTCACCTACTTACAATGTGGGAGCATGGAAACCGTACCAGACACTCTGTAGGCACTGAGGACACAAAACAAATAAGAATAGTCTCAATAGGGCTTTGGGGAAGACAGACAGGTAAATGACATCATCACCATGCAGGGTGGTGAGAGTCATGAGGGCAACTCAGGGCCCTAAGGGACCTCTTGGGAAAAAAAACCTGTAAGATTTGCCAGATTGGGGAACTTCTATTGGATGCGATCGTAACTGCAAGTTTAGAGGCTTGTCTTTAAGGTCTTCCGGCTTGTCACTGCTTCCCCTGCTTGTTCAAGAGGATGAAAAAGTGTGTGTATTAGCCTGTGGTTCACTCTTGGCTATCTGTGCTCAGATGAGGGGTGCAGAATTATAACCAGGGAATGTGACCTTCTGATATGGTATGGCTCTGTGTCCCCATCCAAATCTCATCTCAAATTGTAATCACCATTGTGTCAATAACTCATGTGTTGAGGGAGAGACCTGGTGATTGCATCATGGGGGCAGTTTCCCCCATGCTATTCTCATGAAAATGAATGAGTTATCATGGTTTTATAAGTGTTGGACAGTTCCTCCTTCACACACTCTCTCACCTGCCACCTTGTAAGATGTGCCTGCTTCCCCATCTGCCATGATTGTAAGTTTCCTGAGGCCTCCCCAGCCATGCAAACTGTGAGTCAATTAAACCTCTTTTCTTTATAAATTTTCCAGTCTCAGGCATTTCTTTATAGCAGTGTGAAAACAGACTAATACACCCTCCAAATCTGCCGTATTTGACTGTGGCAGGTATTTTGGAATTCAGGAAGTCTGATCTGCTCCCCTTACTCCTGCTGTCTACTTTATCTCAGGTGGAGGCTGTAACCTTGTGCAAAGTTCCTCATACATAACAACAGAAACTGTCTCTGACTTGGAAAATGAGCTGGCACCAGGGCCACTCTTGCAGTGGGAATGCAGTGGGTGGAGAGAAGTAGCAGGCAGTTATGAAAATGCCTCTGTTGGAAAGAATTTGCTGCAACCACTCTGTCTTTAGGTGACTCAACTCAAGAGTCACATCCTAGGATTGGCCCGGTTTATGTCATGTGACCACACATTGGCCTCGATGAGAGAAATAATCTGCCACAAAGAAATGGGGCTGCTTTCCTAAAAGTAGGGGGCAAAGATTCTGGACAGCTAAAGCAATTATCACCAGGAGGCTCTGGGCAAGTCACTCCCTTTCCTCAGTTTCCTACCCATATAATAAGTACAATAATATCATTTATTTCCTGGGGTAGCAAGAGGTTAAGGGTAACAAATGAGTGACATGCTTAGAACAAGTTTGGTATGCAGTCAGTGTGTTCATTTCTATTGTTGTTGCAATACATCACTATTGACGTAATGGCTTGAAAACACATGCATTTATTAACTTACTGTTCTGGAGGTCAAATGTCCTAAAATAAAGGTACAACAGGTCTGTGTTCTTTCTGGAAGAACACATCCATTTTCATGTCTTTTTCAGCATCTAGAGGCCACCTGCATTCCTTGGTGCATGGTCTCGTCCTTGCATTGCTCTGACCTCTGTTTCTATTATCATATCACCTCCTCTGATTCTGACCCTCCTGTCTCCTTCTTATAAAGATTCTGTGATTACGGTGTGTCCCCTGAGATTATCCAGGAAAATCTCCGCATCTTAAAATCCTTAACTCAAACACATCTGCAAAGTTCTTTCGGCCATATAAGGTAACATATTCACTGGTTCAGAGTATTAGGATGTGAACATATTTGGAGGGCATTATTCTGCCTAACTTGTAAGTATTCAGTGAAGACAAAAACTGTATCAATTGCCTTTGTGGTTTAGATTGATGCAAGGTGCAGCCCTAGGATTTACCCTTTCTGAAAACTTATCTTACACAAGAGACAAGAAGGTTTCCAATGTCCTCTTTTAGAAAAGCATTTTTAGAATTTTAGAATATAAAATTCCGACACCAATAAAGCTAGTTATTGAGCTAATAGTGTTGCTGGATGTCAGCAAAGTCCAAAGTAAGATTTTTTGCAGTCAAAGTGTAACCCAGTTGTATACCCAGGTCATGGCAACCTTATCCACAATAGACAAAACCTGGAAGTAACCCAAGTGTCCATCGAAAGACAGATGAATGGATAAACAAAATATGGTACATACATACAGTGGAATATAATGCATCCTTAGAAAGGAAGGAGATTCTGATACATGCTACAACATGGCTGAACCTTGAAGACATTATGCTAGTGAAATAAGCCAGCCCCAAAAGGACAAACATTGTATGATCCCACTTATATGAAGTCCCTGGAATAGTCGAATTCATATAGAGAGTGAATGGTGGTTGCCTGGGGCTGGGGGAGTAGGGAATGGGAAATTAGTGTGTGTTGGGTACAGAGTTTTAGTTTGGAAAGACGAAGCATTCTGGAGATGGACAGGGGTGATGGCTGCTCAATGATGTGAATATACTCAACACCACTCTATAATTAAACATGGTTAAAATGGTAAATTTTGTGTTATGTGCATTGCACCATGATTTCTAAAAATTGACTAAAGGAAAGAAAGAAAGAAAATGAACATGGATAATTCTGCTCTGGATAATGGAGAGCCGAACTTACTCCTAAGGGAGGGTTGTTCACCAAGCAGAGCTGAGGAGAGTGGTCCGGGCAGAGGGATCGGCAGAGGCAAAGGTGGGTGTCTGATTGAGACCTCATTCGGAGGTTGGTGTGGTCACCAGAAGTGGGAGTGGAGCTGTGGGGTGGCCAGTGGGGGAGTGAGAGAGCGGAGGGAGGCTGGTGAGTGGCTCCTGGGACCTGTCCCCTTCCCAGTTGCGCAGCTCTAAGGCTCTCACTGTGTCAGCCTGCGGTGGGCTGAGGATGTCAGAGTTACTTGGTCACTCTTCCCAGAGTTGGTCCATCCCATTCCCACCCAGGATCAAAGCGAGCTTCCCTCCACAGGAACCCTTTGTTTATTTCCTCGATTTCCTGGTGACCTAGTTTCCCTGTCCCTGCTCTGTATTCCTACTCTCCCAACACCCCTTCATCCCACTCCTGCTGTGCTAGAAGGAAAAGACTCTGACCTTCCAGCCCAGATGGTGGCCCCTAGGCTGCTCCCAGCTCCTCGTGCCTGTGGGAGCCTGGCGAGGCCTCCGCTCCCTATCAGGCCTTGCCCTGTAACTGCGGGAGATTCTCCAAGGACCAGTAGGCACGACTGTCCCTTTGTTCTTCCAGCTCCCCGGAGCAGAGTTTCTCCCAGAGAGTGAGGAGTCAGCCACAAGCCCTGTCTTCAGCCTTTCAAAAAAAAAAACTCATTTTTTTTCTGCTTATAAGCAATGTACACGTGTTCATGGTAGAAATTTAGATATTACAGAACATCAAAAATTATTTTAAAAATTATTCATCATACCCTCCCAGGGATGTGAACTCTTAGCATTTTGTGTATACTGTCTCTCTCTCAATCGACTTACCTCTAAGTTTATATGAGGATGTATTTTTTTTTTTTTTTTACATAAGAGTTAATACCTGGAAGGATTTATTTTGTTATCCATACATTTATACATACAACTATATAATCCTTATTAATAATATAAGTAATTACAAACATTACATGATGTAATAGTTGTTCAAGTGTGCATGTTTGTTTTTTCTTTTTCAGTTAGCAGTATCTTACAAACATTTTTCTTTCATGGACTCTTCTGCAATATCCATTTAAATGACTATAATATTCCATCATATTGTTCAGTTTCTTAAACTGGGGTCCACAGTCCCTGGAAGATTTATAGGGATTTATAAGTTCACTCTGGACATTTTTTTAATTCTTATTTTTGGGGAGGTCAAGGCAGGTGGATCACCTAAGGTCAGGAGTTCGAGACCAGCCTGGCCAACATGGTGAAGCCCTGACTCTACTGAAAATACAAAATTACCCAGGCATGGTGGCACATGCCTGTAATCCCAGCTACTTGGGAGGCTGAGGCAGGAGAATCACTTTAACCCGGGAGGCGGAGGTTGCAGTGAGCTGAGATCGCGCCACTGCACTCCAGCCTGGGCAACAAGAGTGAAACCCCATCTCAAAAAAAATAAATAAAAATAACTTCTCATTTTTTAAAGATATAAGTAGGAGTTACAAGAGAAAGAATGAGGGAAGAGCCTCCCAGAGAAGGTAGAGAGCCCATGCAATGGTGTTGAGGTATGAAGGAACAGGTTTCAGATATTTAGGATGGTCTGTTGTAGGGGGAAAAAAAGGATCTTGCCTGATGGGGAATGGTGAAAAATGAGTTTATTTTGGCAGAACGGGAGCCATGTCAGGCTTTCCACTCCCTTCCTGCTGTATTGACAGGTATTGAGGAATTTTTGTGGCAGGACATGGTCCATTTGCCTCTTTTCAATAGAATTGAGAGCACTGACCATTGAGTCTTGTAAGACATTGTCATATTTATTCACTCATTTTTTATTCATTTATTCATTCACCAAGAATTTGTGGAGAATGTATCAGCTGTCTATTACTGTGTGATAGATTACCCCCAAAATGTAGCAACAACAATAAACATGTATTATCTTTTATAATATCTATGGCTCAGGAATTCAAGAGCAGCTTGGCTGGGTGGTCCCAGCTCAGGTCCTCCACAGGATTGTAGTCAAGGGGTCAGCTGGGGCCACAGTTGTCTGAAGGCTTGATTCAGCCTGGAGGATCTGCTTCCAAGTGGCTCATTCACTCGCATGTTGGCAGGAGACTTTGGTTCCTTGACATGTGACCTTTCCGTAGGGTTCCTTGAGCGTCCTCACACCATGGCAACTGGTTTCTCCTACAGTAAGTGATTTAAGAAAGAGCAATATTTTTTACAACCTTGGCTGAGTAGTCCCTATCATTCCTGCAATATCATGTTCACTCAGGGGCCAGCCTTATTCAGGTTGGCCCTATTCAGTGTGGGAGGGATTTGCACATGGGTGTGAGCCTCAGAAAACAAGAATGATTACCGACCATCTTGGAGGCTGGCTATCACAGAGTGGTGAGCAAGGCCAAGTACTAAGGACAGAAATTGAATTAGATGTTCTTGCACTCAGGAAAATTACTGTGCCATTGATGTGCACAATTTCGATGACACTCAAGCTCCAGTGGGAGGTCACCTTAAAGGTACAGACAAAAAGGATTAGTCTCAGCCTAAAGGCCTTCTCTGCTCACTGTGAGCCAGCATCACTGCACTGCCAACAAAGGCTCATGAGCAGAACCCTCTTGAGCAAAACCAAGGACCAAACTCATGGTCTGCAACAAATTTGGGTCCATTTTGTTCAACCACAGGACAGTCAGTATGAAGTGATATGAAGTAAAAGAGGACCAGGAGGTCAGGCCCTAGCTCAGATTCCCTGCCTTACCTAGAGGTCATCTCACTTCCTGTTCTGACAAGCGCTTTTAATACTTCCTAGAGCAGCCTTAGGCCTACATGAGCATAGGAAAAGACTCTGGACTCCAAAGGTTCTCTTCCTCCTTTGGCAATAGTAACATGTACATTTCCTCCTGTCATTGGAAGACAATTGATCCCCGTGCTTTGCTTTGAGTTAGGCTTAAGGGCGCAGGTTCCTTCCTTGGTTCCTTGGTTCTTTCCTCCCTTCCTTCTTTCCTTCCTTGGTTCCTTGATTCCTTGGTTTCTTTCTTTCTTGGTTTCTTTCTTTTTTTCTTGGTTTCTTTCTTTCTTTTTTTCTTTTTTTATTTCTCTCTCTCTCTCTCTCTTTCTTTCACAGGGTCTTGCTCTGTGGCCAAGGCTGGAGTGCAGTGGTATGATCACAGCTCACTGCAGCCTTGACCCCCTGGGCTCAAGCAATCCTCCCACCTCAACTTCCCTAATAGCTGGGACTACAAGCATGAGCCACCACATCCAATTAATTTTTATTCATTTTTTTAGAGATGGGGTCTCCCTATGTTGCCCAGGCTGGTCTAGAACTACTGGCCTCAAGTCATCCTCCAACCTTGACCTCTCAAAGTGCTGGGATTACTGGCATAAGCTACCCCACCTGGTCCAGGTTTCTCCTGTTTCAGAACTTGGGAGTGGAAAAAGGTCACATAACTTGTTGAGAAAATCACAACTATCGAAGTATGAAATCACTGAACTTCAGTAAGACAGAAGGGAAAGGTAACAGAGAGAACCAAGGTCTCTGCTGATGTGCAAGGAGTCAAAACCCTGTGGATGCCACCTCAGCTCTATTCTCAGGAAGCCTTGTCCCAAGAGAATAACATCCAAACCTCCAAGAGAAAGCTTCTACCCGGGGGACCTTGGTGTGACGACACATAGACTCTCCGGTTAGCATTGCTCCATCACCCTTTCTGGCCACTGGTGGGCGGAAGGTGAAGGGGACTCATTGAACTGTGATGGTATGCCAGCATGGAGTGACCCTACCCTTGTGGGCAGGGGCTGTCTTCATCTCCACACAGCAGTGTTTCAGCAATATTTCCCAGGAGATCAAGGGATGAGATTGGCATGGCAATGAGTTCAGGCAGAGTCTGAACTCCACCCATGGAATGAATTCAGGCCCAGTCTGGTGGATGGGTGGACCTTGGCAGCCTCTACCTGCCTCATCATGCCAGTTGGACTTCAGAGAAGAGAAACGACTGTGAAGGGGATTTGGAAATTGGCTTCCACAGATGAACTGAGAAGGCTCCAGTTTCTCCCCAGGGACCCTACTGGACCTGCTTTTTGGCAAGAAAATGCCAAAGGAACCACAGAGAATAGAGTTCTATAATACAGAAAGAATGTATATGAAACATGAGTCTCAAAACCAATCCACCTGGAGGGAAAATACATGGAAACCAGAATGGATGTGTTTGAAGACTCATCTCTGAGGTTCTTGAGGGTTCCATGTCTGAAAACCATTGTCATGACGACCAAGACCATTTTTAATGCCACACAATGGGGATGATTTTGAGCATGAATGTGATTCCAAGGTCAAGTTTTCTGTGGCATGTCCAAACTGAGTCATGACGATTATGAAAAAAGCCTGGGTCAGGAGACCTGGTTCAGGTTCTCTTTCTGTCATTTACCAGCTATCTGACCCTAGACAAGACATTTTTCCTTTCTGAGAATCAAATTCCTAATTTATGCTACAAAGAGGTTGAACCGTTCATCCATGAGGTTTCTGGTTGAAGGACTCAAGGAGACATGGTTCTAGAACTGTAGCTCAATTGGTGATACACAATTAAGCTAATTGGAAGACAATTACAAGGGGACCCAGAATTTCCACAACCTTACTGAAAATTCAACAGAACATTCAGTCCCCTTATCCTCCCACAGGACTATGTGCCATCTTCAACTGACTCTAATTTGCATGATTTACTCTTTTGAGACTATGTTTTGCAATGATGCTCATACTTATATTTCTTCTAAATCCACACTGTCATTGCCCTTCCCTCTCCCATAAGTTTCTTTTCTCTTATGTTATTTTATTTTTGAGACAGGGTTTCACTCTGTTGTACAGGCTGCAGTGGCGTGATCAACCTCTTTCCCCCAGGTCCAAACAATCCTACCAGCTCAGCCTCCCAAGTAGCTGGGACTATATGAACACATCATCACACCTGGCTAATTTTTGTATTTTTGTAAAGATAGGGTTTCACCATGTTGCCCAGTCTGGTCTCAAACTCCTGAACCCAAGCTATCCACCTGTCTCGGCCTCCCAAAGTGCTGGGATTACAAGCATGAGCCACCATGCCCAGCCTGCCTCCCCCATAAGTTTCTTTGATGTGCTATTCCCTACCAGCCCTGTCTGTCACAGGTTTATTGTGTGGCTATTTATTTTCAGCAATGATTAGGAAAGCCCTCCACCCCTCCTGGACTCTTTCTGCATTCCATCTCAGGTGTGTCCATCATTGCTGTGATGGCCACCCATTCCATCCACCCTATCCCTGGCCAAAGGTTACCCACCCACTGCTTCCACATTTCTATCTTTAGGGGTGGGATTGGGGAGCTAACTTCATCCTGGGCAGCCCTTCCCCTAACCAGACACATGTTTGAAGGGCATGTGAACGTTGAACTGAGCTCTGGCTCTCTGTACCATTTCCACCTTGGCATTTGCATCCTCATCTACAAGACAACTCTCCAAAATGTTGAAACCCAGCATTTATGTATCTCTGAGGCTCCCCTTCTCCAAGGGAAGGAGACTTAGCGTCTTTAGTTGTCCTTCATTTGAATACTTTTTAATCTCTTCACCCTCCTGGTTGAAATCCTCCAAATGTGTTCCAGTTTCTCCATGTTCCTCCTCAAATGTTTCCCAGAACTGAAGGCAAAGCTCCAGATACAGTTGGCCTGAGCAGTGCAAGATTCGTTCCTCTTGCTGCAGCCTAAGATCGCCTTTGCTTTTTGGCAACCACATCACACCGTTGCCTCATATTGATTTGCAGGCAACTAAAACTTGACAGTGTTTGTTTTTTCTTAACATGAGCCCTTGTTAAGTCATTCTGTACTTGTACTGCTAATTTTTTTTTGACGTAAGTACATGATCTAACATTTGACTACCCAAGAGTTCCTTCTTGTGCAGCTCAGTCCCTTCCCTAGTCTGTCAAGGTTATTCAAAATCCCGAGCCGGTCATCCAGCTGTCCTTCTGGCTTTGGGTCAACAGACAATTTGATTCGCATGCTTTCTAGAACTTAATCCAAGCCATTGATAAAAATGTTGAATAGAACCTGACCAATGACAACAGCCCTGTGCTACTAGAAATCTTTCTTGGGGTCAGAAGCCACACGCTGATGGTCTGATTGCCAAATGTGGCCTGCAGATGTGTTTTGTTTGGCCTGCATAATGTTTTCTTTTTTTTTAAACTTTGAATTAGTGGCCAACATCTGGACTTCTAGCTTTCCCTGGATGATCAAAGATGTCTCAACACTGACTTCACAATTCAACAACAAGAGCAGCTATGTGTGATTGTATAGGTTTTAGACTGCACATTCCACCTGGATGCGTGTAGTGACCACAGCCACTAGGCAAGACATGGGCTCTCTATTTTGCCTCTGTTCCCACATTATTCCTTGTTACTAAGCACCTGACCACTCGCACTCATTGATGATACCTGTCTCACTCCTAAAGGTATTAAGTTAGTAGCCTCTACTCCCAATTTATCAGCACCTTTTGGGTATGATTTCTCAACCAGTTATAAATCCACCTAATTGTACCATCTGCCAGGCCATATAGTCTCCCTTGGATTTTATAAGAGATCTTGTTAAATGATGCATAAAACTCAGCTACCAGGGTTCACTGGGTCTGCTTGACTTACAGATTATCAAGACCATGGAAGATAAAACTGCAACTAGCCTGACCTGTCTTGATTTGGAGAACGATGCTGACTCCTTTTTTTTTTCTTTCTTTCTTTTTTTTTTTTTTTTTTTGAGATGGAGTCTCACTCTCTTGCCCAGGCTGGAGTGCAGTAGTATGATCTCGGCTCACTGTAACCTCTGCCTCCCGAGTTCAAGCAATTTTCCGCCTCAGCCTCCCGAGTAGTTGGGATTGCACGTGCGCCCACAACCACGCCTGGCTAATTTTCATATTTTTAGTAGAGATGGGTTTTCACCATCTTGGCCAGGCTAGTCTTGAACTCCTGACCTCGTGATCCACCTGCCTTGCCCTCCCAAAGTGCTGGGATTATAGGCGTGAGCCTCCGCACCTATCCTATGCTGACTCTTAACTATCACTATTTACCTTTCTAAGATCATACAAACTACCCTTTAAAATATTGTTTTTAGGATTTTCTAGGAGTTAACCTGGGATTGGTCATCAATCACCAAGCAAGCATGCATGAAAACACCATCTTCTTTTTTATAACAATTAAGAGTGCATTTTACCCATCTTTGGTTGTCTGATGTTTATTGTTATTTGTGATGCTTGATTTGGTGCTATTTTATCAAGTCTTCTTGAGATCTCTAGGGTAGAACCATCCAGTCAAGAGAGGAGATCCAACTGGAGTCAGTATTTCAGGTTGGGCTTTAGTTCCTTCTTACCAGTGTCAACTCTACTCTAGTCAGTCTGATTATTCTCTTTCCAGACAGAGAATCAAAGCAAGAGGAGATGAAGAACTTCCTATTCTTTTTTCCATTATAAATTTTCTAACATTAGGCACAGAAGGTAGGTCTACCCCTTTCTTGGTCATCTTCTTGCTTTAACTATCACTTTAAAAAAGAAAAGTCTTTCATATTGCTGTAACAGAGACAGCTGGATATCCATCAGCAATGTATCCTTTCCCTTTCATGGTGTAGGGTTTTACCTGTGAAGGACTGCTTGCCAAGGACTACATTTCCCAGCCTTCTTTGCACCTAGAGAGGCCATGTGACTAGTTCTCTCCAGTGAAATGCTAGAAGAAGTGATAAGTGTCACTTCTGGGCTTAACAGCTTAAGATGTGAGTGCTGTTTTCCTCTTCCCCTACTCCTGCCCCTGTGGGCTGACAGCAAAGGGCTCCTGGAGGAAAGTGGAAACACAAGGTGGAAAGAGCATGGATCCCTGCATCACCACATGGAAGACCTCCTGGTGATAAGAACACCCTCATTGAACTGTTACATGAATGAGAAAGAAGCTTTAATTATGATATGCCCATTGAACTGTGCTTTGTTGATTTCAGTGGCTAGTGTTGCTCTAATTAATAGAGTTATCCTAAGTATTTTTCAGAAGTCTCACCTGCCTGATGCTATTCTTCTAATTCTAAACTACCTGTCCACAATTAGCATCTTTGTTCTTGGTTATGTGACCTTCTCACCTTTTGTTATATGTGTCTTTTAGAATGTAAGCTTTCTGGGCATTCCCTTTACATTTAGTTTCTTCAGGCATATCCGCTTGTGAGTCTGCACTGGGACCATTTGAAACTGCATAGTCACAGCTACATTTTTACAAGCTTCCAACTCTCTTGAGGCTTATTTCCATGCTAGTCACTGCCATAGAATTGGGTCCAACATCCCACAGCCTCTAGAAACGTCAGAGTGCAATGATGGGAATTATATCAGAGACTCTGTGTTAGTTAAGATACCACTAGATGCTCAGCAACCTCCAAGATGTATAAGGGATCATGCAAAATAGATGTTTGTTACTTATTTACATAAAATCAAAAGAAGTCAGCCTAATTGGTGACTTGGGGGCAGGCTTTCCTCAAATGGACATTCAGAGATGCAGTCTCCTTTCATCTCATGGCTGAGCTGTGTCCAACGCCTGGCTTCCCAGGTATTTTCATGGCCAGGTTTCGTGCTACCACACTGCCATAAGAGCAAAAGAGTCTAGGAGGCCAGGCGCGATGGCTCACGCATGTAATCCCAGCACTTTGGGAGGCCAAGGCGGGCGGATCATGAGGTGAGGAGATCGAGATCATCCTGGCCAACATGGTGAAATCCTGTCTCTACTAAAAATACAAAAAAAAAAAAAAAAAATTAGCCAGGTGTGGTGGTGTGCGCCTGCAATCCCAGCTACTTGGGAGGCTGAGGCAGGAGAATTGCATGAACCCGGGAGGCAGAGGTTGCGGTGAGCCAAGATCACGTCATTGTACTCCAGCCTGGTGACAGAGCAAGACTCCGTTTCAACAACAACAACAACAACAAAAAGAGTCTAGGAAAGAGAGAAGATGCCTAGCTACTCAGCCTCTGCCACAAAGGCTAAGGTTCCTTATACTTTGAAGACCACTTTCATAGGTATTAACTCATGTTTTTCTTTTCTTTATCCAGTGACTCAAGATATATTTGTTGAGCACCCACTGTGTGCTCAAGAAGACATGAGTGGCCTTCTGCACTTCCTCTTTGTCCCTAGAAACATTTGTGGGTGCTTCTCTGCTCACAGGTTTGTCTCCCCCTTAGGTGTCCTCCTAGCTGGGCTGATGAGAGCTCATTCTTGCTCTGCTACCTGCACAGCGACTTGACCCCAGCCCTGGGCTAAGCAGTTTCAACTTCCAAATCTTTCCCTACAGCTTTGTCCTGTTGCCAGGCACTGCACAAGCCACAAGGGATATACCAGTAAACAAGAGGGACTCTATGTTCAGTACAATCCTATAAGGTAGGCAGGCACATATTTTTATTCTGATTTGAAAGCTGAGTCAATGGAGACCAGAGAGGCAAATGGGTTGCCCAGAGTTACACCTGCAGTCAGCAGTAGAGGAGGGCCAGGGTGCAGGTCTCCTGGCTGAGGCCATACTTTGCATTGCAGTGATAACTGCAACAGTGCATATCTGAGTTCATTTTCATGCTTCCTGCTCATCTGTGCAAATCAGTCGAAGACTGCAGGCCTGACCTTAGAAAGAGACTGAACTTTGGGGAAGAAACACTTGAACGAATGTCAAAGCCTGGATCTTGTCCTTGATATGTTTTCTAGGTTGGTAGGACAGTGATCCTTTTGGCTTCCCTGCTTGAGAATGGTGGAATTTGTAAGTGGAGACTCCCTGTCTAGGGCCTCCCACGTGGTAATTGAACCTCATGGTTTGGCCACAAAGCTGAGGCTGTTCCAGTCTGCTGAATTTCTCCTCCCAGACATTCAGGCTGTGGATTTGTTGGCATTCTCCTGAACAGAGCCCCAAATATTTGTCTCTCAAGTTACCACCTTGCCAAATGCACTTTGGTTCCGCTTCTAAGTAGCATGGCTACAAAAAGGTGCTATCTACGGAAGTCCCAGCCACTGTGAAGCCACTGCCAGGTTCTACCTGGTCCAACAACATCAGTCACACACAGGGCCTGCTTGGGAAGCAGCCTCAGGAGATGCTCTGATCTAGGCACTTCTCAGGCTAGTTCAGAGCAGAGAAAGGCAGGGCTCCATGTTATAAAATAACCCTAGGCCGGGCGCAGTGGCTCACTTCTGTAATTCCAGCACTTTGGGAGGCCAAGGTGGGCAGATCAGCTGAGGTCAGGGATTCGAGACCAGTCTGGACAACATGGTGAAACTGTCTCTACTAAAACTACAAAAAATCAGCCATGCGTGATGGCGGGCGCCTGTAATCCCAGCTACTCCGGAGGCTGAGGCAGGAGAATTGCTTGAACTCGGGAGGCGAAGGTTGCAGTGAGCCGAGATCACGCCACTGCACTCCAGCCTGGGCGACAGAGTGAGACTCTGTCTCAAGAAATAAAATAAAATAACCCTAGATGTGGAGGGATGGGGCCAAAGGATTTGCTAAATGTGAGGCCTGCAGGATTCATATGTACCAAGTGGATTAAAATCACTTGGACCAAAAGTCTGAAGTTTATAAACAGTTTTTTTTTCTTATTACACCAAATAAATTATGTTTATTGTAAAAAAAAAAAAAATCGGGTGGAAATAAAGGAACTAAAAATCTGTCATCAGCATCATTTGCATATAATTACTCAACATTTTTTTCTCTGCTATGGATTGAACTGTGTCCTTCCATACTTCATATGTTGAAGCCTTAACCCCAATGTGACTGTATTTGAAGATAGAGCTTTTAGAGGTAATTAAGGTTAAATGAGGTCATAAGAATGGAGTCCTAATCTGATAGGATTGGTGGCCTTACTAGAAGAGAAAAATAAAGAGATCTCTCTATTAAATACACACATGCACTGAGGAAAGACCATGTCACCCCAGAAAGAAAAGTTGGCTATAAAGCAGGACGAAAGCCCTCAACAGGAAACAAATCAACTTCACTTTGATCTCGGACTTCCCAACTTCTGAAGCCATGAGAAAATTGATTTCTGTTGTTTAAGCTGCCCAGTCTATGGCACTTGGTCAGAGCAGCCTGAGCAGACTAATACCGTCTCTATACCCTTCTTTCTCTGTGAATGTGTTTATTTCCTATTTATGAAATCGTACTATATATTACTTTGTAAGTTGCTTTTTATCTTAATTGTATGGTATGCATTGTGTACTATGTCATTACTCTTTCATATGTCATATGTAGTGGTTGCAACATGTTTAATATTGAATATTCTTTGTTGTAGACCTACTTCAAATTATATAAGCAATATTCTATTTTTTGCATATTTAGATGGCTTCAAATATATCACTCTTATAAAAAGTGCTGCAAGGAACATCCAGCTAAATCTTTGTGTATATGTAGGCTTCTTCTAGAATAAATTGCTAGGTGCATTGAAAAGTATGCACATTTTTAGGGCTGTTTATGTTGGTTTAATTGCCCTCCAGATAGGTAGCGCCAATTTACTGTCTCACCCTGACACTATGAGAGTGCCTATTTCCCCACATCTGTGCCCACTTTGAGTTTTATCTTTTTTTTTTTAATCAGAAAGATAGAATAGCATTCATGAGCACTTCTCTGCTCACATGTTTGTCTTACCTTGGGGACCCCCTTGGCTGGACTGATAAGAGCCTGCTCCTGCTCTGCTACCCAGACAGTGACCTGGCCCATCTCTTGGCAGTGGGTTCTGAGTCACCATGGATTCTTTCTCCACAAATGTATCCTGCTGTCCTCATCTGAGACCTCCTGGGAGACTTTCTGGAGCATTCTCCCGTACAACAGCCATGGCTTCCTTCTAAGGTTCAGAGTCCTGTGCAAAGCAGCACACATAGATGAACTGTAAGTTTAGAAAAGTTCTTGTGTTTCTGGAAGGGTTTTTAAAATAAGATCTAAGATGAATTCATAATCTCCAAACAAAAGTGGGTCATGGTATAATACTGCCCTAATAGGCTGGGTGCGGTGGCTCACACCTGTAATCCCAGCACTTTGGGAGGCCGAGGCGGGTGGATCACCTGAGGTCAGGAGTTTGAGACCAGCCTAGCCAACATGGTGAAACCCTGTCTCTACTAAAAATATAAAAATTAGCTGGGCGTGGTGGCATGCACCTGTAATCCCAGCTACTCAGGAGGCTGAGTCAGGAGAATCGCTTGAACCCGGGTGGCAGTGGTTGCAATGAGCTGAGATTTTGCCATTGCATTCCAGCCTGGGCAACAAGAGTGACATTCCATCTCAAAAAAAAAAAAAAAAGCATAAATACTGCTCTAATATAGATATAGATAATTATAGATATAGACAGACACAGATAAAGACATATAGACATAGACATATACAGATTGTATAGATATAGGTGTAGATATAGTTATCTAGATATAGTCTTGATTCTACCACTTCTTAGCTATATGGCCTCAACTATGTAACCTAACTTTGCTATGCCTCACTTTTCCCATTGTGATAATTGCAAAATCTCATACTTTAGACAAGAGGATTAAATGCACTGATATATATTAAATGTTTAAAACAGTACTTGATACATAATAAAAACTTGGTAAATGGAATCTGTTGTTGCTGTTACAAAACACAGGGGCCATTTCTTCCTGGATGTTGCATCAAAATAATGGGAGTCTTTGGAAAATATATAATAACTTCTAAGAAAAAGTAAAAAGCAACACTCGATGGGAAATATCATCCTGATATCCACTTAGACAACAAAGCATTTAAATAGGACAGTTTTTGCAGGAGATAAAGTATAAGGTATCCAAGCACGAAAGAGAGGTTAGGCATAAAGGAATTTATGAACAGGCAGAATCTCATTACCCTAAATATCAAGTCGTCTGATGATGGAATTAAGCCATTGATGCTCAATGTCACTTCATCTTTAAAGGCAAGGCCACGGACCTCCTGTCTAGGGCCATCTTCCCAGTGGAAGAGTTGGTTGCTCTGAATGCTTTAGCTCATCTCATTTCCTGTCTCTGGTCATGTTCATTGTCAAGGGCTGGTTGAGGCAGAGAGAAGGGTCAGTTTCATGGCCCTGGAAAACAGCAAAGTTTAATTGTATTTCTAAAAACTGTAGGCTTGGCAACCAACTCTGCTACCTGGACTTGATCAATGAGAACAACATCCAGACATCCGTAGCATGGACTCCGGAGTCTGAGTGCCTAGGTTCAAGTCCTCGTTCTGCAACTCACTAGCTCTGAGTCTCAGCTTTTTCACCTATAAAATGGAGCCAATAAAAGAACCTGCCACATAGAGTTGATGTAATGATTAAATATGTTAATCTGTATAAAATGCTTGGAACAGGGGTCAGCACAGAGTAAATGCTCAATAAATATGGAGTGGCTTAAGAGCTGTCTCAAGGCCAAAGGATGAATTTGGTGGCCCCTCAAGATTCTTCTGATCCAGGTCAACTGTGCCATATTTTCTACAAGGAGGTTGCAGACAGGTCTCTTCCAAGCCCCTTCCCCTTCCTCATCTTCTGCCCAGAGTAAGTGCAGCTCCTACTCCAACATGCACAAAGCAGCTGATGCCCTGAGACTAGGCTGAGAGCTACGCATCTGTGGGTAGCAAGCTCCTGTGCCCTTCTGTGCTCCCAGTCAAATACTAGGGTCTTGAGAAAGAAAACCAGACTGTCCCCAAAGAGGAGGTAAATACAAAAACCATTTTGTGGTTTGTGCTGGAAGAAACTTAACCTGACAGTGTGAGTAAATGAGTGTGTTTCTTGTCCTAAAGACCCCACTTGAAGAGGGTGGGATCCCAGTTAAACACTTCTGCTCCCCATCTTATTAACAGCGGTCCCATCTCAGCCAAAAGAAAGGGAGAGAGAGGAAAAAAGAGACCAGCAGCCTCACTCCCTGAAAAAGAAAGGAATCCAGATTTCAAACGCTCAGACTTATTTTTCTTTCAAAAGGCAACTTCAGAAACCTGTCCACCCTCCATCAAAGAGTGGAGCTGTTTGAAGCAGCCCCCTCCCCAAGCCTACCTGCTGATTATTCAGGAAAATATTATATTGACATGACTCTTTAGAATATCAAGGATTTGCAGTGTTTGGGCCCAACCCTGTGACTATCTTGCATCCACACATGATTAAAAATTTAGATGGCTAACTTTGAAACAATCAAATGCATTAGAAGCTTCATAATGAGCCACTATCTGAACTAAAACACAGCAAACTTCAGAAAAGTGCTTCTGTGGAAATTCCATCGTCTTTGATCCGGTAAAGTCACGGCAGGGTGGATTTATTTCAAGTTTATTTTTTGGCATACTGGTCCTCCCGAAATATTGGGAGATATCTTTCTTAGCAAGATGTGGGAGAAAACAATGGTGCCGTCTCTTTCATTTATCTGCAATTTGACAGGAGTGCAGTTTATTAACTTGAAAAGAGGCAGAAACATTATCTGAAGCCCGGAGACTCTGGTGGGGATCGCCTCCCTTTTGTACCAGTGGGAGTTGGCGACATTTTGAACCTGCTCACCATTAAATGCCTTCCTGAGTGGTGGAAGAGCCTTTAAAAAGAAAGCCGACGCATTTATGATGTAAATTCGTTATTTTGACAGTCTTTGAAATCTGTCATATTCACATCTGATTTAATGCCTTGCAAAAAAAGTCCCTTTTCTTTTAAAACACTTTTAAGATTTTCAAAGCCATTTTCATGTAGCAAACTATTGTTATACCTAACACATCCTGAAAGTATTTTAGCAAAGGAACTTATAGGATTCTGTTTTAAGTCGTGTCGAGTTTTAAAACATGGCAGTCTTCAAATAAGCTTTGACCAGGATATCTCTTTTTGATTAGTGAAAAGCTGTTCTTGATTTTCGTGTACACAATTAGGCAGCACAGATGGCTATCAGCTTAGGAAATCATTTCGTATACAAGAAGTTGGCCTTATGAGCAGCTGCGTATACTGTTGTATATTTTGGGTAACTGAATCTTCTAGACCATAGAATATAGAGGTCTCCTATCAACCATCTAGCTGTCCAGAACAGAGCAGAGTTTCTCAACTAGGGGCAATTTTTCCTCCCAGGGGAAACGTAGCAATATCTAGAGACACACTTTGTTGTCACAGTGAGAGAGAGGTGCTGTGGTATCCAGAAGGTAGTTTAGGGGTGCTGCTTAACTCCTTAGGATGCATAGGCCAGCCTCTTACAACAAAGAATTGCCCCTCCCAAAATGTCAATAGTGGCAAGTCACAGAGGCAGTCGGTAAAGTCTCTCCCTGCAGCCTGTGCACCAGGCTAGCAGTTACCAAATAAGCATGAGAACAGCTTGGGCTGCTTATTTATTTATTTATTTGTTTGTTTGTTTGTTTGTTTGTTTTTCACTGATTTTGGGGGAACACGTGGTGTTTGGTTACATGGATAAATTATTTAGCGGTAATTTTCTGAGATTTTGGTGCACCTGTTACCCGAGCAGTGTACTGTACCCAATGTACAGTCTGTTATCCCTCACCCCCCTCCCACCTTTCCCCTGAGTCCCTAAAGTCCATTATATCATTCATATGCCTTTGCATCCTCATAGCTCAGCTCCCACTTGTAAGTGAGAACATATAATATTTGGTTTTCCATTCCTGAGTTACTTCATTTAGACTGATGGTCTCCAACTCCACCCAGGGTTGCTGCAAATGCCATTATTTTGTTCCTTCTAATGGCTGAGTAGTATTCCATGGTGTGTTTATATACACATATATAAATCTCACAATTTCCTCATCCATTCATTGGTTGATGGACATTTAGGCTGGTTGCATATTTTTGCAGTTGTGAATTGTGCTGCTATAAACCTGCATTGCAAGTGTCTTTTTCGTACAACTTCTTTTGGGATTGCTGGATCAGATGGCAGTTCTACTTTTTGTTCTTTAAGGAAGCTCCATACTGTTTTTCATAGCGGTTGTACTAGTTTGCATTCCCACCAGCAGCGTAGAAGTGTTCATTTATCACCACATCCAAACCAACATCTATTATTTTTTTATTTTTAAATTATGGCCATTCTTGTGGGAGTAAGGTGGTAGGTAGCTCCTTGTGGTTTTAATTTTCATACCCCTGATAATTAGTGATATGCATTTGAGCATTTTTCCATATGTTTCTTGGCCATTTGCATATCTTCTTTTGAGAACTATCTATTCATGTCCTTTGCTTGGGCTGCTTCTGAACAAATAGAGATTCTCAGAACCCTTTCCATACCTACTGAAACAGGTCCTCTAGGGAAGGAGTTGAAGGAATCTTCATTGTTCAGATGTGTCTTGGGTAATTCTGCTATGGTTAGTCCACAAATGAGTGTCTGGGGACCATCACAATAAACCATAGGCATCTTTTCTTTTTGAGAAAGAGTCTCTGCCTTCCTCAGAATTATTAACTTTTACTTTTTACACAAGTCTGATAAGCTTGTCTATTGCCTTCTGAGTTCAGGACATTTAGATGGAGCTTAAATTCAACACTTACGGAACAAAAATAAGGGAACTGCAAAGGAGACCCAGCAGACAGAGGTCAAGGGTAGGAGGACACCAGGCAGGTGGCAGGGGAGGTGTTGTAGGCAGGAACAAGTGATTAACCACGTCCCCGATGTCAACCATGGCTGGGTATGCTTCTGTCGTACAATTGCATGTGTAGGGGAGCAGTGAAAATACTTAGCCAGTGATAAGACACAGGCCAGTCAGAGCAGATGCGGGCCCCAGCAGCAGGTTCAGGGACCCAGAGACCCTCTGCTGTATCAGTCATTCACTCTTAGGTGTCTGAAATGTGGGGAAGTCCAGCAGGTCCTGGGAGAGCAGGCAAGTAGTTGGGACAGCAGATGGCATGCAAGAAACTAAAAGCTGTGGCTGTTTATCAACCATTAGCCCAGTATTTCAATATTTTCACCCCAGTGCTAGGATGTCCCATTGGATCACAGCCCTGCATATGTGGTATTGGGGCCACTGGTCAGCTGGTTCTAGAACAGTATTTTTAAAAATCTAGTTTTGCCCTGGGCACGGTGGCTAACGCCTGTAATCCCGGCACTTTGGGAGGCCAAGGTGGGCGGATCACCTGAGGTCAGGAGTTCTGGACCAGCCTGGCCAATGTGGAGAAACCCTGTCTCTACTAAAAATACAAAAATTAGCCAGGTGTGGTGGCGTGCCTCTAGTCCCAGCTACTTGGGAGGCCGAGGCACGAGAATTGTTTGAACCCAGGAGGCGGAGGTTGCAATGCGCCAAGATGGCGCCACTGCATTCTAGCCTGGGAGACAGAGTGATACTGCTTCTCAAAAAAAAAAAAAAAAAAAAAAATCTAGTCTTGATCACTTTAGAAGCCCCTGGAGTCTTATTAAAAATCCGATTCACTAGGTCTCAACCTAGGCTATGCAAATAAGATCCTGCAGCAGTATCGTCCCAAGAATCTGCATTTTAACCAGCTCTTTGGGTGATTTGAACATCTGATGAAATTTGAGAACCACAATGTAGAGGAAAAGTGATAACCATTTCTGAAATTGAAGGACTTTCTGAATGTGAAGGTAGGGGCACTCACAGTGTCTACAAGGTGGGGCTGGGAGGGTGGGAGACTGGGGTTTGGGTTCATTTTGATGGAATCCAAATCTCACATTTTTTTTTTCAACACAGTCTTCAATCCAAACAAACCTTCTCAGGTTCACTAATCCCTATTACCGAGTGGATTTTAGCTGGATCCGCACTTCTTTATCAGTTGGCAAGACATTTTCATCTCATACAGAGGTCTTCCTGCAATTCTACTTCAAAGTGGCAAACCCAGGAACATTGGGGAAGGAGTTTCAGAGTGTTTACAGATGCCTTATCGCTCTGGGGGCGGGGAGGGAGAGGCAGGGAGTTTGGGTAAAGGAACAAAATTCTCCAAAGCAGTTCAGAGCTAGCTAATCTGGTAAGGCTATCAAACAGTAGCTTAAAAGATCTCTCCTACAAAGAGGGAAAATTCAGTTTTCTGGCTTGTCAATCACCCAGGATCTAGGCTGGTGTCTTCAAGTGCAGAGAATTGTCCTTTATGGGGTGTTAATTACAGGATCTGGAAGCAGAAGCGTGAGGGTGTAGACACACACACAAGCACACGTATCATCTCATATGAGGATATTTATGTATGTGAGTGGGTGTCCATATAATTAGGGGAATAAAATGGCTTTCCTCCAACTACACTGGAGAGGGAAAATGGAAACCATTATCTCTATTTCTGAGTTGAATTGGGGGTGGGAGGAGAGGGAAGGGGATTGGTTTTACCAAGTCACCCTCTAATTCTTTTAATTGCCTGATATGAGAAAGGGACAAATATATATGTTTTTCTTTTGTCACCTAGAAATACACTGTTCTTCCCAATGTTTCCCCCTGGAGAAGGAAAGTTGAATGTTTCAGACTCAGAAAAATGAACTGGAAAGTCCGCAGGTGGACACAGAGTCACAGAGAGGAACCATCTGGGGACGTTTGGTGTTTGCCCTTCCTCAGTCTCAGGGGAGAGTGGGGCTCAGGGATGGAGCGCCCATGGTCTGACCTGTTTGGCATAAGTGAGGCCTGACTGCTAGAAAAAAAAAAATAGTTTGGAACTTGGCCTAACAGACTTGAGTCCGTTCAGAATATAGTATGCCACGTAAACCACCAGAACGGTGCATGGGGGAGAGAGGGTGATCCCGTATTTGGATAAACCATAGGGTATCTCCTTTGCAGAAAGTGTATTTAATCATGTTTAAGTATAGGTTTGTTGTGACCGGGAAAAAGTCACTTCCACCATTGATTTTCCCACAGAAGGGCTTGGTTCTCCCAGCATCAGCAACCAAGCACCAGAGGGTTTCCCTAGCCCTCTGCCTTCCCAGGGAAGCGAGGCTGTGGACTCAGCCACAACAGGGGCCTTTCTCCTCTGATAATCACAGGACTGTGTTTCTTTAACTATTTTTGCACCTTAGGGTTTCTCAGAATTCTCATCCTTTTCATTTCTCTTTGGGGTTTCCTCATTTTCTGATGGCATGATTTTGGAAGATGAATTGCTTCTGGTTACAGAAGGCTGAGGCTGCTTAGACCTTGAAGGATTTGTGCGTTCTTAGCCCCTGGGAGAGACTTTCTGAGAGGGCAGTCAGCATAAGACAACGGCAGGAACTCCACAGCCAGACAGCTTGGGTTGGAATGCTGGCTGCTCCCTGACTCTCTCTCTGTGACCTTCGGGAAGTTGCTTAACTGCTTTGTGCCTCAGTTTCCTGTAAAGTGGGGATAATCCTAGTGTCTGCCTTATAGGGCTGTTTGAGGACGAGACCAGAGTGCCTGGTACAGGGAAACATCCACAGACTGTCAGCTACCATGATTTTTCTGCTTCTTGCCTCATGCCCCTGATAGCTCCACATAAGGGGTTTAATCACCTTCTGAGCTTGCCCGTTGTGTAGTGTGGGACAAGAGCTCATAGCTGGGGGCTAAAACGGAGGCTGAAACTGCAGCTGCTGATGGGAAGGGGGAATGGTTGGGGATTTGTCTACCCAGAGGAGCGTTTGTGCCACTGGAGGGGCTGCTTCGAGAGGGAGCTCTGGGGAGGGCGAAGTTGGTGCTGACCCCTCTGAACGGTGCCTGCAATGGACCTTATCATTGTGCTATGTCTAAGCAGGCTGAGCCCCATCCCAATGGGCTCCATGTGGCCTATTTGTGCCTTGCATCGGCTGCCTCCCAGGTTCAGCAAAGTGTCAGTACAGGTGCTAGGGTTCTGCTTACTGATTTTGTTCCTAAGACTCTTTTCTGCACAGTGTAAGATGCATAGGCCTCCTCCCTGACACTCGTGATGGGTCTCCAGCTTCTATTCCAACCCATCCCTCAACACCAGAGCCATCTATTTAAATCACAAATCAAAACATTCTGCTCCCTGCTAGAATCTCACCAGTAAAATAAAACCCTAACACCTTCCTATGACTTGCAAAGGCCCCCTTGATGTGGCCTTTTTGGCCTGAGCTCATTTCTCTGCAGCCATGCTGGGCCAGTCTGGGGTCCTTTGACTTGCCAGACTCAGTCCTGCCTCTAGACCTTTGTCCCTGCAGTAATCCCCACCAGGATTTTGCTTCTCCTAGCTCCTTCTCCTCCTTCAGATCTCAGCCCAAATGTCACCTCCTCAATGGGGCCCTTGCGAACCACGTGACCCAAAGTGGTCCCTTCCCTGCCAGGTACTGCCCCCTTCACTCTGGGAATTTACCACAATCTGTAAGGATGCAATTCACACCAGACTGGAAACTCTCCAAGGGCTTGGTCTGCATTTGATATACCACTTTTCCCCAGTGCCTAGGATAAGACATGGCACATCTTGGCAATGGAAATACACATTTTTTTTGAATTAATGGATAAAATTCTGCCCTTTGTCTGTTTCCTGGGAGCTCTTTGAAGTGCCTTTGACTCAAGATGATGACTTTGGGCAGATGTGAGGAACGGTTTGGCTACTTACCAGCACGAGGACCTTCTATAAGTTATGTAAACATGTTGGACCTCAGTGTCTTCATCTACAAAATGGGGACGATGTCAGCCTACGTTTTGTTTTTGTTTTTTTTTTTCCAGACAGAGTCTCACTCTGCCACCCAGGCTGTAGTACAGTGGCGCCATCTTGGCTCACTGCAACCTCCACCTCCTGGGTTCAAGAGAGTTTCCTGCCTCAGCCTCCTGAGTAGCTGGGCACCACAACGTCCAGCTAATTTTTGTATTTTTTTATTTTTATATATTTTTTTAGTAGTAACGGGGTTTCACCATGTTGTTCAGGCTGGTCTTGAACTCCTGACCTCACGTGATCCACCTGCCTCGGCCTCCCAAAGTGCTGGTGTGAGCCACCGCACCAGGCCAATCTGGTTTGGGGCAAAATGAGCGTGGTGCCCAGCCCAGAATGAATGCTTAGTAAATGCTCTGGTGGCTCTGGTGGTAAGTGCTGTGGTGGTCATTGTCACTGCTATTATTAAGGGGCAGGGGAGGCAGATTGCCCAATGCATCTCTTCAACACACATGCCAATTGTCATCCACTTAGCCCTTGACACAAGGTCTGAATAATTAATGTGAACATTTTCCCAGAAGGGGAACCCCAGTCACCCATCTGCCTACATCAGCCTCAATATAAGTTGATTTGTAGGCTGAGAGCAGAAGGGCTCCAAGAAAAATAAAAGCAAACTCATTTAAGAGTAAGAGAGAGGGCTGGGTGTGATGGTAATCCCAGCACTTTGGGAGGCCAAGGCGGGCAGATTGCCTGAGCTCAGGAGTTCGAGACCAGCCTGACCAACATAGTGAAACCCCATCTCTACTAAAAATACATAAATTAGCCAGGCATGGTGGCGAGCACTTGTAATCCCAGCTACTCAGGAGGCCGAGGCAGGAGAATTGCTTGAACCCAGGAGGCGGAGGTTGCAGTGAGCCGAGATCATGCCATTGTACTACCCTGGGCGACAAGAGCGAAATTCTGTCTCAAAAAAAACAAACAAAATAAATAAATAAACAAGAGTAAGAGAAGGATGAGATTGTCCAGGTCAAGTACAGACCACCTCAAGAAAGTCAGACACCTTGACTCCCCAGAGACACCAAAATATGCTCAAGTTCCAACCTACCAGTTGGCATCTGTAGGATGGGTGGTCTGAGAGTATGAGGGACCCAGGGACAGAGTAGAGGGTTGAGGCAGAGCAGGGGCTGAGCAGTGAGGTTGTGCAGATTCAAGATGAAGGGCGTCTATTTTCAATCTTGACCTTGGCCTTCAGCCATCATTGCCCCTGGCTGGAGAGACCCAGGAGCCCCGGGTCAGCCCACTCTCCCCACTTCCAATGCCTCCACCTGTCCCTGGAGTCCTTCTCCAGCCCAACCTCCCAGAAGCAGCTTGTGGGGTGCCAAGGTCAACTTGACTGTGTCCCAGGCTTAATCCCCTTGTTCTGCCGGGCCTCGGTTCCTCCCTCTCCCAGCCTAATCACCGTCATCATTTGCGGTGTCAGGCAGTTATCGCTGGGATTAAAGAGCTCTGAGTTGGAAAAACACGTTGAACTGCATGTATGAAAGTGTTCGAAGGAGAGTGTTGGAAAAGAGTGAGATAATGGACTATGGGGACAAAATGCCACTTCTAGGTGTGGCAAGGAAAGTTGCTTTGCTTCTCTGAATTCCCATTACCTTTTTTTTTTTTTTTTTTTTTTTTTTTTTGAGATGGAGTCTCGTTCTGTCACCCAGGTTAGAGTGCAGTGGCACGATCTCGGCTCACTGCAGTCTCTGCCTCCCAGGTTCAAGCAATTCTCCTGCCTCAGCCTCCCGAGTAGCTGGGATTACAGGTGTGAGTCGCCACACCGGGCTAATTTTTGTATTTTTAGTAGAGATGGGGTTTCACCATGTTGGCCAGGACGGTCTTGATCTCCTGACCTCATGATCCATCCACCTCGGCCTCCCAAAGTGCTGGGATTATAGGCGTGAGCCACTGTGCCCGGCCCACCTTTTAATTCAGTAAAAGCCTTTCTGCCATTACCATCTTTTCTTCCCTCCCTCTCCCTGCCCACCCCCATACACAGAATGGGATAACTCCTACTGAGCCCCAGTCACCTGGAATTGCTTTGGGTTAAAGAAGTGTGTTTCAATAGCCTTTTCCATGACTTGTAGAAAGGGACCATCAGAGAGTCAAAGATCACTTTATCATTCACTTAAGTGCAGATGAGTGGAACACCCACAGAAGGTTGAGGATCACTAGAAAGAGGAAGGTGAACAAATAAGAAGGCCACTGAGGTTTCGCTCAGTAGAGAGGCAGGTGTAATCAATTTTCTCTTGCTGGGTACAAATCAAAGTCCTTTCAACTGGGCTTGAGCCAGCCCAGAAGGCACTGGGGTGTTTGCCCTGTAGTCTGAAGACAGTGGCTCGTCTGGAGAGAGGGAGCATTGGCCAGAACTGAAGACCTGGCCAGGTAGCCCAGGGACCAGGATGTGTATATGCGCCACCTTCTTAGAAGGGTGTTTCCTTAGTTTGACTTCTTGATGCCTCGGGAATAAGAGTACAGAGTGGGGAGAAGTCTGGAGCACACTGGGTTTTCTTGAACAACAGGTACACATTTGAGCTCACAGTTCCCTTGCAGAGCTCTGGCCAAGCCCACCTTCCTGGGGTGGGGAGTGAGCTGTAAGAGAGAGGGAGGGAGGGGCACAGGGCTGGAAGGGACTCAACAACTGCAGCAGAGCTGGTGGAAAGTGCTTATTTCTGATTCTAGAGAATCTGTGACTACCCTTACTGGCAGTGTTCTCTTTCTTTTCTTCCGAAGCCCAAAGCAGTTGGATTGCAAATGACAAGAACTCGGGGCTTGGGGAGAGACTCTGAGGGTGTTTCTTCATGGATTAATAAAAACCTCCAAAAGAAAATGCTTAAAAGCTTAAACACTCACTGATGACCCAGATGGGATTTTTAGATCTACACCAGTGCCAGAGGCAAATGCGGACCATGCCTAATTGTCTGAAAACAATTCTTCCCGGAATGGCTCTACAATTCGGTCTTCTTTTAGCGTTCCAGCGGGGGTGGGAATCTTGGGAGAGAGGATACAAGAAGGCAGTAAGAAAAGGGAGTGTGGAAAGCAAGACAAAATCATTTTTTTGAGACTCCCTTTTAAAGGGGCACCCTCTGTAATGAAAACTGTGGAGCAAATTCATTTGGACATACAAGTGCTCTCGTTTTTCAAGTATGAGATTGCAACCATTACTCTTTTCCTGTTCGGTTTTCTAGATAGATGGTAGGTACATAGGTAGATAAGTAAATAGATAGATAGATAGATAGAGAGAGAGAGAGAGAGAGAGGGAGAGATTTTTCCCTCACTTTTGGACCATTTGAGTAGGTTGCATACCTTGCAGCCCTTGACCGCTTAATATTCTGATGTGCATTTCCTAAGAGCCAGAACATTCTCTTATATAACTACAGTAAATTACTGAATTCAAGACATATCCATTAAGACAACGCTTTATCTAATTCACAGTTCTATTCCAATTTCATCAGCTACCCCCAACATGTGTCCATTATAGCAATTCTTATTTTTTTTTGTGATCTATCCAGAATCACGTAAAGTAAAGATGATCTTTAGGCCTTAATTGAACCCTAACAACGTCCATGCTGTTTGGTTTATGTACTGTACAATGGGTTTCAGAAAGGATTTCAAACAGCATACAAAAAGACATAAATATATAATAAGATAAAATACAAACCACAAATATCAGTTGAAATAAATGAAACAGAGGGGATATGAGAAAAGAGAAACTGAAGCTGCGGATGAGATCATTTCACAAGGACATACCTTGAAGTCCTTCATGTCTGTTGCTTAAGTAAGCCATGCTTTCACCTCTAAGCTTTCTAGCGGCCAAGGCAAGGAAAGAAACAAGAATGGATAGGCAGGACAATGGGATGGTCCTAGGTTGGGAGTTCTATCTTGTGAGATAGATTTTGTTTTAATGTTAGTGTCTATAGTTTACAACTGCAATACAAACTCTCTACTCAGCTTCTTCTCCAAACTCATGTGTCCCTGACCTCTGGGCTGAAGGGAGACAGAAGCTAGAAGAAACCTCTTGGTAAACAGTAGTTGACACACACTTGAGTGTGCATTGGATGATTGCTTCTCTCCCTCACTGGAGGGCTGGACCTCATTTGTTTTGCTCCTCATTGTCTCTCTAGGGCCTGGAAAAGGGGTCCCCAACCTCCATGGCCCATTTCTGCACAGCAGAAGGTAATTGACTGGTGAGCAAATCAAGCTTCATCTGGATTACAGCTGCTCCCCAGGGCTGGCATTACCACCTGAGCTCCACCTCCTGTCAGATCATCAGCAACATTAAATTCTCATAGGAGCGCAAACCCTACTGTGAATTGTGCATGTGAGGGATCCAGGTTGTGTGCTCCTCATGAGAGTCTAATGCCTGATGATCTGTCACCATCTCCCATCACCACCAGATGAGACCATCCAGTTGCAGGAAAACAAGCTCAGGCTCCCACTGATTCTACATTCTGGTGAGTTGTATAATTATTTCATTATATATTACAATGTAATAATAATAGATATAAAGTGCACAATAAATGTAATGCACTTGAATCATCCCGAAACCACCCCTCCCCCCACCCCAGCCAGTGGAAAAAGTTGTCTACCGTGAAACAAATGACTGGTGCCAAAAAGGTTGGGGACTGCTGGCCTAGAATAATCTCAAGCATGGAGTGAGTGCCCAAGAGGTTTTCTTCTGAATAAATGAATGTCTTTAGGAACCAGCCTCTCCCCCTCCACACATGTCCCGTTCTGTGTCAGCCCTTTCTCCCAGTGAAGTCTAGAAACCCCAAAGGAGCCAAACAGTTTCTCTGCTCGAATGTGGAATCTCAACTCTCAGAGGGCAGCCGGGCAGCTGGTGGACACTCGATAGCACTTGGGGTGGGAACAGAGTCTGGCGTTGGCCAGGGAGGTGAGGACACCACCACCGCCCCTGACCTCTACTGTGTGTTGCAGTTTCACAAAAGAGACATCTGGGTCACACCCGGCTGGAAGGGGGGGCCCAGTGGCGCCAGTGTTCCTTGGGAGCACTGGGCAGCCCTTCGCCTGGCCCCACCACCCTCCTCCCCGGCAGTGCTCACCACCTCCAGAAGCGCCACGTGGCATTAGGGCTCCAGCTCCTGGCCACATGCTGGGGTCCCAAGGGTGCACCACCACCGCACTGTCCCCTGGCACCTTGGGGTCACTTGGGGAGCATTCAGCTTAGACCCATGTGCCTGGTCTTCCTCTAGTGCCCCCTCTTCCTGTCCCGGCCCTCCTCCGACACCTCCACCTCCCCTTCCCCCATCTCACACTTGAGGCTGGCCCTAGTTCCTTGGGATTCAGTCAGAGCCTCCAACACATCTTTTATTAATATTAATTCTAAAAAGAATTTTTTCAATGCTATTTACCATCTGTTTTCTCCCTTGGCTGAAAATAATTGGAGATGAAACGCCTGCTGCTTGGTCCCCCGCACAGTCTCAGAAGAAACAATGGAGGCAGACAGTGACTGCTTTTCTTTTTCCCCAAGCAAAACAAGCTAGAACAAACTTTCCATGCTGGGTTGCAGAAGTTGCACTAAATCAAGCGGGTCTCCAATCCCTGAGTTCCTTATCTTCTGCACACTCAGAGCCCTTTGCATTTTGGGACCAGAAAGCCTTCTCTGGGATGGCGGGGTGGGAGGGGGAGCTCTTTGATTTCGATTAGCCAAGTTCGCTAATTTTCCTCTGTCCTAACGACATCTGGCACATTTGATGTTCCACTCAAGTTTGCACCATCTGTAAATATAAATAGCCTGGTCTTGATTCCATTAGAGTTCCATGAATGGAACAAAAATATTCCAAACTGACTCTGTCATGTCATGGATTCAACAAGACTGGGCTCCTGCTTTGGAGAAGGGAAGGGGATGTGGTGTGGTTTCCTCCTTCCCATGGAGCCAGACCTTCTCACTTCCTGGCCGATGGGCTCTAAGCCTCCCTAGATGCCCTCACGATCATGTAAAGCCATGTCGTCACTACTGGAAGGGAGCTTACAGAGGGGCCCTGGGAAGGTAAAAAGCCAAGGCCAGAGTGGACCACCGCAGGTCAGCACAACTGGGTCAGCAGCAGAGGCAGGAGGAGAACCTGAGTGCGCTTTCTGAGGGGAGGCGTGATGGGGCCGCCCCCTCCCCAGGAAGCCGCAGCCCCGAGCCAGAGCTCCCCTGGATATGGCACAGCCTGAGTCACTCAGGGCACCAGTGGGTACTTTGTCGACTTGATGCTGAGCCCTCATCCTGCCAACTCGTCCAGCCCCACTGCCCTTGTGCCCACCAGTGGGCATGAAGGGTTCAAAGTTTGCAGCAGAGCAAGCCGCTGTCAACCCATGGGCTCAGCATGGGTCTGTGGCACTGGATTCAGTTCTTACAGGCACTCACTGACTTTGCCTCCATCCTGCTGTATGCTTTGCCTTCTGCCAGGTCATTTTGTGTCTACCCCTAGGTGTCCAGGCTGTGCTTATTCAGTCTTCAATCTCTCCCTCTCCGTCTTTCTTTCCCTCTCCCTCTCTCTCCCCTCCTCCTCCTCACTCTCTCTTTCTCTCTTTCAATCTCTCTCCAATTTCTCTCCCCTCTCAATTTCCAAGAAAAATACTAGGATCCTTTTCCTAGATGTTATGATCTAAATGTTTATGTCCCCCACCCCAAATCCATATGTTGAAATCCTAACTCCACAGTAATGGTTTTAGGAGTTGGGGCCTTTGGGAGGTGATCGGGCCGTGACAGTGGAGCTCTTGTGATGAGGTTAGTGCCCTTATAAGAAGAGACACAGAGAGACACGTCCTCTGCCTCTACCCCATGTGAGGACACAGCCAGGAGGAGGCTGTCTGCAAAGCAGGAAGGGCACCCTTGCCAGATACCAGATCTGCTGGAGACTTGATTTTGGACTTTCCAGCCTCCAGAATCATGAGAAATAGATGTCTGTTGTGTCACCCAGCCTGTGGGATTTTTTGGTTGTTGTCGTTACAGCAGCCTAACAGACTAAGACACTAGGTCTCCTGAATACCCCTTAGCTTCAGGGAAAATCTGCTCTTTGTAGAGTGACCTGAAGTTTGACCCAAGAATGGCCCTGAACTCTGCCTGTCTCACCCCAGCTGAGCTTGGTCTTATGTCTTGTTTCCCTCTGTTCACTCTACCCTCAGATAGCATCTGGACATGGCTGAATCTCCTCCCTAAACCTCGAGCTCATTCACCACTCTGTCTCCAGTTTCTCTACTGAGAGACTTTGAAAAACCTGGCCCTGTGGGAATTCCCCACCCCAGCACAGCTATCTGGGGGTGCCTTGCCAGGCAGCCCTAACACCGGCCAGCCTTTCTATAAGAAAGGCTTCCAGAACACAATGCTTTGGGGATACATACCTGCCAAGGGGAGATTTGCTAGATAAATAAGTTTGAGATACTGGGTGCTATGGATTGAATATGTATGTCTCCCCCCAAATTAATATGTTGGGGTCCTAACCTCCAGTGTGTCTGTATTTGGAGATGGGGCCTCCAAGAAAGTAACTAAGGTGGAGCTCTGATTCAATGAGATTAGTGTGCTTAAAAGAAGAGACACCAGAGTGCACTTCCTCTCTCTGTCTCTCTCTTCCTCTCTCTCTCCTTCTCTCTTTCTCTGTGTGTAACAAGGAAAGGTGATGTGAGGATACAGTGAGAAGACAGCTGTCTGCAACCCAAGAGGAGAGCTTTCACCAGACACCAATCCTACTAGACCTTGATCTTGGATGTCCAGCCTCCAGAACTGTGAGAAAATAAATTTCTGGGGCCAGGCATGGTGGCTCACACCTGTAATTCCAGCACTTTGGGAAGCTGGATCGCCTGAGGTCAGGAGTTCAAGACCAGTCTGGCCAACATGGATAAACCCCATCTCAACTAAAAATACAAAAAAAAATTGCCAGGTGTGGTGGCGCATGCCTGTAGTCCCAGCTACTCAGGAGGCTGAGGCAGGAGAATCGCTTGAAACTGGGAGGTGGAGGTTGCAGTGAGTAGAAATTTTACCACTGCATTCCAGCCCGGGTGACAAAGCAAGACGCTGTCTCAAAAAAAAAAAAAAAAAAAAAGAAAGAAAGAAAGAAAGAAAGAAAAGAAAAGAAAAGAAAAAGAAAAAAGAAATTTCTATTGTTGAGGCCACCGGATCTACCGCATTTTGTTATGGCTGCCTGAGCAGGCTACTACACTTTGGTAAGCCAGGTGAACAGGTTTCAACACAGTCATTCATTCATTCATTTGTTTGGTCAATAAATATTTGCTGAGCTCCTCCTGAAGTCAAGGGCTGGGCTGGGCTGAGTCCACCCAGCATCCTCTGCTCCTTCCACACTCTGATGTGCTTTGTGGTTCCCAGAGAAGGGGCTGTGATATGCATGGCCCTCACTCTTATCTCACCATAGAACACTTTTGGTGAGGAGCAACGCATCCCAATGGGCACTTTGAGAAACACTCAAATAATGCTTTGGTCCAATGGAGAGATGGATTCTTTGGGTTGCGTTTTATCACGGCTGTTATTTGATACAGCAGAACTGGGCACCCGTATTGGGTATAGCATCAGGCTGAAGGTTGAAAAGCAAAGATAAGATAGGAGTGGGGAGAAAACACAGCATATTTTAGAGGGCAGGAGTCTTAGAATAAAGCAGACTTGGGTTCAAGGCTTGGATCTGCCAGTTTTATGATTGGTGTGGCTTCTGTTTAATTACTTCTCTGTGCCTCTGTTTCTTCCCATATAAAATAAGAATATCTTGAAATGTTACCAAGCCTTGAAATAAAATAGATATAAAGTACTTGGTACTCACAGCACCTGTCATAGGTGGTAGTCATCACTGTGGTATACAAAGACTGTACCCTTCATGGGCAGAAATCAGAGGACATTGGATCTCCTCTGGTCCAAGATCCCTGAGCAAATCCCACAACCGCCTCCTGATGCCACTTCCCCATCCAGAAAGCAGCTTCCTCCAGGGAAGCCAGATCCTGATGATCTCTGGGGGGCCCCTTAGAGCCCTTGGCACCTAGGACTGCCCTCTCCTGTAGGCTCCATCTCCTACCTTGACGTGGAGAGCTAGAGCTGGACTGTGGAACTTAGTCATCCATTTCTGTTAATTCAATGGTGATCATGCCCCTGTACTGAAGTGGAAGTCTGATTATGAAGGCCTAAATCCACATTTTTCCTAGCCTGGTGATGACCAGCATGTTCTTTCATCTGAAGGAATTTTCTTATAGTTCTAGATGCACTGACCCATTGCATTATCCCCCTGAGGAGCCAGTTAGGCTTTTTCAGACTTGCATTTATTTTATTTTTTCATTTTTATTTCTTTTTGAGAAAGGGTCTCTCTCTGTCACCCAGGCTGGAGGGCAGTGGTGTGATTTCAGCTCACTGCAACCTCCACCTCCTGGGTTTAAGCAATTCTTGTGCCTCAACCTCCCAAGTAGCTGGGACTACAGCCGTGCACCACCACACTTGGCTAATTTGTGTATTTTTAGTAGAGACGGGGTTTCACCATGTTGGCCAGGCTGGTTTTGAACTCCTGACCTCAAGTGATCCACCTGACTCAGCCTCCCAAAGTGCTGGGATTACAGGCATGAGCCATTGCACCCGGCCCCAAACTTGCATTTTAAGAGTACCTTGAGAAGCCCTTCTGCCCCGTTTGCTTTGCAATTGACAGGGTCTTCCTGCCCACGTTTGGGTTCCCTATTAAATAAAACTCTGTGTCTCCACATTATGAGATGGGAAGGCCTGTCCCTGCTGAGCTGCAGGATGGAAACACAGTCGATGTCAGCGAGGGTTTGACCTCCCAGGCAGGTGTTGCCCATTGTTTGTGTTTCTTTCTCTCCACTACGTTCTGGAGGGACGTTAGAAAGAACACTGGACTCTGAATGACAAGAAAGGGATTTGAATCTATTTCTGCCACCAGCTATCTGTGTGACAGTGGGCAAGTGACTAAGACTCTCCAAGTCACTGTTTCTTCTTTTTAAAAGGGGGTTAATAGCAGGTTATTTTGAGGATTGCCCAGTGTATTGTTTGTAAGGGACTGCCATAATAAAGTACCACAGTGTGGGTGGCTTCAACAACAGAAATTTATTATCTTGCAGTTCTGGAAGCTGGAAGTCCAAGATCAAGGTGTCAGCAGGGTTGGTTTCTTCTGAGGTCTCTCTCATGGCTCAGTTGGCTGTCTTCTCCCTGTCTTTTCTTCCTTTCTTCCTTTCTTCCTTCCTTCCTTCTTTCCTTCCCTCTTTCCCTCCTTCCCTCCTTCCTTCTTTCTCTTTCTTTTTTTCTTTTTTTTTCCTTCCTTCCTTCCTTCCTTCCTCTTTCTCTCTCCTTCCTTCCTTCCCTCCCTCCCTTTCTTCCTTCCTCCCTTCCTTCCTTCCTCCCTTCCTTCCTTCCTTCCTTCCTTCCTTCCTTCCTTCCTTCCTTCCTTCCTTCCTTTCTTTTTTTGGAAAGGGTCTTGCTCTGTCATCCAGGCTGGAGTGCAGTGGCATGATCTTGGCTAAGTGCAACCTCCACTTCCCAAGCTCAAGCACTTCTCCAGTCTCAGCCTCCCGAGTAGCTGGGACTACAGGCATGAGCCACCAATGCCTGGCTAATTTTTGTATTTTTAGTAGAGACAGGGTTTCGCCATGTTGGCCAGGCTGATCTCGAACTCCTGACCTCAAGTGATCCACCCACCACGGCCTCCCAAAGTGCTGGGATTACAGGCATGAACCACCGTGCCCAGCTGCCTCCCTCTGCTTTCATATATCTTTACTCTGAGGGTATCTGTGTCCCAACCTCCTTTTCTTATAAAGACACCAGTCATAGTAAATTAGGACCTGCTCTCATGACCTCATTTTAACTTAATTACCTCTTCAGTGACTGTATCTCCAAATGCAGTCACAACTTGAAGTACTGGAGGTTAGGACTTTAACACATAAATTTGGGGGTGGGACACATAAATTTGGGGGTGGGGGAGGAGACACACAATTGAGCCCACAACACCTGAGGTAACAGGGGAAGTGGTGATAGTACATTGTATAGGGCACATTGCTGAACCCGAAGCTGGTGACAGCTCAATGCCTTCAGTCATTTAAGGAGTTTTTGTTGTTAACAATCATCTGCAAATTTCATGCTGTACCGTATGAGATGAGGGTGCGTTTTTAAAGGACACTTGTAGGCGGGGCATGGCAGCTCATGCCTGTAATCCCAGCACTTTGGGAGGCTGAAGTAGGAGGATGGCTTGAGGCCAGAAATTTGAGATTAGCCTGGCCAACACAGCAAGACCCCAACTCTACAAAAAATAAATTTTAAAAAATTAGCCAAAAGTGGTGGCAAGCACCTGTGTTCTCAGCTGCTTGGGAGGCCTAGGTGGGAGGATTACTTGAGCCCAGGAGCTCAAGACTGCAGTGAGCCATGATCGCCACTGCACTCCAGCTTTGGTGACAGAATGAAACTCTAAGATCCTGTCTCAAAAAAAAAAAAAAAAAAAGGACACTCATAAAGAACACTTGCTGTTGGAGAAGGAGATGGAGTCTGAAGCACCCATCACTCCCTAGTGTGCACCCTAGCCTGCACCCATCACTCCCTAGTGGAATGAACTCAAGCCAGTTACATAACTTCTCTGCTGGGCCTCCGCTTCTTCATCTGAAAGGCAAGGACAGTCATAGGACTGTCGTGACAATGAAATGAGATAACCACGCCAAGTACTGAGAAAGTTGGGAGCATCGTAAGTTCATGATCAAAGTGAGCAATGGATTATTGCTTCCGTTTGACCCTGCAGATGAAAGCTGCAAGTGGCAGGAAAACCGAGGCTAACGCAAGGTTTGTGTGGTTCCTCTCTGAATTTGGGTGCTTCAGACTATCCCTTGCTTTTTTCAGGCAAACCACTTCCAATTCCTTTAACCTTTCTTTACAGGGCCCAGTTTCCAGCTCTTTGATCATTTTTGTGTCTCCTGCCTGGACATCCTCCAGCCTCTCCAAGCTCTTTTAGGAGGGAGTGACACAGACTCGACTCAGCAGCCTAATCAGGGGCTGACTAACGCAAGACTTGAGAAGGGGGATGACTTGGGGGCCGCAGCATGTCATGGGCCTTTTATGTGTGCGGAATCCAGGGAGCTTTGAAGAAGGCAAGGCGCTCTTTTGACTGCGACCAGATGCCCTGGATTTTCCAAAACGAGCTCTTCAGAGATGGCTCGGATTTCAAATATTCTATTTGATTGTCCCCATAAACCAGTAAAATGTCCCAGAACTTCTAACTTTTCTGCTTCCCCACTGCAGACTCCAGAGTGCCTCTAACACATGGACGTGACACCAAAATGTTCCCCTAGCCTGGCAGGGGGCAGATGACATCCTGATGTGGTGAGGTCACATGATGGCAGTCCTGGAATGGGAAGGTTGTTCTGATTTCAGAGATCCTTCCATTATGCAAACCAGAAGTTGTAGCTCATGCCAGAGCCCTTCGCTAGGATTTTGTATTCAGACAGTGGGATCCTGGGGACCATCTTGCTCATGTGTCCCTGGCCCGTGGACTTTGATCCTTACCAGGTCTTTTTTTTCCTAAACCTGTGCCTGGCACCAAGCCTCATCTTGAGGTCGGTTACCTGGTAGGGTTTCACCTGGTTGTTGCCGACCGACTGGAAGCTGGTCCTGTCTTCATTCTAAACATATGGTGGCTGCTTTTAGCCCTAAATATATCACCTTATAATTGCACTATTGAATTTCATCTTGTTTTTGTAGGCCCATGTTTTCAATTTGTCGTGGTTGTTTTGAATTTTATTCTTGGCTCTCTGAGTGTGAGCCACCCCACCAAATTTAGTATCATGTGAATATCTGATGGACACAAGCCCCATCCTTTTGTTGTTAAGTCATTAGTAAGATAGGCCCCAGCAGTTAATCCCCAGAGGAGTGGCTCTCTTTCAAGTAGATGCCTCACCACTGATTATGCAATAAAGACTGAGCTTTCTGTTGGGCTCTAGACACATATGTTCATTGTAGAACATTCACAAAGTACAGATAAGCATAAGAAGGAAACAAAAATAATTCGTAATCCTACTACAAAGACACAAATGCTGTCATTCGGTATGGATCCCTCTTGTTAAATATATACATTAATCAGTATAGATTAAGTGGCATGGATTGTACTGTGACATGCTTATTAGCAGACCTGATAATATAGCATGTTCCCAGAGCTAGTTATTCGCACTCGACTGCCATAAAGACATTCTGAAATCAAAAGTTGTTATAGGTAATAAGAACTTTTAGATTGATTCTTAAGGTTCTGCATCCTCAGATTCAACCAGCCACAGACTGAAAATATCTTTTAAAAATTCCAAATAACAATACAATAATAAAACAAATTTTTTAAACAATATGCCAGGTGCAGTGACTCACGCCTGTAATCCCAGCACTTTGGGAGGCTGAGGCGGGCGGATCACGAGGTCAGGAGTTTGAGACCAGCCTGACCAATATGGTAAAACCCCATCTCTACTAAAAATACGAAAATTAGCCAGTCATGGTGGCGCATGTCTGTAATCCCAGCTACTCAGGAGGCTGTGGCAGGAGAATCTCTTAAACCCTGGAAGCGAAGGTTGCAGTGAGCTGAGATCATGTCGCTAGAGATGATTTAAAGCATATGGGAGAATGTGTCTAGGTTACATGCAAATACTACATCATTTTATATAAGCGACTTGAGCATCCGCATATTTTAGTATCCATGGCGAGACCTGGAACCTATTCCCTATGAATACTGAGGAACAACTGTATCGGTAATCCCAACTATATTCCATGAATACTAGCTCCATGAGATGTTCCAGGAAAACAAGAGTAGCATGGTTTATTCCTTTGAGAAATGCTTTTCACTATACTCATGTCTAGGAAAGTCACAATGTGTGGAGACATATTAAATGCTCTGAGAAGTCCTGCAACTTAAAAATCTATTAATTTTTAAAGTCACAATGTGTGTAGACATATTAAAGTCTATGAGAAGGCCAAATGTGGTGGCTCATGCTTGTAATCCTAGCACTTTGGGAGGCCAAGGTGGGCAGATCACTTGAGTCAAGAGTTCGAGACCAGCCTGGCCAACATGGTAAAACTCTGTCTCTACTAAAAATACAAAAATTAGCCAGAAATCACTTGAACTTGGGAGATGGAGGTTGTAGTGAGCTGAGAGCATGTCACTGTACTCCAATCTGGGCAACAGAGCAAGACTCTTCTCAAAAAAAAAAAAAAAAACAGAAAAAGAAAAAGAAAAGAAAAGAAACAAGAAGGCTCTGAGAAGTCCTACAATTTATGTGATTTTTTTTCTAACTCAGCATTTTCCAAATGTAATAATCCATAAGATCCTGTTTCTAGAAGCACCTATGACTATTCTTTTGAGAAACATTTGGAGAAATGCTGTCATAGATTTTATCTTGACATTGGGATGAAGAATAATAGCAATTTATTAAAGTATTTAAACTCAGGAGACCCAGTCCCTCCTTTGCTCTTAATGAGCTTATGACCTTGATAATTTTCTTTTCTCTGGGTCTTGGTTCAGCAAAATGGTCAGATTCACTTGTAGCCCCAACCTTCCACATTTTCCCCTTAAGTGAAGATGAATGTAAATGATTTGGCTGGGACAATGTGGTCTTTACAACATCATTTGGTTATTCCCTCCTGTCTCACAGTAATAGTCCTCATTTACTTAGCCCTTCACACATACTAATTCATTGGATCCTTACAATACCCTCATGGGGGGTAATAGGCACTATAGGGTTTAAAGTCACTTGTGCTACAGCCACATAACCAGTTATAGCCTTAGTATTTATTTAACTTAGGGACAAAGAGCTGAGGCTCTTACTATAGCAGAACTCCTGCTCTTTGTCCCTAAGCTACACCCCTGTGTCCCTCGGACGGTTGGTGTTCAATTCTAGCATCTTCTCGAGGAAGGCTAAGCCTGCTGGCCATTGGCTAACAGGCTGGTGTGCTCCCATTTCCTTCTTCAAAGCTGAGCAGTCATGTGTTGCTTTCCATCGCTGGGGACACCCTTGTCCTCTGTGATGCCACTAAAACAATAGCTCCACCCTGACTTGTGCCAGTCCCTTAGGGACCCCTTGGGTAACATCACCACAGGTCCTGCTGGTTTGAATAGATCTGGCTTCCAAGTTTTCTAGTTGCTTCTTTTCTTTTTCTTTTCCCCTGAGACAGAGTCTCGCTCTGTTTCATTTCCCAGGCTGGAGTAAAGTGGCATGAACTTGGCTCACTGCAACCTCTGCTTCCCAAGTTCAAGAGGTTTTCCTGCCTCAGCCTCCCGAGTAGCTGGGATTACAGGCGCCTGCCACCATACCCAGCTAATTTTTGTATTTTTAGTAGAGACGGGCTTTCACCATGTTGGCCAGGCTAGTCTTGAACTCTTGACCTCAAGTGATCTGCCCGCCTCAGCCTTCCAAAGTGCTGGGATTACAGGCGTGAGCCACCGCACCCAGCCTCCAGTTGCTTCTTTAAGGGGGGTGAGGAGTGGACAAGTGGGGCAGGAGCCACGCAAGTTTGCACCACCCTCTCCTGAACATCTTGTCGAATTAATAAGAAATAAGTGCGATGTATTGAGTGCTTACTAGATGGCAGGCACTATTCATGTGGACTCTCACTTAAATAACCCAACACCTCTATGTGGTATTAGGGTCTTCAATTACAGATGAGTGGGTGGCAGCAGAGAGGCTGAATCACTTTCCTAAAGCCCCACAGCCAGTAAGAGCCAGAACTTCAGTGCAAACCCAACCCCAGACCTTCCTCCAGGGGCTGTGCACTGAACTCCTCCATAAATCCTGCCTGCCCTCAGCCTTTTCGTCCCTCCCCGCTTCTCCTCACCTTTCCCCAGCAGGAATTGTTCCACCTTCCAGCCCCTCTTCCACTGTGCAAACCTGCACTCACCCTTCCCTCCATCCCTTCACACTCGGTCCTGCCTGCTAGTCTTCGCTCCTCTCCCAATCCCTAAAATGCCATTTCCTGCTTCCTCCCAAGAAGGCAGTGCCTGAGGAACCCTCAGAGCCTCCCTGAGCAACCTGGGAAAGAGCTGAAGGCCTTTCTAAGTCAGCTCTGGTGCGAGTCCTCGAACAGTGTGTGATGGAGACACCTACTGGCTGCTCTGAGCACAGGCCCCTGGAAACCCAGGAACCTGGCTCAGGCCCCCATTCCACCGAGAGCCTGGTGAGCAGAGCCATTTGGTAGAGTTTCCTGTGGGTTCGTCCCTGCTCTTAGGCCAAGCTGGACGGGTCCCTTAAAAAGGCCTGGGAGGACCTTTGTCTTCCTCCTGTCCTGCTCTAAGCACAGAAGCAAAAGGGAAGGGGTAACTTTGACAGCAAAGCACCAGTCCCCTGCACAAGGCTGATCCCAGCTTGGCAAAGTTGCCAGGAAGACTGGAGGCAGGGCCATCCACAGCCAAATAAACTGAGGGTGGCTTTTCTGTAATGCAAATAGAGAGAAGTAACCGCTTAGGGCAGGTTGATTTGTTATTTGATGTTGGGCGTGTGATTCTGGAAGGCCCACCCTCCTGGGCACGCTGTCTCTCCTCCCTTCCTTTGAATCAGGTTTACAACTCCTCATCTGAGGCTGGCACCACTTAATGCAGAGAAATGAGGCCCCCATTCTGGTTAATTGCCATCATTTGCCCGTTCAAATAATGAGCGGCAAGGTGGATGGAGAAGAGGGGACAGCCGCTTCGCTTCGTAGGAAACCACTAACCTAAAAGACAGTGAAGGAGATTGTTCCTCAGATGTGCTGCCAAAGACTGGGGGCCACCATGGCCAACAAGGCCCCCACCAGCGGAGGGAAGGACATTTGGGCTGGGCCCGGCCATGCATAGTTACAGTAGACAGCTGTTTCTACCAGAACCAACTCCCATTTGATTTGTTCTTCTGAATGGGGGCCCCATTCCCCATTAAACTAACCGAGAAATATTTCTGAATCCACAGATGTGGCGTGTCCAGTGTGGAGGTTTTAGGGAATAGCAAGAAGCTTAAATACGATCAGCATCTCTCTCCAATGTGGGAGGATGATCCCTCACTTTACAATATGCTCTCTAGTTATTCCAGTGAGTATACTCACATAAGACAAGTACTTTACAAACTTAATAAGCAGTGTTTACAGAAGATCTAAAACACACAGAAGTCTTTCACACATTTGAAGAGTGAAGAAGAGCTAAAGAAATGAAAAACATTAGCCAGGTATGGTGGCTCAGGCCTGCAATCCCAGAGCTTTAAGAGGCCGAAATGGGAGGATCACTTGAGCCCAGGAGTTTGAGGCCAGCCTGGACAACACAGTGAGGCCCCATCTCTACAGAAATATTTTTTAAATAGCTGGGCATGGTTGCTCACACCTACAGTCCCAGCTACTTGGAAGGTTAAGGAGGGAGGATTGCTTGAGCCCAGGAATTCGACAACAGTGTACCATGATTACTCCACTGCACTCCAGCCTGGGCAACAGATTCAGACCTTATCTCTTAAAAAAAAATTAACTAAACAAAGATGCAAATCTAAGGAGTGGTACAGTCTATTAAGATCGATTTGATACCAGAGTGTCCTCGAGACAATTGGATGAATGTTTCCAATTAATTGGTGCCGACATGTTCTAAAGATAAGAAAGGTCACTATGGAAACCCTAAAGGCTTCTGGGAAGAAGAGGGATTTAAAAGGGACCTAGCAGGTAAATAGGTTTTGACGGCCAGAAATAAGGAGGGCAGGATGCCAAGTGAGGAAGAGGCAAACAGTGCAAGGAAGTGTACCCGTTTGGTTGGAACAGGAAGTAAAGCCTGTGACGGTGATGGCCCGAAGAGGGGATTGTGGCCAGTTTGCAATGGGCTTTGAAGCTCCAGCTAATGAATCAGGGCTTCCTCCTCCGGGTGTCATGAGGGAGCCATTGAAAGTTGTTAAAGAGGGGTTAATAGGATCAGAGCAATGCGTCTGGGAGTTTGCAGAAGGAAGAGAGGAGAGTCAGGAACAGTGGTTGAGAAATTGACAGAGTGGTCCTAGGGTGGCATAAACAGCAGGACCACATGACCGGGTGGCACAAAATGCAGATGCCTACGGGGCAGGGGTACGGCATGACCAGTCAGTGTGGAGGAGCAGGCTGACTGAATCCTTCCTCCTTAATGCTTTTGATGGGGTGAAGTTTCAAACACCATCTTTTCAAAGACAGTCTTTTTAAAGATCGTCTGAGGATGGTCATGAAAAATCTCAATTTAGGGGCTGGGCTCAGAGGCTCACGACTACAATCCCAACACTTTGGGAGGCCCAGGCGGGCGGATCACTTGAGATCAGGAGTTCCAGACCAGCCTCACCAACATGGCGAAACCCTGTCTCTAGTAAAAATACAGAAAGTAGCCAGGCTTGGTGGTACACGCCTGTAATTCCAGCTACAAGGGAGGCTGAGGCAGGAGAATTGCTTGAACCCGGGAGGCGGAGGTTGTAGTGAGCCAAGATCGTGCCACTGCACTCCAGCCTGGGCTGCAAGAGTGAAACACTGTCTCAAAAAAATAAATAAGTAAATAAAATAAAAATAAAAATAACAATCTCAACTTAGAGTGCCAAGATGCAGCAGAAGATTCTCTAGGAATTGGAGAGGGGAAAGGCTAGGGTAAGACAGAGGCAGCCCCCGGAAATTGACTTCACAATGTTGCCTAGAGGACTGAATACAAGCGGAGGCGAGCTAACTCAGCAGTGTCCAGTAGAGATCTAATGCAAGGAACGCATGCAATGTTTGGCCTTCTAGGGGCCACATTTTTAAAAGTTTTAAAAAGAAACAGTTGAAGTAACACATCTTAATTAGCACACTGTATCCTGAATATTCTCATTTTGACATGTAATCAATGTTTAAAAATTATCGTTGAGATCTTTTACATTTTTTTGTACTAACTCTTTGAAACCTGGTGTATAATTTACACTTAGAGTACATCTCAGTTTGGACCAGACACATTTCAAGTGCTCAAAAATTGCATGTGGGCCAGGAGTGGTGGCTCAGGCCTGTAATCCCAGCACTTTGGGAGATGGATGGATCACCTGAAGTCAGGAGTTCGAGACTAGCCTGGCCAACATGGTGAAACATGGTGAAACCCTGTCTCTACTAAAAATACAAAAATTTGCCAGGCATGGTGGCGGGTGCCTGTAATCCCAGTTACTCAGGAGGCTGAGGCAGGAGAATCACTTGAACCCGGGAGGTAGTTGTTGTAGTGAGCCAAGATCGCACCACTGCATTCCAGCCTGGGGGACAGAGCAAGACTCTGTCTCAAAAAAAACATAAAAAGTTGCATGTGGCTAGTGGTGACTGCATGAGAGAACACTGAGCTAACCTCTACAGTATTGTTTCTCAACCCCAGGTGATTTGGCTCCTCTCAGGGACATTTGGCAATGTTTAGGGATAGTTTTGGTTGCACAACTTGGGATGAGGGGTGCTACTGGCATTTTGTGGGTAGAGACCAGTGATGCTGCTAAACATCCTACAATGCATTAGACAGACCCCTACAACAGAAGATGATCTGGCCCCAAATGTCCATAGAGGCAAGTCAGAGCTCCACATAATGCTAGAGGAAGTGAGTGCCCCATGCCATGTGGTCAGCGAGATGCCACTCAGACACTCCCGCTGGAACCCAGGCCTCGCCTCAGACAGGGCAAGTTTCCAGGCGCCAGTGTCAGAACTTCCTGGTGCTTTGTGATACGGCACGGACTACACCCTGAGCCACTCAGATAAGACAGATTGTGTTTGTAATGATTTTAGTCCTGCAATTACCCTCACTCCACCCCACCCAAACCTCAGCATTGCAATTGCCACACAGTGTAGTTCTCATGCAGGGCAACTTTCAATGAAAATTATGTGAACAGTACCCCCTACAGTTGTGCAGTATACAACCTATGCAACTGTACCTGGCAGCTTCACTCCCAGAAACCAGGGGATCATGCCTCATCATCACAGCAGACTTTCCTAGTTTTCTTCTTGGCAATGCCCATGTTTAGAAGCCACAAAGAAGGAGAGCAATGGATGGCCATGCATGTACTAGAAGAAGGCTCTCACTTTCAGCTTGATGGCTGGGCCATAACCAGAAATTGAAAATGCCACTGAATTTCTACCCAGGGTTTCTTCTCTTAAGACAGGGGCCCTGGTCTTTTTATAAGGACAGCCTTTCCTTCCTTTGTTCCTTCCTTCCCTTCCTCAAAGTGTTTATTGTAGTGCAAAGTTATGTGCTAATCAGGGGGTTGGGCTAGGCCTCTGAGCAGATAAGGGCAGAAAGATCATTGCTGGTTGCACGACATCTCTGCAGGAAATCAAGATAAACTTCTACTGTAAACAGCAAACGGTTTTCAGTAGAACCAGTTCAGTTGATGATAACAGGTGATCCGATTAAAAACAATCCAACATCAAAAACTAAGGGCAGTTTTGAGATCAAGCAAAGCATGTATATAGCATGGTGATTATGTGCACTCACTCTGGAGCCCGCCTTCCTGGATTAGAACCCAGGCTTCTCTGTTTGTTAACTGTATTACCTCAGACAAGTTACTTAACAGCTCCGTGCCTCAGTTTCCCTGTTTGTGAAATGGGATAATGATTCCTACCTCGGAGGGTTGTAGTAGGAACATTAACAAATTAATATAAGTAAAGTTCTTAGAATCCTGTTTGTCATCGAGTAAGTGTCCAGTAAATATTACCTTGTAAGTTAAACACGTGTTTGGGTTCTTTTCCACTGTAGAACTTCTCAGGGCCTTTGACATGCTTACGGGCATTGCAATCCGCCCTCTAGGTGAGGAGCAGGGTAAAGTATGTATGATTCCTAATCTTATTTGACCACTGTTTTGGACTGGGCCCTGTAGAAAGCAAAGCCTGAAAAAAAAAAGATGAAAGGCTGGCACTTTATTTGCAAGATACAAGCCCAGAGCAGCTAGGTGAAGAAAGGGAATGAGAACAAATTGAAATGGGAAGCAATGTCACAGTGCCACCTTTACAATGAGGCAGCTCAGCAGGTGAGTTGGCTGAACCTACAGTATTTCTCCCGAATGTCTATGAGGAGGCAAGGCACTCCAGAGTTTCCCCACTAAAGAAAGAGGGAAAATATATGTGTCCAGCTCCTTCCCAGGTCCCACTGGTCAAATTTCCCTCCACAAGAAACTGACTCCATCTGATTGTGTCATCTGGTTCTTTCGTAGCCGCTCCAAATTCTATATCTGAAGGTATGAGCTTCCACTGACGTCTAAAAGAGAAAGAGTGTCCCAGCAAGGTGGGACACCAGCCCAGAGGGAGGAAGAAAACAATAGTGAAGGGAATCTGAGCAGACACATGGGTTCATGGTCATGCCTACTACAACCACGGAAGTATTCAGAGGAAATCTCTTAGTAAATGCCCTGAAAAATATGCTTAGATCTGCCTGGAATGGCTCAGAGAGCCATACTCTTGACGCCTCACCCTCCAGGAACTTGCCACTGGGGATGGGAGTGGGAGGGACGGATGGCAAGCAAACAGAACATTGCTTCAATAAGAAAAAATGTGATGTGTTTCTGGGGAATCTGACCTGGTCTGGGGAGGTCAGGAGGTGATGTCTGATGTGGCGAGGATGGGAGACGTGATGTGTTTTGGGAGAATCTGACCTGGTTTGGGGAAGTCAGGAGGTGATGTCTGATGTGGTGAGCCTGGGAGATCAGTAAGATGTGGGTGCTAGAGTGAAGGCAGAGTGGATATAGGATTGGGCAGTGGTGAGGGCATGTCCATACTGAGGCTGTGGGATTAGTGTCTTAATTTCCTATGAGTTTTCTAGGACTGCCACAACAAAGGATCACAAACTGGCTGACTTGAAACAACAGAAAGTTTTTCTTTCTCAGGCCTAGAGGTTAGAAGTCTGAAATCAAGGTTTTGGCAGTGGCCGTGCTCTCTTTGAAGGCTTCAGGGGAGAAGACCACCTTGCTTCACCCTAAACTCTCATGATTGTGGACAATCCTTGGCATTCCTTGGCTTGTGGCTGCATCACTCCAATCTCTGCCTCCATCTTCACATGGCCTTCTCCTCCCCAGGTGTCTCTTCTTAGAAGTACACTGGTCATATTGGATCAAGGGCTTACCCTTCTCCAGTAGGACATCATCTTAGCCAATTATGTCTGCAAAGACCCTATTTCCAAATAAGGTCACATTCTGAGTTTTCTGGAAGGACATGAATTCTGGGAGGATGCTATTCCACTCAGTACATGGGGGATAGCTGGAGCAAAAGCCTGGAAGAAGAAAGAGAAAGTGGGACCAAAGAAGGGGGTCAGTGAGGCTGGAGCACCTCTTGAGAGCAGAAGCAGCAAAAATGAGGCAGGAGAGGAAGCCAGCCCGGTCTCCAAGAGCTTTGAAAGGCACCGGATTCTCTTGAGCAGGGCGGTTGCTGTCACCAGATCTGTGCTACCACGTGGGGTATGGTTTGGAGGAATCCAAGTTAACCTGGGAAGGCTTCAGGATGTGTCTGAGATAACAGCTAAGTTTTGACCAAGCAATGGATTGGCAGGGAAAGTGGGATGGACATTCCAAGTGAGCATGAAGGATCCAGAGCCAGGAACGAGTTATATGTTGACTCCATAAACAAGCTTTTATGTTCACTGTAATGGAGGTGTCATGGTGGAGATGGGAGCAATGCAAGATGGACTTGGAGATGCAGGATTGGGGGGGGGCCTCCCATTGTCTGAGCACAGACCCAGCCACAGCAGGCAGATGACTCTGCTGGCCTGTGGGGTGGGTCAGTTGCCTCTGAAGTTGGACCCAGCATGCACTGAGTCACAGTCCTGGGCTCTTGATTCTAGACATCCCTTGAAGAGCCCCAATATCTCATGACAACTTCTGGAACCCTTCCTAGAGATGGATTTTCTGAGACAAAGTCACAGAGGAACTGCTGCTTCTTGTCCCTGGTGAGTGGCTGAAGCCTCCCAGCCCATCCTGCCCTCTGCCCCTCCTCCTCTGGTGCTCCACTAACCACAGAGGTGGGAATGCTTAAGATAGCTCTGCTGGAGAATGCTGGGGTCAGGAACTCCGGGAAAGAATGTCAAATATGAGAGGGTTCTGCTGACACGATTTCAGATGTGGGTGGCTGGAAGCTGCAGGGGATTTTTGATTAAAAGAGTTTCCAGAGATACTTCTTCAAGGTCAGTGACAGGAGGGTCCAGGCACATCTCATGCCTCCTGCCAAGAATTCCAGAGGCCAAGACCCTCTTCTGGGAGCTGAGGTTGGAGAGTTTCCCATGGAGCCCCCTGATGGGACAAATTCCATCTTTACCCATATTTTCCTCCTCTAGAAGTCAAAGCTGAGGGAGACCCCAGCTTGGGGTGATAGAAAGCAGGCAGGCACTGAGATAAGCAGATATGAGTTTGAATTCCAGCTCCCCCTACATACTAACTGTGTGATCCCAGGCAACTGACTTAACCTCTCTGAGCCTGTTTCTTCAGCTGTGAAAGTAGATTTGAAGATAAAATCAAGGAACTGTATACAGTGCATGGCATATATGCTAGGCACACATGGTCATTTCCCTTGTGGTCTCAGCCGGCCAGGCATCCAGCAAAGCTACCCTCTGCTGTAGTTCACTGTTTTACTGATCAACTGTTGAGTCCTTTATTCAAAAGATAGCTAATGGGGCAGGATTATACACATGGATCTCATTACCAACTGGAACAGACCAGTCAGATTTCATTCATTCATTCATTCATCCATGTAACAAAGAGTTATTGGAAACTACTATCTGCCAGTCACTGTCATGGGCACTAGGGATGCAGCAATGAGCCAAACAGATTCCCACTGAGCATGCACTCTGGGGGAGACAGAAATAAACAATTATATATATATGTGTGTGTGTGTATGTGTGTGTGTGTGTGTGTGTGTGTATATACATATATATATGTCAATTAATGATAAGTGCTAAATAAATAAATAAAACAGTGCATGGGGCCAGAAGTGCTGGGAAGGGACGCACAGAAGGCAGCAGGTGGTACTTTAAATAGAAATGTCAGTGAAGGTCTCAAATAAGATGACCTTTAACGAGAGTCCAGAACACAGTGAGTAGCACATGCAGGGAAGAGCAGGCCATGCAGAAAGAACTACAAACACAAAGGTCTTGGGCAGGGAACAGTCATGAGGTCAGGGCAGCTAAAATGCAGAGAAAAGATGAGTGAGGGTAGGATGAGATCAGAAAGATGGGTGGGGGTAGGATGAGACCATAAACGGAAGGTCTTGTTGACCATGGCAAGGACTTTGAGTTTTATTCACAGTGAGATGGGAGCCATCTTATCAATCATATTTTTTCATGACTAATATTAATTGAACTCTTATTAGGTGCCAGGCATGCGGCTAAGCCCTTTACAAACATTTAACTCTTACAAGAAATCCCACAAGGTACACACCACTACTGTCCTCATTTTACAGATGAGGAAGCTCAAGTGTAGAAATCTGGAGTTGATTGCCCAAGACTCACCCCAGAAGCCCCTGACTCTAAATCCTCTTTTAACTTAGGTTACCTTTCCTACAGTGCTTCCAACTGTCCAACTTACTTAACTGTTATCAAAAGAAGGCCATGCACAGCAATTGTATGAAAAAAAAAAAAAAGCTCAACATCACTGATCACTAGAGAAATGCAAATCAAAACCACAGTGAGATACCATCTCACACCAGTCAGAATGGCAATTACTAAAAAGTGAAAAAATAACAGATGCGGGCAAGGTTGTAGAGAAAAAGGAACACTTATACACTATTGGTGGGAGTGTAAATTAGTTCAACCATTGTGGAAGACAATGTGGCAATTCTTAAAAAACCTAAAGACAGAAATACCATTTGACCCAGCAATCCCACTATTGGCTATATACTCAAAGGAATGTAAATCATTCTGTCATAAAGACACATGTATGCTTATGTTCATTATAGCACTATTCACATTAGCAAAGACATGAAATCAACCTAAATACCCATCAATGGTAAATAGGATTAAAAAAAAAAAGTGGTACATATAAACCGTGGAATACCATGCAGCCATAAAAAAAGAATGAGATTATATCCTTAAAGGAACATGGATGGATCTGGAGACCATTATCCTTAGCAAACTAACACAAGAACAAAAAACCAAATACCGTGTGTTCTCACTTGTAAGTGGGAGCTAAATTATGAGAACACATAGACACATAGAAGGGAGCAACCCACACTGGGGCCTATTGGAGGAAGAGTAGAAGGAAGAAGATAATCAGGAAAAATAACTAATGGGTACTAGGCTTAATATCTGGGTGGTGAAATAATCTGTACAAAAATCCCCCATGACAAAAGTTTACCTATGCAACAAACCTGCACATGTATGCCAAACTTGAAATAAAAGTTAATTTTTTTTTTTTTTGAGATGGAGTCAGGCTCTGTCACCCAGACTGGAGTGCAGTGGTGTGATCTCAGCTCACTGCAACCTCTACCTCCCGGATTCAAGCTATTCTCCTGCCTCAGCCTCCCGAGTAGCTGGGACTACAGGTGCACACCACCATGCCCAGCTAATTTTTGTATTTTTAGTAGAGACGGGGTTTCACCATGTTGGCCAGGATGGTGGCCTGGCACCTCCTGACCTCGTGATCCACTAGCATTGGCCTCCCAAAGTGCTGGGATTATAGGCACGAGCCACTGCGCCTGGCCAAAAGTTAAATTAAAAAAAAAAAAAAAACAGTCATGTAAAAACCCATGTGAAGACTGAGGCAGAGACTAGTGATGCATCTACAAGCCAACGAATGCCAAGGGTTTCCAGCAGCCACCAGAAGCTCGGAGAGCGTCATGGAACAGCTTGTCTCACAGACTCTCCAGAAGGAGCCTACCCTGCCAACACCTTGACTTTGAACTTCTGGCCTCCAGAACTGTGAGCAAGTAAATTCCTATTGCCTTGAGCTACCAACTTGGTAGTAATGTGTTAGGGTGGCCCTAGGAAACTAATACAGATTTGTGTAGCGTAATGGGACCAGTTCTGTATTTACAGTCAAACAACTGGCTCTGTACCTCATAGCTGTGTATCTGTGCACAACTATGTTACCTTCACCCAGGCCTTCAGTGTTCTCTCTGTAAAATAGGCACACTATCACCTTGCTCCGAGGGTTGCAGTGAGAATGAAATGAAGTCGAGACAATGCACCTAAAGCATCTGGCAGAGCTGGCAGAGCTCCTACTATGTAGAGGCTGTGTTTGTGGGGACAAGACAATGGGCTGCAAGTTTCAGTGCTTGGGGCAGCACTCAAGACAGAGGTTGGAAGTAGTGATTCCTGGGCATTTGCTTCTAAAGGCTCCAGTGGGTTGCTGGCAAAGTGAGTTCTCTCTGACATCATGTCCTGAAAAGGGAGAGTCCAGGTCCTGGGCCAGGCAGAAGTCACCGTTTGGAGAGTGAGTCAAGGAGTCCTGGCACTTGGATATTCAGTCATTACTTCCTGCCAAGAGTCTGGGTATATGGGGAGGAAGCCCCGTGCCAAGGGAGGCTTCGGGCTTCAAAGCCAAAGAAAAGGCAATTAAGTTTATGATGGAATTAGTCAGGAAACTGTAAACCTAGGACGTCGCCCCTGTACAGTAGATTCTTTTAGCACCACCTCAGAACACACTGAACAGTCTGGTCCCTGGTTCCAAAATTGTCTTAAAAATAAATGCAGAGTCTAGACAAAGTCACTTTGACCTTTCTGCCACTTGTGGGTCTTCATATATCACCAGGTTGAGGTGCATGCCCAGTAATAAACCAAGATATTCCATGTCCTGTACCTCTAACCCGAATCCTTCTCCATCTGGGATCTGGCTTCCATTAAGCCCCTCCGAAGTGGGGAAACAAGGGAAGGAAACTAGAGATGGTGTAGTGCACAGCCCATCAAGGTGAGCCAGGTATGAGTGTGACTTGGCCTCCCACAATGCATTGACTTCACCTGAGTCCCCAGTCTTACTTGGTGAAATTAAACTTAAGCAATAAGAATGTTGCCTTGTGGGCCATGAATTAGGCATAAATGGGATCATTTCATAAGGACAAAGGGATCTGCTAATCAGGAGGATATAACAATTCTGAACATATGTGCTCCTAATAACAGAGCTTCAAAACAGATGAAGCAAAATCTGACAGAACTGCAAGGAGAAATAGACAAATTACAACTGTTGCCAGACTTTAATACTTCTCTTTCAGTAATTGATAAATCATGTAGATAGAAAATCAGAAAAGATACAGTAAACTTGAACAGTACTGTTAACCCAACTTGATCAAATTAACCAGAAATAAACCAAGTGTCCATCAACAGAAGAATGAATAAACAAATTGTGGAATATGCAAACAGCAGAACACTATTCAGCAATAAAAAGAAATAAACTATTGATCATTCAATGACACAGATGAATCTCAAAATGCTTAGCGAAAGAAGTGAACCAAAAAATAGTACATATTATATGAATCCACTTACACAAAACTCCAAAAAATGCAAACTAATGGAAAGTGAATAGGTGGTTACCTGGGGAGAAGGGTGTTGGAGAGATAGGGAGGGATTACTAAGGAGCACGAGGAAACTTTGCAGGAGATGGAACTGTTCACTATCTTGGTTGTAGTGATGGTTTTATGGATATAGACCTATGACAAAATTCATCAAATTATATGCTTTATGTGTAGCTTATTATATGTCAATTATACCTAAATAAAGTTATTTTTTTAAATATCTTAAGACTGTTCAGAAGACAGGGGAGAAATCCTCCACTAGGAAACCTTGTTTTGGAGGTTATACAACCTACCTGGTCCCCAAACTCATGTATTCTCCACCTGAGATGCTGGTGGAAGCATCAGATACATCATTTGGCATTCTTGGTTTAAAGTCAGAATCTCTGGGAGCCCAAGATAAAGGGCCAACTGTCCCCAGTAAAAATCCTTTCCATGAAGGGAATAGACACTTTGCAAACAACCACAAAGATTTTACTGTAACAGAGTGACACAGAGTTCTTGTTTGGGCCAGGACTGACCTTCAGTTACTCTTAGCATCTGCAGTTATGACATTCAATTTCCCAAGTGTCTGTACCCATCTGGGCCTATGTCAGGTCTGAAGACCTACTGCAGGGAAAGCTTGGTGTTAGTCCATTCTCACTTTGCTATATGGAAATACTTAAGACTGGGTAATTTATAAAGAAAAGAGGTTTAGTTGACTCACAGTTCAGCATGACTAGGGAGGTCTCAGGAAACTTATAATCAAGACAGAAGGCAAAGGGGGAAGCAAGGCACCTTCTTCACAATGTGGCAGGAAGGAGAATGAATGCAGGGAAACCACCAAACACAAAACCATCGGATCTCTTGAGAACTCACCATCATGAGAAGAGCATGGAGGAAATCGTCCCTATGATTCAATTACCTTCACCTGGTCTCTCTCGTGATACGTGGGGATTATAGGGATTGAAATTCAAGATGAGATTTTGAGTGGGGACATAGCCAAACCATATCAACCTTCTTGTACACAATCGTCACTTAGTCACTCACAGGCATATGTGTTCAACTTTGGGTGGTCATGTTGGGGAGGACATGTGAGTCATCCAAGAAAAAAAAATTAGTCATTTGGGGAGGAGTTTGACCAGAGTGTGTCAGATTCAGTCACAGGACCTGAAGATCAGGGGTGAGGGCAGTTCTGAGCAGAGTAATCCAGTTGGGTACCCTGGGACACATGTGAACCCTGAAGAAGAAAAAGGTTTTTTTGTGTGAATTGAAAAACTCAATTGACACCAAAGCCTATGCTCTTAATGATACACCAGTTTGACTTCCTAGACCGGGGGTCTGAAAACAACTCACCACAGGCCAAATCTGTCACACTGCCTGTTTTTGTAAATAAAGTTTTATTGGAATACAGCCCGATCCATTCATTTACACATGGTCTGTTGTGGCTTTAGTGCTGCAACAGCAGAATTTCACAGTTGTGTGATTGCAATGGAGGCCAAACGGCCTGTAAAGCCTAAAATATGTATTATCTTGTCCTTTAAGAAAAAGTTTGCTGGGGCCTGGCCTTACATGTCAGGCCTTATTATAATGTGAATACCTCATTTAACTGGTGAGTAATGTAATACATTTTATTTAAAAGACACATATACAGAAACAATATGTGATATAGATGTACAATGGGATATTAGTCTTAAAAAAGAAAGAAATTCCAACTTAAAAAAGAAGAAATTCCTACAGCTTAGATGAACCTTGAGAACATTACACTGAGTGAAATAAGCCAATCACCAAAAAGACAAATACTGTATGATTCCACTCATATGAGGTATTTAGAACAGTCAAATTCATAGAGACAAAAAAAAAAAAAAATGTGTTGCAGGGGGTTGAGGAGCAGGGAATGGGGAATGAATCTTTTTCATTTTTATTTTATTTTATTTTTATTATTTTTGAGACGAAGCCTCACTGTGTCGTCCAGGCTGGAGTGCAGTGACGCAATCTCAACTCACTGCAACCTCCACCTCCCATGTTCAAGCGATTCTCCTGCCTCAGCCTCCTGAGTAGCTGGGATTATAGGCATGCGGCACCATACCCAGCTACTTTTTGTATTTTTAGTACAGACAGGGTTTCACCATGTTAGCCACGCTGGTCTCAAACTCCTGGCCTCAAGTGATTTGCCTACCTCGGCCTCCCAAAGTGCTAGGATTATGGGCATGAGCCACTGTGCCTGGCCAGAAATGAATGTTTAATGGGTATAAAGTTTCAGTTCGTAATTTGAAAAAGAGTCCAGTCTCTCTTCATCTCTCCCCTTCAACCTGACATCCCTACCATACCCCATCCCGGCTCCACCAGGAAGGGAGTCTGATCTCAGCCAAATCTTCTAGGATTTACAGGCCATATGGATGGATGGGGGGATGGTTGCACAATAGTGTGAATGTACTTAACGCCACTGAACTGTACACTTACAAATGGTTAAGATTGCAAATTTTATGGTATGCATATTTTACTATAATTTTTTAGGGGAAAAAAGCAGAAAGAAACAGATATGTGATGAAGTAGAATATAATTTTCTATAAACTTCTTTTTTTTTTTTTTTTTTTTTCCCTTGAGACAGAGTTTTGCTCTGTTGCCCAGGCTGGAATAGAGTGGCGCAATTTTGGCTCACTGCAACCTCCACCTCCCAGGCTCATGTGATGCATCTGCCTCAGCCTCCTGAGTAGCTGAGATTACAAGCGCCCGCCACCGCACCGGGCTAATTTCTGTATTTTTAGTAGAGACAGGGTTTTGTCATTTTGGCCAGGTCGGTCTTGAACTCCTGGCCTCAAGCAATCCGCCCACCCCAGCCTCCCAAAGTGCTGGGATTACAGGCATGAGCCACTGCACCTGGCCTCACAAACCCTTTTTTTTTTTTAGATAAAATATAACACTTCAAAGAATTTTCAGATATCCTCCCTCGCCTCCACTGTTAAGGACACACAGGTGGACATTGTTGGGAAGCACTGCAAATACCACACTTGGTGGTGGCCTTTCCAGGTGCTCGGAGGATGTCATTCAGTTGCATTCCTCTTTGGTACAGGTGAGTCCCATCAGTGCACAGTACAAATAAAGGCCATTAAGCCCAGGAGGCGTCAAGGTGGGAGGGTGGCTGCCTGCATCTTCCTGGGAGAAGGTTTCCCGATACAGTTGCAGTGTCTCTTGAGGGAAGACACCCGTTCTAAGTCTGGCTACGCCCCCCAACCACACCAGCAGGGAGTGTGTTGGGAGAAGCAAAAAAAGATACCAGAAGTCAACATGAAAAGGCTTTTTTTCTTTTTTTTCTGAGACAGTGTCTCACTCTGTCACCCTGGTTGGAGTGCAGTGGCGCGATCTTGGCTCACTGCAAGCTTTACCTCCTGGGTTCACGCCATTCTCCTGCCTCAGCCTCCCTAGTAACTGGTACTACAGGCGCCCCCCATGACGCTTGGCTAATGTTTTGTATTTTTAGTAGAGATGGGGTTTCACCAAGTTAGCCAGGATGGTCTCGATCTCCTGACCTCATGATCCACCTGCCTCGGCCTCCCAAAGTGCTGGGAGTACAGGTGTGAGCCACCGCACCCAGCCGAGAAAAGCCTTTTAAAAGTTTAAAGCATCTGATGGTGGCTGGCTATTCCTTCGGCCTCCAAGGGGCCGATCTCTTTTTACAAGTGGTGCAGCAGTCCACGCATGGGCAAAAGGCTGCTGATCAGGACCCGGGTCTGTGACCTACTGGTTTTGTGACCTCTGGCAGGGCATTGATCTGAGCCTGTTTCCTCGTGGGTAAATGGGCATGTAATACCACTTGGGGTGGCCAGGAGTCATCAATGCAGTGTTGCACGAAGCAACCGTGTGGTCTGCCAAAGCTGGACCCTGTGTTATCATCTTCCCATGTGGACGCAAGTCCTCACGCACCAGCCAAACTGTGGGCAATAGGCAGGTAGCAGATCCCTTCCCCCAAGACCACTCCAGAGACTGGACTCTTATATCTCAAACCCGAGGTGGGCTCTTTACTGTGAGGGTGGTCTGAGGGAGGTTAGCAGACACCTGCTAGGGTGCCAGAGAGGCTAGCATCTGTGTAAACCTGCCCCCATCCTGCGCCCACAGACCTGCTGGAGTGCTGAATGAAGCCATCATGAGGAATCCCACTGTTCCACCGACTTCTAAGTGAAACGGAGCTGGGTGGCACAGCCTGAGGCGTCATTGATTATTGTGACAAGCAGATCTGCGGTCTGAGTCGTGAAGCCAATGCCACACATTCATCAGGATGGAGCCTTCCGTGCTAGGGGGACCGCGGCCCATAACAGGACTTCTGAAGGACAAGACCCCCTCCTCCTGGCCTCTCGAGGGACTGCACCCATCAAACTGGGCTCCCTGCCTGCGGATGACCTGAGACTCCAAGGCGGCCTTTGGAAGCGACTATTCACCATTGCTTGGGGGCAAAGAACAGAGTCCTTGGAAGTCCTGTAGCATTTATGGGGTATTGCCCTTTGACAAAATCTGCACCTGGGAGATTTGGCTGTGATTAGATCCCCTTCCTGTTGGAGCCAGGATCGGGAAGGTAGGGAGGCTGGGTTGGATGCAAGACACGGAGACAGACAGGGAAAACGACTTGGCTTAATGTGTTTGCATCAGGAAATGCAGATTCCCTGGTCTTCTTAGGAAGCCTCATGTTGACCCTTGTAACCAAAACAGAAGTTAAGACCCAGAAATGGAAATGATCATGTTTCTGTGGAGATTTTAAAAAATTAAATAACGGGTGAAAGCAAAAGATAAAATAAAGTTGATGACTCTGGGCTAAGTCTTCTCATCTGACTTTCAATCCGGTCAGCACATTTATGATAGGACATTCACTTTTCTCTTCTTTCTAAATGTGGTTGAATTGTCAAATGACACTTTGTTGAAAATATTAAAACCTAGAGGTCATGCCAAACTCAGCTTGAAAGCGAGGAGACATTCTTTCGTCTTAGCACGAGTGCATATTTGGAATTGTAAATGCAAATTCTTTGGAGACAGACTCGCCTTCCTGGCCGGCGAGTACAGACAGAACATTTGAAAGCAGGTCTCGCTTTAATTTTTGACAAGTGTTAGGAAGAGATACTCTTCGCAGCTTGAGAGAGAGGGGAAATGAAAGCCAGCTTGTGGGTTAGAGGAGGTGGCGGGGGAGGGCGATGAGAGAAGGACTGGCTTCTGGAAGAAGCGTCTGACTCAGTTTCTGTGCCTGCTGAGGGCTCTCTCTGATGATAAGGATGGGGTGCCAGGGAGGTCACTAAGGGAAGTCAGGTGACACCTTGCAATGGTTCAGATACCTACGAGTCTGGCAAGCTATCCAAATTATTCTAGGGGAGGTGAGGAAGCAGCAGAAGCTTGGGTGCCTGGAAACTCATTGTAGTCACCTGGCTTAGAAAATTCAACCAGCTCTGATTCTTACGGCTCAGCTGCGTCCTCGTACGGCTCATGGAAGTTGCCCTCAGACAAAATCTACACCTGAGAGATTTGGCTGTGATCAGATTCCCCTCCTGTTATTTAACTTGAGTGAAGGAGGGAAGGGGATGCAATTTGCCCCTTTAACCAGACTTCCCCTACCTAGGCTGTCTTGTGTATAAACACCGAGCTCTCACCACCCTGGGAAGACAAGGAGAAGGAAAGAGCAAGACACTAACATGGACTGAGTATGCACCATGTGCCTGGAACTGGACACTGAGTCTTCCCAGCAACCAATGTTATAAATGGGGAAATTGAGGTCCAAGGGACTGGGTAACTTGCCTGAGGTCTCCCAATGAGCAAAGGACAGAAGCAAAATTCAACGCAACACTGCTGGCCCCTGAAGCTCATATCCTTTCTTCTGTACTAAGCCACCTACGCATATAGGAGAATATAAGATAGCCATTGACTGCATGAAAGTTATGTAGCAAGGAAAGAAATGACACCATTTTGGGCCAGTGACATGATGGACAAGTGACCTCTTGCCTGTACCACCTACATTTGATGATTAAGAAAAGTCCTAGAGTGAACCAAGAGAAATGAGCCTCGATGTCTCCGAAGTTCTCATTAGTCCCTGTTAGCATGCTTAAACTATCCCCCAAATTCATTTCCATGGCCTTTCCTAAAAATTGACATAATTTACATATCATCAAATTCACCCATTAAAAGTGTGAGACTCAGTGGTTTTTAGTATATTCACAAAGTTGTGCAACCATCACCATTATATAATTTCAGAATATTTGTATCATCCCTAAAAGAAATCCCATACCCATTAGCAGTCACTCTCTACCCCATTCCCAACCCCCAGTCCTTGGAAACCACCAGTCTACTTTCTGTCTCCATGGATTTGCCTATTCTGGACATTTTCTATAAATGGAATCATATAATATGTGGCCTGAATATGTCTGGCTTCTTTCACTTAGCATAATGATGTCAAGGTTCATCCACGCTGTAGCACATAGCAGTATTTCATTCCTCTTCTACGGCTGAAAAAATTCCATTGTACGATATACTACATTTTGTTTATTCATAAAAATGAATAATGTTTGATGAATATTTGGGTTGTTTCTAGCTTTGGGGCATTAAGAATAATGCTGCTATAGGCCAGGTGCGGTGGCTCACACCTGTAATTCCAGCACTTTGAGAGGCCGAGGCTGGCAGATCACGAGGTCAGGAGATCAAGACCATCCTGGCTAACACGGTGAAACCCTGTCTCTACTAAAAATACAAAAAAAATTAGCCATGCGTGGTGGCAGGAGCCTGTAGTCCCAGCTACTCGGGAGGCTGAGGCAGGAGAATGGCATGAACCCAGGAGGCAGAGCTTGCAGTGAGCCGAGATCGTGCCACTGCACTCCAGCCTTGGTGACAGAGCAAGACTCTGTCTCAAAAAAAATAAAAATAAAAGAATAATGCTGCCATAGGCCGGGTGTGGTGGCTCACACTGGTCATCCCAGCACTTTGGGAGGCCGAGGCAGGTGGATCACGATGTCAAGAGATCAAGACAATCCAGGCCAACATGGTGAAACCTCATCTCTACTAAAAATACAAAAATTAGCTGGGTGTGGTGGCAGGCACCTGTAGTTCCAGCTACTTGGGAGGCTGAGGCAGGAGAATTCCTTGAACCCGGGAGGCAGAGGTTGCAGTGAGCCGAGATCACGCCACCGCACTCCAGCCTGGTGAGAGAGCAAGGCTCTGTCTCAAAAAAACAAACAAACAAAAAAAAAAAAAAAAAAAAAACAAGAATAATGCTGCAATAAACATTTGTGTACAAACTTTTGTATGGTCATTTGTTTTCCATTCTCTTGGGTATATACTTAAGAGTGAAAATGCTGGGTCTTCAAGTAACTCCATGTTTACCTTTTTCAGGAATTGACAAATCGTTTTCCAAAGTTCATACACCATTTTACATTCCCACCAGCAAAGCATGAAAGTTTCAATTTCTCCACCAGCTTTGCCAATACTTATTATTATCCATCTTTTTGAGTAGAGTCCGCCTAGTGGATGCAAAGAGGAATCTCATTGTGGTTTTTGTTTGAATTTCTCTGATGACTAATGATATTGAGCTGCTTTTCATGTGCTCACTGGCCTTTTGTACATCTTCTCTGGAGAAATAGCTATTCAAATACTTTGCCAATTTTTTAAATTGAGTTTTTGGTTTTCTTTTGTTGTTGTTTTTCTTTTAAGTTGTAAGAGTTCTGTATACTAGACATTTATTAGAAATACACAGTTCCTTCCATTCTGTAGATAGTGTCCTCTGAATCACTTGATTTTGATAAAGTCCAATTTAACTTTTTCTTGGGTTGTTTGCTCCTTTGATGTCATATCTAAGAAACCATTGCCTAATAAAAGGTCATGAAGATTTATATCTATGTTTATTTTCTAAAAGTTTCAGCTCTTACATGTAGGGCTTTGATCCACTTTGAGTTAATTTTTGTATATGGTGTGTGATGTCAGAGTCCATCCTCATTCTTTTGCATATGGAAATCCAGTTGACCCCACCATTTGTTTAAAAGACTATTCTATCCCCCATTGTATTGTCTTGGCATCTTTGTCTAAAATCAATTGAATTGGGTTTGTTTTTGGGTTCTCAATTCTATTCCAACAATCCATAGATCTGTCCTTGTTCCGGTATCACACAGTCTTGATTACTACAGCTTTGAAATTGGGAAAGTGTGTGCCTTCCAAATTTGTTTTTTTGTTTTTTTTTTTTTCAAAATTGTTTTGGCCATTCTGGGTCCCTTGCATTTCCGTAGGAATTATTGAACCAGCTTGACAATTCCCGTAAAAAGGAAAGCGGGGATTTTGACCCCATAGCATTTTATCTTTGAAAAGGGAAGGGAAGAAAAGCTGTGAGCAGATAAGGGAACTTTTTAGCACATTGATAATGGAAAAAGGACAATGTCTGTTCTTCAGGCCAATTGTCTTACACTGACTGATAAAAGCCGATATGGCTGTGACCTTACAATGACAGCAAAATGACACAGTTTTCTATCCAAATCTGTGCAATTAAGGGGCATTTTATATTTGCCTATCTTATTCCATAGCCACTTGCAAAGGAATGAGTTGATTTGCATCAAATTTAATCTACAACTAAGAGTGTCAAGATGCACAGTAAGTTTGATTTGAGGTTAAGAACACCATCTTGAAATTAAATGGCATACCTTTTGTGATTTTTTTTTTTTTTTTTTTTTTTTTTTAGATGGAGTCTTGCTCTGTCTCCCAGGCTGGAGTGCAGTGGTGCAAACTTGGCTCACTGCAATCTCCACCTCCTGGGTTCAAGCGATTCTCCTGTCTCAGCCTCGTGAGTAATTGGGATTACAGGCGCCCACCACCATGCCCGGCTAATTTTTGTATTTTTAGTAGAGACAGGGTTTCTCCACGTTGGCCAGGCTGGTCTCGAACTCCTGACCTCAAGGGATCCACCTGCCTCAGCCTCCCAAAGTGCCAGGATTACAGGCACGAGCCATTATGCCCAATCTTTTTTGTGATATTCAACCAAAGTCACTGAAAATTGATGAAAGTTATGAAGGTATAAGTATGCCAAATTATATCACTGATTAACGAAATAGTTAATTATGTATGAATATTCATAGATGTGAGCCTCAGTTTTCTCATCTGTAAACAGAGATGATTCTTGGGTGTCTTTTAGTTCTGAAGGTCTACGGTTTCAGTAAGTAGCCAAGTTTTAGTGAACGAATGGCTCCTTCACATCTCGGGTCTTTGCTCAGTGCATCAGCCATCACCTTCCCTTGGTGTTCCTCTTGAAAGGGGTGTCTTGTAACTGTATCATGGGTTCACTTTGCCCGCTGCCTAGACAGAGCCAATTTTTCAAGACAGGGCAATTGCAACAGAGAAAGAGTAATCCACACAGAGCGGGCTGTGCAGGAAACCGGAGTTTTATTATTACTCAAATCAGTCTTCCCAAGCATCCCCTGATGAGGGGATCAGGGTTTCTAAGGACTACGTGGTGCGTGGGGGGAAGCCAGTGAGCCAGGAGTGCTGATTGGTTAGGTAGGAGATAAAATCACAGAGAATTGAAGCTGTCATGTTGTGCTGAGTCCATTTCTGGGTGGGGGTCACAGGATCAAATGAACCCGTTCATCCATCCGGGTGGTGCCACCTGATCCATCAAGTGCAGGGGCTGCAAAATGTCTCAGGCACTGATCTTAGGAGCAGTTTAGGGAGAGTCCGGATCTTGTAGCCTGCAGTTGCATGACTCCTAAACCATAATTTCTAATCTTGTGGCTAATTTGTTAGTCCTGCAAAGGCAGTTGAGTCCCCAGGCGAAAAGGAGGTTTTGTTTTGTTTTGTTTTGTTTTGTTTTGTTTTGTTTTTTAAACTATAACTGTAACTTAAGTTCCTCCCAAAGTTAGTCCAACCTACACCCGGGAAGGAGCAAGGACAGCTTAAAGGTTAGAAGCAACATGGAGTCAGTTAGGTTAGATCTCTTTCACTGTCTCAGTCACTAGTCATAACCTTGCAAAGGCAGTTTCAGTCTCAGAGCTACTTCTGGGCTGAACATAGTGATGGAAAGGGGATGTGCCTTGCTTGACCATATCCTGCTGCTTTATAAGGTTCTCTAAGATGAAAGAGTAAATGTCTATGAGGGAGGGGAGATTTCACCATCAGCAACTCTTGAGCTGCACTTCTTATACATCTTCAGGTTATTTCAATTCACGGGAGGCTCATATTGTAGTGTCACCAATACTGAGTTTTCTTGGGGTTTCATAAGTCCTAAGTCACTCACCTGTCTGCTAGATCCAGGCCCATGTGAATCCTTCTCAAGTTCTAGTGTCCTGACAACATGGTTTTTCCAGTAGCCAGGTTGGAGTGCAATGGTGTGATCTTGGCTCACTGAAACCTCCGCCTCCTGGATTCAAGCGATTCTCCCGCCTCAGCCTCCCAAGTAGCTGTGATTACAGGCATGAGCCACCATGCCTGGCTAATTTTTGTATTTTTAGTAGAGACGGAGTTTCACCATGTTGACTAGGCTGGTCTCAAACTCCTGACCTCAGGTGATTCATCCACTTTGGCCTCCCAAAGTGCTGGGATTATAGGCCTGAGCCACTGTGCCAGGCCGGGAAGGAAGTCTTTTTTTTTTTTTTTTTTTTGAGACAGAGTTTTGCTCTTGTTGCCCAGGCTGGAGTGCAATGGCGCCATCTTGGCTCACCGCAACCTCTGCCTCCTGGGTTCAAGCAATTCTCCTGCCTCAGCCTCCTGAGTAGCTGGGATTACTTGCATGCACCACCATGCCCAGCTATTTTTGTATTTTTAGTAGAGATGAGGTTTCTCCCTGTTGGTCAGGCTGGTCTCGAACTCCTGACCTCAGGTGATTTGCCCGCCACAGCCTCCCAAAGTGCTGGGATTACGGGCATGAGCCACCACACCCAGCCAGGAAGGAGGTCTTAATGTAGCAAATTAAGTCTATCCCATGCTAATGGGTCCTCAGGGATGAAGGAATGACTGTCACTACAATCTATCCCCAATTTTGATCTCATAGAAGGTCAGAACCATGAATCTTGAAAGGTCTACTTTAGTGCTTCTAAACAGTGCTGTTAGTGGCAGATTTCTTTTTGCCACAAAATTTTACCCAGAACTCAAAACGTAAAACAAAGAGTAGTCATTACAGTTGAGTGGAGGATGAAAGACCAGCCTCCTCCTCTTGGGCACCCCCAGGGTACACCATGGCAATGCTTGCAGATTTCCAGTCCTGGGTACCAACAGTATCTCCAACCTCCGACCTCATGGCTGCCTTTATCGAATGGGGTAAGGAAACGAAGACCCACACCCTCAGCCCCAAACCTCAAGCCAAATCTTATCCAGCAGCCCTGACAAAACCCAGGCAAGTCAAACATTGTTCTTCTCTTTCCAAACTGGTAAGCTAAAAACAGCTGCGATGATGCATGCACGTTTGAATCGTCATGACACCAAAGAGGGTGACAGCCAAAATCTTGAAGGCTCACTGCAATCCTGATCGTGAATCCTTTCAGGCTTTGAGAGTTTGTCTCTATCTTAAAAACATTAAAGTATTTTTATACAATGCCAAAATGCAGACATCTTGTGTCTCATTTATATCTTGTATCTTCAGTGTAAAAACTGCCCAGAGAGTCCACCTCTGTCCCCTTGCCGTCCCTCCTCTTTCCCCTCTCCCCTCTTTTCCCACCACTTTGCTTTACCCTCGTGCTGGGTTTCAGTCAGCCTCGCCTGGGTCCCGCCCCTGTGGTCTGGGCCCGCTGCAGCCCGCAGAGCAGTGAGGGCCTGACTCCATTCCATGCCACCCCCTGGGCAGTTCCTTGGCAGAGATTTGAAACGTTTCTATTTAAATGACATTTGAACAAACGCGGAGGGGTTCAGTTGCACTTCAATCAAATTCCGTGGGATCCAGTTGGGAGCCGGGTCCCCGTGGACAGGGCGCATGGAGTTCCCCCTGTTTTCTGATTTGAATTGCTTTGTTCTCGTTCCAAGAAGGGGGAAAGAGGGGGATGCATTTGGCCTAAAATGAAACATTTCCCTTTTAAGTCAAAAACTTGAACATGGCTTGGAGGAGAGAGTTTAAGCTCCATAATCCCCGGTCCTGAGCAAAGCAGTAACATGCCTGCAATTTCCTTTTTGGAAGAGAGAAGTCAAGGAAACAGCCACTGGGCAGAGCATCCTGGCGCCCTCCGTGAGCCTGGTCCGAGCAGACGTTTCACAGGCTCCTGGGGCCACTGCAAGGCAGCTGGGCCTGTTTTCTCTCAATGCCCACACAGATATGTGCTGGGTTTCGATTGTTGAGAAAAGAAAGAAAGAAAGAAAACCAGGGGGCAGCTTTTCTGTCCCCATCCCCCAATCTTTTCCACTTTCCGTGCCTGGGTTGAGCCAGCCCTTTGAGGTAGCCTCCATACCAGCTACCGCTGGTCTTTACTGAACCTGCTGTCCTGGAACCTATGCGTTTTGCCTACAGCCTCTTCTGCCCATGTCCACCAGTCATCACGGCATCACTGAGTAATTGTCAGTGATTGTCAGGTCAAATCCCTCAAGCTCCCCAGGTTTAGATTTTCTCATCCCAAACATGAGAAAATTGAACCAGATAACACTCAAAGGTATCAGCCCTTTTGAGAATTGTTTTTTGTTTTATTTTGAGACGGAGTCTTGGTCTGTTGCCAGGCTGGAGTGCAGTGGCGTGATCTCAGCTCACTGCAATGTCCACCTCTGGGTTCAAGCGATTCTCTTGCTTCAGCCTCCCAAGTAGCTGGGACTACAGGCACGTGCCACCACACTCAGCTAATTTTTGTATTTTTAGTAGAGAGGCGGTTTCACCGTGTTGGCCAAGATGGTCTCCATCTCTTGATCTCGTGATCTGCCCACCTTGGCCTCCCAAAGTGCTGGGATTACAGTTGTGAGCCACCATGCCTGGCCTTGAAAATTGTTTGAATCATCAAATAATAGCACTGGAAGGGACGTGAGCAGGTCTCTAGGTTAGATATTCTTATTTTGCAGACGAAAAAGAGGACATCTGGCTGAACCCTGGCCTCCAGGAGAGGAAGCGTCTGCTAGTTTGACCTTGACCTAGTGCTTTAAACCTTCTCTCTCAGAAGTCCTATATCTAGCACTTATTTAAACTCAACAGATATTTGTTTAATTAATGGGCAAAAGTAGAGACAGATGGATGGATGGTTGGATAGATGGGTGGATGGAAATTTTACTGGACTAACAAATGTTTTCTACCCTGCCCAGAATTCCATATCTGCTATAATCTAACTGTTTATGTCTCCCCCAGAATTCATATGTTGAAACATAATCACCAATGTGTATTAGTAGGTGGAGCCTTAGGGATTATTAGATCATAAGGGAAGAGCCGTTGTGAATAGAATTAGTGTCTATATATTAGTGAATAGAATTCACTAATATATATGTATATATATATAGACACTAATTCTATTCACTATTCACATATATAGGCACTAATTCTATATATATATAGGCCCGAGAAAACTGCCTCCCCCCTTCCAACACATGAGAATACAACTAGAAGGTGCTATATATGAACTAGAAAGTAGACCATCCCCAGACACCAATTCTGTCAGTGCCTTGATCTTGAACTTCCCAGCCTCCAGAATTGTGAGAAATAAATTGTTGTTTATAAGCTACCTACTTTATGGTGTTCTGTCACAGCAGCATGAATGGACTAAGACACTATCATAATAAAAATCTGCAGAAGCAAGTGTCACAGCAGAAGCAAAAATGTGTCCCATCTTTCCTGACCCAGACAAGCCTCCCTTAGGTATAGGTCATTTCTTTCGGGCCCAGCCTTGCATCAGATTCATCTCTTCTGAAGGAGGAAGAGCTATTTTACATGATGATTTCATATTCTTGGAACCTTGAAGTCTTTTTCCAAGGAGAACATTGCAAACTTCTGATTCAATTTCTCCATGTTAACATTTATGTAGGAAGCTGACTACATGAATCAGAACATTTTTTAATTGCAAGGACAAGAAACTAACTCAATCTGACTTAAGCCCCACAGGGGATGTATTGGTATCTATACATCAAAAATCCAAAGGCAAATTTGCCACTATATGTAGCTGAAATCAGGTCCATAAACAATGCGGTCAAAAATCTTACTCTCTCTTCATTTTTCAGTTTTGCTTTCCTCAGTTTTGGCTTCATTCTCCAAGGTTCTTAAACATGGAGCCCTAAAAGATGCTGCACACCAAGTAGCTCCATGCTTACTTGTCTTTACAGGCAATGATCATCATGAAAAAAGTACGAGTCTTTCGCAGTAGTTCTAGCTAAAGTCCCAAGGCTAACTCTTACAGGCCTTACTTGGATCAGGTGCCTATTCCCAAACCCATCACCGTGACTAGAAAATTAGAATAAATATTCTGATTGGTCAGGCCAGATTTGGGGTGGTACCTGAATGGAAAGGGAGGGCTCTATGTCCAGAAGGAGAGACATGAAGAACATGAAGATGCTACCCGACCACCACCCTGACTTGCATATTCTGCCACAGGCTACAGCTGTGTTTTTCTCCACATCTCTTCAGGACACATTTACCTTCATAAAAGCCATAAATACTTAAAAGTAAATTAAACCAAGGACATGAAAGATCTGTTCACTGGAAACTATAAACATCAATGAAATAAATTGAAGAAGACACAAATAAATGGAAAATATTCTGTGCCAATGAATTGGGAGACTTAAAATTGGTAAAATGTCCATACTACCCAAAGTGATATACAGATTCAGTGCAATCTCTATCAAAATTCTAATGACATTTTTCTCAGAAATAAACTATCCTGAACTCCATATGGAATCACAGAAGAGCTCAAGTAGCCAAAGCAATCTTGGGCAAAAAACCTCAAGACAAAAAAAATTTTAAAAACTGGCACCATACTATGTGATTTCAAAATCTACTATAAAGCTACAGTAATCAAAACAGCATGATACTGGCATGAAAAGAGACACATAGACCAATAGAACAGAATAGAGAGCCCAGAAATAAATTCAAACATATGTAGTCATTTGATTTTTGACAAAGGTGCCAAGAACACATGACAGGAAAAGGACAATCTCTTCAATAAATGTCACTGGGAAACTAGATATCTACATGTAGAAGAATAAAGTTAGACTTTCATCTCATACCATATATAAAAATCAACTCAAAATTAATTAAAGACTTAAACAAAAGACTTGAAACTGTAAAATGACTAAAAGAAAACACAAGGGAAGGGCTCATAACATCGGTCTCGGCAATGATTTTTTTGACATGACCCCTAAGCACAGGCAACAAATGCAAAAATAGACAAATGGGGTTACATCAAACTAAAAAATTTCTGCACGGCCAAGGGAACAATCAATAAAGTGAAGAGACAACCTACAGAATGGGAGAAAATTGCAAACTGTACATCTGATAAGGGGTTAATATTCAAAATCTATAAGGAATGCAAACAACTCAATAACAAGAAAAAAAATAACTCAACTAAAAAAACAGAGGACCTGAATAGATATTTCTCAAAAGAAGACATCCAAATGGCCAACAGGTATTTGAAAAATGCTCAACATCACTAACAATCAGAGAAATACAATGAGATACTGCTTCACATTTGTTAAAATGGCTATTATCAAAAAGACAAAAGATAACAAGTGTTGTGAAAATGTGGAGAAAAGGGAAACAATGTAAGTTAGCTAGTCATTATGGAAAACAGTATGGCAGTTCCTAAAGAAATTAAAAATAGAACTACTATATGATCCAACAATCCCTACTGGGTATACCTACAAAGGAAATCAGATCAGTGTGTCAAAGATATGTCTGCTCTCCCATATTCATTGCAGCATTAGTCACAACAGCCAAGATATGGAATCAACCCAAGCGTTCATCAGTGGATGAATGGACAAAGAAAATGTCCATTTTCACAATGGGATACCACTATTAAAGAAAGGAATTCTGCCATTTGTAACAACATGAATGAACCTGGAGGACATTATGCTTAGTGAAATAAGTCAGCACAGAAAGACAAATAGTGCACAATCTCCCTTGTATATGGAATCTGAAAAATCAAACTCATAGAAACAAAGAAAAGAATTGTAACTTACAGGGGCTGAGGTTTAAAGGGAATTTGGGAGATAATGGTCAAAGGGTACAAAATTTCAGTTGGATAGGAGGAATAATTTCAGGAGATCTATTGTATAACATGGTGATGATAGTTAATAAAAATGTACTGTAGGTTTTAGGTGTCCTTACCATAAAAAAATGCATGAGGTAATACGTTAATTAACTCAATTCAGCCATTCTACAATGTATATGTATTTCAAAATATAATTTTGTACACCAAAAATATGTATAGTTTTGTCAGCTAAAGATAAAATAATTTATGGCATAGATGAATAAATGAATAAAATAGGGATGAGTTCAAATCCCAGCTCTACCATTTATAGAATGTAAATTACAGAAGCCACTGAAATGTTCTGGCATTCAGTATTCTCCTCTCTAAAATGAAATGAACAAAATATTAGTCCATTTTGTGTGCTATAAAAGAGTACCCGAGATCGAGTAATTTATAAAGAAAAGCAGTTTATTTGGCTTATGATTCTGATGGCTGTAAAGTTCAAAGGTGGGCATCTGCCTCTAGTGAAAGCCTCAGGCTGCTTCTACTAATGACAAAAGGCAAATGGGAGCTGGTGTATGCACAGATCATATGGTGAGAGAGGTAGCAAGAGAGAGGGGAGAGGTGCCAGCTTTTCAACAACCAGCTCTCATGGGAACTAACAGAGCGAGAACTCACTCCCCCTCCCGCAGGGAGGGTATTAATCTATGTATGAGGGATCTGCATCCATGACCCAAATACCTCCTACTCAGCCCTACTTTTAACACTAGGGATCGAATTTCAACATGAGGTCTGGAGGGGACAGACATCTAATCCACAGCACATGTGAAGCTGACACAGCTGGCTGACATGAAGCAACCATCTTGGCTGGCCAGTGGCCCACTAAGTGGTTTGGTGCCAGAGCTCTGTTCATAGAGTGCCCTACAATGGCTGTCCGGTCAGATTCCTCACTCAAAAATGAGGCCTGCAGAGAAAGAGAGATATTAGTGGAGTAGGAGAAGCCATGGAAAGACACATGGAGAGAAGATATTATGCAGATGCTATAGAAACTCTGAGACTGTGGAAGCCTGAATGTGGCAGAATCTGGGAAGTGGGAAGAAAGAAAATCTAGTACTGCTTTGTCAATAACAGCAGGAGCCCACTGGCCATGCAGCTGATAAATGACACCTTCTTCTCAGAAGGAAAGCATATGGTCAGGTCACTCTGTTGGGTGACTGAAGTTGCTGTTAAAATAACAGTACTCATGTTATGAGATGTTCCAGTTCTTTGTGGAGCTTGACTATGAGGCTGCTGAGACATTTCGCGTCTCTCTAGGTTTCCTGTATACCCATATCATAATATGCCCTTGTTCCATACAACTTAAAAGAACCTATCATACACTACACTCTGTTCTCTCTGACATCTACACTTTTTGGGTAGGCAACTAATGTCTTAATCAATAGAAACTGTGACATAGACATTTTATGCATCAGTGAAAAGTCTAATGGACACATGTACTTTTGAGCAAGAAAACATCAAAAACTATACCACATGAACCACAATGTCCAACAAGACCAACAGTAAGGATCAGAATTCTACCATTTACAAAGGACTATAGTAATTATTCTTTAATTACTCTATACAGAAGATGTGAACAGGACTTCAGAAAATGAATATCTAATTGGCAAATAAACCCATGAAAAAGTATTCAGGTACTTAACTTTACTAAGGCAATGATGTGCCACAGCACACCCACCAAAATAGAAAACCACGTGTTGCCAAAGATGTAAAGAAATTGGAAACTCTTACACGCTTGTAGCTGGATGTAACTTGATACAATCATTTTGGAAATCTGTTTTTGTGGCATCTACCAAAGTAGAACATACATATACCCTGTGACAGAGCAATTCTGCACCTAGGTATATGCCCAAAAGAAATGCATATGTATGTTCACCAAACAACACACACAAAAAATAAATAAATAAAAAATGAATGCCAATCAGCATTGACTGTTGATGACTGGGTAAATGATGAATAGGTAAATAATGAATGGGTTGAAGAATGGGTAAATTCTACTGTAAATACTCACATATGATAAACATGTGAAAAGCTCTATGTCAATGAGCATGAACAAACTTTACATAAACATCAGGGATAAATCTCATTAACATACCATAGTTTTTACCTTTATTGAGGGGAAAGTAACTGGCTGAGGGCATGAGAGAACTTCTGGGTTTCTTGGAATGCCAGTTTCTTGATTGGGAGCTGGTTACACGAGTGTGTGTAACCAGCTCCCAATGTGTGAAAATTCATTAAGCTGTATCCTGGTTTTCTGCGTGCTCTTCTTTGTCAAACTTCAACGGAAACGTACCTTGAAAAAATGCTGCCAGACATCATGGCCCAGGCCTATAATCCCAGCACTTTGGGAGACCAAGGCAGGAGGATCACTTACGCTCACAAGTTCAAAACCAGCCTGGGCAACATAGTGAGATCCTTTCCCTACAAAAAAATCAAAAAACCATCCCAGTGGGGTGGCACACACCTGTAGTCACAACTACTCGGGAGGTTGAGGTGGGAGGATCGCTTGAGCACCAGAGGTTGAGGCTGCAGTGAGCTGTGATTGCATCATTGCACTCTAGCCTGGGTGACAAAGCGAGACCATGTCTTTAAAAAAAAAAAAACTGCCTAGTTCAGAAGTAATACTAAGTAGATCAATATCGATGTGATTCATGTACTTTTGTCTCTTAATTCAGTTCTTTCAAAAATGATCCTTTCATTGTTGCATCAACATCATTCATCATGGCAAATTTTTCTTTTTCACTATACAGAGAGTTGTGTCCCAGGTCCCACATTGGCCAGCCCTTTTTATGGGCTCTTCTGTTTATCGGCAAGGCTAGCACTGCTCCGCACCTGGGCTTTCTTGCAGTCTTTAACCCCATCCCCAGATGCCTTGGCTAATTTTGTGTTTAGCAGAAAAAATTCCCCAGATGGACAATGGAGTGAGCTAGAAAGGACACAGGATTTGAATTCAGATGGACCTGGACTATCACCACATTTCTGCCACTTTGGGTAAGTTGCTTGATTTCTCTGAGCTTCAAATTTCCCATCTGTAAAATGCAAGAATGATAGTACCTACCCTACAGGGGAGTTGTGAGAAATGAATGGGATAATATGAAGTGGCCAGCCCCATGCTTGACATATGAAGCTCCCTTAATAAATGTAAGCTGGTGTTGTAGCTGTTGTTGTTCTTGTTGGAGGAGAAGGAGGAAGAGAAAGATTTTTTAAAAAATAATTTCAATATTTGTTTTAGATTCAGAGCATGTGCAAATTTGTCACTTGGTTATATTGTGTGATGCGGAGGTTTGGGGTACAAATGATGCCATCACCCAGGTAGGGAGCATCGTCCACAATAGGCAGTTTTTCAGCTCTTTTTTCCCTCCCTCTCTCCCCCGTCTAGTGGTTCCCAGTGTCTATTGTTCCTATTTTCATATGTACCCAATGCTTAACTCTCACTTACAAGTGAGAACATGTGGTATTTGGTTTTCTGTTCCTTCATTAATTCACTTAGGAAAACAGCCTCCAGCTGCATCCATGTTGCTGCAAAAGACATCATTTCATTCTTTTTTATGGCTACATAGTATTCTGTGGTGTGGATGTGCCACATTTTCTTTACCCAGTCCACTGCTGATGGGCATCTAGGTTGATTCCCTGTCTTTGCTACGGTGAATAGTGCTGTGATGAACGTATGACTGGTAAAACGCTTTATTTTCCTTTGGGTATGTATCCAGTAATGGGATTGCTGGGTTGAATGGTAGTTCTGTTTTAAGTTCTCTGAGAAATCTCCGAACTGTTTTCCACAGTAGCTGAATGAATTTACATTCTCAACAGTGTGTAAGTATTCCCTTTAAGAGAAAGATTTTAAATGTAACTTTTTTTCTAAGCTGTTGCTGCTATTAATGATTAACACACTGCTATTATTGGTCTACATATAATTTGAATTTTCGGAAACTTTAGCTGTGCTATCCACTTTGGAAAAATATTCCAGTTTACCATGTTGAGGTGGCATTGTACAGAAATTAACAGCCATATTGCTCTAGAAAAGTTAAACTTAATTTTTTTCTTTTGTACAAAGGTAACACACTGTATTAAATATGTAAAGTTTTCTCTGTATGAGTCTGACCACAGAAACTAATAAAGTACTCTCTGAATTTTTTGAAAAATTTTTTTCTGACTTCAAAATTAATGTTTTATTTAAAAAAAAAAAACCACGAAACACACAGGAAAGCACAAGAAGGAAATACAAATCACTCAGTGATAACCACTGAATCATCATTTTGTGGGATTTCCTTTTACTCTTTTCCTGTGCACAAGCAGTGGGCGTAAATCCCCCATTCACAGCTTTAGGTAGGCAAGAAATAGATCTTTATTTCCTCTAGCTCAGCTTGATTTCTGTTGTGATTCTTGATTCCTGCAGGCAGGAATTCCAAATCTCCAGTTCAATCTCCCTTCTTGGAATAGGAGGGGGAGAAGATGAGGGGCAAGGGCATGTAGTCCACGGATGGATGTTAGAACCCAGGACCAGGTGCCCTCACCTTGCCTCCAGCTCTTCTTACTCCTCCAACTTTTCCACTGCCTTCTATTTTATTTCCCTTCCCTGAGGTGAGCAGCACCAAAGAGCTGAACTTTAATACAGATGATGGGGGTAGGGAGGAGGTTCCACAAAGGGTAAAAGGAAATGTGGACACAAAAATATCCCTTAATATTTAAAAAATATTGTCTACACACATACACACACACATACACACACATGCATGCACGCACTGGTGTAATGCAGCTTTGTGGCCTAATTTTTCCACTTAGCAGTGTATTGTAGACTCACCCCTGTATTATTATAGCATTTTTATGGTCTACACATTATGCCATTCTACAGAGGTAAGTAATTTACCTCTCTGTACCCAGTGTTGGAGAAATGGATTCTTTCCAAATCTTTATTACCGTAAATTATGTTGCAATGAATATCCCCTGAACATGCCACTCTCAAGCCCTGCATTCAAAGGCAAGAGTAATTACCTCTCTAAACTTCAGAGAATGCTTGAAAGGATTAAGTGAGACAGTATCTGTAAAGTACGCTGCAAATACACGCTCAACAGAGGATGATGACGGTGGTTATATTGATGATGACAACAACACAACTTCTCACAAATTCGTGATATAATCCTCAGGATAAAGACCCAAACACAAAACGGCTAGATTAAACGACAAGAACGTTTTCTACAGTCTTCTGGTAAATCATTGGATTGACCCTCCATAGTACCCTGCCCAGAGCCCCTATGCCAGGACAACGCCTCCGTCTCCCAGCTGCTGTGAGTGTTGATGCAAAAGGCTCCTGGCTGCTACCAGGAGAACTGCCCTTCGCCTGTTGCAGGAGCCCCTGAGGCGGGAAGTGTCTGGAATGTCAGCTTACTACCCAGAGGCAGCTGCAGCTAATGGGTGACCGATACAAGGTACAAAGGCCAGAAGTGGGGACCACCTTGTGTTGCCTTTCACACTTTCCAGCTCCCGCTGGGATCAGGCTAAGACGACACCTCAGCTGAGTCACATCTTGGCTTCTTCCTCTTCCCTACCCTGTTTCCATCACTTCCTTAAAGGATTTTCTTCCAAGAGCCTTCCTTCATAAATCGCTTGTATGAGAATCCCCATCTAGCGAATCCATTCTAAGAACGCTTCCGAGAGCAGTGTGTGAGGATGGCCAGGGAGAAGCCTCATGTGCTTTATGTAGTGTCGCTCTTGAAAACTAGTGGAATGGGGTTTCGAGCTCAGAAAACTGCTGTTCAAATGGTTCCATCTCCACCTCTTCCAGCAAGCCAGTGGAGTCTCAGAGGCAAACTACAGACAAGCCAATCCTGAGGGGCTGGAGATATGGAGTTCTACTGCTCTTCACAAAGAGAGGTCGCGGAAGGCACCAAAACAGAGCCCCAGGAGGCTAAGGGAGGCCAGGGGTGGGGTGGCAAGAGGGGTGGTCAGGCTGAAAGTGAACATAAAGGTAGTTAAGGACAAAGTTCAGAATGGGGCCAAGGTGGGAAGGGAACAGTCTGTGACCTGGTTCATGTACATCCATTTAACAAGGACACTCACTGACGACTAGCCACCTGATGCTTATTACATCCTTGAAAAAAATAATAATAAAACACCTGCTACTGCCTTTGGGTTGATAAGCCAATATCTTTAATCTTTCTCTTTCTTTCTCTCTTTTTTTTTCCTTGATGACTGAAGTACCCTCTCTGTGCGGCCTTCTGCTCAATCCACACTGGTAATAGTGACAAGACTTTGATGTCCTCCTCCTTCAACAGAATGTTGTTTAGTTCAAAGTGAAGAACAGAGGCAATTCTTTGCTTTTAAATTATTAGCTCCCTAAGTCTTCTGTAATGATACAGTTTGACTGAAGTGTGCAGTTTATTAACTACATAAAGACGACATTATCAGAGCAGAGAAAGGCTGCTGTGAGTTTTGCCTTTCAGCCTAGCAGCAGGGGTCCCTGATACTTTGATCTCAATCAATGCTAAATGTCTTTGTGAGATAGAGAGAGCACTGAAATTATCTTTGGCATGGCGGCAGCATCAATTATTCAAGTCCTTTTCCTTATGAATTAAAGTGTTCTTCAACTTTTACCCCACTTGTGGGTTTGGATTTTTTTTTCTTTCTTTCTTTCTTTTATTGTTGTTTTTCCAGTCAGGAAAGGCACTTGGAATAAGTCTAAGAGTTCACTAATTGTACTCTGCCTGACCTTTGAAAATCCACATCCACTTCTCCTCCTCCTTCCTAATTGCTCTCTCCACCCTCAATTCCAAGCCCTGGTCTTCTCTGAGGTGACCTGAAGAACTATTCAGAGAAAAGGGGGACATTGTTTCTACTGGGCTTCATGCCAAAATGGTCAGCAAAGCCAATAAAGTAGCCCCTTGACAAGAAGCATTAGTTTGAAATTCAATGAAATGGAGGCATCCACAGACCACTAGAAACCCTCCCAGCTGACCTCAGGGCTCGCAGTGCCTCCTAAGGAGCAGTTTGACTATTAAATTATGCTTATGATCAAGACCCAATTCTCCTTAATATACCCACCCTCTGGAATGGTGATTTCCAAACTACAGACTGAGACTCATGAGGGGGTCACCAAATTAGCTCAGTAGGTCTTGTACAGCAGAAAAGGGAAAGGAAGGGAAGGGGAGGGGAGGGGAGGGGAGGGGAGGGGGAGGGGAGGGGAGGGAGGGAAGGGAAGGGAAGGGAAGGGAAGGGAAGGGAAGGGAAGGGAAGGGAAGGGAAGGGAAGGGAAGGGGAAGGGAAAAGATCAGCTGCATTTGATATATTAGGGTAAGCATTCTCAAAACTTTTGTTTCACATATAAGTATGCAGTCAGGCACAGTGGCTCACATTTATAATCCCAGCTACTCTGGAGGGGGATGGGGGAGGATTGCTTGAGGCCAGGAGTTGAGACCAGCCTGGGCAGCACAGAGAGACCTCATCTCCAAAAAGAAAAACAAAAAACAAAAAACAGATATGAGTACATTGGATCACCAAATGTCTTCACTGCCCCTTTACCCACAAAGAGACTCTGAGAAAAAGAGTTTATTTTTAAAAATTTGCATGGGTGCATAGTAGGTGTATATATTTATGGGGTACATGAGATGTTTTGATACAGGCCTGTAATGTGAAATGAGCACATCATGGAGAATGGGGTATCCATCCTCTCAAGCATTTATCTATTGAGTTACAAACAATCCAATTACATTCTTTTTTTTTTTTTTTTTTTTTTTTTTTTTTTTGGAGATGGAGTCTCACTCTGTAACCCAGATTGGCATCCAGTGGTGCAATCTCAGCTCACTGCAACCTCCACCCCGCCAGGTCCCGATTCAAGCAATTCTCCTGCCTTAGCCTCCTGAGTAGCTGGGATTACAGGTGCGTGCCACCATGCCCAGCTAATTTTTGTATTTTTTGTAGAGACAGGGTTTCACCATGTTGGCCAGATGATCTTGAACTCCTGACCTCATGATCTGCCCCCCTCGGCCTCCCAAAGTGCTGGGGTTACAGGTATGAGCCACTGCGCCTGGCCTCCAGTTATATTCTTTAAGTTATTTTTAAATATACAATTAAGTTATCATTGACTGTAGTTATCCTATTGTTTGAGATAAAGGTTTGAGGGCAAATGGGTTATTGTGGAGGAGGTCATTCTAGAATGTACTGCGAGGGAATGGAGGAAAGGAGGCAATGAAAGAGAAAAGTCAGTGAAGCATTTGTTTATGACCGGGCTCCTGCTTTGGGACCCTGGAGCTCAATCTCATAGAGACCCTTGGAGGGACCCTGTGGAAGGTGCCTCAGAGCTGTCCCTACTTACGGTGAGGAAGTGGAGTGTCAGCCACCATACCCGTCCTCTGTTGGTTGGAGTCTCGCCTGGGCATTAGTTCCTAGGATGCATCTCATAGGGACCAAGTGTGCCCCCATGGCCAGAGAATGTCCTTGAGAGGGCTAGGTCATCCACAGGAGTGCAAAAGAGCTGTCTACGGTGACCTCCGGGTAGACCCAGGGGATACAGATGGAGCACCAACAGCATGGGCTCTGCCCTGTAAAATGTATTCCTTACCATGCACGGCAGTCAGAAAAGTTCAAACACCCATGCCCTGGCAGATAAAAGTAGGAGAGGCACCATCCACACCACTAAAATATCCTATAGCCTTCTAGGCTTTTTAACAACTCCATATTAATTCCATGTTAATACTTACTAGGTGTACCTTACAAATCAATAACATTGGCACAACATAAAATTCTGTAGGTCAATGAGGAGCCTAGCATGGTGTTTAGTGCTACTTCTTTTCTTTTTTTCTTTCTTTCTTTCTTTCTTTTTTTAATTGAGATAAGGTCTTACTCTGTCACCCAGGCTGGAGTGCAGTGGCAAAATCATGGCTCACGGCTCCCTCGACCTCTCAGGTTCAAGCAATTCTCCTACCTCAGCCCCCATCCCCACTCTCACCCCCCAAGTAGCTGGGACTACAGGTGTGTGCCACCACACCCGGCTAATTTTTGTAATTTTTGTAGGGATGGGGTTTCACTATGTTGCCCAAGCAGGTCTCAAACTCCTGAGCTTAAGCAGTTGGCCCACCCCAGCCTCTCAAAGTGCCGGGATTATAGGCACGAGCCACTGCATTGCCCTGGTGCTACTTCTGAGTTGAATTTAAAGCCACGGTGTATGAGCCACAGGGGATCACTGAGGACTTATTGAATATTTAACACTGTGCTTAGTGCTTTGGGGAATTAAGGCCTTGGGATGTTGATGATCTGATGGGAAGACAAAGTAGAAAGTGCTGGGAAACCACTGTGCATTGTCAATCACCAGCAGGAACCAGGACTCTTCCTACAGCCTTCCTTTCACTCACTCTCACTCCTCTCATCTTGGTCACTCAAGCCCTGTGATTTCATCTCATTCATATGTCCAGAATCAATCCTTCTTCTCTCATCCCATCCACAACAGCCTGTTGCCTAGATCACTGGAGTAGGCACATAACTGGACATCTGTCCTCCCCTTAGTTACCACCTTAGGGACCTATGGCACATTTTAAAAATATCAGTTAACTGGAGAATGAGACTCGACCTTGACTAAGTTGACCTCAAAAGTTGGGCACAAAAGGGAAAGCCATTAGGCCAGGTTGGAGGCTGGGGAAGGAGGGAAAAGAAGTACATAAAGGCTTCCTAGAGAAGGTAATGCTTGAAGTGAGTCTTAAAAAACTGGGTAAGACACTTAATAATGTCAGGCAGGGCCAGGTGTGGTGGTTCACCCCTATAATCCCAGCACTTTGAGACTCCAAGGCAGGTGGATCATCTGAGGTCAGGAGTTCAAGACCAGCCTGGTCAACATAGCAAAAACCCATGTCTACTAAAAATACTAAAATTATCCGGGTGTGGTGGCATGTACCTGCAATCCCAGCTACCTGGGAGACTGAGGCAGGAGAATCGCTTGAACCTGGGAGGCAGAGGTTGCAGTGAGCCGAGATTGTACCACTGCACTCAAGCCTGAGTGACAGAGTAAGACTCTGTCTCAAAAAAAAAATAAAGTATATATATATATATAAAATATATTTTATATAATATATTATATATATATGGCAGGCAGGCAGGATGGAAGAAGAGCATGAGAAACTTCTGGAAAAAGAAAGCAGCATGATGAGTTTAGGGAATGCAAGCAGCTGTGTGTCCCCTAAATAGCAGGAAAGCTGTAGGAGGGATACAGGAAGAGCAAAGCCTGAAGGGATGGGCAGGAACCCACTTGGGGACAACCTTAGATGTCATTCCAGGAAGTTTGGTCCCCATTCTGAAGTCAGTGTGGGACCACAGAAGGATCTTAAGCAGGGTGCTTGCATGCTCGTCTGTTTTTAAAAACTCACGCTGGAGGCAGTGTGCAGAATGGGTAGCAAGGATTAGAGATAGGGAACCCAGAGAGGAGGAGATGGGCTCTGCCAGAGATGGCCATGATTTAGACAAAGATCATAGCAGTGAGATGAAAGGGAAGGTACTTCTTAAATTATAATACCCAGAGTGCTGGTGTATTAGTCTGTTCTCATGCTGCTGATAAAAACATACCCAAGATTGGGTAATTTATAAGGAAAAAGAGGTTTCATAAATTCACAGTTACACGTGACTGGGAGGCCTCACCATCATGGTGGATGGTGAAAGGCACATCTTACATGGTGGCAGGCAAGAAAGAATGAGAGCCAAGCAAAAGGGGAAACCCCTTTAAAAAACCATCAGATCTTGTGAGACTCATTCAATACCACGAGAACAGTATAGGGGAAACCACCCCACTGATTCAATTATCTCCCACCAGGTCCCTCCTATAACTCATGGGAATTATTGGAGCTATAATTCAGGATGAGATTTGGGTGGGGACACAGCCAAACTATATCAGCTGGTATACCAGCTGGTGCTTAGAGAAAGTCCTGATTGACCACACGATTCATGCCATCCATGGGATTAAAAGAATAGTAAAATTTAAGTGGGTGAAATGAAAACTCTCATATTCTACCGAGCATGTTCTCCTGGAAGGCAATGATCAACTGGTATTACGGGCCTTAAGAATTTTTTTTGCATTTGACCAAGCAATTCTACCCCTAGAAACTTTTGGTAAGAAACACCTATAAAAGTAAAAAATTTTCTCAGGAGAATTCATTCATTTTGCACTATTAAAATTAAAAAATTTTAATAGTACAAAATTAGAAATATTCCAAATCTCCAACAAAATGGGATTACACTGTATCTCTACAATTGAATACTCATTATTAAAAATGATGTGGAGATGAATATTTATTGGTATGGGAAAGTGTGCATGACAAGTTAAATGAAATGAAATGAATGAATTGCATAAATGAATAATGAATGAATAAATGAATGAAATGAAAAAAATCAATTTTTAAACTGGGTGAGAGGCATACAGGAACTCTCTGTATTATCTTTCCAACTTTTCTGTGAATCTAAAACTATTCTAAAATTTAAAAGTTAATTTAATTTTTTGTTGTTGTTTATTTGAGATAGAGTCTCACCCTGTTGCCCAAGGCTGTAGTGCAGTGGCGCAATCTTGGTTCACTGCAACATTTACCTCCTGAGTTCAGGTGATTCTCATGCCTCAGCCTCCCGAGTAGTTGGGATGACAGCCATGTGCCACTACACTTGGCTAATTTTTGTATTTTTAATAGAGATGGGGTTTCACCACATGCTAGACAGGTCTCAAACTTCTGACCTCAAGTAATCTGCCTGCCTCAGCCTTCCAAAGTGCAGGTATTACAGGCATAAGTGACCGTGCACAGCCTTATTTAAATACTGTTAAAAGCAGGTATTTATAGTACTATCTCATTTTTATTTGACGCACACATCTAGAACTGTATACTTGAAGGTGATTACAGTGGTTATCTCTGTGTGGTGGGATTCGAGGGTTTTATTTTTCACTTTTTACTCATCTGTATTTTCTCTTTGTATTGCTTTTAGAATGACAAAGTAAATTAAATTTATATTGAATGTTCTTTTAAGGGAAGCTTAGCAAATAACAACAGAAGAAAGAGTTGTGCCTAGAGGAAGATACAGGGTCAAGGGATGGTTTAACATTTTAGTCTTTATTCTAGCTATAAAATCATATCTCAAGTGTATAGAGAAAATATGAACATTACAAAAATGTGTCAAAAAGTATAATAATCGCATGTAATCTTGCTGCTCAGAAATAATCACTGGGTAGTGGACACTGGTGCTCTATTCAGAGTCCCGGATCTCTTTTTCCATTTCTGGAGCTCCTCTATCGACTTCAGTGTGGTTTTGCTTCTAACCCCCAGCAAGTGGGATTCTGAAAGACTGCCCACAAGTTATCAGAGCTGCTTTGTGCAAATATGCAGAGAGGTGGAAGTAACTGGGCAGATTATGCTCAAAGGAGCACAAAACCCTGGCAGATGCACCTCCCACTCCAGGATTGTCCTGTGAGAGGAGACTGAAGCTACTCTCCATGGTACTGACATTCCACCCTTTCTTGGCTTCTCCCCTTGCCTGCCCTGCTTCCCCAATCCCTGACTAATTTTTCCAGGAACCGCTTCTCTGGTTAATCCCTTGCATGTGAATTCTCATCTCAGGGTCTACTTTTGGGAAACCCACCTAAGATGTTGTTGATAAAACGTTAACACATTTCTTTCCATTCTCTTTCCTATACATTAAATACGTGTTTCATTCTTTTTTCTATCCATTTAACACATGCACAGCTCTGACACACAGTACTCATGGAAGATTTAGCTCTGATCTCCCTGGAGCTGGTGCTTAGAGAGAGTCCTTATGGGCCACATGATTCATAGCACCCATGGAAATTGTGCAGTCTAAGGGAGTCACTATTCAGCTTCAATCAGGAATTGCCATATGGGAATATTATTGCCAGATCTTTCAGCTTTCAAGAGGACCTGAGAACCTGAATTTATATAAAAAATAGCTCAGTTTTAGTATATTAAAAATATATTGAAAATAAATTCTTCTTATTTTCAAAACACTGAGCCAAAAAAATATGACCATGAGCCAAATCCAAAGCATGACTGACAATTTGCAGTCACAGTCCTAAAGGGGAAAAAGAATGCATGCTCTTCAGAGAAGCCAACAAAGTAAACTATTTAAGAAAATATTGTATGTGCAATAAAAACAACCTGAAGGAAATATATTAAAATAAACTTTGTCTATACTTTTATTATAATAGACTGTATTGATGTTTGTTTCTTTACATCTGGTTCCCTAAGGAGTCAGTTTCTCAAAAGAAGGGATGGTTTGTCTTATAGCTAGCATCTGATCAATGTTAGTGGCATTGATATTGAACAAATAAATTTACATCCTGGCTTATACATTTCCCTGCAGGTGTATATGTCCTGTGTCCCATGGTGCTAGCCTCTTCTCTGTGATAGACTGCTTCTTTGGAATCCATTATGACCTTACTTTGCTATGTTCCAGCCCTAAATCTGATGCCACCAAACACTGTTCTCTTGTCCTCAACCCTCATTCTCTCACTCAAATGATTCCCCAAGTTCTATTCAATCTATGATGTACATATCTTTCAAATCTGTTTCTTTCCATCCTCATTGCCACTTTCTTGGTTCAGCCAATGTATTTTTTACATCGCTCCTAGACAGAGCTTCAATCATAGAAATCTTATTGTGTCTTTCCTGATTTAAAATCTTTTGATGACTTTCCAGTGTCTTACAGACTAATTCCCTATTTAGAAAGTGCTTATAACCTGGCTCACTCCTCTAGCTTTGTCCCTGGTCCCTCCATTCCTCACACTTGTTTCTGGCCATATGAATGACTTACAACATCCTGAAACTATCAGAAAAGCTACAGATCAGAAGAGCTGATTGAGAGCTACGTAATTTTTAATTAATATAATGGGAAAACATATAAATGCTAAATAAATTCCATTTCTTAATTCCTTTTAAACTTGGTATAAGTGAGTGGAATAGAATAATAATTTTTTAAAAAGCTGCAGGCCAGGCACAGTGGCTCACTCCTATAATCCCAGCACTTTGGGAGGCTGAAGTGGGTGGATTACCTGAGGTCAGGAGTCCGGGACCAGCCTGGTCAACATGGTGAAACCCCATCTTTACTAAAACTATGATAATTAGCCAGATGTGGTGGCAGGTGCCTGTAATCCCAGCTACTCAGGAGGCTGAGGCAGGAGAATTGCTTGAACCCAGGAAGTGGAGGTTGCAATAAGCCGAGATCATACCATTGCACTCCAGCCTGAGTGACGAGAGCAAAACTCTGTCTCAAAAAAAAAAAAAAATAGCTGCAAAGTTTTAGAAATCACTGAGATGGGATATAAATGACCATTAACATGTATGAGAAAAGGAAAAATGATACTGTTACTTTTATGCTCATTGTATTAGTCCATTTTTGCACTGCTATAAAGAAATACCCAAGACTGGATAATTTCTAAACAAAAGGAGGTTTAACTGACTTACAGTTCTGCATGGCGGGGAAGGCCTCAGGAAACTTTCAATCATGATGGAAGGTGAAGGGGAAGCAGGCGTCTTCTTCACAAGGCGGCAGGAGGGAAAAGAGTGAGGAGCGAAGAAGAAAGAGGCCCTTTTAAACCATTAGCTCTCATGAGAACTCACTCACTATCACAAGAACAGCATGGGGGAAACCGCCCCACGATCCAATCACCTCCCACTGGGTCCCTCCCTCGACATGTGGGGATTGTGGGGATTACAATTCGAGATGAGATTTGGGTGGGGGACACAGAGCCAAATCGTATCCTCACCCATGGTGGGTCAAAGAGGTATGGAGAAATGTGAAAGAAAAAGTTGTTTAAGGATAAAGCATTTTTTTCCTACCTACTACGTAAAGGTGAGTAGGGAATGTTAGGAGGGAATTTTAACTATGCCTTGGGGAAAGGAGAAGTTGAAAGTTACCAGAAACATTACTTATGTGGTCAAATATTTAGAGTCAGCCTGCACAAAGAGTGGAGTAAAGGACATATATTTGGACCTGTAAGTTAGTAGTGGGGCTGAGGCATTTGCCTATGAAAACTTGTAGCATAAAGCAAAATGCAAGCTTGTGCAATTCTGCATTCTATAATGCAGAATGCCAGCTCATGCTCTCTCACCACAAATGGGTTCTTTTTTTTTTTTTTTTTTTTTTTTTTTTGAGACGGAGTCTGGCTCTGTCGCCCAGGCTGGAGTGCAGTGGCCGGATCTCAGCTCACTGCAAGCTCCACCTCCTGGGTTTATGCCATTCTCCTGCGTCAGCCTCCTGCGTAGCTGTGACTACAGGTGCCCGCCACGTCGCCCGGCTAGTTTTTTGTATTTTTTAGTAGAAACGGGGTTTCACCGTGTTAGCCAGGATGGCCTCGATCTCCTGACCTCGTGATCCGCCCGTCTCGGCCTCCCAAAGTGCTGGGATTACAGGCTTGAGCCACCGCTCCCGGCCCACAAATGGGTTCTTAATGCTACCAGGCAACCCTCTGCACTCACCTCACCCATTCTCACTCCCACTCTCCTCCACGACTATCTGGAATCCCCACTCTCCACACACTGCCATAACTCCTCTTCCATGTCCCTTTGCTCTCTCTGTCTGAGAAACTGAAGCCACTGGAAGAGAGTTCTCCCCTGCTCCCACTGCCACATCCGTCCACCCCCCTGCATCTGTGCCTGTGGACCCAGCCTCTCCTCTGATCTTCTGTGCTCCCAGCAGAAGCTCATCGCCCCCTTTGCACATTCTCCTCATCTGCTTTCACCCCAGCAGAAACATCCCTCCAGAACCCCTCCCACTCCCTCCTGGATCTTCATTTTCCCCCTCACTGTTGAATCTTTCTCATCAACTGCAAAGCATGCTGTTATTTCTCCCGTCTTAAATTTAAAACTCTTTGGCCCCTACTCCTCATGCTAGCTACTGCCCCATTTTCATCCTCCCTTTGTAAGAAAACTTCTTGAAAGAAAGTTTTCATTCCATACTGTCTCCTATTTCTCTCTGTACCTACTCTCTTGAACCCAAAAGTCCATCGGACCACTGTCAGCCCCCACCCCACTGAAACTACTATTATAATATCAAGGCCATCAACGCTCTCCACATCATTAAAGCCATGGTGAATAAGCCCACACTTTATTAGACCTGTCAGCAGCATCTGACACCACTGATCACTCTCTCCTTCTTGAAGCACGTTCTTCCCTTCCTCCAGAACATACTTGTCTAGTTCTCTTCCTTCATCTGTTGCTACTTTGCCATATCCTTGCTGGCTTTTCCTCACTTACATGACCTCCAGTTGTAGACTACCTCAGGACCACCCTTGGGCCTTTACATTTTTCTATTAACACTCACTCCTTAGGTGATCTCATATATAAGTTGGAGACTCCCATATTTATAACTTCAGTCCCAGACAATCCTCTGAGCTCTGGACTTACATATTAACTTCCTGCTTCAGTATCCAGTAAACAGCCACACTTAACCTGTCCGTAAGGAAACTCTTCCCAATAACTGCTCTCCCCCAAGTCAATAAAGTCCAGTCATCTTCTCTATTTCTGTGGCCAAATAAAATGTGGAGTCACTCTTGACCCTTTCCCTGCTCATATTCCTTGTCCAAGCCATCAGGAAACCCCTCAGCTTTCATGTCAAAATATAAGCAGAGCCCATCTCCTTCTCACACTTCCACTGTCACCACTATGTTCTAACACACCATCCTTTCTCGCCCTGGTATCTGAGAGCCTCTTACACAGTCCTCCTGCTTTCACCCTCGCCTCCACCATCTGTCCTCAGCCCAGAGACACCGGGCACACACACACACACAGAGATGACCATGTGAACACATAGCGAGAAGGTGGCCGTCTGCAAGCTAAGGAGAGAGGCCTCAGGAGAAAGCAAACCTGCCAACACCTTGATCTCAGAATTCCAGACTCCAGAAATTTGAGAAAATAAATTTCTGTTGTTTGAGCCACCCAGCCTGTGGTACTTTGTCATGGCAGCCTGTTGAAAGAATACGGGGATGTATTTGCTTCATACGATTGTGAAGACTCAATGAGAGTGCATGTGTGAGAGTGTGTGTGTGTGTGTGTGTGTGTGTGTTTGGGGGGGTGGGAGAGAGAGAGAGAGAGAGAGAAATGGAATGCTTGGCACACACAGTCAGCCTTTAAAACAGAACCCAGCAACTGGAAGTTAGCAGTAACAGTAAAAATTCATGAGGCATCTCCTATGGGGAAAATAAAAGCAAATAAGAAACTTACATTCCAAGGCTAGGCACAGGGGCTCACACCTGTAATCCCAGCACTTTGGGAGGCCAAGGCAGGCAGATCACTTGAGGTCAGGAGTTTGAGACCAGCCTGGCCAACATGCTAAAAAATCTTGTCTCCACTAAAAAAAAAAAAAAAAATTAACCAGGCGTGGTGGTGCATGCCTGTAGTCCCAGCTACTCAGAAGGCTGAGGCAGGAGTATCGCTTGAACCCAGGAGGCGGAAGTTGCAGTGAGCCGAGATAGTGCCACTGCACCCCAGCCTGGGTGACATAGCGAGACTTCATCTCAAAAAAAAAAAAAAAAAAACAAGAAACTTATGTTGCAGTCAAGAGATGCAGAGCTTTGCAAAGGACAAGCCATGATGTTTTTCTTCAAGAATTTGCAAAGTCTGGATGTGCCGGGGAAGCCAATGACTACAGAGGAGAGCAAGGATGCCGCATCCTAAGCTCGGAGGTGAAGAGGAGACGGGTCCCTGCCACAGTCGACAGGTTGGGTCCCCAGCCGTGGGGGTCAGCAAAGACCGAAATCCAGCCTTTGCTCATCTTCACAAGCTGAATGGTAGAAGAAAGGGTGCCTTTTGGAATTTGCACAAAGGGGTAGTGTGCTTGCCAAGCCACATGCCTGAAGGATTAGGATTATCTGGAGAAGATACCATTATTCTAATTTGCACAAAGACATTGAAAGGACCAGCAGGGGCACAGGGAGAGGAAATAGGAAATTAAGTGACAAGGAGAGTGAGCTGACATTATCCATACAATCCCTAGTAGTCTTGGGATCTAGGGACCAGCTCATAAGAAAACACAACAAACCTGAAGTCTTATGAAAGAGTGCAAATTGCCTACACGTCATCAACATTGTGCTTGCAGTTTAGGTACTGGAGGAAAAAGGTTACAATCGTCTATAATAATGCATAGTATGTGAATACAGTTGACCCTTGAACAGCACAGGGGTTGGGGCACCCACCCACACCCAGTCGAAAATTCACATATAATTTTTAACTCCCCCCAAAACTTAACTACCAATAGCCATCAGTGACCAGACGCCTTACCTATAACATAAACTGTCAACTGACATATAAATAGACCACTGTCTACATATATTTTGTGAATTCATGATGTACCTTTTTCTTAATTATTTTCCATATTTCTAGGCTATGAGGTTTGCCTGTGATTTTTTTCTAATTGTCACAAATCCCCTCTCCCTAATTTTTCAGTACATTTATTGAAAAAAATCCGTGTATCAGTGGACTCACGCAGTTCAAGCCTGTGTTGTTCAAAGGTCAACGGGGCTGTGAATAGCAAGCGATGTTTGAGGATTGCCTGAGAGAAAGTCCGTGAACATGCTCAGAAAAGCCAAAACCTCATTGAAATCAGGTGTTTCTCCTTCCAGTTCCCACTGCTGGCCTTCCTTGTGCCTTTCTTAAAAGACAATGTGTCCCCTCCATATCTCACTCTTCCTTCTCAGACCGCATCCAGGACCTTACTATGACTTTTATGGGCTTTGGGCACTTATGTGATTTTTTTTTTTTAAGAGACAAGGTCTCATTCTGTCGCCCAGGCTGGAGTGCAGTGATATGATCTCAGCTCACTGCAACCCTCACCTCCTGGGATCAGGTGATCCTCCCACCTCAGCCTCCCAAGTAGCTGGGACTACAGGTGCACCCTACCATATCCAGCTAATTTTTTATATTTTTTGTAGAGACAGGGTCTCGCCATGTTGCTCAGGCTGGTCTTGAACTCCTGGACTCAAGCAATCCACAGCTCCCAAAGTGCTAGGATTGGAGGGGTGAGTCACCACGCCCGGCCCTTGATGTAAATGTTTTCATTCACAGAATTTAAAAAAATAAAAAATTATGTACGTTACAACCATGTTGGTATAAAGATAGATATAATCCAAGTTGAATTGCATTCATCCTTTTTTTCTTAAGTTTAAAAGAAAATAAAACATTTCTGTGGACCCCTAAGTGTAGCACGGGCCCTGGCCACAGTGCCTGCTGTGCTAGAGGAGCAGTCGGCTGCTGCGTCTGTTTCTTTGCTCTAATCCCTGGGAAGGAAGGAACATCCCCCTCCTAGACTGCATTGTTTTACTTTTGGTCATGATCACTTCCCCCATCTTTCCCGTTTTGCCACTTATCCTCTCCCACATTCAACCCATGAACTTTTCATCTAAAGAGAGTATTTGATCTACACCTTCTTTTTTTTCTATTGCAGACCATTAAATCGTTTTTTAGTATACTCAGAGAGTGGTGCAACCATCACCACTGTGTAATTCCAGCACATTCTCATCACCCCAAAAGGAAATCCCATCAGCAGCCGCTCCTCCTTCTCCCATCTCCCAGTCCCTGGCAACCATCTATCTAATTTCTGTCTCTATGGGTTGCCTCTTCTGGGCATTTTGTATAAATGGACTCATAACGGGTAGTCTTCTGTGTCTGGGTTATTTCACTCAGCGTAATGTTTCCAAGGTTCATCAGTGTTGGAGCGTGTATTGGAACTTCATTTCTTTTAATGGCAGAATAATAATATTCCATTATATGGATAGACCACATTTTGTTTATCCATTCGTCTGCTGATGGACATTTGGGTTGTTTCTGCTTTTCAGCTATTATGAATGAATCATGCTGCTATGAGCATGTGTGTATAAGTTTTTTGTAGACATACGTTTTCAATTCTTTTGGATATACACCTAGGAGTGGAGTGGCTGGGTCATAAAACAACTCTAGATGGTCTACCTATTCTAAAAAGAAATTTCAGTATGCAAGAGAATAAAACCATAAAATAAATCTTCCCTTGACCCTGTTAGCATCATCTCTCATTCTCTTCACTGCCAAATTTCTCAGGCCTATAGCATTCATTCCTTAATGCTTTTTTCTCTTTTCCTTTTCTTTTTTTTTTTTTTTGAGACAAGGTCTCATTCAAGTACAGTGGCACAATCACATCTCAATGCAGGCTCAACCTCCCAGACACAAGTGATCCTTCTACCTCAGCCTCCATAGTAGCTGGAGGCTACAGGCACACGCCACCACACCCAGGTTTTTTTGTTTGTTTGTTTGTTTGTTTTTGTATTTTTTGTAGAGATGAGGTTGCACCATATTGCCCAAGTTGGTCTCAAATTCCTGGGCTCAAGTGATCCACCAGCCTCAGCTTCCTAAAGAGTTGGGATTGTAGACATGAGCCACCACTCTTGCCCATTCTTTAACTCTTGAATTTGGTTTCCAGAAGGCAGTGGCTTTTTCTCAGTCTCAGTTCCCTGGAACGCTCCACTGGAAATGACGGTGTATGCAGCAAGTACTTAGCATGTGCCAGATGCTTCCTGAACCTTCTCCATGCACTTCCACCGCCAGGCCCTCCTTCGTCTTCTCTGGCCTCCCTCCCTGGCTTCTCTCCCTAAGGCCAACTTTCCTCCAGGTTCTGTCCTAATACTTCCTCTCCCACACCCCCAACTCTGTCCCTCAATGCCTCCTCCCTTCCAGGACCCCAATATTTTCATTATGTCAAAGAGGATGATGTCATCAAAGACGACATCTCCAGTCCTATTTCCTCTCCCAGGTACAAGTTAGTCATTTTCAAACTCACCATCATGATCTTGTCTCCCCCAAACTGCTTCCTCCTCCTGATTTCCTGGCCCCATGGACTGGCAGTGCCTTCCTCTATTGCACTGGTGATGTAGTTTGGATATCTGTCCCCCCGCCACCCCAGCCCAAATCTAATGTTGAAATGTAATCCACAGTCTTGGAGGTGTGGTCTGGTGGGAGGTGTTTGGATCATGAAGGGGTGAGTCCCTTATGAATGGCTTCAGCCAAACCCTTGGTGATATGTGAGCTCTTGCTCTGAGTTCATATGAGATCTGGTTGTTACAAGTATGTGACATGGCCAGATGCGGTGGCTTACACCTGTAATCCCAGCACTTTGGGAGGTCGAGGCGGGCGGATCACTTTAAGTCAGGAGTTTGAGACCAGGTCAACATGGCGAAACCCCATCTCTACTAAAAATATAAAGATTAGCCGGGCATGGTGGTGGGCACCTGTAATTCCAGCTACTTGGGAGGCTGAAGCAGGAGAATCGCTTGAACCTGGGAGGCAGAGGTTACAGTGAGCCAAGATCACACCATTGCACTCCAGCCTGGGCAACAGAGTGAGACTCCATCTCAAAAAAAAAAAAAAGGATGTGACCTCTCTCTCTCTCTTTCTCTGTCTTTCTTGCTTGCTCTCATTCTCACTATCTCGCCATGTGATGTGCCTGCTCCCCCTTTGCCTTCTGCCATGATTGGGAGCTTCCTGAGGCCTCCCCAGAAGCAAATGTTGTTATGCTTCCTGTACAGCCTGCAGAACCATGAGCCAATTAAACCTCTTTTCTTATAATTTGCCCAGTCTCCAGTATTTGTTTATAGCAGTGCCAGAATACAACTTGGTTTTGCATCTCAGCCTCCATTGACTCCACCTCTCCTTCCCACCTCCCCCAGGTCGCATTCCAGGTCCTGTTCATCCCCATCAGGCTGTTCTTTCCTTTTCCATCCCAGAGCCGTCATGTCACCCTAACACAGTCTCCTTACCTCTTCAGTCCCATGGAGATTTCAAAAACTTATAGCCGCTTCACTTCTCAGTCCATCCCACAGCTGCACCCAGATTCATTTTTCCAAAGCGCAGCTTCAATCAGCCACTGCCAGTCCCAAAAGCCTCCTGTGGCTTCCCATGGCCTGACAAATTAAGTCTAAACTCAGTTCAGCTCTAGGATCTACCTACCTTTACAATATTGTCTCCTTCCATCCCTTTAATGAACCAGACTCCTTATGGTTCTCACATCCGCCCCCACCCCCTCGCCACACTGTTATTCTTGTCCTACCCTCCAACTAGATGCTTCCTATTTCTCTCCCTGTCATTTGAGGTCCAACCCAAATTCATCTAGGGACACCCTGATTGCACCAGTGGGGTGATTCTCTCCCTCTGAAATGTCGTCATCTCTAGACAATTGATCACATTCTGCTTTGCATTATTTTATTTATTTATTTTTATTTTTTTATTTTTTTGAGATGGAGTCTCTCTGTGTTACCCAGGCTGGAGTGCAGTGCTGTGATCTCGGCTCACTGCAACCTCCACCTCTCAAGTTCGAGTGATTCTCCTGCCTCAGCCTCCCAAGTAGCTGGGACTACAGGCACATGTCACCACGCCAGACTAATTTTTGTATTTTTAGTAGAAACGGGGTTTCACCGTGTTGGCCAGGCTGGTCTCAAACTCCTGACTTCAAGTGATCCTCCCTCCTTGGCCTCCCAAAGTGCTGGGATTATAGGTGTGAGCCACCACGTCTGGGCTGCCTTGTATTATTTTAATGCATTTTTGTGCCCTGACAGCTGGGAAAGTCCTCAAGGACTGAAGCCATTCGCATCCTTCAGTACCACCCACATAGTATATCCTCAATAAATGGGTGTTGAATGAATGTGTAAGTTACTAACAGTGCTGAGACATGCTGAGTCAGCCCACTTATAAGCCACCCTCTTCTTAGCTCTGCTACTAAAAACACAGACCGTGTCATTTGCACTTTTCTCTCAAGTCAAGCAGCGCATACACATCCTCTCATTACAGATCTATCTGACTGCTCTCTCTTCAGACCCAGATATCTTGCCCTTAGGGTTTCCAGCCAACTCCCTCCGACTAGAATCGCAGTCTCGGGGCTTAGTTGACTTCTGAGACCTTGTTCTCTGTCTTGCTGTCCCCGGCTTTCTGCTTCTAGGACAATCCCCAGGCCCAGGAGCAAAACCAAAGCTTGGTCCCAAGGCAGTCCCCTTAGAACCAGCTAAAGAGCAAAAGAAACTCTGCCTTCTCCGAGATCAAAGCTTTGTGCAGCAGGATCACCGGTGGCCTAATGCCACGCTGCCATGGCAACATGAATTTTAAGCAGTCATCAGCAGAACCTGCCTCCTCTATTTCAACAACCCTGGAGTCGGCCTCTCCGGCGTGAGACTTCCCACAACAAGAGACAAGGGTGTGCCTGGGGCATCTGAGTCATTTTCTGGGGTCAGGCCAACCTGCCCCGGTAACTGACATCCTGAGGCCTGACTCCATAGGGGAGTGGGATGTCACACTCATGTTTCCAGAGACCGAATGTGTTACTGGAGAAGACATGAGGGCACCAGCAGCCTCAAGGGCAGAATCCCAACAAGGAGGTTAAAACAGCTTCCTGCTTCCATCCCTTCCAGGAACAGGCTCTTCTATGTCCAGGGATGCAAAGAGGAATACATAGTCCCCAATCCCAATGACTTCACAAACTCTCAGAAAGATAAATCACATATTAAAATAATACAGGCCAGGTGTGGTGGCTAACACCTGTAATCCCAGCATTTTGGGAGGCCAAGGCAGGTGGATCACTGAGGTCAGGAGTTCGAGACCAGCCTGGCCAACATGGTGAAACCCTGTCTCTGCTAAAAATACAAAAATTAGCCAGGCGTGGTGGCGGACACTTGTAATCCCAAGTACTCAGGAGGCTGAGGCAGGAGAATCGCTTGAACCCGGGAGGTGGAGGTTGCAGTGAGCCAAGATTGGGCCACTGCACTCCAGCCTGGGCAACAGAGTGAGACGTCATCTCAAGAAACAAACAAACAAACAAAAAAAAAAAATAATACAGGCCAGGTGCAGTGGCTCACGCCTGTAATCCTAGTACTTTTGAGAGGCCAGGGCAGGCAGATCACTTGAGCCCAGGAGTTTGAGACCAACCTGGGCAACATGGCAAAATCCTGTCTCTACCAAAAAAGAAAAAAAAACTAGCCTGGCATAGGAGTGCCTGCCTGTATTCTCAGCTACTCTGGAGACCGAGGTGGAAGTATCACCTGAGCCCGGGAGTTTGAGTGCAGTGAACCCTGATCACACCGCTGCACTCCAGCCTGGGCAACTAATGAGATCCTGTTGTTTTTTTTTTTAAAAAAAGATACAAAGTGAAATGTAACAGATTTTCTGATTTCCTGTTAAGCTTTACACTGGGACCACTGATGATGGTGGCACAAGACAAGCACCAAAAGCCCCACTGAGGCTGAATCACCTGGTGCAGGCTAGGACACACCAGAGGACAGGCAGGGAGGCTCATGCCCCGCAGTCTCTCTGGTCATCCTTATCATCTCTGTCCTCCCAGGGTTGGGAGTTTGCAGGAGGACCAGAGTCCCTAACATTCTTGGCCTCTAGAAGAATGTGGTGCTCAGCCCCACGTGGTCTCACTGCTGCAGTAAATGCTAGCACCAACAATGTGAAAGTATTCCTAACAGTTCCGGCTAGGATGTTAGGGCATGATTATCCTCATACATGCATTATTGGTAGCAATCTAAATTAGTATAGACTTTTAAAAGGCAATTTGGTGGCCAGCCATGGTGGCTCACACCTGTAATCCTAGCACTTTGGGAGGCCAACGTAGGAGGATTGCTTGAGTTCAGTAGTTTGAGGTTAGCCTGGCCAACATAGGGAGACCCCCATCTCTACAAACAAATATAATAAAATAAATTTTTTAAAAAGACTACTTGGCATGGAAGTTTGGTCTTAAAATATGCATACTCTAACCCAGCAATTCCTCAATTCCTCTTTTTAGTTTCTTTTCTTCTTCTTTTTTTTTTTTTTTTTATTTAGACAAGGTCTCACTCTGTCATTCAGGCTGGAGCTAGAGCACACAAGGATGCAATCAACTGCAGCCTCTAACTCCCAGGCTCAAGCAATCCTCCCATCTCAGGTTCCCAAGTAGCTGGGGCTATAGGCGTGCACCACCACACCCAGCTAATTTTTGAAAAATTTTGTGTAGACACAGGGTTCCCTATGTTGTCCAAGCTTATCTTCAACACCTGGGCTCAAGCAATCCTCCCACTTTGGCCTCCCAAAGTGCTGGGATTACAGGCATAAGCCACCATACCTGGGTTTGGTTTCTGTCCCAGGGAGATACTTACAGATGTGCACAGAGGAATGTACAAGGATGTTCATTATACCACATTTGTTTTGATAAAAAGTTGGAGACAATGTTCATCTGTAGGAGAATAATCAAACTATAATACAACCTACCTTATGAATTCCCCAGAGCTGCTGTAACAGAGGACAGCAACCAAGGTGGCTTGAAACAACAGAAATTAATTCTCTCACAGTTCTGGAGGCTACAAGTCCAAAGTCAAGGTTTTGGCAGGGCTGGGCTCTCTCTGAGGCTAGGGAAGGGTCTTTTGTTGCCTCTTCCAGCCTCTGGTGGCTTCAGGCAATCTCTGGGGTTCCTCGTCTTGCAGCTGCCTCACTCCAATCTCTGCCTCCATCTTCATGTGAACTCCTTCCCTCTCTGTGCCTCTGTGTGTCCTCCCACTTCATGTGAAGACTCTGGTCACTGGGCTTATGGCCCACCCTAATCCAGCATGACTAGTGTTTCAGTAAAATCACCTTTAGAAATTCGTTTAAAAAGACAAAAATCCAGGCCACTGACTACTGTGAAGTCATGGACTTTATCTGTTTTAACAAGAATGCTAGAGATTAAATGGGAGATATAAATGTGAAATAACAAGAAGGCCACTCATTCACAATATTGGCCTCCACTGATAAAGTGATATATCTGGACATTTTCTATATAATCAGGAGATTTTTAACTTAATAACTGACAACCCAACATCTTCAACACCCTAAACCCCAAACTGATGGTGGTGCTGCTTTGGGCTCTGTACATAGACGAGACTGTGGACATGAGTCGTGCCCCATAGAAGTTCCTGTTGTTGAAATATATTGAGATGAAGGTAATGAGCCATACATACAAAATTCAAGAACCATGACACAGGGACAAAGGCCTACCCAGAGGACTGGCCTGAAGTTTCAACAGTACTGTGTTACTACAATGCTTCAAATTCCCTATGCCTAGAAGCCCAAGAATAGGGAGAAAAGACTGAGGTTTGGCAGAGGGAAGGACCAGGACTGGGCGCTCTACAAAGAAAGTAAAGACCTCTGCCATCTAGCTCTTTCTAATGTCTAACTAATCACATACGCAATGGAAGCCAGTGACTTGGGTCAAGTATGTGGATGCTGCTGGGTGTAAAGCTTGTTGTGTTCCTGTATTACTCCATTCTTACACTGCTATAAAGGACTACCCGAGACTGGATAATTTATAAAGAAAAGAAGTTTAATGGACTCACGGTTCTGCCGGCTGTACTGGAGGCCTCAGGAAACTTACAATCATGGTGGAAGGCAAAGGGGAAGCCAGCACATCTTACATGGTGGGAGCAGGAGAAAGAAAGTGAAGTGGGAGGTGCTACACACTTTTAAATAACCAGATCTCATGAGAACTCACTCACTATCCGAGAACAGCAAAGGAAAAATCCACCACCATGATCCAATCACCTCACGTCAGATCCCTCCCCTGACGTTGGAAATTACAATCCTACATGAGATTTGGGTGGGGACACAGAGCCAAACCATATCAGTTCCTGAATAGGTGTCCAGGTTTCCCTGCTGCCTGAAATAGGCACTGTTCTTTCTTTGTCCCTGAACACTGACTCCTGGTCTTCCAAGGACTGGATCCCAGAAAATACTTTATTTCAGCTCCTTACTGAAGTAGCTGTCTCCTTCATTCGGTGCCTTCTCATTTTATATGGGATCATATTTTAACATGTTATTTTTCATTTTTCAAATGTAAGTGTTCTGTGATTATTTTCTTATCTTTCTGACCTTTTCTGCTACGTGTTCATCAAAGGAACGAATGCTTTCTACACACTAGCCTAATACACACACACAGAGCCACATTCTGAGGCCAGCAAGACTCTCTCCAGTCTCCTCTTTGCTTCAACACTACCTTGGAGCAAATATTCATCAAGCATTCACCAGGCTCCAGCCACTGATCTGAATTGTTTACATAAGTTAGCTGGTGATCCTCACACCCCACCCCCAAAGAGGCTGTGTTATTCTGATCTCAAGTTTATGGAGGAGAGAACTGAGGTTTGGAGAGCTTTAGTGAAATGCTCAAGGCCACTAGGCTAGGAAAGGGTAGAATCTAGATCTGACCTGAAGCAGTGTGACATCAGAGTGTGTACCCTTAGCTGTCAAGTTCTGCACCCACTCCTAACACAGTGCATTGTAATTCTTAGTTTAAAAGTATGTTCCCCATCTAACCTATGCATTATTGAGATCAAGGCCTAACTTTATTCATGACAGCATACCAAATGCCTAGTGGGCCCTCCATGAAACTTAGAGGGGTGCATAGATGGATGGCTATAGTGTAAGGGGAAGAAAAATGTTTCCTCTACCAATTTAGGTTCAGTGGTTGGGGGCCTGCAAATTAACTGACATAAAGTTGTGAAAAGACAAAATTTATTTGTATACCTCAGAGTTCCCAAAAATCTGTCTCTCTGAATAGTGAGAGGTAAGGGTTTATACATCATCTTAATGAGAAGGGGTTTTAAGACTTTCCAGGAGAGCAAATGATGGGGAGCTAATGAGAAACAAGCAGAAAGCATGGGAAGTTTTGATAAGATTTTTCTTAGATAATTCCTTATCCAGGTGTGAGTGGTCCATCTCCTTTCTGACTGTAAACCTCCTGGAGAGAGTATTCATGGTAGCTATATTTTCAGGAGACTTTTATTAAGTCATCAAAAAAAGAAAAAAGCTTAGATAAGGTATTTTGGGTCTTTTTTTCCCTGCTGTGGCTGCTGTTTGTTCAGATGTTTTCGACTTTACATAACCTTCATATGACATTGGTGTGTCCAAGTGGATCCTGTGAGATAGATGGACAGATAGATGGATGGATGGATGGATGAATGGATGGATGGGTAGGTGGGTGGGTGGGTGGATGGATGGATGGATGGATGGATGGATGGATGGATGGATGCATAAATGGATGGATGGGTAAATGGATGGATGGATGGATGGATGGATGGATGGATGGATGGATGGATGGATGGATGGATGGATACATGGATGAATACATGGATTGATGGACGGATGGACAGATGGATGGATGGATGGATGGATAGATTGACAGGTAAATGGAATGATGAGGGTGGATGGTGTGGACACATTTGTATGTTTAGGATGGAAATCAGAGTCACTTCACAGCAGGGCCAAAGCCAAAGCCAGTCTCATAAAGCATCCACAAAGAAGTGTGAATCTCCCTGTCCCCAAGTTACAGCTTATGGTGCTTACAATTCCAAGTTTGGAGATGCATTTTCTTAAGCCAGAGGTCCCTGTTAAAATGGAGCTACAATGGAGAAGGAAATACTATAGTTTGATAACTTAGAGCAGTGTGTGTATATACAAATAAAATATACATATGAATTTATATGAAGTATATTCATTTAAGCATAAGAAATACATGTGTATAACAATATATGACACATATGCAGGCAGCTATGTTGTTGTGGAAAAAAAAGTCCTTGGTGGACACCCAGCTCTAACAATAGGACAACTGAGCTAACATGAACTCCCTTCTATCAGAAAACATGGAATTAATACTGAATGAAGAGAACAATTACCTTGGCCCCAGGAAAGAGTGACAGGAAATGGCCTGTGGTCCAAAGGCTTGGAAGACCAGATCTAAGACCCCTCCATCAGGTGAAATTCCTGAAGGACTGCCCAGGGCAGGAAAAGGGGACTCAAGAGAAAAGAGGTACTTCTCCCTAAGGTGTAATAAACATGCAATGGGAGCTGCCAAAAGAGAGAGCAAAGAAAATGGAGAGGAGGAGGAAGCATTATCCAGAGACAATAAATGAGAATTTTCAGAGTGGAAACAAGATATGAGCCCTCAGATTGAAGAAGCATCACCCCCAGAAGAATAAACACAAACACCTCTGTACCTAGACATGCAACAGGGAAACTGCAAAACAATCAAGACAAAGACTAGTACTTAGAGGCAAAATAGAGAAGAAAATCTATTAAGCAACAGTAATTGAACTTCTCATCAGCAACAAGACAGGGCAAAAGATGATGAAATACATCTGAATTCCTAAGAAGAAATTACTCTCAACCTATCTTTTTCAATTCACCTAAATGATTGTTTAATAGTAAATGATTAAAATAATAATAGGGTAAAATAATGATGAGGATAAAGACATTTTTAAAACAAAAAAATAGAGTTTGCTCTCAAGGCCATCAATGAGAGAGTCACTAAAGGAGGCACTTTAGTATAAAGAAAACTGGACCAGGAAAAAGAAGTGGTATCCAAAGAAGAGTGATGAGCACAAATTTGGGTAAACTTGTAGCTGACGCTAAAAAAGAATTGACTATAATACACAATTATAACAACCCTAATGAGTTATTTTGCTTAAAAACATAATGAATTAATAATAATATGGCACAAAGTTTAACAGACTTTGACCTTGAGCTAAATCCAGCCAGCAGCTTATTTTTGTAGTCTTCTGATAAGAATGGCTTTAGTTTTGTTTATTGTTTTAAGGTATTCATACCATAAAATTTATCATTTTAACCATCTTTAAGTGTATGGCTCAGTGGTATTAAGTACATTGTCGTGTAACCATCACCACCATCCATTTCCAAAATTGTTTTTGTCTTCCTGAACTGAAACTCTGTGCCCATTAAACACTGACTCTCCATTCCCACCATCACTATCCCAGCCCCTGGCAACTACCATTCTACTTTCTGTCTCTGTGAACTTGACTACTCTAGGCACCTCATATAAGTAGAATTGTTACCAGAAAGGGGTCCTGATCCAGACCCCAAAAGAGGGTTCTTGGATCTTCAGCAAGAAAGAATTCAGGGCAAGTCCACAGAGGAAAGTGAAAGCAAGTTTATTAAGAAAGTAAAGGGATAAAGAACGGCTACTCCATAGGCAGAGCAGGAGCTTGGGCTGCTGGAATAAGATACTTATAGCTATTTCTCGATTTATGTGCTAAACAGGGGATGAATTATTTATGAGTTTTTCGGGAAAGGCACGGGCTATTCCTGGGACTGAGGGTTCTTCCCCCTTTTAGTCCACATAGGGTAACTTCCTGACATTGCCATGGCATTTGTAAACTGTCATGGCACTGGTGGGAGTGTCTTTTAGCATGCTAATGCATTATAATTACTGCATAATGAGCAGTGAAGGTGACCAGAGGTCACTTTAATCACCATCTTGGTTTTGGTGGATTTTGGCCAGCTTCTTCATCACAACCTGTTTTCACAGCAAGGTCTTTATGACCTGTATCTTGTGCTGATTTCCTATCTCCCTATCTCTTCCTGTGACTAAGAATGCCTTCACCTCCTGGGTGCAGCCCAGTATGTCTCAGCCATATTTTACCCAGCACCTGTTCAAGATGGAGCTGCTCTAGATCGAACACCTCCGACAGAATCATACAGTGTTTGTCCTTTTGTTACTGGCTTATTTCACTTAGCATAACATCTTCAAGGTTCCTCCATGTTGTAGCATGTGTCAGAATCTCTTTCCTTTTTAGGTTGAACAATATTCCGTTATATGTATAAACAACGTTGTGTTTATCCATTCCTCCGCTGATGAACATTTGAATTGTTTCCATAGTTTAGCTATTATGATTAATGCTGCTATGACCATAGGTATACAAATACCTGTTTGAGTCCCTGCTTTCAATTCTTTTGGATATCTAACCAGAAGTGGAATTACCACATCACATGGCAACTCTGTTTTCAGTTTTTAAAGGAAACACTGTACTGTTTTTCATAGTGGCTGCACCATTTTTCCCTTTTATTTTGTTTGGTGTTTATAACAGCCATTCTGGTTGGTGTGAAGTGGTATCTCATCGCGGTTTTGATTTGCATTTCCCTAATGATTAGTGATGTTGAGCATCTTTTCACGTGCTTATTGGCCATTTGTATATCTTCTTTGGAGAAATGTCTATTCAAGTCCTTTGCCCACTGCCCCTCCCCCACCCCTTTCTTTTTGAGACAGAGTCCCTCTCTGTCACCCAGGCTGCAGTGCAGTGGCACGATCTTCGCTCACTGCAACCTCCGCCTCCTGGGCTTTAGTGATCCTCCACCTCAGCCTCCTGAGTAGCTGGGACTACAGCCATGCACCACCATGCCTGGCTAATTTTTGTATTTTTGACAGAGATGGGGTTTCACCATGTTGCCCAGGCTGGTCTCAAACTCCTGAGCTCAAGTGATCCGCCCGTCTTGGTCTTCCAAAGTGCTGGGATTATAGGCATGAGCCACCATACCTGCTCCTCTGCCCATTTTCTAATCAAGTTGTTTTTGTTGTTATTGTTGAGTTGGAGGAATTCTTTATATATTCTGGGTATTAAACCTTTATCAGGAAAGGGTGATCAATATTACATTTTTTAGTAGTTGGAGGAAGGGGAAGAAGAAGGAGGAGGAGGAGGGACCAAATGTGGTCTGCAAGGTCTAAAATGTTTGTTAACTGACCATTTACTGAAAAAGAAATTGTTGACATAGAAGATGAGAAGGACAGTAGATGAGAAAAGGAGAATAAAGATATTATTTTACCTTTTTTAAGCATTAGAAATAATTAGGGCAAAATGTTAACTTTAGGCAATTCTAAGTAATATATATACAGATGTTTACTATATAATTTATTGTATTTTCTGTATTTTCAAAATTCCCAAAATTTTTTTTTTTACTTTGTTTTATTTTTTGAGACAACGTCTTGCTCTGTCACCCAGGCTGGAGTGCAGTGGTGAGATCTCGGCTCACTGTAACCTCCGCTTCCCAGATTCAAGAGATTCTCCTGCCTCAGCCTCCCAAGTAGCTGGGATTACAGGCGCCTGCCACCATGGCCAGCTAATTTTTGTATTTTTAGTAGAGATGGGGTTTCGCCATGTTGGCCAGGCTGGTCTCAAACTCCTGACCTCAGGTGATCTGTCCGCCTCGGCCTCTCAAAGTGCTGGGATTATAGGTGTAAGCCACTGTGGTTGACCAAAATTCTAAAATTTAAATATAGAGTATACATAACATATAACGTATGTATATGCAGAGAAAGAGAGAATAAAGGCCCTTAGGCTTCAATTGGAGTGTTTCTACCACTTGTAAGTAGGGAAATCACATCTGCAAACTGAAAGCGGTCTCCCGCCTCCCAACATTGTAGTGAGGATTAAATGTGAGCAGGAATTCACAAGGGGCTCTTTAAACGTAAGCCTGTAAGCTGTGGTTGTCTGAATCCCTAACTCCCCAAGATGGAGTCCTTCACGACAAAACAACTTGGTAGCTACCTATGGGTTAACGTGAGGGAATAAAGGGTTCCAAAGTTAGAAGATGGACTATGAAAAAGTTTTCTAAAGGTTCTGTAGGGAGACCTGCTGTAACGTGCCCAGGACCAGCCCAGAGTATGACCTTGGTCACATTCGTTTAGCCCCTCCGCACCCCAGCTGCCTCGTCTAATACACTGTGCTCCCCTCTCCCTAAACATGGTGGGTCAGGGAGACAGAAGTGCGCTTCGTAAAGCAGAGAGCTTCTCCCAAACATCCTGGTGATGCTTTCCACAAGCCTGCCCATGCTCCCACGGAGTAACCGCTGTGTTGGGGGTTGCATCGTGTTCCCCTGACACCTGTGCCAGTACCAGGCGCATAGCCACAGCGCTCCATGCACGCGCCACGCAGACGCCCCATGCCTGCATGGACCAGTGTGCATGGACCAGAGTGTGGCCCTGGGCGCTTGCAGTGCACATGCGCACCTCTATGCACGCAGGCTCCCGCCCCTCCTTAGACATGGTTGGTGCTGCTCTAACCAGTGCCATATCCCAAGCCAGCTGTCCCTCATAAATATGCCCCCCCCCCCACTCCCAGGAGACCTTGAATACTCTCCTTCTGTTCTTCCCAGAAGAAAAGGAGACTGCCCCTCCCTCAGTCGCTTGTCATGAGGCCATACACAGGTCCCTCCCATCAACTGAGTAGTTCAAAAGATTGTTTTCTGATCCCGTTTATCCCCCCTACATGCCACCCCATTCTGGTCCCTCTGGGTGCCCCAGCTCCAGCCTCACCCCCTCAGCAGAGGAGCTGATAATCCCTCAGATTGTCTTCAAAGATGAATGAGGGACCAGGCACAGTGGCTCATGTCTGTAATCCCAGGACTTTGGGAGGCCGAGGCAGAAGGATTACTTGAGCCCAGGAGTTCAGGACCAGCCTGGGCAACACAGGGAGACCCCCGTCTCTACAAAAAACCTTAAAAATTTTGCCGGGCATGGTGGCAAGTGCCTGTAATCCCAGCTACTTGGGAGGCTGAAGTGGGAGGATTACCAGGAGTTCAAGGCTGTAGTGAACTATGATCACCATTGCCCGCCAGCGAGACCCTGTCTGTAAAAAAGAAAAATGAATGAGGCTTCGTGGGCCTCCAGTCCTAGGAGTCAGAGCTTGACACAAATGCCCCTTGAGAGTGGGATTCTTCTGGCCGCAGTCTGCAGAAGAGGGAGGGGGTTTTGTTTCTTTCTGCTGGAGATTTTCCGCAAAGGGTTCCAACCCTCACTCAAAGCCACCGGGGCAGATCCTTGCCTCCCTCCTCCCAGCCTCCTCATCCCTGGTCCGCATAAGCTCACAGTAGCCAGGAGAGCCGCACAGGGGCCCCACAGTCACCCAGGGTCGCACAGGCAGGCAAGACGCTTCTCTTTCATGGGTCCCCACCTTGGCCAGCTTATCCTGCTTACCCCCACACCCCAATCTTCCTTTCCAAAAAGGAAGGCACCGTTCTTCAAGCCCCTCTCCGTTCTCCGACACAGGTCTCTGAATGCTAACAAGAAACTCCCAGCCGCCTCTCTTTAGGGATCTGTGAGCCTAGGACTCCCTCTTCTGGTGAAGTGTGAGTAGGTGACAGCTGCCCAGAGGGGAGGGCTGGCCTCTGAAGCTGGGATGTGTGAGGCATGAAGTGTCCCCAGGTCCCTGGCTTCCTTCAGCCTCCTCAGCTTCTGAGTCCTTGGCCTGTACAGACTCCTTAGTGATCCTTCTTCTTTTCTTCCTGAGCAAATAATCAGGAAGCAGCACTGCCTCCTCTCAGACTCAATGACTTCACCCTGTTAGTGGGCCACTGTATTCATCCATTCTCACACTGCTATAAAGAACTAACTGCAGCTGGGTAATTTATTTAAAAAGAGGTTTAATTGACTCACAATTCTACACGGCTGGAGAGGCCTCAGGAAACTTGCAATCATGACAGAAGGCAGAAGAGAAGCAAGTATCTTCTTTACAAGGCAGCAGGAAAGAGAGAGAGCCCGAGGAAACGCCAAACACTTATAAAACAATCAGACCTCGCGAGACTCACTCACTATCGCGAGAACAGCATGGGGGAAACCGCCCCCATGAGCCAGTCACTTCCCACCGGATCCCTCCCTCAACATGTGGGGATTACACTTCCAGATGAGATTTGGGTGGGGACACAGAGCCAAACCATATCAGGCTAGAAGGCCTCAAAAATCTAGGAAACCCTCTACCTAACTGAGAGTTGGCAGGGGGATCCCAGGAGCACCATGATGAATGGTTTATGTGTTAGTCAACTAAGAACCTTCTTGTTCTCCCCTCTCCACCTCCGCTTTCCCAGGGTCCCCACCTCCACCTCCCTGCAGACGTTCCAGCTGCAACAGCGCAAGCCCAAGGAGGGAAGGAACCTTGCCTTTGAATGAAGTTCCAAATTTTGCTTATTTTACTAACATTTGAACTGCATACAGAGCTAAATGGAGACTGTTCTTGTCACTGATAGTACCTGGAGGATCTGTATTATCCAAAAGTGACCAGAAAAGTTGAGGGACCTTCTCAGAGTTTTCATCCAGGGTGAGGAAAAGAAATAACTTGCAGCATAGGTTTAAAGGAAGCATTGTGGGGAAAAAACAAAGCTGTTTTTTTTTTTTTTTCTAATACCATATTAGGTTCTGAGCAGGCAACACAGTTATATCCATATCATCTCATTCTGTAGGTTCCCAAGCATCCCTGTGAAGAAGATCAAATTGTTACTCCCAGTTCGCAGATGAGGAAATCAAGGAGCTATTCCAAGTTGGAAAGGGGTGGGGCGGGACTCCCACAGCCCACAGCCCTGCACTCCCCCAGCAGGGACTAGATCCAATGCCCCCAACTTGTTCCCCAAGCAATGACAGCACCTCCACGAGGGAGTCAGCTTTACTCCCAGGACCTCACTTGGTGTTTGAAACCTACCCGGTGTTCAGCCTGAACAAGTGAAAAGCACCCAACCGTGGAATAGAGCATTGCTACATTTTATAGGCATTTACCAAATATTGGCCAAACAGAAACGAACTGGTCACTCCTGTCTCCTCTTGCCCCACTTCTTGCATTATGTTATGTTATGTGTTTGTTATGTTATGTTGTTATGTTATGTTATGTTATGTTATGTTATGTTATGTTAGTGTAACCCATTCCCCCCAAGACTGTGTAATAATTCCACTGTGGGAGAGACCAAGTGTCCACCAATATCCACTCTCCCCATCTTTCTTCCTAGTATTTGAACCTCTAGAAGTTTAGCTACTCACAAACTGTTCTAACTGAAGACTACATTTCCCAGACTCCCTTGCAGCTAGGCAGTGGTCATGTGGCCAAAGGCCAATCAATGGGTTGTGAATGGAAATTCACACGCTACTTCGTGGTTGTGAACTTAAGATGAAGCCACCTTCCCACCATTGCCTCTTTTTCAGTTATCCCCCTGCGTGTTGGCGTGGGTGTAGGGGTGGTGAACCAGCTTCAACCACTACCTCAAGGCAGTGGTTCTCAAGCTCACCTGGATATAGAAACCACCTGGGAAAGGCTCTTTAAAAAATCCCAGTGCCACAGCTCTGTGCATGTGGCCTGGACAGCAGGATCTTTCAAGTTTTCCCAGGGGATTCTAATGTCCAGACAAGATGAAGAATCATCATACTTGTGACCAGGGGATGGGTGGAGTAACAAGATAAAAAAATATATTGGTCCTTGGATTTTTTTTTCTCCTCCCTGGTCTCCATTCACTCACAGCCCATGACCTGGATGGCCCTACTGCCTTTAGGTAACTCTGTGTTACAGACAGAAACTCTTTCATGTTAGAACCCTCTTCCTCCATTCTGAGGTCTATTTATTACTGAACTTTAGCCTGGACTTTGTTTAATCCAACCATTGGATTCTGGAGTCTTCTGTCATTGATGCTGTATCCATGTGGATCTTAGTTTCCATGTGGGCTTAGTTTCTCTTTAAGACCCTGAGGGCTTAGGAGAGGAACCCTTAAACACTGATATCCAAACCTGGGGTTGAGATTCTCCTTATTTCTTGACATTGGCTGGTAGTAAACTAAGGGTATGGATTGCTTCACCTTTTATCTCATTTTAGAGCAGTATTGCAAATAAAGGCATCAGATTAACAGCTCACCCACCCTTCCAAGAAAAGACCAGACTCTTTCACTTACATTCTGGGAGAAAATTTTTATTAGCCCTTTGTGAGTGACTCTTGTGAGCCCAATGGAATAGATTCAGTAAAATCTAAAATGAGCAATGGTCTTTAAATATTGAAGCATCTGTGTTTTCCCTGTAGGAATTAGCAAATCTAGGTTTCAGCCACGCACCCACCCAACATTCATTTGTAGAAATGTGCAGAGACGAGTCAGCAATCCCAGTATTTATGGGCTAAATAAGTTGTCAGAGGTTAAAAGCAAGTCAGGGGCTCTTATCTACTAATTGAATTCTGAGGAAGTTGAGGGCTAAAGGGGAGGGATATAATGAGTGGTTTGGCAAACAACTTGATTTTTTTCTCCTGTGAGGACTTCCCATGCAACTTTTAAGAGCTGTTTTATTCACCACGTAGCCCTTAATCTCAATCCGCTGTCCAATCTAATCATGATCCCAGCAGTGCCCTTTGGGGCAATACTTCAGAGCATGGGCAGAAACCAGGGACAAGTATATAGACTAATCTCTAGTGCAGGGTTTCTCAACAGTGGCACCACTGATGTTTTGAACTGATAATCTTTTGTTGTGGGGACTTCTGTGCATTGTAGGAAAGTGAGCAGCATCTCTGGCCTTTACCTACTAGACGCCAGTAGCAACCCCCACCCGCTGGCACAGTCTTGACAACCAAAAATGTCTCCAAACACTGCCCAGTGTTCCCTGGCAGGCAAAATTGACCTGGTTGAGAAACATTGTCCCAGATTAATTCCATGAGACAAGGAGTCCTACTCACAGCAACATCCCCAGCACCTATTATAGTGTCTGGCACATAGTAGGGACTCAATAAACACTTGTTGAGTGAGTAACTAGGAGAGGAGGTGGGAGGAGCACACTAAAGCCCAAAGCTCTAGAATTTCCCACTGGCCTAGTGCAGCAGAAGTGAAAATGAGCACTCAGAGCTCCTACTGCAGGGAGCATGTGGGCTGATGGGTGAGCTGCTGCCGCTCAGGATCCACCAGCATGTCCATGCCAAGGCCAGGCTTCCCATGGGATCTCCCAACCCATGACCATGCAGTGTGGGGGTACGAATGCAGGGCCATTGCCAGAGATGCAGGCCCTCTTCAGCAATGACTTTGGCTCAAGGACACTCCAGCAGCCTGGTGAAAACTTTCTTGGAATGCACCGCCATCGAAGATTCTGCCTGCCCAGAGAGCAGACTTGCAGCACAGTCTGGACTGCCCCCCACCCTGACCCCCCGCAACACCCAACTTGAACTTTCTCCAGATGTGGCCCCTCCTCTATCTACCACAGGTGTTTTCCCCAACAAATCTCTTGTCCACAGAATCTCACCTTGGTGTCTGCTTCTTGGAGGACCTGAGACAACACACCTGGCGTTTTAGGAGTGTACCTGCTCCCAGCCCTCTCTCCATTCCTGTGAGATGCCATGCCCTGGGGCACCCCCTGGGGAGCTCTGCTAATGAGAAAAGCGTTGTGCACAAACCCATTTAGACAAGGAGAGAGCTCTTGGAAGCGACTCAATGTCCCTTTGTCCAGAAGATTGAAGAAGACGTGAGTTTAACTCATAAATAATAGCTCATAAGTTACTAACAAAACCAGGCACACACTAACATTCCAAGAAACTTAAAGTTAACCTTTTATTGTTTTTAAGGCAGCAGGGAAAGTCTCCTGGTCTACATGCCTTTCTTCTGCCCAAGGGAGGGAGGGTCAGGAGGAGAAGGAGTTGGCCCCTGGTAACCAGCCAGAGCATTCTTTGCCACAATCTACCCCATCTTGTCTCCCCAACCCTCAAATGTCACTCAAATGCACTTTGGTTCTCGAGTGAGTGTGTCCTGTGGCCCATCCCATGGCATCTGTCAGAGCATCTTCCTGGTCCAGAGCCCCCAGCTCTGCCTGCCTTTCCCTCACAGGCTCTCCCAGGGGCAGATGACCTCCTTTTCTGTGGCCCGGTCACCCGACTCTCCTGTTCCAGCGTCCTCTGAGTCCATCAAGCAGGTCCCGCTCCCCGTGGGCACATCCATTTTGATCTGGAAAAAGCTTCAGGTGCAAGAGGAAAGTCAGTAATGTAGGGGCAGGTGCAGGAGGGACAGCACATCCCCAAATTATCCTGACGTCTTTGAAGATGAACATACCAGGTGCATTTGCCAAACACTGATGGGGCAGGTATAGCTCAGGGGTAGAGCATTTGACTACAAAGGTTGTGTGTGTAGTGATTGGCTCAGTGGAATCTTTTTATTGGGGAGTCATATTTTCATGTCGAATGAAAGATAATTCTGAAGGTGCTTTATTTTCATTTCTGAGGTGCTTGAATCTTTATGGTTTTGAAGGATTCAGGAGGTCCCTGTAGGGCATACCAGGACTTCAGTCATCAACCCCTTTAAACTGCCTTCATGTGTGCTGGGGACTGTGGCTCATGCCTGTAATCCTAGCACTTAGAGAGGCCAAGGCAGGCAGATCCCCTGAGGTCAGGAGTTTGAGAGCAGCCTAGCCAAAATGGTGAAACCCCGTCTCTACTAAAAATACAAAAAAATTAGCTGGGCATGGTGGCATGTGCCTGTGATTCCAGCTACCTGGGAGGCTGAGGCAGGAGAATTGCTGGAACCTGGGAGACGGAAGGGCTGCAGTGAGCCGAGATTGCACCACTGCACTCCAGCTTGGGCAACAGAGCAAAACTCCAACTCAAAAAAAAAAAAAAAAAAAAAAACACAACCAAACACAAAACTGCCTTCTGAGGTAATAGTAGTGGCCCTTGAGAAGAGAGCCTTTTAAAAGTCCCAAGCCCATGTATGAGGCAAAGCAGCGGCCCCAAAGCTGGAATATTCCCTCTGCAGGGCCAGGTGGGAAAAATCAAGACACACTTACACCGGATTCTGACTCCCCTCCTAAGGCAGCCAGAGTCTCCTGCTCCTCCCTCTCCCCCTGAGCGACACAGGCAGGAGGGATAGCAACCTCTGCCTGGCTGTCCCCATGCACACCGCACAACAGAGGCCACGTTCCTTGGGTATCCATGGCAACCTAAGACCTCTGCATGGCGCTTTCTTCTCCAAGCCCAGGCAGGGCCAAACACATGTTGATTGGTGCAGGGGTGCCCCTGTCTCCCCCAAAACTCAGTAAGAGTAGGAGCTGATTCTCTGTGTTTCATCGCTTGCAAGTTTTCTTTCTGCTCTGATCCAGGCATTATGAAGCACTCCTCAGAGCCTTAGTTCTGCACCCCCTGGGCCGTCTCAGGGAACTTGGGATTCTCAGAGATCAGACTTGCAAGACCACCCAAAATGAAGTTTAGAGGGGCCACCCCTCAGGCAAAGGCTAGGAACTTTCATTTTCACAGAAATGACTGCCAGACAAGGCTCCCTGAAAGTCCCTCTAAGAGGCTGTGCCAATGGATGGAGAGGAAGGTGGGAAGGTTTCCTAAAGGGTGGGGGGAAGGACGGCAATGGCACTTATGGTGAGGGAGGGAGCTGGAGCACCCGGAAGCATGCCCAGGGCGTCCCATCACCTGCAGCTCCCACTGCTGCCATCAGTCTTTCCTGCTCTCTACAGATGCAGTGGATTCCTTAGACTAATGACGGTCTTGGGATGGGACAAGGTGAGTGGAAGAATATATAAGGAGAAAAAAGATTTGGAAAAATGGAAAAGATTTGGAAGATGAAAAAGAAGGACACCTGTTCCTTCTCCTCCTCAGGAAGCGAATGGAGGACAAAACTGAGTTTCTGAAGACCTTCTAGTGGCCAAGGGATCTGAGTGGATTGCCTGGGGTACCTGTTCTCCCCCACCCCAGTCCCCGGCCCAAAGCATGCACGTTCACATGCAGAGGCCTGCACACCCACAGCCGCCCATGCATATGGCACATCCCCTTCTGGTTCTTACTTTGCTACTCTCTTGGATTTCAGTCGTGGCAGCTGCTGGCCCACGTCCCCCAGGGGCTGCACCCTCCCGTGGGACACAGCAGGGCACTTGGGTGAGAGCCTGGCAAAGACAGGTGAGGCCAGACAGCCTCGTCTCAGAAACCTGCTGAAGGACAGAGCCATGCGGGCCTTAGGAGGCGCCCTGGGCCGGCTTCGAGGCCAGGAGGTGTCAAGGGAGGCCTCGCTGCTCTCAGTGACGGAGGGCCCACGGGGGGCCATGGACCCGCTGCACTCCCCTTTCTGCTCCAAGCCTGATGAGGTCTCCAAGGCCACTCTGATGGGTGAGGGGCAGATGGTGGTGCTGGGTCGCCGAATGAAGCGGCTGGGTGAGGCGAAAGGCTTCCTGGGGGAGCGGCAGGAGGAGGAGAAGGGGCTAGAAGGAGACGGGGGCACACAGGTCCCGGTGTACACAGTCAGATGGGGGCTGGGAGCCAAGTGCTGGCCCGGCTGTAGAGAAGGAAAGGAGAGAGGTCAGTGATGAGTTGCATGGCCCTGGCCAGCAACTGTGCTGTCCTCTGCTAACTTAGTCCCCTTCCGGAGATGAGAGTGCAGGCCTGATATGGCTGCCTTCTGGAGAGCTGGGAATGGTGCCCAAAGCTACCTATGACAGTGGCACAGCCACACAGAGGCCTCCTGTCCAGGGATCTGCCTGTCGCCCAGCCCTGGTCACAGTCCCAGGGCTAAGCAGTTGCATCCCGGGACACAAACTGACCTTCTTCCAGGCCAAGGATGCTGGAGTGTGGCCAGGCTGCACTCCCAATCACCCCTCAACTCCAGTCCCCAAATGAGCAATGCGTAGTACCTGCCACAGCCCATGCCCTGCCTTCTCCATCCTCGGGCCCCAACCTTAGGTCTGGAGGCATTTAAAACACTTTTAGCGGATAAGTGGAGGTGACAGAAGAAGTCCCAGCTCATGCCTTCCTGACTGCTCCAGGCCTAGGCCACTCCATGCACTGAGCCCTGCCCAGTGTCCACAGTGACAACCCTTTTGGGGTGGTCTAGGCCCAGCACCTTCCCAGACCTCCCCTCAGGTAGAGCCGGGGTGGCCAGGAAGAAAGGTTGAATGTGGAACCAGGCCAGGCCAGGGAGAAGGAAATAGGAATACATGGCAAGGAGGTGTTCAGTGGAGAAAGGGGAAGGATCTCAACCTTCCTGGGCCGCCATGGCCCCAGCCCCTAGAGCATAGGGCAAGAGGAGTAAATCTGGCATTTATAGCCCAAAATTGCCTGAAAGCAGACAAAAGGAAATTAAAATCAGAATTTTCAGTGAGCCTCTCTGCTATCACCCCTCTTCCCGTGGCAGAACAGACTGGCCCATGGGCCTGGGTTTGCTGGATTCCCTTCTAAAGGCCTGCTGTGGCCCAAGTCACATCAAAGCCTGGCATGAGGCCCGGTATGGTGGCTCGCCCATGTAATCGCAGCACTTTGGGAGGCCGAGGCGGGTGGATCACCTGAGGTCAGGAGTTCAAGACCAGCCTGGCCATCATGAAGAAACCCTCTCTACCAAAAATACAAAAAAAAAAAATTAGCTGGATGTGGTGGTGGGTGCCTGTAATCCCAGCTACTCAGGAGGCTGAGGCAGGAGGATCACTTGGAGCCCGGGAGGCATAGGTTGCAGTAAGCCGAGATCACGTCACTGCACTCCAGCCTGGTTGACAGAGCAAGACTCAGTCTGGAAAAGAAAAAAAAAAAAAGTCCGGCATGAACAAGCTGGGGATGCTCTGGCCCTGGGAGAAGGAGGTGAGGGGCTCCAGGACAGTCAGAGCAAAGATGGCCTAACACACAGCACAGCCACATAGTTGCCCTGCTCAGTGAGAGCTGCCTGACCCTGGGGTCTGGGCACTGCCCTGGGCTGAAGGAGGCAGCCCCTGTCCTTGAGCAGGCGGCTGCTGCAGAGGGTGGCCTGGCTTTCAGATCACCTGCTGGGCAGGTCCCAGCCTGAACAGGGAAGGGCAGGCACACCCAAGAACAGCTTTCAGGGGAAAAGAAAGGCCAAGGGTCACCGAGGGCAGGGCCGGGAGGGCATGGACAGCTTGTCTCATTCCCTCCCACCAGCTCCCTAAAGTTCAAACAAGATTCTGTTCCCAAACAGCAGCTCAGAGCCCATCATTCTGCCTCACTGCCCAGAATCCCACAGGGCGGCAGAGTAGAGGCAGGCTCAGGCCCAGGGCCATGGCGTTATTATAGTAATAACAATCACATTAATTCACAGTGAGAACACAGCAAATGTGAGGCCCCGAGCTGAGCACTTTACTCAATAATCATGAAATATTGCGTTTGCAATAGTTACTGCAATTGCAATTGCAAATCCACTATTGTGGATTATTGCATACTCCACAGGGCCACCCAGTGAGGCAACTGTTATTGTCCCCATTTTACAGATGAGGGCACTAAGAGAAGTCCAACCATCCCTGCAGGGACACCCCGCTGGGAACAGCAGGGTCAGACTTTGAAACCCAACTGGCTGACTTGGAGTCGGCGCAGTCACCGCTGGCGGGATGCCTCCGTGTGGTCTGCAGATCAGCCACATCAAAATCACTCAGGGTGCTTGGTACAAAGGCGGAACCTGGCCCCACCACAGCCCCACTGAAGGAGAATATCGGGGGGAACGACTGAGGGAAAGCATTTCTAGCTGACATCTGAGATTATTCTGCCCTGTAAGCTTAAGGGACTCTGCACTAAGCTTCTAACCCCTTCCCTTTTATAGGGAGGTGCAACTGTACTTAGGACACATTCTGCAGAGAATACACAGCAGGGAAAGCTGGGCCTTGATTAGGGGCTTGGGAGACAATTCTTAGGTGGAAAAGTGTGGCTCTTAGATCTGTCAAGTATCTACTACCTGCTAGGTACTTGGCTTATCTGTAACCACCCCATTTTAGAGAACAGAACATTGAGGCCCACAGGGGTTCATTACCATTTCCCAGCTCTCATGACTAATCAGTGACTGTGGCATGTAGAATCACAGTGACTGTGGCATGTAGGATTCCCACCCCTGTCCTTGATTGTGCACGTGAACCATAGATGTGATGGGGCAGTCACTCCCAGTCAGGCTGTGTGATAAGGCATAGCTGACTTTTAAAAAGGGGGAGTGTCTGGGTGAGCTCCAGCTGTCACAGGAGCCCTTTCCATCTGAGTCTAGAGGCCAGAGGCAGAAGGCGGAGAGATTGGAAGCTTGGCAAGGATTCAGTTGTGAAGAAGGTCTCCACGGTTGGCGTTGAAGATGGAGGGGGAGCTGGTTAAGGAAGGCAGGTGGCCCCCAGCTGCTGAGAGCAGCTCCCAGCTGACAGCCAGCAAGAAGACAGGGACCTGAGTCTTAAACGAGGCACTGAATCCTGCCAGCAACCCAAGTGAGCTTGGAGGCAGATTCTTCTCAGGAGCATCCAGATGAGAACCCCGTCAGCCTGGCTGACACCTTGAGTGTGAGACCCTGAGCCGAGAGCCCAGCTGTGCTGTCTAAGATTTGTGTCCTCCACAAAATGTATATGTTGAAGTCCTTCCCCTTGCAGGTGATGGTGTTAGGAAGCGGGGTCTCTGGGAAATGATTCATCATGAGGGCAGAGCCCTTGTGAAGAGGATCAGTACCCTTACGAAATAGGCCCCAGGGCACTAGCTTGACCCTTCCACCATGGGAGGACACGGCAAAGAGACCATCTATGAACCACAAAGTGCGACTCCACCAGACCCCGAACCTTTCAGGGCCTCCTTCGTGGACACCCCAGCCTTCAGAACCGCGGGAAGTGTTTGTTGCTGGTAAGTTCCCCAGTTTATGGAATTTCCTTACAACCCCTTGAACAAGACATCAGCCAAATGTCTCCTGGAAAACTGAGCTCATACCTGGCTGGTGCTTGCGGTCATTGCTATGCAGCAATAGAAAACCGAAGCAGTGACTAAATGAGAACCTGAGGTCAGGTCTGTGTGACTCAAAGGGTCTTGCCTTCCTTACTGATTCGTATTGCCATAGAAAAATACCAAATCTAGGAACTCGGCTTTGTCAAGAGAGATACAGAATTAACCTCCATTCCACTTCCTCAGAATTTGTGATAAACTTCTATCATCCCGCTATACAGATAAGACAACTGAGGCTCATGGATATGATGCAACTTGACAAAAATCGTAATTTGTGAACAGACCAGCCTCTCCATATGCCCTCCCCCAACTCTGTGCCCTCCTCCCACCCTCCTACCTCTCTCTGTCCTTCTCTGGCTCCACTCCTCCCCTAGCACCTTCTCTTTGCTGGGATGAATGACGGACAGGTGAGGAAGATGGCCACTTACCTGGCCTGAGATGGTCCTTTCTTCTGGGCAAATGACCATTAGCCTTATTGGTCCTGGACAATCTAAGCAGATGTCTTTTCCATCCGCTCCCACAATTCCCTACCTTGGTCCCTCCCGTGGAGACCGGGGGCTCTGCTTGGAGACCCAGCCCCTCCAGCCCATGCCCCACCTACCATTGGTGTGAGGCAGCAAAGCAGTGGCATGCATGACACATGGCAAAGAAATGTGACACCACAGAGACGCAGTGAAGGAGAGCTTGGCATTCTTTTGTTTCATGCTGCTGTTTTATTGTGCAAGAGAACCAAGAGAAGGGAGTAAAGGAGCATGAAATGAAACAGGATAACACAATAATAGGCATTTTAATGAATGGCAAAGCAGGTAGTGCACAGAGATGCAATTCATTTTCTATCCTTAGAAAGTGGTTGAGAATTTGAAGGAGACCTTGGGGCCACCTGAACTCCCACTTCCTGGGAGCAGGAAGGTGAGCAGAGGGCCACATTTAGGTGCAGCATGCAGTGTGCAAAGTCCCCTCTTCCAGTGCCTTCCCACTCTCCCCGTCCCCACCATCCCCAAGCAAATGTGCAAAGTTAGCCCCATGGGGAAAAGTCTGCCATGGGTGAACACATGGCATGACCCCATACTGGTCATCCCATTTGACACTGTCTAGCACAAGACCTTCTCAGTTAGCAATCACCCTTACTTCAGCCATGAAACTCCAGACTACAGGACTGACCAGTCACTACACTGTTGCTGGTCAGTCCTCTCCTAGAAGCTGCAGACAGAGGACCTGACATCAACTTCTCGCCTTTCTCCCCTCAAATATATCCTAACGTTTCCTGGAGAGCTCGGGGACTGCACTGCAAAATTCTCAAAGAACAGAGAAGATAGATGGTTTGAGATGATAACGTTTTAAATATCTCTCAGGAAATGCCTTAAATAAAGAATAATGAGTTACTATATTGGACAACACCAACAGCTGGAAGAAAGCACAAGCTTACTCTAAGACTAGGTGATGGTGATGATGATGGTGTATTAATGGTGATGGTGATGGTGAGGATGGCAGTGATGATAATAATAATGATATGGCAGTGATGGTGATGATGGTAGTGGGGGTCGTGTTGATGGTGATGATCATGATGATGATGATGGTACAATGGTGATGATGAATGATGATGGTGATAGTGATGGTGATGGTGGTAATGGTGATAGTAATGGTGATGAAGGTGGTGACAATGATGATGGTGGTGATGATGATGATGGTGGTGATGATGATGATAGCAGCTAGTGTTCACTGAGTGCTTATAATAGGCCAGGCATGGTCCTAGGTCTTTACTCATATTTTGTCCCTGGCCCTTACATTTTTACTTAATATTCACAATGAAATCAGTCTTTTCACTAAAAGTCAAGTTAGAAAATGGAATTCTATAAAGGAAATCCTTGTACTTACAGAATAACTTATATCCTAGCACAAGCTATACACCCCGTGGATATAGGGGTTTGTTAAGTTGTTTAAAATATAACATTAAGAAATTAAAATATGTCTAAGGTCATGGCATAATAGAGATTTTCATAATGATTTAAATATATTATTAATATTGTCCAAATAAATGTTTTTTTTATGCTATTTGGAATTTCAGTGGGCCCTGTGGGACACATAGTTTAAATGTTAGCAAGAGAAGCTGCCACCTGCTGGAAAAATAGCAGCAGCCACAGATGCTCTTGCAAGCCCTCAAAACCTTCAGTCCCTTCATTACCAAACATGAGAATTGCCTGGTGGACTCCGGGGTTGGAGAGCAGAGCACTGGCATACACTGAAATTGGGGAGAGGCAGCTGTAAGAGTGGAAAAGAGCTGATACTTAGAGTTGAGATCATGGCAAAGTCACACAAATGCACACAGCCCTGAGTCCCTAGGAGCTGCATAGAGCTTTCCAGGATGGACGGTCCCGGTTGGCCGTTGGTCCTGATCACCAGTGAATTGCCCTGCCCACAGCCCCTCTGCTTTGGCTTCTGCTGATCTCTCCAAGTCTCCACCGCCCTCATCAGGCTAGCAGTCCTTGCCAACCACTCCCAAAACATTATGTGGCTTCCTTATAATATCACACCATTTGGTTTAATTGTCTTTCCTGTTGAACAGCAGATGCCCCGAGGGTGTCTCTCTTGCTCACTGGTGATCCCCAGCACCTAGCAGGATGCTGGGAACGTAACAGGTGCTGAATGTCTCTGTTGAATGTTGAGTGTTCATAACAGATAGAGGAAAACTGGTATCAGAGCCTGACCCCTATATTCACAGAAGCTAGAACTCTGGATCCCAGCCTTGGCAGATTACAAGAAGCAAGACAGTGAGCAAGAAAGAGAGTGAAAGAAGAGGGCAGACTGAAGGTCAAAGTCACCCAGCTAAAATATCAAAACGATGTCTGCCTAACCCCAAAGTCCACATTCCTTCTCCTACCCATTCAAGCCTGGCTTCAGAAAAAAAACTGTTCTCACATCATCTAGCTTCAAGGATTAAAATTCCTGGAACCACAAGACAGAGATGTGTTCACTCAGTGATGTTTAAGGATCAACCCTTTACAAGTGCTGTTCTGACTGGAAGCTGATAGCAAGCGGTTTTCTTAAAGTTCTGCGTGGAAAGCAGTCAGTGATTACTGGAAGACAGCCCCTCCCTCCTTCCCATGGCCATCCCACAGCATTTCCCATTGACAAAGCTGCTGGAAATTCCAAAGGTTTCCTGAATGGCTGCTTGGCTGACCAAGGAGTATCACGGAATGTACATCTTTCTCTCTGCCACCTTCAAACATACAGAAAGTTCCATATAAGGAGATGAGACACTTCTTCCCTCTCATAGCTTGACAACTTTCTACTCAACTGTTTGGTTCAACATCCATCATCACTGCCTTGCAGTGATTGTCAAGCACTTCTCCTGCAGTCACATGGCCTTGCTTCTGTGGCCACACTGCCCTCCTTCTGCAATGCTCTCAGCAAATGCCTCAAATGTTCCTTAATCATTAAAGTTGATCTTACCTTAACTTAGCCTTCAGCTTCCTTCCCTTCCACTTCCAAATCTCTCTGAGTTGCAACATCAGAGAGTAAACTATTCCTCTCCAAGACCAATCTGGACTTTTTTTTTCCCTCCAGTTTTTTCCAGACTTTCTCTTATCAATTATTCTTTATTTTACCTCCCCACCTCCCCAGGATCATCCCCTCATTGTGTAAACACCCCCACCTCACGCTGTCCTTTGAAAATGCCTCCTCTCAACCCTCCATCATCTAAGTTACCACCATACCTCTCGCCTTCCTCCCAGACTTCTTGAAATGGTAATCTACACACACAGCCCACTCTCCTTACTTCCAACATCTTCTCCTTTATTCCCATAAAAGTGACTTCTTCCCTCACTATTCTGCTGAAATCACCCACTCGAAATCCCCAATGATTTCCTAACTGCTAAATCCAGTAAGCTCTGCTGGTCCTCGACATGCTCAACTTCTTGATTCGGCAGGACAGCATGGGCTATGCTACAGCAACTCCAATCTCTCCGTGACTTCTTGTAATAAAAGTCTGTTTTCTTGTTCACATAAAGTCCTGCGTGGCCCAAGAGGGACTCCTGCATCTGTGCTATGCAGAAGATGATGTAGAATCCCAGGTCCACAGCAGGGGATGAGATGGAGGTGGAGCCCCAGGCTCTGATCCACCTCAGCAGAGCCCATGTCTATTGGCCACAACTAGACACATGGCCCCAGCTAACTGCAGGGCGCTGGGAAGTGAAAGTGTGCCCAGGGACTATCCAGTGGGCACTAACTGTCTCTGCTCAACGTTGCTGGCCACCCACCCATATCCCCCACACATCTTCTCAGGGAGGCATCCTAACAGCTCTGCCACTCCGTTCTTAACTCTTCTCTCTCCTCTTACACCTTTAAAATGTGGCCTCATCCAAGCTTCCCTCTTAGCCTTCTTTTCTCTCTCCATCCACTCTCTGGCCCTCAGGTTCCACCCGCTATCACATCTTCAACAGTCACTTCTGGGTCAAGAAACCCATCTAAAATTACTCCCCTTCCTTAATTCAGAGTTACTCGAACCTACTTTGCTTTCCTTTAGAGCACTTATGTATGATCTACTGCCTGTCCCCGCACCCCCAGCTAAAATGCAAACTTCATGAAATAAGACTTGATGATCTTACTCAGTTCTGCATCTGTTATGCCTAGAACAGGAACGGATTAGAAATCTCTCTCTCCAGAAGCACATTTTCAACTTCGTGTTGGGACTTAGGAGTAAGGGGAGGATCCAGGTAAAGAAGGACTTGAATGCTTGATTTCATGACACAGTAAAATTGTCGCCCAGGCTGGAGTGCAGTGGTGCGATCTTGGCTCACTGCAACTTCCGCCTCCCAGGTTCAAGCAATTCTCCTGTCTCAGCCGCCTGAGTAGCTGGGATTACAGGTGCCCGCCATTACGCCTGGCTAATTTTTGTATTTTTAGTAGAGACAGGGTTCCACTGTGTTAGCCAGGATGGCCTCGATCTCCTGACCTCGTGACCCACCCACCTCGGCCTCCCAAAGTGCTGGGATTACAGGCGTGAGCCACCGCACCTGGCCTGACACAAAATTCTAAAACCAATCTGTCTCTCTGTTTGCTTGGTTGTTGTCAGGAATTTCAGAGCAAAATTTCAAGCCAAAAAAAAAAGTAACATTCAGTTTTGATAACCCAGTCATCCAAGGTTCACTGTGTACAAACTACTTTTTAAAATTGGTTTTCAATCTATCATTTTAGACATTCTATCATATGGTATTATAGTATTCTAAGCTGCCTCAAATCCCTTCTGGAAGAAGGGGGAACTATAATTAACCACAGCTCTCTGCCTTCCACTTGGAAAATTCTACGCAATCTTTGAGGTCCAGTTTCCCCGATGCCTCCAGATAGGATCAATCACGTCTTCCTTGACATCCCCTTCCTGTTCTGCTTGCTCCGCTAGGAGTCCTGATATCCTCTGTGTCAGTGAGTTGTACAGTGTTGTCTATCTCTTTCCTAGTCTGGAACGCCTTGAGGGGCTTTGCAGGCTCCCAGTGTCTGGTACATAAGAGCTCCACGGCCAGGCGCAGTGGCTCACACCTGTAATCCCAGCACTTTGGGAGGCCGAGGCCAGCGGATCACTTGAGGTCAGGTGTTCAAGACCAGCCTGGCCAACATGGTGAAGCCCTGTCTCTACTGAAAATACAAATATTAGCTGGGCGTGGTGGTGGGCACCTATAATCCCAGCTACTGGGGAGGCTGAGGCAGGGGAATGACTTGAACTTGGGAGGCTGAGGTTGTAGTGAGCCAGGATGGTGCCACTGCACTCCAGCCTGAGACTCTGTCTCAAAGAAAAGGAAGAAAGAAAGAAAAAACTCTGTAAATGTTTATTACATGAATAGTGTATATATTTTCATCTGGGACTCCAAACTTCCCCGGTCCCTCCCCAACTGCTAACACAAAATCCAGTCCTCTTTCATAATCAATACCTTTCTTAACATCACCCTTATCTTAGGAGGATCAAAATCTCTGGGTCTTCTTTAATTTCTTTCCCCACATCACCCCATTTCAATCGGGTCCTATCCACCTGCTTCCAGCATCTCTCCTCTTTCCTCTGAACCCATCACCACCCTCCTAATCCACACCTTCCTCTTGATGGAGACCAGAGCAACCACTTCTTAATTCATCTTCACTCCTCAGCTCCTGATTTCCAATGTGCTGAAGTTCTTCAAACACCCGGCATACCAACTGCAGGCCCATGCTATGTCTAGCCCTGAGGACACAAAACCCCACAAGACACTGTCTCTCCTTTTTTTTTTTTTTTTTTTTTTTTGAGACGGAGTCTCGCTCTGTCGCCCAGACTGGAGTGCAGTGGCCGGATCTCAGCTCACTGCAAGCTCCGCCTCCCGGGTTTACGCTATTCTCCTGCCTCAGCCTCCCGAGTAGCTGGGACTACAGGCGCCAGCCACCTCGCCCGGCTAGTTTTTTGTATTTCTTAGTAGAGACGGGGTTTCACCGTGTTAGCCAGGATGGTCTCGATCTCCTGACCTCGTGATCCGCCCGTCTCGGCCTCCCAAAGTGCTGGGATTACAGGCTTGAGCCACCGCGCCCGGCCAACACTGTCTCTCCTTTTTAAGGAGTTTTACAATCCAGTGAGAGAAAAAGACACATAAACAATTGTTTCGATACGGTGCAGCATTCACAGACAGAGGCATGAGCAGAAAGGAAGGAGAGCCAGAGAAGGGGCATCTCAACCAGCCAGGGGTGGGTGGGGAATGACACTTATGAGACTGCAGTAAAGAGTCCACGTGCCAGCCTTCCATGACACATCTTCAACCCAGCACCCTCCCAGCTTTGCTTCCTGGACCCTGTGCTCAGGGCCACCAAATGGTTATGCAAGCTGTGTGCTGCTCAGGGGCACCTGGCTGAGGGGCAAGGTGGGACTGAAATTCAGCCAGGTGTTATAAGGACACCTGCTTGGAGGGAGCACCTTTGCCTGACCCGGTAAGCTTCCTAGAGGCCAGCAGTAGCCCTGCCTGGCCTCTGCCCACACGCCCTGCAGTGCCCACTCCCCAGTCTCTATCTGATGACACCCTACTCTCCTTCGAGACCCACCTCAAGCATGCCTCCTCCAAAAACCTTATCATCATCCTGCAGCCAAACAATTCTCTCCCACCTCTGGGTTCCTCCGGCGTGTGGTCTCTCTCAATCAACAATCATCATCCTTGATCATCATCGGGTCTCGACTGCGTCCTGCTTCTGGCTACAGCCATTTGCATCCATGCATCTTGTCAGCCCCTTGAGGGCAGAGACCATTTTGTTCATTTTTGTATCCACCATAGCACCCACCACAGATCCTTACACAATAAAGGTCCTTAAAATGTATCTATGGGGCAGGTGCAGTGGTTCATGACTGTAATCCCAGCACTTTGGGAGGCTGAGGTGGGTGCATCACTTGAGCCCAGGAAATCAAGACCAGCCTGGTCAACATGGCAAAACCCCATCTGTACAAAAAATACAAAAAATTAGCCAAGCCTAGTGACGCATACCTGTAGTCCCAGCTACCTGGGAAGCTGAGATGGGAGAACTGCTAGAGCCTGGGAGGTCAAGGCTGCAGTGAGCCATGATTGCACCACTGCACTCCAGCCTGGGCAACAGAGCAAGACCCTGTCTCAAACAAACAAAAAAATAAATGAATAGAATACATCTATGAAGCATAAATGCTGCCATTTAGCCATGAAGCCATTCATATTCCTTCCTCTAGACAGACAGTGTTGAGACGCTCACGTCCTCATTCATTTAATAAAGAATGCTCATCTGCTTTGTTTACATGCTGTGTCTCTCATTAGATTGTGAGATCCTGTGTGTCTCAACTTGAGCAGGCTTCCATCAATACACAAGGAGTCCCCGTAGGAGCCTGACACAGAGCACACAGTAGCCTGTGGGAGAATGAGAGAGACTGGAGCACAAACCTGTGGTGAGTGAGACAGGGGATACCTGAGTCAAAGATGAACAAGACACAGTCTGTGCCCTGTAGAAGCCACAATGGCTGTGATGCCCTCACCACCACCCTCACTACCAAGCTGCTGGGTATGTCATCTTAGCTCATATGGAGTGACCAAAAGGACCAGCAAATACTCTCTGGTTTCATGCTTCTCAAACATTCCCATAAAAGTAGGCCACACAGCAGGAGACCCAAAAACACGTTCCCCCAGAAGTTGGAGGGCAGAGCCTGAGCCTGCCACAGCCAAGCACAAAATGCCTTTGATGTCTCAAATCGTATCTTTAAAAATTCATGTACATTTTGCATTCTACTTCATAATATATTCACGATTATTTTAACGCGAAACTTTTTGAAATTACCTAATTTTCCTCCCATTCCAAATCTTCAAGTAAACTGGATGCCCCAGCCCGGGTTCCCAGTCAGAATTCACAAAGTCTGCTTTGAGAAGTTTAGAGCTGTCCCGATACCCCATTTCACAAATAAGGACGTAGAGAGGTTAAGTGACTTGTCTAAGGCTATATGACTAGTGCGAGAGCCAGGAGCGGGAACCAGGAGGCTTTCTCCAAATCCAGAGCTCTTTTCATTCATTCATTCATTCATTCATTCATTCATTCATTCATCCATCCACTCGTGTCATTCATGTTGGTGCAGAACCCGCTGGGTGTCAGGAATCAGGCTCCAATTAATGAATGAGATAAATACAGTCCCTCCGCTCGTGTCACCTAGTTTACAATGGTTTAGATTTCTACTTGGGGTACCTTTCAGAGTGGGAAGACTCCAAGATTCTCCAGAAGAGAGATAAGCAAAGCATATCCCTCCGTGCGCTTTCAGCATGGAAACTGGTCTGCAACCAGTGCAAATGGAAAGCATAAGCACCCCTCTTCTGGGCTAGAACCATTTTGCTAACGTGAAACCGGTGACCACAGACTCCTTAGAACAGCCTTGAAGGTCATCAAAGATCTGGCCCCTGCCCACTCTGTAAACTCATCTTGCACCGTTTCCACCTCACCCAGCAGGCTTCACTCACCTGGCCTTTCGGTTCACTCGGAGCCACTTCCCTGCTCTGAGCCTTTGCCCACACAGCCCCCTCTCCCCAGAACGTTCTGCTTGCCTGGCCCACGTGCTCTTACGGCCAACTCTTTCTCATTCCCTGCTTCTCTGTCACCACCTGGCAGGGGCATAGTCTACACACATCCCATCTTCCCTATCCCAGTACCACATTAATTTCCTTTATAATCCCTTGGGCAGGCATTTGTGTTGTTAATTACAACAATGGCCCTCATTCTTCACCTTTCCCTGTCTTTTGCGATGAGACTTTGAAATTTCATCCATCTTTCGCCATGAGACTTTGAAATTTTTCTCACTAAAGAGATATAGTCTATTCCCTTGTCCCTTGAATCTAGGCTGGCTTTATGACTTGCTTTGGCCAATAAAATAAAGTAGAAGAGACTATGTGAAGCCTTGTGTGTTTCTACTTGCTCCCTTGCAATTCAGTCCTCAGCATGGGATTCTGCCTAGCTGAGACTGCTGGGAGATGAGAGGTACATGAAGCAGAGAAAACTAATCACACTCAGCTCAGCCTAGGCCACTGCAACACCCCCAGACAGATGAGTGAACCCAGCCAAGATCCACAGAGCCACACAGATGACCCCACATGTATGAACAATAAACACTTGTTGTATGTTGCTCTATTTTTCTGGTTGATGGTCACACAGCAATAGCTACCTAATAGTTTGTTTAATTATTTTGTCTCAGTCCTAGACCAGAAGCTCCATGAGAGAGAACCATGTCTGTTTCATTCACCGATGTTTGCACATAGTAGGTGCTCAATAGATGTGCTGAATGAGCGAGTATTCCTACTTGGTCAGGCTGGTCTGTTGCTCACCTCTGTGTTCTATGTCTGTTGCATTCTTGCACAAGTGTAAGGAGTGAGCTTAACTTCGAGAATGGCCTTCTAAACCTCCCAAGGTCAGTTAGAACTATCCTCTCTCTCCCCCAGTCCTGACTACAGGGCTGACCTCGTCTACACCTACAGAAGAGGGAAGCATCGACATCTAGAAAATGTCCTAGATAGGCCGGGCGCGGTGGCTCAAGCCTGTAATCCCAGCACTTTGGGAGGCCGAGGCGGGCGGATCACAAGGTCAGGAGATCGAGACCATCCTGGCTAACATGGTGAAACCCCGTCTCTACTAAAAAAAAAAAAATACAAAAAATTAGCCGGGCGCGGTTGTGGGCGCCTGTAGTCCCAGCTACTCGGGAGGCTGAGGCAGGAGAATGGCGTGAACCCGGGAGGCGGAGCTTGCAGTGAGCCGAGATCGCGCCACTGCACTCCAGCCTGGGGCACAGAGCAAGACTGTCTCAAAAAAAAAAAAAGAAAATGTCCTAGATAGTATCATCTTTGATCCTCACTCATCTTGATGTCTACCATCCTCTTCCCATGAATGAAGACATCAATGCCTTTGTTCTTTAGCCAAAAAGATGCTCCTCAGAGGGCCATTCGAGTCCTTCATTCCCAAAAGCCACTTGTTTCTCCAGCATGGACAAGTGGATGGAGAGATGGGAAGAAGAGAGCTGGTCAACCCTCCAGTAATTATGACTAAGAACAAACTCCACAGGAGAAATGTCTCAGCAGGGCCTTTCCAAGCAGGCAAAGCAGGGGAGTTCAGAGAAAGTACTTCCCTGCAACTAGCCCCTTGGCGGGATCTCAGACTCATTTGGAAACAGTAGTCTAAATTAGAGAGATAGGATGAGAAGCTTCATAAAGCTATTTTAAACAAATCTCCCTGAAAAACACTTAGGCCTTGGGGGTGGGGAGAGGCCTTCTCTTTAATTTTCCAAAGCAAAGCTGTCACTGAGAGAGAGCTTTGTGTACCACGTTTCCCTGTGGCTCTCACTGAGAGAGCTTTTTCCCCCTGGCTCTCACTGTGAGAGTTCTCGGTTCCCCTAAGAACTCCCTGAGGTATACTAGGCAGCCACACAGCAATTGAGTCAGGTGATCCCCTCTCCCACCCACCATCTTCGCCGACCCTGTCCCCTGATGAGTGGGCTTGGGAGAACAAGCTCTGGTTGCTGTGGTATTAGGAAGTCCCCCATGAAGAAAGTTAGAGGAGTATGGGATGAACCTGATGACCTCCATAAATGGGGAATGGAACCTTCTAGACTCTGACCCTACCCTTCTTCATTTGCCTCTCCCACGTGCATGCCCCCACCCCCAGGAATCACAGATTTATTTGGGAGGCCCCTCTTTTTGGAGTTGGCTCCTCCGGTCCAGCTTGCTCATGACCTGGGTGATGTCCACAGTGTTGGCTGCTTCTCGGGCCTTGGCTTCCTCTTCCAGCTGCCTCAGGATGACAGGGCTTGGGCTGGATCGCAGGTGACGCCGCATAAAAGGGAGGGTGGAGCTGGAAGGAAGGACAGATTGGTGGTTGGAGGAAAATGACACAGCTTGCCCAACACTGACACTCTCACACTTGGTGGGAGCTGGGACTGGAAGGTCCAAAATCTAGATTTTGTTCTCTCCTTTTCCCAGTGAACCTCCGGTGGGGTCCAACCTTGCCTCCATTCACCCCACTTGGAGGATAAGACCAGAGGGAGTACCAACTGCCATTAGATTTTAGGTCAGGCACAAGGAAGACCCTTTGGTTGGCGAAGTTGCATTGAACTTCTACAAGATTTAGAAACCAATTTGTTTTCTTAACTTCTTGTAACATCTTCATGAAAGAAGTGAGTAATGAAGGTTTGGTTACTGGAGACAGTTGGAGCATTTATTTGTTTTCTTTTCTTTTTTGGGGGGGCGGGGTAAGGGGGTGGGCACAGGGGACACAGTCTCGCTCTATCACCCAGGCTGGAGTACAGTGGCATGACTTCGGCTCACTGCAACCTCCATCTCCCAGGTTTAAGCCATTCTCATGCTTCAGACTCCCAAGTAGCTGGGACTACAGGCATGTGCCACCACACCCGACTAATTTTTGTATTTTTAGTAGAGGCAGGGTTTCACCATGTTGGCCAGGCTGGTCTCAAACTCCTGACCTCAACTGATCCATCCGCCTCAGCTTCCCAAAGTGCTGGGATTACAAGCGTGAGTCACTGTGCCTGGCTGGAGCATTTGTTTTCAAAAGCTATGGTTCTGGGAAGGAAGGAAAGAGCTGGACTATCCAAGATAGCTAGGCCCCAATGAACAGAGAAAGAGGGAAGAGGCCTAAAGAGGGCTGGTGGGCTGTTGGTACCCTGCTCAGGTACAATATCTTGACATGTGCCAGAATCTTCTTCAAAGCCAAGCATGGATTCCTGGAACCAAACTCTCCCTGCCATGGCCTTAGGAGCCAGGACAAAGCTCGAGGTATCCAAGTGATATAACGGACAGTGAGCAGCGGAGCCACCTGTCTTTGAGGGCCCACGCAAGCTTGGAGCCCAGCACTTCAGCGGCAATGATAGACAAAGACCTGCAACCTACTCCAGATTTCTAGACTACATAAGCCCCTTGAACTCTTACATCTATCTTAGGGAGAAGAAGGGCTCCCCTACCAGGAAATAAAGCCTGATGCTGACATTGGATCTCTCACCAGCCCTGCCAAGGGGAAGGCTTGGAACTAGGTGCAACTTGTCATGGAAAAATTAAGTTTGAATACATTGTCTTATACCTGGGATCATGGAACAAAATTCATACCCACTGCAGTCCTGGCATGGACACAGACCAGGCTTCACACTTTACGAATGCATCCACATGTAATTCTCACTCACAATAGTGAGAATTCTCACATCTGCCCCAACTTCTAAAATATCTGGAGAGAGAGGTATGAGACTCCTCTTCTTTCCCCTCATTACTTTCTGGCAGAACTTCTGGAGCTATTACGGGCCTTTCTTCTGGCTTCAAGTAGAAGCTTTTAAGTCCCCAGGGACACTGAACTCCCTTCCTTACTTGGTAAACCCAGAAGAATAGCACCACAAAGGCTTTCTTTCTCTCCTTTTCCTAACAGGGCCATTATCCTCAAGAATGAAACCAAGTTGGGTTGTTTTGTTTTGTTTTGTTTTCTCTCCTTTGATAAAGGCTCTGGTCCAGTCATCCCCCGTTTGAATTGACGGAAGATGCTGGAAAGGAGCCCAGTGAGGGTTGACCTGGCAAACAGGGGAACAGTCACTATGGGGGGTGGGGACAGGACACATGATTGCCAGTGGAAAAACCTCTTCCAAAGCCTTACAGTTTTGTTCAAGCTGCCATTCGATTACTATTTTGAATCTTCAGTCCTTGCAGATTGAACTACCCCCAAAAAGAGTTCAATCTGCCCCTCAGAACATTATTTCGTCCATTGTCCCAGTGGCTCTACCAGATGAGAGGATCCACATCTCCAATAAGAAAAGTGAGAATGAACGAGTTAATGGACTTCTAAAACACGGTCCCCGGAGGCAGCAGGAATACCTGGCCCGTTACTGTCCAATTCCCCTCCGTTGAGCATTTTCTCTTGGGGGGCAGTCTGGTATTCTCTCTGAGGTCTTAGAACAATTTAAATACCAGGATGCAGCTTAATTAATTACCATGCATCAGTCTGAAGGTAACATGGAGCAGTTTAAAAACCAAGGAGATGCTTCCATTTGTGATAAGCGTAATTATTGGTCTGATCATCCAAACTCTTTCAAGCCAGCATTCAGGAAACAAAACTCGCTGGTGGTAATTACTAAGGAAATCTTGCTAGAGTGATTTCAGGGCATTATGAAGCAAATGAGGCACTCATTCCCTGAGTAATACTTCCCAATCCCCAATATTTTCATCAAGCAAATATCTCCATAATAGCTATTTGGCTGAAAGAGACCCTCACTTCTCTGTAAACTAAACAGCAGGCAGCCAGCAATTACAGATAATTCCACTTGCCTTTTCTTGGTGGTTTCCTGAGGTTCAATAGCTTTGGCCAGCATTTCCTTATAGATCGGAGATTTTAAATAGCGAGCATAAGAATCCTAGTGGGAACAAGAAAACAACAGTAATTATGAGAGGAAAAAAGGGTCAAATCAAACCAATACCCTTGCCATTTTCAAGCCTCCCTTGGCAGTAGAACAGAGAAGTTATGAGAATTTGTCTCCTTGGGTGAAAGGTGTTCGGGGAGGTGTTGAGAGCAGTGGTTCTCAAGTGTAGTCCCCCCTAGAAGCATCAGTTTCACCTGGGAACTTCTCAGGCCTGCCCCAGCCCTCCTGATGAGAAACTCTGGGAGAGTCACCCTGAGCCTGAACAGTCTCATGTTTTATAGCTCACAGCTTCAGATCCTATCAACGTTGTCTGTGATTCAGCCTATGTTGTAAATGTACCCAGTTGCATAAAAGCTGCTACAGTTAAAAGTACACTAGACCCAGAACTGCTTAATTTGTTTCACTGATTCTCATATGCTGCATGCTACATGCCAAACAAGTGAGACATCTGGTCACGTACTGAGATATAGTCTGTCATCATTTGCTCACATGAGGATACCTAAACAATTAACAATTAACAACTACCTGAACAGTCTCCAGGTAATCCTGCTGTACCTTTAAGTTTGAGAACTACAGTCTGTAACTCTACCCACGAAGATCCACCTTGGCGTGGTTCAGTGAAGCCAGCATGAGACAAGAGGACACCCGACCTCTCCTCTCCAAGACTTTCTTCCAAGGAAGATGAGCAGCCAGGAGTATGGAGCCCACTTCTAAGCCACTGACATCCCTATCTGCCCTGTGTTTTGGGTGTAAAGGCAAGAGAATACCAAAGCAAAACCAAAAACAACCAACACTTAGAGTCCAATTATGGGGATGTTTACTGGGACCCTGGGCAATTTCAGAGAAGCTTCATGAATGCTTGTCACTTTTAAGCCAGCGGAAAACTCTAGTCATACCCAATACGGGACAAAGCCCACTGCAACAAACCAGGGATTGAGATATTTTTAAAAGTTATTGAAATGGCACTATTCTAAAGACTAAGTGGGAGCAGTAAAACTAGCATAGAGTCTAGGAATAGGGATCATGGAGCCACCGGGATACGTTGAGTGTATCGCCATAGGACATGGCTGTAATGGCATATAGAGAGTCCAGTGGGCATATATGCCATTCTTTCCTGAAGTTACCTGACTGCTCCATTCTGGCTAGTAGCTGGCCTCCCTGGGCAGCCCCTAAAAGGCTGTATGAAAACTACATGTTTTTTTTTTGAGACAGAGTTTCGCTCTTTCACCCAGGCTGCAGTGCAGTGGCAAGATCTCAACTCACTGCAACCTCCACCTCCCGGGTTCAAGCGATTCTCCTGCCCCAGTCTCCCAAATAGCAGGATTATAGGCGCCCACCACCATGCCCAGATAATTTTTGTATTTTTAGTACAGACAGGGTTTCACCATGTTGGCCAGGCTGGTCTCGAACTCCTGACCTCGTGATCTGCCCGCCTCAGCCTCCCAAAGTGCTGGGATTACAGGCGTGAGCCACCGCGCCCGGCCGAAAGCTACATTTTTAGGAACCAAAACGTTTTAAAATACATTAAAGAGGGTTATTAATAAAGAAACCCTGCTGTGAATCTTCTAGTAACAAAAACACAGAGACACCCCACTGATTCAAAAAAGGATGAAAATGGCTAATCTGGCTTGGTGGCAATTCTAAATTATTACATGCTTTAACAAAGTAAAAATATTTTAAAATGATACAATAAAAGACTAAGTAGAAGAAATGTAAATTAGAAGAAATAAAAATCAGGAAAGCTAATCAGCATTTACCATTCACACAAACCTATGTATATAACCTATATCATATAACCTATATCACATAACCATATCATATACTTTATCTCACATAACCCATATCACATACTCTATCTCATATAATCTATATCACATAGCCTATATCATATAATCTATCTCATATAACCTATATCGAATAGCCTATGTCACATAGCCTGCATCATATAAACCACATCATATAACCGATCTCATATAACCCACATCATGTAATCTACATCATATAATCTATATCATATAACCTATATCACATAATCTATATCAGATAGCCTATATCACACAACCTATATTATATAACCTATATCACATAGCTGATATCACATAATCTATATCACATAACCTATATCATATAATCTATCTCATATAACCTATATTACATAATCTACATCATATAACCTATATCACATAATCTATTTCATATAACATATCACATAACCTATATCATATAATGTATCTCATATAACCTATATCATATAACCTATATCAGATAGCCTCTATCACATTACAATCTATAGCATATAACCTACATCATGTAACCTATATCAGATAATCTATCTCATAAAACCTATATTACATAATCTATATCATATAGCCTATATCATATAATCTATCTCATATAATCTATATACATAATCTATATCATATAACCTATATCATATAATCTAGCTCATATAATCGATATCACATAACCTATATCAGAGAGCCTTTATCACATTATAGCCTACATCATGTGACCTATATCATATAATCTATCTCATATAACCTATATTACATAATCTATATTATATAGCCTATATCATATCTATCTCATATAACCTACATTACATAATCTATATCATATAACCTATATCATATAATCTTTCTCATATAATCTATATCACATAACTTATATCATATAATATATCTCATATAACCTATATCACATAACCTATATCAGATAGCCTATATCACACTATAACCTACATCATGTGACCTATATCATATAATCTATCTCATATAACCTACATTACATAATCTATATCATATAACCTATATCATATAATCTCTCTCAATCTATATCACATAACCTGTATCATATATCTCATATAACCTATATCACATAACCTATATCAGATAGCCTACATCACATTATAATCTATAGCATATAACCCACATCATATAACCTATATCATATAATCTATCTCATATAGCCTATATCACATAACCTATATCAGATAGCCTACATCACATTATAACCTATTATCATATAACCTACATCATGTAACCTACATCATATAATCTATCTCATATAACCTATATCACATAACCTATATCAAACAGCCTATATCACATAACCTATATCATATAATCTGTATGACATAATCTATCTCATATAAGCTGTATCATATAACCTATATCATATAACCTACATCATATAATCTATCTCATATAACCTATATCAGATGGTCTATATCACATAGCCTGTATCATATAACCTATATCACATAACCAATATCCATAACCTATATCACATAATCTATTTCATATAACCTATATCACATAACCTATATCAAATAGCCTATATCACATAATCTATATCCTATAAAAATACTTTGCCATTAAAGAAATCATTGCCATAATAAGAAGTTGAAGCACCCAAAGAAAGTCTTGTCAAGGATGGCACCAAAGAAGAATCAAACTAATCAACTTCTCTAAGGCTAACTCTGAGCCTCCGATTCTAGTTTCTTAAGAAAATGATTGATTTTTCTCTCAGGTCCCCTTCATGTATTTTTTTTTTTTTAATTCCCACCACATTCACACTTTGTTAATAATCCAGTGGGCTAGCTGGATTCTCACAGGGTCTTACTACAACCATACACACACAAATCTGTCTCTTCTAGACACTATGCCTCTATATGTAATATTTGCTTAGGGCCAGAGTGGTGAGAATTGCCATCACTCTACAGCAGAAACTAAGAGCTCGGCCTTGAAACCCAGGCAGACCTGGCTACGAATCCCAGCCCCATCTCTGGTGAGACCTTGACCAAGCCGCTAGATTCTGGAGCAGCAAAGCCTAACTTGTGGGTTGTCTTTGAGCATAAAGTTCTGTGTTTTGCACAGTGACTGCACCTTGTAAGCTCTCAATGAATGAAGGCTGTTACCATAATGCTAGCATTACTAATGCCATCACTCCTACCGGCCTACTACTGCAGAGTGGGGCCCGTAAAGATGCACACAGCTTCTACAGGAGTCCCTCTAGGCCCGTGAGTGAGGGGCTCAAGGCAAGTCCACTCCAATAGACAGGGGGAAGAGATGGCTGACAATTCTGGGGTTTTTTTTTTGCTCTCTCTCTCTTTTTTTTTTTTTTTTTTTTAAATATATATAGAGACAGGATCTCACTGTGTTGCCCAGGCTAGTCTCAAACTTCTGGGCTCAAGCAATCCTCCCACCTCAGCTTCCCACAGTGCTGGGATTACAGACATGAGCCCCCAAGCTGAGCTGCATCCTACAACTGGCAAAGCGCTGTCCACGTATCATCTCCCTTTTTCCTATATCTAAAGAATTTTCCAAGGCCGGGCGCAGTGGCTCAAGCCTGTAATCCCAGCACTTTGGGAGGCCGAGACGGGTGGATCACGAGGTCAGGAGATCGAGACCATCCTGGCTAAAACCTGGGAGGCGAAGCTTGCAGTGAGCTGAGATCAGGCCACTGCACTCCAGCCCAGGCGACAGAGCAAGACTCCGTCTCAAAAAAAAAAAAAAAAAAAAAAAAAGAATCTTCCAGGTACCTAGGGATGGAAGGCCTATCTGGACCCCGTATCCTCAGCACGGATCCACCTACCTTCTTCATGAGCATGTAAATGTGGGTTTGTGCGGCGTCCAGCACATAACGGTGGGGGTGCTTCAGCCCTTTCACCGTGATGTCCATGGTCTTGCCGTCTATGTTGATCCAGCGCCTCGCCCCTGGGGCCAGGAACAGCCTGGAGTGGGAGGGAGATGTTAGTAAAAGTAACGAAACCAAGTCAGTTCATGAAAAGCTCACAGCTGCTCGGAAGGGAAGGACCGACACGACTCAGGTTCCCCGAGGTGAGGGTGGCAGGTTTTTTTAGGAGACAGTAAAGAGCGTGAACTTTTGAAGAGGCTGTCAAGCAATTTTTCCTCGAAGCAAGAAACATCCAGTATTGGGAATGTGAATATTTAACTTTGATGTTTCCAGCCTCCAGAAGAGAGAGCAAGAAGGGGCTGGGGTAAGCCCAGGTCAGATTAGGCCCTGGCCATGAGGGTGAAAAACTCAGCCTCCAACTTCACACCTTCTACACCAGGATTCCAGGGCCGACCTGGGACCAGGCTAAGACACCTTCACACAGGTGTTCTGGGGGTCTCTGCTCTCCCCTCCCAATCCAGATGTGCTTTGTAATGAATCTCACACGCTGCGGTGAGAGGCAGCCCATGGTCCCAGAACCCAGAGGTCTGACCCCCTGGGCAGACAGGCCAAGGCTCCCAGTTAGACCAAACTTGGCCACACTTCCTGAGCCTGTGGCTCTACCTGGGATGCCGGGATGCAGAACTCCCTCAGTCTTTCCAATTCTGAGCTGTTGCTGGATTAGAAATACTCCCATGAATATTTTCCCACCTTTCTAAGATGTACCTTAAAATTTTGGAATTCAAACTGAGATTTACTTAACTAGGGAGCCTGGGGAAGACGGAGAATCAAACTAATGGCAGAGGCAGCAGGCTTCCTGTAGCAGATTTTCGGAATCGGGAGTTGTGTGTGTGTCACTGTGTGTAAGGCAGTCAGGCACCCATTGTACTGCGAAGGATGTCATGGAACCTTCCTGGACCGTCAGCCCTCCCCACTGCACCACACCCGCACCCCCATTTCTCTCAATGCATGGATCCCCTCCCTGTGGGAGGAGACGGGCAAATTTGCAAGAGAGTGCATGAACCTCTAAGTATAAGAAGTGAGACCTCAAGCTTTTCTCTTCAATGCTGCGGGTGCTTCTCTGGAAACCGGGGTGTTGCAACCTGAGTTCATTTGCAGGAAGGACATCCAGGGTCCAGAGGCTAAGTCCTCAGAGGAAGGGGCTGTTTGGCCTGCTGCCCGAAGTTCAGCACCACAGTCTCGTGGCCGCAAAAGGGCTGGTTCCAGCCCAGCGTGGTGCTTGGGCTTTGGGAAACACAGCGAAGCATGTGAGTATGAACTAAAAATGCTGGGCCCTTGGTGTCCAGGACTCATGTCCACTGCAGCCAGTGCAGATGAAAGAACCCACAGAGATGGGACCACAGCAGGACAGGAGCACCCGCCAGGCCTGTAGGGGGAGGAGCGTCGGGGAGGGGGAGTGTGGCTTTCAGCAACCTTGGGGGCCTCATCACACCTTCCCCCTCTTCTCCACTTGGCCATTGAAAACAGGACTGACCCTTTTAACCTGGAACCCTTGGCTCTTGTATAATTTGGAGGAGAGACGGGCCTGGAGAGGGACAGACTTATTGCTGCTTGGAACAAGTGGGGGCTAGAGCCGTGATGTCAGGAATGAGATGTGCCCACCCATGTTTGTACCCCAAGCTGCGCTCACTGTCCCAGACACGTGGGAGGAGCTCCCTTCCCCTGTGATCCTCACATCTCTAAGGAATAGGTTTTCCCATGTTGTTGCTTCTCTCTCTCTCTCTCTCTCTCTCTCTCTCTCTCTCTCTCTCCCCCCCCACCCCCCCTCTTGCTCTCTCTCTCTCTCTCACACACACACACACACACACACACACACACACACACAGAGCTCTCAGGACACCTAAGAAGGCTTTAGTTAAAGACAGAGCACTCTGCACTGTAATTCGGGACAGCTTGCTTTTTTAACCCCTAGACACATTCCCATAGGAACAGGAGACTCACACTGCGTGTCTCACCAGGCTTTCTTCAGGGAACCCCCAAACTTCCCAAAGCAGCGGGGAAGTATTTCTAGCATGGCAAGTACAGTGAACCGATGCTGACCAGGCCCCAGCCAGTCACCAGGCTGTGGTCCTCTCGTCCTATCTCCACCTCAAGCGCAATGGGGTGGTTCTCGGAGGCCCAGGGGAAGGCTTTCCAACGCCCTGGCTGATGCTCACTTGTAAATCTCCTCTGCTTTCTCCTTGACCTTGGACTGGTCTCCGTACTTCAGATCCTCGCAGGCTTCCCAGAACCCCAGATTCTCTCCTGCGTGGTGAGAAGTCCACGTGGATGAGGGCCGGGCAGGAAATAAGTTGGGAGAAGAAAAGAGGAAATAAAAGAAATGAGTCGGCCGGGATGGATTCCATTTCCCAGCTCGGTGAACACCTTTCCTGCCGCAGAACAAGCTGTTGTATATTGCGATGCTAGACAAAACTACTCCTTGAGGAAAGGAGCCACATCCTCACTTCTACGGCCTGGAAGAACATTGGGAACTTAGTAATTGCTCAATACGTGGTCTTCGAAAAAAACTAGATGGGCACCTACCATGCTTGCAGCAATGCATTCACACTGTGGCGGCTTCCTTTCCTCCAACAATATACAGGCCAGTGTTCATATCACCCCCTAGAGGTTGTCATACGCTTTTTTATTCTAGAATTTGGCTGTAGCAAATATTGCTTGAATGAGTTCGCACATGAATAGGCTTATATGCATGCGTTGCTACACTACGGTTTTCTTCATAAAGACCTCCGTCCTTTGCTCTTGTTGAATGACTGTGCGTGAGTTCTTCCTCCTTCGTTTGGCTGTGCTTAGAGAACCTGTCATTTCCAGTCCCTCACCGGGCATATTCCAGGCTGTGGTTCCTACGGAGAGGCTGCTCAAGCAGCAGTGCTGAGGGACTGACCCTCAGGGAAGGTCTGGCCAGGAGCAGGACTGAACTGAGCATCACCTGAGCCAGAGGGAATTGGCCCAGAAGGAAAAGCCAGGTTCCCCCAAATCCTTCATCTCCCTCCAACTCGAAGTTCTCTAACCTGCAGCGCCCAGAGGCACCATGCATATGTTCACACGGTGGCCCCAGGTGGCAATTTTTGCCTGGGAAAATAAAGATGATCACGAGAGAGCGTGTGTGTGTGTGTGTGTGTGTGTGTGTGAATCGTGGAGTGTGTCACAGTGTGGGGAAATGAACAACAAAATCCTCTCCTCTCCTTTCTCAGTACAGTTGACCTTGAACAACTAAGGGGTTAGGGCGCAGACCCCCATGCAGCAGAAAATCCAAAAACTTAACTACAGATAGCCTGCTGTTTACCAGAGGCCTTACTAATAACATAAACAGTCAATGGACACATAAGTACATATGTATCTACCTATCTATTATATGGATTCATGATACCTTTTCATAACTTTTGTCTATTACTAGGTTGTGCAGTTCATCTGCAAGTTTTTTCAGATTGCTGTAAATCCCCCCAAGTTTTTAAATATATCTACTGAAAAAAAAATCCACCTACAAGTGGTCTCGTGCAGTTCAAACCAGTGTTGGTCAAGGCTCAACTGTATTGTTTTAAAGCTCCTGGGTGTTTCATATTAGAAAAGGCTGCACAATTCTAAACTAGTTGGCATTTGTCCCACAGCTCTGTGGAGGTCCTTCCTCTTCAGCATGAACTTTAGGGCGTTCTTTGGACCGAGATCACAGACCAGTGATGCTCTTCACTAAAATGTAATTGACCTGACAACAAATGCCATGTAAACTGTCTTGCCCACAGCAAAAGACAGTTGATTGCTTAGTAAAATTAAGCAAGCAATTATTCATGATAGCCAAAAAGTGGAAAGCACTCAAATGTCCATCAATAAAAGAATGGATGAACAAAATATGGTGCAGACTACAAGGGAATATCATTTGGCCTTAAAAAGGAAGGAGATTTCCGCCGGGTGCAGTGGCTCATGCCTGTAATCCCAGCACTTTGGGAGGCCAAGGTGGGTGGATCATGAGGTCAGGAGTTCAAGACCAGCCTAACCAACATGGTGAAACCCTGTCTCTACTAAAAATACAGAAATTAGCTGGGCATGGTGGCACACGCCTGTAATCCCAGCTACTCAGGAGGCTGAGGCAGGAGAATCACTTGAACCCAGGAGGTGGAGGTTGCAGTGAGCCGAGATCATACCACTGCACTCCAGCCTGGGCATCACAGCAAGACTCCATCTCAAGAAAAAAAAAAAAAAAAGGTTAAAATGGTAAAATTTATATTACATATATTTTCCCACCAAAAATATTAAATAAGCACACAAAAGTTCATAGCAGCATTATTCATAATGGCTAAAAAGCCAAAGCAACCCAAATGTCCATTAACTTACGAATGGATAAGCAAAATGTGGTACATACAAACAAGAAAATAGTACGGGGTCATTAAAAAGGAAGGAAGGAAATATCATGTAGTCTTTAAAAAGGAACAAAGCAGCTAGGCACAGTGGCTCACTCCTGTATTCCCAGCACTTTGGGAGGCCAAGGTGGGTGAATCACCTGAGGTCAGAAGTTTGAGACCAGCCTGACCAACATGGTGAAACCCCGTCTCTACCAAAAATACAAAAATTAGCCGGGCATGGTGGTGGGCACCTGTAATCCTAGCAACTCGGGAGGCTGAGGCATGAGAATCACTTGAGCCCAGGAGGCACAGGTTGCAGTGAGATGAGATCACGCCATTGCATTCCAGCCTGGGTGACAGAGTGAGATTTTGTCAAAAAAAAAAAAAAAAAAGAACGGAGGTACTGTTATATGCTGAAACACGGACAAGCCTTGAAAACATTATGCTAAGTGAAAGAAGACGAAAGGTCACATAGTGCATGATTTCATTTATATGAAATGTCTTGAAGAGGCGAATAGGGGTAGAAAGTAGATCTGTGGTTGCCTAGGGCTAGGGTGCAGGAGAGGGAGGAATAGAAGATGATTCTAATGGGTAAAGAGTTTCTTTTTAGTGTGGCAAAAATGTTCTGGAATTCGTGATGATGGTTGCACAATTTAGTGAATACACTAAAACCCCTGAATTGTACACTTTTAAAAAGTTAATTTCATGATATGCAAATAATATTTCAATTTAAAAATCTTTTTAAAACGTAAATGAGCAAATGGATGATTTATCTGCCCTGTTCATACCTAAAGCCTCGGGAATCTCATGAGGAGATTGCTAACAATACAGTTTAAATAACGCAGGGAAATCTTTTCGCTGGATTCTCATTAAGGAATGAGTGCGGGCGGGTGGGGGGGTGGAGATAATAAACTCAGGGTGTATGTTGTCACTTTGCCACTAGATGGCACTATAACCACTTATTCACCAGTCCATCCATCTTTTCTGGGTTTTGTTCTAGAGTGGCAATTAGACTTGATTAGGGAGGCGGATTATCAACAATCCATATTATCATGTAATGTTCTGCATCCGGCAGTCAGCCAGGCTAAAGGCATGTCCAGTAGGATTCGTTTCTGGAGCAGTGCCACAAACAAGTGGATCTCGGGTAGTAAGCCACTGAGTGCCAAGGCTCAAGCGTGATGCCCCCAGGGCTGGGGACTGAGCAAGGAAGTAAAAGAATCCCATAAGGGTAAATATTTCAATGAAGGTGGTGAATGCACAGCCTGGTTCTGATCTGGCCTCATGGTTTTCGCGGATGCTTCTCCGGGAAGTGCAGTATATTTAAAAAGCCAAAGGCCTGGTGCGGTGGCTCACGCCTGTAATCCCAACACTTTGGGAGGCCAAGGCAGATGGATCACTTCAGGTCAGGAGTTCGAGACCAGCCTGGCCAACATGGCGAAACCCCGTCTCTACTAAAAATACAAAAATTAGCCAGGTGTTGTGGCACGTGCCTGTAGTCCCAGCTACTTGGGAGGCTGAGGCAGAAGAATCACTTAAACCTCAGAGGCGTTGGTTGTAGTGAGCCAAGATTGTGCCACTGCACTTCAGCCTGGGCAACAGAGCGAGACTCCATATCAAAAAAAAAAAAAGTCACAGTGCCCCTTATGAGGTGACATCCAGAGATGGGATATAAAATGTGCCCCTGCCCATTCCACTAAAATCCACACCCTCTTAAGGCCCTGAAGAAATCAGGCCAGGAGCTAAGGTGATGGCTGTCGATCACCACACATTGGAATCATCTGAGGAGTTTCCAAAATTTCAGGGATTCCAACCCCCACCAATTTAAAAGCAACTTTAGGGATGAGATCCAGGAAAACATGTTTTAAAATATCCCCAGGCAGACTGAATGTGTAGAACCACTGAGCTAAAGAAAATCAGGAAGCCAGGCGCAGTGGCTGACGCCTGTAATCCTAACACTTTGGGAGGTTGGGGAGGGCGGATCACCGGAGGTCAGGAGTTTGAGACAAGCCTGGCCAACATGGTGAAACCTCATCACTACTAAAAATACAACACAATAGCCAGATGTGGTGGCGGGTGCCTGTAATCCCAGCTACTTGGGAGGCTGAGGCAGGAGAATCACTTGAACCTGGGAGGCGGAGGTTGCAGTGAGCTGAGCTCATCCCACTGCACTCCAGCCTGGGCGACACATCAAGACTCTGTCTCCAAAACAAAAACAAAGAAAAAGAAAAAAGAAAATCAGGCTGGGGGACAAAAAGAGAAAGACAGGAAAAGCCTGCCTATCTCCCTTCCCTTCCTCCAGGTTCATTATACTTAGGCTGGAAGGAGCAGGGGCTCCTCGGGTGACAGTGGGGGCATCCAGGATGGATGGAGCCCTCAGAAATGTGAGGGATCCAAATGTGGATTCTGTGAGCAGGTGCAATTTTCCCCCAGACAGTGCGGCCTCTTTGAGTCTATGGAAAGAACGAGTCTTGGGCTCAGGTCCCATTCTTAAAGCTGTGAAAGGAAGCGACTGTTTGAGGGCATAAGCAAAGCTCTGAAAACATCTGCTGAGAAATTCCCCAAACCCTAGGCCAGACATTAAAGGACTCTTTCTAAAAGTAAGTTATTTTAATTTTTTTTTTCTTAAACAAAGACCCACCACTGAATTCTTTCTTGAGGAAGTACTGGAAGCTCTGTCGACCTTTAGGGTCTCGGATCAATTCGCTGAAGTTGAAGGCCCATCGTTCCACTCGCATCTTGGTTGGGATTTCCACCCTGCAAGGATGATTTGTAAATGCACCAGATAGGTAGGGGTTGTGCCAGGTGGTGGCCTGGGTTGGGGTAAGGGGCTTTAGTCGAATGGCCCTTAGGGCTCAGTCCAATCCTCCTCCTCCTCCCAATCCCTGCATAACACACAAGCCAAGTAATTACTTGCTAGGAAGATTCAGACACAGACAAGTCCCCTGGGGCTCACATCAAAGACATGACCATCCCAGAGGTGAGGAGCATGCCCAGTGTGGGGATCCCACACTCAGGTCCTGCTCGCTTAGCCTTAAGGACAAACGAATTCAAATGCCTCCTCCAAGGCCTGGTAACAGCCTGGAGCCTGGCCAGCAGAGGGTCAGGCCGCCACCTGGATCAGGAGAGAATTCTGGAGCAGCATTGGTGATGGGTGCTACAATCACTGCCACCTGCTGGGTGCCTATCACCCACCACAGCTGCCCCTCCACCATGGCACACCCTGGCTTCTGGTGGAAGCCGGTGGCTCCTCCTGTACCTGCCTCAGGCCACGTGCCTCAGAGTAGACCCATTTGCTGTCTCTGCACTCCCTTTCAGGGCTTCCTCTAAGATGCAGGTCCCACTGCGTTCCTTGTTTGGAAAGATTTCCCTGATCCCAGGTAGGACATTCGAGCCCAGCTAGCAGAGATCTAACATTCCAGAGAATCAGAAAAAGACTCAGTTTTCTCCCCTATCCCTTATGGAATTCTCCTAAACCTAACACAGACCTTTGAAACTAAGGTTTCAAGTCCATCACACCATGTTTCCCACTGATGTAGCAGCTAGGACCAGAACCAGGCACAATTCATGTCTATGGGATCCAAGATAAAGCCTGCCAAGCAAGTTTTACACTTTCCTTAAGAACAAGTGTAGAAACAATAAGAAATCCGATAACACTAACAGCTGCCATTCACAGAGCATTGTCCTATATGAAGTACTGTGTGTTACACACATACCATTGAATCCTTAAAAAAACACTATGAGTTGAGTATTACTATCCCATTTTATTGTCAAGAAAACTGAGGCTCAAAGAGGTTAAATATTTGCCAAGTCTCACATAATTAGTAAGAAGCTGAGTTGTGATGACGACAGGGGTTTGCAAACTTCCACATGCATCAGAATCACCTGGAAGACGCATTGAAACAGATTGCTGGGTCCCAACCTCACAGGTTCTGATTCAGTAGGAGTGGGTGGGGCCCAAGAATACGCACGTCTGACAGGTTCCCTGGTGCTGTGGATGCCGCTGGTCCAGGGACCACACTGGGAATCAATGCTCTAAACCAGCCTCAGAATCCTGGCTGCTTGTGAAAATCAGCAGAGCTTTCAAAAAACACCGATAGGGGTGAGAGAGCAACCCAGGCCAATTAAATAAGAGGTTTGGGAGGATAAGGCCTGAACATTGATGTTTTTGTTACGCTTCCCCAATAATCGTAATAATGTTCTAAAATCTAAACCATTAAGAACAAGACTTCCCGCTTTCATGGGAGCTAAGCTATGAGGATGCAAAGGCATAAAGAATTACACAATGGACTTCAGGGACTCAGGGGAAAAGGGTGAAAAGGGAGTGAGAGATAAAAGACTACAAATTGGGTTCAGTGTATACTGCTCAGGTGACAGGTGCACCAAAAAAAAATAAATAAATAAATATATATATATATATATATATATATATATACACACACACACATATATAAAATAGGTTCAATAAACATATAGGATCCACAATAAAGAACAGGGCTTCCCACTTTAACGGGGAGTTCCAGTTGTCACCCACCCAGTGCCCTCTGATCAACGGTTCTTACACAGAACACACCCTTTTCTTGTCTCCAGCAACCTCTACCTGTCTTCGATACCATGCTCCTCATTTTACTTAAAATTCAGCTGCCATCCATCTCTCCTCCCCAAGACCTCCTAGGACAACCCTCTTCCTGGCCAGGTGCCCTGCCTTCTCCTCCAGGGAGAGCTGGCGTCTGCACACGCTTGCCCACAGGCAGACACAGGTCGCCTCTCTCATTCAGTACCCTGGGAGGCAGACACGGGCTGCAGAGAAGCACCCCAATAACCAGAGGCCACAGAGGATAAGGGAAGCCACCCCAGAAGACAGCTCTAGAGTCTTTGGCTCTGCAGTTGACCTTAGTAGACAGGGCACCCCCAACTCCAGAGGAGTGGCCTCCTTAACCCGTTGGCTGCCCAGAGCGGGCCACGTGGAATAGGTACCAGTGTTGCTGGAGATGAGAAGCGGGACCCTCCCAGGACAGGCCTGCTTACCCAGCTGGGTCAGTGTCGCCTGTGTGTTCCTCATGGCCTTGGCAGTGTTGACCCAAGCGGTGACCTATACCTGGCACTCCCTCCTTTCCCATCACCCCACCTCCCTCACACACTCAGGCCTGTCCTTTCTCCCCTGTCCTCCTCTCTCTCTCCCTCTAACTTGACCATTACACCCTTCTCTTCTTCCTCCCTCTGTGTGCTGGAACTCTCCTGCGTTTCTGCCTCTGCCCCCTCTTCCAAATAACACATGCGTGCAGGTCCAGTGAGCAAAGACTGTTCAAAACTGACAGACAGAGCCAAAGGGCGAGGGAAAGGGCAGGTTTAGGGCTCTGCCCGCCCAGAACTTAAGTTTACTCTAATTAGATAGCAAACTTGCAAAGCCATACCTATGATTTTTTAATTTTCAAAACCAATCTGTTGTTAAACATAGAGTCACCATTTGACTCAGCAATTCCACTCCTAGATATACACCTGAGAGAAATGAAAACACGCCCATACAAAAACCTGCCCACGAATGTTGATAGCAGCATTCTTCATAATAGCTAAAAGGCAGAAACCACCCACATGTCCATCAGCGGATGAATGGATAAACAAACTCTGGTGCATCCATACCACGAAGATGATTCGACCATAAATGGGAATGAAGTTCTGATCCATGCTACAAGATTCATAAACCTTGAAAACATTATGCTAAGTGAAAAAAGCTCGTCACAAAAGACCCCATAGTCTTTCCTAGATTTCCTAGAAGCACAACACCCAAGAGATGAAATCAATACACAGGTCAACTGACCAGCCTGTCCTCTTTTCCTATATCGATTTGGTGACATATTTATTACTGTCTTCTTATAAACTTGCTCGAATCTAGTAGCCCTTGGGATTGGCAAGTATTTGACAAAATCAGTTCCTCTTCTACTTGTGAAATGAAACATTGTCTGCCATCCAGTCCCTCTGTCATTCCTCCAATTCCAATTGATGCCATTGATAGGAAATGTCCGGATAGACAAATCCGTAAAGATAGAAAGCAGATTCATAGTTGCCTAAGGCTGGAGGGGTCCAAGGTTTCTTTTTTGTGTAATGAACGTGTTTTAACATTGATTGTAGCTCTATGAATATAATAAAAACCATTGAACTGTGTGCTTTGAATGGGTGAATTTTATGGCATGTGAATTGTCACTCAAAAACGGTTTTTTGAAAACACCAATATATAAAATACATACAATTTGGCATTTAAGTCCCAGAACTGGGTGTCATCGGTGATCCAGGGGTTGCTGGGAAGGCAGCCTGACATGATGGCATCGTTGGATGAGAACTGCTCACTGTATTTCACAATCCTGAAAAGCAAACAGAAAACAATTTCCAAGAAGCTCGACACCCAAGATATGACATCAATACACAGGTCAACTGACCAGTCTCTTTTCCTGTATTGATTTGGTGACATACTTATTACTGTCTTCTTTGAAACTTCCTCAAATAGAATAACCCTAGGGATTGGCAGGTATTTGACAAAATCAGTCCCAATCTTACTTGTGAAATGAAACATTGTCTTCCATCCAGTCCCTCTGTCATTCTTCTGTACCTATTTCTTTCTTTTGTTTTTCTTTCTTCCTTCCTTTTTTTGAGACAGTCAAGCTGGAGTGCAGTGGCACAATCTTGGCTCACTGCAGCCTCCGCCTCCCAGGTTCAAGCAATCCTCACACCTCAGCCTCCTGAGTAGCTGGGGCCACAGACAAGCACCACCATGCCAGGCTAATTTTTTTTTGTATTTTTGGTAGACACGGGGTTTCGCCAAGTTGCTCAGGTTGGTCTCAAACTCCTGGGCTCAAGCGATTCCCCTCAGTCTCCCAAAGTGCTGGGATTACAGGTGTGAGCCCCCACGCCCGGCCTTTCTGTACCTATTTCATTAAAATATGGCCTGTTTCTATTTTATCGATAGGTTTTTAGATTCAAAGCCAACTTGGAGTGTTCAAACTTGTGTCTCTGCACCCATCTTAGAAGCCCAAAGTTGCCATAGACTCCAAGACTCTTGCCATGTTGGGTTCTACCTTTTGTCAGGATAATGCCTGGGTTTGGAAACTTAGGCCCATTATTTAAACCTGGGGCTTAATTGGCCCAAACACACTATTTGGAGGAAGGGCTAATTCCTTCTCTTCCAGCTATTTGCAAATACATACTATATTATTATTAACTATAGTCATCCTACAGCGCTACAGAACACTGTCTAGCTGTAATTTTGTAACTGTTTTGTTTTTTTTTGTTTGTTTGTTTTTTGTTTGTTTGTTTGTTTTTGAGACAGCGCCTTGCTCTGTCACTGAGGCTGGAGTGCAATGATGCAATCACGGCTCACTGCAGCCTTGACCTCTCAGGCTCAAGCCATCCTCCCACCTCAGCCTGATGATGAGATGGGACCACAGGCATGTGCCACCACACCTATTTTTTGGCTATTTTTTTTTAAATTCTTTGTAGAGATGGAGTCTCACTATGTTGCCCAAGCTGGTCTTCAACTCCTGGACTCGAGTAATCCTCCCGCCTCGGCCTCCCAAAGTGCTGGGATTATAGACATGAGCCACCACTCCCAGCCTAATTTTTTATCCTTTAACAAATAGTTTCCTATCTCCCCTCCCCCCTGCCCTTCCCAGTCTGTAGTAACCACTGTTCTACTTTATATACTTTCAAATAGCCAGAAAAGAAGATATTGAATGCTCCCAACACAAATAATAAACCTTTGAGATAATGGATATGCTAATTACCCTGATCCAATCGGTATTCATTGTATGTACTGAAACATCACTATGTACCCCTAAACATGTACAATTATGTGTCAATTTAAAAAAAACTCTTCTAAAAAAGAGCTAATTCCCTTGAGTTGAGTCAGACCTTCTGAGTTAGTACATCTCCTGCTGTCTGGGTATCGAAAACCTGCTGTGCCTCCTCCCCGTAGTTGGAAAATTGTGTCCACAGTGAATGTGAAATGCACCTGCCCTGAAGTCTTCCCTCAGCCAGGAGATTTGGACAGAACAGGATCCACGCCTTAGAGATAAACCACTGGTGCCTTAGCGACAAGCACTGGGTTTGCAATTCTATGCAGAACTCAAGCCCCCTGGCTTCTTCTCTCCCGAGACTCTCTTAGGCCACAATCAGACCATTTTTTTATGTTTTTTTTTTTTTTTTTTTTTTTTTTTGAGACGGAGTTTGCGCTGTCTCCCAGGCTGGAGCACAGTGGCACTCTCTCAGCTCACTGCAGCCTCCTCCTCCTGGGTTCAAGTAATTCTTGTGCCTCAGCCTCCTAAGTAGCTGGGACTACAGGCGCACACCACCATGCCCGGCTAATTTTTATCTTTTTAGTAGGGACGGGGTTTCACCATTTTGACTAGGCTGGTCTTGAACTCCTGGCCTCACGTGATCTGCCTGCCTCGGCTTCCCAAAGTGCTGGGATTACAGGCGTACACCACCTCACCCGGCCCAATCCTTTACCAGTGCACACCAGGCCCAGACCTTTACCAGGCGCACACCACCTCACCTGGCCCAGACCTTTGCCAGCAGAGAAGCTGGAGGAAAATAACAAAAAAAAAAAAAAAAAAAAAAAAAACTGGTTCACAGGTCAAAACACTAATGATGTCAAAATTATGGTAAGAAGGTCCGGAGACAAATAAAATTGGAAAGTATGTCTAAGAAATATCCTTGGGTCTCCTTTCATTTTCTTTCTGTTTGGTTTCATGAAACTGGGTTTATGGAACACAGAAGTACATGGTTTTGAGTTTATCATAGAATAATGAGGATTATTATAACCCAAAGTGAGTGCCCCTGAGTACACAGGTGCCCTCCTCAGCTAGGATCAGGGCTCAGTAGCAGCAGAGTCACTGAAATGTGGGTGGGGTCAGGGCATATTTTCTCAGGCAGGTGGCATTTTTGCAAACTGGGGACATAGGAAGACGTAAAAAATTTTTACAAGAGCCCAACCCTTAACCATATTGAAGGAAGGCACTAAACAAAACATAGCATCTTCAGTCCCGATTAGTACCATGACTTGAGTCTTACACAGTTAGAATACATGATTAGTCACATCGTGCCTCCCAGGAATAAGCCAAGTTTATTTTCATGTGTGCAGGAAAATCCCAGAGTTAGCAATGTCCTCCTAAAATAAATTCCGCATTTTAAAGGAATAACTGCTTGCATGTGGGAGGTGGCACTCAGCTCTTTCTTGTCTCCTAGATGATGTCCTATGCGGGGCTGGGTCAAGGTAGCCAGAAAGTTCAACAAATCAAACATAAATGTCCAATTTATCTTAAGGGGATTTTAAATCAAAGATGAACGACGGACATTTAGTAGCACATGGAACCAGTAAACGTGACTCACACACTCCTAATGAATTGGAACGGGTAACGATAGGAACCCAGGCTGTCTTGGATCCTCACAGGGTCTTCAGTCCACGGACTTCCAACTCTTTCCAACTTCCCCATCCACACATTAGTGGATTCCAAGAGACATAACAGTCTTTTCTAGAATCTCACCTACCCTTGATTTTGTCTAACCCAAGATGAGACCCGGAGGTTTTTTTTTTTTTTTTTTTGAGACAGAGTCTTGCTCTGTCACCCAGGCTGGAGTGCAGTGGCCGGATCTCAGCTCACTGCAAGCTCCGCCTCCCGGGTTTACGCCATTCTCCTGCCTCAGCCTCCCGAGTAGCTGGAACTACAGGCGCCCGCCACCTCACCCGGCTAGTTTTTTTTTTTTTTTGTATTTTTTAGTAGAGACGGGGTTTCACTGTGTTAGCCAGGATGGTCTCGATCTCCTGACCTCGTGATCCGCCCGTCTCAGCCTCCCAAAGTGCTGGGATTAAAGGTTTGAGCCACAGCGCCCGGCTGAGACCCGGAGGCTTATTCTGAGAGATGAACTAGGAACTAAGCCCCCAAGAGACTGGTTTTGTCCCTCGCAGTTCTGCTGAATCTTCAGTCCATCAGCCCAGGACCTGTTGAGTTTGCCTTAAAACAGAAGTTCTCCTCTTGTCTTACCTATTGCTCAGACTTTAGCAAGATCAACAAATCAGAGACATACCCTCCCAGGGACACGGAAGACTTCACTGTGGACCTCATCAAGGCCTGTTGGTAATACATGATCTGGAAGAGACACAGTTGTCAGAAGGTGTTCAACCCCCCACCCTTCAGTGTCACTACACACAGCCTCCAAACCCAGAAGCCATTTACCCACAGCCGCACCCCATGCCCAAAGCCAGTCCCCTCAGTACCAGTGGGTCAGGCCCACGGTGGACAGATGACCACAGACTTCAAATCAGTGGCCTCCTTCAGCCATTATGTATTAGTCTGGGAAAAAGCATCAGCAGAAAAAAAAAAAGTTGTAAGGAGCATTCAACTGAGACACGGGGACAAATACCTGACTTTTCCCTCACGTGCCTCTGGCTGACAGAAGCAGAGAGTGGTCCCCACCACAGGTGACATCCTTAAACTTCCTGATTCTGCAGCATTGGCCAAAGCAAGTTATCCCCTCCTCCACCACCTTCTTCCACGTTCAGATAGCTAACCGCACATCCCACCTCAATGCTCAATGCTTCCCAGGACTCTGTCTTGGGCCCCAGACATAAGATTTGCCAGAATAGGCAGTTTGTCACCTTGGGTACATTCTGGCCCTGTAATGATAGGCACAGGGGCCACGCTGGGGATGTAGAGTCTCTGCAGCCTGCAGCATTGGTTCCACAGTCCTCTCTGGCCACCCCTCAGCTCTGTGCCTTTGAGGGGTTTTTCAGACCCAGCCAGAGCTTACAAAAGATGCTTCATCACTCTGTGCCATCCATGAATTTGGAAATAATTGTTTGAACACAGCACATGGTTTTCATTTCATTACCAAGTGCAGAGGGTAAAGCAAAGTACATATAATCTGTCAGAAGATTTAAAACCATTCTTCACTGGAAGTGGAAGACTAATTACCTCTTTTTTGACAGCAATGACTGTTTGTTTCTGTAAAACAAAGAAACAAAACCATTAAACAGATGTCATGAAATCATTACAGCTCAAACACCCATTTGAAAAATAAAAATCCTTCCCCATGAGAAAAATGCCCATTTTTTGTCTTTCTTAAAAGGTAGGATTTCCCTGTTTCTACTGCCTCCACTCTATTCTATGTAACCCCTGTGGAATAAATACCAACTAAGAGATCTGGCAAGCGAAGGAGCAGAATTTGGCACTGTAACTTTGCTTGCCTAAAGGCCAAGATGAATTAAGGACTAAGTTTGGGATTGGTGCCAATTTAGCATAGTGCCTACAGAACGATCTGTAGAGTGACAGATAAAGATTCCCATCTGAGATATGGATTAAGAGAAAATGAGGAAGGCCAGGTGTGGTGGCTCAAGCCTGTAATCCCAGCACTTTGGGAGGCCGAGGAGGGAGGATCGCTTGAGCCCAGGAGTTTGAGACTAGCCCGAGCAACATGACAAAACCCCGTCTTTACTAAAAGTACAAAAAATTAGCCAGGCACGGTAGCATGCAACTGCAGTCTCAGCTACTTGGGAGGCTGAGGTGAAAGGGTCGCCTGATCCTGGGAGGTTGAGACTGCAGTGAGCCATGATCATGCCACTGCATTCTAGCCTGAGTAACAGTGCAAGATCTTGTCTCAAAAAAGAAAAAAAAGAGAGAGAGAGAGGAGATAGAAAAACTAGCACAGAGCTTGGGTGTTGGTTTCTTTTGTAACGGGGAGAGCTCTGAAGCAATGGTGAGATGCATTCCTCAAAGAGTCATAACAATTTGACCAATAATATAAGTTGAAAAATAAGGCCGGGCGCGGTGGCTCAAGCCTGTAATCCCAGCACTTTGGGAGGCTGAGACGGGCGGATCACGAGGTCAGGAGATCGAGACCATCCTGGCTAACACAGTGAAACCCCGTCTCTACTAAAAAAAATACAAAAAACTAGCCGGGCGAGGTGGCGGGCGCCTGTAGTCCCAGCTACTCCGGAGGCTGAGGCAGGAGAATGGCGTAAACCCGGGAGGCAGAGCTTGCAGTGAGCTGAGATCCGGCCACTGCACTCCAGCCTGGGTGACAGAGCGAGACTCCGTCTCAAAAAAAAAAAAAAAAAAAAAAAAAACCATTGTTACCCAAAATAAAGCACATAATGGAAAGGCTTGAGGCCAGCATGCACTGCGTGCACAGCTCCAAGAGGGGCTTCATGTTCAGGCTCTTAGAAGCTCCTGGAAGCCATTCAGATCTATCTCTGGCTAAAATACATAGATCTGCAGTTGCAGTGGGTTGTGCTTCGTCTGTGCTGCTTTTCTGCTCCACGGAACTCTTGGAGGTTGGGCAAGGTGGTGATCCCAGCCTCAGTTCTCCTGGGTTTGGTTGTGTCCAGGGGCTGGTTGGTACTGACTCTTACACTTCAAGAGGAGCCTCTTTTTTGTTGTTGTTTGTTTGTTTGTTGTTGTTGTTGAGACAGAGTCTCGCTCTGTTGCCAGGCTGGAGTGCAGTGGTATGATCTCAGCTCACTGCAACCTCCACCTTCCGGGTTCAAGTGATTCTCCTGCCTCAGCCTCCCAAGTAGCTGGGCCTACAGGCACGCACCACCACGCCCAGCTAATTTTTGTATTTTTAGTAGAGATGGGGTTTTACCATGTTGGCCAGGATCGTTTCAATCTCTTGACCTCGTGATCTGCCTGCCTTGGCCTCCCAAAGTGTTGGGATTACAGGCGTGAGCCACCTTGCCTGGCCTCACGCAGAGCCTCTTAATTCCTGCCTTGCTAATATCCATGCTGCTTAACACCCCCAAGTCTTCACTTGGAAAAGAGTTGTAAGTCTGAGGAGGCCACTACTTCCTTTGAGCCAGTCAGCAAAATAAACACTGGTTCATGAGCTCATTGAAAAGGAGTAAAGGAGAGTCCAATCTAGACTGTGATATACTCGTCTCTCCTTTCTAACTCAGGCTGGGTTTCATTTTGCTTCCCTGGATTGCTTTTCTATCATTGCTTTTCACAAGAAATCTTTTTTCCTGCATAAGGGATTAGGAAGAGTTATCTCAGAAAGGTAAGGCTCATGTAGTTCTTTATGTTTTAGGCTCTTATACATCCTGACTTGCTCCTTCATAGCACTGATCACCATTTGAATTTTATCCTTATTTGTGTGACTCTTTGTTCAATGTATGAACCAATATGAAGGCACCATTAAGGGCAGGGGGCCATGTCTATCTTCCCTAGCACAATGGCCAACGCAGAGTAGATGCTCTGTAAATATGTAATAAATGATGACTTCATTGTGCTTGGGGGCCTAGAATAATGGGGACATTTTCTAAGCTTAATAGCATTTTTTTCCACTAAAAAATGGAAAGCACTCCCCAAATGATCCAAATGCATTGGCAACCATACTTATTTGATCCCATTCTCCTCCAACATAAGGCACTGTTTTAGAAGATGCACATTTCAGGTAGAAAAGGACCGTGGGGCCAGAGTGGACTTACATTTAAATCTAATACTGTATAATTACTTCCTTCTGTTGGAGCCTTGCTGGAGTGGGTTATTCAGAATAGCATCTACTGGTCTATGCCCTCTGCTCAAAGGGGGAGCTGTACTTTTACATAATGATAACTGCCTAGCAACTACTGTGAAGCAATTTACACTTCTTTGAGCCTTTACAAAGCTTAAGGTAAGGAGATTTTATTATACTCATTTTTAGCTGAGGAAACAAAGCTCCTGAGAGGTAGTAAGTAACCTTCTCAACACCTCCTGGTCAGTAATTGGATGGGCCAGGATTCATATCCAGCTCCTCCCTTTGCAAAGCTGAAGAGTGATTGTTGAGAAACACAAACTAGCTGATCCTGTTCACTTTCTCCTCCTAGCCTGCTCTCTTCCCACTCCTTCCTTGCCCTGAAGCTGAGAGTGCTACAGGATGGAATGACTCTGTCCAGTGACTTAATTTAAAATGTAAACATGGCCGGGTACAGTGGTTCAGGCCTGTAACCCCAGCACTTTGGGAAGCTGAGGCAGGCAGATCACCTAAGGTCAGCCTGGCCAACATGGTGAGCTCCCCCATCTCTACTGAAAATACAAAAATTAACCGGGCATGGTGGTGCACACCTGTAATCCTAGTTACTTGGCAGTGGGCGGGGGGGGGGGGGGGGGGGAGCGTGGTGGTGGAGGCGGGAATGACGCAGGAGAATTGCTTGAACCCAGGAGGTGGAGGCTGCAGTGAGCCGAGATCATGCTACTGCACTCCAGCCTGGGTGATAGAGCGAAACTCCATCTCATAATAAATAAATAAATAAAATGTAAAGCAAAAGTGAATTAGAGCCCTAACACAAGACAAACACAAGTACCAGAAACACTCTGTCCTTAACACTCATGATGGTGAAGACCAGAATCATGCTAGGCCCATACTCAGCAGCCAGTGTCTTAAGCACCTCCAAGGAGTCCAGACCCCAGCATCAAGCTGTCTGCCTGTCGGCCACTGTTCTGCAGCCAGAACCTGGGGGCACAGGGCTCCTGAGTGGACGCACCCTGGCTGCCTGGTGTTCTCTGGGCCCTGCAGGGAGCCGTATTTGCAGGACTTTCTGCCATGCTCATTTCCATTCTGCCTCTAGGGGGTCTTCCTTTGGCCTAATATACTTGCTTCTAGGGCCATTACCTCAGTCTTCAGGGGTTTACAATTTGTATACTCCTGTTCGCTTCATTTGATTTTATTCTCTCCCTAGGGCTCTGCCTCTGCGCTGTAGTTTGCTATTTTGTTTTCTGATTCCCAGAATTACCAGTTACCTTCTGGGAATGGAACTGCAGCCTGCTCTCCATTAATAGGATTTGGTTGAAGGTGAGACTTTCCCACCTCTACCTTGGATTGTCCACATGAATTTTAGCTTGTATTTCTAGCTTTAAAAATAGCTGTCCAGGTTGCGTACGTTGAAGGACAGTGGCTGCGGAATGTGTGGCTTTGGCTAGATTGAAATCATGGCAGGTCCAGAAAATGATGCCCAATCCCAGGCACTAAAATACATTTCAACTTTTAGATGCTCACCAGTAGAATGAGTTGTGTACTGGCCACATATGGAGGCATTGTTTTGATGACCTTTCACTCCAAGTCAAGATCTAAAAAAACTCCAGCTGTGAAAGCAACATAATGGATTCTAAACTGTCTGTGCCTCCTCCATTAAGTTCTCATGCCTGGAGAAGCTCATGTCAACTTGTCATGTGATAATTCAATTTGTACAATAAATTATGAACCTGGAAATATTAGCCGTCCATGGGATCTTCTTCCTCTAGGTTGACATACAGGGATCTCTGCTCTTCTAGGATTGCGTGCAGGGAGAGGACAGTGAGGGAAAATAGTCCTGAACTTCTCTAAAAGGTGAAGAGACAATTTGATTTGGAGGGAGTGGTGGAGAAGAGATTCAGGAAAGAGTATGGATGGTGATACATGCCTGTGGTCCCAGCAACTGCTGGAGGCTGAGGCCAGAGGATTGCTTGAGCCCAGGAGTTTGAGGCGGCAGTGAGCTAGGATGGCACCACTGCACTGGAGCATGGGTGACTGAACAAGACCTTGTCTCAAAAAAGAAAGAAAGAGAGAGAGACAGATAGAAGGAAGGGAGAAAGGGAGGAAGGGAGGAAGGGAAGAAGGGAAGAAGGGAGGAAGGGAGGAAGGGAGGAAGGGAGGAAGGGAGGAAGGAAGGAAGGAAGGAAGGAAGGAAGGAAGGAAGGAAGGAAGGAAGGAAGGAAGGAAGGAAGGAAGAAAGAGAGAGAGAGAGAGAAAGAAGGAAGGAAAGAAGGAAGGAAGGAAGGAAGGAAGGAAAGAAAGAAAGAAAGAGAGAGAGAAAGAAAGAAAAAGGAAGAAAGAGAAAGAAAGAAGGAAAAGAAAAGAAAAGAAAGGAAAGAGAGAGAGAAGGGAGGGAATGAAGGAGGGAAGGAAAGAGAGAAAAAGGAAGGAAGGAAGGAAAGAAGGAAGGAAGGAAAGAAATAGAAGTATATGGGCTTTGGGGGTCAGACAAAGGTTAAAATCCTAGTCCTACCACTTCCTGGCTATGACCTTGGATGAGTTGCTCAGCATCTCAGAGCCTCTAATTTCTCATTTGTAAAAGGAGAATAGAAAAAAAGAGGGACTAAATGAGATAATAGACATAAGGTGCCTGGCACATAACAGAGACCCACACACAGAGCCTACTCATTAGGGCTACTACACCACCACTGAGCACGTGCACGCCACAATTTTAGCCCTCATCGTAAGATACAACACAGGATTCACAGGCAATATTTGGGACCTACTTATGTGAAAAAGATATTCATTACTTATCTGAAATTCAAACATAACTGGGAATCCTGTATTTTTATTTGCTAAGTCTTGCAAAACTACTATCAATATTATTATATCTTAGCCGAAGGCAATAAGAAACATTATGTTAAAGTGAAGTTGTTACAAAAAAAAAGAGTACACACAATTCTAAGCAACTCAAAGAAAACCACCTCATGATAAAATAAGAAATAAGGGGTTTTTTTCCAGCCTGGCATTTACACACAACTTCCCTCCTTTCTCAGCTGCCAGCCCTCCTGGAGCCAAGCCACTTCTTTATGCCTCATCTCAGCGACACACTTTGCTACAGGAGGAAGATTCCACCTAAGGAATCTCTGGATTCTTAGCATTCTAACAACTTCTTATTTTTCCCTTGCAGAGTTGCCCAAATAGGGACACATCTAGACTTGTTGTTTACATAGCTTTGGGCCGGCTGACAGGTGAACCCGGGATGGAGGCTGCAGACAATTATCACAGGGCAGGAGGGGTCAGGCCACAGGCAGGAGTGCAGGAGAGAAATAAGGAAGGACCTTGGGAATGGGTAGCTGGGCAGGTAACTGCAGAGAAACACAGGTGCGGGGCCGAGAAAGCCACGGAGCCAAAGGCGAGATGGGGAGAACCGTGAGGAATCAGGCAGCACTGGCATTGAGAGCAGAGAGAGGATCTAAAGTCAGAAACCGGGAGATCCAGAAACACAAGGGGTTAAGGCAAAGCAGGCAAGAAAAGAGATGGGGCTGGGCGCAGTGGTTCATACCTGTTGTAATCCCAGCACTATGGGAGGCCAAGGCAGGTGGATCACTTGAGCCCAGGAGTTCAAGACCAGCCTGGGCAACAAGGTAAAACCCCATCTCTACTAAAAATACAAAAATTAGCCAGTCTTATAATCTAGTCTCAAAATAAATAAATAAAGGCCAGGCATGGTGGCTCACGTCTGTAATCCTAGCACTCTGAGAGGCCAAGGCAGGCGAATCACCCAAGGCCAGGATTTTGAGACCAGCTTGGCCAAAAAGGCAAAACCTTGTCTCTACTAAAAATATAAAAATTAGCCGTGCATGGTGGCACACGTTTGTAATCCCAGCTACTCAGTAGGCTAAGGCACAAAAATCATTTCAGGAGGTGGAGGTTGTGGTGATCCGAAATTGTGCCTCTACACTCCAGCCTGGGCAACAGAGTAAGACTGTCTCAAAATAGATAGGTAGGTAGGTAGGTAGGTAGGTAGGTAGGTAGGTAGGTAGGTAGGTAGATAGGTAGATAGGTAGGTAGATAGATAGATAGATAGATAGATAGATAGATAGATAGATAGATAGATAGATTTTTTAAAAAATTAAGGGGGTGCAGCTGTCTAAGGAGTCTTGGATTCAAGATTGTGATCATGCGAAGTAAATAGCCATCCAGCCAGGTACAACCTCATCCGGTAGAGGTAGAACTGCTTACAATTTACAAGGCTCAATGCAAAACAAAAATGCAGGTTTACTGTTCAGAAAAAAAAAGCGTAAAGAATTCTGAGATGGTAACAGAACATTAAACCAAACAAGGGTTCTTCTGAGGGTGGGGTCTTGGGCGGCTGTACAAGCCCCCTGCCCATGAAGCCGGCCCTAGGTGCAGGACGTAGGCCTTGCCAGATGGAGAGGGGAGCAGTGGTGGTATCAGGGAGGTGCATGAGCTACAGAATTGGAAACACGTAACTGAATCCTGGCTGGGTCACCTTGGGCAAAAGGCTGTGTCTCTCTACTTTGTTTTCTCCACGTGAAAAAGGAAACTGACATTACCTCTGTTAATGGATTTCAGGAAATCCAGAAAAACTTCTAAAAGCCACAATAAAGACATTAGAAAACGTCAGGCAGGATGTGGAGTGGGCTCTGGCGGCCATCAGCTGAGGTTCAGATCCCGGCTTCACAACTTCTCAGCTGTGCGTCCTTGGGGGAGCCAGCCTCTCTCTCGGCCTGCTTTCTCAAATGTGAAACAGAGGCCAACGTGGCCATCTACCTCATAACGCAGTAGTGAGTCTTAGCTGAGCCGTGACAAGGGGTGACGCACTCAGCTCCGTGCCTGGCACGCAGGGAGCTGTCAGAAAACATTAGCCCCTTCCCTTCCCTCAGCCAGCCATGGTCACACAGAAGCCACAAGAAGAAAGCAGTTTGTCCCCTATTGGTGGGAGCATATGGTGCGGGAGGGGGTGTTGCTCACTGAGGGCTGCAGGCTGAGCACCTCTGCAGAGCACAGTAGTTTATACTGCCGGGCCGTATTTCTGCCTTTTACCGAAAGATCTGTATACTCGCCAGTGTAGACTGAGGTTCTGAGCAGCTGCTTATTGGAGTAAGCAGAGAGATTGAAAGTGGCATGTAACCCCTCCTTCCACCTCCAACCAGAGGAGAAGTATGAGAAGGTGAAGAGGTAGAAGAGGAAACTGGCTAGGTACAGCACCCTAACATGGAGTCTGAGGTCTACAAGTTCCACAAATTCTCTCTCACAGCATGACAACATTTAGAATAATACCAGCTGTGTGTGGAGAGTCTCTATGTGTTGATTAGCATTCTGGACACTACACATAAGTGATCCCACTTAATCCTCTGAGGAAGGAACTAGCATGCTTCCCCTATTAGAGATGAGGAAACTGAAACTGTGCCTCAAGAAAGAGCTCACCCAAGATCACGTGGACCGGAAGTGGCAGAGTTGGGGCTCAGGCCTATGTCAAGGGTCTCTTCAGCACCCGGCACTGCCCTCATCCCTAAATGATAGCAGTGACCGTGCCATGAGCAGCCCCTGCCCCCATCACCTCCTGGGGGGAGGAGTTGGAGGCTCCATATGCCTCAAGGTATTGGAGCTGAAAGAGGACTCACTTCCAGAGTGTGGTCCCGGCCCCTGGCCAGTCCCTCCCAGCGGCCATCAGCCAGCGGGAGTGGGCCACCCAGGGCCCGAGACACCTGCCAACCTAATGAGCTTCCTCCTTATGGTTGACGGTTACTTCCCTCTATTTGGGGAAAACAGATACATCTTCTCAAGAATTTACTCATTCTCGAAATGCAAATCAAAACCACAATGAGATACCATCTCACACCACTCAGAATGGCTATTATTAAAAAGTCAAAAAATAACAGATGCTGGCAAGGAGAAAAGGGAAGCTTATATGCTGCTGGTGGGAATGAAATTAGTTCAGCCATTGTAGAAAGCAGTGTGATGATTTCTCAAAGAACTTAAAACAGAATTACCATTTGACCCAGCAATCCCATTACTAGGTATACACCCAAAGGAATATAATTCATTCCATCATAAAGACACATGCATGCCTATGTTCACTGCAGCACTATTCACAACAGCAAAGACATGGAACCAACCTAAATGCCCATCATTGGTAGACTGGATAAAGAAAATGTGGTACATATACACTGTGGAATACCATGCAGCCATAAAAAAAATGAGATCTTGTTCTTTGTAGCAACATGGATGGAGCTAGAAACCATTATCCTAAGCAACCTAACGCAGGAACAGCAAACCAAATACCACATGGTCTCACTAGTGGGAGCTAAACATTGAGTACACAAGGACACAAAGAAGGGAACAACAGACATCCAGGCTGGGTGGAGGGTGGGAGGAGGGAGAGGATGGAAAAACTACCTATGAGTACTATGCTTCTTGCCTGAGTGACAAAATAATCTGTACACCAAACCCCTGTGACATGCAATTTACCTGAAATGTAACCCCCGAACCTAAAATAAAAGTTTAAAAAGAAGGATTGATGGCTGGGCGCAGTGGCTCACGCCTGTAATCCCAGCACTTTGGGAGGCCAAGGTGGGTGGATCACCTGAGGTCAGGAGTTCGAGACCAGCCTGGCCAACATGGAGAAACCCTGTCTCTACTAAAAATATGAAAAAATGAGCTGGGCGTGGTGGAACACACCTGTAATCACAGCTACTCTGGAGGCTGAGGCAAGGAATTACTTAAACCCAGAAGGCGGAGGCTGCAGTGAGCCGAGATCGCGCCACTGCAATCCTGCCTGGGTGACAGAGTGGGACTCCGTCTCAAAAAAAAAAAGAATAGAAAAGAGGCTGGGTGCGGTGGCTCAAGCCTGTAATCCCAACATTTTGGGAGGCCAAAGCGGGTGGATCACGAGGTCAGGAGATTGAGACTATCCTGGCTAACACAGTGAAACCCCGTCTCTACTAAAAATACAAAACAATTAGCCGGGCGTGGTGGTGGGCGCCTGTAGTCCCAGCTACTTGGGAGGCTGAAGCAGGAGAATGGCGTGAACCCGGGAGGCAGAGCTTACAGTGAGCAGAGACTGCGCCACTGCACTCCTGGCTGGGCGACAAGGCAAAACTCTGTCTCAAAAAAAAAAAAAAAAAAAAAAATAGAAAATTTAAAAAGGAAGAAGGATTGATTCCTTTTCAAAATGACCTCTCTTCAAACCAGCTCAGGCACCGTGAGTTCTCTGAAGTGAGACAAAAATCCAAAGCCTCTGCACTCCCAGGTCTTCATGGAGATGCTTTGTGCTCCTGGCGACCCTCTCCTCTCAGGGCAGATTAACCCAGGAACACAGGGGACTCGCAGACAGTGGGAAATGCTGCAGACAGATAAACCACAGCATGCTGGGGCTGGCTGAGGGGAGGGCTGGAAGGGGCTCTGCATGCATGAGAATTGCAGTTCTTTATTCTTCTTAATACTTTATTCCACAGCAGCCAGAGTGCACGGGAAAAAGATAGCTGGGAAGAGAGAGAGAGAAAGACAGAGAAGATAATGGTAAGCAACAGCGGAGACATGGCCGGTATCACACCCCACCATGGCAAAGGCACCCTCTGTCGCACACCCAGCCTGCCCACTGGGCTCTGGGCTGAGAGTGTTGCCAGTATCCACATCCGCAAGAAATGGGCTCTGAGGGCCAAGGGGCACAAAGATGCCTCCCCAGTAAAGACAGTAATCTGGTCACCCTCCTCGGAAGTCACATCCAGGATGGAGCAGCTCAGCTCCTTAGCTTCCCTCTCACATGGATGAAGTTAAGGTCCTGCCTAACACCCCCAACACACACACACACACACACAGACACACAGCAGAGCAGTATCCTGGCTTGGGTCACGGAGGGGTGCCCCTTGGTTCCCACCCCCTATGTCAGAATGAGTGATGTGCTTTCTGCCTCCACCCTCTCTCTCCTCCCCAGGAAAGAGGTTTCCAGAGCTGCTAGTTAGCCATAAAAAAAAAAAAAAAAAGCAAACCTTCCACCCAGGTTCAGTCTTTTACTCGAGGATTCTGTTTCCATGGCAACCAAGCCTACAAGGCCTCAGCAGTGATCTGTTATCTGACAAGGGGAACACAGGAAAGGCTGCCCCGGGAACAGCGGAGTTAAGGCTGACTGCGCCCCGTGTGTATCAAAGGAAGGGTCTCTCCGGCTTGTGGACAAGAGACCTAATGATTCCCCCAGTGACACTCTCCAGGGAGCAAAAGCAAACACTGTCCCAGAGCTGCCTTGCCAACATTTCTGGCTCCTTTTTCTTTCCCCTCCACTTCCACCCTCCTCCTTCCCCTGCACACCCCTACAGGCCCCCACTCATGCCTTAAGGCTCTGGAGAGCCCTATAGATACACCCTAGGCTAAAGAGATGATGACCCTTGCTACCTAAAGACAATGTTTGACAGAAAGCAATGAAACCATCTAAGACCTGTTTAAATGGATCTAGGCCGGTTCATTGGAATCAGTGGTTCTCAGCCAGAGCAATGTTGACTCCCTCCCCAGGGTACACTGGGCAATGTCTGGAGACGTTTTTGACTGTTAGGACTGGGGCTTAGGTGGGCAGGGAGAGGAATGGAGGTACTGACATCTCATGGGCAGAGGCCAGGGATGCTGCTAAACATTCTAAAATGCACAGGACAACTTCACCAAAGAATTATCTATCTGAGCCAGGCACAGTGGCTCACACCTGTAATCTCAGTGCTTTGGGAGGCCAAGGCAAGAGGATTGCTTGAGCCCAGGAGTTCAAGACCAGGCTGGGCAACATTAAAAGGCACTGTCTCTACAGATAATTTTAAAAATTAGCCAAGCATGGTGACATGTGCCCATGGTCCTAGCTACTTGGGCGGCTGAGGCAGGAGGATCGCCTGAGCCCAGGAGGTCAAGGGTGCAGTGAGCTGTGAGCGTGCCACAGAACTGCAGCCTGGGCAACAGAGTGAGACCCTGTCTCAAATGATAAATTAATTAAATAAATAAATAGAAAAAAAAAAAGAATTATCTGGCCCAAAATGTCAATAGGGCCATGGGTTCAACAGCTTATGAACTGTATTTCTCTTTTTTGAGTTTTGAGGCTGGGGTCTACACTCTCCTCAGGATCAAGGAACTGGCTGAAAGTGTGTACAGAACGTCTGTCTGTGCATCTTTGAGTGGAATGAGCTCATAACTTTCGTCAGATTTTCAAGGGGGGAAGTGACTCAGAAAAGTTTGAAAACCAGCCATCTAGATCCCATTAGTTCTTCCCTGCACTGTACAGCCTCTGTCTCTCTTCAATCATAATTTCTCCTTACCCAGCACCCTGCCATGGTCCCACTTCTCCTCCAGCCCTGAGTCCACAGAGCCCACAGTCCTCCTCTCTTTGGCAGTCTCAAAGGGGCGATATCGTTGCCCTAACAGACATGAATAGACGTGTGGACACCTTCCCAGCCCCAGAATCCAACCTAGGCCCTACCCAAACTATGCGGCAGAGACATACCTGGTTTACCTTGACTTCATTCGGATTGGTTACTCGGTCCAGGCCGTAGTCCAGCACATTGTCCATTCCAGGCTAAATGGAATAAAAACAACATAAGGATCATTACAGGGAGTCTCTGGTTTCTGGTTAACTGTGGGTCTCAGTTAATCTGCCAATTGTGAGATCCAGCTGAGAAGAACTTGTGGCCTAGCCCACAGGAAGTTCTGAGTGGGTGTAAACCCTCCAGGTGAGCTGTTGAGCTTCATGAGGGCTGTTCTGTCTCCCAATGTCCCCAGTACCTAACATAGTGAGACGGAAGGATGGATGGAGAGAAGAATGGGTAGATGGGTGGGTAGGTGGATGGAAAAATGGACAGGTGGTTGGCATCCCCAGCACCATAGAGGGATGCATGGATGAGTGGATGGATGAACAGGTAAATGGGTGGCAGGTAGATGGTGGATGGGTGGATGAGTAAATGGATGAATGGATGGATGGATGGATGGCCAGACAGATGAATGGCATTCTCAGCACCAGAGTGGGATGGGTGGCAAGAAGGAGGGAAGGAGAGGGGGATGGGTGGATGGATGGATGGATGAATAGGTAAATGGGTGGTAGGTAGATGGTGGGTGGGTAAATAAATGGATGGATGGATGGATGGATGGATGGGTGGATGTACGGATGGATGGACAGACAGATGAATGGCATCCCCAGCACCATAGTGAGATGGATGAATGGAGGGATGGAAGGATGGATGGAGGATGGATGGATGGATGGGTGGATGGACAAACAAATGAATGGCATCACCAGCACCATAGTGAGATGGATGGATGGAGGGATGGAATGGTGTATGAATGGATGGAAGGAGGGATGGATGGATGGATGGATAAATGGGTGGTAGGTGGATGGTGAGTGGATGGGTGAAGAGATGAATGGATGGACAGATGGATGGATGGATGGATGCATAGACAGACAGATGAATGGCAAACTCAGCACCATAATGGGATGGATAGACAGAGGGACAGATGCATGGATGAATGGGCAAATCGGTGGTAGATGGATGGTGAATGGATGAGTGAAGAGATGGATGGATGGATGGATGGATGGATGGATGGATGGATGGATGGGTGGATGGATGTCAAACTCAGCACCATAGTGGGATGGATACATGGAGGGATGAATGGATGAAGGGAGGGAGAGATGGATGGATGGATGGATGGATGGATGGATGGATGGATGGTTGAATGAGTAGATGGATGGATGAGTGAGTGGACATATGGATGGGTAACATGCAGGCTCCAGAAGAGTTCACTGAGACTAATACATGGGCCTCCTGACTCTTCCCACAGTGCTTCCCCACACTCTGTGGTTTCGTCTTGGGCTAGGTGGGAAAAGAGAAGTGACAGAGCAGTGCTTTGGGAGAGTCCAGGCTTGTCAGGCACCTCTGGGTGCCACTCCTGGTTCTGCCACTTCCCAGCTATGCAGAAGAGCTTGGAAAACACTCCTTGTCTCGGCACTCACTAACCTCTCTAAGAAACAGAGAAGAAGCCTCCTACGTGGTAGGTTCTTGTGAAGACTTAACAAGATAGGGTGTGAAGCTCTCAACAGAAGGTAGCTATTGCTGAAGAAGGGGTTGTAGTCATTTTAAGATTATGTATGTAAAAGAACGGCCCAAAACTGGGACTATAATCTCTGTTAGCTCCCTTTTCCAGCAGGTAACCCAACTCTCCAGAAAATCTTACTTGATCTCTCTCAACTCCTTGACTCTTTGAGGCCAATAATTTGGGTCTTTCACTTCCCTTGATGCAGGTGTGATGCCAGGCATCCACCCATTGCTCAGCCCACGTGACCAACCAGGTTGGCTACACTGAAGCAGAGAGTTTAGAAGCAACTGGGCTTTCTTGCCATCAGATTCAGCCTCATCCATGGGATCAGACTGGGTTTTAGCTCAGACGTAAGACTTCCAGATAAAATGTAGGAAGTCCAGTTAATTTAAGATAAATGGCAAATAATTTCTGCCCCAATATTTTGATGCTTATTATATGTTTATACTAAATATACAAAATACATTTACGTAAAAATTATTTGTTGTTTATCTGAAATTCAAATTCAATCAAATTTCCTGTATTTTATTTGCTAGCAACCTAGCTCATTAGGCTACCATGGAGGCAAATATGTGCAGACAAGACGACACAAGGAAGAGAAAGGAGAAGGCAGTAGAAAGTGGGTGGGGAGGAGGACAGGGAAAGGGAACAGCCATCCTTACCCTAGTTGTTACAAGTGGATCTTGATCAGCAAATATCTATGGGGTACTTCCTATGTGCTGGACATTGTGCTGAGCCCTGTGGAGCCCATGGTGAGTGTGCCCCGAGACCACTGCTCCCCAGCAGGCATATTGAGGCACTCCCAGTCTCAAGGGGGAGGTAGCCACTCAGCAATTAATCACACAAAGGATAAATTACAGTCGAGACAGGTGTCTTGAAGGCATAACACCATGGGATCTAACCTCACATGGCAGGGGCTCAGCAAAGTCAGTGTCTTTGCCAAAAAGGGTTCTAGGAGTTGCCCCCTGAATCTGTTATGGAGAAATCCCCCTGCATAACTGAAGACAGACTTCATACACCCACTTTGGCACGTTCACACACTCTCACACTCACACACACCCACACACTCTCATACATACATACTCATACTCACACATGCTCACATACATACATGCCCTGACACACCGGCACACTTACACACACGCATGCTCACATACATGCACACACCTACGCATATTCCCACATGTACATATGCACACCCACATATGCTGACATACATGCATGACCTGACACACATATACACACATTAATATGGTTTGACTCTGTGTCCCCACCCAAATATCATCTTGAATTGTAATCTCCATAATCCCCAGGGATTGAGGGAGAGACCTGGTGGGAGGTGATTGGATTATAGGCGTGGTATCCCCCATGCTGTTCTCATGATAGTGAGTTCTCATGAGATCTGATGGTTTTATAAGTGTCTGACAGTCCCTCTTTCACATACTCGCTCTCTCTCGCCTGCCACCATGTCAGACGTGCCTTTCCCCCTTCCACCGTGATTGTAAGTTTCCTAAGACTTCCCCAGTCATGCAGAACTGAGTCAATTAAACCTTTTTCCTTTATAAATTACCCAGTCTTGAGTATTTCTTTATAGCACTATGAGAATGAATACACAAAAACATGCTCACATACATGCACACACGTATGCATGCTCACACATGCACACATTCACACACACTCACACATATGTGCACACTGACACATACATACATGTTTACATGCATGCACACACCTAGGCACACTCTCACACATACATATGCACACTCACACTCACACACATGCTCACTTACATGCACACATCTGCACACACTCTCACACATACATACACATGCTCACATACATTCACACCTTGACACGCCAACACACAGACACACATACATCCTCACATACATGCACACATGTACACACACTCGCACGCATACATTCGCACACTCTCACTCACATACATGCCGACCCAGACACACTGACATGCACTCACACACACACAGCCTGTGCCCATGACGCCCTACAACCACTGTCTGGCTGCTCTTCCACAGGTGCTCACTGCCTCAGTGACTTCAATGTGGTCACCTGCTCAAGTCTTGAATTCGTTATCTAGTTCTTTCCTTCCAACGTGCCCCAGGCTCTGACATAAATTTGGTTGCCCCAGTGCTCAACAGTGCACTGCATAACTGAGATAGACTCCTCTGTGCCCTCAGCTGCCCAGACCAGATGGCCTTAGACTCTCAGATCCGCAGCCACCCACTGAGCTTCATGATTCTGCCAGTCTGTCCAGTTCTAGCCTCAACCTGGCTCTCCACGCCTCCCCTACAGAACAGCCAGGCACAGTCCTCTGGCCGCTGCTGCCTTGGCTCTTGAGCCTCTGTGGGCAGCAGCCCTTGAGTCTCAGTCGTTCCCAATCAAGCCGTGGTCCTTTTCCAGTTCCCTGCCCTTGAAACTCATGAGGGCGCTGCCTTTCTGCCTCTGCTGGTTTCAGAGACCCCCAGGCTCCTTTCATTCATCCATCTCTTCATTCATCAGGTAGTGTAAAGTCTTTGATCCACTGTGATCATCACCAGAGCACTGCTGACGCAGTTTCTGGCACATAACAGGGTGTTCAGATGAAGATAACCAGGACTGACTGTTAGCACCCAGGAAGTAAGGGCAGCCAATGCATCCTGCGGTGTGCCGCCCGCAGATAAGGAGGCAGCAGGCGCTTTCTGCCCTGTTGCCTCACACAGGAAGCCTTCAGAGACCTGCAAGCTCCCCTCCTTCATCCTGAGGAACTGTGAACACCAGGGTGTGACCCTGCCACCGCCAACAACATCCCTTGGGTGTAAGCCGAAGAGGCAATTTGCTCAATGCCTCATCGCTCAGGTCAGGAAAGGAGCTCCTGTACTCGTGACAACTGCTGGTGAGGAGGCGACGTTCCCAGGAACCCACATACAGAGGAGGGCCAGCGTGGGAGCTGATGGTCACTTCTTGGTGGCACTCCACCGTGTCCCCCCGCCCCTCCTTCTCTCAGCTTCACTCTCTTCCCAAAAGTATCAGACTCTTCTGATGCATGGAATAGAAAACAAATAATAAATAAAACACTAACTCGTTTTCTAAACAAAATAAGACAGGGGAAAGAAATAGAGATGAGGCCAGGCGTGGTAGCTCATGCCTGTAATCCCAGCACTTTGAAAGGCTGAGGCAGATAGATCATGAGGTCAGGAGTTCGAGACCAACCTGGCCAACATAGTGAAAAACTGATCTCTACTAAAGTTACAAAAACTTAGCCAGGCAAGGTGGCAGACACCTGTAATTCCAGCTACTTGGGAGGCTGAGGCAGGAGAATCGCTTGAACCTGGGAGGCAGAGGTTGCAGTGAACTGAGATCACACCATTGCACTCCAGCCTGGGCAACAGGGCGAGACTCTGTCTCAAAAAAAAAAAAAAGAAAGAAAGAAAGAAAGAAAGAGAGTTGAGGTGAAACAGGGAGACAATTTTACATTGCAGCGTTAGGAAAGTCAGCTACTAGAGGATCTTGGCTTGAATGTCACTCTCCACATCCTGTGTTCCATGTTCCCTGACCACCAACTGGACACAGGGTCCCTGCCTCCTACCAGCTGCTGTGGTATTCTGCATGTTACTCATTCATTGGTTTAATTATTTTAGTCTTTGTCTCTCTACCAGACTACAGGAAACTCCTTGAGGTCACGGGCATTGTCTGTCTGTCTTGGCTCATAATCCAAATATCCCCATTGCCTAGTAAGCGCCCGGCATAGAGCAGATATTCACAAAATATACGTTAACTTTTTTTTTTTTTTTTCTGGACCACAGCACATGGAGCATCCCACCCACCCTGGTTTTATAATATATTATGTGTCAGGCCGCCACAGTGCCTCACGCCTGGAATCCTAGTACTTTGGGAGGCCAAGATGGAGTCAGGAGTTCGAGCCCAGCCTGGCCAACATGGTGAAACCCCGTCTCTACTAAAAATACAAAAATTAGCCAGGTGTGGTGGCAGGCACCTATAATTCCAGCTACTCAGGAGGCTGATTCAGGAGAATTTCTTGAACCCAAGAGGCAGAGGTTGCAGTGAGCCGAGACCATGCCACTGCACCCCAGAGTGAGACTCTGTCTCAAAAACAAGCAAAAAACAACAAACAAACAAAAAACACATTATATGTCAGATCATTTTCCTAGGTCAATGAATGGCCTTTGAAAATATTATTTGAAGCTTCACAATGTTCCATCATGTTAATGTACCTCAATTTATTTTGCCATTTTCCATGGTTGGACATTTAGCCCAACCTCAATGGGAAATGGAGGGCAGACATCTCTGGCAAGTGTCTGCATATGTGGTTGAAACAAGGGTCATTTAGCTTGATATGCAGATAAGGGATCACTTGATTTAGCACACCCACCGCCAGGAAGCAGCCTCAGACTACATCCTTGGGAGGCAGGAAGTCACAGATGGCACAGCAAAGATGCAGGGAAGGCCTCCACATGACTGTCTAAGGGAGCACTTTCTCCCTTTGTTCATTTACAAAACTTACTGTTGTTTGCATCGTGCTCAGATCTGTACTTGGTACCATTTGGGTAAAAAACGGGTGAGGAACATCATTTTCCTTCATTACAGGATGCTGAATCACAGGTGTCATTTGGGCTCTGGGTAGGAATTCAGGTCAGAGCCCTCAACTACCACCACCCACGTGGGGTCTTGGCCTTTGCCAGTGATGATCTCCTTGATACAGCATCTATCAGACATTTCTCCCTGCCTTTCTAAATCAACCACCCTCTCGCTGTGCCCTTCTGCATTTAGGTCTTATCTCTGGGAGAGTGTTACTCACCTGTGCTCCAGCAATTTGGATTTTGAGCTCCTTGAGCTGAGAGAGGGACCACGGGTGGGGCCTCCTTGCACAGAAGTAGCACATCAGGCTTTGCCATCAGAAAGGTGTGGCTTCCTCTCCCAGAACTGAGCAGGCAACTGAACTTCAATGAACCTCAATTTCTCCATCTGAATAATGGGGATGGTGATATTCCCTACATCATAGCATTGGACGTCAATGAGGTCATCTGTGCCAAGAGCTTAATACAGGCACAGAAGAGCACTCAATGACTCTTGACTGTTATTTCACACCCAGCACCTAACCCCTTCCCTGGGACAAAGTCAAGGCTCAATGAAGGTTTCATGGATCAGTGAACAGACAAATGAACAAGTGAATGAGTAGGTTCAGTAATGGCAGGCCGCGTCTCACTCTACAACTGTTGGTTACAGTCTGACACGGAGTGGCCATGACACTCCACAGCGCCAAGTACTTTGTTTGCCTTGGCTGGCTTTTTTTCCCATTGAACTGACGGTTTGTTTGGGTCTCCTGGAAACAGTCTGGCAGTCTGTGAGCTCCGGGGCTTCCTGAGCCTGTCAGTCAGATCGCTCAATTTCTAGACTGAGATGCTCTTCAAAAACGCTACCTTCCACCCCCTCAGGCCAACAGGCCAACAAGAGATGGGGAGAATTTTAAGAAAATCGCAGAGAGTGGGGCCACTGCACTCTCCTGCCTCATCTTTGACTACTGGTCTGGTTTTCGCTTAGGGAGCAGTCATGAAAGAGGTTAGATGTGTGGAGCAGTTTTATGTCCTGGAAGTTCTAGGACCACTCTGAGTCCATCAAAGCCTCAAGCTGAACTTGGGTCCCCAGTGCTGTCAAAGAGGGACCAGGCACGTGTGGACCCAGGCATTCAGCTTCTTAGAGCAGCAGTGACCCAGGCAACGTTCTAATGACCCAGGAGGTTACCAAAGGACTGAACTGCACCAAGACATCCCATGACATTGCCTGAGAGGCAGAAGTGCATAGGGCTAAGTCAGTGCAGGGGTTCCACAGTCAGCGGTATGTAGGTTCAGACCCTCTGGCACTTACTAGCTGTGTAACTTCCGGCAAATTAGTAACATCCTTGAGCTTTCACTTGCTTATCAGTAAAATGAGAATAATGATAAGCCCTTCCATACAGCGCTGCAAAGGTTCAATAAGAATGCAAAAGGCAGCCGGGCGCGGTGGCTCACACCTGCAATCCCAGCACTTTAGGAGGCCGAGGCGGGCGGATCACGAGGTGAGGAGTTCAAGACCAGCCTGACCAACATGGTGAAACCCCATCTCTACTAAAAATACCAAAATTAGCTGGGCATGGTGGTGCGCGCCTGTAATCCTAGCTACTCAGGAGGCTGAGGCAGTAGAATCGCTTGAACACGGGAGGTGGAAGTTGCAGCAAGCCGAGATCGTGCCACTGCACTCCAGTCTTGGCGACAGAGCAAGGCTCCATCTCAAAAAAAAAAAAAAAGAATGCAGAAGGCTTAGCACAGTGCTCAGCACACTGGGAGTTCTCAGTTCACACCTACTGTGATGGTGATGGTGACAATGACCACAATGACGATGACAATAAGGGTGGTGGAGGTGGTGGTGAAAGTGGGAAGTGGGGGAAATAAGAGATGTGGTAGAGGTCAGGGAGATAAGGGAGGTGAGGGAGTGGGAGGTGGGATGACGGTCATGGTGGCGGAGATGGGCGGTGGGGAGGTGGTGGTCATAGAGACACATTGTCATATTTATGTGATTCTGCATCATGCTGTGAAGAGCCACTCAGCCACTAGCCTGGTGAGGGGTGAGAGCTTACCCCAGGAGAACTGAGAAGAACCTGGCTGATCAGTTTTTCATTTTACTGCATAGCTATGTCATAGTCCATGTCACTTTGCAAGGAATGTAGTCACATTGGCAATCCCACAGTGACGAGTCTCTGCATATAATATAGAAGCCATTCTTAACCTTGAAAGAACCAGAGTTCCCTCAGGCATGGTGCCACTGGGCACCAAGGTGTCTTGCCAAATGTGGCATATCCACCACGTCTCCTTATCCTCACCACAGAGTGCTTCTGGAACACACGAGCAATGTGAGGCTCCTTCTCATACAAAGAGCTTCTATGCTACCAACCAGAAGGGGTGCTTGTCTCCAGGACCCTGTTCTCTGTCACCCAGCCCCCAGATACTTGTGTCAAACATCTGTAAACTGGTTTCCCTAGAGGAGAAACCCTGAAGCCAAGAAAAAATCAAACAAGCTGCTTGGGGATCAACCTCAGAACCTCAACCTCAGCAACACAGCATCCAAAGCCATGCCCCTATAGGGTGGAACACCTTAGGAGAATCTGTTTTGAGTATATAAATAAAATAAGCAAAACAACCAAAATCAGATGGGCTTGAAGTTCAAAAATCCATAAACTCTGACACCAGGCCTCACTCAGTTCTCTTTCTGGTTCTGAGAATGTCTGATACCTGGCAGGCAAGGAAGCTAAAGGAAGAGGAGGAAGAACATTTCTTTGTAACTCTTTGGTTTCCGGAATCTCATTCACATCTCCTACCTCCTACCCATAGGCAGCACAGGGGGCTGAGACAGGAGGAAACTGAGGCAGCAGAGTTCATCCCAGTATGTGGCAGTCAGAGCCCACTTCCGTGTGCTGCAGGATGAGGCTACCATTTCCCAGTGATGATCTGGGGCAAGTTACACCAGCTCTGTACAGCTTGTCTCTCTAGGCCACTGAAAGTCCCAAAGCCAGAGATTCAGTGTGCTGCAAGCAAGAAGCAGCTCGACACAGACGTATTCTTTCTCCTCCTCCCATCTCAGCTGCTGGGAACTGGATCTAGGAGAGCAAAAGGCGAGGGAGCAGGAGACACCAAGGAGAACTTTGGCCATGCAGTTTCCATTCTCACGGGACTCTATTTTTCTGCATTGGAGCCTCCATTGGGGCCTACATTCTAATTTTTTCTCCTTATATTCCTTTCCCAAGGTATGATATCCTAGCAAAAAAAAAAAAAAAAAGTCCCAGCCCCCATAAAAGACAAATTCATTCAGGTCCCTCCCTACCTAACACCAACACATGGGCCATGAGCAGACCCCATCCAGACAGAGAACTTCCTTTTCTGGTCAAGAGGCCCTGGGATGCTAACCCGACACTGAGCAGCTCCTCCTGCTGATCCAATTCTCACCCTGGAGAAAGAGGACTTGGAAACAGGCATGGAGAGCACAGGATGGAGGTGGGTGGCACAGGAGGAGACAGAGAACACCAGGCAGGAGGATACTCACCGGGCATCGGTGCACCAGCCAGTATGCCTTCTCCTGGCAGTCCAGGGCATATCTGTCTGCTTTGTTCCTCTCCTTTCCAGCCCTGAAAAGCCAAAAGCCACGTTTAAGGCCAGGAAGACTTTGTATCTTTTGCTTAGTGATGCCGCCGATTCCTGATGACCTAGACCCCTCTCCCAACCTGCCCAAGTAATTCATGTATACTGTAATAGTAATGAACACAGCAAGCACTGACATCACACTTAAGTACTAGCACTCTTCTAACCACTTTGACACATATTAACTCTTTTAATCCCACTTAATCCTCCCAGTGGCCTTTTCTTACTTCAAAGTTCAGGGCACTGAAACAAAGAGGGGGTGAATGCCCCACCAGCCCACCAGGGTCACACTGCCACAACTGGCAGAAGTGGCACTTGCACGTGGGAGTATGGCCAGGGTCTAACTCCCCTGGACAGCACAGTGCTGCACTGAGATCACACTGCCGCCACGAGCCCTAAATCAAACCAACTCCACCAACGTCAACATTGGAGCACAGTGCACACGGGTGACCCTCTGGCATTTGACCTCCTGGCTTCTTAACTTTTCCCTGTTTGGGCGAACAACATAGTCAGCGTCTGGACATCCCACCTGTGGGATGGTGACAAGGAAGATGCTGGCCTGGGGAGTCCTCTCTCCTCCCTGCCTGTGACTTCTACTCTGCCGCTGCAAAGAGTTCATGCCATATCAGGGGTTTTTCTGAGCACACCTTATTGCTATAAAAGGCTATTTATGGCCCAGAGCTGTGGCTCATGCCTGTAATCACAGCACTTTCGGAGGCCGAGGCGGGCAGATCACTTGAGGTCAGGAGTTCGAGACCAGCCTGACCAACATGGTGAAACCCCGTCTCTACTGAAAATACAAAAACGTGCCGGGCATGGTGGCATGCACCTGTAATCCCAGCTACTCAGGAGGCTGAGGCAGGAGAATCATTTGAACCTGGGAGGCAGAGGTTGCAATGAGCCAAGATTGTACCACTGCACTCCAGCCTCGGCGACAAGAGCAAAACTCTGTCTCAAAAAAAAAAAAAAAAAAAAAAAAAAAAAAAAAGCTGTTTATTTTCCTTTTTATCTCTCAGTCTCTCTCCCTTTCCCACTCTGGATGGGAAATGATGCAGGGCCTTCTTCCTCCAGGGGCAAAGTAACACTAATGATCCTGCCGTGGGCCCCCTTCTGTACCATTTCCACGGCGACCCGTGCTCACACTTGTTAATGCTTGTTTTCCCAGGCAACGTGGGATGACGCACATGCCCTCTGCTAGACAGAGTCGGCGGATTCATCTCCCCATTAACATACTGTGAAAAACATCATAACACTCAGGGAGCCAGATGGGTGAACAGCGCCATTTCATTTGGGCGTTCTGTCAGGCTCCTCTGGAAATTAAATATAAACACTGTCTTCAAACTTCCCCTTGACAGCCTAACTGGATTTTCTACCAGGTTAACTAGCCCCTGACCTCAGGAGCATGGGCCACAACTGGCCTGAGGCATTACAGAGTTTCCACAATGCTGGAAAGCTTGGCAAATAGAGTCACTCTCTGATTTACCCCATGGGTCCTTTCCGACTTTGCTCTTCTGCTTTTCTGTGACAGATGTTATTAGAGGAGAGTTGTGATAAACAGAATGCAAGAGAGTTAGTAACCTAGGAATTACTTTCGTTTGTCATATTGTGATTTTTTTCAGCAACAGCATCTGCTTAATTATTCATTCATTCATTCGTTCGTTCATTCACGTATTCATTGATCTTCCCCTAAGTTCCAAGCATGGGGCATCTACTGGTGAACCAAACATAGTCCCTGCCCTTGAGTAGCTTTTGAACTAAACATCACATACACAGTCAAAGAATCAATACAGAATTGCAAATTGCATTATATGCCATAAGGAAACATTCAGGGTACCATCATGGAACATCAGGGATGGCCTCTGTGGTGATTTTTAAATATGTCTATAATTCTTTGACACTCTTTCCATTGACAGATGTGGGTCTATGTCTCCTCCCCTTGAAGCCAGGTGGGATTTTGTGGTGGTTTCTGCCAACATGGGATGTCAGGCATGGCACTGTAATTTCTGAGGCTGGGACATAAAAGGTGGGACAGCTGTCACCCTCCTTACTAGAATATGTGGTCTTGAAGTCCCCAAACACCTGTAAGCTACCTAACAACCCTCCCTGATGCAGCCATGTTGTGAGGGAGCTCAAGCTAGATCACAAAGAGATGCTACAAGAAGAGAGCAGGAAATGCCAGCCAGCCCCCAGTTGCTCCAGGACGCCAGCTCCAGCCATCTGCCAGCAACCACTCAAGAGACTCTGAGTCAGAATTGATCAGCCAAGACATTCCCATATCCCTAACCTATAGAAATCAGGACACATAATAAAATAATTGTTGTTTTGAGCCACTGACTTTAGGATGATCTGAATGCAGCTAATCAGAAAAGCCTCTTTGTGGAAGTTACATTGGAAGTGAGTGTTCTCCCTGATAGCTAGAGAAGATGGAATGAGGTGATCTTATTTGTGTTTCAAACACGGGGGCAAATTGGGAGCAGAGAGGCCAGTCGGGAGGATGTTGCCATGGTTCAGGTGATGGTGAGGTTGGTTCAACCAGGGTAGGGGCAGTAGAGGTCCTGATATGGGTGATACTGGAGGAAGAGGTTTGGAGAGTGAGGGAAAGACATATTCGAATATGGACAAGGTAAGTCTGAGGTTTAATAGCAATGTGAGATCTTGAGTAAGTAGCTGGATGCTGAGTGTGGAACTTGGAAGATGGGACTCAGCATAACAAAATGACTACTTCATGGGCCAAGCTACACAGTCAACCTCGTTTTGTGCTGAGACCCTAAATCTGAAATCAGAGGAGCCTTTAAGCCATAAAATTAGCAGGAAAAAGCCATCTCAAGTGGAGCAAGCCTTTCAGGAATCGCTCATTCCAAGGCACCTGGAAGAATGGAAGAGGGGAATGTCCCAGGATCTGGGCAGCACAGAGCTTTATCCCAGCTGAGGCCAAGGCCTTGGTGGTGGACCTGCAGGGATCACTGAGAACAGCTCTGAGCTGCAAGAGCACCCAGAGTGCCCAGGAAAGCAGATATCAGGGTTCACAGTCCTGTGGGTTGCTGGGATCGTCCTGCTCAGAGCAGACAGGAGGAGGAGGGGATGGACGGGCTGAGGGAGAGGGGCACATCTTACCCATCTCTGTGTCCCTGGAGCCCAGCCTAGTGCTGGAACCCATCAGAAACTCAAAACTGGTGCAACAAATGGAATTAAGTAATATCAGCCCAAGTTCTACCATTATCTCAGCAAGTGACCTCAGCTAAGTAATTTTCACCTCCCTAAGCCTCAGTTTCCCCATTTGTAGAAATGCAGGGTGACAATAATTACTATGGTATTTCCCCACACCAACATAAAGTGAGACAGTACCCAAAAACTCGCCACATGAAGCTTTATGAACAAATGTAAGTGATTAAAGATAAGCCATGTTGTTTCGCCTCAAACGTGCCCAGGTAAAAACATGTTTGTGGCTAACAAGTACTGGCGGCTCTCTCACTGATGTTCTACCTGGTTCTAAACCCTAAGAACATAATTTCCACCATGCAGGGCAATAAAGCTATTCTGCCATAAGAATCTATTTTTCCCGGACCAGCTGTCCCGTAAATAGTGTTCATCACTATTCCAATACCTAGGCTGCTGGGTGAGAATCAGGTCTTCCCCATCCAGCCCAGCTAAGCACCAGCAAGTCTAGACCTTCCTGGATCCAGGACTGTCACAGTGAGTGAGGTCGGACCGGGGGATCATCGCTTTTGGTAATCACCGGTGCGGGTCACCAGATGTTCCCAGCTGTCCCTCTTCTCAGGCACCTGGTAGGATTCTATGTCCCCACCCACCAACCTTTGAAGTTGACCTGCTTTGCCTTGTGACTCATGAGCAGGATGACAGTGCTGCTCTGATACACACAGGAAATCCCTGTCCCTGCTAAGCAACGCACAAAGCCCAGATGGTGCTGCTTCTTCTGCATGGGACCTGGAGGTGGGGAAAGCATGTCAGGGTCCCAGCTGCCCCACAGTGGATGGGGAGCACCAGCAAGAAATGGACCTTATGGTTTCCAGCCCCTGAGAGTCGGGGGCTGTTTGTTATGATAGTCTAACCTTGTCATGACAGACACCCTCTCCCTACCACTCCCTGTCCCCAATATCTGCATCCGGCTCTCGTTAAGGCAGAGCCCTGGAGGGGACTTCCAGTTCCAGTTCTGATATGGCAACAGGCAAATGCAAGTGAGCGAGGCGTGGTTCTGACACGCGAATCTGATCACTGTGTATCCCTCCCCTGCTTAAACATCATTCTATGGCTCCCTGTGGCCCTCAGCACAAAGCCCTCTCACGATCCGCTCTTGCTAACATCTCTAGTTCACATCCTGCTAACTTCTGCCAGTTCCACACTTTGCACTCTCAGATGCACCTGCAAGGAACTGCTTGCAGTGGGCACACTCCTGCCTCCAGGCTCTGGTTCTGCCTGCTGGGAGCCCCTTCCTGCCACCACACCTCTCCTCTTCCTCTACAACTGCCATCCTTCACCTGGACCCCTCCTACGCATTCCCCGGGTTCAATGTCATTTCTACGACTCCTTCTGAAAACCCCAGCCAGGTGGTCCTCATCTCGCAGCAGCACCATAGCCTATTCCTTCATCTGCCTGACCTGTGAGACTGTGTCTTTTTATTCCCCCTGCCCAGCCCAGTGTTAGGCACACAAATGCTCAAAAACAAGTTTATTTTAATAAAAGGAAAGAGTCCAGGTGCAGCGGTTCACGCCTGTAATCCCAGCACTTCGGGAGACTGAGGCAGGCCGATCATGAGGTCAGGACTTCGAGACCAGCCTAGCCAACGTGGTGAAACCCCATCTCTACTAAAAATACAAATAATAATAATAATAATAATAATAAACAAAAATTAGCTGGGCATGGTGGTGGGCGCCTGTAATCTCAGCTACTTGGGAGGCAAGGGAGAAGAACCACTTGAACCCAGGAGGTGGAGGTTGCAGTGAGCCAAGATCACGCCACTGCACTCTAGGCTGGGCAACAGAGCAAGATTCTGTCTCAAAAAATAAATAAATAAAAAATAAAATAAAATAAATAAAAAGAAACAAAGAAGGAAGAGAGGGAGGAAAGACACCAAGAGGACAAGCATGGTCTCCTTTCACTCACCTGTACTGCTCTTTGGCCTGCATAATGACAAAGTCCCACTTATAGTTCATTTTTTGGTTCAAGAAATTGTAATTTTCCTGGAGAAGAAAAACAAAATGAGAACAGTAAGCCCCAAGACATATGCCATGTGCCACAGGGCAACAAACTCTAAGTTAACCAAGGGCACACCCCTGGCTCATGGCAACCATGGACCCAGCCTGATGGTGTCTGAGCTGGTTTTACCCCGGTGTTCACTCAAAGAGCAGCTGAATTCTCAAAACGCTTTCATAAGAAGCCTCACTTTTATTGCTCTTTTTTGCTTTTGTAAAAATAAATGTATCCCGGCCGGGCGCGGTGGCTCACGCCTGTAATCCCAGCACTTTGGGAGGCCAAGGTAGGCAGATCACAAGGTCAGGAGATTGAGACCAACCTGGCTAACATGGTGAAACCCGGTCTCTACTAAAAAGAATACAAAAAATTATCCGGGCGTAGTGGCGGGCACCTGTAGTCCCAGCTACTCGGGAGGCTGAGGCAGGAGAATGGCGTGAACCAGGGAGGCAGAGCTTGCAGTGAGCCGAGATCGCGCCACTGGACTCCAGCCTGGGTGACAGAGCGAGACTCTGTCTCAAATAAATAAATAAATAAATATATCCCAAATCTGATTAGGAAGAAAGAATCAAAGAAGAAAAAGAATTTGAAAATCTTTTTTTTTTTTTTTCTGAGACAGGGTCTCACTCTGTTGCCCAGGCTGGAGTACAGTGACACAATCATAGCTCACTGCAACCTCAAAGTGCTGGGCTCAAGCCATTCTCCTGCCTCAGTAGCTAGGACTACCTGTACATGCAACCACACCTGGCTAATTTTTTAACCTTTCGTAGAGATAGGGTCTCACTATGTTGCCAGGCTGGTCTTGAACTCCTGGCCTCAAGTGATCCTCCCATCTTGGCCTCCCAAAATGCTGGGATTACAGGCGTGAGCCACCGCACCTAACCTGGAAACTCACTATTCAGCAACAGAGCATCACAAATTCACAAAAATAAACCCTAAGATAAACCAAAGATAAGCCGGCCTTTCTGAAAACATGCCTGTAAGAATAAAAACACATGGCCTAACATGGTGGCTCACTCCTGTAATCCCAGCACTTTGGGAGGCTGAGGTAGGCGGATCACTTGAGCCCAGGAATTTGAGACTAGCCTGGGCCCCCTGTCTCTACAAAAAAATACGAAAATTAGCTGGGTGTGGCGGTGTGCCCCTGTAGTCCTAGCTGCTACGGAAGCTGAGGCTTGAGCCCAGGAGACAGAAGTTGCAGTGAGCCGAGACTGCACCACTGCACTACAGCCTGGGTTATGGAGCAAGATGTTGTCACAAAAATAAATAAATAAACAAATAAGTAAAAGAACACAGCAAGATTTTCACCCTCTGCCCAGAAATTCTAGCCTTTTGAGGGCTAGCATATGTTCTTTGGGAAATTGGACTCACCCAGCCTAAAACAAAAGTCTATACAGTACAACAGTCTATACAGATTGTTTTCCCATCATAAATTGAAGTTCGGGCCAGGCACGATGGCTCACGCCTGTAATCCCAGCACTTTGAGAGGCTGAGGCAGGCAGATCACTTGAGGTCAGAAGTTCGAGACTAGCCTGGCCAACATGGTGAAACCACATCTCTATTAAAAATACAAAAATTAGCCAGGCATGGTGGCACATGCCTGTAATCCCAGCTACTCGGGAGGCTAAGGCAGGAGAATCGCTTGAACCCGGGAGGTGGAGGTTGCAGTGAGCTGAGATCATGCCACTGTACTTTAGCCTGGGCAACAGAGCAAGACTTTGTCTTAAAAAAAAAAAAAAAAATTCAAGTTCAAATCTGTTAACCAAGGGTTGTCCATTAGAGTACATATTAATTATGTCACATTGTTTTGGGATGGCAAAAGGAAGGGGGGAGCCACCGTGTGCCCAGTAGCCACTGAGGCAAGGGTTTAAATTACAGCAAGAGAAACTAAAGTTAGACATGGGAAAGAATTTACTTCAGTTAGCTGCTTCTAATTAGTAAAAGGATGGCTAGCTGGCTGGCTGGATGGATCATGAGGGCGCATATGAATGTAGTGATGTGAGAATGAGGAAAGTACAGCTCAAAACTATATTCCACTCAATTATAATAACCTCTACTTAAAAGCACCTCCATACCTTTTCATATTCTTCCAAAATTCCTTTCTTCTTGATATTTCGCTTGGCCAAATAGATGGCTGGAAAAGAAAGCAATGACATTTTCCATCATCATCTTTCAGAACCCCATCTGCAGCCTCCCTAAGCCTGAGGCTGCTGTGCTCAGAGTGGGGGAGAGAACGCTCAGCACACCCAGTCCCTTGCCCCTGGGGACATGCCCAGTGCAGATGCGGACTGACATAAAGGTCATGATGACAGCAAGACAAATGTCACCAAAATGCTGCAAGTAAATAAGCAGCAATGTTAAGCACTACCAAAGGCATAGTTGGGACTGAAGTATTTACCGTAATCGGTATCTTCAGCTGGCCACTGCTGGGTGGGCCAGAAATACGGTGTCTGCAAAAGAAACCAGGGAAACCACACTTTAAAACTGGATTGTGACTCAATGGACCCCAACCCTGTGACTAAAGAAATCGAACCACCTTAGTCCCCTCCACCGTTTCTGAAGTCCTGATCTGTGAAACTATGAACCCGACCTTTACAAATGAGATCTTTTCAAATGAGATCAACCCTATATGAACAGCCAAGGTCAAGGCCAAGACTCACCTGAAATCGGTAGAGGCTGCCATCAGGCTTGAGAACGAGATTCTTGGGGTCTTGCAGGGGGTAAATGTAGCCATACCTGACAATAAAGTTGCCCAAGTTCTGTGCCTCTGGGAAAAGCAGTTCAGACACGGATGTTAAGAGCAGGGCTGAGACAGGAGCTCATTGCCGGCCTCCACGGCACCCCAAACTCCAGGACAGGTACCCCCTCCTAGCAGCACTGCATCTCATGAGCAGTGAGGACACTGGTTCCTGAACTTGGCTGTGGACAAGCATCAGCTGGGTTGCACGCTAAAAGGAGGACCTCCCAGGTCCTATCCTAAGGAATGACAACTCAGTAAGTCTGGACGGGAACTAGGAAACCTGGATGTTAACAGAACCCACAGGTGGTCTGCTGCAGCGGGTGATGGTTAAGGAAGGCCTAGAAAAGCCTCTGTAGGCCCATTGGGTCTGGGAAAGGTCACAGGACTGGGAAGAAAATGTCTCTGTTGGACCAACGGACACTTTGTCACTCAAAGAATGAGCGAGGAGCACCATGTTTATTGCCAACTTCTATCCCAAGCTCACCTCTACCTGATCCCAGGTCCTCTCCTTCCCATTTCACTTTAATTCCTACCCTGCTCCAGTTTATTTGGAAGCACAGCCTTGTTTATCAATTATATCAATTAAAGGACAAACTTCTTTGGTTCTTTCTCCAAAGCACCAATGAAAGCAGATGTCTTTCCATCCTCTGGAGGGGATTCCATCCCTCCATTCCTGCAGGAACCCCCAGCCAAGGACTCAACCCATCTCCCCATCCCATAGCTCAGCCTCCAAGGTGTGGGAAGACCTCCTCCCCAACCCTCCCTCTCCAGGTCTCGCTCCCTCCGTCAAAGACCGAGTCCTAAAGTTGTATGCCTCATTGTACCAACAGCCTATTTGCTAGTGTGAAATCCCCTCCAGTTTCTTTCTGCTCCAATCCATCTTCTAAAGTGCTGCCAGGCACCCTAGTTGAAATACGAGTATCATGCACACTGCCATGCTGGAAAATTGTCTGTGGCTACCTATTGCCTATCTCCCAGATCTTCAGGTGCTCTTCCACCCCTCTGCCACCCTCCATAGCCATCTGGAGCCATGACTCTCAATCTCTCTTGTCGCGCCTCCACTTTCCGCTCATTCCATTTCTACACCATTGTTCTTGCTAGTGTCCCTTTATAGGAAGACCCTCAGAGCTCCTCTTCACCACTTCACAAGCATCACTTCTTTCAAGACCAGCTACACACAGCACCCCCTCCAGGACTTTCTTGACTGAGTCCTCCCCACTTATCCCTGTTATTTATGCTCTAAATATTTGGTATAAAATAACTCTTTTGTCCCCAAATTATCCTGCCTTTGCTTTTGATTCTGGCAGTTTTACACTCAAAGGTCATGACCCTCCAATTAAAATGCAAATTTCTCAGAAACACAGGCTAAGTCTCTATTTAGTTTCTCCCATGGTGCTGTACACACAGCTGTCCTGGATAACTGACTGCCAGATGAGCTCTCACCCAGATTGGAGATCCAAAGCCGCTGGACGATCCATTGCAGAACATCACTTCCTGCAAAACAGAGACGTTTGCGGTTATCGTCATAGCCTCCTGACATATCCCTGCTCCTCCACGCTGTTGCCTGACTGGTCTCCTTCCTGTTCAGCTGCAATTTCATTCCTCTTTGCTCAGAACCTTCAGAAACCCCCACCCCATCATGTTCAGTCCCAACTCTGCAGCCTGTAATTCAAGGCTATCCATGATCTCACTCCAGCAGATGTGCAACTTAACACCGCACCGCCTGGCCCGGCCCCCACCCACACACACTTCATCTTTATCGTCTCTTATCGTATTGACCTTTTACTTGACAGTAACTTGTGCATGGACTATTATTCACTAACTAGATAGTAAATAGACTAAGTCTAAATACACACACACACACACACACATACACACACAAAGCAGACCCGAGGCAAGTCGTTTGCAGGGCTCTGGACCAAGCTAGGACTCATGGGAGTAACACAGACCCAGGGATGGGAAGAGGACAGGCTGGGGGCTGGGGCTGGCTCTCCATCTCCCCAAGTTCCCAGGCAGAACTCCGACGAGTCAGAAAATTCTAAACTTGAACCTGGCCTTCCATGACGTTGTGAAGGTACTTTTGTCAGGGTAGGAAGATGGGACCTATCCTAGTTGATTTATAACTTTAGATGACGGAATGAAGGCTCCATGTGTACCCTCGCCCCAGGCCTGGCATATCTTAGGGGCTGGCTTGGGAACAACACACACACGCCAAAAAAAAAAAAGAACGTGAAAAACTGGCATGAAAAACAGCAGGAGATGCAGGCTTGGAGGCCAGGAGAGAATGTCAGCAGGAGATACAGGCTTGGAGGCAGGAGAGAATGTGCACCCGTGCACCTGTCCCACCCACCCACTCCCCTCAAGGATTCAGATCTGTCTAAGGGTCAAGGCAAGCCAAGTTCCATCAACAAGCCCAGAGGTGCCATACACCCCCACAGAAGCTCTGAGCCCCTTTCCTCAGCCTGGGCCCTCTGGCCTCACAAGCAGAAGGTACGCCTTCTAGGCACAAGGTAAGAGCATCTCAGAAGATAGACAAGGTGCCCTGGAACGAAGCACCCCATCACAGAGGCCGTCATGCAGACGCCAGTGGTCACATTTCCAGCAATCTTAGCCTGCTTTCCAAAGGCTAAGCTGGAAACCTGTCTGCATGGGAACAGGCCCACAAAACACACCAAAGAAGAGGGCCAGGATTGAGACCCCACTGCCTGTGTTTTTATGTCTGGATAATTGCCAGTGATACTTCCCTCCTCGGAGGTGGTGCAGGGACATTTCTTCTTATGACCCACATACACACTCTCTGGGCATAATTGCCTGCCTATGATCATGAGTGGGTATAGACAACCTGCAGTTCTTCCCTTCATGCCCACACACTAGGACACAAATGTCCAGCCATGATCTCTGTCAGTGTCCGCATGCACACCATCGTGGCTTTCCATGGTTCTACTTCTGTTGTTCTTAGCACCATTCACTCCTGGTTGGCTGTTCAAAAGCAAAATCCTTCATCTAAACTCCTACTTAAAATACTAGGACTAGGTGTTTAGACTTTCCACACCAAGTCTCTCTCTTTAAATGCTACACAGTGTTGCGCAGGCAGAGAGACAGACCCAGGCAGACATCAGACTGATTAGCTCTCTCCACTGAGGAGCTGAGGGCTTTCTCATCCACTTGACTGCCTCCCGAAATAGATCAAATGAGATTATGGTGCCACCAGCCTCTGTACCACACAGTCTGTGCTGACAGCATGGCAGACTGCTCAGGCTCCCCCATCAGTCACCTTTGTCCCGAGGAAGCCCTGGGACGCCTGCCGTCCAAGAAGTTAAATAATTTTTTATCGGTGCTGATGTTGCAGGACCAGGGCTTCTCCCTGTGTTGTTTCTACAGCAGCTGGAATTCACCTGTGCAGGAGGAACAAGGAAAAACATGGCAGGATGGGCAACCTTGCCCAAATCCAGGAACCAAGTGTGCCCTGTGCACAAGGAAGGAAAGCAGCTGGTGCACACTGACAGTGGATAAGAATATGGACTCTGGGCTGGGCGTGGTGGCTCATGCCTGTAATCCCAGCGCTTTGGGAGGTCAAAGCGGGCAGATCACCTGAGGTCAGGAGTTCGAGATCAGCCTGACCAACATGGTGAAACCCCATCTCTACTAAAAATACAAAAATTAGCTGGGTGTGGTGGTGGGCGCCTATAATCCTAGCTACTTCAGAGCTGGGGCACGAGAATCACTAGAACCCAGGAGGCAGAAGCTGCAATGAGCCAAGATAGCACCACTGCACTCCAGCCTGAGCAACAGAGCAAGAGCCTGTCTCAAACAAAATAAATAAATAAAAGTAAAAATTAAAAATAAATAAACAAATATATACATATATATGGACTCTGGAGTCACATTGCTGGGCTGAAATTCAAGCTCACTCATGAAATGAGCTTAAGGACATGAAGGCAAGTTGCTGAAACTCTTTGGTCTCCACAGCCCCATGTGCAAAAAGTGGGCAGTCATATCTACCCTTAACTTTATTGTGGGTGTTAACAGACAACGCATGGGCAAGCACTAGCTACCACCACCATCCAGCACCCACTGCACACCCAGCACCTGCACATCAGTCTCTCACTTCCTTCCTGCACTCATTCCCTTAGGGAGGGATTGCTATTCTTGCATTAAAAATGAGAAAACTGGCCAGCTGTGGAGACTTGAGCTGGCAATCTCAGCACTTTGGAAAACCGAGGCAGGAGGATCACTTGAGCCCAGCAGGTCAAGCCTGCAGTGAGCCATAATTGCATTACTGCACTCCAGCCTGGAAGGCAGCATGAGACCCTGTCTCAAAACAAACAAACAAACAAACAAAACAATGGAGAGAGTAAACTGAGACCAGGGCTATAGCTAGAAAAGACACCTGAAGGATTTAATCCTGCACTCTCCACACAATGACAGACAAGAAGTGACTCACGCATTCAATAAACTTTTACTAACCATCTGTTACAAACACAGCTCTGCTAAGCATTGGGGTTACCCAGATGAGCAAGACAAGATACTTTCCCTCGAAGGGCCCCAGTCCAGTGGAGAATTCAGGCCAAAATTAATGACAATCAGAGGCAGGGAGGGGGACAGGGTCAGGGATGCCTTCAGGAAGAATTGTCCCAGCTGCATGTGAGGTGATGGGGGATGCAAAGGCACCCTGAAAAGTCTGCCCACTGTTTCCACTCTGTGGGTGCCCAGAGCTACTTTGGTTCTTAGCCTTTCCAAAGTCTGGCTTGTCAATGTTTCCTTTCCCTCCATGAGCTGCTCTATAGCGTTTCAATTAATTCCCCTTTTGCTCCAACAAAAGAATGGGTCTTCTGTTGCTTGCACGCAAGGAAACCTGAGTGACACATTGCTGGTGGGGGCATGCTTTCTTCTAAGCAGTCAGAAAGGGAAAGGGGAGGCTGTGAGCCAGCTTGTCTCTGCAAAGACTAGGGCGCCTTGAGTGAAAAAAAACTAGTCAAGTCAGGGGTGGCATAGGGGGAGGCACAGCAGTGGTGAGGCCCCGGCTGGGGCTATGAGAAGCCGTCTGCTTCTGCAGGCAATACACCTAAGTATGAAACATTGTCTTTACTGCAAAACCAAGATCAGAAAACAGGTAACACATTAACCAAAATGCTCTCCTCGTTTGGTGTCCAGCCCCTCTTGCCAATATCCCCAAATGATGCTCTGCAGGCATGTCGCCCCCCCCCACACACACACACAGAGAGGAGACAGTGGCATCACCCCGAAAGGGCAGTTGAGAAGGGCCCGAAATGAATTAGAAGGTAGAAGGTGGAGCAAAACAAAGGCCAACTTTTTTCTGCTAAATAGTATTTTTTTTTTTTTCCTGCTACTTGGTTTCATTAAAACAAAGCAAACAAAACAACAAACAAAAAATGACAGTGAAGGTTTCTAAAATGAACTTCTGGGAGGAATGGCTTCAGGAAATGACCTGTTGAGTCCTTTTCTCCCTCCTGACCCCTTCCTCAGAGGAAGACTTTAGTCCAGGAGTCAGCAAATGTACTCTGCAGAGCGCTAGATAGTAAATAAACATTTCAGCTTTGTGGGAGTCTTGTTCTGTCATCCAGGCTGGAGTGCAGTGGTGCGATCTTGGCTCACTGCAACCCCCGCCTCCCAGGTTCAAGCGATTCTCATGCCTCAGCCTCCCAAGTAGCTGGGATGACAGGCATGCACCACCACGCCTGGCTAATTTCTGTATTTTTAGTAGAGATGGGGTTTCCCCATATTGGTCAGGCTGGTCTCGAACTCCTGACCTCAGGTGATCCACCTGCCTTGGCCTCCCAAAGTGCTGGGATTATAGATGTGAGCCACTGTGCCTGTCCACAACTATATATTTTAACTCTGCCATTGTAGTGTAAGAGCAGCCATAGATAATATGTAAATGAGTGAACATGGATATGTTCCAATAAAACTTTATTTAGAAATAAAGTTTTTTACAAATACAGGAGGTGGGCCGTATTGGGCCTCTGGGGTCTATTCCAGGCCAAGGCTAAAGTGCAAGCTACATCACCTGTCATGGCATGAGGAACGCTGGTGACCAGGACCCTCTGGTTCTGCATTCGGACCCCTGTCTCTGGGTTCTGCATGTCCTTCACGAGCGCTTCAATCTGTAAGACAGAAGGGGAAAAAGCCGACTGATGAGAACAATTTTGAAAGTTGTGCAGGGCCATTTCCACTGCACTGAGAGGGATCTCAAAACGCAAAGGCAGACACCGGGGTTCCCCATCTGGTACAGGAGCCAGGTGGGCACTGAGTGACTCTAATGCAGCCAGGACTAAGGTGTGCTCCACAGCCACAGATCCCATCCCTGCGTGTGAAGACTCGCACATTCATCCTGACTGGGAGATTCTGGGGTGGCTTTAAGGAAAGATGGAGCTTAACGAGAAAGGATTTTGCTGGGCCGGGCGCAGTGGCTCACGCCTGTAATCCCAGCACTTTGGGAGGCCGAGGCGGGTGGATCACGAGGTCAGGAGATCGAGACCATCCTGGCTAACATGGTGAAACCCTGTCTCTACCAAAAAAGACAAAAAAATTAGCCAGACGTGGTGGCGGGCACCTGTAGTCCCAGCTACTCTAGAGGCTGAGGCAGGAGAATGGCGTGAACCCGGGAGGCGGAGCTTGCAGTGAGCCGAGATCGTGCCACTGCACTCCAGCCTGGGCAACAAAGCAAGACTCTGTCTCAAAAAAAAAAAAAAAAAAAGAAAGGATTTTGCTGGACAGAAAGTGATAGAACACCATGGGCAAAGGCGTGGAAGGATGACAGCTCCCAGGGTTAGTGGAACGGAAAACAGCAGGAGTTGCGGCTGGAATAGCCAGTAGAGGCCAGATCACATGGACCTCAAAGCCACCCCTGCAGTGTGGATTTTGTTCCAGTGACTGTTCCTGGAGAGCATTTTGGAAACGTGGCCCATGACAGAGAGAAGAACATGAAGTAAGAAGTACGAAGAAGTTTGCAGAGGTAGAGAAAAGTGCAGTGACCTCTTCAAAGCTATTGCATACAGCCCAGGTAAGAAACAACAGTGACCAGGCACAGTGGCTCACGCCTGTAATCCCAAATTCTGGGAGGCAGAGGTGGGAGGATCGCTTGAGTCCAGGAGTTTCTGACCTGCCCGGGCAACATAGTGAGGTCTTGCCTCTACAAAAAACTTAAAAATTATCTGGGCATGGTGGCACATCCCTGTAGTTCCCAGCTACTTGGGAGACTGAGGCAGGAGGATCACTTGAGCCCAGGAATTCCAGGCTACAGTGAGCTATGATCGCACCACTGCACTCAGCCTGGGTGACAGAGCCAGACCCTGTCTCTTTTTACAAAAAGAAAAGAAATGACAGCGCTTCAACCCTTAGCACTCCCACTCTTCGTACTCTCAGCAGAGCAGGCAGATGGGCTTTCCATTATTTTAGAATATGTCACTCTTCTGCGTGACTGTTCCACTGCAAGGGCCACTTGACACCGAGTAAATGATAAAGTTTCCCTACTGGTCTACATGTTCGGGACCTCCTTCCTCTCTGACTTCTTTCCTACCACTCCCCACCAGCTCCCTCTGATCCAGCCACACTGGCCACCTTCCTTCCCCCAGCCATACCAAGGACACTCCCGGCCAGCCTTGGGTGGGTCCCATGCTCTGGCTGTTCCCTCTACCTGGGCCAGCCTTCCCAAGAGACCAATTTGGCTCCCTCCTCACCTCCTTCCCCTTCTGACAGTCTCAGGAGGCCCACCCTGACCATTCCTAAAGCTGCAACCCTGAACTCCACCCTTGGCATTCCTGACCCCCTGCTCCATTTCTCAAGAGCATGCGTGTTCTTCAAACATACAAAATAATTGACCTAGTTATTACATTGTTGATGGTGCATCTCCCTTTGCTCCTGGAAAGTAAGCTCTTCCTAGGGGTCTTTGTCTGTTGTTGTTTGCGGCCGGATGTCAAGTGTCAGGAAGCGTGCCTGGCACAGAGGTAGTACCCAGTAAGCAGGTGATGTGTGAATTAATAAATAAATGAGGCAGTGGCCAGGAAGATGGTAAGGAGGCATGACTTTCAGAGCCCTAGAAGAGCAAAAATAAACTGTATTTGCAAGTGACTGAGTGGTTCACTGAGGGTGACACAGAATAATGCCAAGGTTTGGAACTTATGCGACCAGAGTTACCAGTTACCAAACTAGAAAATGCAAAAGAAGAAGCCACTTCTGAAAGCAAAGGCATCTGCCTTGGCAGGTCGACTGCAAGTGGCTGCTGAGATTCCCACAACGTCTGGGAGGTGATTGGAAATGACTGCCCCAGGTTCGGAAGAGACAGGGTCAGAGACATGAATTAGAGCCATGAATGTCAGGGAGAGTTGAAGCTAAAGAGAATCAAGAAACTGTCCGAGGAAGCCTAAACTGCAGGAAGGCAGCCACAACGACAGCCCTGACTATCTTTAGAGTTGTTTTTATTCATTTTTATTACTAAAAATTATTTCCCACTTGAAAAAATCAGGCCGGGCGCGGTGGCTCAAGCCTGTAATCCCAGCACTTTGGGAGGCCGAGACGGGCGGATCACGAGTTCAGGAGATCGAGACCATCCTGGCTAACACGGTGAAACCCCGTCTCTACTAAAAAAAAAATACAAAAAAAATTAGCCGGGCGAGGTGGCGGGCACCTGTACTCCCAGCTACTCGGGAGGCTGAGGCAGGAGAATGGCGTGAACCCGGGAGGCGGGGCTTGCAGTGAGCTGAGATCCGGCCATTGCACTCCAGCCTGGGCAACAGAGCTAGACTCCGTCTCAAAAAAAAAAAAAAAAAGAAAAGAAAAAATCAAATGGAAATAATATCAACTGAAGGATTTATTTTTATTTTATTTTTTGAGGCAGGTCTCCCTCTGTCGCCCAGGCTGGCGCACAGTGGCACGAACTTGGCTCACTGCAACTGTCACTTCCTGGGCTCAAGCAACTGCCTTGCCTCAGTCTCCCGAGTGGCTGGGATTACAGACACATGGCACCACGCCCGGCCAATTTTTGTATTTTTAGTAGAGACAGGGCTTCGCCATGTTGGCCAGGCTGGTCTTGAACTCCTGACCTCAAGTGATCCACCCGCCTCAGCCTCCCAAAGCGCTGAGATTATAGTCGTGAGCCACCTCATCCAGCCTGAAGGATTTTTTTTTAAAACAAACTGGATGTTTGACACTAGTCAACAAAGATGACTAGAGAAAACCCAGGTGTTTCTCTTGTTATTTGGTGTTTGCTACTGACCCTGACAAAGCTTCATGTGCAGAGGTTTCAAACTTCATGTTCCCCTAGAAAAGCCCTCACTAACGGGAAAGCTGTCTACTCCCCATGTCCCAGATGTACTTGCCAATGGTCAGCTGGTCATTTGACATCCAGGCACAGTCATGATGGACTCTGGGAAACCAGAGAGAAGCAGCTGTGGTCCCTGAGCCCAAAGATCTCACTGACCAGTGCAAGCATATTCCAGGATAATGCACAATGTGCAATGACAAGGGTGAGTCTATGGTGTCATGTGAACACAGCAGTGCCTAGGGCTGGGCAGGAGGGAAGGACTCCTCCTAGATTGATTTTTCTTTCTTTTTTTTTTAGACTGAGTCTTGCTCTGTTGCTCAGGCTGGAGTACAGTGGCGCGATCTCAGCTCACTGCAATCTCCACCTCCTGAGTTCAAGCGATTCTCTTGCCTCAGCCTCTCGAGTAGCTGGGATTACAGGTGTCCACCATCACGCCCAGCTAATTTTTGTATTTTTAGTAGAAACAGGGTTTTACCATGTTGGCCAGGCTGGTCTCAAACTCCTGATCTCAAATGATCCACCCACTTCGGCCTCCCAAAGTACCGGGAGTACAGGCATGAGCCACTGCGCCCAGCTTCCTAGGTTGAATTTTACAAAGTTTAGCAAGTATTAGGAAGCAGAAAGAGAAAAGGAGCATGGGTGAGGGTGTTCCAGGCGGAAGGGCCACAGGAGCAGAAGCACAGAACGTGAACCAGCAGCGGGGAACAAAGCCCTTTCCTGCCTTCACGCCCAGGGCTCTCTCCTGAGGTCTGGGCTGCTGCGTGCAGCTGGACATCCACGTGGAAGGCTGCTCTCACACCCAGTGTGTCCACATTCCCACCATTACCCGAAGTAAAACATTTCATCCATTTACCTGTTTCCCCTCTCCCCTCCATTTAGCCACCTTGCTTACACCATCATCAGTCTCTTGGCATTGAATTAAACAACATCTCCCAACACTGGCTCATTAAAATTTACAAAATCCTTTTGTGATCTGAAGGTACTTGCTTGCGGTCCAAAGATAAAGCACTCAGGCTCCGTGGGATTTCCCTTCTCTCTTTACTGTAGGATCTTGGGCAACTCACTTAACCTCTCTGAATCTCCTTTCTCTGCCATAACATGGGCACCATGATAGTATGTGGACTACTAAATGATTCTATAATACCTTAGAATTTAATTAATTTGTGGCTTTATAATCCCTTAGAATTATGTAAAATGCTCTATAAGGAGAGATATATGTTATGTATACATAATGGTATATGCTGTGTCAGGAGAGACATATGTTCATTGCTATGGTTAGAATTACTAATATTAATAGCATTCATACTAATACATTTTGAAACTTTGCATGCAGGGTTGTGTTTAGGTGCCCAGGAATAGAAACCCAGGTCAACAAAGCAAATAAGTATAGGTATTTATGGAGCATGTATTAAGAACCCTGTACTGCAAGGATACAAGGTAAAAGACATATACCCAGTCTTCAGAGAGTTGAGCAGACAGTTACATGAAAATAAAAAGTTAACTAATATGAAAGCTAAGAGTCTGAATGCAGAGAAAGCTCAGTTCACATCTCTGCTCCAATTTAGAAGCTAGAGGCTTTAGGTAAATTGCTAAATTTCACTAGGACTCATTTATCTGTAAAACACAGCTTACAATAGTATCAGGCCCGGTGTGATGGCTCATGCCTGTAATCTCAGCATTTTGGGAGGCCAAGGTGGGTGGATCACTTGAGGTCAGGAGTCCAAGACCAGCCTGGTCAACATGGTGAAACACCATATCTGACAAAAATACAAAAATTACCCAGGTGTGGTGGCAGGTGCCTATAGTCCCAGCCACTTGGGAGGCTGAGGTGGGAGAATCCCTTGAACCCAGGAGGCAGAGGTTGCAGTGAGCCGAGATCACATCACTGCACTCCAGTCTGCACAACAGTGAGACCTTGTCTCAAAACAAAAACAAAAACAAAAACAAAAAAACACCAAAACCATTCATCATAGGGATATTGTGAAGACTAAATGAGATTAAGCATACAAAGTATTTCATATCATTCTGTGCACAAAGTATTTATGAAACAGCAATTGCCAGTCAGACATGGTGGCTCATGCCTATAATCCCAGCTACCCGGAAGGCTGAGGCAGGAAGATCACTTGAGCCCAGGAGTTCAAAACCAGCCCGGGAAACACAGGGAGCCCTTGTCCTCCTCCCCCTGCCCACCCCCCCAAAAAATAGCAACTGCAGACTGGCTGAGATGATCATAAAAAGAGTGCAGAGAGGGCCAACAGAATCTCCATAGATGGTGAGGACCCGGCTGCACTCCAAGGGAGGGGTGGTATAAGAAGGACTCAGGTTTCTTAATTCAGAAATGGAAAGAGATTGAAATGGGAACCCTGAGCACTGTTGGTAGAAATGCAAAATGGTGCAGCTGCTGTGGAAAACAGTATGGAGGTTCATCAGAAAAATTAAAAATAGAACTACCACAGCATCCAACAATACCACTTCTGGGTATGTATCCAAAAGAATTGAAATCAGGCTCTGCAAAAGATACCTGCACCCCCATGTTCACTGCAGCACTATTCACGTTAGCCAAAATGTGGAAATAACCTAAGTGTCCACTATCAGATGAACAAAGAAAATGTGTTCTATGCATACAAAAGAACATTGTTTGGCTTTTGAAAAGAAGGAAATTCTGCAATATGCAAGCAAATGGATGAACCTGGGGTTAATTATGCTAAGTGAAATAGGTCAGTCACAGAAGGACAAATACCACACGATTCCACTTACATGAAGTACCTAGAATAGACGAATTCATAGATCAAATATCAGAATGGTGGTTGCCAGGGGTCAGGGAGAATGGAAAACGGGGAGTTGCTACTCAACAGACATAAAGAACTTTCAGTTAAATGAGATTAATACATTCTAGACATGTACTGTACAACATTGTACCTCAAGTCAACAATATTGTATTATGCACTTAGTTTTGAAAGGGTAGATCTCATGTTAAATGTTCTTACCGCAATAAAATAAAAAATTTTTAAAGAGAGGCCGGGCACAGTGGCTCACGCCTGTAATCCCTGCACTTTGAGGGTGAAGCAGACAGATCATTTGAGGGCGGGAGTTCGACACCAGCCTGGCCAACAAGGTGAAACCCCATCTCTACAAAAAAACACAAAAATTAGCCGGGTGTGATGGCACATGCCTGTAATCCCAGCTACTCAGGAGGCTGAGGCAGTAGAATCACTTGAACCCGGGAGGTGGAGGCTGCAGTGAACTGAGATCACGCCACCGCACTCCAGCCTGGGTAACACAGTGAGACTCTGTCTCAAAAAAAAAAAAAAAAAGTTTTTAAAAGAGAGAGAGAATGATCCAGGTGCATTCAAGGTGATGGGTCATTCAAGGGAGTCCTGAAGTGGAAAAATGCTACCTGCCGCCTGTCACTCAGGCAGCCTGAAGCTGGAAGGCTCCCACCTTCCCAAGGAGCGTGGGACCATGTCCTAATTTGATGCTGAGGGGTGAGATTCCCTACTTCAATCTTTGTTGCTAAACCAGCATTTGCAGCTGAACCATGATTTTGAGAAATGGGCCAAGGGCAGGTACACAGCTGAGGCCACTCTGAGCACAGAGCCAGCCAGCGTGCAGAACCCAGGCAGCTCCAGGGACTCCCAGTGCAAAACTGACTGTCAGCTTCCTCTGCACGGATACATTCTCGGCTCACGGAATTGTCTTTGGAACAAGGACTCAGAGCCATAGTCCTCGGCCATCTGCAGTGTCAGGACTTGGCGGCATCTGAGGTCACTGGGTCAGCTGTAGGTCCAGCAGCAATGAGGGGAGCAAAGGGACAACCCCAGGAGGGTGTTTGTGGGGCGCTGGGAGGTAGAGCTGCTGCTCCTGGGAGTGGCCCAGGGAACGAAGGAGCCGACAGGTTGCGGGAGTGACTCGTTCTGGAGTTCTCCACTAACTGTGACCTCAGGTCTCCATGGTACCCAAGAAGTGCCTGATTTTCTTTTGTTTGTTTGTTTGTTTTTGAGACAGATACTCACTCCATAGCCTAAGCTGGAGTGTAGTGGCGTGATCTTGGCTCACTGTAACCTCCACCTCCCAGGCTCAAGCGATTCTCATGCCTCAGCCTCCCAAGTAGCCAGGACTACAGGCACGCACCCCACGCTAATTTTTTGTATTTTAGTAGAGACGAGGTTTCACCATGTTGCCCAGGCTGGTCTGAAACTCCTGTGATCTGCCCGCCTCAGCCTCCCAAAGTGCTGAGATTACAGGTGTGAGCCACCACGCCTGGCCAAGATTTTCTTTTTTTTCTTTTTTTTTCTTTTTTTTTCTTTTTTGAGACGGAGTCTCGTTCTGTTGCCAAGCTGGAGTGCAGTGGCGGATCTTGGCTCACTACAACCTCCGCCTCCCGGGTTCAAGCGATTCTCCTGCCTCAGCCTCCCAAGTAGCTGGGACTACAGGTGCACACCACCAAACCCAGCTAATTTTTGTCCTTTTAGTAGAGACGGGGTTTCACCATGTTTGCCAGGATGGTCTCAATCTCTTGACCTCGTGATCCGCCCGCCTTGGTCTCCCAAAGTGCTGGGATTACAGGTGTGAGCCACCATGCCCGGCCAAGGTTTTCTAATATGAGGGCCCAAGACTCCTTTTTCCCACATCAGCTGCCGGATGAAAGGCTGCCTTCATTCAAAATGGTTTTTATTGGATGTAACAACAGCATGTTATAAAAACAGGGAGTCCATATATTGGAGAAGACATATAATCCCACTTTAAAAGTTAGAAACCTGAGTTTCTCCGATAGAAAGTTGGCAGATTTGATTCCTTGTCTTTGCATTTAAAAAAAAAATCGAGTTATAAAGACTTTGAAAATAATCTTCAGAGGAGGAATAATGAGAGTTATTTTTAAAACACAATGAGGGGAGTCAGATTTCTTTCTAGCAGGTGTGTCACCCTTCACAGAAAGAAGGGCTGGGTGGGAGGAGGGAATGTCACGTGAACCTCAGGAACATTTTGAGGGAGTTCGGCCCATTGGGATCCCGATCCTTTCTCCTCAGACCTTTCCCCGTACAAATTCCTCTGAGGCGTCTCCTCAGTCACCCCAGGAAACCACAGAACTCTAGCTCTATGGGCTGAACTGCGTCCCCCTATAAATTCGTACATTGAAGTCCTAACCCCAGTACCTCAGAACGTGACTGCTTTTGGAGATAAAATCTTTAAAGAGGTGAAATGAGGCCAGGTGCAGTGGCTCACGCCTGTAATCCCAGCAATTTGGGAGGCTGAGATGGGTGGATCATTTGAGGTCAAGAGTTTGAGACCAGCCTGGCCAACACGGCAAAACCTCATCTCTATTAAAAATACAAAAAATGAATAAATAAATAAATAAATAAAAGCCAGGAGTGGTGGCAGGCACCTACAATCCCAGCTACTCAGGAGCTGAGGCAGAAGAATCGCTTGAACCCGGCAGGCAGAGGTTGCAGTGAGCCGAGATCGAGCCACTGCACTCCAGCCTGGTCACGGAACGAGACTCAGTCTCAAAAAAGTAAAAATGAGGCTGGGCATATGGCTCATGCCTGTAATCCCAGTACTTTGGGAGGCCGAGGCGGGCGGATCAAGAGGTCAGGAGTTCAGGACCAGCCTGGCCGATATGGTGAAACCCCGTCTCTACTAAAAATACAAAAAAATTAGCCAGGCATGGTGGCGGGCACCTGTAGTCCCAGCTACTCGAGAGGCTGAGGCAGAAGAATCTCTTGAACCCAGGAGGCGGAGGTTGCGGTGAGCCGAGACCTCGCCATTGCACTCCAGCCTGGGTGACAGAGTGAGACTCAGTCTCAATAAAAATAAAAAAATCAAAGCGGTGAAATGAGGTCACAGAGTGGACCCTAATCCCCTATGACCAGTGTCTTTATGAGAACAGATTAGGACACAGAGAGACACAGAGGGAAGATGATGCGAGGACAGAGAGAGAGCAGCCATCTGCGAGCCAAAGAGAGAAGCTTCAGGAGAAGCCAACCGTGCCACACTTTGATCTCAGACTTCCAGCCTCCAGAACTGTCAGCAAAGAAGTATCTGTTGCTTAAGCCACTCAGTCTATGGTTCTTTGTGACAACAGTCCTACAAACTCATACAGACTCTGTGTCCTATATTCAATCAGAAACATCCCTTCCCCTGCACAAAGAGGGGAGAATCTGAACTGTTTCCTGAGTTCTCCAGGGAGTGAGATGCCCTTGCTATTCTGCTGCAAACTTCAGCAGACCTTGCACTCTCCTCCTTGTGTCCTCGGGGGCATCCTCACCCTCAAAGGCCAACACTCTCATTCCCAAACGCACTCTGCTTCCCAGCTCCTCCCAAGACAAAGCATCAGCCCCGCTTCGTTCCCAGGCAACATGTCAGTGCTGCACAACCAGGCCACCGCGGGACCCTGTCTGACCCCGTGTTGGGGAGAAGGGTGTCAGGGTGTCAGCTGCACCTTTCCCCTCTCAGATGCCAACGTGCTGAGGCATGACAGTGGGCGTGCCAGGGAACCCCGACATCACAGAGGGATCAGGAATGAGGGCTTTGATGGATCTGACATCCCACCCACCACGCCCACGCTGCTCCTCACATTAAGGAGCTGTCACTCATGGCGGAAGATCTCTGGGGCTGGAATTTTCCTTTAAGCTGGAGAAGGCACCCGGGGGAACAATAACAATCGGTACTTTTCTATACAGAGATGGGAAAAGTGACCCAGAACTGCAGAGCTGTTTTTCTAACAGAGGAGGATGTGTTCCTGCTAATAAGCCTGGCCACACAGAGTCCAGCCACCCTCCCGCTGTCTCGCCCAATGTCTCCCAGACGCTCAGACACGAGCACTATGCCCTAACCAGTGCTTCGTAGTCTTTCACCAAAATCTGCTCTTCCCACCCTGGTCAAAAGCCTGGGAATTGTTCCAGGCGACCCCAGCCAAGATGTGGCCAACTTCTGTTGAATGGGCTTTTTTATCCCTTTTTTTTTTCAGGCTGGAGTGCAGTGGCACGATCATAACTCACTGTGGCCTCAAACTCCTGGGCACAAGTGATCCTCCCACTTTAGCGTCCCATAGCTAAGACTACAGGCAAGTGCCACCCTGCCCAGCTAATTTTTTTTTTTTTTTTTTTGAGACAGGTTCTGGCTCTGTCACCCAGGCTGGAGTGCAGTGGCACAATCCCAGCTCACTGCAACCTCTGCCTCCTGGGTTCAGGTGATTCTCATACCTCAGCCTCCCGAGGAGCTGGGACTAGAGATGCTTGCCAGCACGCCCAGCTCATTTGTGTGTGTGTGCGTGTGTGTTTGTATTTTTGGTAGACACAGGGTTTCACCATGTTGCCCAGGCTAGTCTCAAATACCTAGGCTCAAGTGATCCACCCACCTTGGCCTCCCAAAGTGCAGGGATAAAGGCGTGAGCCATGGCTCCTGGCCCCCAGCTATTTTTTTAATTTTTTTGTAGAGATGGGTCTTGGTACGTTGCCCAGTCTGACTGCTTTTGTTTTCAACACATCTCTTACCTGCCCACTCAATCCTGCCTCCGTGGAACTTCTTCTAACCCGTCTCCCGAACTATCAGGTTCTGCCTTCCAGCTGTGGCATCTGTCTCCAGCCTCCGGGGTGCTCCTTCGCTCAGGGCTCTCAACCATGGCCCCATCGACGCTTGGAGCTGGATCATTCTTTGGGGGTTGGTGGGGGTGGCTGTCCTGAGTGTTGTAGGATGTTTAGCAGCATCCATGTCCTCCACCTACTAGATGCCAGGAGCACCCCCAGGTATGACAACCTAAAATGTATTTAGACATTGCCAAATGTCCCTGGGGGCTTTCATCCTGACTGCACATTCAAACCCCCTGGAAAACTTTTCAAAAAGGGCAATGGTTAAGCCTGGCATGACGGCAGGCACCTGTAAGTGAAATTACTCAGGAGGCCAAGGTGAGAGGATCCCTTGAGCCCAGGAGTTTGAGTCCGGCCTGGGCAATATAGTGAAACCCCACCTCTAAAAAAAGAAATTGTTTAAAAAAAAGAAAACCAGGCTGGGCGCGGTGGCTCAAGCCTGTAATCCCAGCACTTTGGGAGGCCGAGACGGGCAGATCACGACGTCAGGAGATCGAGACCATCCTGGCTAACACGGTGAAACCCCGTCTCTACTAAAAAATACAAAAAACTAGCCGGGCGAGGTGGCGGGGGCCTGTAGTCCCAGCTACTCGGGAGGCTGAGGCAGGAGAATGGCGTGAACCCGGGAGGCGGAGCTTGCAGTGAGCTGAGATCCGGCCACTGCACTGCAGCCTGGGTGACAGAGCGAGACTCCGTCTCAAAAAAAAAAAAAAAAAAAAAAAAGAAAACCAGGCCGGGCATGGTGGCTTACACCTGCAATCCCAGCACTTTAGGAGGCCAGGGCAGGTGGATCACCTGAGGTCAGGAGTTTGAGACCAGCCTGACCAACATGGTGAATGTGTTGTAGAGACGGGGGTCTCTACTGAAAACACAAAAATTAGCCAGGCATGGTGACAGGTCCCTGTAATCCCAGCTACTTCGGAGGCTGAGGCAGGAGAATCACTTGAACCCCAGAGGCAGAGGTTACAGTGAGCCGAGATCTCACCACTGCTCTCTAGCCTAAGCAACAGAGACAGACTCAAGTCTCAAAAAAAAAAAAGAAAAAAAAAAAAAAAAGGAAGGAAGAAAACCAGTGGCATAAAAAGACCAATGCTTAAGCCTCACTTCCAGGCCAAGTAATCAGAAACTCAAAGTACGGTGAGTTGATATTAACGTTTTTTAAAGTGCAGTCCAGGTTGAGAATTACTCATTCCCTCTCACCAGAATCATCTTTCTAGCTTATAAACCAACTCATCTTATTCATCCCTGATTTTCAAACGTCAAACAGCTTCTCATTAAACACAGAAGTCATTAAACTCTGTAGCATGACCTAGGAAGCCCTCCAGTTCTGGGCTTTTCTTTTTGTTTGTTTGGTTTTTTGTGTTTGTTTTGTTTTGTTTGTTTGTTTTGAGACTGAGTCTCGCTCTGTCACCCAGGCTGCAGTGCAGTGGCGCAATCTCAGCTCACTGCAGCCTCTGACTCCTGGGTTCAAGCGATTCTCCTGCCTCAGCCTCCTGAGTAGCTGGGAATACAGGCACATGCCACCACGCCCAGCTGATTTTTGTATTTTTAGTAGAGACAGGGTTTTACCACATTAGCCAGGCTGGTCTTGAACTCCTGACCTAGTGATCAGCCTGCCTCGGCCTCCCAAAGTACTGGGATTACAGGTGTGAGCCACCACACAGGCAGTTCTGGGGAGTTCTTACCTACCAGCCTTCCCCTCCATCAATGCCAAGCTCACTTCCTGCACACTTGGAGCCAGCTCTCCCGACCCCCAGGCAATCTCCCAAACCACCCTGCTACTTTACATGTCCATGTTTTGTATTGCCTAAAATGTCACTCATTTCCCCAACCTCCTGGCCAAAAACTACTGACTTCTTATCATTCGACTCTATTGCAAGCCCCCTTGTGAAATCTGTCCTGATCCCCCGTGACCCCAGATAGAACTGACCACCCCCTGCTTGGTGTTACATGTATCCTCTACCAATGTCTGTCACAGCCTATGGAACAATTCTTGTCTCCTTGTTTACATATCTGTCTTTCCCCACTAGACTCTAAGCTCCTTGGTGCTCCCAGGACCTGGCATCTAGCCCATAAGTGCCCAATTATGTGTCTGTATTGAATGAAAGAACATTACAAGCAAGAGATACCAAACTCTGCCTGAATATCCTCAATATTTCTGCTTCTGCATTCCTTTCTCAGGCAAAAAGAGCTGCCAGAAGCCACACAGGAAAACAAAGCTGTCTACCAGAAGGCTTCCCCAAGAAAGTCCATCCTATGGTGAATCCCAAGGGCGGTGGTGGTACTGGCTTGGAGGGTGATCTGGTAATTGCAAAGGGGAATGGGCCATCCCCAGAACAAGAGTCCATGGGTGCCGGAACCACAGGAGGCCACCTACCTGCGTTCATCTGTCCACTGTGTGCCATCAGCTAATTCCCCAGCAAAGCCTCTACCTCTTTCTACCACATCTTAAACGAGCCCAGGCATCAGAGGTGGGCAGCAGCATGGCTGGTGGGCATGCTGACCCATGGTTACATCGAGACTGAGACGGAGGCATGGGTGTGAGAACCTCAGGAATCGCACAAGGACCTTTCTGACCAGCATGGCTCTCCCTGGCCCCATGACAGCTGTCATTTCTCAAGGCTGGAGCTGCAGGGGCACAGAGGATACTGAGTGAACTCTCTTAGTTCAGGGAGAAGGCATCCCACCCATTCCTCTGGCTCACACCAGTGGCCTTTTTTTTTTTTTTTTTTTTTTTTTTTTGACAGAATCTCTGTGTCACCCAGGCTGGAGGGTAGTGGCATGAACTCGTGAACTCAAGTTACTGCAACTTCCACCTCCCGGGTTCAAGCGATTCTCCTGCCTCAGCCTCCCAAGTAGCTGGGATTACAGGTGCCCACCACCACGCCCCGCTAATTTTTATATTTTTAGTAGTCACAGAGTTTTGCCATGTTGGCCAGGCTGACCTCAGCCTCCCAAAATGCTGGGATTACAGACATGACCCACTGCATCTGGCCCACCAGTGGTCTTCTTAATTTGCAAATCTGCCATATCACTTGCCCATTCCAATTTCTGTAGTGGCTCTGTACGAGATAAAACCAAACCTTTCACAGGTCTTGAAGGCCCATATGCACCTGCTACCTCCGCCTTCCTTTCCAGCTTCCCACTCCCCTTGCACTTCAAAATCCATCCATTACAGAACACGGCCCCACCCCCCTAGCTTTCGCACGCCTCTGTGCCTGCACTGGTCCCTCTGCCTGAAACATCTTTCCGTTTCTGCCTGGAAACCCCTGTGTATCCTTCAGGTCTCCGCTCTGTGTCCCTAAGCACATTGAGCCGGGCTTTCCCACAGCCTCCACACTCTGCCTTACATCATGGGAAAGCTCCTGGCATTGCATCACCACTTGTGACAGACAACGACCACTCCTGTATTTCTTCCTGGTTTCACCATCTAGTGCTGCGTGACTGGCAAGCCGCTTAGACTCTCTGAACCTCATATTTCTTCTTTGTGAAATGGTGACCATAACCTCCAGCTTATGAAATAGATGAGATAATGCACATTAACGCCCCTCCCCACCCCATCATGGACACAGACAGCGTACTTCATCACATGCACAGAACGAGTGGTGAGTGACAGTTACACCCAGGTCCACACTTTTTAGTTCCAGGCCCTTCTCCAGAAAGCTGGACATAGAATGCAGCTGGGTCTTCATTAAGGATCGCCTGGCACAGGCTCTTGAGGCCTGTTCTGCAGAACTTTATTCTGTCCCCTGCTCCAAGGAGCTCTGTGACATGACCAATACATACACAGATATACAGGATAATAGACAGGCCCTTACCAGCACAAGGTCTAGGGAAAGAGCAATGCTGGAGGTGCGGCAGGGTCTGTAGGGCACAGAGAAGGGAGCTGTCCTGCCCAGGGGCATTAGGAGAACCAGCCTTCACGGACGAGGGGTAGCTGAGCTGGGCATGGGAAGAGAAGTGGAGCTTGGCAAGCGAGAGGGGGAGAAAGGACTTTCCCAGCAGACGGACCCTGAGGCATGAAAGGGCACAGGTTCCTAAAAAGGAAGGAAGTCTTTGAGGCAGGAGCCCAGGGGTGCCTGTGGCTGCTTTGCTGTTTCCCAGAGGGCAGGTGTGGAAGGCAGGCAGGCAGGAGGCAAAGCCAGGAAGATGGTGGGAGCGGGATCCTGGGTAGCCAGGGTGCTCAGGGGAAGGTTGGACTTTATCCTGGGAATGTGGGAAGCCAGTGGAGGGTTTCAGGTCAAGGAGGTCACCATTGATTTGGGGGAAAAAAACTGTGTGTAGGAAAGATGTCATGGAGGAGGGGAGGCGGGGTGGAAGAGGGGGAGCTGGGATGCAGGAGGGGAGGTTAGGGTAGAGGAGGGGTAAGTTAGGATGGAGGAGGAGAAGGCTGGGGAGGAGGAGGACAATGGGGTAGAGGAAGGGGAAGACAGGGTGGAGGAAGAGGAGCTGGGGTGGAGAAGGGAAAGGTGGGTGGAGGGGGGAGAGCTGGGGTGGAGGAGGGGGAGCTGAAATGTAGGAGGGAGAGGTTAGGGTGGAGGAAGGGAGACTGGGGTGGAGGAGGAAGAGTTTGGGTGGAAGAGGGGAGGCCAGGGTGGAGGAGGAGATGCTGGGGTGGAGGAGGGGATGCTGGGGTGGAGGAGGGGATGCTGGGGTGGAGGATGGGGAGTTTGGGTGGAGGAGGGGAGGCTAGGGTGGAGGAGAGGGAGTTTGGGTGGAGGAGGGGAGGCTAGGGTGGAAGAGAGGATGCTGGGGTGGAGGAGGGATGGCTGGGGAGGAGGAGGGCAGCCTGGGGTGGAGGAGAGACTAGAGACCAAGACACTAGTTAGAAGACCAAGGTAAAGAGAGGAGAATCTACTAGAGAAGAGTCGTGATGGAAAAGAATGCCAGAGATTCAATAAACAAATTGAATATCTCCAGACAATTACTCTCTGAGCCCCCAAGCCTGGGAGGAGGCAGTCCTAGAGTAAATCCTGGAAGATGATGTGTGGCTTTGAGATAGCCGACTTAGGCAGTTTCTTCTGCTTTTAGTAACTGGTATCTGCAATACAGGCTCTCAGGGTTCTTTCTGAGGGAAACAACATCCAGCCTGTCTGCTTTATGGATGATACCCACACCTCTACTACCCAGGAGATGAGCACGAGCATCTTGAAGTAGGTGGACCAAATGCAACCAACTGTCCCGGGGTCCCCAGGACTGTCCCAGTTTTAGCACCGAAAGTCCTGGGCAAACCAGGACAGTGGTCACCGACTATACCAATTTGCTGAGCTCCAGGGGCTCAGGGAGAGCCCAGCTCGTCACAAAACATTCAACTAATTCTACTTAACAAGATAAGCCTAAGAAGATGGACACTACGCTGTGAAAAGTGGCTATGGGTGGGAGGAAGGACAAAGACGTGACCCGGGACCGAATCCTCCATAGATCTCTTCTGACAGTGATTATCTCAGAAGCTCAGAACTAAATGAACCACTTTGTCCCCACACACATCACCCCACAGGTGCATTCCACCTCCCACATGTGCATCCTGTGTGCACACCCTGTGCCCGGACACTTTGTCTGGGAAAGCATTCACTAGGGAAGCGAAAAGGTTGGGACTTCTGCCGCCAGCGAAGACAGCGGGAGATGCACAGATAGACACACTCAAATGAGGGCTCTTTAAGGTGGCCCTTTATCCTACAAATCACCCCGTTTTCATGGGCTATGTGTACGTACACACACACACACACACACACACTTTTAAAATAGTGCAGTTTTGAATCAGAAAAAAAAGGCAAAAATGGTAATGTCACATCTGGTCGTCTTACAACAATATCAGCAGGCTGTCTCAAATCTGCCACAGCCTGAACTGAACCTGCCTCTCCCGAGTAACAGGTTGTTTTCACCTCCCGCAGACCATCCGCGCTGGCTTCAGATTCTCCACTACAGGCAGGGCACACGAAAACCTAATTATTATAGCCATCAATATCGACACACACAGCAAAGAAGTCACTTAATAAAATCGAGCAGCACAAATCGACCCAAAGGGGTGCCCTCCACTCCTGCCCCACGTGTCCTCGGACGCCTCGCAGACGCGGTCCCCCGCCCGCCTCCCAGGGCCCAGGTAAGGGGCCAGGGTTACCTTTTGGAGAAATGCCATCCTCGGCCTGTACTGCTGGCCTTGGTGTCGGATTGTCATCTTGGCCCCTGGAGGGATTCACAGCCAGAGCACCAGTGGGAGACAAGAGGAGAAGCCCCCCAAGTTCGAAAGGCAGCCTGGCTCGCCCCAGCCCTGGGCGTCGACGGGGAGGCGGCTGGGCGGGGAGGGCGCGGGCCGGGCCCCCCTGACTCTCACTAGGCGCCGCTGACTTGGAAAGCAGCTGGAATCCGCGCCAGCCAATCCGCGAGCGGTGCCGCGGGCTCATTAGCATGCGCTGCACGGGCGCCCACTGCCGCCAGGGGGCGCTGTCCGCCCCTCGCCGGGACCCCGCGGAGCAGTAGGTGAGACCCGCAGGGCAGGGCCCCGGGAGGAGGAGCAGGAGGAGGAGGGGGACCTGGTGGGATGAGCGAGACATTTAACTTGGGGCGGAGTTATGCAGAGAAGTGACACAAAGAGCCCTCACTAATGCAGCGCGGTGGAAAATATGGACTTTCCTATTTCAGCTCTGCCATTAACAAGCCGGCAGCCCTGGGTAAGTTCCTTACAATCTCTAAGTGTCAATGTCCTTCACTCAAAAGTAAAAATTGGAAAATGGGATCATAATAGATGAGGCTGCTATATAGAAGAGGATCATATAGAAAAGGTTGCTATACCATTTTAATGAGGAGATGTGTAACACAGTGCTTGGCCCTCAATAAATGCTTAGAAAAAAAAAAATTAGAGGTGGCGATTTATTGACCCAATAGCACAGGAATTGCTAAGATGTGGGTTTAAAAAGAGAGAGCAAAGAAGTGAAGAAGGAAGAGGGGAAGGTTATAGTGCTCACCGGGCTAGCTGTCTGGCATTGAGCGAATTATGTTTTACTTCTCTGGTTCTTAGTGTTTCGGTTAGTTGGTTGGTTGATTGGGGTTTGCTGTTGTTGTTGTTGTTTAACTTTTTTTTGAGACAGGGTCTTGCTCTGTCACCCAGGCTGGAGTGCAGTGGTGTGATCACGGTTCGTTGCAGCCACAACCTCCCAGGCTCAAACAATCCTGCCACCTCAGCCTCCCCAGTAGCTGGGGCTACAGGCATGCGCCACCACCCCCAGCTAATTTTTACAAAAATTGTTTGTGGAGAGGGTTTCACTATGTTGCCAAGGCTGGTTTCAAACTCCTGGGCTCAATCGATCTGCCCACCTCGGCCTCCCAAAGTGCTGGGATTACAGGAGTGAGCCACTGCAGCTGGCTGGTTTGCTTATTTTAATAGACTTTATTTTTTAGAGCAGTTTTAGGTTCACAGCACAACTGAGCAGAAGGTATAGGGACATGTCATATATCCCCTCTCCCCACACAAGCACAGCCTCCTCCATGATCAACATCCTCCACTGGAGTGGCCCATTTGTTACAATTGATGAACCTACACTGACACCACATTATGTCAGCATTTTCATCATGAGAAAAATGCAAGGATGAAGCCTCTAAGTTACTATCATAAAGCACTTTCTCTTAAACATACTCGATGGTTATTGAGTGTAGCAGATAAAATGTTTAAGTTGGAAGAAAACAAGAAAGCGTTTACCTTAGAAAGGCACAGTCAACCAATGTCCCTTTAAAGCAGTGGTTCTTGGCTGGCTGTGGTGGCTCACGCCTATAATTCCAGCACTTTGGGAGGCCCAGGCGGGCGAATCACTTGAGGTCAGGAGTTTGAGACCAGGCTGGCCAACATGGCAAAACCCTATCTCTATTAAAAATACAGAAATCAATCAGCCTAGTGGCGCAACCTGTAATCCCAGCTACTCAGGAGGCTGAGGCGCAAGAATCACTTGAACCCAGAGGCTGCAGTGAGCCAAGACTGAGCCACTGTACTCCAGCCTGGGTGACAGAGTCAGACTCTGTCTCAGAAAAAAAGCAGTGGTTCTTATCCATTCTCACAGGTGATATTTACCTGTAAGAATCTGATGAAAACTATGGACACTCAGGAACACACACACACATACACACACATACACACACATTCACACAACACTGACTGAAGTTTGCAAACAATTTCAAGAGGTTCATGCCTGGGCCCTCCTGTGCCTTTTTAGGAATCCCTGATTCAGAGCCTCCAATTTAGAGGACCCCGGACGCTGCAGCGATCCATCCATGCGGAAGACCAGAGATTCTGCCAAGCAAATGGAACCACTGAGAAGTATGCTCCTGGTGTGAGCTGAAATCCTAAGAAAATGCTGGAATATCTTGATTTTTTTCTCATAAAGCATCTTTTGAGCCTATTGTCATGCAGAGCACATGCTGGGATCTGACCAAGAAGATGAGCTATGAAGTTCCTTCCAACTTCAGCATCCCTTATCTCTAGAAACCCTAAGCATCGAGAAGATAAGTGGCTTCCTAAAATGAAGGATGGGAAAAATTATTCAGGAGCAAAGAGAGGCAAGAATACAAAGCGCTTTGCTCACTAATAGGATAGGAGAGGCCTCAGTGCCTGCCACTCTCCTCCCCATCCCTTCTATCAGGCCCTGCTCTCCAAGCAACTACGTTTTGTGGGACCCACCTTTGCTCACTGGACCAGAGCTGCGGGGCATGGGACCCAGAGGCCAGTTCCCCACACGACAGGACCATGATGTGGATCTGAAAAACGGAGAGGAGCTTGTTAGATTATTACCTTCACAAATGTCAGCTTGAGTCAGATAAAGTCAGGGCCACAGGAAGCTGAGACCAAACGCAAGCTGAAGTTATGAGGAAGGCAAAATGAAAGGTGAGCAGAAGCAGCCGATCAGAAAAGGGAGGCAACCAGGCTGGGCGCAGAGGCTCACGCCTGTAATCCCAGCACTTTGGGGGGCTGAAGCTGGTGGATCACCTGAGGTCAGGAGTTCGAGACCAGCATGGTCAACATGGCAAAACCCCATCTCTACTAAAAATACAAAAAAATGAGCTGGGCATGGTGGTGCATGCCTGTAATCCCAGCTCCTCGGGAGGCTGAGGCAGGAGAATCACTTGAACCTGGGAGGTGGAGGTTGCAGTGAGCCGAGATTTGCACTCCAGCTTGGGCAACAGAGGGAGACTCTGTCTCAAAAAAATATATATATAAAAGAAAAGAAAAAAAGGGAAGCAAACAAGCTGAACGGAGAGCCGCGGGAGGGGCCATGACACAGACAAGCCCCTCAGATTAAGCTGGGTCAGTGCCTTCCCAAGGGCGAGGGTGTCTTCGGGAATCCTCCCACATTATCTGAGTCTTTGTTTCTTGCAACGGAAAGAGCCTGTCATGTAACATGGTATTCAAAGTTTCATGCCCGTGTCCTGGGGGAAAAAAATTGATTTAATTCATCGATTTATTTAATCAACAAACATATTGTTTGCCAGCCATTGTGGTAGAGTCTGGAATTCAAAGCAGAATATGACTCAGTCCTTTCTATGAGAATAAGACCAGAAAAATACAAATATAAAAAAGGAAAAAAAGAATGTGATCCAGTTCCTGTCTCAAGGAGCTCAGAGTTTAAAGTGGAAAAAGAATATTTAAAAAAAGTTATAAAATAAAATCTATGTGTAATGAAGATGTAGCCAATGCAGTACAGGGTTTTGTGGAAAGGCACCTCACCCAGCCCGAACGGAAGAGAAGACCAGGAAGGCTTCCTGGAAGAGGAGTCTTAAAGAAGATAGGAAGTTAACCAGGTGTAGGGGCAAACAAAGTTTCCTCACAGAGAACAGCACAACAAAAGGTGCAGAGGCAAGGATTAACATAATTTGAGGGTGATGACTAGGAGTTTGTTGGACACAAGGTCAGGAAGTTTGGAGGGGTCAGGCATGGTGACTTACGCTTGTAATCCCAGCACTTTGGGAGGCCGAGACGGGAGAATCACCTGAGGTCAGGGGTTCAAGACCAGCCTGGCCAACATGGTGAAACCCCTGTCTCTACCAAAAATACAAAAATTAGCTGGGTGTGGTGGCAGGCACCTGTAATCTCAGCTACTTGGGAGGCTGAATGAGGCAGGAGAATCACTTGAACCCAGGAGGCCAAGGTAAGCCAAGATCGCACCACTGCACTCCAGCCTGGGTGACAGAGAAGACTCTATCTCAAAAAAAAAAAAAAAAAAAGTAAAAAAAGAAAAGAAAAATTTAGAGGGTTTGGGTCAGGGATTAAATGGAAAGGGACATAAAAAATGTTTTATATCTTGATGGGAGTGCTGGTTAAACAGGGAAATAAGTTTGCCAAAACTCATCAACTATTCTTAAAATTAGGGCATGTAATTATATGTAAACTGTACCTCGAATGTAAACTTTACCTCAAGTAAAAGGTTGGCCTTGTCATCTCAATGCTTTGGGAGGTTGAGTTGGGTGGATCACTTGAGGCCAGGAGTTTGAGACCCAACCTGGATAACATAGTGAGATGCTGTCTCTACAAAAAAGTTTTAAAAATTAGCCAGGCATGGTGGTGCGTACCTGTAGTCCCAGCTGCTGGGGAGGCTGAGGCAGGAGGATCACTTGAGCTCAGGATCACTACTGTACTCCAGCCTGGGTGACAGAGTGAGACCCTGCCTCAAAAAAAAAACAAAAACAAAAAAAAAACAGGCCAGGCACAGTGGCTGACGCCTGTAATCCCAGCACTTTGGGAGGCTGAGGCAGGTGGATCACTTGAGGTCAGGAGTTCAAGACCAGCCTGGCCAACATGGTAAAACCCCAGCTCTACTAAAAATACAAACATTAGCTGGGCATTGGGGCAGATGCCTATAATGTCAGCTACCTAGGAGGCTGAGGCAGGAGAATCACTTGAACCCGGGAGGCAGAGGTTGCAGTGAGCCGAAATCATGCCACTGCACTCCAGCCTGGGTGACAGAGTGAGACTCCATCTCAAAAAAAAAAAAAAAATTGACCAAAAAAAGCAAATAGTACCTTGCAATAAACCAGTACTAAAATTAAATCCTCCTGTGACTCTGACTGAGTCAGTAAATGGACGTTCCATTATCATCAACATCAACATCATCATCAGTTTTGTGACTAGCATCCTCTGCATCATTATCAACAAAAGAGTGTGATTCAGACCCTAAGCGGAGTCATGCTGCCCTGGGTATTGTACAACGTGATCTACATAGTCCTGGACCTTGTTCCCTGTAGGCTAAAACCTCATCCCAGTACAATCATGTGTTCATCCAGACAGAACACGCAAGCAGCAGTGCCCTTTAATGTCCAGGTCTAAGATCATCTCAATAAAATATCGCAACACCTCTAGTCAACCCAACAATTTAGTTCAGTCCAAGCGCTGCACTAAAGCTTAAAAGGACATGTTGCCTGCCTTTGTGCCCCTCTCAAAGTCTGGGAAAAGAAACATAAACTTAAACAGTTCATTTGGACATGATGGATGTTTCAGATCGCTGCCAGGCCAAGACTTCCATGAAGGGACTTCTTAGAAGTGTGGCAGGGTTAAAGGAGCCACTAAGGGATGTTAAAGATCCCAGGTAATATAATAGCGACCATGGGAAGCTGTTATCCATTATCTAGGCATTTAAGGATGGAAAGCCAGAGCCCTGCTGGGAGGGGGGGCTGTCATCTTGGAGAGAGAAAGCCTGAGAGAATACATACCCCGGCTCTCTCTCCTCCTGCCCTCCATCTCCTGTTTCCTCCCAGTGTTCAGTCTTGACCCAAATCCAGAGGGCAATGGGTCTGCAGTCTTTTAGAGTTAGCCTCCTGCAGCGCAGAGGCAGAGAAGGGCAAAAATTCTGGGGGCTGGAAAGGACACAGGGGAGTCACACTGTGAAGAGGCAGCACATGGGTTAAATGTCGGTGGTAGTGTGCACGCCCAGATCTCAGTCTCAGAGTTCATCCTCTGTCCCCAAGCACTTTGGACAACTCAGGTACAGCACCTCCCACACCTGCCCTGACCTGGACAGAAATGGTGTCGGGTTCATCTGACTCCCGGAGTCACTGCCCATCCTCTACCCTTGCTTACGTTTCATCTAATTGTCTTGTGTGAAAGTATTGTAAGTGTATACTACATTTGCAATTCTAAAAAAAATCATACAGAGAGAAAAACCTTCAGATGCATGAATGTTTCTTCTTAGGTCCTTGTAGCCAATACAGCATGAAGACATACTCTGGTGGGAAACCAAAGGGCATTATTTTCCACGCTGAGCATATCAAGCCAGCTGGGCAGAGTCTCTATGCACCTCATGGGTCAGCCCAAGTTCAACAATAAAGGGAAGTGACGGTTGGACACACCCACCTTTATCTCTGCACTTTCATATTCTCCACAAAGAAGCCATGTTGGACCTCTGGAAGCTGGCCAAACCTGGTGGCCCGGGGTGTTTGATCAGGGAAAGAAGGAGAAAAAGAAGAGTTGGTACTTCCTAGACGGCTTCCTGCCTCTTCCTCATCTGGGGGTTGTTCAGAAACTATTTCAACCTAGTGGGGACCACCAGCTACCACCACAAACCACAGTCCTATCATAGAAACCTGGTTCCTCTCAATTTTTTTTATCCTAAATTAAATTCACTGGATGCATCCAGAAAAGATATTTTTCACATGCATTGCTCGAGATGAACATAGCAAAAAAAGAACAAATCACACCTTTCTCTGTTCCCCACCCCTTCCCAATTCTGTAGGGTACACTTCCATCTAAGGACCAGGTCAGATTGGAACTGCTGAAGGGCATTTGCTACTTGTTTTAAGGGTATTATTATGTTTTATTATAGAAAATTTAGAAATACAGAGTTTTAAAAAATGACAGTATGGGAAAAGGTACTTTTATGACTTATAATAAGCTTTGGTTTTAAGACAGTGCTGGGATTAGCAGGGTGTGAAGACCATGAAGCACAAGATGTGTGCCCTTGTCCCTCCGCTGCCTCTGACCAGATAGGAGCCTTTTGTTCACAGCTTCAT